>NC_053040.3:50046404-51533582 GCF_002575655.3 Aegilops tauschii subsp. strangulata | reverse complement strand
GGTTGTACACTAATCACCGCATTTTCTTCTTGATTCGATCTCACGGTGCTGCCGGCGCTCGGTCCCGAGCCAACACGGCGCGGCTCCATCCACGGCGGCGTCGCCGGCCACTTCCTCCACGGCGTCGCTCCCTTGGCGGCGACGTCCACATCAGTAGGAGCTGCTGCTGCTTTAGCTCTCGCTCGCGCTGCTGCTCTGCTCTTGCTCTCGGTCCCCTGCCTGGTCTGCTCTTGCTATTGCTCTTGCTCGCGCTGCTGCTCTCGCTCTTGCTCTTGCTTGCGATGCTACTCCGATTTAGCTACACTTCAGTCGACTGAATCGACTTTTGGGTCAGTCGATTTTCAGGGGGTGGGGGGGGGGGGCTCGCTGGGGTGAAGGAAGAACCAGCCGCAGCGGGGAGGGGGGCTCGCCGGAGAGGTACCCCACTATCTATCTTAGGGTTCAGGATGGGGGCGGTGGTCGCCGGCGGTGGCGGGGCGGTAGCGTGGGGATCGCCGGAGAAAAAGCTCGGCACGGGGGGCCTAGAGGGATGGCCGGGGCGGCGGCGGATCGGCGGTGGGGAGTGTTTTCGGGGCGGGCGGGGCGGCGGGGGGCTGCTGTTTCGCCGGTGGTGGCTGGCGGCTCAGGGGGTGGAGGTTGAAGAGGAACCGCATGCCCCTGATTTCGTATCCAATGGCTGCAAAATCGACTGACCAGAGATGAAAAAGTCAGTCGACCGACGTGTAGCCTCACCTTGCTAGTGCGTTCAGTTTCGACAGCAAAATTCAGTTTCGACAGCAAAATTCAGTTTTGACAGTTAAGTTTAGTTTCGACAGTGAAGTTCAGTTTCGACAGTTAAATTCAGTTTCGACAGTTAAGTTCAGAGATGAGCGGCTGATGTATTTTACATCTAGCACTTTGTGGTTATGTATTTTACGTCATGTATTGGAGATGCTATTAGAATTCTACTCAGGTTAACGTTGTTTGTTGTCTCTCTTGTCCTGCTTCAGCCTCGGCGTCGTACAACTCACCGGAGCTGCTCCAACGACGAAACCCTCCATCACAGCGGAGGAGTACCTCGGGCTCCATCTCCAGACGCCTAAGATCTTCTTCCCCTCCTCTGACAGCCAAGCCAGCCGGAGCATCCTCACCGGCCAACCCAATCACGCTGAGATCGACATGGCTTCGCCAAAGAGGTTGTACACTTGTTGCATCTCTTTTTTACTCTACATGTTATATATATTGTCCACTGAGCACTCGTAGTAACGGGAAATACGATTATTTTATCCTACTATATGACAAGTAGTGAGGTACCAGCCAACTTAGCTATCCGTGATGGACTCTCTTGAACGCCATCATTATTTATCTCTGCGCGTTTGAGCTGTGCATTTGTCGATGGGCCTGGGAGTTGAGCTAGTATGGCAGTGGCCTG
Organism: Aegilops tauschii subsp. strangulata; assembly: GCF_002575655.3. Classification (NCBI taxonomy): domain Eukaryota; kingdom Viridiplantae; phylum Streptophyta; class Magnoliopsida; order Poales; family Poaceae; genus Aegilops; species Aegilops tauschii. Next base: position 51,532,171 of record NC_053040.3, on the reverse strand, counting down.
GGTCCAAAGTAATAGAAGTAGCACAAATTTTTTTTAGTGTAGGATTTTCCTTGCTCAAGCCTGCCTACTAGAATCGCCAGTGCTTGAAAGGAAAAGTGAATGAAAAACATCGGAATTGGAAAGTATCCTATGGTACTACTTTCATGAATCTGGTGCAAAGGAATGGAGCAAAGGAAAACTGTAGGATTTGTTCCTTTAGTGTCTCCTTGAAAGAAAAACCGTAGGAATTCTAATTTCCACTTCTCCTCCTTTTCATATTCCTATTCATCAAGCACAAGACTAAGAGATAGTAGCATAATAGCATTATAACCGTACATTTTCTTGTGGTTTGACTTAATCTCACCATGCTTTTTTGCATCCTGTGATCTTCAAATTGTTGTGAATCAAACACCCAGATTGGCAGAAATCTTGTGTTTTTAAATTCTCTGTTTTGCACGTGCATTCCTATCCTATTCCTGTCTATTTCCTATCCCTGCATTGAGAATCCTCAAATTCAAACAAGCCCTTACTCAATTACTTCTATTACAGATATGTGTCAAAGAAAACCTTGTGTGGTTTGTCCTGCTCCTGCGGCGCTGTGTTCCACCCCAGCTCAGCTGCTCCAACGACGGAAGGGTTCACCACAACAGGGATCCGCTCTCCAGACTGTCTTTCACCGCCTCAGATCTTCTTCCACGCCGCCGGCAGCCACGGCAACTGCATTACCATCATCAACTGAGCAGATGACCTTGAGGACTACACGTGTCCGCAAGAGAGGTCACACTCTTCCGTGTCTGCTTATGTTATGCGTCGCTTAATATGATGACATGCTACATTATCGTCGTGTTCACCTATTAGACTCCGAGTCAGGTCCAAACTAATGCTGAAACTTGAGTTTTTAAATGGTTGTGGGGTACATATTGGGGCAGCAATCAGTACTATCTGTCTAGTATCTGGTTAATCTCCGGTGTCTACTATGAGTTTCATGTTGGGTGCAAACAAACATTAAAGGAGCCATTATCTGTATTTTTTAACTAAAGCTATTATCTGCCTACTATCATTGGTTTTGGGTCTATCCACAGTTTGCTACCATCACCCTGGATTTGTGCATGCACTCCTTACATAATCTCACTATGTTTTATTCCTATGCATGCTAGTTATTGTACACAATGGAACTGATCATGTAGAGCAAAAGAGACGAGCCTTGCGTGGCAATAAAATTTCATGCAGACGTCGTTCCATGGTGGGCGCAAAGGCAGCCCCCCCTCCACCCATTTCGGATCGTAATCATGAGGAAGATAACTGTTCTGAGGGGGATTCAGAAGGAGAAGACCACTCCTATTTACCCCATGAGGTCTTCGCTCTAACTTGGCATGCTGATGTTGGTAATATCATGCATATGGTGCCTTGCATTGCTTACTGTATACATTAAAGATGTCATCTGCTTAGTTTAGACATGCTTTGTGTCAATGCCATCTGTTTAGTTTCTTTATCGTATATGTGAATCATGCGATGCCATCTTGTCTAGCCAGGCATCATATATGTGAATTTTGCAATGCCACCCTGGTTAGCCAGTCATCTTATATGTGAATTATATCATGCCATCATTTTTTATTACGTGTTAAATTTGTCAACAATTTTAGTACATTCAATTACTCTTCCTGTGCATCAGCCATTCGGCACGGTCATGGAAAAATCTGGAGTGGAAACAAGGTCTTCAGAGCAGACAATGCTATTTGACGAAGCGCATGTCTTGCTGGTTACCGATAGCTCCTCGGAGGAGGATTCAGAGATAGATGACCAGTCATATTCCCCCCCGAGGTGCATGCCCTAACTTGGCAGGGTTATGTTGCTCATATCGTGCGTATGGTATCTTACATTGCTATGTCATTTGCTTAGTTTAGACATGCTTTGTGTGAATGCCACCTGTTTAGTGTCTAATTACCATATATATGAATTATGCAATGCCATCTTGTTGCAAGACATTATATATGTGAATTATGCAATGTTATCTTGTTGCAAGGCATTATGTATGTGAATTATGCAATGCCATGTTGTTTAGGCAAGCGTCATATATGTGAATTATATCATGTCGTCCTTTTTTTGTATTTCTCATTGCTTTTGGCGACAATGTTTGTATATTCAACTGCTCTTCCTGCGCATCAGCCATTTGAATTGGTGATGGAGAAATCTGGAGTGAAAACAATTTCTTCAGAGCAGACAAAGCTACCTGCTGAAGCAGATATCTTGCTGGTTACAGATATCTCTTTAGAGGAGGATTCAGAGGCAGATGACCAGTCCTATTATCCCCCTGAGGTGTATGCTCAAACTTGGCAGGGTTATATTACTCATATAATGCATATGTTGTATTGCAAGCTTAGTTTTTACATCATATACACAATATTGAATGCCATCTTCTTAGTTGACACATCATATATGCGATTGCCCTCTGCTCACTTCCTTAGTATATAAATCATATAGTTGAATTATGTCATGCCATGATGTTTACATAGACAGCATGTATCTGACTTATGGCATGCCAACCAATTTTCTAAAGACATAATATAGTTATATCATCTCATCCTGTTTACATAGTCATCATATTTTAAATTATGTCATTCTATCCGTGAATTATATCATGCCATCATGTTTCCATCGACGGCATGTTTGTGATTTATGGCATGCCAACCACTTTAATAGACACATCGTATAGTCATATCATGTCATCCTGTTTACATAGTCATCATATTTTGAAGTATGTCATTCTATCCTGTTTAGTTAGGCATCATACATGTGAAATTGTGTCATGCTATCCTGTTTAATTAGCCATCATATATGTGAAATTATGTCCTGCTATTCTGTTTGCTTAGACAACATAAATGTGAATTATTTCATGCCCTGTTTTCTTCCCTACTATCCACTGCACCTGTCTATCTTACAATGTCTATACATTCAATTACTTTTCTTTTTTATCAGCCATTTCAATTGGAGGGAGTGATGGCAGTATCTATGGGAGTAAAAACACGGTCTTCAGAAAAGACCGTGCTACCTGTCGATGCAGATAGAACCACGGTTATATTTGCCCAAGAACCAGCCCCACCACACATAACCCACACTCATGCAGATTGTACCCCTACCCAGTTGGACAGAGAACCAGCTATACCCCTTCTAACCCCAACCCCAGTAGATAGACACCCAGTTCCCGTTGACACAGCACCGTCTCCACCACAGAGCACCCAAACACGAGCAGTTAGTAAGGCAACTGCAGTGCCCAAATCACGAGGACCACCACTCCGAACCTGAAGTCAACGCTTAAAGCAGAAGAAGAATTGTTCTTAGGTCAGGTTTCGTAGCTATGGTTCATACTACTTTGCTCTTGCATCACTGTATTTACTGATACCAACTAATTTCAAATTTGAAGGATGCAATTGAAACTCCAATGGCGCAACAGGTATGTTTTAAACCTGTTTCTTCAACGTGTTTGGCTGTTTGCTGTTGTAACTTGCTCTATGTTGATTTCAGTTTCAATTGAATAAACAGTTATGTTCTCATGCCATGCACATTACAAGTGTTGTTATTGCTGTGTAGTTTCCCACACTTATATTCTGTCTATGCTGTTTTGTCTTAAATAGATATGATTCGAACTGTATCTATCTTGATTTGGCAACATAAACTAGAATGATATAGACCATACAGTGACCATACTACATAGATATATGTTTGTTTCATGCTGTTATCATGTCCACCTTACTACTGAACTGGTTTACGAAAATGAGTTTCATATACTACATTGTAAACCTGAATGTGTTTGTTTGTTTCTCTTTTAGAACGCGGATAAAATATTGGAGAAGAGTACCCTGTTATGCAATGGTAAAGGAAGTAATGCAGGCAAGGTTCAAGATAGTGAGACATCCCTGTTGGTCTCCAAGAAAGTTGATAAAAACTATATTGAAGACACTGAGACAACCCCAAAGTCCTGTCTTGATGTAGTCTTCGAGTTACTGGCTACCACTGCTGGCACCAGCTCTTCGAACTCGTTGCCTGAATCAGTTCGGCTTCTTGAGTCTCAACTGTTGAAAGACATCGATCAGATGTTATGCGACAGGAAGCCGAAGGACTGAGGAAGTCCCTGCAAAATTCAGATGCATACTTTCTGGTTGAACAGCAAGCGCTGGAGGACTTAAGCGCCAAACAAGAGAAAGTTAATAAGCTTGCTAAGCATCTTGCCAGCATTATGGGTACCCAGGATATTGTTTCTTGAGCTCTTCTGAAGTGGTTTCAGTTCTGGACTTGTTTTGCTGCGGCGTTTATATGCTGCTGTGTTCCCTATATTTGCACTGGTGGCGAACTTTGATGCCCAGTGGATGTAATATGTGTAATAGCCGTGATAGCCTAGTGTAAGTTGCTTGCTTATTTATTTCCTTGTTGGCTTGTTTATTTGTTTGCTTGTAGTCAGTGCAGTTCTTTTTCTGCGGTTTTCTAGTTGCTGCAATAACCTATTTTTAAAAACTAGGCCACAATAACCATGGGCTAATATTTACTATAGTGACACTGGGCCTCCTACGGGCCGTAGAAATAGTGGGCCTTCTATGGGCCGTAGAAACAGTGGGCCTTCTATGGGCCGTAGAATCAGTGGGCCTTCTACGGGCCGTAGAAACAATGGGCCTTCTACGGGCCGTATCATCAATGGGCCTTATACGGGCCGTATGATCGATTGGCCAAACATGGGCCAAACAGACCGCATTCTGGCCGTAAACGGGCTAGAGTTGGAATTGTCCGTTAATGGGCAGACCATAATAGGCCATCGTTAATAGGCCGTATTTGATGACGCTATGAAAACGGCCCAACGTATTAACGGACCACAAACGGGCCGACTATAACCACGGGCTGAATTTGGCCCACAAGCAGAAAATGACAGTAACAGGCCGTAAGTAAACGAATGCTGGAAAATAGCCCAAGAATAAATGGGCTCTGAGAAGGCCAAAAGATAACATGGGCTGGAAACGGCCCAATGGAATAACGGGCCGTTAATGGGTATAAAGTGATACACTGTTCTTTACGGGCCAGTTTCACCACGGGCCGTTAATGGGTGTAAAGTGATACACTGTTCATTACGGGCCAGTTTCACCACGGGCCGTTAATAGGCCAAGAGTTACATAGGGCCTCATATGGGCCGAAAGACGTCATGGGCCATACATGGGCCAGATGTGAAAACGGGCTGGAATCATATTGGATGGCCCAGATGATGCTACTGGGCCTAATTCGACTAGGGCGTAATGGGCCTTGGGTTAGCGGGCTGTAAATGGGCTATATGCGAACAGGCCCTTAACAGGCTTTCCATGGGCCGGCCCACCACCTTTTGACCAAGTCAAACGGGCCGGCCTTTTCACAGGAATGGGCCTCTATTGGGCCGTGCCACGTGTCGACGTATCATAGGCGCCTTCTGTCCAATGAGTGGATGACATCTGTCCCAGCGATGAGCCAACACGTGTTTCCTCCAGCCAATGATGATTTTACACGTGGAAAATCCCCATTGGTCGGGGCTGTTAACGTGTTATCGGATCCAAAACCCGACCCGATAGCTTAACGGCGTTCCGTTACGGTGGATGCCACGTGTCGGTCACCCTTGACGAAAGCACTTCTGTGACTCGCGATTTATCGTCATGGAAGTGGACACTTCCGTGATGATAATTTTGGTAATGTCATGGAACACTTCTACGACAGTACAGGTATGACTATCTTGATTCTGTCATAAATTTGTCATGGATGTACATGCATGACAAAAAACGCGACCTACTGTGACAAACACGTATCATCACGGAAGTGTATTTTTTTTGTAGTGATCGTTCGACGCACTCTGATCCAGCATAAGCCAGTAAGCCTGTGCATCCAATGCGGCCCGTTCCACAGCCATCCTGGTATGCTCAGCTGCCAAGTCAACTTTGGCCTGGGTGATCTGATCTTTCACCTTCGTGATTTCTGCATTATGTGCGTCTTGGTCCGCCGGGTTAACCTCCGCCATCAGTGTTGCCAAAGCGTCAAATAAATCAGATAGAACCTGAGTCGGCGGTCGCACAGGGCCTCCAGCCCCGGCCGCTGTCGCTGCTGCTGATCCGAAAATCATTGCCGCTGCGGTCGAAGAGTGAAGCGCCGGTTGTGTACCGACCATGAAGATCGCAACCCGGTTTGGCGGATCAAAGGGGTCCAGAGTACTGTCGCCATCGGAACAGCCCCCAATCCGGCCATCTTGCAACTGATATAACGACTCGGTCTCTCCGGTCGATGACTCGTCGCCGGAATAAACGACGGTTTCACCACCAGATTCCGATCTATCCTCAGATTCCCCTCCGTGGATAACTCCCACGAAGGCACGCTTCATGATAGGCTTAACCCAGGCAGATCTCGCAAGCTGAGCCGTTTCGATGAGGTAGGTGCAGATGTCCGTCTCAGGGCCCGGTTCGCCGATCTTGCCAATGAAAACGTGTATGCCGCCGAAGGGGACCCGGTACCCGTACTCGATTGAGCCGGCCTCGGGGCCCTAGCTTGCATCGTCGATGTAGAGCTTGCCGCGACGACTCTTGGTCATCCGGCCCACAGCATAGCCCTTGAGTCCTTCGAAACTGCCGTCTAAGAACTCGAAACCATCGTGCGATAGCCCCACGGTGGGCGCCAACTGTCATGGTTTTGTCACGGCAGATGTCCTAGAGAAAGGACTTAGTCGTGGAGCCATCGCCACGGGTTAGCTTAAAGGGGTTAAAGTGGACAAGGGACGCAGAGAGTTTATACTGGTTCAGCCCCTTGCGGTGAAGGTAAAAGCCTACGATCCAGTTGTGGTGGGATTGCTTGGGTTTCGATGACCAGGGAGGGAATACGCTTTGCCTGAGTCTCGTGTTGTTGTCTATTGTCCTGAACAGCCGCCGGGTCGTCCCCTTTTATACACTGGTTGACGTCTGTCGGTTTACAGAATCCCAAGGCCGGCTCATAAACGTGTCCGGCTCGGTCTCTGCTCTTTCTATCTTACAACACAAGTTTACATATCAATGCCTGTTTATGTCTACAGGCCTTAAACCGACTTTGGGCCCTAGGCCTTCATAAAGCGTCATCGTCTTTGTATTCATGGGCTTCAGATATAGTGAACTACTATGGGGTTAACCCGGCCTCTCCTGGCCGGTTTACGCCCAGTGGTAATATCCCCAACAGGTCTTGTCCGTCACATCATTCTCCTAATGACGTGATCCCGTTCATCAAATTACAACACATGTCTATGGTCAGGAAACTTAACCATCTTTGACTGACGAGCTAGTCTAGTAGAGGCATACTAGGGACACTTTGTTTTGTCTATGTATTCACACATGTATCAAGTTTCCGGTTAATACAATTCTAGCATGAATAATAAACATTTATCATGATATAAGGAAATATAAATAACAACTTTATTATTTCCTTTAGGGCATATTTCCTACAGTCTCCCACTTGCACTAGAGTCAATAGTCTAGTTCACATCGCCATGTGATTTAACACCAATAGTTCACATCTTTATGTGATTAACACCCATAGTTAACATCACCATGTGACCAATACCCAAAGGGTTCACTAGAGTCAGTAATCTAGTTCACATCACCATGTGATTAATACCCAAAGAGTACTAAGGTGTGATCCTGTTTTTCTTGTGAGAGAGGTTTAGTCAACCGGTGCCACATTCAGATCCGTATATATTTTGCAAATTTCTATGTCTACAATGCTCTGCATGGAGCTACTCTAGCTAATTGCTCCCATGTTCAATACGTATCTAGATTGAGACTTAGAGTCTTCTAGATCAGTGTCAAAGCTTGCATCGACGTAACTCTTTACAACGAACTCTTTATCACGTCCATAATTGAGAAACATTTCCTTAGTCCTCTAAGGATAATTTTTGACCGTTGTCCAGTGATCTACTCTTGGATCACTATTGTATCCCCTTGCCAAACGAATGGCAAGGTACACAATAGGTCTGGTACACAGCATGACATACTTTATAGGACCTATGGCTGAGGCATAGGGAATGACTTTCATTCTCTCTCTATCTTATGCCGTGGTCAGGCTTTGACTCTTACTCAACTTCACACCTTACAACTCTGGCAAGAGCTCCTTCTTTGACTGATCCATTTTGAACTCCTTCAAAATCTTATCAAGGTATGTACTCATCGAAAGTCTTATGAAGCGTCTTGATCTATCTTTATAGATCTTGATGCCCAATATGTAAGTAGCTTCTCGAGGTCTTTCTTTGAAAAACTCCTTTCAAACACTCCTTTATGCTTTCCAGAAAATTCTACATCATTTCCGATGAACAATATGTCATTCACATATACATATCAGAAAGGCTGTAGTGCTCCCACTCACTTTCTTGTAAATACAGGCTTCACCGCAAGTCTGTATAAAACTATATGCTTTGATCAACTCATCAAAGCGTATATTCCAACTCCGAGATGCTTGCACCAGTCCATAGATGGATCGCTGGAGCTTGCACACTTTGTTAGCACCTTTAGGATTGAGAAAACCTTCTGGTTGCATCATATACAACTCTTCTTTAATAAATCCATTGAGGAATGCAGTTTTGACATCCATTTGCCAGATTTCATAAAATACGGCAATTGCTAACATGATTCGGACAGACTTTAAGCATCGATACGAGTGAGAAAATCTCATCGTAGTCAACACCTTGAACTTGTCGGAAACCTTTTGCGACAATTCGAGCTTTGTAGATAGTAACACTACTATCAGCGTCTGTCTTCCTCTTGAAGATCCATTTATTCTCAATGGCTCGCCGATCATCGGGCAAGTCAATCAAAGTCCATACCTTGTTCTCATACATGGATCCTATCTCAGGTTTCATGGCCTCAAGCCATTTATCGGAATCTGGGCTCATCATCGCTTCCTCATAGTTCGTAGGTTCGTCATGGTCTAGTAACATGACTTCCAGAACAGGATTACCATACCACTCTGGTGCGGAACATGCTTTGGTTGACCTACGAGGTTCGGTAGTAACTTGATTCGAAGTCTCATGATCATTATCATTAGCTTCCTCACTAGTTGGTGCATGCATCATGGGAACGGTTTTCTGTGATGAGCTACTTTCCAATTCGAGAGAAGGTACAATTACCTCAGCAAGTTCTAGTTTCCTCCCACTCACTTCTTTCGAGAGAAACTCCTTCTCTAGAAAGGATCCATTCTTAGCAACAAAGATCTTGCCTTCGGATCTATGATAGAAGGTGTAGCCAACAGTTTCTTTTGGGTATCCTATGAAGACGCACTTCTCCGATTTGGGTTCGAGCTTATCAACTTGAAGCTTTTTCACATAACCATCGCAACCCCAAACTTTAAGAAATGATAGCTTAGGTTTCTTGCTAAACCACAATTCATACGGTGTCATCTCGATGGATTTAGACGGTGCCCTATTTAACGTGAATGCAGCTGTCTCTAATGCATGACCCGAAAACGATAGTGGTAAATCGGTAAGAGACATCATAGATCGCACCATATCTAATAAAGTACCGTTGCGACGTTCAGACACACCATTATGCTGTGGTGTTCCAGGTGGCGTGAGTTGTGAAACTATTCCACATTGTTTTAAATGAAGGCCAAACTCGTAACTCAAATATTCGCCTTCGCGATCAGATCGTAGAAACTTTATTTTCTTGTTACGATGATTCTCCACTTCACTCTGAAATTCTTTGAACTTTTCAAATGTTTCAGATTTATGTTTCATTAAGTAGATATACCCATATCTGCTCAAATAATCTGCGAAGGTCAGGAAATAACGATACCCGCCGCGAGCCTCAACACTCATAGGACCGCGTACATCATTATGTATTATTTCCAATAAGTCAGTGGCTCGCTTCATTGTTCTGGAGAACGGAGTCTTAGTAATCTTGCCCATGAGGCATGGTTCGCAAGCATCAAGTGATTCATAATCAAGTGATTCCAAAAGCCCATCTGCATGGAGTTTCTTCATGTGCTTTACACCAATATGACCTAAACGGAAGTGCCACAAATAAGTTGCACTATCATTATTAACTTTACATCTTTTGGCATGAATATTATGAATATGTGTATCACTACGATCGCGATTCAACAAAAATAGACCACTCATCAAGGGTGCGTGACCATAAAAGATATTACTCATATGAATAGAACAACCATTATTCTCTTATTTAAATGAATAACCGTCTCGCATCAAACAAGATCCAGATATAATGTTCATGCTCAACGCCGACACCAAATAAAAATTATTTAGGTCTAAAACTAATCCCAAAGGTAGATGTAGAGGTAGCGTGCCGATGGCGATGACATCGACCTTGGAACCATTTCCACGCGCATCGTCACCTCGTCCTTAGCCAATCTTCGTTTAATCCGTAGCCCCTGTTTCGAGTTGCAAATATGAGCAACAGAACCAGTATCAAATACCCAGGCGCTACTACAAGCATTAGTAAGGTACACATCAATAACATGTATATCAAATATACCTTTCACTTTGCCATCCTTCTTATCCGCCAAATACTTGGGGCAGTTCCGCTTCTAGTGACCAGTCCCTTTGCAGTAGAAGCACTCAGTTTCAGGCTTAGGTCCAGACTTGGGCTTCTTCCCTTGAGCAGAAACTTGCTTGCTATTCTTCTTGAAGTTCCCCTTCTTCCCTTTGCCCTTTTTCTTGAAACTAGTGGTCTTGTTAACCATCAACACTTGATGCTCCTTCTTGATTTCTACCTCCGCAGCCTTTAGCATTGTGAAGAGCTTGGGAATTGTCTTGTTCACCCCTTGCATATTATAGTTCATCATGAAGCCTTTATAGCTTGGTCCAGTGATTGAAGAACTCTGTCAATGACACTATCATCCGGAAGATTAACTCCCAGCCGAGTCAAGTGATTATCATACCCAAACATTTTGAGTATATGTTCACTGACAGAACTGTTCCTCCATCTTGCAGCTATAGAACCTGTTGGAGACTTCATATCTCTCAAGTCGGCCATTTGCTTGAAATATTAACTTTAACTCCTGGAACATCTCATATGCTACATGACGTTCAAAACGTCTTTGAAGTCCCAATTCTAAGCCGTAAAGCATGGCACACTGAACTATCGAGTAGTCACCAGATTTAGCTTGCCAGACGTTCATAATGTCCGGAGTTGCTCCTGCAGCAGGCCTTGCACCTAGCGGTGCTTCAAGGACGCAATTCTTCTGTGGAACAATGAGGATAATCCTCAAGTTACGAACCCAGTCTGTGTAGTTGCTACCATCATCTTTCAACTTAGCTTTCTCTAGGAATGCATTAAAATTCAAGGGAACGGTAGCACGGGCCATTGATCTACAACATAGATATGCAAAAACTATCAGGACTAAGTTCATGATAAATGTAAGTTCAATTAATCATATTACTTAAGAACTACCACTTAGATAGACATCCCTCTAGTCATCTAAATGATCACGTGATCCATATCAACTAAACCATGTCCGATCATCACGTGAGATGTAGTTTGCAATTGTGAACATCTCTATGTTGATCATATCTACTATATGATTCACGTTCGACCTTTCGGTCTCAGTGTTCCGAGGCCATGTCGTACATGCTAGGCTCGTCAAGTTTAACTCGAGTATTCTGCACGTGCAAAATTGTCTTTCACCCGTTGTATGTGAACGTAGAGCTTATCACACCAGATCATCACGTGGTGTCTCGGCACGACGAACTGTCGCAACGGTGCATACTCAGGGAGAACACTTATACCTTGAAATTTAGTGAGGGGTCATCTTATAATGCTACCGCCGTACTAAGCAAAATAAGATGCATAAAAAGATAAACATCACATGCAATCAAAATATGTGGCATGATATGGCCATCATCATCTTGTGCCTTTGATCTCCATCTCCAAAGCACCGTCATGATCTCCATCGTCACCGGCTTGACACCTTGATCTCGATCGTAGCGTCGTTGTCGTCTCTCCAACTATTGCTTCTACGACTATCTCTAACGCATAGTGATAAAGTAAAGCAATTACATGGCGATTGCATTTCATACAATAAAGCGACAACCATAAGGCTCCTGCCAGTTGACGATAACTTTTACAAAACATGATCATCTCATACAATAACTTATATCATATCATGTCTTGACCATATCACATCACAACATGTCCTGCAAAAACAAGTTAGACGTCCTCTACTTTGTTGTTGCAAGTTTTACGTGGCTGCTACGGGCTTCTAGCAAGAATCGTTCTTACCTATGCATCAAAGCCACAACGAATTTTCGTCAAGTGTGCTGTTTTAACCTTCAACAAGGACCGGCCGTAGTCAAATTCGATTCCACTAAATTTGGAGAAACAGACACCCCCCTCAGCCACCTTTATGCAAAACAAGTTGCATGTCTGTCGGTGGAACTGGTCTCATGAACGTGGTCATGTAAGGTTGGTCCGGGCCGCTTCATCCAACAATACCGCCGAATCAAAATAAGACGTTGGTGGTAAGCAGTATTACTATTATCGTCCACAACTCTTCGTGTTCTACTCGTGCATATCATCTACGCATAGACATGGCTCGGATGCCACTGTTGGGGAAAGTAGCATGCAATTTCAAAAAATTTCCTACGATCATGCAAGATCTATCTAGGAGATGCACAGTAGTGCAATAAGAACGATGACATGATGTAGACAAGATCTATCTATGTAGAGATAGACCCCATCGTTTTATCCTTAGTAGCAACGATACATACGTGTCGTTTCCCTTTCTGTCACTGGGATAAAGCACCGTAAGATCGAACCCACTACCGGCACCTCTTCCCATTGCAAGATAAATAGATCAAGTTGGCCAAACAAAACCCAAATATCGGAGAATAAATACGAGGCTACAAGAGATTATGCATATAAGAGATCAAAGAAAGTCAAATAACTTTCATGGATATAAAAAGATATAACTGATCATAAACTCGAAGTTCATCAGATCCCAACAAACACACCGCAAAAGAGTTACATCATATGGATCTCCAAGAGACCATTGTATTGAGAATTCAGCGAGAGAGAAAGCCATCCAGCTACTAACTACGGACCCGAAGGTCTAAAAAGAACTACTCACGCATCATCGGAGAGGCACCAATGGAGGTGGTGAACCCCATCCGAGATGGTGTCTAGATTGGATCTAGTGGTTCTAGACTCTACGGCAGCTGGATGAATATTTCGTCGATGCTTTTATGGTTCCTGGAATATTAGGGTATTTATAGAGCAAAGAGGCGGTTCGGGGGGCACCTGAGGTGGGCACAACCCACCAGGGCGCGTGTGGGCCTCCTGGCGCACCCTGGTGGGTTGTCCCCTCCTCGGGACTCCCCCAGGTGCAACCATGGCCCAATATCTTCCTTCTGGTCCATAAAAAATCTCCGTGAAGTTTCGTGGCATTTGGTCTCCGTCTGATATTGATTTCCTGCGATGTAAAAAACATGGAAAAAAGTGCAACTGGCACTTGGCACTATGTCAATAGGTTAGTACCAAAAAATGATATAAAATGATTATAAAACATCCAAGATTGATATTACAACAGCATGGAACAATCAAAAATTATAGATACGTTGGAGACGTATCAGCATCCCCAAGCTTAACTCCTACTCGTCCTCGAGTAGGTAAGTGATAAAAACAGAATTTTTGACGTGGAATGCTACCTATCATGTCATTGTTGGAAATATGCCCTAGAGGCAATAATAAGATGGTTATTATTATATTTCCTTGTTCATGATAATTGTCTATTGTTCATGCCATAATTGTATTAACCGAAAACCGTAATACATGTGTGAATACATAGACCACAATATGTCCCTAGTGAGCCTCTAGTTGACTAGCTCGTTGATCAATAAATGGTTATGGTTTCCTGACCATGGACATTGGATGTTGTTGATAATGGGATCACATCATTAGGAGAATGATGTGATGGACAGGACCCAATCCTAAGCATAGCACAAGATCGTTTAGTTCGTTTGCTAGATCTTTTCTTATGTCAAGTATCATTTCCTTTGACCATGAGATTGTGCAACTCCCGGACACCATAGGAATGCTTTGGGTGTACCGAACGTCACAACGTAACTGGGTGGCTATAAAGGTGCACTACAGGTATCTCCGAAAGTGTCTGTTGGGTTGGCACGAATTGAGACTGGGATTTGTCACTCCGTATGATGGAGAGGTATCTCTGGGCCCACTCGGTAATGCATCATCATAATGAGCTCAATGTGACTAAGGAGTTGGTCACGAGATCATCCGTTACGGAATGAGTAAAGAGACTTGCCGGTAACGAGATTGAACGAGGTATGGGGATACCGATGATCGAATCTCGGGCAAGTAACATACCGATAGACAAAGGGAATGGCATACGGGATTGATTGAATCCTCAACATCGTGGTTCATCCGATGAGATCATCGTGGAACATGTGGGAGCAACGTGGGTATCCAGATCCCGCTATTGGTTATTGGTCGGAGAGGTGTCTCGGTCATGTCTGCATGGTTCCCGAACCCGTAGGGTCTACACACTTAAGGTTCGGTGACGCTAGAGTTGTAATGGGAAATAATATGTGGTTACCGAAGGTTGCTCGGAGTCCCGGATGAGATCCGGACGTGACGAGGAACTTCGGAATGGTCTGGAGGTGAAGATCGATATATTGGACGAAGGGTATTGGAGTCCGGAATTGTTCCGGGGGTACCGGGTGACGACCAGCGTGTCCGAAAGGGGTTTCGGAGGCCCCGGCAAGCGTTGGGGGGGCCTTATGGGCCAAGGAGAAGGGGCACACCAGCCCACTAAGGACCTGTGCGCCCCTCCCACCTCATTTCACGTAAGCTGGAGAGGTGGGGGCGCCTCCCCTAGGGCAGCCACCCCTCCCGGCTTGGGGGATCAAGTTTCCTAGGGGTGGGGGCGCCCAAACCCATCTAGGGTTTCCCTTGTGGCCGCAGCCCCTCCCCTAGGGAAACCCTAGGGCGCCTCCTCCTCCCCCTTCCCCCTATATATAGTGAGGGAGAGAGAGGGCAGCCGCACCCCTTCCCTGGCGCAGCCCTCTCCCTCCTCCAACACCTCCTCCTCCGTAGTACTTGGCGAAGCCCTGCCGGAGACCCACGAGCTCCACCACCACCACGCCGTCGTGCTGTCGGAGTTCTCCCTCAACTTCTCCTCTCCCCATGCTGGATCAAGAAGGAGGAGACGTTCCCGGGCTGTACGTGTGTTGAACGTGGAGGCGCCGTCCGTTCGGCGCTTGATTGGATCTTCCGCGATTTGAATCTCCGCGAGTACGACTCCATCAACCGCGTTCTTGCAACGCTTCCGCTTAGCGATCTTCAAGGGTATGAAGATGCACTCTCTCTCTCTCGTTGCTAGCATCTCCTAGATTGATCTTGGTGACACGTTGGAAAATTTTGAATTATTGCTACGATCCCGAACGGTGGCATCATAAGCTAGGTCTATGCGTAGATTCTATGCACGAGTAGAACACAAGTAGTTGTGGGCGATGATTTGTTCAATTTTCTTACCGTTACTAGTCTTATCTTGATTCGGCGACATTGTGGGATGAAGCGGCCGGACCGACCTTACACGTACTCTTACGTGAGACTGGTTCCACCGACAGAAATGCACTTGATGCATAAGGTGGCTAGCGGGTGTCTGTCTCTCCCACTTTAGTCGGATCGGATTCGATGAAGAGGGTCCTTATGAAGGGTAAATATCAATTGGCATATCACCGTTGTGGCTTTTGCGTAGGTAAGAAACGTTCTTGCTAGAAACCCATAGCAGCAACGTAAAACATGCAACAACAATTAGAGGACGTCTAACTTGTTTTTGCAGGGTATGCTATGTGATGTGATATGGCCAAAAGGATGTGATGAATTATATATATATATGTGATTTATGAGATTGATCATGTTCTTGTAATAGGAATCACGACTTGCATGTCAATGAGTATGACAACCGGCAGGAGCCATAAGAGTTGTCTTAATTTATTGTATGACCTGCGTGTCATTAAAAAACGCCATGTAATTACTTTACTTTATTGCTAACCGTTACCCATAGTAGTAGAAGTAATAGTTGGCGAGACAACTTCATGAAGACACGATGATGGAGATCATGGTGTCATGCCGGTGACGAAGGTGATCATGCCGTGCCTCGAAGATGGAGATCAAAGGCGCAGGATGATATTGGCCATATCATGTCACTTTATGATTTGCATGTGATGTTTCTCATGTTTACATCTTATTTTCTTGGAACGACGGTAGCATAAATAAGATGATCCCTCACTAAAATTTCAAGAAATGTGTTCCCCCTAAGTGTGCACCGTTGCGAAGGTTCGTTGTTTCGAAGCACCACGTGATGATCGGGTGTGATAGATTCTAACGTTCGCATACAACGGGTGTAAGCCAGATTTACACATGCGAAACACTTAGGTTGACTTGACGAGCCTAGCATGTACATACATGGCCTCGGAACACAAGAGACCGAAAGGTCGAACATGAGTCGTATAGTAGATGCGATCAACATGGAGATGTTCACCGTTGATGACTAGTCCGTCTCACGTGATGATCGGACACGGCCTAGTCGATTCGGATCATGTATCACTTAGATGACTAGAGGGATGTCTATCTGAGTGGGAGTTCATTAAATAATTTGATTAGATGAACTTAATTATCATGAACATACTCTAAAGTGTCTTTGCAAATTATGTTATAGATCAATAGCTCGCGCTTTACCTCCCTATTTTAATACATTCCTAGAGAAAGAATAAGTTGAAAGATATTGTAAACAATTGTGCGGACTAGGGCTGTAGTCTGAGGATTATCCTCACTGCTACACAGAAGGCTTTTGTCCTTGATGCACCGCTCGGTGTGCCAACCCCTTTGGCGTCGTCTGTGGATGTGGTGAACATCTGGCAGACACATTCTGATGACTACCTGATAGTTTAGTGCACCATGCTTTACGGCTTAGAGTCGGGGCTCCAAAAGCATTTTAAACGCCATGGAACATATGAGATGTTCCAAGAGCTGAAATTGGTGTTTCAGGCTCATGCCCATGTTGAGAGATTTGAGACCTCTGACAAGATCTTTGCCTAAAAGATGGGGAGAATAGCTCAGCCAGTGAGCATGTGCTCAGAATGTCTGGGTACTTCAATCGCTTGAATCAAGTGGGAGTTAATCTTCCAGATAAGAGAGTGATTGACAAAGTTCTCCAGTCACTATCACCAAGCTACTAGAGTTTCGTGATGAACTATAACATGCAAGGGAAGATGATCCCGGAGCTGTTCATCATGCTTAAGGCCACGAAGGTAGAAATCAAGAAGGAGCATCAAGTGTTGATGGTTAACAAGACCACTGGTTTCAAAGAAGGGCAAGGGCAAGAAGGGAGACTTCATGAATGGCAAGCGAGTTGCCGCTCTAGTGAAGAAACCCAAGAACCCAAACCCGAGACGAAGTGTTTCTATTAGGGGAACGGTCACTGGTAGCGGAACTGCCTCAAATACTTGGTAGATAAGAAGGTTGGCAACTTCAACAAAAAGTATATTTGATATATGTGTTATTGATGTGTACCTTACTAGTACTCCTAGTAGCACATAGGTATTAGATAGCGGTTCAGTTGCTAATATTGGTAACTCGAAACAAAAGCTACGGAATAAATGGAGACTAGCTAAGGGCGAGGTGGTGATGTGTGTTGGAAGTGTTTCCAAGGATGATATGATCACCATCACACGCTCCCTCTACCTTCGGGATTAGTGATGAACCTAGATAAATGTTGTTTGCATTGGTGTCCACGTTGAGCATGAACATGATTAGATCATGTTTATTGCAATACGGTTATTCAAGTGAGAGAATAATGGTTATTTTGTTTACATGAATAATACCTTCTATGGTCATGCACCCAATGTGAATGGTTTATTGAATCTCGGTCGTAGTGATACACATGTTCATAACATTGATGCCAAAAGATGTAGAGTTGATAATGATAGTACCACTTCCTTGTGGCACTGCCGCTTTGGTCATATTGGTGTAAAGCGCATGAAGAACCTCCATGCTAAAGGATTTTTGGAGTCACTTGATTTTGAATCACTTGACACATGCGAACCATGCCTCATAGGCAAGATGACTAAAACCCCGTTTTCTGGAACAATGGAACGGGCAAGTGACTTGTTGGAAATCACACATGCTGATGTGTGTGGTCCGATGAGTGTTGACGCATGCGGTGGATATCGTCATTATCTCACCTTCACCGATGAATTCAGTAGATATAGGTATATTTACTTAATGAAGCATAAGTCTAAAACGTTTGAAAAGTTCAAGCAATTTCAGAGTGAAGTCGAGAATCATCATAACAAGAAGATCAAGTTTCTACGATCTGATCAAGGGAAGAGTGCCTGAGTTATGAGTTTGGCAATTACTGAAGACAAAGTGGAATCATTTCACAGTTGACGCCATCTGAAACACCATAGCGTAATGGTGTGTCTGAGCGTCGTAATCGCACCCTATTGGATATGGTGCGATCTATGATGTCTCTTACCGATCTACCACTATCATTTTGGGGTTATGCATTAGAGGCAATTACATTCACTTTAAATAGGGCACCATCTAAGTCCGTGGAGACGACACCGTATGAACTATGGTTTGGCAAGAAACCTAAGTTGGTGTTTCTTAAGGTTTGGGGCTACGATGCTTATGTCGATAGGCTTCGGCCAGAAAAGCTCGAACCCAAAGCGGAAAATTGTGTCTTCATAGAATACCCAAACAAGATGATTGGGTATACCTTCCATCTCAGATCTGAGGGCAAATTGTTTGTTGCTATGAACATGCCCTTTCTCGAGAAAGAGTTTGTCTAGAAAGAATTGAGTGGGAGGAAGATAGAATTTGATGAGGTTGTTGAACCATCACTTCAATCAGAGAGTAGTGCAGCACAGAAAGATGTTTCTGTGGCACTTGCCTCAGTTGAAGAGAAAGCTAATGATGATGATCATGGAGCTTCAGATCAAGTTACTATCAAACCTCGTAGGTCGACAAGGGTGTATACAACTTCTGAGGGGTAACCCTGTCTCAAAGGTCATGTTGTTGGACAACGATGAACCTATGAGCTATGGAAAAGCGATGGTGGGCCCGGATTCCAACAAATGGCTAGGAGCCATGAAATCCGAGATAGGATCCATGTATGAGAACAAAGTATGGACTTTGGTGGACTTGCCCGATGATCAGCAAGCCATTAAGAATAAATGGATCTTTAAGAAGAAGATAGACGCTGATGGTAATGTCACCATTTATAAAGCTCGACTTATCTCAAAGAAGTTTCTGACAAGTTCAAGGAGTTGACTGTGATGAGACTTTCTCAATCATAGCGATGCTAAAGTCTGTTAGAATTATGTTAGCAGTTGCTGCATTTTCATTTATGAAATCTGGCAGATGGATGTCAAAACAAAGTTTCCTTGACAGTTTCCATGAGGAAAGGCTGTATGTGATACAACCAAAAGGTTTTGTCGGTCCTAAGGATGCTAAAAGGTATGCAAACTCCAGCGATCCTTCTATGGACTGGAGCAAGCATCTCGGAGTTGGAACATACGCTTTGATGAGGTGATCAAAGTTTTTGGGTTTATACAAGGTTTGCAAGAGACTTGTATTTACAAGAAAGTGAGTGGGAGCACTACAACATTTTTGAAAAGTATATGTGGATGACATATTGTTGATCGGAAATGATGTAGAATTTCTAGAAAGCATAAAGGGTTGTTTGAATGGAGTTTTTCAAAGGAAGACCTATGTAAAACTGCTTACATATTGGGTATCAAGATCTATAAGAGATAGATCAAGACGCTTGATAAGACTTTCACAGAGCACATACCTTGACATGATCTTGAAGGAGTTCAAGATGGATCAGTCAAAGAAGGATTTCTTGCCTGAGTTGTAAGGTGTGAAGTTAAGACTTGAAGCTCGACCACGGAAGAAGAAAGAGAAAGGACGAAAGTCGTCCCCTATGCCTTAGCCATAGGCTCTATACAATATGCCATGTTGTGTACCGCGATGTGCCTTGCCACGTGTCTGGCAAAGGGGGGTATAAGAGTGATCTAGGAGTGGATCATTGGATCGAGGTCAAAATTGTCCTTAGGAATAAGGAAATGTTTCTCGATTATGGAGGTGATGAAGAGTTCGGCGTAAAGGGTTATGCCGATGCAAACTTTAACACCTATCCGGATGACTCTGAGTAGCAAACCGGATACGTATAGTGGAGCAACCATTTGGAATAGCTCAAGTGGAGCATAGTAGCAACATCTACAATACGAAATAGAGATTTGCGAAGAACACACGGATCTGAATGTTACAGACCCGTTGACTAAAACCTCTCTCGTAAGCATAACATGATCAAACCCTAGAACTCGTTGAGTGTTAATCACATGGTGATGTGAACTAGATTATTGACTCTAGTAAACTCTTGGGTGTAATCACATGGTGATGTGAACTAGATTATTGACTCTAGTGCAAGTGGGAGACTGTTGGAACTATGCCCTAGAGGCAATAATAAGATGGTTATTATTATATTTCCTTGTTCATGATAATTGTCTATTGTTCATGCTATAATTGTATTAACCGGAAACCATAATACATGTGTGAATACATAGACCACAATATGTCCCTAGTGAGCCTCTAGTTGACTAGCTCATTGATCAATAAATGGTTATGGTTTCCTGACCATGGACATTGGATGTCGTTGATAACGGGATCACATTATTAGGAGAATGATGTGATGGACATGACCCAATCCTAAGCATAGCACAAGATCGTGTAGTTCGTTTGCTAGAGCTTTTCTTATGTCAAGTATCATTTCCTTAGACCATGAGATTATGCAACTCCCGGACACCGTAGGAATGCTTTGGGTGTACCAAACGTCACAACGTAACTGGGTGGCTATAAAGGTGCACTACAGGTATCTCCGAAAGTGTCTGTTGGGTTGGCACGAATCGAGACTGGGATTTGTCACTCCGTATGAAGGAGAGGTATCTCTGAGCCCACTCGGTAATGCATCATCATAATGAGCGCAATGTGACTAAGGAGTTCATCACGGGATCATGCGTTACGGAACAAGTAAAGAGACTTGCCGGTAACGAGATTGAACGAGGTATGGGGATACCGACGATCGAATCTCGGGCAAGTAACAGACCGATAGACAAAGGGAATTGCATACGGGATTGATTGAATCCTCAACATCGTGGTTCATCCGATGAGATCATCGTGGAACATGTGGGAGCCAACATGCGTATCTAGACCCCGCTGTTGGTTATTGGCCGGAGAGGTCTCTTGGTCATGTCTGCATGTTTCCCGAACCCGTAGGGTCTACACACTTAAGGTTCGGTGACGCTAGAGTTGTAATGGGAAATAATATGTGGTTACCGAAGGTTGCTCGGAGTCCCGAATGAGATCCGGACGTGATGAGGAACTTCGGAATGGTCCGGAGGTGAAGATAGATATATTGGACGAGGGGTATTGGAGTCCGGAATTGTTCCGGGGGTACTGGGTGACGACCATCGTGTCCGAAAGGTGTTTCGGAGGCCCCGGCAAGCGTTGTGGGGTGCCTTATGGGCCAAGGGGAAGGGGCACACCAGCCCACTAAGGGGCTGTGCGCCCGTCCCACCTCATCTGACGTAACCTGGAGAGGTGGGGGCGCCTCCCCTAGGGCAGCCACCCCTCCCGGCTTGGGGGGCAAGTTTCCTAGGGGTGGGGGCGCCCAAACCCATCTAGGGTTTCCCTTGTGGCCGCCGCCCCTCCCCTAGGGAAACCCTAGGACGCCTCCTCCTCCCCCTTCCCCCTATATATAGTGAGGGAGAGAGAGGGTAGCCGCACCCCTTCCCTGGCGCAGCCCTCTCCCTCCTCCAACACCTCCTCCTCCGTAGTGCTTGGCGAAGCCCTGCAGGAGAACCACGAGCTCCACCACCACCACGCCGTCGTGCTGTCGGAGTTCTCCCTCAATTTGTCCTCTCCCCATGCTGGATCAAGAAGGAGGAGACGTCCCCGGGCTGTACGTGTGTTGAACACGGAGGCGCCGTCGGTTCGGCGCTTGATCGGATCTTCCGCGATTTGTATCGCCGCGAGTACGACTCCATCAACCGCGTTCTTGTAACGCTTCCGCTTAGCGATCTTCAAGGGTATGAAGATGCACTCCCTCTCTCTCGTTGCTAGCATCTCCTAGATTGATCTTGGTGACACGTAGGAAAATTTTGAATTATTGCTACGATCCCCAACAGTCATATCATATTCTTTTCTTTATAGCATGGACAATTGGACTTTTATGTGATTCAAAGCAATAGTCTAGTTTTGACATAATAATTTAGATACTCAAGCATATCAACAAGCAACCATGTCTTTCAAAATATCAATGCTAAAATAAGTTATCCCTAGCCCATCATGCTCAAACATTGATCCATTCATGAAACACACTCGAATATTAGCTACACCCAATACTTAAGTATGATCATATTGCCTCCTAGTTGGTGCTTTTTATGAGAGAAGATGGAGACTCAAATTCAAAATAAAAATTGCATAAAGTAAAAGAAAGGCCCTTCGCAGAGGGAAGTAGGAATTTGTAGAGGTGCCAGAGCTCAAAGCGAAAAATTAGAGATAAAAACATTTTAAGAGGTGTATCCATCCCACCAACGAAAACGACTTAGAGTCCCAACACTTTCCATGCTAGATATGCCATAGGCGGTTCCCAAACAGAAAATAAAGTTCATTCCTTTTTCCACCATACTTTCACTTTCCATGGCTAGCCGTATCCACGGTTGCCCTCCATACCAACACTTTCTAAGGAATTTATTATTTCACATAAATTAAATTCATTTTTTGCATTTCGGGACTGGGCATCCCTAAGACCTTTGCCTTACTCTCGTGCAATGACAAGTGAATAAACACTCATCTTGACAATAACACATCCAGCATGGAAAATATTAGCCACCCCTCATCGCTCCGCGAGTGAAACAAACACACAAAAGAGAAGTTTATTTTGAAAATTAGAGATGGCACATTCAAATTTGCTTAGAACGGAAAAGGAATACCGCATATAGGTAGATATAGTGGACTCATGTGGCAGAACTGGTTTAAAGGATAATGGATGCACAAGTAGAGATCATACTTGGTGCAAAGTGAAGACTAACAAAAGTTTAGGAAGCGACCAACCAAGAAATGGATAATCTCATAAGCAAGCATTAAGCATAAATAACACCGAATAGTGCACCACAAGTAGGATATAATTTTCATTGCATGACTGTTGACTTTCATACTAGCATAGGGAATCACAAACCTTAACACCAATATTCTTACTAAAGCATAATTACTCATCAACATAACTCACATATCACATCATAATATCTCAAAACTATTACTAAGAACCAAGTTTATTTTGTCCAATGATCTTCATGAAAGTTTTTATTATATCCTTCTTGGATATCTATCACTTTGGGACTAATTTTCATACGTTGCTTTTCATAAGCTCAAACAAATATAAGTGAAGATCATGAGCACAATTCTTTTTCTTTCTCTTAAAATAATTTAAGTGAAGCAAGAGAGAATTTCTTTAAAATTTTACTAACTCTCAAATAAATCTAAGTGAAGCAAGAGAGCATTTATTCAAATATACTAAGCACACCGTGCTCAAAAAGATATAAGTGAAGCACTAGAGCAAGTCCATTGCTCATAAAAAATTTAAGTGAAGCATAGAGAGCAATTCTAACAAGTCATGGCATAATTTTGGCTCTCCCAAATAAGTGTATCCAGCAAGGATTGATGACTTAAAACACAAAATGAAACAAGAAAAGACTCATATATCATACAAGACGCTCCAAGCAAAACACATATCATGTGACGAATAAAAATATAGTTTCAAGTAAAATACCGATAGTTGTTGGATGAAAGCGGGGATGCCACTCGGGGGCATTCCCAAGGTTAGTTGGTTGCTCATTTTTGGATAATATCTTGGGATGCCGGGGCATCCCCAAGCTTAGGCTCTTACATCCTTCCTTCTTCCATCGTCAGATAACCCAAAAACTTGAAAACTTCAGTCAAACAAAACTCAACAAAACCTTCGTGAGATCCATTAGTGTAAGAAAATAAATCACTACTATAAATGCTGTATCAAACCAATTATTATTTTGTTTTTTATTATATCTACTGTATTCCAACTTTTCTATGGCAAAAACTCATCAAAGAAAACCATAGAGCCATCAAAATAAGCACATAACACAAAGAAGACAGAATTTGTCAAAACAGAACAGTCTGTAGCAATCGGACTTGTTCGAATACTTCTGGAACTCCAAAAATTCTGAAAAACTACGAAGACCTGGGTAATTTGTATATTAATCTTCTACAAAAAGAATTGGCATTTTATCACATTCTGGTGATTTTTAACAATTATTTTCGTGAGCACAAATTTCTGTCTTCTTCAGCAAGATCAAACAATTATCACCCAAGAAGATCGTATCGGTTTTACTTGGCACAAACACTAATTAAAACAAAAAAACACAATCATAACAGTAGCATAATTGTGCTAACACTCAAGAACAGAAAGCAAAAAGCAAAAATAAAATTTATTCATTGGGTTGCCTCCCAAGCGCTATAGTTTTACGCCCCTAGCTAGGCATAAGATTTCAACGATGCTCACATGAAAAATAGTAATTGAAACACAAAGAGAGCATCATGTAACATATGACAAACACATTTAAGTGTAACATACTTCCTATGCATAGGAATTTTATAAGAAAACAAATTATCAAGACAAGAAACATCTAGCATATGCGAAGGAGATGAAATAAATATTGACAATCTCAAGATAATGAGAGGTAATTTAGTAACATGAAAATTTCTACTACCATATTTCCCTCTCTCACAATAATTACATGTGGGATCATATTCAAATTCAACAATATAACTATCAAGTAAAATATTCTCTTCATGATCCACATGCATGCAAGGTTGACACTCTTCCAAAATAGTGGGATTATCATCAAATAAAGTCATGACCTCTCTGAACCCACTTTGGTCAAAAAAATATCATAAGATTGAACACTCACTAGTAGAAAACAGGGCATAGGTCACAGGGCAGTTTTCACATTAGCCCCGGTTCACTCACGAACCGGGACCCATGGGGGCATTCGTCCCCGTTCGTGAGCCCAGGGGGCCGCCCGGGGCCTCGTGGGCATTGGTCCCGGTTCGTATGGAACCATTTGTCCCGGTTCGAGCCACGAATCGGGACTAATGGTCCTCGCTCCTGGCCCACAACCATTTGTCCCGGTTCTTGGCATGAACCGGGACAGAAGGCCCGGATTTAGTACCGGTTCATGCCACGAACCGGGACCAATGAGGTGCCCATATATACCCCTCGCCCGCGAGCAGAGCACTCCAGTGCTCTGTTTTTCTCTGGCCGGCGAGGGGAGGGCTTTGTGGTGCTCTAGCTCACCTCCTATGCACATGAGGTGTTCGATGAAATGCCTGAGCCACACTAGTTAAGCTTTGTCCTCTCGAAGCTCGACCTCTAAGCTCCATTTTCCTCGAGATTTGTCTAGGTTTAGCGGCCCGTCACGTCCCATTCCCGTCTTCACCGCCGTAGACCGCCCGCGCCGATCTCGTCGCCGGCAACACCGTGGTGAGCCTCTTGTTCTTATCTTCTTTTTGAAAGAAAAAATTCTTACTTTAGATAGATACTTGTCTAATTTTCTTACTATTTTATTCCTTCTTATTACATAGTGCGATGGTTTTGGTATCCGCCCCCGTCGGCCCTCGTCCTGTCTATGATTCGGATGTGGTATATATTATCTTTTTATAACTATTTGATTCATTTATTGTTTATGACAAATATACCGACCAACGTGACATAGATTTTATTTATCTAGGAGGTGGTTGAATCGGAAATTCTAACCGACCCTATTGTCGAGAGGTTAAATTTAGTTGAAGAAGAAAACAATTACTTGAAGGAAAAAATAAAAAAATTGAGGAGGAGAAGATGATATTGGAGTTGCATGTTGCGGATGTCGTCGATGATCACAAGATCAAGATGGATGCAATGCGCTTGAAGATTAGAAAGATTAGAAAATATGCCATTCATACCGAGGCTTGGTATCATTATGACGTTGGATAAATTGTTACCTTGGTTGCGATTATGATCGCATTTGTTTTCGCATTGAAATGTTTTACATAGTTTCAATGTATGGTTTAATTAATTAGATGCTCTGGAGAGCTATATATATGTTGTTAGATGAGAACTATGTATGTACTTTGGTTCTAATGTGATGATGAACTTCTATTAATTTGGTCACTTAATTATCTATTCATGATGTTCTGTAATGGTTTTTGACACACTTAATTATATATAATGCACGCAGATGAACCGGCAATGGATGTACGGTGACAGACACACCTCCGAGTACATTAAGGGCGTGCATGATTTTCTCGAAGTGGCTGAGGCAAACAAGAAGAATGGTTTATGTGTTGTCCATGCCCTACATGTGGGAATACGAAGTCTTACTCTGACCGGAAAATCCTTCATGCCCACCTGCTTTACAAGGGTTTCATGCCAGACTATAATGTTTGGACGAGGCACGAAGAAATGGGGGTTATGATGGAAGACGGCGAAGAAGAAGAGGACGATGTCAACTATGTGCGCCCTGAATACGGTGATGCTGCAACGGGGGAAGCTGTTGAAGATCAAGAGGAACCAGACGATGTGCCCAATGATGCTGCAAGGGGGGAAGCTGCTGAAGATGAAGAGGAACCAGTGCCCGATGATGATGATCTCCGCCGGGTCATTGTCGATGCAAGGACGCAATGCGAAAGTCAAAAGGAGAAGCTGAAGTTCGATCGCATGTTAGAGGATCACAAAAAAGGGTTGTACCCCAATTGCGAAGATGTCAACACAAAGCTCGGTACCATACTAGAATTGCTGCAGTGGAAGGCAGAGAATGCTGTGCCTGACAAAGGATTTGAGAAGCTATTGAAAATATTGAAGAAGAAGCTTCCAAAGGATAACGAATTGCCCGACAGTACATACGCAGCAAAGAAGGTCGTATGCCCTCTAGGATTGGAGGTGCAGAAGATACATGCATGCCCTAATGACTGCATCCTCTACCGCGAGATGACCCTGGTGATGTTGACGGCGAGCCCCCCAGGAAGAGGGTTCCTGCGAAGGTGATGTGGTATGCTCCTATAATACCACGGTTGAAACGTCTGTTCAGAAACGAAGAGCATGCCAAGTTGATGCGATGGCATAGTGAGGACCGTAAGAAAGACGGGAAGTTGAGAGCACCCGCTGACGGGTCGCAGTGGAGAAAAATCGAGAGAAAGTACTGGGCTGAGTTTGCAGCTGACCCAAGGAACGTATGGCTTGGTTTAAGCGCGGATGGCATTAATCCTTTCGGGGAGCAGAGCAGCAATCACAGCACCTGGCCCGTGACTCTATGTATGTATAACCTTCCTCCTTGGATGTGCATGAAGCGGAAGTTCATTATGATGCCAGTTCTCATCCAAGGCCCTAAGCAACCCGACAACGACATTGATGTGTACCTAAGGCCATTAGTTGAAGAACTTTTACACCTGTGGAATGGAAACGGTGTACGTACATGGGATGAGCACAAACAGGAGGAATTTAACCTGCACGCATTGCTGTTTGTAACCATCAACGATTGGCCCGCTCTCAGTAACCTTTTAGGACAGACAAACAAGGGATACCACGCATGCACGCACTGTTTAGATGACACTGAAAGTATATACCTGGACAAAAGCAGGAAGAATGTGTACCTGGGCCATCGTCGATTTCTTCCGACCAACCATCAATGTCGAAAGAAAGGCAAGCATTTCAAAGGCGAGGCAGATCACCGGAAGAAGCCCGCCATGCGTACCGGTGATCACGTACTTGCTATGGTCAATGATTTACACGTAATCTTTGGAAAGGGTCCCGGCGGACTAGCTGTTCCGAATGACGTTGAGGGACACGCACCCATGTGGAAGAAGAAATCTATATTTTGGGACCTACCCTACTGGAAAAGCTAGAGGTCCGCTCTTCAATCGACATGATGCACGTGACGAAGAACCTTTGCGTGAACCTGCTAGGCTTCTTGGGCGTGTATGGGAAGACAAAAGATACACCTGAGGCACGGGAGGACCTGCAACGTTTGCACGAAAAAGACGGCATGCCTCCGAAGCAGTATGAAGGTCCTGCCAGCTACGCTCTTACGAAAGAAGAGAAAGAAATCTTCTTTGAATGCCTGCTCAGTATGAAGGTCCCGACTGGCTTCTCGTCGAATATAAAGGGAATAATAAATATGCCAGAGAAAAAGTTCCAGAACCTAAAGTCTCATGATTGCCACGTGATTATGACGCAACTGCTTCCGGTTGCATTGAGGGGGCTTCTACCGGAAAACGTCCGATTAGCCATTGTGAAGCTATGTGCATTCCTCAATGCAATCTCTCAGAAGGTGATCGATCCAGATATCATACCAAGGCTAAGGAATGATGTGGCGCAATGTCTTGTCAGTTTCGAGCTGGTGTTCCCACCATCCTTCTTCAATATCATGACGCACGTCCTAGTTCATCTAGTCGACGAGATTGTCATTCTGGGGCCCGTATTTCTACACAATATGTTCCCCTTTGAGAGGTTCATGGGAGTCCTAAAGAAATATGTCCGTAACCGCGCTAGGCCAGAAGGAAGCATCTCCATGGGCCATCAAACATAGGATGTCATTGGGTTTTGTGTTGACTTCATTCCTGGCCTTAAGAAGATAGGTCTCCCTAAATCGCGGTATGAGGGGAGACTGACTGGAAAAGGCACGCTTGGAGGGGGGCACTCAATGATATGCAGGGACAGATATTCTTGGTCTGAAGCACACTACACAGTTCTACAGAACTCTACCTTGGTGACCCCGTATGTCGATGAACACAAGAACAGTCTGCGCTCCAAACACCCGGAGCAGTGTGACGACTGGATTACATGTGAACACATCAGGACTTTCAGCAGTTGGTTAGAAACACGTCTCAGAGGTGACACCACTGTTTGTGATGAGTTGTACTCGTTGTCCAGGGGGACCATCTTCGACTGTATTGACTTACAAAGGATACGAGATAAATGGGAATACATTTTACACGATCGCCCAAGATCAAAAGAGCACCAACCAAAACAGCGGTGTCCGCTTTGATGCAGCAACCGAGAGGGGAAAGGACACATATTATGGTTACATAATGGACATATGGGAACTTGACTACGGACATGATTTTAAGGTCCCTTTGTATAAGTGCAAATGGGTCAATCTGTCAGGAGGCGGGGTACAGGTAGACCCACAGTACGGAATGACAACAGTGGATCTGAACAATCTTGGGTACACTGACGAACCGTTCGTCCTAGCCAATGATGTTGCACAGGTTATCTATGTGAAGGACATGTCTACCAGACCGAGGAAAAGAAAAGACAAGGAAGCGAATACATCATACGATGAGCCAAAGCGGCACATAGTTCTTTCAGGAAAAAGGGACATTGTGGGAGTGGAGGGCAAGACAGACATCTCTTAAGATTATGAAAAGTTTCATGAAATTCCTCCCTTCAAAGTCAAGGCTGACCCAAGCATCCTGATAAACGATGAAGATTATCCATGGTTACGACGCAATAAGCAAATGACACAAGCGAAGAAAAAGTGAAGACTTTCTCCCGCAACTATTATGATGATAGCATGCCAACTTCGTAATAGACGAGTATGATACCATTGTCCGTTTTGTACAAGAAGTGCATCTAGTTTTTGCCGTAACCCTCTCAACTTTCTTGCACATGCTATGTGGATGAAATGATGATACCATGCCAACTTTCAACCTTTTCAGAGTTCATTTGAAATGCTTTATAAGCCCTGAGTGCAGAGAGGTTAGGCCCGTAAGCCTGCTTTAGAGAGGAGCTCGACAGCTCAGGCGCACCGCACCTTATAAACAGGTGCGGCTCTCTCTTAGCTAGCGAGGTGGGACTAAACTCACCACCACGCCGCTGTGCAAGGCCATTGGTCCCGGTTGGTGGCACGAACCGGGACCAATTCCACCCTTTGGTCCCTGTTGGTGCCACGAACCGGTACTAATGAGGCTGTGGCCCCACGAGCACCTTTAGTACCTATTCGTGGCACGAACCGGTACTAGAGTTTCTTACTAGCTAAGCAGTTTTTTAGTCCCACCTTGCTAGCTGAGAGGCACTAGGAGCGGTTTATAAGCCCTGAGTGCAGAGACGATGAAGAAGAGGCGCAATGCTCACGTTGCTTAGCTTCAAGCCTTGAGGAATAAGGTAGACTGCATCGAGCTATGTGCAGTGCAGTCTACACTATTCCGAAAGGCTTGAAGCAAATCAACGCGCATTGCGCCTCTTTTTTATTTTTAATCATTAAAAGCAAAAAGAATTTTCATCTTTTTTTGATAGAAACTTTAATAGCAGAAAGAATTATCATAAAGTAAAATAAATAAGTAATTAGAAACAAAATAAAATAAAATAAATAAGTTTTTTGTTGTAAGTAGAAATAAAACAAAATAAATATAGCAAAAAAGAAAATAAAAAAAACTAAATACAACAAAAAGAATTTTCATAAAGAACTAATGGCACTAATAGAAAGTTTATATGTTTTCTAAAACTAATGGCACTAACAGACAGTTTATAATTTTGCTGACCTAAAAGCAAAAAGAATTTAAAAAATAAAGCAAAAAACAAAAGAAAATAAATAATGCAAAAAATTTAAAAAACTGCCACCTATTGGGCCACCACGGCCTGAATACGACTAGAAACCCAACCTGGGCCAGGATTCAGGCCCGCAGAAGGCCCAATAGGCCAACAGACAGCACAGTGTGACATTAGGCCCGTAAGCCTGCATTTGAGAGGAGCTTGAGAGGGCAGCCGCAGTGGAGCTTATAAACCACTCCGAGCCCCTCTCAACTAGCGAGGTGGGACTAAACTTTTGGCCGCCGGCAGCGCAAGGCCTTTGGTCCCGGTTGGTGGCACCAACCGGGACCAATGCCCCCCCTTTAGTCCCGGTTGGTGCCACCAACCGGGACCAAAGGCCGCCGCTTCCCGCCCTTTGGGCTGCTGAAAAGAGGCCTTTGGTCCCAGTTGGTGGCACCAACCGGGACTAATGCCCACCTTTAGTCCCGGTTGGTGCCACGAACCGGGACTAAAGGCTTTGCTATATAAGTCCACACTTAGGAAATTTTCGACATACCTCGCCAGTTGCCCCCGACGCCGCCAGGCTGCCCGTGCTCGCCGTCGCCCCGCGCCCTTGCCTCGACGGGTCGCCGCCCGGTGCTCGTCACCGTCGCCCTGCCCCCACGCGCCGCCCCGCCTCGTGCTCCCCTGCTCGCACGCGCCGCCTCGGCGCCCCGAGCCCCATGCCCGGCCCGCGCGTGCTCACCGGCGCCCTCGCCGCCCCCGCCCCGTCCCGGCCCCGTGCGCCGGCGCCCTCGCCGCCCCCGCCCCCGCCGTCGCCATCGTCCTAGCCACCCCCGCTGTGAGAGCCGCCGCCCCGGCTCTCTTTTTTTATTTTTATTAGTTTAATTTTTTTGTTCATATGTGATGTATATGTGTATGTGGCTATAATGTATATGTGAACAAAAAAAAATTGTATGTATGTAGATGTTCAAAATGTATGAATATATATGTCAAAAATGTTTTTTTGTTCATAGAAAGTTTTTTGTTCATATATAGAAAGTTTTTATATTGACAATGGATATATATTCGATATATATGAGAAATGATGATCCACATGGAAAAGTTTTATATATGCAAAAGTTACAATTTTAGAAAAGTTTTATATATCTAGCTAGGAAGGGAAGAAGAAGAAAAAGAAGGATAGGAAAGAAGAAAATAAGAAGAGGAAAGAAAGAAGAAGAGGAGAGGAAGAAGAGGAGATATAAATAAGAAGAGGAAAAAAGAAGAAAAAGAAGAGGAGAAGAAGAAAGGAATAGAGGAGAAGAAGAAAAAATAGAATATTTTCTATTTTTTCTTCTTCTCCTCTTTTTTTTCTTCTTTTTTTTCTTCTTTTTTTTTCTTCAATCCTCTCCTCTATTCCTTTCTTCTTCTCTCCTCTTTTTATTTCTTCTTCGTTTTCTTATGTTTTATCGGGTCTGTCGTCGTCGATATATACCCCTCCCGATAACTTCAACACGAGGGGGGATAACTTCAACACGAGGGGGGGTCGATATACCCCCTCCCCGATAACATTATTTTCCCGTGTATATATGTCGTCGTTGTCGATATAACCCCCTCCTGATAACTTCAACACGTGGGGGGGGGGGTCGATATACCCCCTCCCCGATAACATTATTTTCCCGTGTATGTATGTTGTCGTTGTCGATATTACCCCCTCCCGATAACTTCAACATGAGGGGGGATAACTTCAACATGAGGGGGGGTCGATATACCCCCTCCTCGATAACATTATTTTCCCGTGTATGTATGTCGTCGTTGTCGATATAAAACCCCCTCCCGATAACTTCAACACGAGGGGGGATAACTTGAACACGAGGGGGGATAACTTCAACACGAGGGGGGGGTCGATATACCCCCTCCTCGATAACATTATTTTCCCGTGTATGTATGTCGTCGTTGTCGATTTAAAACCCCCTCCTGATAACTTCAACACGTGGGGGGGGGGGTTGATATGTACGCCCTCCCCGATAACATTATTTTCCCGTGTATGTATGTCGTCGTTGTCGATATATATAACTCCCTCCCAGATAACTTCGACATGATGGACGGTCGATATGTATACCCCCTCTCGACCGTGATAACTTATACCACGGGAGCACCCCCCGGCCCTCTCGCTCGACCAAAACTCTCGAGGACACCCAAACCCTAGAAAAAACGATGTCGGTCTCCTACCCCCTCCCGCCGCGCCCCTACCCTTGAAGCGTTGCCTAGGCCACCCCAAACCCGGAATAAGCTAGGTCTACGTTTGCACTAATATATCCACCTGCTGCGGAAACAATGGAACACGGACGAGATGAGCAAGCAGAAGATGTGTTGGGGGACATAATCTTAGCCGGAGGTGATATCTTGTCGTATCTTAACGACAATGATGGTCTGGAAGAACAGGGTGAAGAAGCATGCTGCGGTGATCGAAGAGTGGAGGAGGAAAGCCATGATTATGATGGCTCCGGTGACCCAATGCTGGTGCAAGAAGGAGCCCGTGGTGACGGCTCCGGTGACCGAACAGAGTCCGGCCAGGTAAATATATTAGTTAAGCCTGTGCTGACTAGCTAATTGATGCATTCATTGTTTTGGTATGTACACATATTAATTAACACTCGTCTTTCTTCTTTTTTCTAGCCCTCCGGATCGAGCACAACTGCGGTAAAGAGACGAGGCCCGAAGAGAAAGTTGCGCTCGGATGAAAGGTTTGAGATCACAGCAATCGCGCGCGACGGCCAACCGATTGAACCCCTCCGGACAAAGGATGCTTTTGCAGCTCAGTGCGGGGTTCTAGTTAGGGACAAGATCCCGATCAGCATCCACCAATGGTATAAGCCTAAGAAGGAAGACCCTGAGGTGTCTTATGTCAATGATATGCAGAAAGATGATCTTTGGACTGAGCTGAAGGCAAATTTCACCCTACCGCCAGAGGAGGATCCGGAGAAGCCAGTTATAGAGCAATTAATCATGTCTCATGCTCTGAAGAAGATGGCAGACCTATTCAGGAGGTGGAAGAATGAGCTGAAAACTTTTGTCGACAAAGAAGAGACACCAGAATTCGACGGCCGGTATGAGAAGATCAGAGATCACTGGCCCGCATTTGTGGCCCACAAGACATCGGAAAAGAGTAAGAAGATGTCAGCGACAAACAAGCAGAATGCTGCGAAGAAGAAGCTTCACCATCGCACGGGGTCAGGTGGCTACCTCAAAGCCCGGCCTAAGTGGGCCAAGTCTGAGAGGGATCTGCTTGATAAAGGGATCGAACCAGAGACAATGAACTGGCCAGACCGTTGCCGGACTTGGTTCTTCGGGGCTGGCGGAACCTTGGACCCTATATCAGGGAGGTGTCGTTGGACGGACGAGCAACTTGCAATACCCGTCAAGAAGCTTAAGCACTATATCGATGCAGCGCAACAAGGGACGTTCGTTCCAGACAGAGAGAACGACAAGCTCACAATGGCCCTCGGGAATCCTGAGCACCCTGGACGGACACGAGGCACGCCAGGCTCCGTTCCGTGGAAGGCTGGTTTTCCGGACGCGGGCGGTTACAAAACCCAGGAGAGGAGGAAAAAAGTGGAGCAGATCCAAATTCAGGGTCTGCACGAAAGGGTTCAAGTGCTAGAGGAACGAGACGGCAATAGAGATGCCAAAACTGCCCCCGAAGCTACACCGCCATCTCAGCGTAGAAGCAGCGTGGCTTCCAACGAGCTGCCTCAGCTGGAGCATGCGGCTACTACTAGCTACCCCGTGGATGCTATCACGGAGTCTCAACATTGCCACCTTATGGCGGAATGGCAGAACTTGAAAGTCAAGGCGGCTGTTGGCTCTGTTTTACCTACTGAACCCGGCGCAACCTACCACTGCCGGCAGATTCCAGAAGGATATGCTAGGGTGATGGTGGATGAAATAACGGAGGGATTTGAGGACCTCCAGCTTGACCACCCTACCGGTGAAGGGGAGACTCGGCTGGGTTTAGCTCTGAAGACTCCATGCCTATGGCGGAAGGAGCTCATCAAGCTTCCGAACTGGACGGCTCCGGCGAGTAAGGGCACTCCGCCTCCTCCTCCGCCTCCTCCTCCGGCGAGTGATCAGGGCACTCAGCCTCCTTCTTCGGCGCGTGGCGGCACTCCGCCTCCTTCTCCGCCAGCGCCGGCGCGCCAGGGAAGCCAGCCTCCTCCTTCTCCGCCTCGTCAGCAAGGGCGGAAGAGACCCGCCGCCGCTGCGGCTGCTCCGGCGCGTCGTAGTCCTTCTCCTCCGCCTCGTAAGCAAGGAAAGAAGACAGCCGCAGCCGCTCCGTATGCTCTGCCGGCGTCTAGCAGTACAGCTGCCAGAGGCGGGAGGCAATACAGATTCGGTCCTTTTCTGAAGACTCCAGAGAAGTTACCATATGAGAGGACCGAGGAGGAGAACGCGAAGATCGTGCGAGCCGAAGTGAAGAACTTCTTTGAAGGGGTCAAAGGAAAGAAACATCCACCTCCGGAGGAGAAGGTAGATCCGGTGAAAGCAAAGCGTACTCTGGCTGCCCTAACAAAACCACCAAAGTCTCCGCCAAAAGGCAACTATGAGCGCATTCTTGCAAAGGCATATGCCGAAGCGGAGCGGTCGGGAAGTACTGTCAGTGATAAAAGGATGAAAGAACGACGAGCTGGGAAAAAAATTGCCCAGCTCGGCGAACAAGAGAACCAATCGTGCCCCCCGCTCAAGGTGTCAAAATACATCGTCGCTAATGATCCGGGTATGGTGCCCGGTTATACCGATCTTGGAGATTACCTGCCCGACGATGTACATTATGAAATCATGGAGGTGGACGAACACAAATACCATTACGGGAAGCCTCTCGTTAAAGATGTCAAATCTCTAAGCACGATGATGCAAAGACTACATGATTGGTACATGAAAACCTGCAGAGAGTCTGATGGAATGAGTACTTTAACGCTGAGAGTTAAACCGGAGCATGACCTCATTGGAATTGAACTGCTGAATGTTCCATTTGAGGATTTCTTCCAGTTTTACAATCTAAAGTCCCTCGATAAAACAACGATCACTTGCTACTGTCTGTAAGTAGTACTACTTCTGTCATTAAGTCTCTCTATATAGGTCAGCTCTTTCATTGCATGTATTTATACTTATCCTCACTATATTATGCA
The DNA here is from genome assembly GCF_002575655.3 of Aegilops tauschii subsp. strangulata. Lineage (NCBI taxonomy): Eukaryota > Viridiplantae > Streptophyta > Magnoliopsida > Poales > Poaceae > Aegilops > Aegilops tauschii. Next base: position 51,496,367 of record NC_053040.3, on the reverse strand, counting down.
GATTGAAGATCGCCGAATTGAAGAAAAGACAAATCGGTGATATTGGGTTCATTAACACAAATCTCATAGATGATTATCAGGTTAAATTTCATGCCAAAGATACCGAGGCCAACTTGCTACAATCGTTGGTAATAAATCAAAACAAAGATATAATACTCTTTCCTTACAAGTTCAAGTGAGTGTTACTTTCTTGTGCATATTCGGTTTCCCTTATTAGTCCAGGTTATGGTAATGTAATTGATGACTTATGCATGCATGCGCAGCTTCCACTATATTCTCCTAGAGATTAAGCTTGAGCCGGGAGTAGTAACCGTCTTAGACTCGAGACGAAAAGATACCCAGGACTATGCGAACATGACTCAAATGCTCCAGAAGTAAGTTAAATCGATCATTATCCACCATATCAGCAACTTTGTTCATTTCCTGATATCAAGTAATTGTTTTCTTTGTTTGGCAGGGTTTGGAGAAAATTCACCTCAAAAGCCCCGGGACTGCTGAACCAGCTGCAATTTAGACACCCGAAAGTAAGTACTATAGTAGCATGTTCCGCGCATCTCCTAGTGATTCAAGCGCTAGTTTGATCAATACCATTTAGCATGCTTGCTTATCAGTTTGATTGACCTCTATTTCTTGTAAAGTGGTTGTGGTAGCAACCCGGGAATAATTACTGTGGATGCTACATTTGCGAGTCCATCCGCTACCATACCTGTGAGCGGGGCTACACTGAAGAACAATATGAAGTGCGTAAGCAATAATATTCACAATTTTATTTTATTACCATCATTTGTGTTGAGTTTCATTTATTCATATATATATGTATTGACCCCCTTCTTTAAATTAGATTTTTCGGAAGCGGGATCAACTCCTAGCACGAGATCGTATGCGAGGAATTCAAGAGGAATTGGCAGCATTCTTCCTTGACCACGTGATCGCTAAAAACGGAGAATACTATGTGGACCCTGTGTTCCTACAATATAATTAGGAGATTGTATTGTAAGAGATAATTATTGTATATATGTAGCTGGTAGTATCGAATAGATATACGAGAACTTGTTGTTCGACCAATATCTCGGAGAAGGAGAGGTGGTCGATATCACTTCTCTCTGTATGCATATATATATGTTCATGACGATCTTCTGTTTCCTTCATTTGATTACTAGCTAGCGTGTCTACTCCTCTCCATACGTATATAGTACGTAGCGTCGACCAAGCACGGAGATAAGAGAGGACACTTCTCTCTATTAATTAGCTAGCTAACACAATATATGAAACACCTAAATTAACCCCCCCAAAACCCCTAAACCACCCCCTTTCAAAAAAAAACAAAAACCTCAGCTCCTGCCAGGTGCTGACGCGTGGATGCCTATTGGTCCCGGTTGGTGGCACCAACCGGGACCAAAGGCCCTCCTGCCTGGGCTCCCCGCACCGGCCACGTGGACGGCCTTTAGTCCCGGTTCGTGTAAGAACCGGGACTAAAGGGCTAGGGCATTAGTAACGACCCTTTAGTCCCGGTTCCTGAACCGGGACTAAAGGCCCTTATGAACCGGGGTAAAAGCCCCTTTTCCTACTAGTGACTCTCCAAATATGTGAGACTATTTTTACCTAGAGTTGACGCTCTTCCAAACCCACTTTCAATATTATTGCAAACATATTCATCATGAGGCTTAAATAAACTTTCAAGATCATAAGAATCATTATCACCCCAATCATGATCATTACAATATGTAATGGACATAGCAAAATCAGCATCCCCAAGCTTGGGGTTTTGGTTATTATTAGCACAATTGACATTAATAGAATTTATAGTATAATCAGTGCAATCATCATGAATCACTTCATAAATTTCTTCATCACAATTTTCAGATCCACGAATCTTATGCAAAACTTCATAAAGATAATCTAGTGCACTCAACTCACTAGCAATTGGTTCATCATGATTGGATCTTTTAAAAATATTAGCAAGTGGATGGGGATCCATATCAATAGACTTTTAGCAAGCGAAGATGCGAGCATATAGAAGGCACATGGCAACATAAGCAAACAAAAGATCGAACGAGGAAAGAGCGAACGAAAAAGAGGGCACATAAAACGGCAAATTTTTGCGAAGTGGGGGAGAGGAAAATGAGAGGCAAATGGCAAATAATGTAAATTGCAAGGAGATGAGATTTGTGATTAGGAACCTGGTATATGTTGAAGATCCTCCCCAGCAACGGTGCCATAAATTCCTTTTGTTGTCGCTTGAAGCTACGTCGGTATTTCCCTAAAGAGGAAGGGATGATGCAGCACAGCGGCGGTAGGTATTTCCATCAGATACGAAACCAAGGCTATTGAACCAATAGGAGAACCAAGCAATCAAACGTAAACAGCCCCTGCACACAGATAACAAATCCTTGCAACCCGACGTGTTAAAGGGGTTGTCAATCCCTTCCGGGGTACGGCGCCTCAAGATAGGCAAACAGACGTGAGATAAATTTGTACTAGATTGAAAGATAGATCGCAAATAAAATAAATAGAAATAAAATACAGCAAGGTATTTTTGTATTTTTGGTTTAATAGATCTGAATAAAAAGTGCAAATAAAATAGATCGCAAAGCAAATATATGAGAAAGAAGACCCGGGGGCCGTAGGTTTCACTAGTGGCTTCTCTCGAGAAAAATAGCAAACGGTGTGTAAACAAATTACTGTTGGGCAATTGATAGAACTTCAAATAATTATGACGATATCCAGGCAATGATCATTATATAGGCATCACATCAAGATTAGTAGACCGACTCCTGCCTGCATCTACTACTATTACTCCACACATCGACCGCTATCCAGCATGCATCTAGTGTATTAAGTTCATGGAAAAAACAGAGTAATGCAATAAGAACGATGACATGATGTAGACAAGCTCTATCTATGTAGAGATAGACCCCATCGTTTTATCCTTAGTAGCAACGATACATATGTGTCGTTTCCCTTTCTGTAACTGGGATCAAGCACCGTAAGATCGAACCCACTACCGGGCACCTCTTCCCATTGCAAGATAAATAGATCAATTTGGCCAAACAAAACCCAAATATCGAAGAAGAAATACGAGGTTACAAGAGATCATGCATATAAGAGATCAAAGAAACTCAAATAACTTTCATGGATATAAAAAGATATAACTGATCATAAACTCGAAGTTCATCAGATCCCAACAAACACACCGCAAAAGAGTTACATCATATGGATCTCCAATAGACCATCGTATTGAGAATTCAGCGAGAGAGAGAAAGCCATCTAGCTACTAACTACGGACCCGAAGGTCTACAAAGAACTACTCACGCATCATCGGAGAGGCACCAACGGAGGTGGTGAACCCCATCCGAGAGGGTGTCTATATTGGATCTGGTGGTTCTGGACTCTGCGGCGGCTGGATGAACATTTCATCGATGCTTTTAGGGTTTCTGGAATATTGTGGTATTTATAGAGCAAAGAGGCGATCCGGGGGGCACCCGAGGTGGGCACAACCCACCAGGGCGCGCCCTGGTGTGTTGTCCCCTCCTAGGGACTCCCCCCAGGTGCAACCAGGGCCCAATATCTTCCTTCTGGTCCATAAAAAATCTCCGTGAAGTTTCGTGGCATTTGGACTCCGTCTGATATTGATTTCCTACGATGTAAAAAACATGGAAAAACAGCAACTGGCACTTGACACTATGTCAATACGTTAGTACCAAAAAATGATATAAAATGATTATAAAATATCCAAGATTGATAATATAACAGCATGGAACAATCAAAAATTATAGATACGTTGGAGACGTATCAGCGCTATGACCGAAGGAGTAAACTGTGGAGGGGGGCACCGCACACGGCTAAGAGAATAAACCCTAAACCCTAAACCCCCTGCCCCTGTATATAAAGGAGGAGGGGAGGAGGCTGGCCACAAGGGGCGCGCCAAGGAGAGGGGAGTCCTAGTAGGATTCGCCCCCCCCCTCTTTTCCTTCTCATGGAGGGGAAAGGGGGAAGGAGAGGGAAGAGGAGAAGGAAGGGGGGGGGCGCCCCCTCCCCTAGTCCAATTCGGACTCCCCATGGGAGGGGGGTGCGGCCACCCCTTGTGGGCTGCCTCCCCTCTCCCCTACGGCCCATGTAGGCCCATTACTTTCCTCGGGGGGTTCCAGTAACCCCTCGGTTCTCCGAAATATACCCGAACCATTCCGAAACCATTCCGGTGTCCGAATACCATCGTCCAATATATCAATGTTTATATCTTGACCATTTCGAGACTCCTCGTCATGTCCGTGATCTCATCCGGGACTCCGAACAATCTGCGGTCACCGAAACACATAACTCATAATACAAATCGTCATCGAACGTTAAGCGTGCGGACCCTACGGGTTCGAGAACTATGTAGACATGACAGAGACACATCTCCGATCAATAACCAGCATCGGAACCTGGATGCTCATATTGGTTCCTACATATTCTACGAAGATTTTTATCGGTCAAACCGCAATGACAACATACGTCATTCCCTTTGTCATCGGTATGTTACTTGCCCGAGATTCGATCGTCGGTATCCTCATACCTAGTTCAATCTCGTTACCGGCAAGTCTCCTTACTCGTTCTGTAATGCATCATCCCGCAACTAACTCATTAGTCACATTGCTTGCAAGGCTTATCCGGATGTGCATTAACGAGAGGGCCCAGAGATACCTCTTTGATACTCGGAGTGAAAAATCCTAATCTCGATCTATGCCAACCCAACAAACACCTTCGAAGACACCTGTAGAGCATCTTTATAATCACCCAGTTACGTTGTGACGTTTGATAGCACACAAGGTGTTCCTCCGGTATTCGGGAGTTGCAGAATCTCATAGTCAAAGGAATATGTATAAGTCATGAAGAAAGCAATAGTAATAAAACTTAACGATCATTATGCTAAGCTAACGGATGAGTCTTGTCCATCACATCATTCTCCTAATGCTGTGATCCCGTTCATCAAATGACAACACATGTCTATGGTCAGGAAACGTAACCATCTTTGATTAACGAGCTAGTCTAGTAGAGGCATACTAGGGACACTTTGTTTTGTCTATGTATTCACACATGTATCAAGTTTCCGGTTAATACAATTCTAGCATGAATAATAAACATTTATCATGATATCAGGACATATAAATAACAACTTTATTATTGCCTTTAGGGCATATTTCCTTCAGTGCTGGTGGTGCTTTGACAAACGGTGTTCATGATGATGGTGGTGCTCATTCTCCGGTCCAAGTTGTTGCAGATGGTGGTGCTCATTCTCTGGTCAATGTGGATGATGGTGATGCAGGTGCTAGGGCCGGTGGTGGCGGCGACGGTCTTCGCAACAATGATGATGTTGTTTGATTTCTTCATGACCGCTGGTCGATCATGTTTTTTGTTTGTTTGATCACTCATTTGTATGGCTAAACTTGCTACCTCGTATGTTGCGCATGATTTTGGATGTGATGAATTAGTGTGCCTATTTACTTATAAATTTCGCGCTTTCTTTGAAGAACTGAAAGGCCTCCGGCGCGGAACAGGTTCTCTAAACTCATCCTGCAAAAAAGTTGTAGGACGAGTTTAGAGGACATATTCCCCGTAAAATAAATCTATTTGCGGGACGGGGCTTTAGAGGATCTGCTAGAGATGCTCTAACATATGGTCGATGAGCCAATGGAAACTGTATCCACACGTCGATCATACTTATACTAGGCTAATCAAATTCACTCTCAACATAGGCACAACTTTTTGTTGTTTTATTATTCGAAAGAAAAGTTCATTGCAGCATGATATTCATAGGGATACAAATACATTCGGCGAAGTCAGAAAATGAAACATGGAGGCCTACACCCAAACAAGTGGTCACTCTTTGCAAGATCATAAGGGAAATTTAACACAAAGTAAGGCTTAAGGCTACCCAATACAACACAACATATCACAATATTCATAGGAATATCACGGCAGAATGAAATCACACCAGGCTAAGGATACGTGTGGTTGAAGTTTCGTGATTGAGTCTGCCGTTGGATGGAGAAGCCCATTCTTTGGCCGTGGCAAGGATCTCTTTTTCTTCCGGAGATTCGGGCTTGTGGATCTTGTCTGCCAAGGTCTGCATCCCCATGCATGACCAAAGGAGCCAGACATAGGAGAGGTATTCCCCGCCTTCACCCAGGCTCTTGGCGTGCAGGAACCCTCTGCTTCTACTAGCCAAGTAGCAGAGCATCTCCACCCACATGCCCTGGATTATCTGCCACATCTCCTCTTCCTGCAGCTTCATTAGTGACACAGCAAGCCTGCAAGCTTCATGAATCAGGGTATCCCCGGTTGTGTGTTTAACTATCTCTTGAGCAAGTGCTTCTTCATCCTCGACATTTGCATTGCTGTTCTTCAAGATGTCCTCTAGATCATATACCGCGACGGTGGAGAGACCCGGTCTGGTGCCGGGCAATAGCATCTCAGTACGGATGAAAAGCAAGTAAAACATGTAGTCGGACATCTCCAAACTGCGTCGTGTAAGACGGCTTTGTCCTCGAGGGAAGGATGATGGCTTGTCCACAGGGCGGTGAAAGCAAAGATTCGTGGCGATGTGCCAAAGAAGGATACTCTTGTCGAATGGCACCTTGAAGCTACCCCACAACTCCTCTCCAAGGCCAGGCTGTTGGTGCTTCTTCAGAGTCAGCTGGCCCCTTAAGTCGCTGAACCTCCTGTACGTGGAGGCATCATTTATGAACGTCCTCCATCCATCTTCTATGTGTAGTTGAACCAGCTCTGTAATCTCGCAAGCTGCAGACACGTGCCTTACATACCAAACCTTGTTAACATACTCCCTTAGACATTTGAAGAAAACAATATTCATGAGGAAGGTGGGTTTCTTCTTGCGAACATAGAAGGACATGAGATCGTACTGGGAAATCATGAAATGCCATTCTTCCATATACATGACGAGAAATCTTAGGCGAGGAATGAATGGTAAGACAAGGAACGACAAAGGAAACAAGAACTCCAGCAGAGCAGTGCAAGAGAAGAGGATGTATGTCACCTTGACATCCGTGCTGTTGTAACCGTCCTTGTGGCTCGTGGCGAAGAGGACCACAGAAGCTAAAGCCAGGAATGGAAGCCAAAGCACCAACTGATACGCGGTGGCATTGAGTGCCCTGACTTTGGTGTACAGGAGAAAGAATATATAACTGAAGTGAGCTTGCAATATCTTGGATGATGCATCAGTCGTCGTCTCCTTCTTCCTCTGCTGGAAGTATCGCAGGTCACCTAGCCGACCACCGTACGGAGCGGACATATCCACAAAGTAATCGATACTGTTGATTGACAACGGCCCGGGATCTCCATCACTTCTCGTCGCTGCCTTATCCTTCACTGTGGGTTCATCAGCTTCTTGATCACAACGCATCGTCTCCTTTGCTTGTGTCACATATTCATCAAGGGAAAGGGCGTCTTCTTCCTTATTCCCGCGACCTCTTTTTCGTCCCCCTTTTCCAAGGGAGACATCGGTCGAAGCCAACATCTGGCTATAGCTAGCTCTCCTGAGAGTCCATGGCTTGATGCTAAATTTGAGGATGCCAAAGACGAAGAGAATAATTGCCGTCTGCAGCAGCCTCTGCTCTCCGGACCACCACCTGCAGAAAATGTACAAGGAGACGGTGACCTGAGACACCAGAGTTATGACATGTCGAAGCCACAACTCGTTGTCCTCCATACTGAAGGCGCTCAATGTCACTTGGCCACCCAGATGGATGAGGAGAACAGGAGCCCATATCACCTCCAGGCCACTGCTGCTCCTGCTCTCACCCACCACATCCGTCGTCCGCTGCCGATGTCGGTTGAAGAGGGTGGCAAGGGCATAGATGGCCAGTGCGTCGCCTCCTAAGTACGCCATCCACACCACCACCCTCAACCTGCGTAGGGCGGGGACTCGGCGCACCCAGATGGAGAAGAAGAGGAGGAACTGGACACACAGGCTGCTGAGCACCAGGACACGCAGCTGCCACTCCTCCCACCATTGGAGAGCACCTGAGACGAGACCCATCTCCGGGCTGGCACTCCCTGTCTCCTTCTCCCTCTCTCTCTCACACACGCACACGAAAGCTCTCAGTCAATAGCACTCACGCAAACCTAAAGAACTGTCTCCGTGCTTAAGATGTCCGCCATGGCACGGATACTCCATCATCAGCATAATAAATACCGCAGCACCAACACAAGTCATCCGAACAGCTAAAGGAATCATCTTTCTATCTTTGCGTGTTGCTGCTCCTTGGCATAACCTCCGGTCGACGCCATCTGGCCTAGAACAAATCAATAGATTCTTTCTTTCATCTTTTGGTGCCCCGATCACTGAAGCAGATTTTGGCGGGCTCATCTCCGTGCTGCTGCTTCTTGGCATCTACAACTCGTGCTATATAGTATAATACTTTTGTTTCCTCCTTGCCTTGGAGATGATTTTGGCCAAGCAAAGGATTAATTCCTCTTTTGATCTTTGGCACAACTCCCCATCGATGCTTTATCTGCTTTTGACTTGATTTGCCAACCCCACCTCCTGGATTAAATAAAAAAACCAAGGGAAGCGAAACCAGATGATTCTTCCTTCCTTTGATCTTTCTTATTATTATTACTGTATACGTACACGTACGTACTAGTATATATGTGCTGCACTCCTCCACGCCTAGAGCCGACCAAAAAAGCAACCAGGGAATTGTTTACACTTCAGCTAGTACTTCATCCGTTCCTTTTTAGTCTACATATAAAGTTTGGTCAAAGTCAAGCTTTGTAAAATTTGACAAATTTTATATTAAAAAATATCAACATTCACAATATCAAATCAATATTATCAGCTGTGCCATGAAATTCTTCGGAAAAAAAAAGATGTGTCATCAAATATATTTTCATATTATATAGTTTTAGTATTGTAGATGTTCATATTTTTTCATATAAACTTGATCAAACTTTGTGTTGTTTAACTTTGACCAGATTTTATATACGAAGCAAAAAGAAACGGAGGGAGTATCCTACTAGCTAGGAGATGGTTATGAGACCAACACAAACACACATGTCGTGCTTAGAGCAAATACAATAGGATGACGTAGGCGGGTTGTAAGCCTTTAAATCACTACCAGAATAACTGGCGATGCCGACGGCCGAATCTATGCCGACGGCCCCCGTCGGCATAGATTGGCCTATCCCGACGGCCCAGCCCAAGCCGTCGGCATAGAAAAGCCGTCGGCGTATATCCATCTATGCCGACGGCCCCCGTCGGCAAAGCTCAGCCGTCGGCGTCGCGAGAAATATGCCTACGGCGGCCGTCGGCATAGATAAGCCCGTCGGCATAGAACGTGGGCCCGGCTACCCGGGCGGAAACGGCCTTTTGACGGCGTCAGTCTACGCCGACGGGCTAACGGCGGCCGTCGGCATAGCCCCCACGTCATCGATCCGCGTCGCCCGCCACGTCATCGATCCGCGTCGCTCGCCGGTCCGTGGGGTGGCAAATCTATGCCGACGGCCTGGCCGTCGGCATACGCTTGGCCCATGGATGTTGCCACGTCATCGATCTGTGGCCGTGTGCGCAGGTATGCCGACGGACTTGCTGTCGGCATACCTCTATTTTTTATTTTTTATTTTTTATTTATATTATTTACTTTTTCCTGTTTTTTGTTCACAACATAAATGTGCCTTATCTAACAAAAAAACATACCCCGATGGTATATCGATTGCCCCCTCACGGACGTTGCTGCCACCGTGCCCCACAGCGACGCCGGTGAGGGGGGGGCACACCCCGGAGCTGCGTGCCGGGTGCCTGCGCCAGCCACCACGCTTCCACAACCGTAGGAGGGCCCAAAGCAACACCTAGCGACATTGCTACCCCCCCCCCAAGGTACACCGTCCCGTCTAACCGGGCCCTCATACATGCGGGGCGGTGTGGTGCCATGTCTGAAGAGGCGGGACGGGGGCCCTGGGGGGATAGCAATACGACCGGAGCGTCGCACCGGGCCCTCATACATGCGGGGTGGTGTGGTGCCATGTCCAAAGAGGCGACGCGCATCTCCGGGGTATGCCCCCCCTCACGGACGACGGCGCCGCCGGCATCTGGAGGGGGAAACGGACGTGTCGGGTCTACACGGAGGGGATCTTGCTGTGGGTCTGGCCCGGATGTTGCTCCAAAGTGTTCCTATGGGCTGACCTAACACAACCGGGTGGAGAGTTCCACTGGTCAAAGCCCGTCCGTGTAAAGTCAAAGGGCTAGATCTCATGGTCTAACGCTACATGGTTAGGCAGGACGGGGGCCCTGGGGGGATAGCAATGCCACCGGAGCGTCGCACCGGGCTCTCATATATACATGCAGGGTGGTGTGGTGCCATGTCCGAAGAGGCGGCACGCGTCTCCGGGGTGTGGCCCCCCTCACGGACGGCGGCGCCGCCGGCACCTGGAGGGGGGAAACGGACGCGTAGGGTCTACACGGAGGGGATCTTGCTGTGGGTCTGGCCCGGATGTTGCCCCAAAGTGTTCCTATGGGCTGACCTACCACAACCGGGTGGAGAGTTCCACTGGTCAAAGCCCGTCCGTGTAAAGTCAAAGGGCTAGATCTCGTGGTCTAACGCTACATGGTTAGGCGGGACGGGGCCCCTGGGGGGTAGCAATGCCACCGGAGCGTCGCACCGGGCCCTCATATCTACACGCAGGGTGGTGTCGTGGCATGTCCGAAGAGGCGGCACGCGTCTCCGGGGTGTGGCCCCCCTCACGGACGGCGCCGCCGCCGGCACCTAGAGGGGTGAAACAGACGCGTAGGGTCTCCACGGAGGGGATCTTGCTATGGGTATGGCCCGGATGTTGCTCCAAAGTGTTCCTATGGGATGATCTAACACAACCGGGGGGAGAGTTCCACTGGTCAAAGCCCGTCCGTGTAAAGTCAAAGGGCTAGATCTCATGGTCTAACGCTAGAGGGTTAGGCGGGACGGGGGCCCTGGGGGGTAGCAATGCTACCGGAGAGTCGCACCGGGCCCTCATACATGCGGGGTGGTGTGGTGGCATGTCCGAAGAGGCGGCACGCTTCTCCGGGGTGTGGCCCCCCTCATGGACGGCGCTGCCGCCGGCACCTGGAGGGGTGAAACAGACGCGTCGGGTCTACACGGAGGGGATCTTGCTATGGGTTTGGCCCGGATGTTGCTCCAAAGTGTTCCTATGGCCTGACCTAACACAACCGGGGGGAGAGTTCCAAGCCCGTCCGTGTAAAGTCAAAGGGCTAGATCTCGTGGTCTAACGCTACAGGGTTAGGCGGGAAGGGTGCCCTGGGGGTAGCAATGCCACCGGAGAGTCGCACCGGGCCCTCATACATGTGGGGTGGTGTGGTGGCATGTCCAAAGAGGCGGCATGCATCTCCGGGCTGTGGCCCCCCTCACGGACAGCGCCACCGCCGGCACCTGGAGGGGTGAAACAGACGCGTCGGGTCTACACGGAGGGGATCTTGCTGTGGGTTTGGCCCGGATGTTGCTCCAAAGTGTTCCTATGGGCTGACCTAACACAACCGGGGGGAGAGTTCCACTAGTCAAAGCATGTCTATGTAAAGTCAAAGGGCTAGATCTCGTGGTCTAACGCTAGGGGGTTAGGCGGGACGGGGCCCTGGGGGGTAGCAATGCCACCGGAGCGTCGCACCGGGCCCTCATACATGCGGGGTGGTGTGGTGGCATGTACGAAGAGGCGGCGCGCGTCTCCGGGGTGTGGCCCCCCTCAAGGACGGCATTGCTACCCCCCCCCCCTGCGCCCACAGGTACCCCGTCCTGTCTAACCCTGACACAGACGACCGCCGGGTCTAGCCCTTTGATTTTCGCCGGACGTGGCATGTCCATCTATGCCGACGGCTAAGCTCCAGTGGCATTGCTTGCCCCCACGGCCCCCGTACCACCTAACCCCCAGGGTCCCGGTGTCACAGGCGTCGCACCGGGTACCGGGTCCCATACAGACGGTAAACTAAGAATCTAAAAATGTAATAATTGAATTGATTAAAAACTCCGGTATTCATCATTGAAAATGTACTATCACTGTGAAACCTTTAGTGCCCGGGCACCGGGCCGGCTGCCTGGGCACTGAAAGTTTCACAGTAAGTGTCCATTTTCTTGATATAAGTCTAATGAATACCGGAGCTTATAACGTATGAATTAGTCAACTATTTAAACAGGTCAAATTGCTTTTCCCTCGGTGAGGTGGGAGTATTTTTTCAAAAAAAAGTAGTTGCCATCTATGCCTACGGCATAGCCGTCGGCATAGGCCTCCTATCTATGCCGACGGCCTAGCCGTCGGCATAGAGCCACCCTTATCCACTCGATGTCCCTGTCGCTGTCAGGTGGGACCACTCCTATGCCGACGGCATAGATACACCCTTATCCACTCGGGCCACGCCATGGCCACTCGTTCAACTGCCCCTCCTCAACCACTCCTCCTACTCCGACCCACGCCGCGCCGCCGCCCGACCCCCACCCGCGCCGCCGCCGCCACCGGATCCCGACCCGCCGCGCCGCCATCCACCCCCTCCACCCGCTGCCGCCGTCCGCCCCCTTCCACCCCACTCCCCCTCCACCCGCCCCCTCCACCCGCCGCCCCATCCGCCGCCTCTACCCGCCGCCGCCCTCCATCATTGCCGCCGTCCGCCCCCCTCCACCCAAGCCCCAGCCGCCCCCTCCACCCGCCGCCCCCTCCACCTCCTGCTGCTACTGGTGAGCTGGCCGCGGCCGTGGCTCCGGCGAACTCCGGCACCCTCCCGGCCCTCCTCTGCTGCTGGTGAGCACCGGGGAGGCCTCGGCCGCCCGCTCCACCGCCCGTCGTCGGCCCCTCAGACACCACCTCCGCCACCACGTCCCCCGCCGCTCGCCTACTGCCCCCTCGGTGAGCTCCCCCGCCACCGTGCCGCTCCCCCCGCTACTGCCTTGCTCCCCTGCCGCTATTGTTTTGCTAGATGAATGGATGGATAGATAGTTAGATAAATGAAAAAAATTGTATGTTTTTTGTTCTTCTTGCTACTGTTTTTAGGTGGATGTATGTATGGATTATTTTTTGTTAGATGGATGCATGGATGTTGTTAGAATCATAGATGGTGGATGGATGGAATGTCGGTGAATTTTTTTAGAAACTTTGTTTGTCATAAATTTAATGTTAGGTCATGTTGATAAATGGATGTTGGTCAAGTTAATGATATATGAATGGATGGATGGATGTTGGACAAAATTTTGACACTTGACTGAGATGTGATGATCTTGCTATTTTTTTATACTCATAATGATCTTGATAAAATAATTGAAGACAAAATTTTGAAACTTACTAAGATGTGATGATCTTGCTAAAAAAATGATAGTCATGATGATCTTCCTAAAAGAATAGAAGACAAAAGTTTGACACTTGACTGAGATGTGATGATCTAAGTTGTTTTTCCGGTGGAATTTGCAGGCTTTGTGGTGTCACATTTCACCGGAGTGGCCGTTGTCCGACGCGTTGGTCCCTGAGCATCCCTCTGCTATTCGACTACTTCCTCTACAGCGGAGGGTGAGCTACAAATCCATCACCTCCTTTTTCATGTGACTAGATTTCATTCTCAAGTCAACTGGCGTAACGTAGGCGTCTCCCGTCCGAAAGGGTTGCATCGATAAATATGCATTCAATTGCATATTTATCACCGCAGCTCTTTCGGATTGTCCAGCGTTTTCCACGGACAGCCCGAGGATGTGTAGATTGGGTATGTTCTCCATGTTCTACCCCGTTCCAAGACAGGATTTTGGCGGCGCCTCCCCATTGTTCTCCAGAGCACATTCTCTCGGCTATTTGCCGAGACGTGTATCTGGAGAACAGCGGGGAGGTGCTGCCAAAATTTTGTCTCGGAACGGGGTAGAATGGAGAACGTACTCAATCTACACATCCTCGGGTGGGATTAGGACCCATCTTTACCTATTAGAGATGTAGGTGGATTCAACGCGGTAGAAACTGAAAATTTGATGTGATTAATTTAAATGAATCCTTAATTATGTTGTGTGGCTTGCAAAAAAGCTGAGGATGGCAGATAATCAGTGGATGTACAATGGTTTTATCCATCGGAATCGAGTAACATCAGAGTGGATCGCGAAAACCGATGTGCATTTGAAGGAGATATTCCGTCGTCCAATGAGAATTATCCCACCATGCCCCTGTGCGAGATGTGCCAGACGTCACCGTAGAAATCAGACGGACATGAGTGAGCACCTTCGCACGCACGGATATATGCCAAACTTTGACATGCCGCCGATAAACATAGCCGAGCAGGACCGTCGTCGAGAGGAGGTGATGCGGCAACGCATCGATGGATATGAGGACGACGGGGTCAGGGACATGCTAGATGATGTCATTGTTTCAGAAACGGGAAATGTGACACCTTCAGAGAATGAACCGGAGGAGCCGGAGGCAACCGCAAAGGCCTTCTTAGAGGTCTTGGCCTCGTCGAAGAAACCTCTTTATGCGGGTGCGAAAATATCTCAGCTGGATGCCATCTCGCAACTGATTGCAGTCAAGGCTGAGTACGGTTGTAGCCAAAAATGCTTCGAAACATTCCTGGGAGTATGGGCTAACAGCTTCCCTGAGGGTCATGAACTGCCGAAAAGCATGTACGATACAAAGAAAATCATGAAGGCACTCTCTATGGATTATGAGAAAATAGATGTTTGCCCGAAGAATTGCCTTTTGTTTAGGCACGAGTATGCGGATGACAAGTACTGTAGGCAGTGCGGTTCGTCTCGGTACATTGAGGTGGTCGGTGAGGATGGTGAGAAAAAGCAGCTAACCATCCCCGTTAAGGTTCTTCGGTATCTTGATTTTATAAAAAGACTGCAACGCCTTTTCATCACGAAGGAGTCTGCCAAAATGATGAAGTGGCACAAGGAAGGTATAAGGTACAATCCAAAAAAAATCGTACATCCATCGGAAGGGGAAGCATGGAAGTCGTTCGATGAAGAATACCCCGAGGAAGCAGCAGAGGTTGGGAATGTTAGAATAGCCATATCAGGTGATGGGTTGAATCCATATGGTATCTCGTCCAATCCATACAGCTGCTGGCCCATGTTTGTAATTCCGCTCAATCTTCCTCCCGGTGCCCTAATGCAACGCAAGACCATGTTCTTGTCGCTCATCATTCCGGGGCCTGATTATCCGGGGAAGCAATTGGGTGCATTTATGCAGCCGCTGGTGGATGCTTTGCACCATTCTTGGTACTTTCCGACGTTGACATACGACCGGGATCTGCAGAGAAATTTCTTGATGAAAGTTTGGTTGCACTATTGCATGCATGACTTTCCCGGCTATGCTCTATTCTGCGGATGGTGTACAAGTGGGAAGATGCCATGCCCAGTGTGCATGCAGGCTCTGCGAATGATTTGGCTGAGTAAGGGTGGAAAGTATGTAGCCTTTGACCTGCATCGACAGTTCCTCCCTCCAGACCATCCAGACAGGGAAGACAAGAAGAACTTCACGAAAGGCCGGGTTGTTCATGAAGTAACCGAGATTCCAACATTTTCGGGGGCAGATGTTCTTGCTCAGCTAAAAGCTCTCCAGCCTAAAGTCAAAGGCAAAGGCAAAGCCAAAGCCAAAGGCTTCGAGGGATATGGTGAGACGCACAACTGGACTCACATTACCCCCTTCTCGCAGCTTCCCTATTTCAAGGACCTCAAACTTCCTTACAATATCGATGTGATGCACACTGAAAAGAATGTGGCAGAGTCTCTTTTCCACACGATCCTCAATATTCCCGATAAGACGAAGGATAACGTTAAAGCTAGAGCCGATCAACAGAGAATTTGTGATAGACCACGTGTGAACATGAAGCCTCCCACAGGCGGTCAAAAAAACTGGTTCAAGCCAGATGCTGACTTTATCCTTAAACCGCCAGAAAAAAAGGAAGTACTTATCTGGCTGAAACACATTTCGAAGTTCACCGATGGTTATGCATCGAATATAAGTAAGGGAGTCAATCTTTCAACGGGCAAAGTGGCCGGCCTGAAAAGTCATGACTACCATGTATGGATTGAGCGGATAATGCCGGTGATGGTTCGAGGCTATGTCCCCGAGCATGTCTGGCGAGTGCTTGCCGAGCTAAGCCATTTCTTCCGCACGCTCTGTGCTAAAGAAGTAAGTAAAGACGTGATTGAAAAATTGCATAAGAAGGCACCGGAGTTGATAGTCAAGCTAGAGAAGATCTTTCCGCCAGGCTTCTTTACACCAATGACACATCTCATTCTGCACCTCGCGAACGAGGTATTGTTGGGGGGGGGCTGTGCAGAATCGCTGGCAGTACGGCCCTGAGAGACAGAACAAGCATCTCTGACAGAAATGTGGAAACAAAGCTAAGATTGAAGCTTCCATAGCTGAGGCAGTTATCCTAGAGGAGGTGTCAGACCTCAGGACATCATGCTATCCAGACCACGTTCCCCATATGCATAACAAGGTGCCTCGATACAATATAGAAGAGCCGAAGTATCAACCCAGGCTCCATCTATTCAACGCGCAAGGTGGGAGGGATGGGGCCTCGAAACCTTATAACATGCCACGACAAGAGTGGGAGGACCTCATGTTCTATATCTTGCACAACATCAGGGAAGTTGAGGAAGTGTGGATGAGGTAATACCACTACACCATTCCTTTATGTCTTCCACATCATCATGTTTTATGTTCACTTAGTCCCGGTCTAACACCGCTTTTCTTTTTTTAGTGATTTCGTTCAAGAGGAATGGACGGGAATGAATCCTCCTACTTAGGCGGAGGCACTTACTCTTCTCCATCATGGAAACCCTGGACGTAAAAATTTTGTTGCTTGGTTCATGGAGAAAGTAATTTTCCACACTCCCCTATTAAATACCTAGTTCAACATTTATTAGTTAACTAATGCACGCAACAATTTCAATTATACTTGTAGGGAAAAGATCCGAACATATCTATGGATGATGAATTGAGATGGGTTTCCATGGGTTTTGACCCTGCCGTCATGACATGTAAAAAGTATGATGTGAATGGGTATCGCTTCCATACAGAGGAGCACCAGAACAGCCGGCCTGATTCCAAAACTATAAATACCGGAGTGTACACCCCCGTTCAAAATTCAGTAGACTACTACGGAAGGGTACAAAATATATACGAGATTAAATTCCACCAGGGGCGCGAGACCCTAAGTCTGCCTGTGTTCAAATGTCGATGGTTCGATCCGCGGGAGGGGGTAAAACATACGCCTTCCATTAGTTTGGTCGAATTTAAACCATCAACCGTCTATGCTGGAGCCGATCTCTTCATTGCGGCTACCCAAGCTACACAAGTATATTATCTGCCTTACCCATGCCAGAAAGAATACCTAAAGGGTTGGGAAGTTGTGTTCAAGGTGTCGCCACATGGTAAGCTACCGAACCCGAATGAAGACGATTACTACAACATTAACCCCATGACATACGAGGGAGTGTTCTATCAAGAGCAACCTGATGATGATGATGTGGTTAGAAACGATGACGCTAGACCATTGGGTGATGATGATGTGGATCCAAACGACGACGATGCACGGAATGATGGTGAGACCATTGTCAATGAAAATGACATACTTATGCTAGAAAAGTTAAACGAAGACGCTGACGACGAGGAAGTGCCTCCACCTCCGTCAGACAACGAAGATGATATGATTGATAGTGATGATGAGACGGACCGAGAAATAGGTTACAATAGTGATGATTCATATGGTTTCTAGCAGATGTACGTGTCAAGTCTTTTTTCTATAGTTTAGGAATATATGCCTTTTTATGCATTTTTATTAATGTGTTTATTATCATGCCTTTTCCTTCATTTCATTAATTTACTAATTGCTTATTCTCTTTTCAATGCAGGTTCGTGGAACATGGGCAAGGGGAAGGCCGACGGCGTGGGTTTCCTATGCAAGGTCGTCGGCCTGCCTAGTCAGAGTGGTCGAGCACGTAATCCTCCCCCCGGCTACTTGACGATGACTCCTCACAGGGAGGTCGAGGGAGAGGTGCCCCTAGAGGAGGAGGGGGCGGGGGGAGAGCCCCTAGAGGGCGAGGTGGTGGGGGGAGAGCCACTACAGGGGGTCGTGGCCAGAAAGAGCGCACCCTCACCGACTTAGGGGTGTTGTCTTCGAGGCCATCCTCTAGTGAGGTACCCTCCTCTAGTGAGGTACCCTCCTCTGGTGAGGAGGAGGAGGACGACGAGGCAGGCGAGGAGGGGGAGGTTCGGGATGGGGCCGAGGAGGAGGTGGAGGAGGAGGACGAGGAGGAGGATGAGGAGGAGGTTGGGGAGGGGGAGGCAGGCGAGGAGGAGGGTGGTGGCGGGGATGATGGTGGTGGCGGGGAGGGGGTTGACAACAAGGGGTGGCTGCGTGGTAACGCAAAGCTACCAAAGCAGGTTCCTGCTACTGAGGAGCAGAAGTGGCTCATTGAGCCCACGGGGAAAGAGTAAGTGCCACTTTATAATAATTTCATTATTTTGCTTGTCACATGCTCATTCCGGTTGTTATTTATTTTGCTTGTCACATGCTAATAGTTCATTCTTTTGCAGCAACTGGATATATTCTAAAGGGGTCCGTATTCCCAACGGGCTCATCACCGTCTTGCTGAAGTTACACTGGCCGGGGTTGTACTGTCCGGATCCAGTCAGGCACCCGAACCATCGGGTCTTGCCCACGAACTGGGAGCACTGGGAAGCGGCCCTCCACGCCGACCATGGGACCCATGCCAAGGCCGTGATCACCACTTTCTGGGTGAGTTCTCTTCAGAATCACAAGTCCATTCTAGTTTCATGAATGATTTAACTCATGGCTTCTTCCATTCTTGTTTCGTGCATGATTGTAGAAATTCTATCGAGTTCTTCCGGAGCACAGGGCCAGAGCGGACCAGATCGTGCTGCGCCAATGCAAGAAGAAAGCCCGCCAGATGCAGTACGAGGTGCGCTATGTGGCCATCTCGACATACCATCACGACTATCTTGGTGTGAAGATGACCAAGGAAGCCGCGCGGAGGATGGGCATTACCTTGGAGAGGGACGAGTTCTTGAAGGTAAGTATAAAAGATTTTTCATTATGCTTTCATTACCTTGTGGTACATTTCACCGTTTCGTGTTGACATGCCATTATGCTTTTATTATGTAGGTGTTACCAAATTGGTGTTATGGAAAAGACTAGTCCTGGGCGGCATTGGTGGATCTTTGGTGTGATGAGGCTGGAGCCTGGGCGGCTATGAGAGTCAAAAACAAGGCTAACCGAGGGAAGGAGGGAGTACATGCTCAGGGAAACCGAAACCGCTATCTCCACAAGGCAGTTAATGTATGACTAACCCCATTAAACATTCTTCTTCTTCTATTACCATCACTTTCTTATGTATGACTAACCTCTGTTTGGTGGTGCAGGAGGAGAAACTGAAGCGGTCGCTCTCACACATGCAGGCGTGGGAGATCGCCCATACGCGGAAGGACCCCAAGCCTGGCGAGCCCAAGTACTACGGCAAGCAGACCGCACATAGGAAGAAGGCCTACTCCGATGGGTATCTGGCGTTACATCCTGACACACCTGACCCCATTGCGGCAGATCTGGACGAAAGGGTGGTGGTGGGCATGGGGCCGAAGGAGCATGGTCGGGAGGCGGTTCTCGATGCTGTGATCACTCCTACTATCTCCTACACACAGCTCCGTCGGATCGACCCGACCCTGAGCCAGCGCACGAGCACGCCCATGAGCAGTGCACCGTCACAGTCCCTCTTTCAGGAGCAGCAAACTGTAAGTACTTTCCCTTTTATCTTCATTGCTCACTTTATTTTCCGCATTTAGTAGTTTTATGAGTTTCATCATGTCATACCGTAGGCCTACATGGAGTACACACGCCAGGAGACCATGGCGTGGCACGACCGCCTTCATGCATACCATCAGCAGAGGGATCGCCAGATGCAGCACGCTTTTCAGGAAATGGCGGCCGGCAGGTGTCCTCAATGGCCATCAGCAGAGGGTCCTCCAGCACAACCAACGTTGCTGACCTTTGAGGAGTTTGTGGCACAGAACGCTGGCCCCTCGCCGGTTAGTTCATCCCCAATCTATTCACTCAAAGCATATCATGCCTTTCAACATAGTCATATATCCCGTTAATATTTCTTTTCAACATCAAGGGAACCGGTGGATCAACCGTTGGCGGTGGTCTTCGCAGCACTCCCGAGTCACGGAGCCCGACCACTCCGATCCACGGAGGCGGTCTTGGCGGTACCGCTGCCGCTAGCAGTGACAACCTGGGCTTCGGCGGTCTTGGCGGTGACGACCTCCGCGGTGCTCGACGTCCTGGCGCTTAAGCCTTTGGGTCACATTATGGCGGTTCTCGATGCTAGGATACTTATATGCTTGTTTTTTATCTTATTGTTGTTTGTGATGTTTCTTATGATGTGTGATGATGAATTTGTTGTGTGATGCTGCTCCTTTATTGTTACGTGATGCTGCTTCTTATATATGCTGTGTATATTCAAATGAATTGAGCTGAAAAGAAACAGAAAAAAGAAAAAAACTGGACAGAAACTATGCCGATGGCCTGGCCGTCGGCATAGGCCTGGCGTGAGCTCCCAATGGCCGACACGTGGCAGGTCTATGCCGACGGCCTAGCCGTCGGCTTAGTTTGAAACTATGCCGACGGCTAGGCCGTCGGTATAGACCTGCCCCAGGAGCGCCCAGTTTCTGACACGTGGCATGTCTATGCCGACGGCCAAACTAAGCCGACGGCTAGGCCGTCGGCATAGACCTGCCCCAGGAGCAACGGCTTCTCGCCACGTGGTGAGAAGCCATTGGTCAACACTTGACGGCGGCCGCCGTTAGGCGATGACGTTGCCGACGGCCAGGACCGTCGGCATAGATGTACGGCCACCGTCGGGATAGGGGCTATGTCGACGGCCTTTCTATGCCGACGGGCATCCTGGCTACGCCGACGGATATGTTGCCGACGGCCCTATGCCGACGGGGGCCGTCGGCATAGGCATGTCCCGACGGCTAGTCAGGGCTATGCCGACGGCCCTGGCCGTCAGCAGAGGGTGCGATTCCGGTAGTGAATATTATATTTTGGATGAGTTGGAGGAGAGAGAGAAGGGAAGCGGGCTACTGATTAATAGCCGGCTGCAACACGTGTTCAGAGGCATGTTGTGAGAGAGGGAGTTGGGCCATGTATGCAAAAAGTAGTACATATTTATATGCAACTATTGTATTTGCCGGCTATAAGGTCGGCTATAGATGATGTGGCAAGACCATATAGCCAGCAATTGGCTATACTATTAACCATGCTCTTAGTTTCAACAGATTCCTTGTTTTTGTGCGAATCTAGTTCTAGCAGATTCTTCAAGTGTATGTTGGCGTTGATTCGGTCCCATGTAAAGTACGCACTACTAGAATTTTCATATACGTGGGTATTTGGCTCTTCGCCTTGAGCCAAATCACGGGCACTCGGCAAACATACATACATCGAGACCCACACTCGGCAACCATGGGTTGACGGCAACTAGCTAATGTTGCCGACATAGAATCACGACGAACAAACTACGCTCGGCAAATGGCATGAAGCTTTGAACTATAGCGATTCACTTTGTACTATACGAACACCGCATGAAAAGCAAAAGCTCAAAACTTATTTCTCAAGTGCGCAGATATATTAGATTTTTTTTGTTGGTAACAGATATATTAGATGGATTTGTAAGGAACATATTGTATTTGACAAGAAATTATAAATTAATAAAATGCGAGATTATTACTATGTGAATTATGTAAACAGATAAATCGAGTGCTTTCATGTGTAATGGACAGTATCATGTATCTCTCCTGAGGATGATATAGTGTTGCTGCAGCTGAGAGTCACCAATTTGAAGTTGTAGATTATAATCCTATCAGACCATTGTAGTACATGGTATGTTTTATCATATGTATTTGATGAATCGTAGGTAAGCACCCATCAAATTATGGTAAATTGTAAAAATACTTACCTGGTGGCATCACTAAATATGAACTGGCATATTCCCAAGGTAAAAAAAAACACTCTTCGGAGCACCGCATAACCCGACTAAAAGAGAATAAACATACACGGAAAGATATAAAACACATGCAACAAAAACTGTGTGTAGTTCAAGATAGGAAAGGAAGTGAAGTTTTTACCTGAACTGACAACAAAAGACTATAAATAAACACTGAATGGCGTACATGTATAGTTAGAGGGTGCTTGGATACGTTTTAGTCTCATGACTAAAAGTAGTGGGACTAAAACTTGCTAGCCTCACCCATGCTTGGATCCAAATACTAAAGAGACTAAAATCAAGTTAATGAGCATTTATTATCCTCCAAACCCTCCAATCCAGAACTCGCTTGTGTTAAAGGAGACGAGTTAAATAAGGAGAGAGAGGAATAATCCACATTTTAGTAGGGGTACCCCTGACTAAAAATTTTTAGTCTCAAGACTAGTTTTAGCCCCTCTTTAGTCAGGGGTGCTTGGAACTTTAGCCTGTTAAAGAGACTATTTTTAGTCAGACTAAAATAAGTCCCTTGGATCCAAGCACCCTCTTAGCACTTAGCACAGATAAAGATTTACTGCCAGATAAGTCAAGAAATGAAATTATTGTCAGTCCATAAAGTAATCAATTCAACTTACCTATTGAACAATACACCACAATTTCTGCAGAATGGAACCAACAAAATATCTTAGTAATATGGTCATGATTTATGTGTGTGTGAGAGAGATTAACACATAAAACAAATGATGTTGCAAGATAATAATCTAACAACAAAGAAGAGAAGGAAGAAAAGGAAGAAGGAATGGAGGAATCAAGAACAAGGGGATCAGAAAGGGTCGTGAGTGACCGTGAGGGTTGCAGATGTGTGTCCGCCCAGCACACAGGCAACAACACGCGATGGATTTCAAGCTTGTTAACTCTCCACAATTCAAAGGGCAATCCATCAGTTTCTTCTGGAGATGGTGGGGGGAGGAAGCTCGGCGGCAGTATGAGTTGTGTGGCAGCGACCCCCCCACCCCCTCCCCCGCTCGTACTGGTGGGGTGAGGTGAAGCACACTTTAAAGGCCAATCCATCAGTTTCTTCTAGAGATGGTGGGGGCACGAAGTGGAGCGCCATCACGAGCATTATTAGGAGAGGGAGCACCAAACATCAATTAGGCGTTTGAACGTTTTTTGTTTTGCAAAAAAAAAACTGGCTCCTAGGTTGTTTCCTATAGATCGCTAGTGTGAGCCGGTGGAAGCAACGGACCGCAGAAGGGCTGAAGCATTAGGCTGTGTAAGGTTGGTGTGACATTTTTCATAAGAAAAATCATGAAGAACATAGCACAATACCTTCAAGTCAACAGATGCATTGAAGTGCAGAATTTATGATCATTGAATCTGCCGCGACATCACTCGTGGGTGGAGCTATACTCTGGCTGTGGCCAGCACCTAGTTGGGCCAGCACTCACATCCATTCCTTGGGTGAGCACGACGTCGCTACCTTGCAACCAGAGCATCCTTGAAGGGATGGAAAGAAGCCAACCCCGGATTAGTGCTACTTAGGTGTTGGGATTTCCCTGAAAAGAAAGGGTGATGTAGTATAGTAGCAGACAGTATTTTCCCCAATTAAGAACCAAGGTTTATCAAACCAATAGAAGACATCACATGAACAAGATAAATAGTACCTACACATAGACAAAGCAAATGTTTGCAACCAATGAAGGCAAGAGGGTTGTCAATCCCCTTGTACCAGCCAATTGCAAGGACTAAATCTGATAGTGCTAGATATATAAAAATAAAATAAAAGGAAATAAATTACAGCAAATATTTTTAGGGTTTTAGTAATATAAAGTGAATGGACCCGGTGGCCATAGGTTCACTAGAGGCACCTCTCTCATAAATATAGCAATGGTGGTTAAACAAATTATTGTTGGGTAATTGATAGAATAGCGCATTGTTATGATGATTCTTCATGGCATGATTAATATATAGGCATTTACGTCTGTTACAAGTAGACCGACATCCATCTGCCTCTACTACTATTACTCCACCCCTTGACTGCTATCCAGCATGCAACGGAAAGTATTAAGTTCATAACAAATAGAGTAATGCTTGAA
Source organism: Aegilops tauschii subsp. strangulata (assembly GCF_002575655.3). Taxonomy (NCBI): domain Eukaryota; kingdom Viridiplantae; phylum Streptophyta; class Magnoliopsida; order Poales; family Poaceae; genus Aegilops; species Aegilops tauschii. The sequence goes on along the minus strand of NC_053040.3, from coordinate 51,472,255 downwards.
GCATGCTAACATAATGCAGACAATGTAAGATCAAATAATACGTTCGAGTCCCGTCGTTTTATCCTTATTAGCAACAATACAAATACGTGCCTCGCAACTCCTACTGTCACAGAGTAAGGACACCACAAGATTGAACCTACTACCAAACACCTCTCCCACTGAAGATAAATCGATCTAATTGGCCAAAAGTAATAGATAGATAGGAGAGAAATACAATGCTATAAAATCACACATAGTTAAATCTCAGAAAAGACTCAAGTACTTCCAATGAATAATCTAATCATAAACCCACAATTCATCGGATCGCAACAAACACACCACAAAAGTTTACATCAGATTGATCCCAGAGGAGATCATTATACTAAAGATCGAGAGAGAGAGAGAGAGACAGAGAGAGAGAGAAAGAGAGAGAGATCTAGCTACTACTATGGACCCATAGGTCCTGCAGGAACTACTCACACATCATCATGGAGGCAACAAGGTTGATGAAGATGGCCTCCGTGATGAATTCCCCCTCCAGCAGAGTACCGAAAAAAGCTTCCAAATGGGATCACGGAAGAACAGAGACTTCCCGTGGCCATACAATTCTTTCGGGACCTCCCCTGAGGGTTTCTGGATATATAGGAATTTATAGTGCCGAAATTAGGTCAGATGGAGTCAAAGGGGGGCCACAAAGCACCTGGTGCCCCTACTCCTAGGGCGCGCCCCCTGCCTTGTTGCTCCCTCGTGTATCATCTGGTCTCCTCCTGAAGCTTCCAGGGTCTCTTTTGTCCAGGAAAAACCATAAAAAAAATTCATCGTGTTTGGGCTTTGTTTGGTATGGATTTTATGGAAAACCCAAAACAAGCAGAAAACAGGAACTGGCATTGAGCACTGAGTTAATATGTTAGTTCCCAAAAATGATGTAAAATGACATATAAAGAATACAAAAATAATAATATAATAGTGTGAAACAATAAAAAAATATAGATACGTTGGAGACGTATCAGGCAGCTCTGGACATGAGTTTCCTGTGGAGTCTAGTGAAACCAACGACCCCAGGGAAGCCGAAGCCGGGAAGGCGGTCCTACCGGAGGGGCGTCAGATGAGATCTCGGTCGCCGCACCGAACGCAAAGGGAAGTCAGGCCAACGGTTCTGGCTGAGGAAAATTAGAAGGGAGCCTAGCAGTCGCACCTAGCCGGGCCAGTGATCCTGCATGACAGGCATGAGATCGGCCGGCGCGCTAGACTGTAGAAATGGGAAGGGGCCAATGGGTTCATGAATCAGGGAGGGAGACGTTCGTGGTCATCCTTTGGTTGATCCTACTACTGATTGCTAATGTAGTTGCTTTGTACTATGGTGGGTCTTGCATGTAAGTCCGTAATGAAAATGCATGTGCCAACTTTGCAAAAGAGAACAAGAATCGGGCGCGCATCTTCTTTTCAAGTGTCGCTACACGCTCAGGCTATGGAGGTTATTCATTGAGAAGCTTGGCCTTGCTCACATGGACACAACCGATTGGCATCTTGCGGACTCCGTCAACGAGTGGTGGGACAAGCGAACCAACAATCAAGACCCCAATAGACATGCTATGGCCTCTGTTACCATGCATGATTTGATATCTTTGCAAGTCTCTTCGAACTATCGATTTCGTTTGGCCAACTAGATTGGTTTTTCTTGCAATGGGTGAAGTGCTTAGTTTTGGGTTCAATCTTGCGGTGCTCGATCCTATTGACAGAAGGGGAACCGACACGTATTGTATTGTTGCCATCGAGGATAAAAAGATGGGGTTTTCATCATATTGCTTGAGTTAATTCCTCTACATCATGTCATCTTTCTTAATGCGTTACTCCGTTTTTTATGAACTTAATACTCTAGATGCGTGCTGGATAGCGGTCGATGCGTGGAGTAATAGTAGTAGATGCAGAATCGTTTCGGTCTATGACATGCTTCATTATTGCCATATTGCTTTGCATGATCATGTAGTTGACATCGTATTTGTGGCAAAGCCACCATATATAATTCTTTCATACATGTCACTCTTGATTCATTGCACATCCCGGTACACCGCCGGAGGCATTCATATAGAGTTATATTTTGTTCTAAGTATCGAGTTGTAATTAAATAAAAGTGTGATGATCTTCATTATTAGATCATTGCCTCATGTGAGGAAAGGATGATGGAGACTATGATTCCCCCACAAGTCAGGATGAGACTTCGGACAAAAAAAAGGCAAAAAAATGACAGAAGGCCCAAATAAAAAAATAAGAGAAAAGAGAGAAGGGGCAATGTTACTATCCTTTTACCACACTTGTGCTTCAAAATAGCACCATGATCTTCATGATAGAGAGTCTTCTATGATATCACTTTCATATACTAGTGGAAATTTTCATTATAGAACTTGGCTTGTATATTCCAGTGATGGGCTTCCTCAAATTGCCCTAGGTCTTCGTGAGTAAGCGAGTTGGATGCACACCCACTTAGTTTTCGTTTTGAGCTTTAATAAACTTATAGCTCTAGTGCATTCGTTGCATGGCAATCCCTACTCACTCACATTGATATCTATTGATGGGCATCTCCATAGCCCGTTTATACGCCTAGTTGATGTGAGACTATCTTCTTTTTTTTGTCTTCTCCACAACCATCGTCTACCACCTATAGTGTTATGTCCATGGCTCACGCTCATGTATTGCATGAAAGTTGAAAAAGTTTGAGAACGTTAAAGTATGAAACAATTGTTTGGCTTGTTATCGGGGTTGTGCATGATTTAAATATTTTGTGTGATAAAGATTGAGCATATATAGCCAGACTACATGATTTTGTAGGGATAAGCTTTCTTTGGTCATGATATTTTGAGAAGACATAATTATTTTGTTAATATGCTTGAAGTATTATTATTTTTATGTCAATATTAAACTTTTGTTTTGAATCATATGGATCTTAACATTCATGCCACAATAAATAGAATTACATGAATAAATTTGTTAGGTAGTATTCCACATCAAAAATTCTGTTTTTATCATCTACATACTCGAGGACGAGCAGGAATTAAGCTTGGGGATGCTTGATACGTCTCCAACATATCAATAATTTTTCATTGTTCTATACTATTATATTATCTGTTTTGGATGTTTTATATGCATTAATATGCTATTTTATATGATTTGGATGTTTTATATGCATTAGTATGCTACTTTGAGAATAACAATATGCTTCTAGTAATAGGATTAGATTTCCAGACAATTTACAGATTATTTAAGATTTAGAGGAAGCAAGATATGAAATGTTTCGAGCAAGTAACAGGAAAAGTAGAGTAATTGATATAGTTGGTATATATAAAGCTTTAAATTTTGGCAATGAAAATGAGCAGGATTTCTGTTATGATGATGATGATGATCAAGGTGAAGCTAATGGTGATGCTGATAGTGTTGTTAGGAGTATTGATGCTGGTTCAGGTAATAACACGAAATGGAGACTTTAGTGAAGGAATTTATGTGAACAAAAGTGGGCGGAGAATTAGGGACTGTTCGGATTTCGCCTAGCTGGACCAACATAGGGTAAGCCAATTTTTTGGCGAGGGACACTGCCGCCTCCTTAATTGCCAGCTCTTGGCTACCATACAAATAGCCCCTTAATGGCACCAAATGGTCATTTCCTATTTGGTCATGGGCTCAAAATATATATCAAATTGATCTAAAGTTAGCATTTTAATAAAAAGGTAGGATGTGTCGATTTGGACAAAGCAAAAGTAAGGGGGTCCTTTCCGTCGAAGTCCCAATAATAAAGGCATTTAATCGGATTCCTCATAAATTTAGGACAACGCTAACGCCCACACGTGTGGTGGGAGCCAAACCCGCCCACACGCTCTATAGCATACAGACTATGTCATGTCACCGCATGCATGCATGTGGAAATCTTTTTGCATTTTCTGTTTTTAAAATATTTTATCTCTTACATGAAAAATCCAATTGAAGATCCGTTTTCACCATTAAATCCCTCATGACGAGATCTTCGATACTAGATCTCATATCAATATATTTCGATGAACTTTTTTTTAGTTCAAAGTTGCCGTGTCTATTGCACATGAATTGCCATGATGTTTGCACTGAAGTTGCCATGATATGTTTCACCTATTTTCTTCTACATTTAAAAGTAAATTTTGACATATTATAAAACGGGGAATTAAGAAACTAGACTTGCCATGCACCATAAATTAAAATTGCCATGATACATGCACTTAAAATTGCCATGGTTCATACAAAAAAATATTTTCATGGTCAAAGTACTGGAATTGCCATCATCAAAAAACTAAAATTGCCACATGGCCATTTTAGTTTAAGCTCTATGCCAACTACAGTGTAGACATCATGGCAACTTAAAAAAAATATTCGTCCAAACATATCAACATGGGGTCTAGTTTTGAAGATCTCGTCGAGACGGATTTAATGGTGAAAACAGATTTTTAATTCGTTTTCTTAATTAGAAGATAAAACATTTTTAAGCCAAAAACTAAAAAGATTTCTGCTGATGTCATCTGTTCATACGTGGCAAAATAAGTGGTGATGGAGGCTGTGGGCGATGTGCAAACGCCCGTTAGTTTTTCCATAAATTTATATTGATAATTTGATGCACACAACCATCAACAATGTCATTCATCACTAACAAATTCAACAACCTATCCGTTGTTTAAAATGGGGTAAAAGCAAGTAAATAGGAAAATACAGGTCTAAGGATCGTCCGATCCTAGTTCCTAATAAAACTACTTGCTATATTCACGGAAGACATATTCCTTGACCATTGGAACCATCATGCATAGCTACTAATTTATGGTAAATTATTTTACCAGGGCCCACAACAAGTTACAAGGTTTTCTCCTGATTCTTCCATGTCCGTGGGAAAGAGATATGCATGTCCTGTCCAGCGACAAAATGTCATCAATTTCATCGAAACTGCTGACTGACGTTCAGGATCTCATGCCTCTTTTTTGTAAGAGGAAATCCATACACACTGATAAATAGGAGTATCCAGCAGCAATCTGGTTTTTACAAGCAACAAAGTTGTTTAGAATCACAGTATTACTTATTTAGTGGTAATCTTGAAAACAGGTTCAGAAGCAGTATTATTTTAATGCCCTTAGCCTGTTAGGCAAATTACTTGCAAATCTATACAAGGGTGCGACCAAATTCATTTCAGTAAACTCAACTTTAATAAAAGACCAACTAGTAGGCAACCGAAGCGTGTTGATCATTAGCACGATTTCTAGCTGTTAGCATACCTCTTGAAGTATACAGAAGCATCTCCTTCCAGATAAAACTTTCAAAAGTAAGTTTTTAACACCTTTTCATCCAAAAACATCTATTGCACTTCTAACAGGAATAACTTCATTAGTTACTGGAATAACAGAGGAACTTTTTTTTAGAGGAAAGGCATACGCCCGACTTTATAAATAAAGCCATAAGGCAGGTAGACACAGCATCACAGAAAAGTATCAAACACACCCAAGCCCCAACACTGGGCGAGACGACGAACGATAAAGTCAGGTACATGGCTTCCACGCCAGTACACGGCACGCAGGCCGGAAGAGAAAGATCCAACTAAAGCTAAAGCATCCGGCCCAAAAGAAGCAATCAAGCATCCTGCTCTTGTCTGCATAACTCAGACGCCGTCGTCCGGATTTTGTAGATCAGCATAGAGAGCGCCTCTTGATCGTCGACCTTAGTCAATGATTTCCACTGCTGTAGGAAAGCACACGATTTAAATAAACAGTCAGCCGGTTTAGCCGGAATCACGTGCTCGATAGTAAATTTGTTCCTAGTTGTCCACAGGGACCAGCATATAGCCCTCAAGCCCACCCAAAAGATGCGCCTAGATACACCGGAGAGGTTGGAAGCCAAGCTGTGCAACTCGGCAAAGGAGGCAGGGCCCAAGAGACATGAAGCCAGTCCCGCACGCAACTCCAAATAAGCTTAGCCAGGTGACAGTGAAAAAAGATATGACCCGAGTCTTCCACATCACCGCAAAGGGCACAGAACTGGGAGCCCGGCCCATTTCTCTTACGAATTTGATCAGCCGAGGGAAACCGGCCTCGGAAAGCTTGCCACAAGAAAATTTTAATCTTAGGGGGAATACGAGCCTTCCAAATTTGGGAAAAACGATTAGTAGGCGAGCCACCAACGAGCTTAGAATAAAGAGACTTAACAGAAAAACGCCCAGAGGCAGAAAGCGGCCAAAGCACCGAATCCCTGACCGTCGAGAGCGTAGGGAAGAGGGCAGTAAGACGTTGCCAATCTTCAAACTCTACAGGCGACAGAGAGCGGCGAAAGGCCAGGTTCCACCCCTGGGATGCAAGCTACGCAATAGAAATACTAGGATCAGAGCAGTAAGATAAAAGGGTAGGGAAGGTCACCGAGAGAGGTGAATCTCCACACCACCAATCAAGCCAAAACCTAATCGAGGATCCGTCCCCAACAACAAACTTAACGAAAGATTGAAAAACAAGTCTAACTTTGACCAGAGACTTCCAGAACTAAGAGCCACCACGCGGCAGAGCAAACATCGGGCTCGAGGATGAAAAATATTTAGCCTTAAGGATCGACAACCAAAGGGGTTGATCCTCAGCACTCATAATCTTCCACCACCATTTAATCATCAAGCATTGATTCATGATGGACGTATTAAGAATTCCTAACCCCCCCAAAGTTTTTGGGCCTGCACATCAATTTCCATTTGACGAAGCGATATTTGCGACGATTGTCCCCAGCATTCCAGTAAAACGCCCCACGGTGTTTGTCAAAACCAGCATGAATCCCAGCCGACAAGAGATAGAAGCCCATAAGGAACATGGGGAGGGAGGAGAGGCAAGCATTAATTAGAGCCACTTTACCAGCATTCGTATTATATCTGCCCCGCCAGGGAAGGACCCTATTCCCCACCTTTGTGACTACCGGGGAAAAATCTTTGGCATGAAGCACATCCGGGGAAATAGGCAAACCCAAGTACTTGAACGGATAGGAGCCCAGCTTATAGTTAAGAAGGTGGGCCACTCGCGCGGCTTCCGATTCGTCCACACTAGTCATAACCACTTCGCTCTTGGCGAAGTTAATCTTAAGCCCCGACATCGCCTCGAAGCATAATAAAATAAATTTGAGGTGGGCAAGGCAAGCCTCATTCAACTCGACCATAATAATAGTGTCGTCTGCGTATTGGAGATGGGTCAGACCATGGGGAATAAGATTAGAACAAACCGGAGTAATGTGCCCACAAGTGGCTGCCCTGGAGAGCAGGCGAGATAAAGCATCCGCAACAAAATTGAATAAAATGGGAGAGACAGGATCGCCTTGCCGCAGGCCCCTACCGTTGGCAAAGAATTTGCTAACCTGACCATTAACATTGATGGCAGTGTGGCCTCCCGAGACCAACTGCATAATCCTGTGGACCAGGGGCCCCTCAAACCCTTTGGCCAATAAAACTCTACGTAAAAAAGGCCAACTCACCGAGTCATAGGCCTTCTCAAAGTCTAATTTTAGAATCACCGCTTTCGACTTGCGAATCTTAAGGTCATGAACAATTTCATGCAAGCAAAGAACCCTGTCCAGAATGAAACGACCTTTAATGAAAGCCGACTGAAAAGGTCTAATGGTACGGTGGGCAATGGGGGAGAGGCGAGTGGCTAACCCTTTAGCCGGAAACTTGGCGAAGTTATTAATAAGGGCAATCGGCCTAAATTGCGAGATCAAGTCCGCGCCCTTGACTTTAGGAATAAGGTTAATGACAGCGTAATTAAGGTGAGAGATATCCACCGTACCCAACCAGAACCCTTGGATAATCGTACAAATGAGAGGCCGCAACTGTGGCCAGAATTTTTTAAAGAAGGGGATAGAAAAACTATCTGGGCCGGAAGCAGCATTCGGGTTAGCCGAGCTAATCTCCTGCCAGATCTCTTCGTCAGATAAGGGGACCATCAGGCCCGAATTTTCGCCCTGAGAGATCTCAGACCCTCATCCCAGAAGTCAGAGCAGAGGCCAAGCCCAGGGTCCGGCTTAGAGCCGAGTAGATTGGAATAAAAGCTAACAATGTGATTCATGATGAGGGACTGGTCCGAAACTCTAACGTCGTCAATCAACAGAGTGTCAATGAAACATCTGCGGCGTCTGCCATTCGCGATCACAAAGAAATATGCCGTCATAGCACCCTTCAAGGTCCAATTAAGGGCACCTCGTTGGCGCCAGTAAATTTCTGACTGTTGGTGAAGCATCATCAAAGCGTCTTCCAGGGAGTAGCGAGTAGCCCACTGAGAGGCGGAGAGCCCAGATGTGTCAGCCGATTGGTCCAAATCCCGGATTTGAGATTCAAGGGACTCTTTGTCTCTATGCAGCTCGGCCGCCCTATTCCGAGACCACCCCCTCAAGAATTTACGCAGCTCATAAGACAACTTGTGCCAATCATCCATGGGGCCAAAGGAGCGATGAGGAGAAGATAGAAGATTAGTAAACTTAGAAACCATCATGTCACAAAAACCCTCAACAACAAGCCAGGAAGCATCAAACTTGAAACGGGAGGGAGAAACAAGTGAAAGGATACCGGCATCCAGGATCAGGGGAACATGATCAGAGCCCACCGCAGGCCTGGCCTTAAGCAGCGCGCGGGGAAACAACGAATCCCATTGATAAAAAACAAAAACCCTATCCAGCACCGACCGGACAGTCGAGGACTGATGGTTAGACCAGGTGAAACGCGCCCCCACCCTATGGAGCTCACGAAGCGCGCAATTACTAATGAAATCATTAAAAGCATTGGCAAGAGGCCAGGAGAAATTAGGATTGTTCTTGTCGGTCGGAGAACGTAACAAATTGAAATCACCCCCAATTAAAAGAGGAATATTACAAGCTTCAATCTTAGTCGACAGTTCATCCAAAAAGAGAGGAGCAAGCGTGTGATCCGCAGGACCGTATACCACCATAAATTCCCACAGAGTGTTGAGCTGACGATGATGAACCACACAGCTAGCCCAAAAGATGCCATGATCAAAAGCAATGAGATCAAAAATGTCCCGCTTGGACCCAATCAGGATTCCCCCAGAATGAACCGAGGCAGGGAGAAAGTGCCAATCAAACCTATCCATCCCAGCTATCGCAGAGAGTTCAGAAGGGGAAAAGGATTCCTTAAACGTTTCGACCAACCCTAAAATGTTAATATGTTCACCACAAACCAAGTCAAGAATCTGGTCACGACGCCCCCTAGCACCGAAACCACGAATATTCCAGAATAAAGCTCTCATTTGAAGGAAAGATTTTTAATACGAAGACTCGATCTGCACGGAGCCACACAAGGCTTAGATCGTTTGGGACGCCCAACCTTAGCAAGGGCCGCGGGGGCAGATGACTGGCCACAACCATTTGTCACCTCCAACCCCCCGGCCTAGCCCTGAGCACCAGCAGGACCAGCACCCTTCGCGGCCTCCACGGCCTTAGCTATAGCAGCCTGGGCTGCCTCATTGGCCCTAATGACAGAAAGAAGGTGAGAGGGAGAGCCCATCCCCGGTATAGCAGCCACCCCAATATCAGACATGATATGCAACAAATGATCATCTGACAGAGCTGGTAAAACAAGGCGAACAGGAGAAGCAGGAAGAGATGGTTGGGCAGACGAACGTGAATGAGGGAGATCCCTGGACGCGGCACGCCGTTTCGCCCGCACCGCCACCGAAACGCCAGAATCGCGCACGCGCCGGCCCTTCCGCGCCGTGGATGCCGGAGAATGCAGCATAGGGGAGCACCGGATCGGCGACGCCGGCCCAGGGCCAGACCCCGAGGCGGAGCCCAGATCCTTGTCCAGACGACGAGCCAGACCCGCCGCCGAAAGCTTGGAAGTGGAGGAGGCCCGACTCTTAGCCGAGAATTTCCGGACCGATGACCTCTTCTTCTTAGTTGAGGGCTCGGTGGAGCGCAAGGGGGAAGCGGGAAGATCCTCAATCCCAGAGAAGGACGGAGACTGCGGACGAGTAGGCACATTGGAGCAAACACCAGAGAAGGGGGTCCCCTTACCAACAGCTGCGTCACGAGAAGCCAAGTCCTCCTTCTGAGGATTAGGAGCAGGGGCCTTATCCTTGAGCAGCTCGCGTTCATCCGGATCCAACTTATCCCATTCAGATTGCGTAAAACGCGGATCAGTACCTCCACTTGGGTTATGCCCCCCAGCAGAACCATCCCCCTGCATGTCATCTTGGTCCGAAGGCTTGGAAGGAGGAGGCGGAGGTGGAGCACGGGGTTCAGCACCCTCCACCCGAACCCGAAGTCGCACACCCTCAGGAGAAGGGAAGACATCAATGGAACCATGAACACAGACGGGGTCGATGCACCAAACATTGAGACGAACCGGACCAACCTTGACCAGAGATTCCGAATCCACTTCCACGGGCTTGCCAATGAGCTTACCGAACGCCATCATGAACTCCACCGATCGAAGCCCAACTAGCACGTCGTCAACTAGCACCCAAATCTTGTTGAGAGGGCCCACCGCCTTGGCACCACAAGTAGCCGCTTTGACAGATACCACAAGCTGGTTCAGGGGGGAGGGTAAAATTGGTGCACGAGGAGATCATCCTTAGACAGTCCTTGGAGGGGAAAACCACCGCGAATTCATACTCTGAAAGTTGGCGCACCTGCCAGTCCTAGCCACCATCGTCCCATATTTTCAAACCATCCAGGAGGGTCTGCGGAGGAATCAACTGGCCAAACACCGTGATGATGGCCGCGTTAGAGAGGGACAGTGCAGCCATCACCATAGGAACATCAGCATCCAGAGCGAAGAAAGAACATCCGGGTAAACCCAAGCCAAACCGTAAGATGACCATCGGAGCGACAAATGAGGCAGAAGGGTGGGTTAGTGCATCTAGATTGGAAGTGGTTCGGGCGGTGGCAAGCAAAACAAGTCAGGGTCGGTGAAGGGCCCGAGGAAGCGGGATGCTGGCGAGGAGGGGGAGGCGGCGGCGGCAGGATGCCATCACCACGGATCGCAGAAGGGGCACCCAAAGCAGAGGGAGGAGGACGCCGATCCCCAGCCTGCGAAGAGGAAGAGCCAGGCCCGAAGCGCGGCCCCAAGCGAGAGGCAGCGCCCGCCGCAAACGAGCGAGGAGGTGGACGGGGCGGAGGGACCGGGCCCCTAGCCGGAGCGGGACGCGGCGCCGACGAGGAGGAGCCACCGCCAGCCGAAGCAGCAGCGGCCTCTCACGGATCCAGCCCCGACCCCGACGCACCACCAGATCCAGGGAGCGCCGTCCTAGATCTGGCCACGGAGCACTCCGGCCCCACCTCCCAATCCTCCCACTCGCCCGGCAGCACGCGCACCGCCCGCTCAGATTCGAGCTTCGACCGCAGCTCCGCCTCATAGGCCAGATCGACAGCATCGCCCGGCGAAGCTTCACGGGCCCGCTTGCTACCCGAAAGGGCCTTGGAGGAGGAACCCCTAGACTTGTCCATGGCGATCACTTCAGCGAAGGAGAGAAGGAGAGGAGGTGGGGAGGAAGCGGATCTAGAAAAATGGCCGATAGAGCGACGCGCCCTGCGGATATCGGCGGCGGAAGCAGGAAACCCTAGGAAGGGGGGAGAGGCACCGTGGCGCACCCATAAATAGCCACAACAGGCCAGGTCAGAGGGGGCCGAATGGGCCGGTACGGGACCGCAGGCCCGGGAAGGGGACGGACGCGGAGCAATGGCCATAACCAGCTGCCCCGGGCCCACAGACGAGAGGGGGGAGACTCGAGGGATGACAGAGCCGGGGGCCCGGGCGGCCCCGCCCAAATCGAACTAGGCGCCGCCAGGCCCACGAGCCCGCCAAGGCCCAGCTCGACCGCAGGGCAGACCGGATTTAGGGTTTGGCCACCAACCGCCCCCGCACAATCCGGCGCGACCGCCGCCACCGCCGCCGGCCCGGGCCGGAGAGGAGGAGGGCGAGCAGGACTGGCGACCGGAGACGCCACATCAGCCAAAACCAACATCACAGCGGACGGGGAGGGACTGAGGAGACCACGCTCAGGGGAAGGAGCCGGGCCCCGACCCGCACACCGCCGGCGCCGACCAACGCACCACCACCCCGACGACCCAGAGGGAAACGACACCGGCCGGCCCCGGCCACCCGGAGCAAATTTTCGGGCGAGGCCCGACGCAGGCACGGGTGGCACCACCGACACCACCACCGATGGAGCGCACTCGTCCGAATCAGAATCCGACTCCACCGAGTCGCCTAGCGCCCAGAAACGCGAACCGGGGAAGGACGCCGCCGAAGAGGAGCAAGGAGAGCCAACCCGACCCGCAGATAACGGAGGGGACGGCGGGAGGGAGGGGAAGGCGGGGGAGCCATGGGCCGCGGCGAGGACAGGGGAGGAGGAGGGGAGCGGGGAGCGGGGGGACGAAGGGAGAGAAGGGAGAGGAGCCATCTCAGGAGGGGGAGACTTCTGCGGCGACCACCATCACTATGTTCTGGCCATGCACAGACTGGATATAGAGCAGACTTATGCGGAAGACAATCTTCAGGCATCAACACCATTTACAAAATGAGCACAAGACAGTGCAATCTTCAGGCATCACGCTGTCTACGGCTGTCTAAAGGGGTTGGCCACATTGACAAATCATGGATATGCTTGTTGACATGGTACTCTGTCAGTAGGAAATAGTCCTGAATTCAAACCGAGCTTCTCGGGAAGCTCTGTTTTCCACTTGTAGCAGCTTGTGTTTAGAAGCCACCGTTCCACTGCTGTAGTGATTTTTTACTTCAAATTCAATTTTGTCTAGCACCTTTGCATTCAATACAAAGAACCTCGCATAGTCAACCTGTTTGCCATAGCCCTCAAATGACTTAAACACCACTTTTTTTTGATGGGTCTCAAGGCATTCGATTGGATGTAGTGGGTCATACCGTGGCTCATTTTCGTCATTCCTCTCACGGTTTGTATGAAACTGCAAAACAGGAAGGAGAGGCATATGTCAAAGCTGTTGCTAACTACGTAGAATTTTATAGTATGTCAAACAAATCAAACATTTCAAGAAAGCAAAGATGATTACTCACAATAACACAGAGCTTTTCCAAACAGGGGAACCACCTAAAGATATTAAGAACTGCATTCAATTTCTGCCCAGAAGACTTGAGAGCCAAAACCTTCAAGGTGCGCATCGTGTTTGTGGAGCTGACTGGGCTTATTCCCTGAAGAAAACAAACAATGAACATCACAAATATTATCTCCATGTATGAATGCTGACAACAAGATTTGAAAATGGCGCTGACTCTACCTGGAAGAGTAGGAGCTTGGAGGCGACGACAAAGAAAGGTCCCAATATCTCCAGATTAGGCGCCCTAATCACCTTGATAGTCACACTATCATCTCTCTCACAATAAGGTACTAGTAGTAACCTTACAAGGCGAGGAGCATCCTCGATGATCAGTTCCGGGGTTTCACCATAGCTATGACGGAAGATGATGGTCCTAATGGTCGGCAAGCGAAGACGGATGCAACCCACAACACGAACGTTGGTCATGTATAGACTCTCCAAGGCATGGCAGCCGGAGAGCAGTCTGGGGAAGAGGTCCACTGAGATGGAAACGCAAAATAGGGAGAGCTTCTTGAGGAAGGGGAAATTGATCATGGCCGGCTTGAAATCACAAAGGCTGATCTTGGCAACAAGGATGGTGGATGCAGAGCGGCGGCTTGGCGTAGCTGATATCGAGCTCCTGGAGGTTGGCGAGGGCGCGGGAGCGAAGCCAGCTCTCCGCCTGAGCGCAGAGGTCGTCGGCGCCGTGGCAGTGGAAGGAGAATCTGCGTGCGGGGCCAGGGTGCTGGGAGATTATCTGGGAGACGGCGGAGGGTGGGACGCCCGGGGCTCGGGTGCTGACCTCGAGGTTGAGAGGCGCGGAGGGCCAGAGGTGACGCCATCGTCGGGAGAGGACCGGCGTGCGGCCGCCGTCCTTGGTGGGGAGGAGGGAGATGATGGTGCCGAGGACGGCGTCGGGAAGCCAGCTGATGAAATCGTCGTCGGTGTCGTCGCAGTCGCCCCTCCGTGCCCGCTTCCCTGCGGTCCCATGGGATTCGGCCGCCGCCGCAGCCTCCTTATTATTCTCCATGGCCGGACGGAAAGATCTGGCGTCAATACTTCGCCGGCGGCTCCTTGCCGACAGGCGGCCCGACGCGGCTGGGGAAGGGAGCGGGGATGGAGCGTGACGGAGAGACTGCGGATCTTGGGGAGTGGTGCCTCCTATTTAACTGAAAACAAATCGATGAACTGAACCATCATCGAAAGTAACTGGCATCTTCTACGCAGTTTGCCATCAGAGACTGTAGGTATGATATTACCCCTGATCACCTTGCCAAGAAAAAGCCAGTCCTGTAAGAGCATCGCAGCAGTCTCCTCGAAAATCTCTTTCATGTAAGTGCATTTAGGGTCTCTCATAATACATTCCCTAACGATAAGTGTCACACCTCAGGTGTGTCGCACTTCGGTCCTGATGTTTTTCGATGACAGTTCAGTTACGCAAGGATGGCAAATCCACTAACATACGATAAGTTTCTATAAAAAAAAGACTGAAGCACGAAAATTATCATGTTTCCAACCAAATGAAGTATGAAAGTTGTCATGCTTCGAACTAAAGTTGTCATCTTTGTGTAATTAAACTTGCCATCGAAAACGTGCGAAGTTGTCATGTGCTCGTACTTGACGTGTGACACTAATCAGGGTCCTACATTTATTGGAAGAGAAAAGTGTGCCGCTGCAGTTTCCTTATAAACCTCTCCCTGACATGCTATTTTATCTTCTCTTTCTTTCTCGCGGCACGGCGGAGCGGGCAGTGGCGGGAGACGGAGTGAGAGGCCAGTGACGGTGAGGCAGGGGTGGTGCGGCACGAGGGCGAGGACGGGATGGCGCCGGGGCGCAACACGATCATTGGCGGCGGGCGCGCTGACATGGCACAGGTTGAAAAATTATTAGAATAGTTGCAACTCTCTTTCTATTTGAGGAGAGATGGGGTGCTTTTCGTAAGAGATCAAAAAAAATTGGATGCTGGAGCAGTTTTTTTTTGCCTCAATGCCCCCTGTTTCTGCATTTTTTTTCTGCGAAGAGGAAAACTGTTGGAGATGCTCTAAAGAAACTTATATGATTAATTCAGAATTCACATCTGGATTTTTCTGAGAGAAATAGTAGGACTCTGTTGTGTATTTTTATTAAAATTTAAATAAATGATACATTGTTCGATACAAACAAAAAATATATGAAAATAAGAAGTACTCCTTTTGTAAAGGAATATGAGAGTTTTTAGACGAATATCCATTTCTGAGCCCAGGCTCATCTGCACCCGATCAAGAAAAAAATCACAAACAATACAAAAAAATTCAAAAAAAAATCATTTTTGTTTGCATGGTAAATAATTTTGTGCGTGAGGTGTGCTCCGAATTTCAGATCATTCGGACATATGAGTAGCTCTCAGAAAAAAAAAAGACAAATTGGGCCTGACCAATACATGAACAGTAAACTCTTTTACGGACCTCAAATTTGTCTTTTTTTGCCGAGAGCTACTCATATGTCCAAATAATCTAAAATTTGGAGCGCAGTTCGCACACCAAATTATCTACCATGCAAAAAAAAAGTTTTTGATTTTTTTCTAGCATTTGTTTAGAATTTTTTCTTCATCGAGGGTGCAGATGAGTCTAGGCACCGAATCGTTGCTCCCGCGTTTAGATCACAATATTTTTTTTATGGAGGGAGTATAATATAATGCACAACAACAAGAGAGAAAGCTCTGTCTGAAAGCTTTGACCCAATCTGGGAAGTTTCTGTATTCCTATCTCTTGGCTCTGAAAATGGTCCACTGAAGCTCCTCTTTAAAAGAGTTCCTGTAAGTGTAAAGATTGGGAGGAATGCCTTTAAATATAAGATCATTCTTGGTAATCCAGATGGACGAGGCAACAAGGATGATAATCTCAAAAGAGAAAGGGACATGTAACATTGTTGGAGGTTATCAGTCTGCATCTTTGGATGCCTTAAGAAGTTGGAGTCCAGTTTGGGCATACATAGGTCCGCACATTTGAGAAAATGGGCAGATGAAAAAAGAGGTGATCCCTAGTCTCAATAATTTGCCTGCCACACAGAACACAACCATAGTCAGGAAGAAGTTATTATTATTATTTTATTTTTATTTTTGCTGAAGCATGGGTCTTGTGTTCCGACGATTGTATATGAGCAACCAAAAAGGAAAATTTTGTGCTTTAGCTGACAGCAAGTCTTACATATCTTCCTAAGCGCCCGTAGGACTCATGATCAATAGTTAACTCATTATAGGCACGAGAAATCTAGAACCGAGTGGCACCAGAGTTCTTGTGTGGATTTGATATGAAACACCACAACTAACAAATTTGACTCCAAGCATAACATCAGCCATACATATAGAACTAAATGCATTTTTTTTTCTGTGTTTAATTCCTCTGGTAAAAAAGAAGAAACAAGACCCTCCTTTGAATGTAATTCCTGCAAGCTGCTACATACCTCACATTGAAGTTAATGATGATAACAGAAAACTCAAAAAACTGTCAGATATCCCTTTGCTTCCTGATACTTTGAGAATAACTAGATGCTTCTAGTAATAGGATGATTATTTAAGATTTAGAGGAAGCCAGATGTGAAATGTTTCGAGCAAGTAACAGGAAAAGTAGAGTTGTTGATATAGTTGGTACATTTAAAGCTTTAAATTCTGACACTGAAAATGAGCAGGATTTCTGTTCTGATGATGAGGATCAAGGTGAAGCTAATGATGATATTCATAGTGTTGTTAGGAGTATTGATGCTGGTTCAGGTAGTAACAGGAAACGGAGACTTTAGTAAAGGAATATATGTGAATAAAAGTGGATGGAGAATTAGGGGCTGTTCAGATTTCGCCCAAGCCAGCTGGACCAACATAGGGTAAGCCAATTTTTTGGTGAGAGAAACTGCCGCCTCCGTTTTGTGAGCTCTTGGCTACCATCTAAACAGACCCTTAATGGCACAAAATGGTCATTTCCTATTTGGTCATAGGCTCGAAATATATCAAATTGATCTAAAGTTAGCATTTCAATAAAAGGTAGGGTGTGTTGATTTGCACAAACCAAAGTAAGTGGTCCTCTCTTGTCGAAGTGCCAATAATATGATGCATTGAGGTTTGACAAAAAACTACCACAATTGGGTTTCGCGTCCCACATAACTATCACTTTCAAAAAAGTGACTGATAACTATCAAAAAATTAAAATCTCGTGACTAAAAACTACCACTTTTGAAAAATGGCCAGTTTAGACGATTTAAACATGTTTATGACATGCTGGACCCACCTGTCAGGGCTGACGTGGCGGCAAAGTCAACTCCGTTTATTTTGACCACTGAGCTGGCCGTTATGACAGGTGGGGCCCACACGTCATTCTTCTTCTTCCTCTCTCTATCTCTCTTCCTTGAACTCTCTATCCCGAGCCACCATGGCCATGCCACTCTCACCAGCGTCGCCGCCACCAAGCCTACATCGAGCCACCACGGCCATGCCTGTCACCGCCACGCCCAGACTCTGTCGTCCCCTTCCCCCACTCCTGCGCTCGCCCAGGTCAACTCCGATGCGCAGTTGGTCGACCACGGCAATATGGGCGACGCCGATGAGAATTTTGCCGTGCTGCTGCTGCCTGGACCTAGGTACCGTGGCTGCCGGAGCAGAGTAGCCGTCGCAAGGAGCAGCGGCAAGCAACAATGGCAAAGAGCAGCAGCCCGGGCAAGGAGCAGCAACATCGGGAAAGGAGCAGCAGCGGGAAGGAGCAGCAACAGCAACCAGCGGGAAGGAGCAGCAGTGGCAAGCAGTAGCAGGAAGGAGCTGGATGGGCATGGCGTCGCCCGCCGTGGTTGCAGCAACCCTCCAGCCCTGTCGCGTCGCGTGCATCACCTCCAGAACGGGGCTATGCGGCACTTGGAGCTCGGCCGCTCTGCACGCAGGAGCTGGCACGCCCTCGAGCTCGCCAGACCAATGCCAGCCGGCTCCGGCGACTAGCTCGTCGGCAGGGACCCGATTGCTTTTTCTAAAAACCTGAAAAGGACCTGATTGCTTTTTTATAAAACTTGCAAGGATCTGCTTGCTTTTTTAAAAGTTATAGGGACATGGTTGCTTTTATTTTTTTGAAGGGACCGACGTGTGGGCCCCACCTGTCATAACGGTCAGCTTAACGGTCATAATAAATGGAGTTGACTTTGCCGCCACGTCAGCCCTGACAGGTGGGTCCCGCATGTCATAAGCGTGTTTAAATCGTCTAAACTGGCCATTTTTCAAAAGTGGTAGTTTTTTGTCACGAGATCTCAATTTTTTGGCAGTTATCAGACACTTTTTTGAAAGTGGTAGTTCTGTGGGACGCGAACCCCAATTATGATAGTTTTTTGTCAAACACTCATGATGCATTTCATCAAATTTCTTATAAATTCATATTGACAATTTGATGCACACAACCATGAACAAAGTCATTCATCACTAACAAATTCAACAGCCGCTCGGTTGAACAAAATGAAGTAAAATCAAGTAAATAGGACAATACAGGATCAAAGATCGTTTGATCCTAGTTCCTGATAAAACTAGACACATTTTTATGTGTGAGGAACATTTTCTACACTCTTTGAATTCGTGAACAGCTCAGCACTAGCTGTTGACATCATGGCATGCGATGAGTTTCTCTGAAATAATGGTGCCCCTGGTAGATATATTAATTGGAATTTAACAGTAATATTCTCACACCGCCTCCCCACAATTATTTTCCACAGTGCACTAATTTTTAATCCAAAAACATATTTTGCAGTTTTAATAGGGGTAACCTCGGTCCTGTTTGGATCCATGGGTTAGAGTTAGTTTAGGTTAGCTTGGACTCAACTAACCCAAAAATATTCAAATAGGAGGGTTAGTTTGGGTTAGATGCATCTAACCCACCCAAAAAACTAACCCACCCAAGAGATGCTTATTTGGGTTAGTTCTTCTCGGGACCACTAAAAACACATTTTTCTCTCGCTCTTCCCGCAGCAGATCCCTCCCCACTCCCTCGAAACTTCTCATCCTCTCCCTCCCTCCCTCTCGCACCGCCCGTGAAGGCGCCTCGCCGTATCCGCGCTCCATCTAACCCTGCCATCCAAACACCTCTTTGGTTAGATTTACTTTAAGATTAGTTCAGAATTAGAATTTAACTCTAACCTCTAACTGAGTTAGAGTATCCAAACAGGGCCCTCATAAGTTACTGGAATTACTACAGAGTTACTTTATTAGGCTGAAATAGAGCACACTTATGCGGGAAGAGATGCAATCTTCAGGCATCAACGCCATCTACAAGACAGTGCAAGCCTCAGGCATCAACCCAGTCCATGGCTGTCTTAAGGGGTCGGCCACTGAAAAATCATGGATATCCTTGTTGACATGGAATTCAGTTAGTTTGAAGTATTTCTTAATTCAAACTGAACATCTCGAGAAGCTCTGTTTTCCGGTCATAGCAGCCAGCGCTGAGAAGCCTCCGATCTGTTGTCATAGTCCTTGTTTACTTCAAATTCAATTTTGGTTGCCACCTTTGCATTCAAAACAAAGAACCTGGCAAAGGACCTCTGTGCCAAATAGCCCAGGAATGACTTGAACACCACTTTTTTGAGATGTATCTCGAGGCATTCGATTGGATGTAGTGGGTCATATTGAGGCTCATTTTCCTTATCCATCTCATAGAATTCCTGAAACTGCGAAAAAGGAAGAAGGTTCATTAATATGTTAGAGCTGTTGCTAACTTGACTATAATATGTAAACCAAATCAGACATTTTTTTTGTACGCATACCGGATCAGACATTTAAACCAAGCAGAGATGAATACTCACAATGACATGGAGCTCTTCCAAACATGGGAAGCACCTCAGGATGTTAAGAACTGAATCCAATTTATCTCCAGAAACCCTGAGAGTCAAAACCTTCACAGTGCGCATCGAGTTTGTGGAGCCGACTGGGCTTATTCCCTAAAGAAAACAAACAATGAACAAAATATTATCTGCATGTAGAGTATGTAGGAATGCAGAATGCAAGATTCGAAGATGACGCTGCTGCTACCTGGAAGAGCAGGAGCTTGGAGACGATAACTAAGAAAGGGCCCAATATCTCCAGATTAGGCGCCCTAATTACCCTGATAGTCACACGATCATCTCGGTTACAATCGGTTAATAGCAAGCTTAGAAGGCGAGGAGCGTCATCGATGACCAGTTCGGCTTTTTCACTAAAGCTATGACCGAAGGTGATGCTCTTAATAGTCCGGGAGCTAACACGAAAGCAACCTCCAGCACGAACTTCGGCCATGTATAAGCTCTCCAAGACATGGCAGCCGGAGAGCAGTCTGTGGAAGACCTCCTCGGAGACAGAAACGTCGAACAGGGTGAGCTTTGTAAGGAGTGGGAAATTCATGGGCGGCACAGTATCAACGGGGAAATCACAATGCTCGATCTTGGCTACGAGGAGGGTGGATGCAAAGCAGAGCACTACCGATGCCAGCAGCCGGGGCTCGGCGTAGCTGAGATCGAGCTCCTGGAGGTTGGCGAGAGCCGGGGAGCGAAGCCAACTCTGGGCATTGTTGCGGTAGAGGTAGCCGGCGCCGCGGCAGTTGAAGTAAAACCGGCGGGCGGGGCCATGGTGTTGGGAGATTATCTTGAAGATGGCGGCGGGTGAGACCGGGGAGGAGGCGGCGACGGGCACGCCGGGGGTTCGGGTGCGGACCTCAAAGTTGAGAGGCGCGGAGCGCCAGAGGTGGCGCCATCAGCGGGAGAGGACCGGCGTGCGGCCGCCGTCCACGGTGGGGAGGAGCGAGATGATGTTGCCGAGGATGTCGTCGGGGAGCGTGCTGATGAGATCGTCGGCGTTCTCGCCGCAGTCGCCTGCCCGTGCCCGCTTCACTGCGGTCCCATGGGATTCGGCCTCCCCCGCGGCCTCCTTGTTACTCCACTCGCAGCCCTCCATGGCCGGATGGTCACCACTCGCGGCACGACGTTGCTGGGGAATGGAGCGGGGAGGTCAGAACCGGGACGGAAGGCTAGGGTTGGCCGCCGCCACGGAGAGGCTCCGGATCATGGGGAGTGATGCGTCCTATTTAACTGAAAAAAGTGGACGAACTGAACCATCACCTGAAGTAAATGAGAGCTAGTGTGTGAAAACGCCACAGAATACGAAAGGGTAGCATGCAGTAGCAGATCAACGGGCATCTTCTACGCAGTTTGCCATCAGAGACTGTCGGTGTGCTTTTCTCCTTGATCACCTTCCCCAAAAACAGGAGAGAAGAAAAATGCCAGCCCACTAATAAGTAAACTTTACATGCCTGGATGATGTTAAAAAAAATAAAAAACTTTACATGTGTGGATCTGCTGAAACGCCACAACTAATAAATTTGGCTCCGAACATAACATCAGCCATACACATAAAGAACTAAATGCTCCCCTCAAAAAAAAAGAACTAAATGCAAACGTTATTTTTTTCTGTGTTTTAATTTATCCAGTTAAAAAGAATAGTACTTCAAACCTCTTTTAAGTTTGACCAAATTTATAGAGAAATATATCAATACCGATAATATCAAATCGGTGTCATTAGGTTAATCATGAATTGAACTTCCATACTTTATTTATTTAGTATTTTGGATGTCAATATTTTTGGTTCTAAACTTGTCTTCTCAAAATACTAATCAACCTTATATTTTGGAACCGATGGAGTATTTGGCTTGGTGAGTTGGTGAGATGATGGAGTGTGTTTTATTTTTATTTATAATGTGGTTATTTGCTGGGCCTTTGGCGGTGTGATTTTGGGTTATCTGCTCGTCAACCCATAGTTATTTGAGGAAATTTTCTATGTCGATGGTTGCGTATACTATATTGATGTTATGGTATCACATGTTTGCGCTTCTTTTTTTTTTAGGTGACAAGAGGGTGCACGGGATTCATGTGTTCTTATAGGCCGGTTGCCGCGGATTGATTAGAAAAATGTTGACCCAGTCAAAATATGAATCTAGTCCAAAATTGAATACCCCAATCAAATGAAAGATCTCCAAAATTCAAAATTGAATACCCCAAATAAAATGGGAAATCTCCAAAATCAGGAAGCATGGTAAATTAAAAGAATAAAATAAGAGAGCTTCTTAAGAAATTGTTAACTTGGTCAAAACGAGTGACCTAATTTTAAATTGGAGACCTCGGTTGATCGTGAGGCCTTAAAAATTGAGGAGCATAGTGTATTAATAGATAGATATCTTAAACTTTGATAATGGAAATGACCATGATTACTATACATATGATGAGTACTGCAAACCATCGAAAAATCTTCACCCATGTGTCGCCCGTGTCTGGCGGCACTCGAGTCACCATTGTCACGGCTAAGAGCTCCCCTCCGCCATCGCCACGCTCGCATCGCCACCGGTCGGCCCTCCGACCGGCGATGTCACGACGGGACCTGGGATGGCAGCGACGGGGCGATTTCGTTCCTGCTCCGGACCCCACTCCGCCCCGCACCGACCCCTTTCCTTCACCACCACCTCCTCGCACCACCGCCATCGGAGGGCCGACCGGTGTGGCCACGTCGTGTATGGGGATGGATGCGGTGGGGCGGATCCCCCTCCTCCTTGTGCTAGAGGACCCTCCCTTCCACTAGCCCCGGATCGGATCCCGCATGCCGCGACCACCCCCCTCCCCATCCAACTATTGTGTTGCTTCCTGTCGGTCCTGCGTGTGGTGCGCCCGCGCCTGTGGTGATCCTCCCCCCATTCGCCTCTTGCCCCTCGTTGGCGCAACTCCTTGTATTGTTCTTGTCTGCTGGGGCAGGTGTAGCACTTGGGGTGACCGGGGCTCGATCCAGCTTAGTTGCAAGCCAACCTCCGTCCCCAACGACACCTCCTCCGAGCTACGGTCATGACTCTACATTCATGTGGTCACGACGGTCCTCTGGCGGGTTGTTGAAGTTGTGTGGTGGATCCTTGTCGACACTGCTCCGGTCCCGACTTTCGTGGACCTGCATCCTCCAGTCCTTGGTCTGCCGGTGTCCTCTATCCGCGCGGTTTCAGCCCTGACGCACCATCTACCGTGCCCCTTCCAGCATTTTCGGTTCATCGGGGTTCTGGTGGCTCCGCCCCCAGCAGCACGGATATGTGTTCCCTTCTGACTTCGGATTGCTGAAGGCGCCGTCCATCATCCTTCCATCTACATCGGCTATCTACCCCACTGCCTCTCCGACCCCGTCCACCTACACGCCATGCCGGTTCCAAAGCTTGCATTTTTCATCAGCGGCAGGTGCAGCCCCACCCCCTTCTGAGGTAGCGGTCGACAAGTTGGTTGTCTCCGACATCTTCAGATCCCTAGTGGCTTTGGGATTGCTCGAACTCTGGCCAGGCGAAATCCATGCTCAGCTTGCCGATGTTGGCAGCGGCGACACTCATGGGTGTCGTTTTTCCCTTCCTAAAGGCGCTGCCATGGCCTTTATCTATGCCCCTCTTCGTGCATCAGGGGAAACCTTAGATCTGATTCTTCGGATATGATGGTGGCGGCAATACAACGTCGTTACCCTTCTTGAAGGCGCTATCTTGCTCACTCGTGGTGTCCCCGGTGTTGGATTTGGAGTTGTTCGAAGTCCTGCTAGTTCGGCCTGCTCCTCAAGTTCTAGATTTGGTGGGTTTAGTTGTGTCTTTTACCCACTTCGGGCTGAGCACTCGTCTCTCCCTGCTCCGGGTACCATGCTCTTGCCTCCTTCCATTCAAGTCATGTGTTGTACCCTTGATTGTACCCATTCTTCATTCTTTTATCAATCAATGAAAAGATACGCAAGCTTTGTGTATTCACAAAAAAAGGTATTGATGGTTTAGGTAGTATTATTCATAGAAAAACATTGGGTCATGATTTTCTTTTAAATATGACCCTTTTTTATGAAATCTCGATGCTATACCTATGTTTGAAAAAAAAAATTATCACCCAGTTGTTCCAGTCACAAACGAAGAGCCACCCTTCATTCCTGTCGCGGACAAAGAGCGGAAATTCGCACGGGCACGCGAGCAAGGGGGCACGCACCTGCCAAGTCCCTCCGTCCACTCGTTTTGCTTCGCAATCCGCCCAGTAGTTCAATCCCGCATGAGGGCACAGTAAGTTTTAAGTTTCAACGTTGAAATTCGTTGATTTTGCATCTAAAACTGCCAAGTTTCAAGCAGTTTCTGAGATATAATTTAAGCAATTTTTTCTGTCTGTTGTAGACACAAAATAATCAATTTTTATCGGTCGGTCGTACTAAGTTTCAACACCAAAACTAGACTTTTTTTAAAGTCGTCAAAAGATATTCAAAATGGTTCTTATTTGAAAGCGATGGTCACGAGAAACTCGGATATGGAAACATAACTTAATTTGAAATTATCGTTTAAAAGATATAAAACTTTAAAAATCCGAAGCCAAAATAAGAAACGGGCACCAGGGACATGGATGGCCCGGTACTTGCGTGCCCCAACTCCTCTCCGGGACGAAGAGCACCGGAACGAAAAGGCACATGTTGTACAATGCATGATCATCGCCGCTGTGCTATAGCTTCCCTGGCCGAACCCTTCTATCACCAGGACCACACCGATTGGGAGAAAACATTCAGACGATCAAGAGTTCGAACAGTGCATTGTGGAGGATGAATTTTGCCGTTCAATCTACACCGACCGGCACAAGCCTACGTCGCGCTCGATGATTTGTTTTTTCCAGTTACTCACACCCATCTACTCATCTAAATGCCGCCACTAGTAGGAAAAGGGGCTTTTACCCCGGTTCATAAGGGCCTTTAGTCCCGGTTCTGGAACCGGGACTAAAGGGTCGTTACTAATGCCCTAGCCCTTTAGTCCCGGTTCTTACACGAACCGGGACTAAAGGCCGTCCACGTGGCCGGTGCGGGGAGCCCAGGCAGGAGGGCCTTTGGTCCCGGTTGGTGCCACCAACCGGGACCAATAGGCATCCACGCGTCAGCACCTGGCAGGAGCTGAGGTTTTTGTTTTTTTTAAAGGGGTGGTTTAGGGGTTTTGGGGGGTTAATTTAGGTGTTTCATATATTGTGTTAGCTAGCTAATTAATAGAGAGAAGTGTCCTCTCTTATCTCCGTGCTTGGTCGACGCTACGTACTATATACGTATGGAGAGGAGTAGACACGCTAGCTAGTAATCAAATGAAGGAAACAGAAGATCGTCATGAACATATATATATGCATACAGAGAGAAGTGATATCGACCACCTCTCCTTCTCCGAGATATTGGTCGAACGTATATCTATCCGACACTACCGGCTACATATATACAATAATTATCTCTTACAATACAATCTCCTAATTATATTGTAGGAACACAGGGTCCACATAGTATCTCCGTTTTCAGCGATCACGTGGTCAAGGAAGAATGCCGCCAATTCCTCTTGAATTCCTCGCATACGATCTGGTGCTAGGAGTTCATCCCGCTTCCGAAAAATCTAATTTGAAGAAGGGGGTCAATACATATATATATGAATAAATGAAACTCAACACAAATGATGGTAATAAAATAAAATTGTGAATATTATTGCTTACGCACTTCATATTGTTCTTCAGCGTAGCCCCGCTCACAGGTATGATAGCGGATGGACTCGCAAATGTAGTATCCACAGTAATTATTCCCGGGTTGCTGCCACAACCACTTTACAAGAAACAGAGGTTAATCAAACTGATAAGCAAGCATGCTAAATGGTATTGATCAAACTAGCGCTTGAATCACTAGGAGATGCGCGGAACATGCTACTATAGTACTTACTTTCGGGTGTCTAAATTGCAGCTGGTTCGGCAGTCCCGGGGCTTTTGAGGTGAATTTTCTCCAAACCCTGCCAGACAAAGAAAACAATTACTTGATATCAGGAAATGAACAAAGTTGCTGATATGGTGGATAATGATCGATTTAACTTACTTCTGAAGCATTTGAGTCATGTTCGCATAGTCCTGGGGATCTTTTCGTCTCGAGTCTAAAACGGTTACTACTCCCGGCTCAAGCTTAATCTCTAGGAGAATATAGTGGAAGCTGCGCATGCATGCATAAGTCATCAATTACATTACCATAACCAGGACTAATAAGGGAAACCGAATATGCAGAAGACAGTAACACTCACTTGAAGTTGTAAGGAAAGAGTATTATATCTTTGTTTTGATTTATTACCAACGATTGTAGCAAGTTGGCCTCGGTATCTTTGGCATGAAATTTAACCTGATAATCATCTATGAGATTTGTGTTAATGAACCCAATATCACCGATTTGTCTTTTCTTCAATTCGGCGATCTTCAATCTGCATAATATAGAGAGGATAAGTATAAATACATGCAATGAAAGAGCTGACCTATATAGAGAGACTATGACAGAAGTAGTACTACTTACAGACAGTAGCAAGTGATCGTTGTTTTATCGAGGGACTTTAGATTGTAAAACTGGAAGAAATCCTCAAATGGAACATTCAGCAGTTCAATTCCAACGAGGTCATGCTCCGGTTTAACTCTCAGCGTTAAAGTACTCATCCCATCAGACTCTCTGCAGGTTTTCATGTACCAATCATGTAGTCTTCGCATCATCGTGCTTAGAGATTTGACATCTTTGATGAGAGGCTTCCCGTAATGATATTTGTGTTCGTCCACCTCCATGATTTCATAATGTACATCGTCGGGCAGGTAATCTCCAAGATCGGTATAACCGGGCACCATACCCGGATCATTAGCGACGATGTCTTTTGACACCTTGAGCGGGGGGCACGATTGGTTCTCTTGTTCACCGAGCTGGGCAATTTTTTTCCCAGCTCGTCGTTGTTTCATCCTTTTATCACTGACAGTACTTCCCGACCGCTCCGCTTCGGCATATGCCTTTGCAAGAACGCGCTCATAGTTGCCTTTTGGCGGAGACTTTGGTGCTTTTGTCAGGGCAGCCAGAGTGCGCTTTGCTTTCACCGGATCTACCTTCTCCTCCAGAGGTGGATGTTTCTTTGCTTTGACCCCTTCAAAGATGTTCTTCACTTCGGCTCGCACGATCTTCGCGTTCTCCTCCTCGGTCCTCTCATATGGTAACTTCTCTGGAGTCTTCAGAGAAGGACCGAATCTGTATTGCCTCCCGCCTCTGGCAGCTGTATTGCTAGACGCCGGCAGAGCAGACGGAGCGGCTGCGGCTGTCTTCTTTCCTTGCTTACGAGGCGGAGGAGAAGGACTACGACGCGCCGGAGCAGCCGCAGCGGCGGCGGGTCTCTTCCGCCCTTGCTGACGAGGCGGAGAAGGAGGAGGCTGGCTGCCCTGGCGCGCCGGCGCTGGCGGAGAAGGAGGCGGAGTGCCGCCACGCGCCGGAGAAGGAGGAGGCTGGCTGCCCTGGCGCGCCGGCGCTGGCGGAGAAGGAGGCGGAGGAGGAGGCGGAGTGCCCTTACTCGCCGGAGCCGTCCAGTTCGGAAGCTTGATGAGCTCCTTCCGCCATAGGCATGGAGTCTTCAGAGCTAAACCCAGCCGAGTCTCCCCTTCACCGGTAGGGTGGTCAAGCTGGAGGTCCTCAAATCCCTCCGTTATTTCATCCACCATCACCCTAGCATATCCTTCTGGAATCGGCCGGCAGTGGTAGGTTGCGCCGGGTTCAGTAGGTAAAACAGAGCCAACAGCCGCCTTGACTTTCAAGTTCTGCCATTCCGCCATAAGGTGGCAATGTTGAGACTCCGTGATAGCATCCACGGGGTAGCTAGGAGTAGCCGCATGCTCCAGCTGAGGCAGCTCGGTGGAAGCCACGCTGCTTCTACGCTGAGATGGTGGTGTAGCTTCAGGGGCAGTTTCGGCATCTCTATTGCCGTCTCGTTCCTCTAGCACTTGAACCCTTTCGTGCAGACACTGAATTTGGATCTGCTCCACCTTTTTCCTCCTCTCCTGGGTTTTGTAACCGCCTGCGTCCGGAAAACCAGCCTTCCACGGAACGGAGCCTGGCGTGCCTCGTGTCCGTCCAGGGTGCTCAGGATTCCCGAGGGCCATTGTGAGCTCGTCGTTCTCTCTGTCTGGAACGAACGTCCCTTGCTGCGCTGCATCGATATAGTGCTTAAGCTTCTTGACGGGTATTGCAAGTTGCTCGTCCGTCCAACGACACCTCCCTGATACAGGGTCCAAGGTTCCGCCAGCCCCGAAGAACCAAGTCCGGCAACGGTCTGGCCAGTTCATTGTCTCTGGTTCGATCCCTTTATCAAGCAGATCCCTCTCAGACTTGGCCCACTTAGGCCGGGCTTTGAGGTAGCCACCTGACCCCGTCACTACTGGAATCAGCTAATTTTCCATCAGCCAGCTCTTTGCCGTCCGCTAGCTGACGGCAAAGAAGCTCTTTGCCATCAGCTACCCAAAAGCAGACGGCAAAGAAAAGGCTGATGGCAAAGAATCTCTTTGCCATCTGCCAGCTCTTTGCCGTCTGCCAGCAGACGGCAAAGAATCTTTGCCGTCCGCTGGCAGACGGCAAAGAGTGAGGTGGCCCCCACCCCCCGCTCGTTTGGAAAAATCTTAACGGCCCACCTCTTTGCCGTCCGCTAGCAGACGGCAAAGAGGCAAAAAGGCGGACGGCAAAGGCTGGCGGACGGCAAAGAGGGCACTTTACTAACGGCAGGTACCCCCCGCCCGTTACTCACTTCCTCCTCGCCCTTCTCCTCCCACCCCGCCGCCGCCGCCACCGCCCGCCGCGCGCCGCCGCCCCGTCGCCCCCGCCGCCCCACCGCCCCGTCGCCCCCCCGTCCCGGCCCCCCGCCGCCCCGCGCCTCACCGCCGCCCCGGCCCACAGCCGCCCCAGGCCGCCTCCTCCACCGCCCCACCCCGGCCCCCCACCGCCCGTGCCCCCGCCGCCCCGCCTCCTTCACCGCCCCGCCCCGGCCCCCCGCCGCCCCGCCTCCTCCACCGCCCCGCCCCGTCGCCGCCCCCTCCCCGACCCGTTGCCGCCCCCCATAGTGAGCCCCTGCCATTTTTTCTTCTGTTTTTTTGTTTTTCTTTTCTGTTTAGATAAGGTTTTTTAGTTTAAGTTTTTTCAGTTTAGAATTAATTAGTTTAGGTTATTTAGTTTAATTAGTTTAGGTTTAATTAGTTTAGATAGTTTAGTTTTAATTAGTTTAGGTTTTTAGTTTAGGTTTAGGTTAAGTAGAAGGGGGAAGAAGAAGAAGAAGAAGAAGAAGAAGAGGAGGAGGAGGAGGAGGAGGAGAAAGAAGAAGAAGAAGAAGAAGACCCGTGGCCTCCCCGCCACTCCGGCGCCCCCCCCTCCACCCGGCCGCCCCGGCGCCCCTCTCCTTCACCACCGCGGCCGCCCCACCCCTCCGGTGCCCCCTCCTCCACCCGGTGAGATCTCTTGTTTTTTTCTGTTTTTGTTTCTGTATTTTAAGTTTAGTTTAGGTTTATTTTAGGTTTGGTTTAGTTTAGGTTTACTTTAGTTTAGGTTTAGAGCATAGATAGCATCTTCTCTACTATAATTGTGTATAATCTCAATTCTCACTAGTAGTCTTATTAGTTAGTACATTATGCTTTTTATGTGTCATTTAAATAATGTAGTGCCAGATTTCTCAACTCATTGCCATATAATGAATTATTATTGTTATATTATTAATAGATGATGGAACAAAAACTATTTCCCTTCAAAGTGAAAAATCTTTCAGTGAAGTAAATATTAGTGCACGAGTTATTTTATATACAAGAAAAAAAATTGGCATGTCGTGGTAGAATTAGTATTTGTCATAAATGAATTCAAATGCATTTCCAATAGAAAATGTAATACACATATCTAGTGAACTGTAAACGAAAGTTATCCTCAGACTCCTTGTAGGGGTTGTATAAAATATTATGAAAATATGGTGCAACTATGATTTGTTGCCACAAGTATTCCAATGTGATCACACCAGAAGGAACTTTAGGTTTAGTTTTGGTTAAGAAGAAAGAAGAAAGATGAAAAAAAGAAGAAGATAAAGAGGAGAAAGAAGAAGTGTATTTTCCCCCTATTTTTAGATTACTATGCTCTTTTTTTCAACATTTTCAGTTTTCTTTCATGTCTAAAGAAATCCCTAGTTTTGAAGGGTGCCAATTGCCAGTGCCAACTAACCTACCAAATTAACTAAGTGTTGTTGATGTTGTTGAGCACAAGTGCATAGCTTTTTTTTCTCAGTTTTCTTTCATGTCTAGAAACTTGGCTCTATGTTTATAGATATGCTTCTAGCTAGATACTAATTGGTCTCTTCTGCTGCTTATTAGAGATGGGGGGAGGCCGTCACCGCTATCTCCGCTCTGCCACACCGAAGTACGAGTTGGATGCTTCGTGTTTTTCAGTATCATACTTGGGACTTCCTCCAAGAGGCAGGTATATAGAAGGAGAGATCTCCCCTTCACCCATCTCATTATGATAACTCTGTTGTTTGCTACATCACTCCTTGTCCCAAACTGCAGAGGCTGCCTGACACTTATATGAACATGCTGGGTGAAGATCCGCCAAATAATGTGAAGCTGCGACAGGCCGGCAGCGGGGTTCGCAGGCTGTGGGACGTGGAGTTGGTGATCAAGGAGGGCCGCATGTACCTGTGTCATGGCTGGGAGAAGTTCTACCGTGCCTACGAACTGCGGCTGGGGTACTTCCTTCTCTTCAGGCACGACGACGACGCCAACATGCTCATCGTGAAGGTGTTCAACGCGACTATGTGTCGCATGCGCTACGCTGACGACGATGATGCCGGTACGTTCTGCCTCTTCTTATTCCTCTACATTTGGCTTTGTCTTGCATCGATTGTTAACGGTCATTAATTGTTGCATTTGGACAGGCAATGGGAGCAGCAGCAGCGACACTGGCTACAGCCAAAGCAGCAGCGATTCTGGCTGTAGCCAAAGCAGTAGCGATTCGGGCTGCAGCAAAGACAGCAAGGAGGATGATCCGGACTGGAGTGGGGAAGAAGAGGAGCAGAGTGGGCATCCGGCTGAGGATGACCTCCTAGCGATGGTGATGGCCGACCAAGGGCAGGAGATGGTGGTGGCGCACCATGGGCAAGAGATGGTGGTGGCTGAGGATGACCTAGCGATGGTGGTGGCGCCGGCGATCCCACAGCTGGGCGACATGACCACGCCAATTGTGGTAGAAGACTACATCCCACTGCCTCCACCGCCTCCACCGCCTCGCCGCTCTTGGCGCATCAGGCTGAGGAAGGAGAAGGAGAAGAACAATGAGAACTGAACTATGTCAGGTATGTCAGATCTCCAAAATGATCTATATATAGTTTGCTCTAATATGCTTAGTTACCTATGTTAGCTCTAATATGCTTAGTTACATATGTTAGCTCTAATATGCTAAGTTATCTCTACTATGCTTAGTTTCCTATAGGTTAGCTCCAAAATTACATATGTTAGCTCTAATATGCTTAGTTACATATGTTAGCTCTAATATGCTAAGTTATCTCTACTATGCTTAGTTTCCTATAGGTTAGCTTCAAAATTACTTATGTTAGCACAAAATGACCAAGTTTACATAATAAGCTTATAGTTCACTCAAAGATGGCATAATTAGCTAGGTTGGCTCCATTTTACCTAAGTTGGCTCTAATATGCTATGTTATCTCTAATATGCTTAGTTTCCTATAGGTTAACTCTAAAATTACTTATGTTAGCACAAAATGACCAAGTTTATATAATAAGCTTAATTATAGTCTTCTTCTTCTTATTATTATTATTATTATTATTATTAGTCTAGTCTTCTTCTAGTATTCTTCTAGTCTTCTTCTTCTTCTTCTTCTTCATTTTCTTCTAGGTTAGCTCCATTTTACTTAAGTATGCTTATTTCTTATAGTCTTCTTCTTCTTCTTCTTTTTCTTCTTCTTTTTCTAACATCTTGTTTATCATTTTGCAGATTTGATTTAATTCACGGAAGCTTGCATGGATGGAGTGCTTCTTTTCCATTTGTGCTTTTATTTTGTATCAATGAACTTGCATGGTTGGAACTTGTTATATGGATGGATGGACAACGGTGTAGGATGAATAATGAGAAACTTTTGTAATATGTAAGGATGGAACTATATATGTGTTGGTTATGTATGTATATATGATGAAACTTGTGTGTTGGATATGCTTGTTGTGTATATATGTGAATTGCTGTGTATATCTCTGTATATCTATGAATTGCTGTCAAATTGAATGAATTAAATTAAAAACAGGGCTGTACAGGCTCTTTGCCGTCTGCCACCGACGGCAACGGGCTCTTTGCCGTCCGCCGCGGACGGCAAATAAGCCACGTGGCAACCACCTGTGCTTCCTGGCAGCTGACCCATTTGGTCAGTTTGCCTACAGTGGCGGACGGCAAAGGCTTGAAGCTCTTTGCCGTCAGCCGCGGACGGCAAAGGCTGCCGTTAGACGCCTAACGGACTAACAACGAATTTATTGCCGTCGGCTTTCTTTGCCGTCCGCCGCTGATGGCAAAGGCCCCTTTGCCGTCCGCTTCAGAAAGCAGACGGCAAAGAAGCTCTTTACCGTAGCCTACTTTGCCGGAGCCTTTTGCCGTCTGCGGCGGACGGCAAAGCTCTTTGCCGTCCGCCACCCTTGCCTTTGCCGTCCGCCGTGGCAGACGGCAAACTAGCAGATTCCTGTAGTGCGTGCGATGGTGAAGCTTCTTCTTCGCAGCATTCTGCTTGTTTGTCTCTGACATCTTCTTACTCTTTTCCGATGTCTTGTGGGCCACAAATGCGGGCCAGTGATCTCTGATCTTCTCATACCGGCCGACGAATTCTGGTGTCTCTTCTTTGTTGACAAAAGTTTTCAGCTCATTCTTCCACCTCCTGAATAGGTCTGCCATCTTCTTCAGAGCATGAGACTTGATTAATTGCTCTATAACTGGCTTCTCCGGATCCTCCTCTGGCGGTAGGGTGAAATTTCCCTTCAGCTCAGTCCAAAGATCATCTTTCTGCATATCATTGACATAAGACACCTCAGGGTCTTCCTTCTTAGGCTTATACCATTGGTGGATGCTGATCGGGATCTTGTCCCTAACTAGAACCCCGCACTGACCAGCAAAAGCATCCTTTGTCCGGAGGGGTTCAATCGGTTGGCCGTCGCACGCGATTGCCGTGATCTCAAACCTTTCATCCGAGCGCAACTTTCTCTTCGGGCCTCGTCTCTTTACCGCAGTTGTGCTCGATCCGGAGGGCTAGAAAAAAGAAGAAAGACGAGTGTTAATTAATATGTGTACATACCAAAACAATGAATGCATCAATTAGCTAGTCAGCACAGGCTTAACTAATATATTTACCTGGCCGGACTCTGTTCGGTCGCCGGAGCCGTCACCACGGGCTCCTTCTTGCACCAGCATTGGGTCACCGGAGCCATCATAATCATGTCTTTCCTCCTCCACTCTTCGATCACCGCAGCCTGCTTCTTCACCTTGTTCTTCCAGACCATCATTGTCGTTAAGATACGACAAGATATCACCTCTGGCTAAGATTATGTCCCCCAACACATCTTCTGCTTGCTCATCTCGTCCGTGCTCCATTGTTTCTGCAAATATTACAACATGGCAATTATTACACAAACATGACAGCAGGTGGATATATTAGTGCAAACGTAGACCTAGCTTATTCCGGGTTTGGGGTGGCCTAGGCAACGCTTCAAGGGTAGGGGTGCGGCGGGAGGGGGTACGAGACCGACATCATTTTTTTCTAGGGTTTGGGTGTCCTCGAGAGTTTTGGTCGAGCGAGAGGGCCGGGGGGTGCTCCCGTGGTATAAGTTATCACGGTCGAGAGGGGGTATACATATCGACCGTCCATCATGTCGAAGTTATCTGGGAGGGAGTTATATATATCGACAACGACGACATACATACACGGGAAAATAATGTTATTGGGGAGGGGGTATATATCGACCCCCCCCACGTGTTGAAGTTATCGGGAGGGGGTTTTATATCGACAACGACGACATACATACACGGGAAAATAATGTTATCGAGGAGGGGGTATATCGACCCCCCCTCGTGTTGAAGTTATCCCCCCTCGTGTTGAAGTTATCGGGAGGGGGTAATATCGACAACGACAACATACATACACGGGAAAATAATGTTATCGGGGAGGGGGTATATCGCCCCCCCCCCCACGTGTTGAAGTTATCCCCCCTCGTGTTGAAGTTATCGGGAGGGGGTAATATCGACAACGACAACATACATACACGGGAAAATAATGTTATCGGGGAGGGGGTATATCGACCCCCCCCCCACGTGTTGAAGTTATCAGGAGGGGGTTATATCGACGACGACGACATATACACATGGGAAAATAATGTTATCGGGGAGGGGGTATATCGACCCCCCCTCGTGTTGAAGTTATCGGGAGGGGTATATATCGACGACGACAGACCCGATAAAACATAAGAAAACGAAGAAGAAATAAAAAGAGGAGAGAATAAGAAAGGAATAGAGGAGAGGATTGAAGAAAAAAAAAGAAAAAAAAAGAACAAAAAAAAAGAGGAGAAGAAGAAAGGAATAGAGGAGAAGAAGAAAAAATAGAATATTTTCTATTTTTTCTTCTTCTCCTCTATTCCTTTCTTCTTCTCCTCTTCTTTTTCTTCTTTTTTCCTCTTCTTATTTATATCTCCTCTTCTTCCTCTCCTCTTCTTCTTTCTTTCCTCTTCTTATTTTCTTCTTTCCTATCCTTCTTTTTCTTCTTCTTCCCTTCCTAGCTAGATATATAAAACTTTTCTAAAATTGTAACTTTTGCATATATGAAACTTTTCCATGTGGATCATCATTTCTCATATATATCGAATATATATCCATTGTCATATATAAAAACTTTCTATATATGAACAAAAAACTTTCTATGAACAAAAAAACATTTTTGACATATATATTCATACATTTTGAACATCTACATACATACAAAAAAAATTTTGTTCACATATACATTATAGCCACATACACATATACATCACATATGAACAAAAAAATTAAACTAATAAAAATAAAAAAACAGAGCCGGGGCGGCGGCTCTCACAGCGGGGGCGGCTAGGACGATGGCGACGGCGGGGGCGGGGGGCGGCGAGGGCGCCGGCGCACGGGGCTGGGACGGGGCGGGGGGCGGCGAGGGCGCCGGCGAGCACGTGCGGGCCGGGCAGGGGGGCTCGGGGCGCCGAGGCGGCGCGCGCGAGCAGGGGAGCACGAGGCGGGGCGGCGTGTGGGGGCAGGGCGACGGCGACGAGCACCGGGCGTCGAGGCAAGGGCGCGGGGCGACGGCGATGAGGAGCGGGCGGCGACGGCGAGCACGGGCAGCCTGGCGGCGTCGGGGGCAACTGGCGAGGTATGTCGAAAATTTCCTAAGTGTGGACTTATATAGCAAAGCCTTTAGTCCCGGTTCGTGGCACCAACCGGGACTAAAGGTGGGCATTAGTCCCGGTTGGTGCCACCAACCGGGACCAAAGGCCTCTTTTCAGCAGCCCAAAGGGCGGGAAGCGGCGGCCTTTGGTCCTGGTTGGTGGCACCAACCGGGACTAAAGGGGGGGGGGCATTGGTCCCGGTTGGTGCCACCAACCGGGACTAAAGGCCTTGCGCTGCCCGCGGCCAAAAGTTTAGTCCCACCTCGCTAGTTGAGAGGGGCTCGGAGTGGTTTATAAGCTCCACTGCGGCTGCCCTCTCGAGCTCCTCTCAAATGCAGGCTTACGGGCCTAATGTCACACTGTGCTGTCTGTTGGCCTATTAGGCCTTCTGCGGGCCTGAATCCTGGCCCAGGTTGGGTTTCTAGTCGTATTCAGGCCGTGGTGGCCCAATAGGTGGCAGTTTTTTAAATTTTTTGCATTATTTATTTTCTTTTGTTTTTTGCTTTATTTTTTAGTTCTTTTTGCTTTTAGTTCAGCAAAATTATAAACTGTCTGTTAGTGCCATTAGTTTTAGAAAACATATAAACTTTCTATTAGTGCCATTAGTTCTTTATGAAAATTCTTTTTGCTGTATTTAGTTTTTTTATTTTCTTTTTTGCTATATTTATTTTGTTTTATTTCTACTTACAACAAAAAACTTATATATTTTATTTTATTTTGTTTCTAATTACTTATTTATTTTACTTTATGATAATTCTTTCTGGTATTAAAGTTTCTATCAAAAAAAGTTCTTTATGAAAATTCTTTTTGCTTTTAATGATTAAAAATAAAAAAAGAGACGCAATGCGCGTTGATTTGCTTCAAGCCTTTCGGAATAGTGTAGACTGCACTGCACATAGCTCGATGCAGTCTACCTTATTCCTCAAGGCTTGAAGCTAAGCAACGAGAGCATTGCGCCTCTTCTTCATCGTCTCTGCACTCAGGGCTTATAAACCGCTCCTAGTGCCTCTCAGCTAGCGAGGTGGGACTAAAAAACTGCTTAGCTAATAAGAAACTCTAGTACCGGTTCGTGCCACGAACAGGTACTAAAGGTACTCGTGGGGCCACAGCCTCATTAGTACCGGTTCGTGGCACCAACAGGGACCAAAGGGTGGAATTGGTCTCGGTTCGTGCCACCAACCGGGACCAATGGCCTTGCACAGCGGTGTGGTGGTGAGTTTAGTCCCACCTCGCTAGCTAAGAGAGAGCCGCACCTGTTTATAAGGTGCGGTGCGCCTGAGCTGTCAAGCTCCTCTCTAAAGCAGGCTTACGGGCCTAACCTCTCTGCACTCAGGGCTTATAAAGCATTTCAAATGAACTCTGAAAAGGTTGAAAGTTGGCATGGTATCATCATTTCATCCACATAGCATGTGCAAGAAAGTTGAGAGGGTTACGGCAAGAACTAGACACTACTGGAATCAGCTAATTTGCCATCTGCCAGCTCTTTGCCGTCTGCTAGCTGACGGCAAAGAAGCTCTTTGCCATCAGCTACCCAAAAGCAGACGACAAAGAAAGGGCAGACGGCAAAGAAGCTCTTTGCCATCTGCCAGCTCTTTGCCGTCTGCCAGTAGACGGCAAAGAATCTTTGCCGTCCGCTGGCGGACGGCAAAGAGTGAGGTGGCCCCCACCCCCCGCCCATTTGGGGAAAACTTAACGGGCCACCTCTTTGCCGTCCGCTAGCAGACGGCAAAGAGGCAAAAAAGCGGACGACAAAGAGGGGCGGACGGCAAAGAGCTCACTACCTAACGGCCCGTACCTCCCGCCCGTTACTCACTTCTTCTCTTCCTCGCCGTTTCTCTCGTCCCACCCCGCCGCCGCCGCCGCCGCCCCGGGGCCCCGTCGCCCCCACCGCCCCGTCGCCCCCCCCCCCCCCGCCCCGGCCCCACGCCGCCCCGGCCCCCCGCCGCCCCGCGCCCAACGCCCGGGCCCGGCCCCCCGCCGCCCCAGGCCGCCTCCTCCACCGCCCCGCCCCCCTGCTCCACCGGCCTCCTCCACCCCCCAGGTGAGCCCTCCTTTTTTCTGTTTTTTCTGTTTTTTTCTGTTTTTTTCCTTTTTAGTTTTAGTTTTAGTTTTAGTTTAGATTTAGTTTTATTTGTAGTTTTAGGTTTAGTTTTAGTTTTAGGTTTAGTTTTAGGTTTAGTTTAGTTTGAGGAAAGAAGAAGAAAAAAGAGGAGAGGAGGAGAAGAAGAAGAGGAAAAAGGAAAGGAAGAAGAAGAAGAGGAGGAGGAGAAGAAAAAAGAAGAAGAGGAAGAAGAAGAAGAAAAAAGAGGAGAGGAGGAGAAGAAGAAGACGAAAAAGGAAAGGAAGAAGAAGAAGAGGAGGAGGAGAAGAAAAAAGAAGAAGAGGAAGAATAGGAAGAAGAAGAAAAGGAAAAAAGAGGAAAAAACCCCGACCCGACACGGCACCCCGACCCCGACCCGGCACCCCGACACGACACCCCGACCCCTAGACCCCGACCCCGACACCCCGACCCCAACCCCGACCCCGACACCCCGACCCCGACCCGGCACCCCGACCCGACACCCCAACCCCGAGACGGCACCCCGACCCGACACCCCGACCCGACACCCCGACCCGGCACCCCGACCCGACACCCCGACCCCGAGCCTGACCCGACACCCCGACCCCGACACCGACACGGCACCCCGACCCCGACCCGGCACCCCGACCCGACACCCCGACCCCGAGACCCCGACCCCGAGCCTGACCCGACACCCCGACCCCGACACCGACACGGCACCCCGACCCCGAGACCCCGACCCCGACCCCGACCCCGACCCCGACACCCCGACCCCGAGCCTGACCCGACACCCCGACCCCGACACCGACACGGCACCCCGACCCCGACCCGGCACCCCGACCCGACACCCTGACCCCGAGACCCCGACCCCAACACGGCACCCCGAGACCGACACGACACCCCGACCCCCGACACCTCCCGAAAAGGTGTTCTTTGGCCTTCCAGAAGCCGACGGGGTCATATATTTGTGAATTATTAGTCAGGTCATATATCTTTCGATTTTGTTATGAAAAACATCATATATAATTGTGTTGATCGGGTAGTTTTAAATGTGCAGTTGTTTCATCGCTACGAGGTTTGGTGTTCGACGACCTCGCCGTGCGTTATACGAGCTCTGCCCCTTCGTTCGTGGGTGAGCACAAATGACATGTCCTCCTCCCCCATTAATTATTTGATCTATTCCGATGAAACTTGATAGCTAGCTACATATGTGTCTTGAATCATCAGTATGCGTAACCAATATGTGTCTCCCGTTCGAAAGCGTCATAGTTATAAATATGCATGCATTTGCATATTTATAACCTTGATTCTTTCGAATTGTCCAACGCTATCCATGGACAGCCCGAGTATGTTTAGATTGGGTTCGTTTTCCCATATGCTTTGCTCCGGATCCGACGCATAAATTTCGTGAGTGCCTCCCCTGTTGTTCTCCGGGTACACATCCTCTCTGTTTATTGCAGAGACGTGTATCAGGAGAACAGCGGGGAGGTGCTGCCGAAATTTCACGTAGGATCCAGAGCATAGCATGGGAAAATGAACCCAATCTAAACATACTCGGGTGGCATTAGGACCTATCATTACCTATTAGAGTGTAGGTTGCATGGACGTAATAAAATTGACAAAGTAGATCAACTGATGAATATATACATGGTGAATTATATATATATATATATTTGTTGTGTGTCTAGTAGCTCTGAAAGTCAAGATGAGTGATCGTGCGTGGATGTACACCGGTC
The DNA here is from genome assembly GCF_002575655.3 of Aegilops tauschii subsp. strangulata. Taxonomy (NCBI): domain Eukaryota; kingdom Viridiplantae; phylum Streptophyta; class Magnoliopsida; order Poales; family Poaceae; genus Aegilops; species Aegilops tauschii. The sequence goes on along the minus strand of NC_053040.3, from coordinate 51,433,133 downwards.
ACACTGGTCAGAACAAATGGAGCACTGAATGGTTCACAAAAACCAAGGGGTTTGTGCGAGCCGCATTTGCAAATGGCCAGAGGAAAACCTGGTGCCCCTGTTTACGGTGCGGCAATTGGGAAAAGAGGACAGAGGCTGAAATGGGAAAACACCTGCAGAAGAGTGGTTTTACGCTCGATTATACGGTGTGGACATTTCATGGTGAGTCTGCCCAACGTGACCGAGCTGAGGTGGATCGTCATCGCACCGACGAGCATGGTACCGGGATGGAAAACATGGTGCAAGACTTTGATGATGCTCGGGATTCGGACGAGGAGATGGAGGAATCTGCAAAGGCCTTCAATGAAATGTTGGAGTCTTCAAAACGTCCGCTCCATGAGCACACTGAGCTTTGTCAGTTGGATGCCATCTCACAAGTAATGGCTCTGAAGGCTCAGTTCAACTTGGGCAGAGAATGCTACGATGCAATGATGACAGTATTTGGACGCTTTCTACCCAAAGGCCATGTAATGCCTGCAAACCTGTACCAGTCGGACAAAATCCTCCGTGCACTGAAGATGCCCTATGATAAGATACATGCCTGTGAGAAAGGATGTGTCTTGTTTAGGCTTGACTATGCGGACTTGAACTATTGTCCCATTTGCAAGTCTTCCAGGTATGTTGTGGTAGACAACGGTATGGGTGAGCAGACACAGACCAAAATCCCCGTTAGTGTTCTTCGGTATATGCCAATCGTACCAAGACTTCAACGTCTTTTCATGGTCGAAGAGACGGCCAGACAGATGACATGGCACAAAACGGGCAAAAGAACCGAAAAATCTGATGATTGTACACACATCGGATGGTGTTGCGTGGAAAAAGTTTGATGAATTACATGGTGACAAAGCGGCAGATCCGAGGCATCCTCGAGTCGGCATCAGCACGGATGGGTTCAGTGTGTTTGGTATGACGGCAGCCCAATACAGTTGTTGGCCCGTATTTGTCTTTCCACTCAATCTCCCCCCGGACAGATTATGCAAAGAAAGAACATTTTCCTGACGTTGATAATTCTAGGGCCCAACTATCCGGGGAAAAATATGAATGTGTACATGCAACCGCTTAAGGACGAATTGCAAGAAGCCTGGGATAATGGGTTCAAGACATACGATGCCTATAGCAAACGGAACTTCATAATGCGTGTCTGGTACATGTACTCAACGCATGACTTGCCGGCGTATGCGCTATTCGTTGGCTGGTGTGTGCATGGAAGGTTCCCGTGCCCCACATGCAAGGGAGCTCTTGAGTTTCGTTGGCTTCAGGCCGGTCGCAAGTTTTCTTGCTTCGACATGCATAGACAGTTCCTGAATCCTCGCCATAAGTTCAGGAAAGACAAGAAGAACTTCATCAGAGGTAGAGTTGTCAAAAACTCTGCACCACCTGCATTGACAGGCCAACAGACCCTGGATCAGTTAAACGCTCTCGAGCCAGATCCAGAGCGTCTAGGGTACTTCAAGGGGTATAATTCTAAGCACGCCTGGACTCACAAAACATGCTTATGGGATCTGCCTTACTTCAAAGACCTCCTTTGCCCACACAACATCGACGTGATGCACACTGAGAAGAATATCGCCGAGGCACTTTTTGGTACATTGTTCGGCATAGATGGGAAGTCAAAGGATAATACTAAGGCTAGAGTCGATCTGGAGGCGCTATGTGATAGGCCGTTACAAAACATGAAAGAACCGAAAGGAAAGCAGAACTGGACGAAGCCAAAGGCATGGTTCAATCTTGGAAGGCCAGCTATGAGGGAAATTATCTTGTGGGTGAAAATGCAGTTGATGTTCCCCGATGGGTATGCAGCGAATCTACAGAGGGGAGCCAGTCTTGATAAATTGAAGATATTTGGTCTCAAGCGTCATGATTGGCACATATGGATTGAGCGGGTAATGCCGGTGATGTTGCGTGGCTTCATCCCTGAGGATGAATGGCTAGTACTGGCAGAACTCAGCTATTTCTTCCGTGTTCTTTGTGCGAAAGAACTATCGCCTGGCGTGCTAGAAGAAATGGAAGAGTTGGCGCCGGAGTTGATCTGCAAGTTAGAGAAGATCTTTCCACCGGGCTTCTTTAATCCAATGCAACATTTGATTTTGCATCTCCCGACCGAGGCAAGATTGGGGGGGGGCCCGTGCAAAATCGTTGGTGCTACCCAACTGAGAGGATGTAGAAGACGCTTCGACAAAAATGTAAAAATAAACGTAGAATTGAAGCATCGATGGCTGAGGCATTCATCACCGAGGAGGCGGCAAACTTCGTGACAGCACACTACGAAGCCAAAAATCGTCATTTGCATAATCCGAAGCCTCGGTACAATGCTGACGACCCTAAAAAGGGTGGATCCAACCTCAGCCTATTCAAAGGGAATCTCGCACCAGCCAGTGTTTCAAATCCAGTATCTTTGGATAACGAACAATGGCGGACCATTTCGTTGTATATCTTCAACAACCTGATAGAAGTGCGGCCGTACATCGAGTAAGTTCTCGGTACATAGTTTCGCAACTTCTATTTCCTTTGAACTGCTCTTATTCCTGGATATTTCATACAGTCGATACGTCGCCTTATTCTCGTATGGAGCGGTGATTCAAAAGGATTCTGTCGAAGAGTATGAGCTTCTCGCAAAGCAAGGAGGCGGCTATCCCGGTTTCATCTCTTGGTTCAAACAAACGGTAATTTCTATTAGACTTGTAGGCTAATTTGTAGGCGGCTATCCCGGTTTCATTCGCTAATTTGTGCGTAATGCAACAATCCTTTCATATTAAACTTGTAGGCTAATTCAGAGTCTATGGACGCCGAATTGAGACAAGTCGCTAATGCTTTTGACTATAAGGTCCGTTCATTTGACAAATACGACATCAGCGGGTATCGCTTTCGTACCTATGGCAAAGAGCTATCTATGGCCGACCGAAAGTCTACAAATTGTTGTGTATCTGCTATCGGCGAAGGAGGTACCGAGTATTATGGGAGAGTTGAAGCAATTTATGAACTTCTATTCTATGGTGAAAACCCACCGAATGTCGTAGTCTTCAAATGTTATTGGTTTCAGCCGAAGGAGACTAGAAGGACTCATGAACATATAGGGCTAGTTGAAATCAACCAAATCACCCATTTAGATGTTCCTGATGTCTATATTACGGCTCAACAGGCGACCCAAGTATTCTATCTACCGTGGGCCTGCCAAACTAATCCAAATCTGAAAGGTTGGGATGTCGTTTATGAAGTGCCGCCACGTGCTAGACTATCTCCCCCAAAGGAAGAGGATTATGAACCTCACATTAACCCAGACACATATGAAGGAGAATTCTTCCAAGAGACACGTCTTTCCAAAAAGCGTTTCAAGAACCGCTATACTTCACCCCAAAACATTGAAGTAGACAGCGACAGTGAATCCGACATCACCCCAGAGGAGGAACAAGAAGAGCCAGAACAAGAAGAGGTTACTGCTGCGGATGACCTGTCATTGCTTGACCGATTACGTCAAGGTGGCCTTGCACATGTTGATGCCACTGAACCCTATGAGCCCGTCATTGATTATAGTGATGATGATGATTATGCATTTATTGATGATACTGATCGAGATTATTAGTAGTGTCAGGTATTAAATTTTTTAATGTTGTACTTGATGATGATACACTTAAGTGATACACATATTATTATTCATGTCGGTCTTTTTTTTATGTTGTACTAATTTCGTTTACTGTTTGTCATGGCAGGTGTTGAAAGATGGTGGGCGCTGGTCGGGAGCGCGCCAAGGTCCATTCTTCGTCGGCGCATGGTCTGAGGTCTTCGATTCCAGACGTACCTCTCCGCCGAGCGTTGCTGGACAGTATGTCCACACCGCCGGGCCCTTCTTCGTCGACCGTAGTGCCCAGCAGGGGACGAGGTAGGAAGAGAGGAGGTGGGGCACATGGTCGCGTGAGAGGAGGTAGGGTGACTGCTACGGCGCCTTCCTCACCGCCACCCCCAGCTGTTTCACCCGAGCACGTGACTGCTAGGGTGGACTCGTCCGAGGAGGAGGCTACACGGACTCCGGTCCACGAGCCTCCGGTCCACGGGTCTTGGGCCCACGAGCCTCGGGTCGACTGGCCTTCGGCCCATGAGAGTTCAGCCCACGAGACCCCGGAGGAGCACACGTCTGGATGGGGTACCTGGCCGGATCAGCCAGAGGAGCCGAGTGGCCATGCTGATGATGGCGGGGAGCCGACTGATCTTGAGGAGGAGGGTGGCACCGTCTACCAGCGTGGTGCTACACGGCTCCCGTCCGTGCCGGCGACCCGCGAGCAGAGGTGGTTGATTTTCCCTGATGGGGAGAGGTACGTACGTGCATTTAATATTTTTGTACCTTCTGCATTCACGTTTCTTCAAATAACTAATGCGTTGGCCTTGTCATGCTGCAGGGGTTGGGACCACCATCATAGTGTCCGCCGGCCCAACTCCGTGCTTGGAGTTCTTTGCCGGCAAAACTTCCCGGGGTTTGTCACGTTGCCTGGTGAGGGTCGGCTTCCAGAGCTTGGGTTGAGCTGGGAGCACTACGTGGCTGCCCCGGCCCCGCCGGATGTCATTATCGACGGTGTCGTGTGCGACACGAGGGCAGACATGGTGATCAGGACGTTCTGGGTAATTTCTCCTTTACACATTTCAAAATCTTCAACTAGCTAGTTATTAATTGTACTAATCAATATTGTCTCATTTGATTGCAGACATTCTACAGGTGTGAGGAGGGATACGAGGAGGACGCGGCAAATGTTATCCAGAACGTCTGCAAGCGCCTACTCCAGAACTTACGGCACGAGGCTCGGGTGCAGGCTGTTCGAGACTTCTACGCCTTGCGTGGTATCAAGAAGACCAAGCCGGCGTGCCGCGATAAGTTCCTGAGTAAGGAGCAGTACATGAAGGTAATTCTTAAGGCCTTCTACTTCAGTTCCTTCATTTAGTAATTCTTAGCCGTAGCGCTCAAGTTTCTATTTGCTAACTTAGGCGCCTCCGAGATGGTGTGCGGATCGGATGGATTGTTGGGAGGTGTTGGTCGATGAGTGGTGCTCAAAAGAATGGCTAGCCCTCCACAACGAGGCCAAGGACAAACGTGCCCAAATGGAAGGTGTGCCACACCATCAAGGCAGCTCCAACTTATATCAGTTCGGGCGCAACTGGGTATGTGGTTTGCTTCATGATTCATGCAATTCATTCATCATGCTAGCTTGAGCCCTTTAATTACTAATTTTCATTGTTTCTCTCTTTCAGGCACGCTACAATAAGGCGGATAAGGTGCCAGAGGTGTACGACCTGTATGCCATGGCCCACACTGGCTCTTTCAAGAAAGTCAAGGCTTTCTCTCAGTCTGACCTCGATGATGCAAACAACTTCACCAACATCTCCTCCCACAACAAGCTCGTGAGATATAGAGATGAGGGGAAGGGGAGGAAAGGGGAGGACTTTAACCCGAGCCAGGGTCCCATTGATCCAGAGCTGGTGATGATATCTGGTGGCGGGAGGTCCCATGGCTCCATAGCCATTGGAGATGGACTTATCCGTTGTCCTAGCACTCTCCCGGAGATCAAGGCGCGCCAGTCGAGCTCCGCTCCTGAGATAAGGCCTCGTGAACGGCCAGTGCAACTCGCCATCAAGGTTAGTGATACGTACTCAGTTATCTTTCTCCATTACATTGTGTGCGCTTCCATCAATGATTACAAATGGTCATGTGAGTGGTGTTGCAGGCTGCTATACAGACTGAGAGAGATAGAACGGAGAAACTTCTGGCGGAGGCGGCGGAGAGGCAGCGGGAGATGGAGGAGAGGACGAGAAAGATGATGGAGGAGGAGAGGGCACGGAATGGCATGCAGGCAAGGGCCATGTACGAGCTCCTTGTGGTAAGTTTCTTCTGCAGATTACTTGCTAGTCTTAACATTTGAGTCTCATTACTAACTAGTATGACTCTGTTGTGAAAACCAAATGTGCAGTCTGTGTGCGAGAAGTCCGGTCAGCCCGCTCCGCCGATGCCAGTGATTGCTCCTGGGAGCACGGTGAGTTTAATTTGAATGGACATTACTTGCTAGTCTTAACATTTGAGTGTCATAATGCTAACGAGACATTGGAAATGATCTTTGGTGCAGCTTAACTCCAGAAACGCATCGCATGATCCTTCTCCAGGTAGCGGCACTAGCCACCCCGCTCCTACACCTCCCTGATCACGGTAAGTTTCTCTAGTGTTTTGCTTAACAAATGCATAAAGACCTAGACTTAGCTTTATTTCCTCCAATATGCTTACCATAATGACCTAGAGTTAGCTTCTTTTCCTCCAAAATGACTTAATAAGCTTACTGACCTCATAAACCATCCATTTTACCTAAGTTAGCTCTAAAACGATATGTACTTAGCTAACTTATGTCAAAAATTGCATAATTAGCTCATAAACGACCCATTTCACCTAGGTTAACTCATAAACGACCCATTTCACCTAGGTTAACTCATAAACGACCCATTTCACCTAGGTTAGCTCATAAACGACCCATTTCACCTAGGTTAGCTCATAAACGACCTATTTCACCTAGGTTAGCTCATAAACGACCCATTTCACCTAGGTTAGCTCATAAACGATCCATTTCACCTAGGTTAGCTCATAAACGATCCATTTCACCTAACTTAGCTCATAAACGATCCATTTCACCTAAGATAGCTCATAAACGATCCATTTCACCTAGGTTAGCTAATAAATGGCATATACTTCTTCTTCTAGTCTTCTTCTTCTTCTATTCTTTTTCTTCTAGTCTAATTCTTCTTCTATTCTTCTTTTTCTAACTTTCTTATTTGTCATTTTGCAGGTTTCGTTCACTTCACGGAAGCCAGCTTTCTATGATGGATTGCTTGTTTTTTCCTTTGATGCACTTCTTGTATTCTGCTCGCTTGCTATGATGAAACTAGATTGCTATGATGAAACTTTGCATATTGTAATATGTATGGATCGATGGAACTATGTGCAACCTACTATGTATGTATGGATATATAGGTGCTGGATATTTATTATGTTGGATATATATGTGCTGGCTCCTGTGATATATTTGCTGTGATATATTTCCTGTGATAATTGTTGGATATAAGAAAAACAGAATAAAAAGAGGCAGTGCAGGCTCTTTGCCGTCCGCCCGCGGACGGGAAAGACACCTTTGCCATCGGTGGCAGACGGCAAAGGGGGCACGTGGCGCCCACCTGTGCTTCCTGAGAGATGGGCCATTTGGCAAATTTGCCTACCGTGGCGGACGGCAAAGCTAAGCTGATGGCAAAGACTTTGCCTTTGCCGTCCGCCGTGGCAGACGGCAAAAAACAGCGGGCGCTGACGCATTGCTGACCTCAACTGGCGGACGGCAAAGAGGCGCTCAAATTTGTCGTCCGCTGGCAGACGGCAAAGGCCGCCGTTAGCCGCCTAACGGACTAACGCTGGCGGACGTCCAGTATTTTTGCCGTCCCTCCTCTTTGCCGTCCGCCGCTGTAGGCAAAGGACTCTTTGCCGTCCGCCATAAAAAGCAGACGGCAAAGGACCTGTTTACCGTAGCCTACTTTGCCGGAGCCTTTTGCCGTCCGCGGCTGATGGCAAAGGCCTTTGCCGTCTGCCGTTCTAGCCTTTGCCGTCCGTCGTGGCAGACGGCAAAATAGCTGCTTCCTGTAGTGACATGCACTTCTTGTACAAAACGGACAATGGTATCATACTCGTCTATTACAAAGTTGGCATGCTATCATCATAATAGTTGCGGGAGAAAGTCTTCACTTTTTCTTCGCTTGTGTCATTTGCTTATTGCGCCGTAACCATGGATAATCTTCATCGTTTATCAGGATGCTTGGGTCAGCCTTGACTTTGAAGGGAGGAATTTCATGAAACTTTTCATAATCTTCAGACATGTCTGTCTTGCCCTCCACTCACACAATGTCCCTTTTTCCTGAAAGAACTATGTGCCGCTTTGGCTCATCGTATGATGTATTCGCTTCCTTATCTTTTCTTTTCCTCGGTCTGGTAGACATGTCCTTCACATAGATAACCTGTGCCACATCATTGGCTAGGACGAACGGTTCGTCAGTGTACCCAAGATTGTTCAGATCCACTGTTGTCATTCCGTACTGTGGGTCTACCTGTACCCCGCCTCCTGACAGATTGACCCATTTGCACTTAAACAAAGGGACCTTAAAATCATGTCCGTAGTCAAGTTCCCATATGTCCATTACGTAACCATAATATGTGTCCTTTCCCCTCTCGGTTGCTGCATCAAAGCGGACACCGCTGTTTTGGTTGGTGCTCTTTTGATCTTGGGCGATCGTGTAAAATGTATTCCCATTTATCTCGTATCCTTTGTAAGTCAATACAGTCGAAGATGGTCCCCTGGACAACGAGTACAACTCATCACAAATAGTGGTGTCACCTCTGAGATGTGTTTCCAACCAACTGCTGAAAGTCCTGATGTGTTCACATGTAATCCAGTCGTCACACTGCTCCGGGTGTTTGGAGCGCAGACTGTTCTTGTGTTCATCGACATACGGGGTCACCAAGGTAGAGTTCTGTAGAACTGTGTAGTGTGCTTCAGACCAAGAATATCCGTCCCTGCATATTATTGAGTTCCCCACTCCAAGCGTGCCTTTTCCAGTCAGTCTCCCCTCATACCGTGATTTAGGGAGACCTATCTTCTTAAGGCCAGGAATGAAGTCAACACAAAACCCAATGACATCCTCTGTTTGATGGCCCATGGAGATGCTTCCTTCTGGCCTAGCGCGGTTACGGACATATTTCTTTAGGACTCCCATGAACCTCTCAAAGGGGAACATATTGTGTAGAAATACGGGCCCCAGAATGACAATCTCGTCGACTAGATGAACTAGGACGTGCGTCATGATATTGAAGAAGGATGGTGGGAACACCAGCTCGAAACTGACAAGACATTGCGCCACATCACTCCTTAGCCTTGGTATGATTTCTGGATCGATCACCTTCTGAGAGATTGCATTGAGGAATGCACATAGCTTCACAATGGCTAATCGGACTTTTTTGGTAGAAGCCCCCTCAATGCAACCGGAAGCAGTTGCGTCATAATCACGTGGCAGTCATGAGACTTTAGGTTCTGGAACTTTTTCTCTGGCATATCTATTATTCCCTTTATATTCGACGAGAAGCCAGTCGGGACCTTCATACTGAGCAGGCATTCAAAGAAGATTTCTTTCTCTTCTTTCGTAAGAGCGTAGCTGGCAGGACCTTCATACTGCTTCGGAGGCATGCCGTCTTTTTCGTGCAAACGTTGCAGGTCCTCCCGTGCCTCAGGTGTATCTTTTGTCTTCCCATACACGCACAAGAAGCCTAGCAGGTTCACGCAAAGGTTCTTCGTCACATGCATCACGTCGATTGAAGAGCGGACCTCTAGCTCTTTCCAGTAGGGTAGGTCCCAAAATATAGATTTCTTCTTCCACATGGGTGCGTGTCCCTCAACGTCATTCGGAACAGCTAGTCCGCCGGGACCCTTTCCAAAGATTACGTGTAAATCATTGACCATAGCAAGTACGTGATCACCAGTACGCATGGCGGGCTTCTTCCGGTGATCTGCCTCACCTTTGAAATGCTTGCCTTTCTTTCGACATTGATGGTTGGTCGGAAGAAATCGACGATGGCCCAGGTATACATTCTTCCTGCTTTTGTCTAGGTATATACTTTCAGTGTCATCTAAACAGTGCGTGCATGCGTGGTATCCCTTGTTTGTCTGTCCTGAAAGGTTACTGAGAGCGGGCCAATCGTTGATGGTTACAAACAGCAACGCGTGCAGGTTAAATTCCTCCTGTTTGTGCTCATCCCACGTACGTACACCGTTTCCATTCCACATCTGTAAAAGTTCTTCAACTAATGGCCTTAGGTACACATCAATGTCGTTGCCGGGTTGCTTAGGGCCTTGGATGAGAACTGGCATCATAATGAACTTCCGCTTCATGCACATCCAAGGAGGAAGGTTATACATACATAGAGTCACGGGCCAGGTGTTGTGATTGCTGCTCTGCTCCCCGAAAGGATTAATGCCATCCGCGCTTAAGCTAAACCATACGTTCCTTGGGTCAGCTGCAAACTTAGCCCAGTACTTTCTCTCGATTTTTCTCCACTGCGACCCGTCAGCGGGTGCTCTCAACTTCCCGTCTTTCTTACGGTCCTCACTATGCCATCGCATCAACTTGGCATGCTCTTCGTTTCTGAACAGACGTTTCAACCGTGGTATTATAGGAGCATACCACATCACCTTCGCAGGAACCCTCTTCCTGGGGGGCTCGCCGTCAACATCACCAGGGTCATCTCGTCTGATCTTATACCGCAATGCACCGCATACCGGGCATGCGTTCAGATCCTTGTACGCACCGCGGTAGAGGATGCAGTCATTAGGGCATGCATGTATCTTCTGCACCTCCAATCCTAGAGGACATACGACCTTCTTTGTTGCGTATGTACTGTCGGGCAATTCGTTATCCTTTGGAAGCTTCTTCTTCAATATTTTCAATAGCTTCTCAAATCCTTTGTCAGGCACAGCATTCTCTGCCTTCCACTGCAGCAATTCTAGTACGGTACCGAGCTTTGTGTTGCCATCTTCGCAATTGGGGTACAACCCTTTTTTGTGATCCTCTAACATGCGATCGAACTTCGGCTTCTCCTTTTGACTTTCGCATTGCGTCCTTGCATCGACAATGACCCGGCGGAGAACATCATCATCGGGCACTGGTTCCTCTTCATCTTCAGCAGCTTCCCCCCTTGCAGCATCATTGGGCACATCGTCTGGTTCCTCTTGATCTTCAGCAGCTTCCCCCGTTGCAGCATCACCGTATTCAGGGGGCACATAGTTGTCATCGTCCTCTTCTTCTTCGCCGTCTTCCATCATAACCCCCATTTCTCCGTGCCTCATCCAAACATTATAGTGTGGCATGAAACCCTTGTAAAGCAGGTGGGCATGAAGGATTTTCCGGTCAGAGTAAGACTTCGTATTCCCACATGTAGGGCATGGACAACACATAAAACCATTCTGCTTGTTTGCCTCAGCCACTTCGAGAAAATCATGCACGCCCTTAATGTACTCGGAGGTGTGTCTGTCACCGTACATCCATTGCCGGTTCATCTGCGTGCATTATATATAATTAAGTGTGTCAAAAACCATTATAGAACATCATGAATAGATAATTAAGTGACCAAATTAATAGAAGTTCATCATCACATTAGAACCAAAGTACATACATAGTTCTCATCTAACAACATATATATGGCTCTCCAGAGCATCTAATTAATTAAACCATACATTGAAACTATGTAAAACATTTCAATGCGAAAACAAATGCGATCATAATCGCAACCAAGGTAACAATTGATCCAACGGCATAATGATACCAATCCTCGGTATGAATGGCATATTTTCTAATCTTTCTAATCTTCAAGCGCATTGCATCCATCTTGATCTTGTGATCATCGACGACATCCGCAACATGCAACTCCGATATCATCTTCTCCTCCTCAATTTTTTTTATTTTTTCCTTCAAGTAATTGTTTTCTTCTTCAACTAAATTTAACCTCTCGACAATAGGGTCGGTTTGAATTTCCGGTTCAACCACCTCCTAGATAAATAAAATCTATGTCACGCTGGTCGGTATATTTGTCATAAACAATAAATGAATCAAATAGTTATAAAAAGATATTATATACCACATCCGAATCATAGACAGGACGAGGGCCGACGGGGGCGGATACCAAAACCATCGCACTATGTAATAAGAAGGAATAAAATAGTAAGAAAATTAGACAAGTATCTATCTAAAGTAAGAATTTTTTTCTTTCAAAAAGAAGATAAGAACAAGAGGCTCACCACGGTGTTGCCGGCGACGAGATCGGCGCGGGCGGTCGACGGCGGTGAAGACGGGAATGGGACGTGACGGGTCGCTAAACCTAGACAAATCTCGAGGAAAATGGAGCTTTGAGGTCGAGCTTCGAGAGGACAAAGCTTAACTAGTGTGGCTCGGGCATTTCATCGAACACCTCATGTGCATAGGAGGTGAGCTAGAGCACCACAAAGCCCTCCCCTCGCCGGCCAGAGAAAAACAGAGCACTAGAGTGCTCTGCTCGCGGGCGAGGGGTATGTGTAGGCACCTCATTGGTCCCGGTTCACTAGTAGGAAAAGGGGCTTTTACCCCGGTTCATAAGGGCCTTTAGTCCCGATTCAGGAACCGGGACTAAGGGGTCGTTACTAATGCCCTAGCCCTTTAGTCCCGGTTCTTACACGAACCGGGACTAAAGGCCGTCCACGTGGCCGGTGCGGGGAGCCCAGGCAGGAGGGCCTTTGGTCCCGGTTGGTGCCACCAACCGGGACCAATAGGCATCCACGCGTCAGCACCTGGCAGGAGCTGAGGTTTTTGTTTTTTTAAAGGGGGTGGTTTAGGGGTTTGGGGGGGTTAATTTAGGTGTTTCATATATTGTGTTAGCTAGCTAATTAATAGAGAGAAGTGTCCTCTCTTATCTCCGTGCTTGGTCGACGCTACGTACTATATACGTATGGAGAGGAGTAGACACGCTAGCTAGTAATCAAATGAAGGAAACAGAAGATCGTCATGAACATATATATATGCATACAGAGAGAAGTGATATCGACCACCTCTCCTTCTCCGAGATATTGGTCGAACAACAAGTTCTCGTATATCTATCCGACACTACCGGCTACATATATACAATAATTATCTCTTACAATACAATCTCCTAATTATATTGTAGGAACACAGTGTCCACATAGTATTCTCCGTTTTCAGCGATCACGTGGTCAAGGAAGAATGCCGCCAATTCCTCTTGAATTCCTCGCATACGATCTGGTGCTAGGAGTTCATCCCGCTTCCGAAAAATCTAATTTGAAGAAGGGGGTCAATACATATATATATAAATAAATGAAACTCAACACAAATGATGGTAATAAAATAAAATTGTGAATATTATTGCTTACGCACTTCATATTGTTCTTCAGTGTAGCCCCGCTCACAGGTATGGTAGCGGATGGACTCGCAAATGTAGTATCCACAGTAATTATTCCCGGGTTGCTGCCACAACCACTTTACAAGAAATAGAGGTCAATCAAACTGATAAGCAAGCATGCTAAATGGTATTGATCAAACTAGCGCTTGAATCACTAGGAGATGCGCGGAACATGCTACTATAGTACTTACTTTCGGGTGTCTAAATTGCAGCTGGTTCGGCAGTCCTGGGGCTTTTGAGGTGAATTTTCTCCAAACCCTGCCAGACAAAGAAAACAATTACTTGATATCAGGAAATGAACAAAGTTGCTGATATGGTGGATAATGATCGATTTAACTTACTTCTGGAGCATTTGAGTCATGTTCGCATAGTCTTGGGGATCTTTTCGTCTCGACTCTAAGACGGTTACTACTCCCGGCTCAAGCTTAATCTCTAGGAGAATATAGTGGAAGCTGCGCATGCATGCATAAGTCATCAATTACATTACCATAACCTGGACTAATAAGGGAAACCGAATATGCAGAAGATAGTAACACTCACTTGAAGTTGTAAGGAAAGAGTATTATATCTTTGTTTTGATTTATTACCAACGATTGTAGCAAGTTGGCCGGTATCTTTGGCATGAAATTTAACCTGATAATCATCTATGAGATTTGTGTTAATGAACCCAATATCACCGATTTGTCTTTTCTTCAATTCGGCGATCTTCAATCTGCATAATATAGTGAGGATAAGTATAAATACATGCAATGAAGAGCTGACCTATATAGAGAGACTTAATGACAGAAGTAGTACTACTTACAGACAGTAGCAAGTGATCGTTGTTTTATCGAGGGACTTTAGATTGTAAAACTGGAAGAAATCCTCAAATGGAACATTCAGCAGTTCAATTCCAACGAGGTCATGCTCCGGTTTAACTCTCAGCGTTAAAGTACTCATCCCATCAGACTCTCTGCAGGTTTTCATGTACCAATCATGTAGTCTTCGCATCATCGTGCTTAGAGATTTGACATCTTTGACGAGAGGCTTCCCGTAATGGTATTTGTGTTCGTCCACCTCCATGATTTCATAATGTACATCGTCGGGCAGGTAATCTCCAAGATCGGTATAACCGGGCACCATACCCGGATCATTAGCGACGATGTCTTTTGACACCTTGAGCGGGGGGCACGATTGGTTCTCTTGTTCGCCGAGCTGGGCAATTCTTTTCCCAGCTCGTCGTTCTTTCATCCTTTTATCACTGACAGTACTTCCCGACCGCTCCACTTTGGCATATGCCTTTGCAAGAACGCGCTCATAGTTGCCTTTTGGCGGAGACTTTGGTGGTTTTGTCAGGGCAGCCAGAGTGCGCTTTGCTTTCACCGGATCTACCTTCTCCTCCGGAGGTGGATGTTTCTTTGCTTTGACCCCTTCAAAGAAGTTCTTCACTTCGGCTCGCACGATCTTCGCGTTCTCCTCCTCGGTCCTCTCATATGGTAACTTCTCTGGAGTCTTCAGAGAAGGACCGAATCTGTATTGCCTCCCGCCTCTGGCAGCTATACTGCTAGACGCCGGCAGAGCAGACGGAGCGGCTGCGGCTGTCTTCTTTCCTTGCTTACGAGGCGGAGGAGAAGGACTACGACGCGCCGGAGCAGCCGCAGCGGCGGCGGGTCTCTTCCGCCCTTGCTGACGAGGCGGAGAAGGAGGAGGCTGGCTGCCCTGGCGCGCCGGAGCCGGCGGAGAAGGAGGCGGAGTGCCGCCATGCGCCGGAGAAGGAGGCTGAGTGCCCTGATCACTAGCCGGAGGAGGAGGCGGAGGAGGAGGCGGAGTGCCCTTACTCGCCGGAGCCGTCTAGTTCGGAAGCTTGATGAGCTCCTTCCGCCATAGGCATGGAGTCTTCAGAGCTAAACCCAGCCGAGTCTCCCCTTCACCGGTAGGGTGGTCAAGCTGGAGGTCCTCAAATCCCTCTGTTATTTCATCCACCATCACCCTAGCATATCCTTCTGGAATCTGCCGGCAGTGGTAGGTTGCGCCGGGTTCAGTAGGTAAAACAGAGCCAACAGCCGCCTTGACTTTCAAGTTCTGCCATTCCGCCATAAGGTGGCAATGTTGAGACTCCGTGATAGCATCCACGGGGTAGCTAGGAGTAGCCGCATGCTCCAGCTGAGGCAGCTCGGTGGAAGCCACGCTGCTTCTACGCTGAGATGGCGGTGTAGCTTCGGGGGCAGTTTCGGCATCTCTATTGCCGTCTCGTTCCTCTAGCACTTGAACCCTTTCGTGCAGACGCTGAATTTGGATCTGCTCCACTTTTTTCCTCCTCTCCTGGGTTTTGTAACCGCCCGCGTCCGGAAAACCAGCCTTCCACGGAACGGAGCCTGGCGTGCCTCATGTCCGTCCAGGGTGCTCAGGATTCCCGAGGGCCATTGTGAGCTCGTCGTTCTCTCTGTCTGGAACGAACGTCCCTTGCTGTGCTGCATCGATATAGTGCTTAAGCTTCTTGACAGGTATTGCAAGTTGCTCGTCCGTCCAACGACACCTCCCTGATACAGGGTCCAAGGTTCCGCCAGCCCCGAAGAACCAAGTCCGGCAACGGTCTCGCCAGTTCATTGTCTCTGGTTCGATCCCTTTATCAAGCAGATCCCTCTCAGACTTGGCCCACTTAGGCCGGGCTTTGAGGTAGCCAGCTGACCCCGTGCGATGGTGAAGCTTCTTCTTCGCAGCATTCTGCTTGTTTGTCGCTGACATCTTCTTACTCTTTTCCGATGTCTTATGGGCCACAAATGCGGGCCAGTGATCTCTGATCTTCTCATACCGGCCGACGAATTCTGGTGTCTCTTCTTTGTCGACAAAAGTTTTCAGCTCATTCTTCCACCTCCTGAATAGGTCTGCCATCTTCTTCAGAGCATGAGACTTGATTAATTGCTCTATAACTGGCTTCTCTGGATCCTCCTCTGGCGGTAGGGTGAAATTTGCCTTCAGCTCAGTCCAAAGATCATCTTTCTGCATATCATTGACATAAGACACCTCAGGGTCTTCCTTCTTAGGCTTATACCATTGGTGGATGCTGATCGGGATCTTGTCCCTAACTAGAACCCCGCACTGAGCAGCAAAAGCATCCTTTGTCCAGAGGGGTTCAATCGGTTGGCCGTCGCGCGCGATTGCTGTGATCTCAAACCTTTCATCCGAGCGCAACTTTCTCTTTGGGCCTCGTCTCTTTACCGCAGTTGTGCTCGATCCGGAGGGCTAGAAAAAAGAAGAAAGACGAGTGTTAATTAATATGTGTACATACCAAAACAATGAATGCATCAATTAGCTAGTCAGCACAGGCTTAACTAATATATTTACCTGGCCGGACTCTATTCGGTCACCGGAGCCGTCACCACGGGCTCCTTCTTGCACCAGCATTGGGTCACCGGAGCCATCATAATCATTTCTTTCCTCCTCCACTCTTCGATCACCGCAGCCTGCTTCTTCACCCTGTTCTTCCAGACCATCATTGTCGTTAAGATACGACAAGATATCACCTCCGGCTAAGATTATGTCCCCCAACACATCTTCTGCTTGCTCATCTCGTCCGTGCTCCATTGTTTCTGCAAATATTACAACATGGCAATTATTACACAAACATGACAGCAGGTGGATATATTAGTGCAAACGTAGACCTAGCTTATTCCGGGTTTGGGGTGGCCTAGGCAACGCTTCAAGGGTAGGGGCGCGGCGGGAGGGGGTAGGAGACCGACATCGTTTTTTTCTAGGGTTTGGGTGTCCTCGAGAGTTTTGGTCGAGCGAGAGGGCCGGGGGGTGCTCCCGTGGTATAAGTTATCACGGTCGAGAGGGGGTATACATATCGACCGTCCATCATGTCGAAGTTATCTGGGAGGGAGTTATATATATCGACAACGACGACATACATACACGGGAAAATAATGTTATCGGGGAGGGGGTATATATCGACCCCCCCCCCCCACGTGTTGAAGTTATCGGGAGGGGGTTTTATATCGACAACGACGACATACATACACGGGGAAATAATTTTATCGAGGAGGGGGTATATCGACCCCCCCCCTCGTGTTGAAGTTATCCCCCCTCGTGTTGAAGTTATCGGGAGGGGGTTTCATATCGACAACGACGACATACATACACGGGAAAATAATGTTATCGAGGAGGGGGTATATCGACCCCCCCTCGTGTTGAAGTTATCGGGAGGGGGTAATATCGACAACGACAACATACATACACGGGAAAATAATGTTATCGGGGAGGGGGTATATCGACCCCCCCCCCACGTGTTGAAGTTATCAGGAGGGGGTTATATCGACAACGACGACATATATACACGGGAAAATAATGTTATCGGGGAGGGGGTATATCGACCCCCCCTCGTGTTGAAGTTATCGGGAGGGGTATATATCGACGACGACAGACCCGATAAAACATAAGAAAACGAAGAAGAAATAAAAAGAGGAGAGAATAAGAAAGGAATAGAGGAGAGGATTGAAGAAAAAAAAGAAGAAAAAAAAAGAAGAAAAAAAGGAGGAGAATAAGAAAGGAATAGAGGAGAAGAAGAAAAAATAGAATATTTTCTTCTATTTTTTCTTCTTCTCCGCTATTCCTTTCTTCTTCTCCTCTTCTTTTTCTTGTTTTTTCCTCTTCTTATTTATATCTCCTCTTCTTCTTTCTTTCCTCTTCTTATTTTCTTCTTTCCTATCCTTCTTTTTCTTCTTCTTCCCTTCCTAGCTAGATATATAAAACTTTTCTAAAATTGTAACTTTTGCATATATAAAACTTTTCCATGTGGATCATCATTTCTCATATATATCGAATATATATCCATTGTCATATATAAAAACTTTCTATATATGAACAAAAAACTTTCTATGAACAAAAAAACATTTTTGACATATATATTCATACATTTTGAACATCTACATACATACAAAAAAAATTTTGTTCACATATACATTATAGCCACATACACATATACATCACATATGAACAAAAAATTAAACTAATAAAAATAAAAAAACAGAGCCGGGGCGGCGGCTCTCACAGCGGGGGCGGCTAGGACGATGACGACGGTGGGGGCGGGGGCGGCGAGGACGCCGGCGCACGGGGCCGGGACGGGGCGGGGGCGGCGAGGGCGCCGGCGAGCACGCGCGGGCCGGGCAGGGGGGCTCGGGGCGCCGAGGCGGCGCGCGCGAGCAGGGGAGCACGAGGCGGGGCGGCGCGTGGGGGCAGGGCGACGGCGACGAGCACCGGCGGCGACCCGTCGAGGCAAGGGCGCGGGGCGACGGCGATGAGGAGCGGGCGGCGACGGCGAGCACGGGCAGCTTGGCGGCGTCGGGGGCAACTGGCGAGGTATGTCGAAAATTTCCTAAGTGTGGACTTATATAGCAAAGCCTTTAGTCCCGGTTCGTGGCACCAACCGGGACTAAAGGTGGGCATTAGTCCCGGTTGGTGCCACCAACCGGGACCAAAGGCCTCTTTTCAGCAGCCCAAAGGGCGGGAAGCGGCGGCCTTTGGTCCCGGTTGGTGGCACCAACCGGGACTAAAGGGGGGGCATTGGTCTCGGTTGGTGCCACCAACTGGGACCAAAGGCCTTGCGCTCCCCGCGGCCAAAAGTTTAGTCCCACCTCGCTAGTTGAGAGGGGCTCGGAGTGGTTTATAAGCTCCACTGCGGCTGCCCTCTCGAGCTCCTCTCAAATGCAGGCTTACGGGCCTAATGTCACACTGTGCTGTCTATTGGCCTATTGGGCCTTTTGCGGGCCTGAATCCTGGCCCGGGTTGGGTTTCTAGTCGTATTCAGGCCGTGGTGGCCCAATAGGTGGCAATTTTTTAAATTTTTTGCATTATTTATTTTCTTTTGTTTTTTGCTTTATTTTTTAATTCTTTTTGCTTTTAGTTCAGCAAAATTATAAACTGTCTGTTAGTGCCATTAGTTTTAGAAAACATATAAACTTTCTATTAGTGCCATTAGTTCTTTATGAAAATTCTTTTTGCTGTATTTAGTTTTTTTATTTTCTTTTTTGCTATATTTATTTTGTTTTATTTCTACTTACAACAAAAAACTTATTTATTTTATTTTATTTTGTTTCTAATTACTTATTTATTTTACTTTATGATAATTCTTTCTGCTATTAAAATTCTATCAAAAAAGTTCTTTATGAAAATTCTTTTTGCTTTTAATGATTAAAAATAAAAAAGAGGCGCAATGCGCGTTGATTTGCTTCAAGCCTTTCGGAATAGTGTAGACTGCACTGCACATAGCTCGATGCAGTCTACCTTATTCCTGAAGGCTTGAAGCTAAGCAACGTGAGCATTGCGCCTCTTCTTCATCGTCTCTGCACTCAGGGCTTATAAACCGCTCCTAGTGCCTCTCAGCTAGCGAGGTGGGACTAAAAAACTGCTTAGCTAGTAAGAAACTCTAGTACCGGTTCGTGCCACGAACAGGTACTAAAGGTGCTCGTGGGGCCACAGCCTCATTAGTACCGGTTCGTGGCACCAACAGGGACCAAAGGGTGGAATTGGTCCCGGTTCGTGCCACCAACCGGGACCAATGGCCTTGCACAGCGGTGTGGTGGTGAGTTTAGTCCCACCTCGCTAGCTAAGAGAGAGCCGCACCTGTTTATAAGGTGCGGTGCGCCTGAGTTGTCGAGCTCCTCTCTAAAGCAGGCTTACGGGCCTAACATCTCTGCACTTAGGGCTTATAAAGCATTTCAAATGAACTCTGAAAAGGTTGAAAGTTGGCATGGTATCATCATTTCATCCACATAGCATGTGCAAGAAAGTTGAGAGGGTTACGGCAAAAACTAGATGCACTTCTTGTACAAAACGGACAATGGTATCATACTCGTCTATTACAAAGTTGGCATGCTATCATCATAATAGTTGCGGGAGAAAGTCTTCACTTTTTCTTCGCTTGTGTCATTTGCTTATTGCGCCGTAACCATGGATAATCTTCATCGTTTATCAGGATGCTTGGGTCAGCCTTGACTTTGAAGGGAGGAATTTCATGAAACTTTTCATAATCTTCAGACATGTCTGTCTTGCCCTCCACTCCCACAATGTCCCTTTTTCCTGAAAGAACTATGTGCCGCTTTGGCTCATCATATGATGTATTCGCTTCCTTATCTTTTCTTTTCCTCGGTCTGGTAGACATGTCCTTCACATAGATAACCTGTTCCAGATCATTGGCTAGGACGAACGGTTCGTCAGTGTACCCAAGATTGTTCAGATCCACTGTTGTCATTCCGTACTGTGGGTCTACCTGTACCCCGCCTCCTGACAGATTGACCCATTTGCACTTAAACAAAGGGACCTTAAAATCATGTCCGTAGTCAACTTTCCATATGTCCATTATGTAACCATAATATGTGTCCTTTCCCCTCTCGGTTGCTGCATCAAAGCGGACACCGCTGTTTTGGTTGGTGCTCTTTTGATCTTGGGCGATCGTGTAAAATGTATTCCCATTTATCTCGTATCCTTTGTAAGTCAATACAGTCGAAGATGGTCCCCTGGACAACGAGTACAACTCATCACAAATAGTGGTGTCACCTCTGAGACGTGTTTCCAACCAACTGCTGAAAGTCCTGATGTGTTCACATGTAATCCAGTCGTCACACTGCTCCGGGTGTTTGGAGCGCAGACTGTTCTTGTGTTCATCGACATACGGGGTCACCAAGGTAGAGTTCTGTAGAACTGTGTAGTGTGCTTCAGACCAAGAATATCCGTCCCTGCATATTATTGAGTTCCCCCCTCCAAGCATGCCTTTTCCAGTCAGTCTCCCCTCATACCGTGATTTAGGGAGACCTATCTTCTTAAGGCCAGGAATGAAGTCAACACAAAACCCAATGACATCCTCTGTTTGATGGCCCATGGAGATGCTTCCTTCTGGCCTAGCGCGGTTACGGACATATTTCTTTAGGACTCCCATGAACCTCTCAAAGGGGAACATATTGTGTAGAAATACGGGCCCCAGAATGACAATCTCGTCGACTAGATGAACTAGGACGTGCGTCATGATATTGAAGAAGGATGGTGGGAACACCAGCTCGAAACTGACAAGACATTGCGCCACATCACTCCTTAGCCTTGGTATGATTTCTGGATCGATCACCTTCTGAGAGATTGCATTGAGGAATGCACATAGCTTCACAATGGCTAATCGGACGTTTTCCGGTAGAAGCCCCCTCAATGCAACCGGAAGCAGTTGCGTCATAATCACGTGGCAGTAATGAGACTTTAGGTTCTGGAACTTTTTCTCTGGCATATCTATTATTCCCTTTATATTCGACGAGAAGCCAGTCGGGACCTTCATACTGAGTAGGCATTCAAAGAAGATTTCTTTCTCTTCTTTCGTAAGAGCGTAGCTGGCAGGACCTTCATACTGCTTCGGAGGCATGCCGTCTTTTTCGTGCAAACGTTGTAGGTCCTCCCGTGCCTCAGGTGTATCTTTTATCTTCCCATACATGCCCAAGAAGCCTAGCAGGTTCACGCAAAGGTTCTTCGTCACGTGCATCACGTCGATTGAAGAGCGGACCTCTAGCTCTTTCCAGTAGGGTAGGTCCCAAAATATAGATTTCTTCTTCCACATGGGTGCGTGTCCCTCAACGTCATTCGGAACAGCTAGTCCGCCGGGACCCTTTCCAAAGATTACGTGTAAATCATTGACCATAGCAAGTACGTGATCACCGGTACGCATGGCGGGCTTCTTCCGGTGATCTGCCTCGCCTTTGAAATGCTTGCCTTTCTTTCGACATTGATGGTTGGTCGGAAGAAATCGACGATGGCCCAGGTACACATTCTTCCTGCTTTTGTCCAGGTATATACTTTCAGTGTCATCTAAACAGTGCGTGCATGCGTGGTATCCCTTGTTTGTCTGTCCTGAAAGGTTACTGAGAGCGGGCCAATCGTTGATGGTTACAAACAGCAACGCGTGCAAGTTAAATTCCTCTTGTTTGTGCTCATCCCACGTACGTACACCGTTTCCATTCCACACCTGTAAAAGTTCTTCAACTAATGGCCTTAGGTACACATCAATGTCGTTGCCGGGTTGCTTAGGGCCTTGGATGAGAACTGGCATCGTAATGAACTTCCGCTTCATGCACATCCAAGGAGGAAGGTTATACATACATAGAGTCACGGGCCAGGTGCTGTGATTGCTGCTCTGCTCCCCGAAAGGATTAATGCCATCCGTGCTTAAACCAAACCATACGTTCCTTGGGTCAGCTGCAAACTCAGCCCAGTACTTTCTCTCGATTTTTCTCCACTGCGACCCGTCAGCGGGTGCTCTCAACTTCCCGTCTTTCTTACGGTCCTCACTGTGCCATCGCATCAACTTGGCATGCTCTTCGTTTCTGAACAGACGTTTCAACCGTGGTATTATAGGAGCATACCACATCACCTTCGCAGGAACCCTCTTCCTGGGGGGCTCGTCGTCAACATCACCAGGGTCATCTCGTCTGATCTTATAGCGCAATGCACCGCATACCGGGCATGCGTTCAGATCCTTGTATGCACCGCGGTAGAGGATGCAGTCATTAAGGCATGCATGTATCTTCTGCACCTCCAATCCTAGAGGGCATACGACCTTCTTTGCTGCTTATGTACTGTCGGGCAATTCGTTATCCTTTGGAAGCTTCTTCTTCAATATTTTCAATAGCTTCTCAAATCCTTTGTCAGGCACAGCATTCTCTGCCTTTCACTGCAGCAATTCCAGTACGGTACCGAGCTTTGTGTTGCCATCTTCGCAATTGGGGTACAACCCTTTTTTGTGATCCTCTAATATGCGATCGAACTTCAGCTTCTCCTTTTGACTTTCACATTGCGTCCTTGCATCGACAATGACCCGGCGGAGATCATCATCATCGGGCACTGGTTCCTCTTCATCTTCAGCAGCTTCCCCCCTTGCAGCATCATTGGGCACATCGTCTGGTTCCTCTTGATCTTCAGCAGCTTCCCCCGTTGCAGCATCACCGTATTCACGGGGCACATAGTTGTCATCGTCCTCTTCTTCTTCGCCGTCTTCCATCATAACCCCGATTTCTCCGTGCCTCGTCCAAACATTATAGTGTGGCATGAAACCCTTGTAAAGCAAGTGGGCATGAAGGATTTTCCGGTCAGAGTAAGACTTCGTATTCCCACATGTAGGGCATGGACAACACATAAAACCATTCTGCTTGTTTGCCTCAGCCACTTCGAGAAAATCATGCACGCCCTTAATGTACTCGGAGGTGTGTCTGTCACCGTACATCCATTGCCGGTTCATCTGCGTGCATTATATATAATTAAGTGTGTCAAAAACCATTACAGAACATCATGAATAGATAATTAAGTGACCAAATTAATAGAAGTTCATCATCACATTAGAACCAAAGTACATACATAGTTCTCATCTAACAACATATATATAGCTCTCCAGAGCATCTAATTAATTAAACCATACATTGAAACTATGTAAAACATTTCAATGCGAAAACAAATGCGATCATAATCGCAACCAAGGTAACAATTGATCCAACGACATAATGATACCAATCCTCGGTATGAATGGCATATTTTCTAATCTTTCTAATTTTCAAGCGCATTGCATCCATCTTGATCTTGTGATCATCGACGACATCCGCAACATGCAACTCCGATATCATGTTCTCCTCCTCAATTTTTTTTATTTTTTCCTTCAAGTAATTGTTTTCTTCTTCCACTAAATTTAACCTCTCGACAATATGGTCGGTTTGAATTTCCGGTTCAACCACCTCCTAGATAAATAAAATCTATGTCACGCTGGTCGGTATGTTTGTCATAAACAATAAATGAATCAAATAGTTATAAAAAGATATTATATACCACATCCGAATCATAGACAGGACGAGGGCCGACGGGGGCGGATACCAAAACCATCGCACTATGTAATAAGAAGGAATAAAATAGTAAGAAAATTAGACAAGTATCTATCTAAAATAAGAATTTTTTTTCTTTCAAAAAGAAGATAAGAACAAGAGGCTCACCACGGTGTTGCCGGCGACGAGATCAGCGCGGGCGGTCGACGGCGGTGAAGACGGGAATGGGACGTGACGGGCCGCTAAACCTAGACAAATCTCGAGGAAAATGGAGCTTTGAGGTCGAGCTTCGAGAGGACAAAGCTTAACTAGTGTGGCTCGGGAATTTCATCGAACACCTCATGTGCATAGGAGGTGAGCTAGAGCACCACAAAGCCCTC
Source organism: Aegilops tauschii subsp. strangulata (assembly GCF_002575655.3). NCBI lineage: Eukaryota > Viridiplantae > Streptophyta > Magnoliopsida > Poales > Poaceae > Aegilops > Aegilops tauschii. Next base: position 51,408,897 of record NC_053040.3, on the reverse strand, counting down.
CCCTCGCCGGCCAGAGAAAAACAGAGCACTGGAGTGCTCTGCTCGCGGGCGAGGGGTATATACGGGCACCTCATTGGTCCCGGTTTGTGGCATGAACCGGTACTAAATCCGGGCCTTCTGTCCCGGTTCGTGCCAAGAACCGGGACAAATGGTTGTGGGCCAGGAGCGAGGACCATTAGTCCCGGTTCGTGGCTCGAACCGGGACAAATGGTTCCATACGAACCGGGACCAATGCCCACGAGGCCCCGGCAGGCCCCCTGGGCTCACGAACCGGGACGAATGCCCCCATGGGTCCCGGTTCGTGAGTGAACCGGGGCTAATGTGAAAACTGCCCTGTGACCTATGCCCTGTTTTCTACTAGTGGTTCGTGGCATGAACCGGTACTAAATCCGGGCCTTCTGTCCCGGTTCATGCCAAGAACCGGGGCAAATGGTTGTGGGCCAGGAGCGAGGACCATTAGTCCCGGTTCGTGGCTCGAACCGGGACAAATGGTTCCATACGAACCGGGACCAATGCCCACGAGGCCCCGGCCGGCCCCCTGGGCTCACGAACCGGGATGAATGCCCCATGGGTCCCGGTTTGTGACTGAACCGGGGCTAATGTGAAAACTGCCCTGTGACCTATGCCCTGTTTTCTACTAGTCGCCCTCCTCCTAGACATTGTGAACCAGTAGCTGCTGGGGGAATTGAGGATAGTTGGGGCTCTTGGGAGAGAAACACAGAAGAGGATGGGAAACAGAGAAGCAGGTGAGTTTAGAACGTTTCCTTTTCTTCAGAGAAAACGAATTCAGTACAGGGTTCAGGCTCAAATAGGCAACAACACTCCACGGGCAAGTGCGCCACATACTGGAGACAGCCAGCTAGACTTAGCCTGCCACGACACACACTGGTAGGCGGGACCGTGGCGTCCCCCCAAAACATTTCCCCTTGCTACTAATTTACCAGAGCCCACAACAAGTCACAGGGTTTCTTGCAAATTCGTTCATGTCTGTGGGAAAGATATATGCATGTCCAGCAAAGAAATGTCGTCAATTCCATCGAAAAACCGTTGACAGCACGTTCAGGGTCTCAAGCCTCTCTTATGTACAACAGTGCATTTTTTCGACAAAGTGTAAATTTTATTGGCTCAAAATGAAGCAGTAAGAAGATACAAACACGAACACACCTGGCCTCTGCATAACTAGGATGCACACAGCTAACATCAACACACGCACACAAAAACACACCAACAAATAGCAAAGTCATACAAGACCAAAGCTATGCGTAGGTGAGAAAAAAAACCCTGAAGCGATCAAATCCATAATCGGCAAACTACATCAATGACCATATCCGCACCAACCATGTTATTACACCAAACGAACGACGAGATTCTTCAACAGCAACGCCTTCAGGAAGGGAGCGACGCTCAATAGCCGCCGTCGCCGGATCCAACCACCTAAGGTTGGAATCTAGGTTTTCACCCTGAAGAAATAGTCCGAACATATCCGAACAATGCCTTCAACAAGGTAACGACGTAAAAACATCGTCATTGCTAGGCATGACCAACTCGGGTCACCTAGGCTTTCACCCCGGAGCTCGAGACTGGATGCCTAGTAGCACCACCATCAAGTCACTCAAGTGTTGTCGCCACCACTTTTCCATGAGCCCAGCAGGTACATGCAATGTGTGACCGATGTCGCTGCACCATCATTCCTCTGCGTCAAGCCGTTGTCCATAGTTTGCATCTCACCGTGAAGTCAACCACCGGATCTAGAGGTAGAAACCCTCATGAAGATCTTTCGGTGGCCAGCTCGATCCACATCGAGGCCGCTGCCGGGTGAGATCTAGGCGTAGCAGCCACACCAGCGACGGCCGCTGCATCAAGCACGGAGTCGTACGAGCTGCAGAGTCGATCGTCTCCGTCGCCGTCGATGAGAGCGTACGTGCTAGGCTCAAGCAAGCACATAGGCACCTTGATTGATTTCTTGACTAGCGACGCATGCACGTCTGACCGATTGAAAGTCTGGCTTTCACTTGCGACCATGGATGGATTCGATCTCTTTGGGTCCCTGTGACCTCGGAAAGAACAGCCACAAGCAGGGACCCCGCCGCCGCCGTCAGCCGCACTAGCTTTGCCGGCGGCGTCCTTCGGCGACGGCGGGAGGGAGAGGCAGGAGGAGAGGTAGGTTGGTCGGGGGACGGCGCCGCCGCCCGTGTCGCCCAGGACGAGCGACGCGGGGGCCAGAGCTCTTTTCGGATCGGCTGTTATCGAGGGACTGTACAACAGTGCATAGGGTACCCCATACACAGTGACAAAGATCCAGCAACAATCTGGTTTTTGCAAGCAAAAAAAGAAGTTCAGAATGACTACTAACAGGTTAAGAAGCAGTATAGTACTACATCAGAATCCCAGGGAAAGCCAACTCTGCTGTCTGTTAGGCAAATTACTTGCAAATCTTAAAAGGATGCAACCAATTTCATTTCAGTAAACTCAACCTGAATAACAGATCAACCAGTAGGCAACCGAAGCATCCTGATCATTAACAAAATTTCTATCTGATAAAACACCTTGAAAATTACAGAAGCATCCCCTTCCTAGCTAGAAAATCATAGTGGCCTAAGCCAGAGGTGACCTTTTCCTAAGCATCAAACATCTCAGTGCTTCTGCATATAACTGAAAAGACAATTGAGTATCCAACACAGGCATGTGTTTCGAGCCCAGCATAGCAAGAACAAAGCCATGATCGCACAGGATAAGACCATAGGAGGAGTTTTGGCAGATGGGCTTACCGTTTACCAGCTGCCTCCAGATACAACTTACGGGATTAATTTTCCGCATCCCTCCCCGTTTGATTTTTCCTCAGTGCACTGTGTTTGTGTCCAAAAACATCTTTTGCAGTTTTAACAGGGGCTGACTTCATAAATACAGAGAACTTTGGACTAGATATAGAGCAGAATTATGCAAATGATAATCTTCAGGCATCAACACCATCTACAAAATGAGCAAAGACAGTGTAATCTTCATGCATCAACCCAGTCTATGGCTGTCTGAAGGGGTCGGCCACTGACAAATCATGGATATGCTCGTCGCCAAGGTACTTGTTACGAACACGCATACTCCTGAATTCAAATTGAGCATCTCGGGAAGCTCTGTTTTTCACATGTAGCAGCCTGTGCTGAAAAGCAACCGATTCACTGCTGTAGTCACCATGTACTTCAAACTCAATTTTGTTTAGCACTTCCGCATTCAAAACAAAGAATCTGGCAAAGTCAACCTGTTTCCCATTGCCCCAATATAACTTAAACACCACATTTTTGAGATGGGTCTGTAGGCATTCAATTGGATGCCGTGGGTCATATTGAGGCTCATCTTTCGCACCCATCTCATAGCGTTTATGAAACTGCAAAATGGAAAGAAGAGGGATGTGTTAGAGCTCTTGCTAACTAGACTATATAAGTCGTCACACAAATCAGACATTTGAAACAAGCAAAGATGAGTACTCACAGTGACATAGAGCTTTTCCAAACAGGGGAACCACCTGAGGATGTTAAGAACTGCGTGCAATTTATCTCCAGAAGATCTGAGAGCCAAAACTTTCACGGTGTGCATAGAGTTTGCTGAGCTGACTGGGCTTTTTCTCTGAAGACAAGAAACAATGAACTTAACAAATAATTATCTCATTATCTGCATGTCGGAATGCAAGATTCGAGGGTGATGCTGCAGCTACCTGGAAGAGTAGGACCTTGGAGACAAATGCTGCAAAAGGGCCCATTATCTCCAGCTTAGGCGCCCAAATCACCCTGATAGTCACACAATCATCTTGATAACAGTAAGGTAACAGTAACCTCACAAGGCGAGGAGCATCCTCTATGACCAGCTCTGTTTCCTCACTATGGTTATCACGGAAGCCAATGCTCCTAAGAGTCGGCGAGCTAACACGGAGGCAGCCGGCAGCACGAACTTGGGACATGCATAAGCTCTCCAAGGCATGGCAGCTAGAGAGCAGCGTGTGGAAGCCGTCCGCTGAGATGGAAACGTACAGTAGGGTGAGCTGCTTGAGGAGGGGAAAGTCGGGAACAATCTCGCCGGGGAGATCACAGTGGCTGATCTTGGCGACGAGGAGGGTGGGCGCCGCGCGGAGCGCCGACGGCAGCAGCGGGAGGTTGCCGTAGCTGGCGTCAAGCTCCTGGAGGTTGGCGAGGGCCCGGGAGAGGAACCAGGTTTCCGCCTGGGCGTAGACCTCGTCGTCCCGGAGGCAGTGGAAGTAGAACCGGCGGGCGGGGCCGTGGTGCCGGGAGATTATGTCGGAGACGGCGGAGGGGGTGACGGAGTGGGTGGGGATGGGGTCGTCTGGGGGCCGGGTGAGGACCTCGAGGTTGAGGGGCGCGGAGCGCCACAGGCGGCGCCACCGGCGGGAGAGGGCCTGCGTGCGGCCGCCGTCCTTGGTGGGGAGGAGGGAGATGATGGTGCAGAGGACTGCGTCGGGGAGCCTGCTGATGAAATCCTCCGCGGCCTCGCCGCAGTCGCCGGTGCGCGCCTGCTTCCCCGCGATTCCGCCGGGCTCTCTCTTGCCGGGCGTGGCCCGCGGGGCCTCCTTCTTCTCCATGGCCGGCGGCTGGCGAGACGGACGGTTTGGCCGCAAGATTCGCCCGCCGCACCTCGCCACCGGTGGCTGCCTCGCTCGTTCGACGCGGCTCGGGGTTGGAGCGGGGAGGCCGGAACCGGGATGGAGGGCTGGTGTTGGCCGCCGCCCGCCTCGACGGAGAGGCTCACGGTTTGGGCATTTGGGAAAGGGGGCGCAGTTGGTAGGGAGTCGATAAAAAGACTACATGTGAGATGCAAAGCACAGTTGCCAACCAATCTGTGGTTGGATAGTTAGAGGGACTTTGGTTACTCAGCCCATCAGGGGTGCTTGTGCTCGCATTTATTTCTGGATTTATTTCAGGATTTCCGGCGATATTCATTCAGTGGGAGAATACGTTCCTGTCGACGACGAGGTGCATACGGTGCTTCGTAAATTTCAAGATGATTTGCCGGCTCGGTCTTTCGGAGGTGCTCATAGGGGTAGGGTGTGCGTGTGTGCGTTCATAGGGGTGAGCATATGCGTGTGTATATAAGCGCTTGGGTCTGTACTGTGTTAAAAAAAACCTCCCCCGTCTCTGAAGCCCATTTCCCGGGCATGGCCGGAGCTGCGATCGGTGTCGGCTGAAGTTGCGAGCAACGAGCCCCGACCAGGTGCTTGAGACGTCACTAGGAACCGGATGCCGGTGCTGGAGACGACACCGCCAAACTTTGTGACCGAGGGCAATGCTTTGCTAGAACCAACTGCTGCTAGTGCCAGCAGTGCTCGAACCGGCCACCAGGAATGCTGGAACCGGTCATCGGCAGAGCTGAAACCGACGGGAGGTGGTGCGAAGAGCGATGACTGGGAAAGTGCCACTATGCACAGTTATCTAGAAGAGGATATTGTGACCATCGCACCAAGATGCTACAAGCACGAGCATGCCAAGCTCGAGCCGATGATGTCTACTACGCAACCTTCTTTTTTAGACGTTGTTGGGCCTCCAAGTGCAGAGGTTTGTAGGACAGTAGCAAATTTCCCTCAAGTGGATGACCTAAGGTTTATCAATCCGTGGGAGGCGTAGGATGAAGATGGTCTCTCTCAAGCAACCCTGCAACCAAATAACAAAGAGTCTCTTGTGTCCCCAACACACCCAATACAATGGTAAATTGTATAGGTGCACTAGTTTGGCGAAGAGATGGTGATACAAGTGCAATATGGATAGTACATATAGGTTTTTGTAATCTGAAAATATAAAAACAACAAGATAACAAGTAATAAAAGTGAGCGTAAACGGTATTGCAATGCTAGGAAACAAGGCCTAGGTTTCATACTTTCACTAGTGCAAGTTCTCTCAACAATAGTAACATAATTGAATCATATAACTGATGACCCACAAGTATAGGGGATCTATCGTAGTCCTTTCGATAAGTAAGAGTGTCGAACCCAACGAGGAGCAGAAGGAAATGATAAGCGGTTTCCAGCAAGGTATTCTCTGCAAGCACTGAAATAATAGGTAACAGATAGTTTTGAGATAGGATAATTTGTAACGAGCAACAAGTAACAAAAGTAAATAAAGTGCAGCAAGGTGGCCCAATCCCTTTTGCAGCAAAGGACAAGCCTGGACAAACTCTTATATAGAGAAAAGCGCTCCCGAGGACACATGGGAATTATCGTCAAGCTAGTTTTCATCACGTTCATATAATTCGCGTTCGGTACTTTGATAATTTGATATGTGGGTGGACCGATGGTTGGGTGCTGCCTTTACTTGGGCAAGCATCCCACTTATGATTAACCTCTATTACAAACATCCGCAACTACAACAAAAGTATTAAGGTAAACCTAACCATAGCATGAAACATATGGATCCAAATCAGCCCCTTACGAAACAACGCATAAACTAGGGTTTAAGCTTCTGTCACTCTAGCAACCCATCATCTACTTATTACTTCCCAATGCCTTCCTCTAGGCCCAAATAATGGTGAAGTGTTATGTAGTCGACGTTCACATAACACCACTAGAGGATAGACAACATACATCTCATCAAAATATCGAACGAATACCAAATTCACATGACTACTAATAGCAAGACTTCTCCCATGTCCTCAGGAACAAACGTAACTACTCACAAAGCATATTTATGTTCATAATCAGAGGGGTATTAATATGCATAAAGGATCTGAACATATGATTTTCCACCAAATAAACCAACTAGCATCAACTACAAGGAGTAATCAACACTACTAGCAACCTACAGGTACCAATCCCAGACTTGGAGACAAGAATTGGATACAAGAGATGAACTAGGGTTTGAGAGGAGATAGTGCTGGTGAAGATGTTGATGGAGATTGCCCTCTCCCGATGAGAGGAGCGTTGGTGATGACGATGGCGATGATTTCCCCCTCCCGGAGGGAAGTGTCCCCGGCAGAACAGCTCTGCCGGAGCCCCAGATTGGTTCCGCCAAGGTTCCGCCTCGTGGCGGCGGAGTCTCGTCCCGAAAGCTTGTTATGATTTATCTTCGGACGAAAGACATCATATAGCAGAAGATGGCCACCGGAGGGCCAACTCGGGGCCCACGAGGAAGGGGCGCGTCCAGGGGGTAGGGCGCGCCCCCCACCCTCGTGGCCAGGTGGGGCCCCCTCCGACGTACTTCTTCCGCTCAATATTTATTATTATTTCCAAAAATAACTTTCGTGGAGTTTCAGGACTTTTGGAGTTGTGCAGAATAGGTCTCTAATATTTGCTCCTTTTCTAGCCCAGAATTCCAGCTGCCGGCATTCTCCCTCCTTGTGTAAACCTTGTAAAATAAGAGAGAATAGGCATAAGTATTGTGACATAATGTGTAATAACAGCCCATAATGCAATAAATATCGATATAAAAGCATGATGCAAAATGGACGTATCAACTCCCCCAAGGTTAGACCTCGCTTGTCCTCAAGCGAAAGCCGATAACGATAAATATGTCCACATGTTTAGAGGTAGAGGTGTCGATAAAATAAAATACGGACATGAGGGCATCATGATTATTCTCATAACAGCAACATATATAGATAACGTCATATGATTTCTTATGCTCAAGTAATAATCTATTCACAATGCAAAGTATGAATCAGAAACTTTATTGAGAACCAACAAACTATAATCTCAGTCATTGAAGCAATTGCAATTTATCATAACATCAGAAAGAGTCTATGTCAGAGCTTTCTAGCAAGTCCACATACTCAACTATCATTTAGTCTTTCACAATTGCTAACACTCACGCAATACTTGTGGTTATGGAGTTTCAACCGGACACAGAGAAAGATAGGGGCTTATAGTTTCGCCTCCCAACCTTTTACCTCGAGGGTAATGTCAACAATAATAACTCATGCTAACTTACATCCAGTTAGATATATATATCTATCAGGATCTTTCCAACACAATGTGCTTGCCAAAGGATAAAATATAAAAAAGGAAAGGTGAAGATCACCATGACTCTTGCATAAGGTAGAAGATAATAATAAAAGATAGGCCCTTCGCAGAGGGAAGCAGAGGTTGCCATGTGCTTTCAGGGTTGGATGCACAAAATCTTAATGCAAAAGAACGTCACTTTATATTGCCCCTTGTGATATGAACCTTTATTATGCTGTCCGTCGCTTTTATTTCTTCCACATCACAAGATCGTATAAAGCTTATTTCCTCCACACCAATCAATCATACATATTTAAAGAGCAATTTTTATTGCTTGCACCGATGACAACTTACTTGAAGGATCTTACTCAATCCATAGGTAGATATGGTGGACTCTCATGGCAAAACTGGTTTAAGGGTTTTTGAAGGCACAAGTAGTATCTCTACTTGGTGCAAAGAATTTGGCTAGCATGAGGGGGAAAGGCAAGCTCAACATGTTGGATGATCCATGACAATATACTTTATCTCGGATATAAGAAAACATAACCCATTACTTTGTCTTCCTTGTCCAACATCAACTCTTTAGCATGTCATATTTTAATGAGTGCTCCCAATCATAAAAGATGTCCAAGATAGTATATTTATATGTGAAACCTCTCTTTCTTTATTACTTCCTATTAATTGCAACGATGACCAAAGCTATGTTTGTCAACTCTCAACAATTTTTAATCATCATACTCTTCCCATGTGAAGTCATTACTCTCAATAAGATCAATATGATCTCTTTGTTTCTTTTTTTATTCTTTTCTCTATTCTTTTATTCACTCAAGATCATGGCAAAATAATCAAGCCCTTGACTCAACACTAATCTTTATTATATATAGCTCACGGACTCGATTACATAGAGAGATCATAAAGCAAAACTCAAAACTAGATCATACCAAAACTTTATTCTACTAGATCAAGATACTACTAAAAGGATCGAACTAAGAAAAAGGGTAAAGATAGGAGATGTGGTTGTGATACGATACCGGAGCATCTCCCCCAAGCTTGGCAGTTGCCAAGGGGAGTGCCCATAGCCATGTGATTATGTCTTCTTTGTTGGTGAAGGGATTGTTGATGATGTAGGCTTGTCGTCCATCTTCCAAGGCATAGGATCACCATCATAGAAGGATGATCGAGTCTCCGGGATCCTTAAATCTGCAGCCAAACTCATCCTCTTGAATCTATATTCATACTCACAGTTTTGGTTTTGCAGGTCATAGATTTGGGCTTGGAGATGCTCGATTTTCTCGTGGAGCTTGAAGATGGCCTCCCCAATGTCCTTGGCATCCAGCTTGTGGTTGTTGGTGAACTCCGTGATCATTATGTGATTGGAGTCAAGTCCATGCTCCACCATCTCCTGGCACTTGAAAACTTGTTGCTCCATTGCCTCGAGCCTTGTCTCCACGCTTCCGGTCTTCCCCGGTCCCTCAACATCGCGGATGTGCAGCACCCCCTCATGCAACTCAATGGTTTGAGGGTGTTGCAGCACCTCCGCGAGGTAGGGATTGATGACCTTCTCGAAGAACTTGTCCTTGGGGGCACTTGGAGACGTCATGATGGTCCAGATCTGTCAGAAAAACAGCTCGAGACAAGAACCAAGGATATTTGCGTGATACAGGAGTCAAAACCTTCGGGAGATTATATAATGAATTTTTACCGACCAAAATACGTATCATGCAAGAAAACGGAGTCCGGAGAGCACACGAGGTGCCCACGAGGTAGGAGGGCGCGCCCAGTAGGGTAGGGCGCGCCCTCCACCCTCGTGGAGGCCTCGTGTCCTTCCCGGACTGCTTCTTATTTTTCTATTTTTCTAAATATTCCAAAACGGAGAAATATTGCCATAAAAACTGTATTGGAGTCGGTTTACTTACCGTACCACATACCTATTCCTTTTCGGAGTATGAAACGTTCCGGAAACTGTCCCTTATGTATTCCTCCGGGGTTACAGTTTCAATAACATTGGTTTCGACATTTATAGGATTACCTGAGATATAATGTTTGATTCTTTGACCGTTCACCACCTTCGGATTTGTGCCTTCCAAGTTGTTGATTTTTATGGAACCGGACCGACAGAACTCCTCGATAACGTAAGGGCCTTCCCATTTAGAGAGAAGTTTTCCTGCAAAAATCTTAAACGTGAGTTGTATAGCAATACATAATCACCTACATTAAACTCACGCTTTTGTATCCTTTTGTCATGCCATCTTTTAACTTTTTCTTTAAACAACTTGGCATTCTCATAGGCTTGGGTTCTCCATTCATCAAGTGTCAAATAACCTCTTCTCACCGGCAAGTTTGAAATCATAATTGAGCTCTTTAATAGCCCAATAAGCCTTATGTTCTAGTTCGAGAGGTAAGTGACATGCTTTTCCATAAACCATTTTATACGGAGACATACCCATAGGATTTTTATATGCAGTTCTGTAGGCCCATAATGCATCATCAAGTTTCTTGGACCAATTCTTTCTAGATCTATTGACAGTCTTTTGCAAAATTAATTTGAGCTCTCTATTACTCAATTCTACTTGACCACTAGACTGCGGGTGATAAGGAGATGCAATTCTATGATTAACATCATACTTAGCAAGCATTTTACGGAAAGCACCATGAATAAAATGTGAACCACCATCAGTCATTAAATATCTAGGGACTCCAAACCTCGGAAAATAACTTCCTTAAGCATCTTAATAGAAGTGTTATGATCAGCACTACTAGTTGGAATAGCTTCTACCGACTTAGTAACATAATCAACAGCAACTAAAATATGTGTGTATCCATTAGAGGCAGGAAAAGGTCTCATATAATCAAAGCCCCAAACATCAAATGGTTCAATAACAAGTGAATAATTCATAGGCATTTCTTGACGTCTACTAATATTACCAATTCTTTGACATTCATCACAAGACAAGACAAACTTACGGGCATCCTTGAAGAGAGTAGGCCAATAAAAACTGGATTGCAATACCTTATGTGCAGTTCTATCTCCAGCGTGGTGTCCTCCATAAGCCTCAGAGTGACACTTGCGTAGGATCTGTTCCTGTTCATGCTCAGGTACACAACGTCTAATAACACCATCTACTCCTTTATAAAGATGTGGGTCATCCCAGAAGTAGTGTCTCAAATCATAGAAAAACTTTTTCTTTTGCTGGTATGTGAAACTAGGCGGTATGAATTTAGCAACGATGTAATTAGCATAATCAGCATACCATGGAGTACTACGAGAAGCATTTATGACATTTAGTTGTTCATCTGGAAAGCTATCATCAATAGGTAGTGGGTCATCAAGAACATTTTCTAACCTAGACAAGTTGTCTGCAACGGGGTTCTCAGCTCCCTTTCTATCAACAATATGCAAATCAAATTCTTGTAGCAAGAGAACCCATCTAATAAGTCTAGGTTTAGCATCTTTCTTTTCCATAAGATATTTAATAGCAGCATGATCAGTGTGAATAGTTACTTTAGAATCAACAATATAAGGTCTGAACTTATCACAAGCAAATACGACTGCTAAGAATTCTTTTTCAGTAGTAGCATAATTTCTTTGAGCATTGTCTAGAGTCTTACTAGCATATTGAATAACATTTAATTTCTTATCAACTCTTTGCCCTAGAACAGCACCTACAACATAATCACTAGCATCACACATAATTTCAAAGGGTAAATTCCAATCAGGTGGCTGAACAATAGGTGCATATATCAATGCTTTCTTAAGTATTTCAAATGCTTCTACACAATCATCATCAAAGACAAATGGTATATATTTTTGTAATAAATTAGTCAGAGGCCAAGAAATTTTTGAGAAGTCCTTAATGAACCTCCTATAAAATCCGGCATGACCAAGGAAGCTTCTTATACCTTTGATGTCCTTGGGACATGGCATCTTTTCAATAGCATCTACCTTGGCTTTATCAACTTCAATACCTCTTTCAGAAACTTTATGCCCCAAAACAATACCTTCATTAACCATAAAGTGGCACTTTTCCCAATTTAGGACAAGATTAGTTTCTTCACATCTCTGCAAAACTCGATCAAGGTTGCTCAAGCAATCATCAAAAGAGGATCCATAGACGGAAAAATCGTCCATGAAAACCTCACAAATCTTTTCACAAAAGTCAGAGAATATAGCCATCATGCATCTTTGAAAGGTAGCAGGTGCATTACATAAACCAAAAGGCATACGTCTATAAGCAAAAGTACCAAAAGGGCAAGTAAAAGTAGTCTTTGATTGATCATTGGCTGACACAGGTATTTGAGAGAAACCAGAATAACCATCTAGAAAGCAAAAGTGTGTATGTTTGGATAACCTTTCTAGCATTTGATCAATAAAAGGTAAGGGGTAATGATCTTTTTTAGTAGCCTTATTTAATTTGTGGAAATCAATTACCATCCTATAACCTGTAATAATTCTTTGCGGGATCAATTCATCTTTATCATTAGGAACGACGGTAATACCTCCCTTCTTAGGGACACAATGGACAGGACTTACCCACTGACTATTAGCAACGGGATAAATTATACCTGCCTCAAGGAGCTTTACTATTTCTTTTCTTACCACTTCCTTCATCTTAGGATCCAGCCGTCGTTGATGATCATGAACTGGTTTGGCATCTTCCTCCAAATTTATTTTATGTTGACATAGAGTGGGACTGATGCCCTTAAGATCATCAAGAGTATATCCAATAGCAGCACGGTGCTTCTTCAGAGTTTTCAATAATCTTTTTTCTTCCTGCTCTCAAAGGTTAGCACTAATAATAACAGGATATATCTTTTTCTCATCAAGATAAGCATATTTAAGAGTATCAGGCAACAGCTTAAGCTCAAACACGGGATCACCCTTGGGTGGAGGAGGATCCCCTAGGATTTCAACAGGCAAATTGTGTTTCAGGATAGGTTCTTGTTTAAAGAATACTTCATCTATTTCCCTTCTTTCATTCATAAACATATCATTTTCATGGTCTAGCAAATATTATTCTAAAGGATCACTAGGAGGTACGGCAATAGAAGCAAGACCAATTATTTCATCCTTACTAGGCAATTCCTCTTCACGGTGTTGTCTACTAAATTTAGAGAAGTTGAACTCATGAGACATATCACCCAAACCAATAGTAGCAACATCCTTTTCGCAGTCTATCCTAGCATTAACAGTGTACAAGAAGGGTCTACCAAATATAATGGGACAAAAGCTATCTTGTGGGGAACCAAGAACAAGAAAATCAGCAGGATATTTAGTTTTCCCACACAAGACTTCAACATCTCTAACAATTCCCATTGGTGAAATAGTATCTCTATTGGCAAGTTTAATTGTGACATCAATATCTTCTAACTCAGTAGGTGCAATATCATGCTTAATTTCTTTGTATAAGTCAATAGGTATTGCACTAGCACTAGCACTAGCACCCATATCACATAAGCCATGATAACAATGATCTCCTATTTTAACAGAAATAACAGGCATGCCTATCACAGGTCTATGTTTATCTTTAGCACAAGGTTTGGCAATTCTAGCAGTTTCATCACGGAAATGAATAACATGCCCATCGATATTATCAGACAAGACATCTTTAACAATAGCAATATTAGGTTCAACTTTAATTTGCTCAGGGGGTGTATAAGTTCTAATATTGCTTTTACGGACCACAGTTGAAGCTTTAGCATGATCCTTTATTCTAACAGGGAAAGGGGGTTTCTCAACATAAGAAGTAGGAACAGTAGGATCATTATAAGTGATAGTCTTTTCTTCAACTTTAATAGGTGCAGCTACTTTTACTTCTATGGGAGGATGATATTTAAACCACTTCTCCTTAGGGAGATCAATATGAGCAGCAAAAGATTCACAAAAAGGAAGCTACTATCTCAGAGTCAAGTCCATATTTAGTGCTAAACTTATGGAAAACATCGGTATCCATAAAAGATTTAACACAATCAAACTTAGGTGTCATACCTGACTCCTTACCTTCGTCGAGATCCCAATCTTCAGAGTTGCATTTAATTCTATCCAGTAAATCCCATTTGAATTCAATAGTCTTCATCATAAAAGAGCCAGCACAAGAAGTATCGAGCATGGTGCGATTGTTATCAGAAAGCCGAGCATAAAAACTTTGAATAATTATTTCTCTTGGGAGCTCATGATTGGGGCATGAATATAACATTGATTTAAGCCTCCCCCAATCTTGAGCGATGCTTTCTCCTTCGCGAGGCCAAAAATTATATATATAATTGCGATCACGATGAACAAGATGAATATGATAATTTTTTTGGTGAAATTCCAATTTCAATCGTTTATAGTTCCATGATCCCGTATCATCGCATAGCCTATACCATGTCAATGCATCTTCCTTCAAAGATAAAGGGAAGACCTTCTTCTTAATAAAATCACCGGGTATACCTGCAAGCTTAAATAATCCACAAACTTCATCCACATAGATTAGGTGCTCATCAGGATGCTTTGTTCCATCTCCTGCAAAAGGATTAGCTAGCAGTTTTTCTAACATACCCGAAGGAATCTCAAAGTGGAAATTATCATTTTCAGTAGGTTCAGTAGGTTGAGGAGCAACTCTTTGCTCTACTGGTCGGGGTGAAGATACCCCGAACAAGCCCCCTCAGAGGATTACTTTCCATAGTAACAAGTGACAGTAAATTTCAGCACACTATATAAATTTTTCCTTACCAAATTCCACCTACCAAAGGCGCTTCACTCCCCGGCAACGGCGTCAGAAAAGAGTCTTGATGACCCACAAGTATAGGGGATCTATCATAGTCCTTTCGATAAGTAAGAGTGTCGAACCCAACGAGGATCAGAAGGAAATGATAAGCGGTTTTCAGCAAGGTATTCTCTGCAAGTACTGAAATAATAGGTAATAGATAGTTTTGAGATAGGATAATTTGTAAGGAGCAACAAGTAACAAAAGTAAATAAAGTGCAGCAAGGTGGCCCAATCCCTTTTGTAGCAAAGGACAAGCCTGGACAAACTCTTATATAGAGAAAAGCGCTCACGAGGACACATGGGAATTATCGTCAAGCTAGTTTTCATCACGTTCATATGATTTGCGTTCGGTACTTTGGTAATTTGATATGTGGGTGGAACGGTGCTTGGGTGCTGCCCTTACTTGGACAAGCATCCCACTTATGACTAACCTCTATTGCAAGCATCCGCAACTACAACAAAAGTATTAAGGTAAACCTAACCATAGCATGAAACATATGGATCCAAATCAGCCCCTTACGAAGCAACGCATAAACTAGGGTTTAAGCTTCTGTCACTCTAGCAACCCATCATCTACTTATTACTTCCCAATGCCTTCCTCTAGGCCCAAATAATGGTGAAGTGTTATGTAGTCGACGTTCACATAACACCACTAGAGGATAGACAACATACATCTCATCAAAATATCGAACGAATACCAAATTCACATGACTACTAATAGCAAGACTTCTCCCATGTCCTCAGGAACAAACGTAACTACTCACAAAGCATATTCATGTTCATAATCAGAGGGGTATTAATATGCATAAAGGATCTGAACATATGATCTTGCACCAAATAAACCAACTAGCATCAACTACAAGGAGTAATCTACACTACTAGCAACCTACAGGTACCAATCCCAGACTTGGAGACAAGAATTTGATACAAGAGATGAACTAGGGTTTGAGAGGAGATAGTGCTGGTGAAGATGTTGATGGAGATTGCCCTCTCCCGATGAGAGGAGCGTTGGTGATGACGATGGCGATGATTTCCCCCTCCCGGAGGGAAGTGTCCCCGGCAGAACAGCTCTGCCGGAGCCCTAGATTGGTTCCGCCAAGGTTCCGCCTCGTGGCGGCGGAGTCTCGTCCCGAAAGCTTGCTTATGATTTTTCTTCGGACGAAAGACTTCATATAGCAGAAGATGGCCACCGGAGGGCCAACTGGGGGCCCACGAGGCAGGGGGGCGCGCCCAGGGGGTAGGGCGCGCCCCCACCCTCGTGGCCAGGTGGGGCCCCCTCTGACGTACTTCTTCCGCTCAATATTTTTTTTTATTTCCAAAAATAACTTTCGTGGAGTTTCAGGACTTTTGGAGTTGTGCAGAATAGGTCTCTAATATTTGCTCCTTTTCTAGGCCAGAATTCCAGCTGCCGGCATTCTCCCTCCTTATGTAAACCTTGTAAAATAAGAGAGAATAGGCATAAGTATTGTGACATGATGTGTAATAAAAGCCCATAATGCAATAAATATCGATATAAAAGCATGATGAAAAATGGACGTATCAACTCCCCCAAGCTTAGACCTCGCTTGTCCTCAAGCGAAAGCCGATAACGATAAATATGTCCACATGTTTAGAGGTAGAGGTGTCGATAAAATAAAATACGGACATGAGGGCATCATGATTATTCTCATAACAGCAACATATATAGATAACGTCATATGATTTCTTATGCTCAAGTAATAATCTATTCACAATGCAAAGTATGAATCAGAAACTTTATTGAGAACCAACAAACTATAATCTCAGTCATTGAAGCAATTGCAATTTATCATAACATCAGAAAGAGTCTATGTCAGAGCTTTCTAGCAATTCCACATACTCAACTATCATTTAGTCTTTCACAATTGCTAACACTCACGCAATACTTGTGGTTACGGAGTTTCAACCGGACACAGAGAAAGATAGGGGCTTATAGTTTCGCTTCCCAACCTTTTACCTCGAGGGTAATGTCAACAATAATAACTCATGCTAACTTACATCCAGTTAGATATATATATCTATCAGGGTCTTTCCAACACAATGTGCTTGCCAAAGGATAAAATATAAAAAGGAAAGGTGAAGATCACCATGACTCTTGCATAAGGTAGAAGATAATAATAAAAGATAGGCCCTTCGCAGAGGGAAGCAGAGGTTGCCATGCGCTTTCAGGGTTGGATGCACAAAATCTTAATGCGAAAGAACGTCACTTTATATTGCCCCTTGTGATATGAACCTTTATTATGCTGTCCATCGCTTTTATTTCTTCCACATCACAAGATCGTATAAAGCTTATTTCCTCCACACCAATCAATCATACATATTTAAAGAGCAATTTTTATTGCTTGCACCGATGACAACTTACTTGAAGGATCTTACTCAATCCATAGGTAGATATGGTGGACTCTCATGGCAAAACTGGTTTAAGGGTTTTTGGAGGCACAAGTAGTATCTCTACTTGGTGCAAAGAATTTGGCTAGCATGAGGGGGAAAGGCAAGCTCAACATGTTGGATGATCCATGACAATATACTTTATCTCGGATATAAGAAAACATAACCCATTACTTTGTCTTCCTTGTCCAACATCAACTCTTTAGCATGTCATATTTTAATGAGTGCTCCCAATCATAAAAGATGTCCAAGATAGTATATTTATATGTGAAACCTCTCTTTCTTTATTACTTCCTATTAATTGCAACGATGACCAAAGCTATGTTTGTCAACTCTCAACAATTTTTAATCATCATACTCTTCCCATGTGAAGTCATTACTCTCAATAAGATCAATATGATCTCTTTGTTTCTTTTTTTATTCTTTTCTCTATTCTTTTATTCACTCAAAATCATGGCAAAATAATCAAGCCCTTGACTCAACACTAATCTTTATTATATATAGCTCACGGACTCGATTACATAGAGAGATCATAAAGCAAAACTCAAAACTAGATCATACCAAAACTTTATTCTACTAGATCAAGATACCACTAAAAGGATCGAACTAAGAAAAAGGGTAAAGATAGGAGATGTGGTTGTGATACGATACCGGGGCATCTCCCCCAAGCTTGGCAGTTCATATTTGTTACATAACGTTTACAAGCCACTCATAAGGAGGACAATCAAAGAACACCTCATGTTTCAAATTTGTTACATAACGTTTACCATACGTGCATGCTAGGGACTTGCAAACTTCAACACAAGTATTTCTCAAATTCACAACTACTCAACTAGCACAACTTTAATATCACTACCTCCATATCTCAAAACAATCATCAAGCATCAAACTTCTCTTAGTATTCAACACACTTATAAGAAAGTTTTTACTAATCTTGAATACCTAGCATATTAGGATTAAGCAAATTACCATGCTGTTTAAGACTCTCAAAATAATATAAGTGAAGCATGAGAGTTCATCTATTTCTTCAAAATAAAACCACCACCGTGCTCTAAAAGATATAAGTGAAGCACTAAAGCAAACGATAGACTACCCCGAAAGATATAAGTGAAGATCAATGAGTAGTTGAATAATTATGCAATTATGTGAAGATTCTCTAACATTTAAGACTTTCAGATCTTGGTATTTTATTCAATCAGCAAGCAAAGCTAAAGAAAATAAAATGACACTCCAAGCAAAACACTTATCATGTGGTGAATAAAAATATAGCTCCAAGTAAAGTTACCGATGAATGAAGACGAAAGAGGGGATGCCTTCCGGGGCATCCCCAAGCTTAGGCTCTTGGTTATCCTTGAATATTAACTTGGGGTGCCTTGGGCATCCCCAAGCTTAGGCTCTTGCCACTCCTTATTCCATAGTCCATCGAATCTTTACCCAAAACTTGAAAACTTCACAACACAAAACTTAACAGAAAATCTCGTGAGCTCCGTTAGCGAAAGAAAACAAAACACCACTTGAAGGTACTGTAATGAACTCATTCTTTATTTATATTGGTGTTAAACCTACTGTATTCTAACTCCTCTATGGTTTATAAACTATTTTACTAGCCATAGATTCATGAAAATAAGCAAACAACACACAAAAAACAGAATCTGTCAAAAACAGAACTGTCTGTAGTAATCTGTAACTAACGCAAACTTCTGGAACTCCAAAACTTCAGCCAAAATAGGAAAACCTAGGCAATTTGTTTATTGATCTGCTGCAATTGGAATCAGTATTTTATCACGTTCTGGTGATTTTAAACAATTGTTTTCGTGAACAGAAAGTTTCTGGAATTTTCAGCAAGATCAAATAACTATCATCCAAGAAGATCCTATAGGTCTTACTTGGCACAAACACTAATTAAAACACAAAACCATATCTAAACAGAAGCTAGATGGATTATTTATTCCTAAACAGAACCAAAAAGCAAAAAACTAAAATAAAATTGGGTTGCCTCCCAACAAGCGCTAACGTTTAACGCCCCTAACTAGGCATGATGATTTCAATGATGCTCACATAAAAGATAAGAATTGAAACATAAAGAGAGCATCATGAAGAACACGGCTAGCACATTTAAGTCTAATCCACTTCCTATGCATAGGGATTTTGTGAGCAAACAACTTATGGGAACAATAATCATCTAGCATAGGAAGGCAAAACAAGCATAACTTCAAGATTTTAAGCACATAGAGCGGAAACTTGATATTATTGCAATTCCTACAAGCATATATTCCCCCCTCATAATAATTTTCAGTAGCATCATGAATGAATTCAACAATATAACCAGCACCTAAAGCATTCTTTTCATGATCTACAAGTATAGAATTTTTACTACTCTCCACATAAGCAAAATTCTTCTCATTCAGAATAGTAGTGGGAGAAAACTCAACAAAACAACTATCATGTGATTGAAAATTAAGATCAAGATGACAAGTTTCATGGTTATCATTATTCTTTATAGCATACGTGTCATCACAATGATCATCATAGATAGGAGGCATGCTTTCATCATAATAAATTTGCTCATCAAAGCTTGGGGGACAAAAAATATCATCTTCATCAAACATAGCTTCCCCAAGATTGTGGCTTTGCATATCATTAGCATCATGGGTGTTCAAAGAATTCATACTGTGAAATCATGCTCATCATTTACATATTTTATGCCAAGCATTCTATGTAATTCTTCTTCTAGTGCTTGAGCACAATTTTCCTTTCCATCATTTTCACGAAAGATATTAAAAAGATGAAGCATATGAGGCACCCTTAATTCCATTTTTTGTAGTTTTATCTTATAAACTAAACTAGTGATAAAACAAGAAACTAAAAGATTCGATTGCAAGATCTAAAGATATACCTTCAAGCACTCACCTCCCCGGCAACGGCGCCAGAAACTGCTTAGTTGACGGGGTGTGAGTGCCGCTTACCTAGCCTCCCCGGCAATGACGCCAGAAACTGCTTGATGTCTACTACGCAACTTTCTTCTTGTAGACGTTGTTGGGCCTCCAAGTGCAGAGGTTTGTAGGACAGTAGCAAATTTCTCTCAAGTGGATGACCTAAGGTTTATCAATCCGTGGGAGGCGTAGGATGAAGATGGTCTCTCTCAAGCAACCCTGCAACCAAATAACAAAGAGTCTCTTGTGTCCCCAACACACCCAATACAATGGTAAATTGTATAGGTGCACTAGTTCGGCGAAGAGATGGTGATACAAGTGCAATATGCATAGTAGATATAGGTTTTTGTATGCTGAAAATATAAAAACAGCAAGGTAACAAGTAATAAAAGTGAGCGTAAACGGTATTGCAATGCTAGGGAACAAGGCCTAGGGTTCATACTTTCACTAGCGCAAGTTCTCTCAACAATAATAACATAATTGAATCATATAACTATCCCTCAACATGCAACAAAGAGTCACTCCAAAGTCACTAATAGCGGAGAACAAACGAAGAGATTATGGTAGGGTACGAAACCACCTCAAAGTTATTCTTTCCGATCAATCCATTGGGCTATTCCTATAAGTGTCACAAACAGCCCTAGAGTTCGTAGTAAAATAACACCTTAAGACACACATCAACCAAAACCCTAATGTCACCTAGATACTCCAATGTCACCTCAAGTATCCGTGGGAATGATTATACGATATGCATCACACAATCTCAGATTCATCTATTCAACCAACACATAGAACCTCAAAGAGTGCCCCAAAGTTTCTACCGGAGAATCAAGACGAAAACGTGTGCCAACCCCTATGCATAGGTTCATGGGCGGAACCCGCAAGTTGATCACCAAAACATACATCAAGTGGATCATGTGATATCCCATTGTCACCACAGATAAGCACGGCAAGACATACATCAAGTGTTCTCAAATCCTTAAAGACTCAATCCGATAAGATAACTTCAAAGGGAAAAACTCAATCCATTACAAGAGAGTAGAGGGGGAGAAACATCATAAGATCCAACTATAATAGCAAAGCTCGCGATACATCAAGATCGTATCGCCTTAAGAACACGAGAGAGAGAGAGAGAGAGAGATCAAACACATAGCTACTGGTACATACCCTCAGCCCCGAGGGTGAACTACTCCCTCCTCGTCATGGAGAGCGCCGGGATGATAAAGATGGCCACCGGTGAGGGACCCCCCCCTCCGGCAGGGTGCCGGAACAGGGTCCCGATTGGTTTTTGGTGGCTACAGAGGCTTGCTGCGGTAGAACTCCCGATCTATTCTGTTCCCCGATGGTTTTAGGGTATATTGGTATATATAGGAGGAAGAAATACATCAGGGGAGCCACGAGGGGTCCACGAGGGTGGAGGGCGCGCCCAGGGGGGTGGGCGCGCCCCTTGCCTCGTGCCTTCCTCGTTTCTTTCCTGACGTGCACTCCAAGTCTCCTGTATTGCTTTCTTTCCAAAAATAACTTTTCTGAAGGTTTCATTCCGTTTGGACTCCGTTTGATATTCCTTTTCCGTGAAACACTGAAACAAGGGAAAAACATCCAAGGTGGATAATATAATAGCATGGAACAATCAAAAATTATAGATACGTTGGAGACGTATCAGCCGACCACACGAAGAGTTGCAATGGCGAAACGACAAACTAATGATGCTGGAAACGGTCACCAAGGGAGGTGTAACTATCCGTGCCAATGCTACAACTAGCTGTAGCATGAGCATGGGATGCCACGAGTTGTGCCGGGCCATACGGGGACCAACAACACACGACGAGGTACAAGACGAGGTGATGTGTTGCGACTGGCACCAGAGCGTGCTACAACCGTCCCCTATCGGAGCTGCAACCGACAGCAATGCTCGATGGTGTTGCATGGTGACGAGCGACAAGCCCAGAAGGTGCTTCATGAGTAGTGGCGGGGGCAGCCTTGCTATAATGTTGGCGTGTTTGCAGGTGAGATGGTTACTGGACAACGTCGAGTGCGCGGGAGGGGGGGCAACCTCCCCCCTGGCATGTCAGATCTAATGGCTCGCTCGCGACCAGCCTGGGCTTCAGGATGGTAGACCGGTGCAGATCATCGGTAAAAAAGTATAACGAGTTAAAAGAAGATACTTTGTCACACGCATTTTGCTGCCAAGTGTGTGTGCTGAGTGAAAAAAGGTAATTTGCCACACACCTTTTGCTGTCAAAGTAGGAGTGTTTTCTTTTATGCTCATATGCTCAATGTGATTCCCATATCAGTTGGGTCGAATGTATTTTCTCTAAGTTACGGGGCTATCGATCGATTTCTATTGAAGAAACTAACACGATTACAAGAGTTCAACAAGAAACCAAAAGGAAATCCAAACGATAAGTGCCACACGTGTGACACGAAGCACTCCAGCTCTGACCTTTTTTACAACTAAAGTTGCCACCCGAAAAGAAAAACAAATAAAAACGGAAACTTGCCATCCGAAAAGAAAAACAAATAAAAAAAACTAAAACTTGCCATCCGAAAAGAATGTCGCCAATGCTTGACAACTAAATTGCCATCCTCGTGTCGCTAAACTTGACATAAAAAATGTTCAGAGTTGCCATATGTTCGTGTCACACCTGTGGCCCTTAGCAGGGTTTGAAAGAAAAGAAAGCAAGTGATAGCCTTAGTCAATAAAATCTACCGAGCATAATATCAAGAAGCAACCTGCACACCAGCAACAAAACTTACTGAAAGCATCTGAGCAGCAACCATGTCACCACCACTACCCTACTGAATTTCCGATCTATGTGGTGGCGCCAGCTGAATGAGCGCGAGGATGTACAAAAAAAGAATGACCGCGGGTAGACTTGGCGGCAAGTGATGAAAGTGAACAAGACAGGGAGTGGCTACGAGCAGGTCAATCGGTTTGTAAGTGA
Source organism: Aegilops tauschii subsp. strangulata (assembly GCF_002575655.3). NCBI lineage: Eukaryota > Viridiplantae > Streptophyta > Magnoliopsida > Poales > Poaceae > Aegilops > Aegilops tauschii. The sequence continues at coordinate 51,385,935 of NC_053040.3, read as the reverse complement.
GATGACGCTGAGTGAGTCGCCCATGTACGAGCAGTATATAAGCTCAAGCTCTTCATGTATGTGATGTAACATCAAGTTTAAACTGAAACATATCGTCCCCAACCTTCTCTCTGTCCTTCCCCTTCTTCCCCAAGTTATAATCCTCTCCTCAGAAATCCAAAATACCTAGGTTCGCCGACGACAAGAATATTACCGTGGTATTCAGAGCTTCGTTCGTCCATTTCGTGTTTCGTAATCTTGAGATCTAACGGTAACATCAACTGGTTGGTTGTCGATTGCCTTGCACAGTTGATTATAAATCTAAGCTCGACATTCAGTTGGGTTCAGAGGAAGTGGTGATGACGACGTTCAAGCCAAGCGCGCCAAGGAGGTATCTCATGGAGTCCATGGGGTTATTCGAGGAGCGGGTCATGATGGAGTTTGAGGCACTGTGACTGCTTCAAGCAAAGGTGGATGGAATAAAAGCAGTCTAGGTATTGCTTGATGGCCTAGATGCCATGTTCGCGGAGCAAGTCGCATGACTGTCGGCAAGTTTAATCGAGGAGATACACCAAGAGAAGTTGCAGGTGACCCGCGTGCTGAGGCAATCCATCAGTGCGAAGGATGCAAATCTGGATAGACTGGAGGCAGAGAGGTGACCGGGATCCTCACCAGCAAGTGAACATCGAGATACGTCCCCATCTTCGTGTCTTCGATTATCTCTAATCCTAGCTCACTTTACTTGTGGTTTACTATGATCGCTTGACCTTGCACCCATCATATATTGTTGAACTCATTATATTGTGCTTGTTATCACCCTTTAACAATTGTTTAGGCTCACCTTTAATACTCTGCATTGGCTAAACATGCTAATAACCAAGTAATATTCGTAATTGTATCTATTCACCCCCTCTAGGTCCATCTCGATCCTTACAAACGTGTCGCCTCCACGCCTCACCTACCCACCCACATCTCGGTACCAAAAAGATAGGGAATTGACATCAGTGATGCATACCACTAGCCCCCCCAGCTAGAACAACTCCAAGATGATTTTCCCAACAGGGTACCACAACACGGGTGACATCATTGTATAATCCGAAGGTTTCTGGACCTGGGGTTTCCTTTGAAGCAATAGGGTTGCGAGAAGATAACCACATCAACAATGCCTTCATTAAGGTAACGATGCTTGGGGCGCCACTGTCAACAGCCGGATCGCGTCCAAGCTTTGCTTTCGCTGTCCGTCTCGCCTCCCAAGCTCGTAGGCCAGCTAGTCCGCTTGAACCACCACAAATGCTACCCTCCTTGTTGCAGATAGGGCCACACCAGGATCGTGTGCCGAGGACCCTGCGCCCGCTAGTTCTGGAACTCCGGATCAAGGGCAATGCGCAGTCTAGCGTGACCGCTAGTCAGGCCGCCACTAGGAGGGCCATCATGGCTACACCGTCGCCACGCCAAGCAACTAGAGTAAGGGTGTGTCACTAGAAGACGCCGCCTAGGCCTGTCAAGCCGCGAGCCTTGTGCCTGACAAATCTGGTATTCCAAATCGAGAGCGGAGCAGCGTCTTGGCGAGGTCGCCAGTCTGGCCGGAACTGGAAGGGTTGTCGATGACATGAGCGCCACCATGCCAAGAAACCTGAGAAGGGGTGCACCACTAGTTGGAATCAGGACCAGACACCACCGAGAGCAGCAGGGACGCCTGGATCGAACGTCACCGGGAGCAGCAGGGATGCCGTGACAGGACACAACAACCCACGCACCTCGGCGCATCTGGAAACCACAACTATCAGGGAGAACTCCGGCGTCGGGTACCGCCACTACAACAGCAAGAACCACCGGGGAAAAGGCGCCGCGCATAGTAAGAGCAATCCTTGGCCCTACCGTCCACAACATGAACTTAGCCCAATATCCTTCGACGCCGGCTAGGGAATCTGAATGAGACGAGGGGCTACTGGGTGTGGCAGCTAGGTTTTTCCGTGTCACTAGTGAGAGCGCCATGATATTTCATTCCACCTTATTGTGAGGCCAAACACAAGATGTATATTTCAATGGAATTGTGTTGCTGACAAGGGGCCCCACTCTATGGAGCTACCTTTCCTCACTTCCGTCACACATTGCCGTATTGCAACTTCGTCTGGTCGGTAGGCATAGGCCGACGGATAATCCCGGATAAGCCGCAAGCAACACCAATGGCGCCGCCGCTCCTCCTCCTCCTCCTGCTGCCGCTCCTCGCCGTGGCCGCCGAGGCCGTCCCTCCCAACCCGGCGGCAGCAGGCGGCAGTGCTCCCCCGGTCCCGACGCCGTGGCCGGAGCAGTTCCACGCGGTGATGTTCACCAACCTGACCGAGAGCGGCGGGCGCCTGCAGCTCATCGACCTCTACTACGACTGGCCCCGCGGCCGCAACCTGAACCTCATCCACAACCAGCTCTCCGGCGACCCCACCTACGACGTGGAGTGGACCAACGGCACCTCCTACATCTTCGACTCCGCCTCCTGCCGCACCATACGCTTCCCCGTCGGCGTCCTGCCCCCGGACTGGCTCCACGGCGCCGTCTACCTCGGCCGCGAGAGCACCGACGGCTTCGACTGCCACCTCTGGACCAAGGTCGATTTCGTCTGGTACTACGAGGACGTCCTCACCCACCGCCCCGTCCGCTGGAACTTCTTCAATGGTACGACCCCGCAGATCCATCCATCCATCATTGATGCGGCATTGCGATTTCGCAGCTGTTATTGCCTGTAAATTCTGTTATATACTGATCTATTGAATCTTGTGCAACCGTCAGTCCATATCTTCGCTCTGTTTCATGGGGAGAGAATGCGACCATGATACGTTTTGCTCCACGAAATTCAGTTCATATCTGAAGGGATTCAGTCTGAACTCCAAATCTACCTAATAATTCCCTAGTTTCTTGATGTGGCAGTACAGTGCACGCTTTGTTTACTTGGTTTCCACTGGATCAGGAACCCAAGAATCTGCTTGGTTCTCCATGGGAATCGACCGTCAAATTTCCATGTTCTGAACACATTTCTTCACCTCCTGTTGAGCAATTCAGTTTCAGTTCCTTGATGCTGTGCTACTCCTTTCCTTTCACAGGGATGCAGCAGCATGTGATGAGCTTCGAGGTGGGCGGGGTGCTAGAGGACTCCCACTGGCAGGCACCCTCGCACTGCTTCGCTGACGACGCCACCGCCGCCGCCGCCACCGGAACCGATGCGGCGAGCAGCCTCCTCAGGCTCGCACGGACGACCGCAGCGGCTGTAACATCTGCAGCTTAAAAAGTAGAGTTGGATTCCCACCGGTCGTTTTTCCATTTCATTATGAATCTATCTATTCGATAAATCACGAGTGGACATACATCCACGCGAGGATGATATCTACTCCCTCCGTCTGTGAATAAATGTACATGTAATAAATATACATCTAGCTTTTGTTTTAAGTCAAAGTTTTAAAACTTTGACCACCTTTCAAGGATAAAGTAAAAGTATTTATGGCACCAAATTAGTATCACTAGATTCGTCTTGAAATGTACTTCGATAATATATCAATTTTATGTCATATATGTTACCATTATTTTCTATAAAGTTGGTCAAAATTTTAAAACTTTGACTTAGAACAAAAACTAGATGTACATCTATTAGCGGACGGAGGGAGTAGGACATTAATAACTCAGAGATTCGTGCAGTTTGCATACCATAAATTATGTATAATTTCTTCCTGCAACTCACAAAGATGGTATTACGGGCGTATCTCAATGAACAATAATTGCACCGGACCCACTAAGCTGACAAGAAGAGTTAATCTCTCATTTATTTGGAGCAATGTCCAACGGCAACCTGCACCACCACTCTGCATTTTCTCTTCAACCCATCTCATCCCGTAGCTCCTCACTAATCCTCCTCCCATCCACTATCCAGCCAACAGCTCCCCCTCTCCCTCTTTTTCCTTGCATAGTTCTTACAGTCAGTTCATGTGCTCCACCTACATACCTTACTGTTCATCAGCTCCTCTATCCCAATAGATCAGCCCAAGGAGGTCACTCTTTTCCCACTAATGTGATGTCCAAACATGCGGCCGATGATGAGTGTGGTGGGGTTCAGAACAACAGGGCATCTCCATGGCCATGTGAGGGGAGAGAGAAAAGCCCATGGTTGTTAAGAATGTAAAATCGTTTTTCTCAGTTCATTGCCACCATGAGTGGACCTTGTACGTCCACCTCTCCTAAAAAATAGTGCTCCAAAATGTATCATCTTCAAATTCATCTCCTCTACACCCTCCTAGAGTAAACATGAATCCATTTTGGCTTTTTGCAAGCTCCATTATCTACCAGGTATGTTAGATATGAGAGTTTAACATGTAAGGAAGAGAGGGATAGGAAGGGGATGTGCGTGAGGTTGAGGATGGCACGTCCATGGTACAAAGTAGCATTATGGCCCGTATAACACCATGCATTAAGTGCATTGGTCCCATGTTTGCTGACTAAGCGGGGTTACACTCGTTTGTGTTGAGCAGCTGGCCAACGACAACATTTATCAGGGAGAGTATCTGCATAAGGTCACTTGTCCCACACGTTTTTTTTTCAGTGGTAACATTAGCTGCATCTAGCATATTGGATTGACCATGGGTGTTTAAGTAGCTACCACAAACATGTGTGTTTAAATTATAAATGCTACCCACACAAAAATTAACAATGAATGCTGGTTTTTGTTATTGCGTTAGGCTAACATGTGTTAGTGTTGAAGTAGCACTCCCGTGACCATGAGCATACATTTGGGCGCCCACAATTTTGACATACATAATTACTTGATTTTGCTGATATGAAACCTAGTCTAGCTAGACATGCATTAACAATGGTCGAGCTAAGCAAACAAAAATCAAATATAATCATAATGGACACTTTCTGTAACATTCATTAGATCCCCCTCCTGCATTGAGTGAACTATTAAGACGTTGCACCCCACCCCAGCTGCTCATTTAAATGGACACTTTCTGTAACATTCATTAGATCCCCCTCCTGCATTTATGTAGCAGTAGTAAAGACATTCATTTCGGCAAGAGAACAAACTGGTATTATGTACATACGTTGTATAGTCGCTCACCTATCTCTATGTATTGCCACAGTAATCAATTAATCACTATATTAAGTGCTAATCGCATAGCAGCGTCTGTCGGTAGGATAACATCCTCCCGTGGCATCATGTCCCAAAAATTCATGTCCTTATGCTACTCTTGTGTTGTGTAACAAATCAAGTGTGGAGCCGGTTTTCGTCAGCCTCCTGACAACAGCATGATGGTTTCATGTAACATTACCAAATTATTCCCTCCGTTCCTAAATATAAGTCGTCTTTTTAGAGATTCCAATGCAGAATGCGGACTACGGGGCTGTTTGGATGGCAGCCCTGTTGGGAACGTAGCAGAAATTGAAAATTTTCTACGCATCACCAAGATCAATCTATGGAGTAATCTAGCAACGAGGGGAAGGGGAGTGCATCTACATACCCTTGTAGATCGCGATGCGGAAGCGTTGCAAGAACGCGGATGAAGGAGTCGTACTCGTAGCGATTCAGATCGTGGTTGATTCCGATCTAAGCGCCGAACCACGGCGCCTCCGCGTTCAACACACGTGCAGCCCGGTGACGTCTCCCACGCCTTGATCCAGCAAGGAGAGAGGGAGAGGTTGGGAAAGACTCCGTCCAGCAGCAGCACGACGGCGTGGTGGTGATGGAGGAGCGTGGCAATCCTGCAGGGCTTCACCAAGCACCGCGGGAGAGGAGGAGGACATGGAAGAGGGGAAGGGCTGCGCCAGAACTTGGCCTTCTGCTGCCCTCCCACCCCCCACATATAGGGGCAAGGGAGAGGGGGGCCGGCCCCCTCAGATCCAATCTGAGGAGGGGGCGGCGGCCAGGGGGGTTGCCTTGCCCCCCAAGGCAAGGGGGGCGCCTCCCCTTAGGGTTCCCCCAAACCCTAAGGCTCATGGGCCATGGGGGGGAAGGCACCCAGCCCACTAAGGGGCTGGTCCCTCTCCACATACAGCCCATAGGGCCCTTCGGGGCTGGTGGCCCCTCCCGGTGGACCCCCGGAACCCTCCGGTGGTCCCGGTACATTACCGATGACGCCCGAAACTCTTCCGGTGGCCAAAACGGGACTTCCCATATATAAATATTTACCTCCGGACCATTCCGGAACTCCTCGTGACATCCGGGATCTCATCCGGGACTCCGAACAACATTCGGTAACCACGTATATCTATTCCCTATAACCCTAGCGTCATCGAACCTTAAGTGTGTAGACCCTACGGGTTCGGGAACCGTGCAGACATGACCGAGACGTTCTCCGGTCAATAACCAACAGCGGGATCTGGATACCCATGTTGGCTCCCACATGTTCCACGATGATCTCATCGGATGAACCACGATGTCGGGGATTCAATCAATCCCGTATTCAATTCCCTTTGTCTATCAGTATGTTACTTGCCCATGACTCGATAGTCGGTATCCCGATACCTTGTTCAATCTCGTTACCGGCAAGTCTCTTTACTCGTTCCGTAACACATCATCCCGTGATCAACTCCTTGGTCACATTGTGCACATTATGATGATGTCCTACCGAGTGGGCCCAGAGATACTTCTCAGTTTACACGGAGTGACAAATCCCAGTCTCGATTCGTGCCAACCCAACAGACACTTTCGGAGATACCTGTAGTGCACCTTTATAGCCACCCAGTTACGTTGTGACGTTTGGTACACCCAAAGCATTCCTACGGTATCCGAGAGTTGCACAATCTCATGGTCTAAGGAAATGATACTTGACATTAGAAAAGCTCTTAGCAAACGAACTACACGATCTTGTGTTAGGCTTAGGATTGGGTCTTGTCCATCACATCATTCTCCTAATGATGTGATCCCGTTATCAACGACATCCAATGTCCATGGTCAAGAAACCGTAACCATCTATTGATCAACGAGCTAGTCAACTAGAGGCTTGCTAGGGACATGGTGTTGTCTATGTATCCACACATGTATCTGAGTTTCCTATCAATACAATTCTAGCATGGATAATAAACGATTATCATGAACAAGGAAATATAATAATAACCAATTTATTATTGCCTCTAGGGCATATTTCCAACAGTCTCCCACTTGCACTAGAGTCAATAATCTAGTTCACATCACCACGTGATTAACACTCACAGGTCACATCACCATGTGACCAACATCCAAAGAGTTTACTAGAGTCAACAATCTAGTTCACATCACTATGTGATTAACACTCAATGAGTTCTGGTTTGATCATGTTATGCTTGTGAGAGAGGTTATTAGTCAACGGGTCTGAACCTTTCAGATCCGTGTGTGCTTTACGAATATCTATGTCATCTTGTGGATGCTACCACGCGCTACTTGGAGCCATTTCAAATAACTGCTCTACTATACGAATCCGGTTTACTACTCAGAGTCATCCGGATTAGTGTCAAAGTTCGCATCGACGTAACCCTTTACGACGAACTCCTTTTCACCTCCATAATCGAGAAAATTTCTTAGTCCACTAGATACTAAGGATAAGTTCGACCGCTGTCATGTGATCCATTCCCGGATCACTATTGTACCCCTTGACCAACTCATGGCAAGGCACACTTCATGTGCGGTACACAGCATAGCATACTGTAGAGCCTACGTCTAAAGCATAGGGGATGACCTTCGTCCTTTCTCTCTCTTCTGCTGTGGTCAGGTCTTGAGTCTTACTCAATACTCACACCTTGTAACACAGCCAAGAACTCCTTCTTTGCTGATCTATTTTGAACTCTTTCAAAATCATGTCAAGGTGTGCGTTCTTTGAAAGTATCATCAGGCGTCTTGATCTATCTCTATAGATCTTGATGCCCAATATGTAAGCAGCTTTATCCAGGTCTTCCTTTGAAAAACTCCTTTCAAACAACCCTTTATGCTTTCCAGAAATTCTACATCATTTCGGATCAACAATATGTCATTCACATATACTTATCAGAAATGTTGTAGCGCTCCCACACACTTTATTGTAAATACAAGTTTCTAACAAACTTTGTATAAACCCAAAAACTTTGATCACTCCATCAAAGCGTATATTCTGACTCCGAGATGCTTGCTCTAGTCCATGGAAGGATCGCTGGAGCTAGCATACCTTTTAGCATCCTTAGGATCGACAAAACCTTTCTGATTGTATCACATACAACCTTTCCTTAGAAAAACCGTCGAGGAAACAATCTTTTGACATCCTACCTGCAAGATTTCATAAATAATGCAGTAACTGCTAATATAATTCCAACAGACTCTTAGCATCGCTACGAGTGAGAAAATCTCATCGTAGTCAACTCCTTGAACTTGTCGGAAAACATCTTAACGACAAGCCGAGCTTCCTTAATGGTGACACTTACCATCATTGTCTGTCTTCCTTTTAAAATCCATCTGCACCCAACAGCCTTACGACCATCAAGTACATGGATCCTCTCTCGAATTTTATGGCCTCGAGCCATTCGTCGGAATCCGGGCCCACCATCGCTTCTCCATAGCTCGTAGGTTCATTGTTGTCTAGCAACATGAATTCCAAGACAGGATTACGTAACACTCTGAAGTAGTACGCATCCTTATCGACCTACGAGGTTTGGTAGTGACTTGATCCGAAGTTTCATGATCACTATCATAAGCTTCCACTTCAATTGGTGTAGGTGCCACAGGAACAACTTCCTGTGCCCTGCTACACACTAGTTGAAGTCATGGTTCAATAACCTCATCAAGTCTCCACCATCCTCCCACTCAATTCTTTCGAGAGAAACTTTTCCTCGAGAAAAGAACCATTTCTAGAAGCAATTACTTTTGCTTCCAGATCTGAAATAGGAGGTATACCCAACTGTTTTGGGTATTCTATGAAGATGCATTTATCCGCTTTGGGTTCGAGCTTATCAGCCTGAAACTTTTTCACATAAGCATCGCAGCCCCAAACTTTTAAGAAACGACAACTTAGGTTTCTCTAAACGGTGTCGTCTCAACGGAATTGCGTGGTGCCCTATTTAAAGTGAATGCGGTTGTCTCTAATGCCTAACCCATAAATGATAGTGGTAATTCGATAAGAGACATCATGGTATGCACCATATCCAATAGGGTGCAGTTATGATGTTCGGACACACCATCACACTGTGGTGTTCCAGGCGGTATTAATTGTGAAACACTTTCCACAATGTCTTAATTGTGTGCCAAACTCGTAACTCATATATCTCTATGATCATATCATAGACATTTTATCCTCTTGTCACGACGATCTTCAACTTCACTCTGAAATTACTTGAACCTTTCAATAATTCAGACTTGTGTTTCATCAAGTAAATATTCTCAGCATCTACTCAAATCATCTGTGAAGTAAGAACATATCGATATCCACTGCGTGCCTCAACACTCATTGGACTGCACACATCAAATGTATTACTTCCAACAAGTTGCTCTCTTGTTCCATCTTACTGAAAACGAGGCCTTTCAGTCATCTTGCCCATGTGGTATGATTTTCATGTCTCAAGTGATTCAAAAACAAGTGAGTCCAAACGATCCATCTGCATGGAGTTTCTTCATACCAATAGACATGGTTCGCATGTCTCAATCTTTTCAAAAACGAGTGAGTCCAAAGATCCATCTACATGGAGCTTCTTCATGCGTTCTATACCAATATGACTCAAATGGCAGTGCCACAAGTATGTGGTACTATCATTACTATTTTATATCTTTTGGCACGAACATGTGTATCACTGCGATCGAGATTCATTTTAGGTGCAAGACCATTGAAGGTATTATTCAAATAAACAGAGTAACCATTATTCCCCTTAAATGAATAACCGTATTGAGATAAACATAATCCAATCATGTTTATGCTCAACGCAAACACCAAATAACAATTATTTAGGTTTAACACCAATCTCGATGGTAGAGGGAGCATGCGATGCTTGATCACATCAACCTTGGAAACACTTCCAACACATATCGTCATCTCACCTTTAGCTAGTCTCCGTTTATTCCGCAGCTTTTATTTCGAGTTACTAACACTTAGCAACCGAACCGGTATCTAATACCCTGGTGCTGCTAGGAGTACTAGTAAAGTACACATTCATATAATGTATATCCAATATAATTCTGTCTTCCTTGCCTGCCTTCTCATCTACCAAGTATCTAGGGTAGTTCTGCTTCAGTGACCGTTCCCCTCATTACAGAAGCACTTAGTCTCGGGTTTGGGTTTAACCTTGGGATTCTTCACTAGAGCAGCAAATGATTTGCTGTTTCATGAAGTATCCCTTCTTCCCTTGCCCTTCTTGAAACTAGTGGTTTTACTAACCATCAACAATTGATGCTCCTATTTGATTTCTACTTTCGCGGTGTCAAACATCGCGAATAGCTCAAGGATCATCATATCTATCCCTGATATGTTATAGTTCATCACGAAGCTCTAATAGCTTGGTGGCAGTGACTATGGAGAACCATCACTATCTCATCTGGAAGATTAACTCCCACTCGATTCAAGCGATTGTGGCACTCAGACAATCTGAGCACATGCTCAACGATTGAGCTTTTCTCCCTTAGTCTGCAGGCTTAAGAAACTTGTCAGAGGTCTCATACCTCTTGACGTGGGCACTAGTCTGAAATCCCAATTTCAGTCTTCGGAACATCTCATATATTCTGCGACGTTTCAAAACGTCTTTGGTGCCAAAATTCTAAACCGTCAGCATTACGCACTGAACTATCACGTAGTCATCAAAACGTGTATGTCAGATGTTTCGCAACATCTACAGACGACGCTGAGGTTCAGCACACCGAGCGGTGCATTAAGGACATAAGCCTTCTGTGCAGCAATGAGGACAATCCTCAGTTTACGGACCCAGTCCGCATAATTGCTACTACCAACTTTCAACTAAATTTTCTCTAGGAACATATCTTAAACAGTAGAACTAAAGCGTAAGCTATGACATAATTTGCAAAGACCTTTTGACTATGTTCATGATAATTAAGTTCATCTGATGAATTCCCACTCAGATAGAAATCCCTCTAGTCATCTAAGTGATACATGATCCGAGTCAAACTAGGCCATGTCCGATCATCATGTGAGACGGACTAGTCATGATCGGTGAACATCTCCATGTTGATCGCATCTACTATACGACTCATGTTCGACCTTTCGATCTCTTGTGTTCCGAGGCCATGTCTGTACATGCTAGGCTCGTCAAGTCAACCTAAGTGTTTCGCATGTGTTCCGAGGCCATGTCTGTACATGCTAGGCTGGTCAACACCCGTTGTATTCGAACGTTAGAATCTATCACACCCGATCATCACGTGGTGCTTCGAAACAACGAACCTTCGCAACGGTGCACAGTTAGGGGGAACACGTCTCTTGAAATTTTAGTGAGGGATCATCTTATTTATGCTACCGTCGTTCTAAGCAAATAAGATATAAACATGATAAACATCACATGCAAATCATAAAGTGACGTGATATGGCCAATATCATCTTGCGCCTTTGATCTCCATCTTTGAGGCGCGGCATGATCACCTTCGTCACCGGCATGACACCATGATCTCCATCATCGTGTCTTCATGAAGTTGTCTCGCCAACTATTACTTCTACTACTATGGCTAACGGTTAGCAATAAAGTAAAGTAATTACATGGCTTTTTCATTGACACGCAGGTCATACAATAAATTAAGACAACTCCTATGGCTCCTGCCGGTTGTCATACTCATCGACATGCAAGTCGTGATTCATATTACAAGAACATGATCAATCTCATACATCACATATATCATTCATCACATCCTTTTGGCCATATCACATCACATAGCATACCCTGCAAAAACAAGTTAGACGTCCTCTAATTGTTGTTGCATGTTTTACGTGGCTGCTATGGGATTCTAGCAAGAACGTTTCTTAACTACGCAAAAGCCACAACGTGATATGCCAATTTCTATTTACCCTTCATAAGGACCCTTTTCATCGAATCCGATTCGACTAAAGTGGGAGAGACAGACACCCGCTAGCCACCTTATGCAACTAGTGCATGTCAGTCCGTGGAACCTGTCTCACGTAAGTGTACGTGTAAGGTCGGTCCGGGCCACTTCATCCCACGATGCCGCCGAATGAAGATAAGACTAGTAACGGCAAGTAAATTGACAAAATCGACGCCCACAACTAATTTGTGTTCTACTCGTGCATAGAAACTACGCATAAACCTGGCTCATGATGCCACTGTTGGGAACGTAGCAGAAATTCAAAATTTTCTACGCATCACCAAGATCAATCTGTGGAGTAATCTAGCAACGAGGGGAAGGGGAGTGCATCTACATACCCTTTTAGATCGCGATGCGGAAGCGTTGCAAGAACGCGGATGAAGGAGTCGTACTCGTAGCGATTCAGATCGCGGTTGATTCCGATCTAAGCGCCGAACCACGGCGCCTCCGCGTTCAACACAGGTGCAGCCCGGTGACCTCTCCCACGCCTTGATCCAGCAAGGAGAGAGGGAGAGGTTGGGAAAGACTCCGTCCAGCAGCAGCAGCACGACGGCGTGGTGGTGATGGAGGAGCGTGGCAATCCTGCAGGGCTTCGCCAAGCACCGCGGAAGAGGAGGAGGACATGGAAGAGGGGAAGGGCTGCGCTAGAACTTGGCCTTCTGCTGCCCTCCCACCCCCCACATATAGGGGCAAGGGAGAGGGGGGCCGGCCCCCTCAGATCCAATCTGAGGAGGGGGCGGCGGCCAGGGGGGTTGCCTTGCCCCCCAAGGCAAGGGGGGCGCCTCCCCTTAGGGTTCCCCCAAACCCTTAGGCGCATGGGCCTTGGGGGGGAAGGCGCCCAGCCCACTAAGGGGCTGGTCCCTCTCCACATACAGCCCATAGGGCCCTTCGGGGCTGGTGGCCCCTCCCGGTGGACCCCCGGAACCCTCCGGTGGTCCCGGTACATTACCGGTGACGCCCGAAACTCTTCCGGTGGCCAAAACGGGACTTCCCATATATAAATCTTTACCTCTGGACCATTTCGGAACTCCTCGTGACGTCCGGGATCTCATCCGGGACTCCGAACAACATTCGGTAACCACGTATATCTATTCCCTATAACCCTAGCGTCATCGAACCTTAAGTGTGTAGACCCTACGGGTTCGGGAACCATGCAGACATGACCGAGACGTTCTCCGGTGAATAACCAACAGCGGGATCTGGATACCCATGTTGGCTCCCACATGTTCCACGATGATCTCATCGGATGAACCACGATGTCGGGGATTCAATCAATCCCGTATTCAATTCCCTTTGTCTATAGGTATGTTACTTGCCCGAGATTCGATCGTCGGTATCCCGATACCTTGTTCAATCTCGTTACCGACAAGTCTCTTTACTCGTTCCGTAACACATCATCCCGTGATCAACTCCTTGGTCACATTGTGCACATTATGATGATGTCCTACCGAGTGGGCCCAGAGATACCTCTCCGTTTACACGGAGTGACAAATCCCAGTCTCGATTCGTGCCAACCCAACAGACACTTTCGGAGATACCTGTAGTGCACCTTTATAGCCACCCAGTTACGTTGTGACATTTGGTACACCCAAAGCATTCCTACGGTATCCGGGAGTTGCACAATCTCATGGTCTAAGGAAATGATACTTGACATTAGAAAAGCTCTTAGCAAACGAACTACACGATCTTGTGCTAGGCTTAGGATTCGGTCTTGTCCATCACATCATTCTCCTAATGATGTGATCCCGTTATCAACGACATCCAATATCCATGGTCAGGAAACCGTAACCATCTATTGATTAACGAGCTAGTCAACTAGAGGCTTACTAGGGACATGGTGTTGTCTATGTATCCACACATGTATCTGAGTTTCCTATCAATACAATTCTAGCATGGATAATAAATGATTATCATGAACAAGGAAATATAATAATAACCAATTTATTATTGCCTCTAGGGCATATTTCCAACAAGCCCCAAGCTGCTCTTCTAAAATTTTGGTGACCAAAGGTTGGGCCAGGGTTTGGATTGCAACCAACTTTTTGGCCAGCCGTTGTGATTCTGTACTAGCGTGCGGGCGAGTTTCGGGCGGCTGTTTCCTTCGCCAAAATTTTGGCACGCCATTGTTTTTGTCGGGCTGGTGTGGGCTGAATCCAAACAGCCCTATGTACGGAGCATTAGAAGCAAATGAGTGAATTTACACTCTAAAATATGTCTATATACATCCATACGTAGTTTTTATTGAAATCTCTAAAAGACTTATATTTAGGAACGGAAGGAGTATTCTCAAATTTGAAGTTTTTTCTTTTAAAAATGATCAGATCTACTACTGCTCCAAAGTTGTACTAAAGCGCAGACTAAGACATTGTCTAGTGGTGGAAAGGGGTTGATGCATTCCCACCCACCCAGGTTCAAGACATGGTAGTTGTAATTTGGATTTGTCGCACCAATTATGCTCTAAGGGTTTCCTTTGCGGTCTTTCTATCAAAAAAGTTGTAATAAAGCAGCGTCAATTAATATGGATCAAAAAGAGTATAAAAGTTCATGAAAAATACAATGCATCTCAAACATATAATAAAAATAATGTCAAGATTCCAAGAGATCAATGGCAATCAAAAAGTCTTGATGCATGTGCCCCTAAGGACCAGCGTCTTAGAGCCGCTATCGCCACCGTTGAACCCTTCCATAGATTTGAAGCACCTAACATCACCACATGACATGAAACTCTAACCTCACTGAAAGAAGAAGTGTCGCTATCTGCCCGAGCACCGCAACATAAGGAGTAAAAAACCTTAAAGTAAACTACTAACAGGAGCGGAGGCACCGAAATTCCCCTCTTTGCCAGACGCCACTAGAGCGGCAAGTAGAAGGGAGGCATATCCACAGACTCGTCGTGAAACCTCAAGGGAAGGGTTTGATCTAGCCGTTAGGTGAGGAAAAGTAGCTTACTAAATGATGACACACAAGTATAGGGGGTCTATCATAGTCCTTTTGATAAGTAAGCGTGTCGAACCCAACGAGGAGCAGAAGGAAATGATAAGCAGTTTTCAGTAAGGTATTCTCTGCAAGCACTGAAATTATCGGTAACAGATAGTTTTGTGATAAGTTAATTTGTAACGGGTAACAAGTAACAAAAGTAAATAAGGTGAAGCAAGGTGGCCCAATCCTTTTTGTAGCAAAGGACAAGCCTGGACAAACTCTTATATAAAGGAAAATGCTCCCTAGGACACATGGGAATTATCGTCAAGTTAGTTTTCATCATGCTCATATGATTCACGTTCGTTACTTTGATAATTTGATATGTGGGTGGACCGGTGCTTGGGTACTGCCCTTAGTTGGACAAGCATCCCACTTATGATTAACCACTCTCGCAAGCATCTGTAACTATGAAAGAAGAATTAAGGAAAACCTAACCATAGCATGAACATATGGATCCAAATCAGCCCCTTACGAAGCAACGCATAAACTAGGGTTTAAGCTTCTGTCACTCTAGCAACCATCATCTACTTATTGAAGGAAATATGCCCTAGAGGCAATAATAAAGTTGTTATTTATATTTCCTTATATCATGATAAATGTTTATTATTCATGCTAGAATTGTATTAACCGGAAACTTAGTACATGTGTGAATACATAGACAAACAGAGTGTCACTAGTATGCCTCTACTTGACTAGCTCGTTGAATCAAAGATGGTTAAGTTTCCTAGCCATAGACATGAGTTGTCATTTGATTAACGGGATCACATCATTAGAGAATGATGTGATTGACTTGACCCATTCCGTTAGCTTAGCACTTGACCGTTTAGTATGTTGCTATTGCTTTCTTCATGACTTATACATGTTCCTATGACTATGAGATTATGCAACTCCCGAATACCGGAGGAAGACCTTGTGTGCTATCAAACGTCACAACGTGACTGGGTGATTATAAAGATGCTCTACAGGTGTCTCCGAAGGTGTTTGTTGGGTTGGCATAGATCGAGATTAGGATTTGTCACTCCGAGTATTGGAGAGGTATCTCTGGGCCCTCTCGGTAATGCACATCACTATAAGCCTTGCAAGCAATGTAACTAATGAGTTAGTTGCGGGATGATGCATTACAGAACGAGTAAAGAGACTTGCCGGTAACGAGATTGAACTAGGTATTGAGATACCGACGATCGAATCTTGGGCAAGTAACATACCGATGACAAAGGGAACAACGTATGTTGTTATGCGGTTTGACCAAAGGTCTTCGTAGAATATGTAGGAGCCAATATGAGCATCCAGGTTCCACTGTTGGTTATTGACCGGAGATGAGTCTCGGTCATGTCTACATAGTTCTCGAACACGTAGGGTCCGCACGCTTAACATTCGGTGACGATCGATATTACGAGTTTATGTGTTTTGATGTACCAAAGGTTGTTCGGAGTCCCGGATGAGATCAGGGACATGACGAGTAGTCTCGAAATGTTCGAGACGTAAAGATCGATATATTGGAAGGCTATATTCGGACATCGGGAAGGTTCTGAGTGGTTCGGGTATTTATCGGTGTACCGGAGAGTTATGCGAATTTGCCGGGGAGTATATGGGCCTTATTGGGCTTTAGGGGAGAGAGAGGGGCTGCCTAGGGCAGGCCGCGCGCCCCCCAAGGCCTAGTCCGAATTGGACTAGGGGGAGGGGCGGCGCCCCCTCCTTCCTTCTCTTCTCTCTTCCCCTTCCTTCTCTCCTACTCCTATTACTTGGAAGGGGGGGAATCCTACTCCCGGTGGGAGTAGGACTCCCCAGGGCGCGCCATAGGAGAGGGCCGGCCCTCCCCCTGCTCCACTCCTTTATATACGGGGGAGGGGAGCACCCCATAGAGACACAAGTTGATCATTGATCTTTTAGCCGTGTGCGGTGCCCCCTCCACCATAATCCACCTCGGTCATATCGTAGCGGTGCTTAGGCGAAGCCCTGCGTCGGTAGCTTCATCATCACCGTCATCACACCATCGTGCTGACGGAACTCTCCCTCGAAGCTCTACTGGATCGTGAGTTCGTGGGACGTCACCGAGCTGAACGTGTGCAGATCGCGGAGGTGCCATACGTTCGGTACTAGGATCGGTCGATCGTGAAGACGTATGACTACATCAACCGCGTTGTCATAACGCTTCCGCTTACGGTCTACGAGGGTACATGGACGACACTCTCCCCTCTCATTGCTATGCATCACCATGATCTTGCGTGTGCGTGGAATTTTTTTGAAATTACTACGTTCCCCAACAGTGGCATTCGAGCCAAGTTTATGCGTAGATGTTATATGCACGAGTAGAACACAAGTGAGTTGTGGGCGATACAAGTCATACTGCTTACCAGCATGTGATACTTTGGTTCGGCGGTATTGTTGGATGAAGCGGCCCGGACCAAACATTACGCGTACGCTTACGCGAGACTGGTTCTACCGACGTGCTTTGCACATAGGTGGTTGGCGGGTGTCAGTTTCTCCAACTTTAGTTGAACCGAGTGTGACTATGCCTGGTCCTTGTTGAAGGTTAAAACAGCACTAATTTGACGAAATATCGTTGTGGTTTTGATGTGTAGGTAAGAACGGTTCTTGCTCAGTCCGTAGCAGCCACGTAAAACTTGCAACAACAAAGTAGAGGATGTCTAACTTGTTTTTGCAGGGCATGTTGTGATGTGATATGGTCAAGACATGATGCTAAATTTTATTGTATGAGATGATCATGTTTTGTAACGGAGTTATCGGCAACTGGCAGGAGCCATATGGTTGTCGCTTTATTGTATGCAATGCAATCGCCCTGTAATTGTTTTTACTTTATCTCTAAGCGGTAGCGATAGTCGTAGAAACAATAGTTGGCGAGAAGACAACGATGTTACGATGGAGATCAAGGTGTCGCGCCGGTGACGATGGTGATCATGACGGTGCTTTGAAGATGGAGATCAAAGGCACAAGATGATGATGGCCATATCATATCACATTATATTGATTGCATGTGATGTTTATCTTTTATGCATCTTATTTTGCTTTGATTGAGTGTAGCATTATAAGATGATCTCCCACTAAATTTCAAGGTATAAGTGTTCTCCCTGAGTATGCACCGTTGCGAAAGTTTGTCGTGCCGAGACACCACATGATGATCGGGTGTGATAAGCTCTACGTTCACATACAATGGGTGCAAGCCAGTTTTGCACACGCAGAATACTCAGGTTAAACTTGATGAGCCTAGCATATGCAGATATGGCCTCGGAACACTGAGAACGAAAGGTCGAGCGTGAATCATATAGTAGATATGATCAACATAGTGATGTTCACCATTGAAAACTACTCCATCTCACGTGATGATCGGACATGGTTTAGTTTATTTGGATCACGTGATCACTAAGATGATTAGAGAGATGTCTATCTAAGTGGGAGTTCTTAAGTAATATGATTAATTAACCTTTAATTTATCATGAACTTAGTCCTGGTAGTATTATCATATCTATGTTGTAGATCAATAGCTCGCGTTTAGCTCCCCTGTTTTATTTTTGATATGTTCCTAGAGAAAACTAAGTTGAAAGATGTTAGTAGCAATGATACGGATTGGATCCGTGATCTGAGGATTATCCTCATTGCTGCATAGAAGAATTATGTCCTTGATGCACCGCTAGGTGATAGACCGATTGCAGGAGCAAATGCAGACGTTATGAACGTTTGGCAAGCTCGATATGATGACTACTTGATAGTTTAGTGCACCATGCTTTACGGCTTAGAATCGGGGCTTCAAAGACGTTTTTGAAACGCCACGGAGCATATGAGATGTTCCAAGAGCTGAAATTAGTATTTCAGACTCATGCCCATGTCGAAAGGTATGAGACCCTTGACAAGTACTTTGCCTACAAGATGGAGGAGAATAGTTCAGCTAGTGAGCATGTGCTCAGAATGTCTAAGTACTACAATCACTTGAATCAAGTGGGAGTTAATCTTCCAGATAAGATAGTGATTGACAGAGTTCTCTAGTCACTATCACCAAGTTACTAGAACTTCGTGATGAACTATAATATGCAAGGAATAGCGGAAACGATTCCCAAGCTCTTCGTGATGCTGAAATCGACGAAGGTAGAAATCAGGAAAAGCATCAAGTGTTGATGGTTGACAAGACCACTAGCTTCAAGAAAACGGAAAAGGGAAGAAGGGGAACTTCAAAAAGAACGACAAGCAAGTTGCTGCTCCCGTGAAGAAGCCCAAAGCTAGACCCAAGCCTGAAACTGAGTGCTTCTACTACAAAGGAAATGATCATTGGAAGTGGAACTGCCCTAGATACTTGGCGGATAAGAAGGATGGCAAAGTGAACAAAGGTATATTGGATATAGATGTTATTGATGTGTACTTTACTAGTGTTTATAGCAACCCTCAACATTTGATACTGGTTCAGTTGCTAAGAGTAGTAACTCGAAACGGGAGTTGCAGAATGAACATAAACTAGTTAAGGGCGAGGTGACGATGTGTGTTGGAAGTAGTTCCAAGATTGATATGATCATCATCGCACACTCCCTATACTTTCGGGATTAGTGTTGAACCTAAATAAGTGTTATTTGGTGTTTGCGTTGAGCATGAATATGATTTGATCATGTTTATTGCAATATGATTATTCATTTAAATTAGAGAATAATTGTTGTTCTGTTTACATGAATAAAACCTTCTATGGTCATACACCCAATGAAAATGGTTTGTTGGATCTCGATCGTAGTGATACACATATTCATAATATTGAAGCCAAATGATGCAAAGTTAATAATAATAGTGCAACTTATTTGTGGCACTGCCGTTTAGGTCATATTGGTGTAAAGCACATGAAGAAACTCCATGCTGATGGGATTTTGGAATCACTTGATTATGAATCACTTGATGCTTGCGAACCAGGCCTTATGGGCAAGATGACTAAGACTCCGTTCTCCAGAACAATGGAGCGAGCAACTGACTTATTGGAAATAATACATACTGATGTATGTGATCCTATGAGTGTTGAGGCTCGCGGCGGGTATCGTTATTTTCTGACCTTCACAGATGATTTGAGCAGATATGGGTATATCTCTACTCCTAATGGACGAGTTGGTGAATAGTCTCCGCGGTTTATTTTCGCTGGTTTTTTTCATCTCTCCTCCCACCACCCCTCCCACCCTGGTCCGCGGTTTATTTTCGCTAGTTTTTTTCGTCTCTCCTCCCACCACCCCCTCCCACCCTGGTCTATCGGTTTATTTTCTATCCACTCTTTATTACAACCAGAACTTTCCTAACGTATAACAAATCACGGATCTAACTTCCTTAAGTTATGCAAATCAATCGATTCCTTTTATTGGTTCAATTTGTCTTAGGAAACAAATAACAGATTTTCAAAAAACAAATAATACATTTTAATCTAACTTTCCTAACTTATCTAAATCAATCGATTTCTCTTATTAGTGAAATTTGTTTTAGGAAACAAATAACAGACACGTCACAACTTTCCTCCCAATAAATAGTTTCTTAACATTTGCAAACTTTCCTAATCAGACACGTCACAAACGGGCAGGTACTGATATCACGTTACCAAACAATAAAACCCCATTTGCAAAGAAATCAGTTCAAAAATGCTAACTTTTCTAAATTTTTACCTTTCCTTGATAACAACCAATATTTCCTATGTTTTCCACCTATTGAAGGAATTATCCCTCCATCGATATTAGCATTTTTTGAACTGAGATCTCTGGGTTATGTCTTTTTGTGATTCTTTCCAATTGTGACCTCTCCTTCCACTCCGGCTCCTTCTCGCATAAACACCTCCACCACAGCCAGGTGACACCGCCCCAGACCTCCTGCCTCTCCACACCTTCTCCGCCACCTCCTTATCGTACTCCATTAACAATCCCTCCGCCACATTTGTCCACGGCGGTGTCGAGGGCATGGCGCTGCAGTGTACAAGCGGTAGAGCAGCGCATAGCAGCAGGAAGTAACACGCAGCAGGTGAGGCGAGCGTCCGACGGTGGAGGACAGAGATGCGGCCGGCGTGGCTGAGGGGGCGACCGGCAGAAGATGGCCACGACTGGAGGCGGCGCGACGCAGGGGCGCGACAGCGGGGTGAGCGAAGGGATAGGCAACAGCAGATGGGGCGAGCGCAGCCAGCAAGAGTGTGGCGCGCGGCCAGGGTGTGTGTCGCGCGGAGCACAGTGGTGCGGTGGCTGCGGGGAGCGCGACGGCAGCGGCGGGCGTGACCGACGCGGTGTAGCATGGGCGTGGGCATGGAGAGGGAGTGGCCCCGCAGGCACGGAAGACGAGCGGCAGGCTCGGGCATGGGCGTGCATAGGAGCGGGCATGTGCCACGGGGTCAATCCGAGGAGCTCGGTGGCTACCCCTGCAATGGCCATGGTGGACGGCGGTTCTCGGCCACGGCGAAATACCTAACGAGAGCAAACGAGAGGGGAAACAGGGCAAAGGCAAGAGGAGATCATGGCGGTGTCAATGGCGCCCTAGGGGAAGACATGGGAGCTCGGGGCGGCGCGGATCGAACGGCAATGTGGCGGTGGCCAAAGGTTGAGGAAGACGGCAGCGACGTTGATGCGGGGGTGCTGGACTTGATCTCGTTGCCGCAGACGAAGTAGCGAAGGCGTTCGGAGCTCCTCGACAAGCTCCTAGCCCGCAGGGAGGGCAGTGGCCGTGTGGACGGGGTCGGTCATGGTGGCCGTGGCGTCTGACTTCGTCCAGATCGACGGGATCGAGCGAGCGAGGAGGAGAAGTGGATTTGGGAGGAGGCATCGAGGTGGAGTGAGGCCATGGGGGCAGGGAAGGCAGGGCGTCACCCTTATCCATTCCCCTTTGATGCCAGCGAGGTGGTCGGGCGGGAGCCCGACTCTGTAGCGACGGGCTCGGGGAACAGGAGAAGACGACCGCGCGGGGACTGGACCGCTGAGCCGGTTCGGTGGCAAGGCCCGGGGGGCAGGGCGAATCCCCTTTTACATCGTCCTTTTGGTTTTTCAATGTATTCTAATCTGTTTCTCCTTTTTAACACCGTTTTCTATTTATTCTTATCAACTAAATGATCTCTACTCCTAATGTCTCAGTTGGTAGTCTCCGTTCCAGGTTTATTTTCATCCCACCTCCCGAGTGAGGGAGAGGGGGAGAGAGAGTGAGGAAGAGGGATGGAGAGTGTGTGTGTGTGTGAGAATTTGATGGTAAAAAAGGTCGTCAATGTCACTTAATATGTATGAGAATATTAAATGTAATATTAACATAATTGATATTGAACTTTTAAAGTCAATGTGGCCCCGTTGCAACGCACGGGCGTTCTTCTAGTCTACTTGATAAAACACAAGTCTGAAACATTTGAAAAGTTCAAAGAATTTCAGAGTGAAGTGGAAAATCATCGTAACAAGAAAATAAAAGTTTCTTCGATCTGATCTTGGAGGAGAATATTTGAGTTACAAGTTTGTTCTTCATTTGAAACAATGCAGAATAGTTTCGCAACTCACGCCACCTGGAACACCACAGCGTAATGGTGTGTCCGAACATTGTAACCGTACTTTATTAGATATGGTGCAATCTATGATGTCTCTTACCGATTTACCACTATCATTTTGGGGTCATGCATTAGAGACAACTGCATTCATGTTAAATAGGGCACCATCTAAATCCGTTGAGACGACACCAAATGAACTGTGGTTTGGCAAGAAACCAAAGTTGTCGTTTCTTAAAGTTTGGGGTTGCGATGCTTCTGTGAAAAAGTTTCATCCTGATAAGCTCAAACCCAAATCGGAGAAATGTGTCTTCATAGGATACCCAAAGGAGACACTTGGGTACACCTTCTATCACAGATCCGAAGGAAAGACATTCGTTGCTAAGAATGGATCCTTTCTAGAGAAGGAGTTTCTCTCGAAAGAAGTGAGTGGGAGGAAAGTAGAACTTGATGAGGTAATTGTACCTGCTCCCTTATTGGAAAGTAGTTCATCACGGAAATCTGTTCCTATGACTCCTACACCAATTAGTGAGGAAGCTAATGATGATGATCATGTAAACTTCAGATCAAGTTACTACCGAACCTCGTAGGTAAACCAGAGTGAGATCCGCACCAGAGTGGTACGGCCCTGTTCCGGAGGTCATGTTACTTGACCATGACGAACCTATGAACTATGAGGAAGCGATGATGAGCCTAGACTCCGTGAAATGGCTAGAGGCCATGAAATCTGAGATGGGATCCATGTATGAGAACAAAGTGTGGACTTTGGTTGACTTGCCCGATGATCGGCAAGCAATAGAGAATAAATGGATCTTCAAGAGGAAGACGGACGCTAATAGTAGTGTTACTATCTACAAAGCTCAAATTGTCGCGAAAGGTTTTCGACAAGTTCAAGGTGTTGACTACGATGAGATTTTCTCACTCGTAGCGATGGTTAAGTCTGTCCGAATCATGTTAGCAAATTGCCACATTTTATGAAATCTGGCAAATGGATGTCAAAACTACATTACTTAATGGATTTCTTAAAGAAGAGTTGTATATGATGCAACCAGAAGGTTTTGTCGATCCTAAAGGTGCTAACAAAAATGTGCAAGCTCCAGCGATCCATCTATGGACTGGTGCAAGCATCTCCGAGTTGTAATATACACTTTGATGAGTTGACCAAAGCATATAGTTTTGTACAGACTTGCGGTGAAGCCTGTATTTACAAGAAAGTGAGTGGGAGCACTACAGCAGTTCTGATAAATATATGTGAATGACATATTGTTGATCGGAAATAATGTAGAATTTTCTGGAAAGTATAAAGGAGTATTTGAAAGGACTTTTTCAAAGAAAGGCTATATTCGGACATCGGAAAGGTTCTGAGTGGTTCGGGTATTTATCGGAGTACCGGAGAGTTACGGGAATTCGCCAGGGAGTATATGTGCCTTATTGGGCTTTAGGGGAGAGAGGGGGGGCTACCTAGGGCAGGCCGCGTGCCCCCCAAGGCTTAGTCTGAATTGGACTAGGGGGAGGGGCGGCGTTCCCTCCTTCCTTCTCTTCTCTCTTCCCCTTCCTTCTCCTACTCCTATTACTTGGAAGGGGGGGAATCCTACTCCCGGTGGGAGTAGGACTCCCCAGGACGCGCCATAGTAGAGGGCCGGCCCTCTCCCTCCTCCACTCCTTTATATACGGGTGAGGGGAGCACCCCATAGAGACACAAGTTGATCATTGATCTTTTAGCCGTGTGCGGTGCCCCCCTCCACCATAATCCACCTCGGTCATATCGTAGCGGTGCTTAGGTGAAGCCCAGCGTCGGTAGCTTCATCATCACCGTCATCACGCCGTCGTGCTGACGGAACTCTCCTTCGAAGCTCTACTGGATCGCGAGTTCGTGGGACGTCACCGAGCTGAACGTGTGCAGATCGCGGAGGTGCCGTACGTTCGGTACTAGGATCGGTCGATCGTGAAGACGTACGACTACATCAACCGCGTTGTCATAACGCTTCCGCTTACGGTCTACGAGGGTACGTGGACGACACTCTCCCCTCTCGTTGCTATGCATCACCATGATCTTGCGTCTGCGTAGGAATTTTTTTGAAATTACTACGTTCCCCAATACTTATTACTTCCCAATGCCTTCCCCTAGGCCCAAACAATGGTGAAGTGTGATGTAGTCGACGTTCACATAACACCACTAGAGGAAAGACAACATATATCTCATCAAAATATCGAACGAATACCAAATTCACATGACTACTTATAACAAGACTTCTCCGATGTCCTCAGGAACAAACGTAACTACTCACAAATCATATTCATGTTCATAATCAGAGGGGTATTAATATGCATAAAGGCTCTGAACATATAATCTTCCACCGAATAAACCAACTAGCATCAACTACAAGGAGTAATCAACACTACTAGCAACCCACAGGTACCAATCTGAGGTTTTGAGACAAACATCGGATACAAGAGATGAACTAGGGTTTGAGAGGAGATGGTGCTGATGAATATGTTGATGGAGATTGACCCCCTCCCAATGAGAGGATCGATGGTGATGACGATGGTGACGATTTCCCCCTCCCGGAGGGATGTTTCCCCGGCAGAACAGCTCCGTCGGAGCCCTAGATTGGTTCCACCAAGGTTCCGCCTTGAGACGGCGGCGCTTCGTCCCGAAAGCTTCCTTCTGATTTTTTCCAGGGCAAAGACACCTTATACCAGAAGATGGGCATCGGGGGGCTTCCAGGTGGCCCATGAGGCAGGTGGGCGTGCCCAGGGGGGTAGGGTGCGCCCCCACCCTCGTGGACAGGGTGTGGGCCCCCTTCGGTTGATTCTTTCACCAGTATTTTTTATTAATTCCCAAAAGTGCCTCCCTGAAGTTTTAGGACTTTTAGTGTTGTGCAAAATAGGTCTCTAATATTTGCTCCTTTTCCAGCCCAAAATTCCAGCTACCGGCATTCTCCCTCTTCATGTAAACCTTGTAAAATAAGAGAGAAAAGGCATAAGTATTGTGACATAATGTGTAGTAACAACCCATAAATGCAATAAATATCGATATAAAAGCATGATGCAAAATGGACGTATCAACTTCCCCAAGCTTAGACCTCGCTTGTCCTCAAGCGGAAGCCGATATCGAAGAATATGTCCACATGTTTTGAGATAGAGGTGTCGATAAAATAAATTCGGACATGAGGGCATCATGATCATTCTTAGAATAGCAATATATATATATATATATATATATATATATATATATATAGGGTCGCGCTATTCGTCACCCTGGGTGAGGAATAGTTATTCTTCACCCCCTCTCTATTTTGACATCAATGCACCGTATTTTTACATTTTGCAATTTATTCAATGCAAAGTATGAATCAGAAACTTCATTGAAAACTAACAAACTATAATCTCAGTCACTGAAGCAATTGCAATTTATCATAACATCGGAAAGAGTCAATATAAGAGCTTTTCAGGAAGCTCACATACTCAACTATCATTTAGTCTTTCACAATTGCTAACACTCACGCAATACTTATGGGTATGAAGTTTTAATCGGACACAGAGAAAGATAGGGGCTTGTAATTTCGCATCCCAACCTTTTACTTCAAGGGTAATGTCAACGATAATGCTTTATGAAAACCCACATCCAATTATATATATATATATATATATATATATATATATATATATATATATATATATATATATATATATATATATATATATATATATATATATCAGGATCTTTCCAACACATAGTGCTTGCCAAAGGATAAAGTGTAAAAAGGAAAGGTGAAGATCACCATGACTCTTGTATAAGGTATAAGACGAAAATAAAAGATAGGCCCTTCGCAGAGGGAAGCAGAGGTTGTCATGTGCTTTTATGGTTGGATGCACAAAATCTTAATGCAAAAGAAAATCACTTTATATTGCCACTTGTGATAGGGACCTTTATTATGCAGTCCATCGCTTTTATTTCTTCCATATCACAAGCTCGTATAAAGCTTATTTTCTCCACCCTAATAGATCATACATATTTAGAGAGCAATTTTTATTGCTTGCAACAATGACAACTTACTTGAAGGATCTTACTCAATCCATAGGTAGATATGGTGGACTCTCATGGCAAAACTGGGTTTAAGGGTATTTGGAAGCACAAGTAGTATCTCTACTTGGTGCAAAGAATTTGGCTAGCATGAGGGGGAAAGACAAGCTCAACATGTTGGATGATCCATAACAATATAATTTATTTCGGATATAAGAAAACATAACCCATTACGTTATCTTCCTTGTCCAACATCAACTTTTTAGCATATCATATTTTAATGAGTGCTCACAATCATAAAAGATGTCCAGGATAGTATATTTATATGTGAAAACCTCTCTTTCTTTATTACTTCCTATTAATTGCAACGATGACCATAACTATGTTTGTCAACTCTCAACAACTTTTATTCACCATACTCTTTATATGTGAAATCATTACTCTCCATAAGATCAATATGATCTCTTTATTTCTTTTCATTCTTTCTTTTATTCCCTTAAAATCATAGCAAGATAGCAAAGCCCTCGACTCAAGACTAATCTTTATTATACATAGCTCACAGACTCGATTACATAGATAAGGATCAACACAAAAACTCAAAGCTAGGTCATACTAAACTTTATTCTACTAGATCAAGATATAACCAAAAGGATCGAACTAAGAAAACCGGTAAAGATAGAAGTGTGGTGGTGATACGATACTGGGGCACCTCCCCCAAGCTTGGCAGTTGCCAAGGGGAGTGCCCATACCCATGTATTTATGTCTCTTTCTTCGGAGGTGGTGATGATGGAGTTGTTGACAATTGTGCCTTCAACTTTTTCATATTGTAGTTGAGGAGAGCAATTTCCTCCTTTAAATCATCGACTTCCAACTCCAGCTTCAAGATCTTGTCACATAAGCCCCCTTTGCTTTTCTGCCGAAAACGAGAAGGAATAGATAGATTTTTAGAATGGTTAGCTCTCTTAGGGAGACTTGATTTCTTGAATTTCACGTGCATATCCCCAGGTTGAGGTAGAGGCACATCCTCCTCCTCGGAGCTTGAGTCATCGATCCTCATCAAGTGAGCATCCTCCTTGTCATCCGTAGTTCGACCGTAAGGTGATAAGTCCCCACAGGTCTTTGGGTCAGCAACGAGATGTGAGACATAGCTCTTTCCATCAGAGCCTTGAGATGACATATTTTCAGAACTGTGCAGAAACAACTCAAAACAAAAACAGAGGATTTTGTCGTGGTACCATGGTCAAAACCTTCGAGAGATTATATAATGAATTTTTATCGACCAAAAGAAGTATCGTGCAAGAAAACGGAGTCTGGGGAGCACACGAGGTGCTCACGAGCCAGGGGGGCGCGCCCTCCACCCTCATGGATGCCTCGTGTCCTTTTCGGACTACTTCTTATTTTCCTATTTTTCTAAATATTACAAAACAGAGAAAAACTGCTATTAGAACTGTTTTGGAGTCGGTTTACTTACCGTACCACATACCTATTCCTTTTCGGAGTCTGAAACATTCTGGAAAGTGTCCCTTATGTACTCCTGCGGGGTTACGGTGTCAATAACATTAGTTTCAACATTTATGGGATTACCTAAGATATAATGTTTGATTCTTTGACCGTTCACCACCTTCGGATTTGTGCCTTCGAAGTTGTTGATTTTTATGGCACCGGAATGATAGACCTCCTCGATAACGTAAGGACCTTCCCATTTAGAGAGGAGTTTTCCTGCAAAAAACCTTAAGCGAGAGTTGTATAACAGAACATAATCACCTACATTGAACTCATGCTTTTGTATCCTCTTGTCATGCCATCTTTTAACTTTTTCTTTAAACAGTTTGGCATTCTCATAGGCCTGGGTTCTCCACTCATCAAGTGAGCTAATGTCAAATAGTCTCATCTCACCGGCAAGTTTGAAATCATAATTGAGCTCTTTAATGGCCCAATATGCCTTATGTTCTAGTTCGAGAGGTAAGTGACATGCTTTTCCATAAACAATTTTATAAGGAGACATACCCATAGGATTTTTATATGCAGTTCTATAGGCCCATAATGCATCATCAAGTTTCTTGGAACAATTTTTTCTAGATCTATTAACAGTCTTTTGCAAAATTAATTTAATCTCTCTATTACTTAGTTCTACTTGACCACTAGACTGTGGGTGGTATGGAGATGCAATTCTATGATTACCATCATACTTAGCAAGCATATTACGAAAAGCACCATGAATAAAATGTGAACCACCATCAGTCATTAAATATCTAGGGACTCCAAACCTCGGAAAAATAACTTCTTTAAGCATCTTAATAGGGGTGTTATGATCAGCACTACTAGTTGGAATAGCTTCTACCCACTTAGTAACTTAATCAACAGCAACTAAAATATGTGTATACCAATTAGAGGAAGGAAACGATCCCAGATAATCAAAGCCCCAAACATCAAATGGTTCAATAACAAGTGAATAGTTCATAGGCATTTCTTGAGGTCTACTAATATTAACAATTCTTTGACATTCATCGCAAGACAAGACAAACTTATGGGCATCTTTGAAGAGAGTAGGCCAATAAAAACCGGATTGCAATACCTTATTTGCAGTTCTATCTTCAGTGTGGTATAAATTTAGCAACAATGTAATTAGCATAATCAGCATACCATGGAGTAGTACGAGAAGCATTTATGACATTTAATTGTTCATCAGGAAAGCTATCATCAATAGGTAGTGGGTCATCAAGAACATTTTCTAACCTAGACAAGTTGTCTGCAACGGGGTTCTCAACTCCCTTTCTATCAATGATACGTAAATCAAATTCTTGTAGCAAGAGAACCCATCTAATAAGTCTAGGTTTAGCATCTTTCTTTTCCATAAGATATTTAATAGCAGCATGATCAGTGTGAACAGTTACTTTAGAATCAACAATATAAGGTCTGAACTTATCACAAGCAAATACAACTGCTAAAAATTCCTTTTCAGTGGTAGCATAATTTCTTTGGGCACTGTCTAGAGTTTTACTAGCATATTGGATAACATTTAGTTTCTTAACAACTCTTTGTCCTAGAACAGCACCTACATCATAATCGCTAGCATCACACACAATTTCAAAGGGTAAATTCCAATCAGGTGGCTGAACAATAGGTGTAGAAATCAAGGCTTTCTTAAGTATTTCAAATGCTTCTACACAATCATCATCAAAGACAAAAGGAACATCTTTCTGTAAGAGATTAGTCAGAGACCTAGAAATTTTTGAGAAGTCTTTAATGAACCTCCTATAAAAACCGGCATGACCAAGGAAACTTCTTATACCTTTAATGTCCTTAGGACACGACATCTTTTCGATAGCATCAACTTTAGCTTTATCAACTTCAATACCTCTTTTAGAAATTTTATGCCCCAAGACAATACCTTCATTAACCATAAAGTGGCACTTCTCCCAATTCAAGACAAGATTAGTTTCTTCACATCTCTGCAAAACTCGTTCAAGGTTGCTTAAGCAATAATCAAAAGAAGTTTTATACATGGAGAAATCATCCATGAAAACCTCAACAATCTTTTCACAAAAGTCAGAGAATATAGCAGTCATACATCTTTGAAAGGTAGCAGGTGCATTACATAAACCAAAAGGCATACGTCTATAAGCAAAGGTACCAAAAGGGCATGTAAAGTGGTCTTTTCCTGGTCCTCTTTTGACACAGGTATTTGAGAGAAACCAGAATAACCGTCTAGAAAGCAAAAATGTGTATGTTTGGATAATCTTTCTAGCATTTGATGAATAAAAGGTAAAGGGTAATGATCCTTTATAGTAGCTTTATTTGATTTGCGGAAATCAATTACCATTCTATAATCTGTAACAATTCTTTGTGGGATCAATTCATATTTATCATTAGGAAGAACAGTAATACCTCCCTTTTTAGGGACACAATGGACAAGACTTACCCACTGACTATCAGCAACGGGATAAATTATACCTGCCTCCAGAAGCTTTAGTATTTCATTTCTTACCACTTCTTTCAACTTAGGATTTAACCGTCGTTGCTGATCAACAACCGATTTAGCGTCTTTCTCCGATTTTATTTTATGTTGGCATAGAGTGGGACTAATGCCCTTAAGATCATCAAGAGTATATCCAATAGTAGCACGGTGCTTCTTCAGAGTATTCAATAATTTCTCTTCTTCCTGCTCTGAAAGGTTAGCACTAATAATAACAGGATATATCTTTTCGTCAAGATAAGCATATTTAAGAGTATCTGGTAATGGTTTAAGCTCAAACACGGGATCACCCTTGGGTGGAGGAGGATCCCCTAGGATTTCAACAGGCAAGTTGTGTTTCAATAAAGGTCCCTGTTTAAAGAATACTTCATCTATTTCCCTTCTTTCATTCATGAACATATCATTTTCATGGTCAAGCAAATATTGTTTTAAAGGATCATTAGGAGGCACGGCAATAGAAGCAAGACCAATAATTTCATCCTTACTAGGCAATTCTTTATCATGGGGTTGTCTACGAAATTTAGAAAAATTAAAATCATGAGACATATCCCCTAAACCAACAATAACAATATCCTTTTCACAGTCTATCCTAGCATTAACAGTATTCAAGAAGGGTCTACCAAATATAGTGGGACAAAAGTCATCTTCTGGGGAACCAAGAACAAGAAAATCAGTAGGATATTTAACTTTCCCACCCAAAACTTCAACATCTCTAACAATCCCAATTGGTGAAATAGTATCTCTATTGGCAAGCTTAATAGTAACATCAATACCTTCTATTTCGGCAGGTGCAATATCATGCATAATTTCTTTGTATAAGGAATGAGGTATTGCACTCACACTAGCACCCATATCACATAAGCCATGATAACAATGATCTCCTATTTTAACAGAAACAACAGGCATGCCAACCACAGGCCTATGTTTACCTTTAGTATCGGGTCTAGCAATTCTAGCAGCTTCATCACAGAAGGAAATAGCATGCCCATCAATATTATCGACCAAGAGATCCTTAACCATAGAAATACTAGGTTCAACTTTAATTTGCTCAGAGGGTGTAGATGTTGTAGCTTTAATCTGACGAACCACAGTTGAAACTTTAGCATGATCCTTTATTCTAGCAGGGAAAGGTGGTTTCTCAATATAAGTGGTATTCTTTTCTTCAACTTTAACAGGTTCAACTACTTTTACTTCAATGGGAGGATGATATTTAAACCACTTCTCCTTAGGGAGATCAACATGAGTAGCAAATGATTCACAGAAAGAAGCTACTATCTCAGAGTCAAGTCCATATTTAGTGCTAAATTCACGAAAAGCATCGGTATCCATAAAAGATTTAACACAATCAAACTTAGGTGTTATACCTGACTCCTTACGTTCGTCGAGATCCCAATCTTCAGAGTTGCGTTTAATTCTTTCCAATTAATCCTATTTGAATTCAATAGTCTTCATCATAAAAGAATCGGTACAAGAAGTATTGAGCATGGAGTGATTATTGAGAGAAAGCCGAGCATAAAATTTTGAATAATAATTTCTCTTGAGAGCTCATGATTGGGGCATGAATATAACATTGACTTAAGCCTCCCCCAAGCTTGAGCGATACTTTCTCCTTCGCGAGGCCAAAAATTATATATATAATTATGATCACGATGAACCAGATGCATAAGATAAAACTTCTGATGAAATTCCAATTTCAATCGGTTGTAGTTCCATGATCCAATATCATCACATAGCCTAAACCATGTCAATGCCTTTCCCTTCAAAGATAAAGGGAAGACCTTCTTCTTGATAACATCCTCGGGCATACCTGCAAGCTTAAATAATCCACAAACTTCATCCACATAGATTAGGTGCATATCGGGATGTAATGTTCCATCTCCTGTAAAAGGATTAGCTAGCAGTTTCACTATCATACCCGAAGGAATTTCAAAGTAAACATTTTCAGTAGGTTCAGTAGGTTGAGGAGCAACTCTTTGCTCTACTGGTCGGGGTGAAGATACCCCGAACAAGCCCCTCAAAGGATTATTTTCCATAGTAACAAGTGACAGTAAATTTCAGCACACTATATAAATTTTTCCTTACCAAATTCCACCTACCAAAGGCGCTTCACTCCCTGGCAACAGCGCCAGAAAAAGTCTTGATGACCCACAAGTATAGGGGATCTATCGTAGTCCTTTCGATAAGTAAGTGTGTCGAACCCAACGAGGAGCAGAAGGAAATTATAAGCAGTTTTCGGTAAGGTATTCTCTACAAGCACTGAAATTATCGGTAACAGATAGTTTTGTGATAAGATAATTCGTAACGGGTAACAAGTAAAAAAAGTAAATAATGTGCAGCAAGGTGGCCCAATCCTTTTTGTAGCAAAGGACAAGCCTGGACAAACTCTTATATAAAGGAAAACGCTCCCGAGGACACATGGGAATTATCGTCAAGTTAGTTTTCATCATGCTCATATGATTCGCGTTCGTTACTTTGATAATTTGATATGTGGGTGGACCGGTGCTTGGGTACTGCCCTTACTTGGACAAGCATCCCACTTATGATTAACCACTCTCGCAAGCATCTGCAACTATGAAAGAAGAATTAAGATAAACCTAACCATAACATGAACATATGGATCCAAATCAGCCCCTTAAGAAGCAACACATAAACTAGGGTTTAAGCTTCTGTCACTCTAGCAACCCATCATCTACTTATTACTTCCCAATGCCTTCCCCTAGGCCCAAACAATGGTGAAGTGGCATGTAGTGGACGTTCACATAACACCACTAGAGGAAAGACGACATATATCTCATCAAAATATCGAACGAATAGCAAATTCACATGACTACTTATAACAAGACTTCTCCCATGTCCTCAGGAACAAACGTAACTACTCACAAATCATATTCACGTTCATAATCGGAGGGGTATTAATATGCATAAAGGATCTGAACATATAATCTTCCACCGAATAAACCAACTAGCATCGACTACTAGGAGTAATCAACACTACTAGCAACCCACAGGTATCAATCTGAGGTTTTGAGACAAAGATCGGATACAAGAGATTAACTAGGGTCTGAGAGGAGATGGTGCTAATGAAGATGTTGATGGAGACTGACCCCCTCCCGATGAGAGGATCGACGGTGATGAGGATTTCCCCCTCCCGGAGGGATGTTTCCCCGGCAAAACAGCTTCGCTGGAGCCCTAGATTGGTTCCGCCAAGGTTCCGCCTCGAGACGGCGGTGCTTCGTCCCAAAAGCTTCCTTCTGATTTTTTTCCAGGGCAAAAGACACCTTATACCTGAAGATGGGCATCGGGGGGCTTCCAGGTGGCCCACGAGGCAAGGGGCGCGCCCAGGGGGGTAGGGCGCGCCCCCACCCTCGTGGCCAGGGTGTGGGCCCCCTTCAGTTGATTCTTTCGCCAGTATTTTTTATTAATTCCAAAAAGTGCCTCCCTGAAGTTTTAGGACTTTTGGAGTTGTGCAGAATAGGTCTCTAATATTTGCTCCTTTTCCAGCCCAGAATTCCAGCTGTCGGTATTCTCCCTCTTCATGTAAACCTTGTAAAATAAGAGAGAAAAAGGCATAAGTATTGTGACATAATGTGTAGTAACAGCCCATAATGCAATAAATATCGATATAAAAGCATGATGCAAAATGGACGTATCACTAAACGGTGTGGTTTCTTTTGTAGAGACTTTCAAATTTGAAGTTAAACCTTTTATCTCTCAAACCGTTAACCCGATTGACGATCTGCTTCCACTGTTAGCTTTCTTATGACTAGATCTTTGAAACTAGATTCCATGTTGGTATGTTTCGACAACTTATTTTTTTTGCCAATACTTGTCAGATTGTTGCCACCTACTTGTCATGTTATTAGCTATTTAGTTGTCAGATTAATAAATAACTTAGTTGCTAGAATTTTGAACGTTGGTATACGTGACTAAAAGGCTTATGATACTTTTGTAGATTGTAGTTTGATACGGACATGGTTAAACTGAGCTCGAGCTCACATGAATGGTAAATCCGAAAAAGTAAAAGTAAACTAAAAATAAAAATTTGTTTTTCTAGAAAACATTGACAAGTATTTAATTGCTTGCAAAATTTCAACATTAGATGACTTTTGTGATAAACACGGCAAAAGATGCTCCAAGAATGTTGGATCATTGTTTTTTTGTCATGTCTTTCACAAATGTCATTTCGTGGTGAAACTTTGCAACCAATGTAAACATTTGTCAATGTTTGCTACAAAAAGTATTCAGATTTTCTTTATTTATTTTACTTTACTATTCACTCGAGCTAAGAAAAACACTTTTAGTTTAATACCTCTTTTTATTCATTGTTAACACTTGAATACTCACTATCTAGCTCTTCACAACATTGCAATGTTTATAACAGGGTCCATTTAGGGCACATCTAAATGGGGCTTAATTGTCTAAATGAGATTTAATTAAGTCAGATCTAAAAATGACATCATTCATGTTTCGCCATCCTCATGTTTTTTTCATTGTTGTTGTGTTGTATGGATCAAGTCTTTCCCCATCAACTTGGATTGGGCCTGTTGGGTTACCGTGATTTTCTTCTGGCTGTATTTTTTCGTGAACACGTAAAGCTTACGTATCACTCTATTGATAGAAAAGTTATAGTGATTACAAGAGGTGGTACAACACATAACACAGACGCAAAAGGTGTGAACATGGTGCCCGAAATAGAAAGACATGTGATGCTCGACCCAAACAAAGAAAAACACAGGTAACCTTGTCGTCTTCAGAAGCAACCCAAAACAACAACTAGACGACCAACATCTCCAGATCCAGAACATGGTCAAACTTTGACCGAAAATACGCAAAACAAAAAATACTTCCAAGACCAGCGGCGCTCCTCTCCTCTTAAACCACCGCCGCTCCTCTCCTGTTCCAATCTAAATCCAGCGTCGCTCCTCTCCTCTTCCATTTCAAAACCAGCGCCGCTCCTCTCCTATTCCAATCCAAAACCAGTGCTGCTCCTCTCCCGTTCTAATCCAAAACCAGCGCCTCTCCTCTCCTCTTCCATTCAAAAACCACCGCCGGCGAGTGAAGGGGCTGTGGAGAAGTAGATCGATGGAGGAGTACAACCGATACGTGAGGATCGCAGACGGTGACCCTGTGAAGCTAACTAGGATGTTCGAGATACAGTCTTGGTTTGACAACAAGGACCAACTAGCGGCGACGGCGACATCCATGGCCAAATATCTGCAACAGAGCGAAAAGACGACGATACTCCCGAAGGGAGTCGCACGGGAGTACATAGAGCTTCTCCTCTGGGCCATGGAGCAAATAGATTCACCGAATCCGATCGTGAGGCAGCGGTGGCGGGAGTATCGTTCCAAGATGGAGCATCCACTAGAGATTGTAGGATCGAGCATCTACAGGGTGCCGTTTGTGAGGGTGCCATGCAAGCGCGAGCCGGTGGAGTCTTCGTCGACCGAACCCAACTGCAAGAGGAGAAAATCAGTTGCCCCAATGACGCTTCCCCGCCTTCCTCTCCCTCGCCATTCACATCATCTCACAGGATGGCTGTCTATCGCCGAGGAATAGGAGGGGACTGCCCCCCAACCCAATAGTCGGGCAGGTTGTGAATTGTCAGGAGGAGCTTAGGGTTGTTAGTATTTGCAGGTTCTGAATTGTGTTTTGTGTTGTGTATTTTGAGAGTACTTTCAGATATGAATGTCTATTGAATTTCAGATTTACAGTATTGAGCATATGAAGTATTTTATGAATTCTAGAGATCTATTTTTAGCACTTATAAAATGTAGTTTCATATAAAAGTGCAGACAATGTGATTCTTAGAGAAGAAACTGCAAGTTTCAGTTTTAGATAAGAAACTGCAAGTTTCAGAGGCAGAGCATTTATATTAACACACCCTTTTCAAACAGGGATAACATCATGTTGGAAGTTTTATTCATGGTCGAAAATGGAACTCCAGCCAGTTAACATCATGCTGATCGACATTCATGCATAGCACATCTTCATATGATGCATAGTCAAAAAGATATGCTATTTTTCAAAATGCCCACACAATGTCGAGTGTGCGAAAAACAGAGAAAACGAGGGACGAAGTTTGGACGTGGTGTGCGTAGATGACAATGGGGACCCGCATGTCAATAATGGCAGAGGCAAAAAAATTGGAGATATTTTCATTACATCAGGTGGAATCGAACCCGGGCGGAATAGCGGACGGGTAGTGTCACTTGGCCACTGGGCTAGTTCAGTAGTTTCGGTAGAAATAAGGCACAACATCTACCACTACTGTAGCATGCCTTCCCCGACTCCGGTGGTTCATTCTCGTCCTCCTCCTTTGTGCGCTCGCCTCGGCGCCGCTGTCTGCCGTTGTGAACATGCTGAACAAACGAGAGGAATCTGGAGAGGACTGTACGTGGAAAGGCGGACAGTCGGGATCCACCAGGTCTATGGCCGTACGCAAGCAAGTGCCTCACTGAAGAAAATACTTTCTAATGCTATACTGACGCACTACAACAAATATGTCAACTTGCGACCATCACTATTGGTCACTGAAACAGAAGGTCAAAAGCTGGCAGTCGTAAACTGAAATTAACGACCTTCTCTGTGAGAAGGTCGTGGAATTCCACGACCAAAACAAAAGGTCGTTGATACTATGACCTTCTGTTTTGGTCGCTAGCTCTCTGTCCAAGCCACGTCGGATCCGACGTGGCAATCTGACGTGGCAAAATTGCGACCAAATGAAAAGGTCGTTGATAAGAATCAGCCCGGTCCATTTCGCTGCTTTAGATGGGCCGAGCCCAACAATTCAGCCTTTTTAATTTTTTTTCTGTCAATTTTTGGTCGACTTCATGGGCCAAGCCCAACGTTGTAGCCTTTTTTATTGTTGGCCCATGGCCTTTTATTATTTATTGATTTTCTATTTTCAGCCATTATATATTCAAGCTGGTCCCACTAGTCAGATGGGTCCCACTTGTCATGATCATCTCTCAAATTGGTCCCACATGTCAGAAATGTACAAATTTGACAGATTATTTTCATAAGTGGCCCCCTTGGTCAAGTTTCCATTTCACAAGTTTTCAGATCGCATACATAATAAAAAAGAACACATAAATTTCATCAAATATACCACTAAATAAATCTATTACAATCTTTACAACACATATATGCTACAATATGCTACTCTTCACTGAGTATAACTTGACAGCTTCACGGCTTCACACTTGCTTCACACTTGCTTCACACTTCAGACTTGAGCATCTGTAAAAGAGGAACAACCACAATTTTAAATCTCAATTGCAGTATAGGCCATATACAGAAGCAGTTCAAAGTTGAAACAACATCAGTTAAACACACGCACACAGACACTTATTAGTCAAACTGCATTATAGGACCAGGACAAGGAAGCTCCTATTATCAAATCAACACACATAATGTGGATGTCTCATGTGAGCATCATGTTGTGGTTTTACAATGATACAACAACAAAATACAATATCTTCAATGCAAATTATGGTACTTGTAGCAAAACAGTTTGGAACAACAACTACACAATACATTATAAAGAGAGTAAGCTTGAATCAAACAGAAAAGGGAACACTTTCGAGTTTAAAAATTAAAACATTTGCAAGATATCCCAACTCGCAAGTTCAAGAGGCATAATTCAGAAACTTGCATCACAGCACTATAATAAGAGTAGCATTCGACTTGACACACGGAACAGCGACACAAAAGAACTATGGCACAGCGTATGTACGGCGACTTGTTGGTGTAGATGGTCCAATTGATGAAGAACTCTGACAGCATGGCTCCGAGCTGCCCGAAAAGCGCACTGGAGGCGCAACTCCACC
This sequence comes from Aegilops tauschii subsp. strangulata, assembly GCF_002575655.3. NCBI lineage: Eukaryota > Viridiplantae > Streptophyta > Magnoliopsida > Poales > Poaceae > Aegilops > Aegilops tauschii. Next base: position 51,347,661 of record NC_053040.3, on the reverse strand, counting down.
GAGAACAGCACTTGACTGAAACAGCAAGAAATTGTCAGCCTCTACCCTCTAGTCTGGTACCACATCCCCACAAAATCATGAAGGCCAAAGTCACAAGCACGAAAGCAGGTTACAGCCAGGATCTATGATGATTTTCTACTATGCACTAGTATTGCTGGATAACTCATCGAGCAAGACAAAATACAAACACAGGATCTAATGATGATACAGCACGGTCGACCATAATGATGAAAGGAGCAACCATTCCTTAACAGCAAGCATAACTGGAAAAGATATTGAGGATTTTCCAGCAGTAAACATTGACAGATTGCTGCTAGTGCATACTAGTATGATTCACACCAGAGAAACCATCCAATTCGATGAGCACATAAAAGTAATTTAACTGGGCAAAGATCCCCCCTCCCCCACCCCAAATCTACAGGAACAGAAGAGCTACACTGCGTCAACGGACGCAACCGAGCTCACATGCAGTAAGACCAAAGCAGAGGCATACATGCATGCCAGCAAGAGGATTGCTCCTGCTAGCTGCTGCTGCTGCCACAAAACGCATGACACATTAGTTGCAGTACAAGCTATGGATCTGGATTCTGGACTGAGATCCAACACGACAGACGTACAGTGAAGTGCAGATATGCAACTAGTAGGAAATCTACAATACTTGAGATATAGGTATGCAGCAAGAACAGCAAGCAATGCAATGATAGTATGAGAGCACTGTAGCTCTGGAAGTAAAAAGAACATAATGCAGCGATGTGCAAGTCACTGAACTTCATAGCAATAACCTGCCACAGCTCAGCTCTTATGTACTTCAAGCTGTCAAAAGCATAGATGCAATATTAATCCTTGTACTCTGCAATAATAGGGGATAAAACTGTTGAATTTTCACCGAATAAGTTGGACAGAAAGTATAGCAGTGGGTAAGCTCAGGTTACTTGGGTTGTCGACCAGAGGTGCCTTCCAGTTTGCCCTTGTTGTTTAGGTTCTTGATATTCTGAATACACAGAAATCTCAGCTCAGAACTTGTAATACACATCGCTGCTTGTCTAAACAAATAGACTACCTAGTAATATTGCCATGAGATAGTTCATGGTGTACCTTTTGTTTCCATGGCCCCTTGAACTGGTTTGGAATGGTTGGAGTTGTCCATTTCCCATCTTATACAATCTGCACCTTCAAATAGAACAAATATATGTCAAACATAGATGAGCAGAAAATACCAACTACTCAACGAAAAAACTAATGTGCAGATAGTACTCGAACAAATCAAAGAGGAAGGAAACAAGACATCTGCTTTGCTAGCTAGGAGTGGGTAAACTGAAACATGAGCATGTTGGCCTAACGTTGCCGTAATAGCCGGATGGGATGAAGCGTCGTTCTAAATAAAAGTAAAGGCGGCAGAGAGGCTAGTGCATCGTCCGACGCGCCTGCCTGCCTCGGAGATGAATGCGAGACTAGCGGAATTTGGCTGCCATCAATTAGTTGAGCCATAAGATTGGTTAGTCTAGCAAGCTTATTAATGTTTGAACGATTCAGCATTTATAAGGTTTTTACAACAAACATGTTGGCATCATGAGGCTGGCACGGGCCGGATCCAGACAGAGACAAGCAACAAGACCCCCACCCACTACTAGGAAGTAGAGCATCTAACAGAACTGCGAGAGATGAAGCAAGCAAGGGGAGGCCAGCAATTCAGTTTGCCAGGAGCAGTAACAGGTTGGATAAGAATTGGGAGGCCGGCAATTCAGTTCGCCAGGAGCAGTTACAGGTTGCATAAGAATTCAGTTCGCCAGGAGCAGTAACAGGCTGGAAATATTTCTTTCCCCGCCTAGCTGAAGAGTGGCAGCATACGGGATCATGCGGCAAGGAATCCATCTATCTAGCCGCAGGGATCGGCGGATCAGGAGGCGGCTGTCGGTGTCAAAACGGGCAGATCTCGGGTAGGGGGTCCCGAACTGTGTGTCTAAGGTGGATGGTAACAGGAGGCGAGGGACACGATGTTTACCCAGGTTCGGGCCCTCTCGATGGAGGTAATACCCTACTTCCTGCTTGATTGATCTTGATGATATGAGTATTACAAGAGTTGATCTACCATGAGATCGTAGAGGCTAAACCCTAGAAGCTAGCCTATGGTATGATTGTCGTTGTCCTACGGACTAAACCCTCTGGTTTATATAGACAACGGAGGGGGCTAGGGTTACACAGAGTCGGTTACAAGGGAGGAGATCTACATATCCGTATTGCCAAGCTTGCCTTCCACGCCAAGGAAAGTCCCATCCGGACACGGGACGAAGTCTTCAATCTTGAATCTTCATAGTCCAACAGTCCGGCCAAAGGATATAGTCCGGCTGTCCGAGGACCCCCTAATCCAGGACTCCCTCAGTAGCCCCTGAACCAGGCTTCAATGACGATGAGTCCGCCGCGTAGATTGTCTTCAGCATTGCAAGGCGGGTTCCTCCTCCGAATACTCCATAGAAGATTTTGAACACAAGGATAGTGTCCGGCTCTGCAAAACAAATTCCACATACCACCATAGAGATAATAATATTTCCACAAATCCAATCTGCCGATCGCTTTTCATAATGTGATGTATTGCCGTGGTCTGGTCATGACGAACTGTTTTTCCGAGCCTGCCACTGCACGTGTCGCGAGGCGGTTTTCATTAGCACGTCCTATCGAAGCAGAGATCGTGTCCTTTTTTTCACGGGATTCTCATCAATACGGGTATAGGTAACCCAATCGTGCCCGTTGGTATGACTCCTCGATTTAGGCAAGTCCCAAACGGCCACGCGGAGGACGCTTGATATTCATCCCCTTTATAAAGAGGCCTAGGCCTGTCTCCTTCCTCTCACGCTCAATCAAACCCTTCCCCCACCTCGAGTTCCAACACCTAAGGCTCAGGCTAGGCGCTTCGGACCTACAATCATGTCTGGATCCAACCTTCAAGGTCGGTGGGTGCCCTCCTCCGTCACAGAGGAGGACATCAAGAAGCTAAGAGAGGCTAGGTATTTGACCGGCGAAATCTCGCACAGGCTGCCTGCTCGAGGGCAGGTCATTCCCACTCCCGAACCTGGCGAGAGTGTCGTATTCGTCTCGCACTTCCTCCGAGGGCTAGGTTTCAGTCTAGATCCCTTTGTCGGAGGGCTCATGTTCTACTACTGGCTCGATTTCCATGATCTGGCTCCGGATTCTATCCTTCACATCTCGTCGTTCATCGTCGTGTGTGAAGCCTTCCTCCGCATTACCCCACACTTCGGCCTATGGCTCAAGACCTTTAATGTGAAGCCAAAGATGATTGAGGGGCGACATGCAGAGTGCGGAGGCGCTGAAATAAGCAAAGGCGCCGATGTTCCATGGACAAAGGGTTCCTTCCCGGAGGTGTCCAGTTTATGGCAACGGGAGTGGTTTTATATCACAGCTCCCTGGGGTACCAAGTGGGTAGCCGCCCCTGCCTTCCGCTCGCCCCCCCCTGCCACAACTGGCGTCATGGGTCAACAAGGGGCTGGACTGGGGGCCAGCAAATGATGTGCCGACATTGCAGAGTCGCATCCGAGATCTCCACGAGAGAGATATCAGCCTTGTTAAGGTAATGCAAGTTATGCTAGTTCGTTGAGCCCTGCCTTGCAAACGTCGACCTCTCCGTATGTGGGAGTTCAACCCGGAAGGACCACGAACTATTCAGCACTTCTTCGGCGTGACGCTCGAAGAGATGTACAGATCGTTCTTCGGATCACAAATAGAGTGTCCGGACACCTCCGAGGATGTGGGTCTGAACTGCAATCGCCCAGACACTCAAGTAAGTAATTCCGTGGCCGAACACGTTATCTTTTAATTTATCACAACATCATTCTGAAAAGTCGCCTTTTGACCAGGACTGGATAAAAAAGGCGAAGATGATCAGGTGTCCGGCCCCCCTTCCCGAGGGCTCACCGGATTCTGTACTAGCCAGGATGCTCGAGCTTGCACCTTATCAAGCGCCATCAGGGGAAGGTAAAGGGAGGAGTAAAGAGGCCGAGAGCGAGCCTCACTCACTATTCATCCAAACCGGGCGAATTAGTGCCTCCTCGAAGGAGGATAACCGGGGGGAAGAATCTAAAATTCCCTCTCCCCGTGGAAGGAAGAGGACCGCCTCTGAAGACTTGGAAGTAATGGTCTCCAAGCAAGGGAAGAATTCTTTGTCAGAGGGTCCTACCCCGGAGGGCATCCTTACCGCACAGTACCCGCAAGGGGACCAGCCCTCTACCGAACTGTAAGTAAACGAAAGTACTTTATAGTAAATATACCCTGCTTCATTTCTGAGAATAGTAACCGAGACATATGTTTTGTAGTTCGGATCGTAGCCCTTCGCGACAGAGTTCGTCTTCGGGGGATCTTCTTCCGGAGATGATGGAAAGCGAAATGCCTCCCCGCTCCTCCCCGCCTCGTGAAGCGGGCGACCCTGAGGTGTCATCACGGAGGATTTCTCCCGATCCGCAAAGGCCAGAAGGTAACCCTTCGGCCACCCGAAGTCCGGGGTATTTGGCTCCTAAGGAGAGCAACAGAAAGAGTCTGAAACTGTCCGGTGCGCGACCAGACGCACTGATGAATCTTCTGGAGCAAGCGGCTATCTCAGAAACGCATCATACACTAATGGGTACGATGGTCGAGAGGATTTCATCCGCCGAAAGCGGGTTGCATGAAGCTTTTGTGAGTCTGCTGAGAGGCTTTGAGGTACGTGAAGTAATATATATTTTTTGGACGATCCCGCACATGCTAGGTGTGGCCTATGCAGATAGTAGCCCCTGGGACTCTGGTTGCTGTCGAAAAAGACGGCAAATAGAGGATCATAGTCCCAGGTAATAACTGTGCTGCTTTCATGTGCGGGTGGCTGCGGGTCCGGTGGCTACCCGGACTGGTGAGTTTGCCGAACTGAAGCGGCAACTTGATGCGGCAGATGCCGACATCGTGCTTGTAAATAAGCGGCTTGACAAGGCACAGGGTATGTATTCTCCTAGGATCAATACATATTAAGAGGAGCATGATGCTAGTATCTGTAATATGCTGTAACTGCAGATGGAGCTGTCGCCGTGGAGACCCTTCGGGCGGAACTTGCCCGAGCCAAGGAACAAGCCAAGAGGAGTGATGCGGCCGCCCTAAAGGCGGTCGAAGAGCTGAGAGCCGAACAGGCTGCGCATTGCCAAAGCAAGGATAAAATAGCCAAGATGGCTGTTGAGTTGAAAGATGCCGCCGATCGTTACAAGCTTCTTGAAAAGGAAAACCGAACGAAGATGACGGACCTGGAGAAGGCCATGGTAGCGGCCAAGGAGCACGCTCTAAAATCAGAGCGGCGAAGGAGGAGCTACTTCAAGCCGGGGATATCGCGGCTGGGAAGCCCTTTTTGTTGCGGACGAAGTTCGGAGATCCTAAGTATGCCCCTCTTGATCAACTATGGAGTTCTGCAGACGCATACGTGGATTTGGCAGCGAGTGCTGCTGATGCGGCCGAGTATTTCAAAGATCAAAAAGATAGTGAAGTGGAAAAGTTGTTTTGGTCATAGTTCAATGTTCCAGTGCGTCCGCTGCTGTTGAATGAGCGAATGGCCGAGTAGGCCGAGCTCCATAGGTTGTCCGGGCTTGCCATGAGGTCTGTTGTGGATCATCTTTGGCTGGAAGGGCCAAGGCCGAATAGTTATTTTAGTTTAGTGCAACAGTTCCTTGGTGCTGTGCTGCGCATCGACGCTATGAAAAGGTCGGCGTGCATAGAGGGTGCGCGGATGGTACTTGCCCGTGTCAAGACATATTGGGCAGAGATGGAGGCCACCTCTATTGCAACCCCGAGTTCGGCCGTGGGCCGAATATCGGCCGAGCACTATTTTGAAGAAGTCCTTGAAGGCGCTCGTTTAATTGAGGCTCAGTGCTCAAAGATATTATGTTCTAGTGACATGTATTCCCATTGTAGAAACAATGTGTATTGAATTATAAAGGCTGTGTTTATACTTTTGCCTGAAAGTATTATGATGCCTCCTGTGCGGCCGTTTATGTATATATGTATATAATCTGAAAGTTTGCAGTCGTCGGCTTCAGCCCCCACGCATATAATGCGGGGATGTTCACAAAAAACGCGTATTCACACTTGATCCAATGTCTTGGTCCGTTAAGGAGGTGATAGCACAGCAAGCGAGGCAATCGGACTATATTGCTTTAGCACTTTCACTTAGCCATAGGAGTTTGACGGTGGGACTACTATATAGCCCCTGGTACCTCCGCGCTCATCCGAATACGGGGCGCATACGTACATGACCGGGAAACGGCCCTTCGTTAATGCGGAGGAATCCCAAAGATTCCGCTAAGTCATCGAGTGGTTGACCAGTCTCACGCTTTATCATGACAGTCAGTTTTCGGTTTTCTCTACTGAGGTGCTCATCCGGATGAACCAGGGCACAATCGCAGTAGTTCTCCCGGTGCCACCTTAGCCGATAGAGCGGAATGTAAGGTAGCAAAACACGGGAGCCGGGCAAACCCAACATTTGACCAAAGACATGATTCGGAGCTGATGCATATAAGGCCAAACTCGCGACGCCGAACACTCCCTAAGGTATTCGGTCTTTACAACATATACCGGGCTGAATAACGCCCTTGATAATGATCCCTGAGTGTCCAGGTACGTGCATTCTTCTGACGTGGCGAAGTGCCAATAACGTCAGCATCCCTCTCGGTTATGCTAAGTATCCGGAGGATGTTAAACAACAAGAGACAGTAAAAAAGGTTTACGCAAGGTCTTAATCTAAAAAGAAACCTTTGAGCGGGGCCCTGCTGCACGTCTGCGCCTGTGTCTTCGTTGTGCCGTATCCTGGAAGGGTGTAGCACAATTACCATCAGTAAAAGAGAGGAACTTAAGTGAAAGTTGTCGTGCGAAAAAATTGGTTATTCTCAATAAACCATTAGAAATCAAGATAATTAAGGTCGAGCCGAACTATAGTCCTTTTAGATGCGGGAAGCCCCTGGTACCGCCTATGAGGGTAAATCCATCAAACCAATCTTAGGTATATCTAAACTGTTACAGCTAGTGATGTGCCGGACTCGTCTAGCCGTGTCCGCGGTCTTGACGACCGATCATTTATTCTGGTTGGAGAGGCCGTTTAGTGTTCGGCTGCTAAAGCTGCCACACGTTCTTCCGCGCGTAAGGAACACTCGATATTTACGCTAATTGTGATGATGCCACGTGGACCGGGCATCTTAAGCTTAAGGGAAGCGTAATGCGGTACTGCATTAAAACGAGCAAAAGCTGCTCTTCTGAGTAGTGCTTGATAGCCACTTCGGAATGGAGCGATGTCGAAGATTAACTTTTCGCTTCGGAAGTTGTCGGGAGAAGCGAATACAACCTCTAGTACTAGAGAGCCCGTGCAGCGGGCCTCTGCGCCTGGTATTACTCCCTTGAAGGTAGTATTACTGTGGCTGATTTTTGTCGGGTCTATCCCCATTTTGCGGACTGTGTCCTGATATATCAGATTAAGACTACTGCCGCCGTCCATAAGGACTCGTGTGAGATGGTATCCGTTTATTATTGGGTCTAACATCAAGGCAGCCAATCCTTCGTGCCGGATGCATGTCAGGTGATCCCTGCGATCAAAAGTGATCGGGCAGGCCAACCAGGGGTTGAACTTAGGGGTGACGGGCTCTACGGCGCGTGTGTCTCGGAGTGCATGTTTGCTTCTCCTCTTCGCCACGTGGATCATGTTCACTGTTTTGACCTCTGGTGGGAATTTTTTCTGTCCCCCAGTGCTTTGCTGGCGAGGCTCGTCCTCGTCTTCACTTGGTGTCTCCCTCCCCTTGTGTTCGGCGTTTAGCTTACCGGCCTGCTTGAAGACCTAGCATTCTCCGTGGGTGTGATTTGCGGGTTTATGGGGGGTGCCATGAATCTGACATAATTTGTCTAGAATCTTGTTTAGGCTTGACGGTCCATCTCTGCTGCCTTTGAAAGGTTTTTTCCGCTGACCCGATCGAGAGCCCCTGAATCCGGCATTTACCATCGTGTTGTCTGGGCTGTCTTCGTTATTTCGACGCTTTCTTTTACTGCGTCGTGGTTTTCCATTGCCGTCCCTGACTTCGGATGTGCCTGGGTCGCTGGTGCTACTACGGCTAGCCAGCTATCTTCGCCCGTGCAAAAGCGGGTCATTAGGCTTGTCAGAGCTGCCATCGTTCTAGGTTTTTCTTGGCCGAGATGTCTGGCGAGCCATTCGTCTCGGACGCTGTGTTTGAAAGCTGCTAAGGCTTCGGCGTCCGGGCAGTCGATGATTTGGTTCTTCTTAGTGAGAAATCTATTCCAAAGCTTTCGGGCTGACTCTCCGGGCTGTTGAATTATGTGACTTAAATGGTCTGCATCCGGAGGTCGGACATAGGTCCCTTGAAAATTAGCCCTAAAGACATCCTCAAGTTCCTCCCAGCTTCCAATTGAGTTTTCGGGGAGGCTCTTCAGCCAGTGCCGAGCTGGTCCTTTCAGCTTGAGGGGCAAGTACTTGATGGCATGGAGATCATCTCCGCGAGCCATATGATATGGAGGATAAAGTCCTCAATCCAGACTGTCGGGGATATACCCTGCGGTATGACCCGGCCAGAAGTATGACCCGACCGGACTTGGCATTTCACCGATGACCCGGCGGAGGACTAGCGACTCATGGGTCTGGCGGCTCATTGGTCAGACAGCTCATGAACCAGACGACTCATGGATGGCCCCGATGGTGGGTCAGACAGAAGACTAGGCCCAAGGCCCAGAAGGCCGGCTCATGTTATGGTGGGCCGGCTTAAGAGGAAACCGTAAGGAATATTCCCTTACAAAGAAAGCAAGACTAGGACTCCACTTGTAATTGAGTAATCCTAATCCTAATAGGACTAGTCATGTAACCCACCCCTTCAACTTATATAAGGAGGGGCAGGGCACCCCAAAGAGGGACAAGCAACAAGAAACAATCTCTAGGGCTGGGCACAAAGAGCCGGCTTACCGGCGACTCTCTCATGAGCATAATGAGACCTAGCCACAAACAGCATGTAGGGCTATTACCGGATGATGTTTCCCGGGGCCCGAAGCTGTCTAAATCCTTGTCTTATGTTGCGTTTCTCGACTCCGCCCAACCCCTCTCAAGCTACAACATAGATGCGTTGGCCTCGCGACTAAGTCCTCACACTAAGGACATATGCCGTGACAATTCCACGACAGTTGGCGCCCACCGTGGGGCGTGACGCACGGTGGTGTTGAGTTCTTGGAGGGATCTCTTTCTGGGATCGAGAAACTCGCGATTGATCGATGAAAAGATCCGGCACGGAATAATCACGTGAGCCGCCAGATAACCTTGGGAGTGCCGGCAAGTTTGTCATTTGGAAATCACAATTATGGATAATTTTTGGAGATGACAGATGCGAGATTCATCACAGACGGAGAGATTTTTTAGGGTTTCTCGTGTAGGGTGGTACACGGACTCCCAAGAAACTTGCCTTTTGTACACATGACGTGGAGGAGGGAAGACAAGCTACGGCAGACTCATACCTTTACTACTAGTCTGACTCCAAATGGACACAGTTTACCAAAACCGTCAAGGATTTCTACTGCAGATTTAATCCGTGTGGCGGACGTGTGTGATTGCTGCTATGCCCTCCCGTCCACATGCGGTTGTCCGAGTCCTGAGGGGGCTGAGATATGTACTTCTCACGTGGGTTGAGTACTATTTGGCGTTTTGATGAAAAACAATCAAGTACAAAAACGTGGAAGGAAGGGGCTCAAGACCAACTCCCAAGGCGACCTGGGCCCTGACGAATTTACCGCAGTCGCTCAATCCCAGGTCATGTGATTGCGCAACCTCGAGTGACCTGCTGCATGACGCCAGGGTATTGATCAATTATAAACAAATGAGTGGTTTAGACAGCTTGCAACGTGGAGGACAACTCGCTCGTCCGTGATGGTTTACAACACTATGGGCGACTTACCCGTCCGACCCCGTGGCCGACTCTCCCGTCCACGCCATTTTACAATGCCACGCCCGACTCGTCTGTTGATCGGGCGAATCAAGTGATATCCTTCTAAATATAATTTTGGCACATATTCCTTTTGTCAAAAAACAAGTACTCTGGCCTGTAATATTTTATGCAGGACGGCTATTAAATGAAAAAGGGGTGGTATTACACCGCGGAGGCATGTTCGGTTGTGCCGCGGAGCTTCATGGACACGCATATCGCTGTCCGGTATACATCAACGCGCCGGCCGACTCGCCCGTCCGCACCACCTTACAACGCCGCGGACGACTCGCCCGTCCGCCCTCGCCGCCAGTTCATGCGTCCGCGCCGGGTTGCAACGCGGAGGACAACTTGCTCGTTCGCACCGGCTTACAACGCCGCGGCCGGCTCATCTGTCTGCTCCCGCGGCCAACTCGGCTGTGATTGATTTCAGCTTCACCGTGATGATCATCAACTCCACGGTGGATAATTTCTGGCCTGACATATCAGGTGAAATCAATCCGGTAAATTTTTATATATTATATATTGTTTTCTTTAAAAAAGAGCAATTACTCTGGCTTGCGATGTTTTTGATGTAGGACAATTGTTCACTACATCAACACGACGTGGTTGACTCGCCCATCCGCGCGGCTTACCGCGCCAGCGATTGACTCGCCCGACCACACTGGTTTACAATGCTGCGGCTAACTCATCTTTCCGTGCCACCTTTAATATTGTGGTCGTCTTTACCGTCCGTCTCTTGCGACCTGATCTACATCAACACACCGGGCCGCACCTGTCTGCGTAAGCTGATTATTGAATATGAGCAAGTCACTGCTTGGGAAGCCCGGTTTTCTTCCAACGACTTGGAGGAAAATTATCATGTGTTATCAGCCGCCGTCTGCACTGGACGGCTCAATGGGCAGGCGCACAAGTCGCTGCCACTATAGTTTGGTTAACTTCAAAACATCTAGTTGGAAGGAACCATTGGCCGAGTTGCTGACACGGCTCATACGGGATCATTTATAACCCGCCACAGTCACCTCAACCTTCTGTGGATTCACATCGCGCTATCAACACCAATGATATACACCTTATGCTATGGTCAATATGGAGAATCTCAAAGCCAACTCCACGAGTCGTCTTGAGACTCGGGGGCTACAATGATATGACTCGGCAGCATTGGTCGGTTTCAATGCATTCAAGAACTCCGGGTCATTGGAGGGAAAAATAACCTGGTCCCGGAGGCTACCGCCATATTGGTAAAAAGTTTAAAGGCCGTCAGAAAATTTCTGGCTTAAAAAGAAGGATTCCGGTTTAGATCCGGCTCAAGAGACTTGAGATCTCCCACAAAGCACTGAAGCTCTTAAATATCCGGTTCAAGGGAAATTTATCTGCCACAAAGTTTTGAAGCTCTCAAATCCGGTTCAAAATCCGGTTCAAGGTAAATTTGTATATCACAAAGCTTTGAAACTCTCAATATCCGGTTTTTCCGGTTCAAAAAGAATTTATCTCTCGCAAAAGTTCGAGTTCTCAGGAAAAATTAAAGGGACCAAAAAGAGTTTGTTACAAAGCACAACCCAAACATAGGTACCCTGCTTTAATGACCATTGGGAGCTGATCGTATTCGAATTTAGCTTAACCCTTTAGGTGTGACCCTGATCGTATTCGAATCAGAGTCGCTAAATATTCTCATGATCACTAGGGGGCTTCCTGTTCAAACATAGGTCGTATTCGCACCAAAGAGAACATAGCTGTAGGTACCCTCTTGATCGGCACACTGCCGAGCTCACTCGGGGACTTCTTGATCGTATTTGAATCATAGCTCAACCCCTTTTGGTAACCGACGTGGATCGTATTCGAATCAGCGTCGTTAAACAACTCTCAAGGTCATTTGGGGGCTTCCTGTTCAAACATAGGTCGTATTCGAACCAAAGAGAACATAGCTGTCGGTACCCTCTTGATCGGCAACGCCAAAGCCACTGGGGGCTATATGATCATATTCGAATCTTAGCTTAACCCCTTTGGGACGGTTTTCTGATCGTATTCGAATCAGAAGCCTCAAAAATTTTGAAGTCTCTTTTTGCAAACAATTTTTGTATTTTATTTGAAGCTCTTTTGATCATATCTAAAGTGTATATGAGTGGTTGCTATTTAACCCAGTTTGACTTTGGATGATAAGTCGCCATCATATGACAATCATAAACATTTGGAAGTCTTGATTTCTAAAGATTGGGTTATCACCCTTACTGCACAGGTCACATAAACCGGCAGTGAAAATTCAATATCACAGGTATAATATTATTATTATAGTTATGTTTCAAAGTTATGATTCATAACAGGCTTATCTGTGACTCCTTGTTACACATCAATGGTTATATGTGAGATATTATGACCCGCCCTGCGGTAAACCGCCAAGGGATCTTGTGATCTAATTATGTGCAGGATAAGACTACATTTGGGTGGTTACCCGCCCTGGTTTTTGACGTTAAGTCGCCAAGGCATATGTTGTTTAAACTCTGCAGGATTTACAGAGCTATGACTTACATAAATGATTAAATTCAAGCCCATCATCAAAGATTGAAATTGGTGTCTCAAAAGGGTTATCAATTCTTGATTTTCTCAAAGGCTATAAGCCGCCGGGTTATAAAAATTCCGGCTTACAATGGAGGCGTATTAAATTGCCATCGGCCAAGAGCCGCCGGGTATTTAAACTCCGGGTTTACTTATCAACAGATGAGGTATTCAAAGTCGCTTTGGCGCAATGGCTATTATTTTATCAATGGATATGATTAATTCTACAATGGAAGGAATAGTCCCGAGTCGCTCCAGGCTTACGACCCGGCACTTGGGGGCTACATTATTCAAATTGATATTACATTGAATATGCAAGTCCCATGTTACTGCCAGCATGTACCATGGCACTTGGGGGCTAATGCAAAGTCATTGTTTGCTCAACTTATTGAAGACCCGACTCATCACATTCTAAATGAGCCGGCCCTTGGGGGCTACCAATTGCTCCTGTCGAAAATTCAAGGTACACAAGCCTTAATCCATTATATTGAAAGATCCACAACTCAGTTGGTAGAGTACAAAGCTCTTAACCTTGTGGACGTGGGTTCAAGCCCCATGGTGGAGATTACATCATATGTTGTTATTATCAATGAATCATATACAAAGTCCCAGCTCGGTAATATCTTACTGACCCGGCCTTTGGGGGCTACACGTTGCTGGTCAAGTTTAAATGATCATATTTACAAAGTCCCTGCTCATTATTGCATAATGACCCGGCCCTTGGGGGCTACACTGGTTGAAGTTTTTATGAGCATAATGCAATTACAAGTCCCAGGTTGCTGCAAGCATGACAACCCGGCACTTGGGGGCTACATATGTGGAATATTCAGTTTATGACTAATGATTGAGATGAATAACCCAGATTTCTTCAAGGTTGCAACACTTATATTGAAGCAAGTCTTAAGTTATCACTATGTTCTCCTCTTAAGACCCGGGGGCTACAGGTGATATGCATATAAGGGAGAAAAAATCTTCAAATTCTCAGTTTGGAGCAGACCAGATTAACCCGGTGTCTGCAACAATCATAACCCGGCATCATTTATTTATAACCCGACAATTTTGGCAACCATCGGCAAGATCTACATCTTTAAGCCGACTGAATATCAGTTGAAATATTTCAAGACCAATATTTTTGTCAAATCAGAGCATTGAAGGCCGACTCAAATGGATTATTTCTTATAATATTTCTTTACAAGAGCCAATGTCAGCAAATGGATTATGAAGCTGGCCTATTGACCCGGATATTCCAGGAGAAAATGTCAAGGACTTAAGGATGATCAGGTGCCGGCTTACAAGAATATTTAACCCGGAGCACAACTTGTCAAATTTGTTCTTGTGATTATGTTGCAGGATCAGTTTAACATGGATAAATCCAAATTAAACTGGGGGCTAATGTCGGGGATATACCCCGCGGTATGACCCGGCCGGAAGTATGACCCGGCCGGACTTGGCATTTCACCGATGACCCGGCGGAGGACTAGCGACTCATGGGTCTGGCGGCTCATTGGTCAGACAACTCATGAACCAGACGACTCATGGATGGACTCGATGGCGGGTCAGACAGAAGACTAGGCCCAAGGCGGCTTAAGAGGAAAGCGTAAGGAATATTCCCTTACAAAGAAAGCAAGACTAGGACTCCACTTGTAATTGAGTAATCCTAATCCTACTAGGACTAGTCATGTAACCCGCCCCTTCAACTTATATAAGGAGGGGCAGGGCACCCCAAAGAGGGACAAGCAACAAGAAACAATCTCTAGGGCTAGACACAAAGAGTCGGCTTACCGGCGACTCTCTCATGAGCATAATGAGACCTAGCCACAAACAGCATGTAGGGCTATTACCGGATGATGTTTCCCGGGGCCCGAAGCTGTCTAAATCCTTGTCTTATGTTGCGTTTCTCGACTCCGCCCAACCCCTCTCAAGCTACCACATAGATGCGTTGGCCTCGCGACTAAGTCCTCACACTAAGGACATCTGCCGTGATAATTCCACGACACAGACCCCAGGGTCTGTGGTTCCGTCGTACGCCTCTATGTTCACGGGTTTGAATCCTTCTGGACATTCGTGGTCCAGCACCTCATCGGTGAAACATAGGGGGTGTGCGGCACCCCTGTATTTGGATGTGTCATGGCGTTCTGATGGTTGTAGTGTTCGGTTTTGGTTGTGCGCTGGAGCGCGTTTCCTTGATCCGTAGATGGATCTGGTCACGCCGGTCTTCTAATGCAAGTCCTCACGTGAATCGTGTGCTGACTTATGTGCGGCCTTGTTATCCTCTCTATCGCAGCGACGAGGTGGTCGATCCGACCGGTCGGCCATTTTGTTCTTCGGCTGTGTGGGCTCTAAGGCCTCATCATCAAATTCACGCAACAACTTGCGCTTTGGATAGCTCTTTGTGTGGTAACTACCACCATACTTTTCTTCATTGTCGAGCACCTTGTTCCATCTACTGTTGAGCGTATTCTGCGCGGCCTTAAGCCTTTGCTTCTGCTTCTTCAGACTCCTCGCGGTGGCAATAAGCCTTCCGCGGAGGTTCTCTTGTTCCAAGTGCCTTTCCGGGATGATGTGTGCATCCTCGCCGAGACTGTTTTCCTCTCCGGAGGGGGGTTTATGAGCTTCATCCTCGGCGTCGGCGTGTCCGGACAGCGGATCCGTACTATGTTCGCCGTTTGCTGGTTCATCCTGCTCTGCCGCTGGGTCAATGCGGTCGTCGTTTCCTCTGGAGTCGAGTCGTGTGTTATTTTCTCTTGCGCTGTTATTGCTGTTTTTGCTGAGGCGGGATTTGGAGCGGCGCCTACGCCGATGCTTTGGTTGCTTCTCGAGGGAGCTATCCTTCACTGCATCCTTCCGTTCCTCGTCATTGTTTTCTTTGGGTGTATCCACCATGTATATGTCATGTGATGAAGTGGCTGTCCAGCGCCCTGTGGGCGATGGTTCCTATTCCTCTCCTGCATCGTCGTCCATGCCGTCGATGTCTTACGAGTCAAAATCGAGCATGTCGGTTGAATCGTCGACAGTGGCTACTAAGTGGGTGGTGGGTGGGTCGCGAATTTCTTCGTCGTCCACATCCCATTCTAGCCGGACATAGTTCGGCCAAGGGTCTCCTAACAGGGAGAGAGACCTTAATGAATTTAGCACATCGCCAAAAGGCGAGTGCTGAAAGATATCCGCGGAGGTAAACTCCATGATCGGCGCCCAATCAGATTCGATGGGCACGGACACAAGCGGCTCGGAGTCCGTGGCCGGGGACGGATCCAACAGTTCGGCAACACGGGCCTCGTAGGAGGTAAGGTCAGTATTCGGTGTTATCGCCACTGAGTGTGCGGCCTCCGTGGCGGGGTCCATGCACCCGTCCACAGAGGGCGCAATTTGTTCCGGATTGAGGGCCGGAGTAGTTGCAGGTGTGATCTCCCGAACACAGTCCAACGACAGAGCTAAATCATGCTTGTCGTGATTGTGCGGCGCACCTAACATGGGCTCGAATCCATCGAAGATCAAGTCTCCGCGGATGTCGGCAGTATAGTTTAAGTTTCCAAACATGACCTGATGGCCAGGGGCGTAGCTATCGATCTGCTCCAGATGGCCAAGCGAGTTAGCCCGCAGTACGAAGCCGCCGAATACGAAGATCTGTCCGGGGAGGAAAACCTCACCCTGGATCGCATCGTTGCCGATGATTGAAGGAGCCATCAAGCCTTACGGGGACGGCACAGTGGAACTCTCAATGAAAGCACCAATGTCGGTGTCAAAACCGGCGGATCTCGGATAGGGGGTCCCGAACTGTGCGTCTAAGGCGGATGGTAACAGGACGCGGGGGACACAATGTTTACCCAGGTTCAGACCCTCTCGATGGAGGTAATACCCTACTTCCTGCTTGATTGCTCTTGATGATATGAGTATTACAAGAGTTGATCTACCACGAGATCGTAGAGGCTAAACCCTAGAAGCTAGCCTATGGTATGATTGTCGTTGTCCTACGGACTAAACCCTCCGGTTTATATAGACACCGGAGGGGGCTAGGGTTACACAGAGTCAGTTACAAGGGAGATCTACGTATCTGTATTGCCAAGCTTGCCTTCCACGCCAAGGAAAGTCCCATCTGGACACGGGACGAAGTCTTCAATCTTGTATCTTCATAGTCCAACAGTCCGGCCAAAGGATATAGTCCGGCTGTCCGAGGACCCCCTAATCCATGACTCCCTCAGCGGCCGGCGGAGATCCCACAGCGGCGGCCGGATCTCGAGGAACGGAACAGAAGGGGGGAGGAGGAGGGGGATACCTTGCCGCCGATGGCTAGCCAGCGGTAGTCCTTGGACTATGCTTGGCAACCTCCTCGAGGGTGAAGAGCTTGCCGGATGACAACATGGTCTCCTCCTCCTCTCTCTCGGCTTCCCCTGGAGGACCAACATCGGAGGTGAGCGAGGACATCCGGGTCAACGCGGGCGGCGTCGCGGAGCCAGTAGTAGTCTTCGACGCCTGCGAGCCTCCACGATGCCTTTCTAGCCACCAGCGGGGCAACCATCGCGGCGGAGGAGCTGAGGGTCGAATCCGCTGCGGCCGCCTCGCCTGCTCGAGCTTGACGAAGCCGTAGACGACACCGACGCCGACGACGGAGACCCTGGCCACCTGCATAGCAACATCCATCGCCAGGTCGGTCAGTCGGCCAGATCTGATCCGCGAGGCCGCGGACGAATCGTGAATCGGAGGAGAGGGGCGCATGGGTCGCTTACGAGGGCGGTGTGGGTGAGAGGAGGACGGTAGGATTCCCGCCGGAGGTCGCCAGGATCGGGCGCCGGAGGTGGCGGCGGCAAGGGAGGAGTGCATCGCTAGGGTTAGCGCGAGAGAGAGGAGGGGTTGTGTGGGGTTCGCGAGAGAGAGGGGTTGGTGGGGTTCGCGAGAGAGATGGGTTTTGCTGCCGTGGGATGGGATGGATGGACGGACGGATGGACTGATGTTTGCCAGGTCATCGATCCAGGCCACAAGTGATTCCACCAATCAGAATTAAGCTTAGGTGGTTTTGTTTATTCATCTGTTTCTCTTATAATTTTCACCCTCTAATTCAGGGTAAACATTCAACATATTAACCACTTATAGTTTGCTAAAATGAACCAATAGTGTGCATATGTGTGTATCTTGGGATGACAAACAATGTTGATTTGGGGGGTTTTCACTTTCATTGCACAAAAGAGCCATTTTCCATTTTTCGAATGCTCAAAATGAGTTTTTTTGTGAATGATCTACCATATATTTGTTCTAAAATTGTACCAAATCAATTTTATAAAATAATAGGACATATTTAATGCACAATTGACCAAATGGTTGGGTGTCAAAATATTTGATCCACCTCTCGTGAAAAAGACAAATTTTCGCCGATTTAGCAGGAAGTGGGTAAAATTTGAACTGCAGCTGCCTGATAGTTTGCTCTTTATTTTTTCCAAAAATCATTTATAGGTATATAAGTATCTATTTAATCAGAGAAACACAAAAAGTTTTCCAAGATTCAACCACTAGCTAGGAACGGTCATGCCTGCTGTTTTGACCGCATTTTGAAACGGGCATAAAAAATTCAAAAAAAAATCAAAAATTGGAAAACCTTCGCATTGTGTCATTATATGTGACCGAGTTACCAGGAAAAATAATAAACTTGGAATACGACAATTGTTCTAAAAAAGTGTTCTCAAAAAAGAGCTATCATGCGTGAAGATGCATGGCTTTCAGGCCAAATGATCAATCTTATGGCCACATTCATGGCATAGTTTGTTCAAATGATCTCATATTGTGCACAAGAAGGCATCTTGGGATGGCAAGCAATGTTGCATAAGGAAGTTTTCATTTTCTTTGGACGAAAAAACATTTTCTATTTTTCGAGTGCCCAAAATGAGTTTTTTTTTGTGAAGGACCTACCATATATTTGTTGTAAAATTGGACAAAATCATTTTTATAAAATAATAGGCCATATTTAATGCACAATTGACCAAATGGTTGGGTGTCAAAATATTTGATCCACCTCTCATGAAAAAGACAAATTTCCGCCAATTTAGTAGGAAGCGGGTAAAATTTGAACTGCAGCTGCCTCATAGTTTGCTCTTTATTTTTTACAAAAATAATTTCTAGGTACATAAGTATCTATTTAATCAGAGAAACACAATTTTTTTCCAAGATTCAACCACTAGCTAGGAACGGTCATGCCCGCCGTTTTGACCGCATTTTGAAACGGCATAAAAATTCAAAAAATTCAAAATTTTGGAAAACCTTCGAATTGTGTCATTATATGTGACCGAGTTACCAGGAAAAATAATAAACTTGGAATACGACAATTGTTTTTAAAAAGTGTTCTAAAAAAAGAGCTATCATGCGTGAAGATGCATGGCTTTCAAACCAAATGATCAATCTTATGGCCACATTCATGGCATAGTTTGTTCAAATGATCTCATATTGTACACAAGGGGGCATGTTGGGATGGCAAACAATGTTGCCTAAGGAAGTTTTCATTTTCTTTGGACGAAAAATTCATTTTCTATTTTTCGAGTGCCCAAAATGAGTTTTTTTGTGAAGGACCTACCATATATTTGTTGTAAAATTGGACCAAATCATTTTTATAAAATAATAGGCCATATTTAATGCACAATTAACCAAATGGTTCGGTGTCAAAATATTGGATCCACCTCTCGTGAAAAAGACAAATTTCTGCCGATTTAATAGGAAGCAGGTAAAATTTAAACTGCAGCTGCCTCATAGTTTGCTCTTTATTTTTTCCAAAAATCATTTCTAGGTACATAAGTATCTATTTAATCAGAGAAACACAATTTTTTTCGAAAATTCAACCACTGGCTAGGAACGGTCATGCCCGCCGTTTTGACCGCATTTTGAAACGGGCATAAAAAATTCAAAAAAATTCAAAAAAATTGGAAAACCTTCGCATTGTGTCATTATATGTGATCGAGTTACCAGGAAAAATAATAAACTTGGAATATGACAATTGTTTTTAAAAAGTGTTCTAAAAAAGAGCTATCATGTGTGAAGATGCATGGCTTTCAAGCCAAATGATCAATCTTATGGCGACATTCGTGGCATAGTTTGTTCAAATTATCTCATATTGTGCACAAGGGTGCATATTGGAATGACAAACAATGTTTCCTAAGGAAGTTTTTATTTTCTTTGGACGAAAAAATCATTTCCCATTTTCCGAGTGCCCAAAATGAGTTTTTTTGTGAAGGACCTACCAAATAATTGTCGCAAAATTGGACCAAATCAATTTTCGAAGATACTAGGCCATATTTAATGCACAATTGACCAAATGGTTGTGTGTCAAAAGATTTGATCCACCTCTCGTGAAAAAGACAAATTTCCGCTGATTCAGTAGGAAGCGGGTCAAATTTGAACTGCAGCTGCCTCATAGTTTGTTCTTTATTTTTACCAAAAATCATTTCTAGTTACATAAGTATCCATTTAATCGGAAATACAAGGTTTGGTGGCAATACATCGAGGTTTGGACGGTGGCCGAGGGCCCCAACTCCAGAGCGCATAAACTAACATGCCCGCCGTGTGGGCACCGCGTGACCGTGGCATTGCCTTGCGTTCTGGGCGGCCTAGGCATGTCTAGTGGGTTGGTTAGTCCCCAAGTAGGTGCTAGTAATAAAATTACAACATAAGATTCTCACGAGGAGACCGGACTATGCTCAAATATGAATTAGCAGCCAAGTGTTTGATTAGCGGTACGGGAAATGCACATGGCCAATGGGCGTGAGTTTTGGATGAGGATGATCACCTACTAAGAAGACTGTCTTCACAAATTTTTAGCTCAAAAGGAGGAGCCTAGGTGGTACTTGCTTTGCAAAGTACCACACTGGACAAAAATATGAAAGTTGAAGCTGGGCTCAAAATAATGAATGGATTGAGCTCAAATTTGGTGGAGGATGGTTATTTGGGCATAGGATAGCACTATAGAAAATTGATACCATTTGGACATGCCAAAGTGGTACTTCCTTCACAATGCTCTTCTCTGGACAGAAACTTGGGAAAATTAGCGAGAGAAATTGGATAAATGAAATGAGCTCAAATTTGGTGTAGGTAACATAGGTATGGTCATGCCCTGGTAAATTTTCAGATCATTTGGGTAAGCCTAGCTAGTACTTACTTCACAAAGCTTCTCTCGAGATAGAAACTTTGGAAATTTTCTGAGAAAAATTTACCAGGAAAATGGAGCTGAATATTATCATGTGGCAATGATTTGGGTATGGAAGAGTGCCCAAAAAGTTTGAGGGTAATAGGAGGGGTCTAGATAACACTTGCTTTGCAACGTCCCAATCTGGCCATAAAATATAAATTGAACCTGGGCTCACATAGGTGATTTGACTGAGCTGCAATTTGGAGGAGGGTGATAATTTGGGCATATGAAGGAACTGTATAAATTTCATGTCATTTGGATATAGAAAAATGGTACTTCCTTCACAATGCTTCTAGCTGGACAAAAACTTCGGAAATTTGCCGAGGAAGATTTGCTGGGAAAATGGAGCTGAATTTTGTCATCAGGCAATGATTTGGATAGGAAAGAGTGCCTAAAAATTTCGAGGGCAATCAAGAATATATAAATAGCACTTCCTTCATAAAGTGCTGTTGTGAACAGAATAGGAAAATAAATATTGTTGAATTATTTTTTAACTAGGCAAGGAAGGATTTTTACATATTTGACGAAGATATGACCCAAAGAATTTATGAGATTTTTCTGGGAATTTTGGAAATGACAGAAATATAGGTTGTTTCACAACCTAGGGCAAAAATTGACACATGGACATGACACATAGGCAAAACTGATGAGGTGGTGCCTAGTCATAGCAACCCACCACAATTTACAAGGTTATGACCATCTATATTGGTCGTGATCAGCTAGAAATAAGGCAGCAGACTAGTGTTGTCTGCTTTATGACCATTTCGTGTAAGGAAATTACGACCATTCTGACCAAAATGGTCGATATAATTGAGGGTTTGGAGCCCCCCGAACAGCTTTTGACCAATTGGTCTCAAATGGTCGTAGATCTATGACCAATTCTTCCAGGGTCACTGATAGAAGGTCACTAGTTGACATATTTCTTGTAGTGACGTTGAGGCCCACGGGTTTGTCAACATAGTTACATTTTTTTAGGTGCTTCAACGTAGTTACTTTTTTTTGCGGGAAGCCGGGGAGCTGGCAGGTATCATTTATTATCAGTGGGCCAGCAAGTATCAGCTGGGTTGTGGGTTGCCCCGTCTAGGCTTTCTTTCTTAACATGCGCAACCCACGACATGCCGGTTTGTATTTTTTTGAGGACCGTCATGAATGGACCGGCCTATGGACCTCCCATCCTAGATTTTTTTTCCTGAAACATCCGCAACCCAACTTATATTTTTTTTGAAGAAAACGCAGAGGTCTGTTCTATTTTTCTATATAAGAATAGGAACGCTAGGTCCAACTTATGTTTCCCTTCTAACTATATTATATATATTTATATTATTTTATATGTTATTATATATTATTGTTATTATCATCATATATTTAACAGATACTTACATATATAAGAAAACAATATCCCACGTCTTATTAACTTATAAAAATAATTTTTTAACAATAAAATCCTGGATTTTTTTACATTAAGGCAACAAAAATCCTGGTGATTGTGTACAAAAGCTTGGTAAGATTTAAGGACCAATGTAATAATAAAGCACTTATTATTTAAATATATTTATAACAAAATGCCCAGCCCCTGTTTATTGTTTGATAACATTGCTTCGCCCAAGCCAACATTAAAATTAGAAACAGCCCAGCAAAATCATGTATTTCGAGAAAGTGCAACTGGGCTATAATTTTTAGGAAAAAATAAATGGGCCGCATGGACGCTACATTATTTGTTCAACCAGCCCAGTAAATTCGTGTATTTCGAGAAAGTGAAAATGGGCTGTAGTTTCAAAAAAATGGGCCGCATGGACGCTACATTACTTGTTCACCCGGCCCAGCAAATGGACTGTAATTCTAAAAAAAAGATCAAATGGACTGTAAATTCTGAAAAATTGGTTGAATATGTGCCACATTTTTTAAGGCTGAAATGTGGGCCAATAGGTCGAAGCCAACGCAAGTCATTGTCAACTTAGTCAACAAATGATTCTGACATCGATAGCCGTTGGATTTACATCCAACGACCTGCATCCATCTTCTATCTCTCGTCTTCTTTCTCCAGCGCCGCCGGGACCACCTGCTCCCGCCTTCTGCTGCTAGCAGCTCTGCTTAGCAGGCTTCGCTGTGAAGCGCTACCCCACCGCCGGCCAGGCCATCCCCCCACCCCTCCACACCTCCTGTTCTTCTCTACCGACTTCCGAACCACGCCGCACCAGAACCAGTTAACCCTCGTACACCTCTCCGTCTGCGACTCCACTTCCGCGTCTTTCCATCTCCGGCTCATCGTTGTCCACCATCTTGGATGCGCTCGGCGCGGCGTGGTCAACAAAAAAAATGAATACTCCCCCTGCTAGCTGGGACCCACCACAATGGAAGGCTGACTTGTGGGCCTACTAAGTTGACGCAGACGGAGGGCTTTGTCAACTTAGTCAATATGAACGATTGTAGCTCCAGTGACCGTACGATGTCCAACCAACGGCCGTAGTGCTTCTTTAACCTCTGGTCTTCTTGCTCCAGCCGCCCAAACCAGCGCCGGTCATGTCGCCTGCTCCTGCCTCCCATGGCCGGCTGTGCTACCACGGAGGCCTCACTGCCCCCTACTACTCCCACCGCTGGCCAGGCCATCCCTCTACTCACCCACACCCCCTGTTATTCTGCGGCGACGGCAGCCTCACACCGCAGCCGAACCAGTCAACCATCGTACTCCTCTCTGCGTGGGTATCCACTGCCGCGTTTTCCCCAGCTCCGTGTCGTCCCCTTCCTAGGCCCCGCCGTCGTCCACCGCCTTGGTGCTCTCGGCGCGGCGTGGTCAATTTGGTCAAGGAACGACTTCCGTCGGAAGAGACTGTACGTGGAGAGGCTGACAGCTGGGTCCACGGCCGCAACATTGAAGTGCAACCTTATTACGCGTAAAATAATGATTCCTCCACCTGACAGTAGGGACCCACCGGACGGGCCACCGTATTTCGCGAAAAAAACGTTTCCCCCCTGACTGATGGGACCAACCAGCTACATCTTTGCACGCAAGGAAGTGCCTCCTTATCCTCCCTGACAGTCGGGACCCACCTGGTCGAAGCGTACGTAGCGTTCTCATTCTGGTCGCGGACGTGTACGTACACACTGGCCGATCGGTCTGTCTGCAGGCTGCAGCGATGAACTGTGGACGAGTAAGGAATGCACATGTTATAGTAGTGGCGCGGACGTAGCATGTACACGTACGTATAACCAAGATGCAAGAAAGTAAATACGGCCACATACTTACATATGGGCGGGGTCTTGAACGGCTACTCGCGCATACGTATGGCCAGGACTCGTGTACATGGAGAGGCAGCGACGACGTCCTGTTCATCGGCAGCCAACCAGCTGGGTCGAAACGGAGAAACTGCGTCGTCGTGTTCATCGGGAGCCAACCGGCTTGGAGGGAACAGCCGAAACGAGGTCTGGCGTACCGCGGAACGGAGGAAACGGCCTTGTGTTCGACCGCCTACAGTCGAAACGGGATCCTGTTCACCGGGAGGGGTGTGGCGTACCGTAAAATGGAGGAAACGGACTTCTCTTCGACCTCCTACGGTCCTATTGATCGGGGGTGTGGGCTACCGCAAAATAGAGGAAACGGACTTGTGTTGGAGCGCTACGGTCGAAACATGGGGTCATGTTCATCGGGAGGGGTGTGGCGTACCGCAAAACGGGACTCCACGATCTACTGTTCATCCACCGTCTACTGCCTCCACGGGCTACTGTTCATCCACCGTCGACCTCCTCCAGCCTCACCTGCGACTGTTCATCCACGGCGTCTCCCTCCTGCCTCCACCAGCTATTGTTCATCCATGGGCTCCTGTTGATCCAGCCTCCACCGCTTCTCCACCGGCTACTGTTCAACCAGCTCTCTCCACGGGGTCCTATTCAACCACCCCTCCACGGGCTACTGTTCATCCAGCCCTCCACCGGCTACTATTCAACCAGCCCTCCATCGGCTGTTGTTCATCCAGCCCTCCACGGGGTCCTGTTCATCCACCCCAATCGGCTCGATTGATCGGGGTCCTGTTCATCCAGCGGCAACGGCCTCTACTACCACGGGGTCCTGTTCATCCAACCCCCACCGGGAACTGTTCATCCAACCCCCAACAACGCTCATTGTTCATCAAGAGGCAGCAGGTTCGATCAGCTTCAGTTAGCAGCAGTAGCGAAGGAATCGCTCGATCGGGTTTAGTTAACAACCAGACCGATCGATCGCTCGGGTTCAGGAACGTGTAGCCTGCAGTGCAATCGCTCGAGTTCAGTAGGCGAACGCCTCGCTCGGGTTCAGTTAGAGCCAACGCCTCACACCCACGCGTGTACATGTACGACAGAAACGCGCATCGCTCGGCCCCGACCACCCACCGTAACCGGGAACTCCCGAAATTTTCCTCGCCCTCGCTTCTACCACTGTTTTTTTCGTCATGGACGGCCCAAAGAATGTCATGCAGCTGCGTCTCTGGCCCGTCTAGGACGAAAAGCCCATTTTCTGTCATGATTTTTTGTCATAGAAGTAGGGGCCCACCACATCTATGATGATACCGTGTTTTGTCATAATTATCGTCATATAAGTGTCATAAGCATGACAGAAAAAATTTCGTTCGGCTCAAAATGTCATGGATGTGTCTTTTTTTGTAGTGAGTACTCTTAGTGGAGAAGAAGGATGGAACCTTGAGGATGTGTGTGTTGATTACCGTTCTTTGAATGATGTGACCATCAAGAACAAGTATCCCCTGCCGATGATCAATGACTTGTTTGACCAGCTAGAAGGAGCTAGTGTTTCTCTAAGATCGATCTTCGGTCAAGTTATCACCAGTTGAAGATCCGTGAGAAGGATATACCCAAGACAACTTTTACCACAAGGTATGGGCTTTATGAGTATACAGTCATGTCCTTTGGTTTGACTAATGCCCCTGCCTTGACTTATTTAATAGTAGTACAGATATAGTCAGGCTAATTACTGTTACGGTTTGTTGAGTTTGTTTCCATCTATATTCCAGCATCCAGCTTGCTGGTATTGAGCGAAGGGGTCCGGAATTGAGAGGGAGCGATTCAGGGAAGGAGACCAGGAATATCCAAAACAACGATTGAAAGGAAAAAACAGAGTTCGATGGGGAAGGAATCGGTGGGCGAGGGGATCGTACGAGGGAGGGACAGTGGAAGGGGGATGGGGGGGTACGAAGCGACAAGTTGTTTCCTAAAATAAATTGCATTAATAAGAGAGATCGGTTGATTTGGGTAAGTTAGGAAAGTTTAGTCCGTGATTTTTTTTACGTTAGAAAAGTGCTGTTTTGCTAAAAAAAGAGTGGAGAGAAAAATAAACCAACGTGGAGAGTGGTGGTGGGAGGTGAGACGAAAAAAACCCGATGGAAGTGAGGGACGAAAAATAACCATGCAATCCTATCAACTGAGACATTCCTCGGCACAATGGGAAGTCACTGTGTAAGAAAGAGAAAGGGTAAAGGAAAAAAAATTAAGGCCAAAAGCCATTTAATCTGAAGGAAAGAGCAGATCGTCCTGCTATGCATCACCAACTCACAAGTTATTTTTGAGGCAGCAGTTCGCACGATATATTATGATGTTCCTACATGCTTTCACAAAATCAACTGCGGCCGAGCAGAGCTGCATGGCTCGATCAATTGACCCAGTCCGGGCCGACCATCCGGTTGTTGGGTCTACGGTTCCTCCTGGGCCTTGACTCAACAACTAGCCTATTCTTGGCGTCTGACGTAGTCGCAGCCATGATGGTTGGGGCAGCCGTCACAGTAGGCGTACCTGCAGTTGTGGCTGTGGTCAGTGTCCCTGCCGTAGGCGTAGCCGGGTCGGGGTCGCGGTACCGCCAAGGCCAAGAAACACATCCAGCAGAGAGGTCAACTTGGAGATCTTGAACTTCATCCCCAAGTTGGGCTTAACGGAGAGGACCCAGAGTGTTAGGATCCACACCCATGAACCCAAGCAAAGCGTGCGGATCACCTTGCACAGTCCATGGCAGAAAGCTTGCGCGGTCCGGGGCTGGGGAGTCAGCGAGGTACTTTGGATGGGACCGTATCGCCGTTGTAGAGCTCCGGTCAGCCGCAGCAGCCAAGGTGCGATCAACTTCCGCCAAACGGCCGAAACAATCGTGGCTGTCACGAATGCCCCGACCACCTGCACTGGATTGTAGAGGCTGTCCCTAGCCGGCACGGCCAGAACCAGAGTGAGCGCCCCTCCGAGAATCGAAGACGAAATCTCCAAACTCAGGGGCTCCTCATTTGGCCCACCACCTACTAGGCCGATCTGCATCTGACCATCGGAGGAGCTGTCGTCATCCTCCAACACGACGACCATATCCTCTCCCTCTCCAAGAAGAAGCACCACCTTCCGGACCTCATGTACCATTTCCATGTCTCCAATCGTCGCACAGATGAACATCGCAAGCAAGGCATTCTCCCTCGATATCGTGGCCTTCAAACAACCAGGCGATGCGACCAAGACGCAGATCAGGCCAAGAATCCCGCTCACCCATAGCGATAGCGCGTACCACCTTATTCCACCTGCAGGGAGCTTCCAGTTCAGCAGCAGCATGATGATGATGGTCACGGACGCAAGGAAAGAAGTTGCGTTCGAGTAGCTGAATGCCACATAGCGCCAGACGATGTAATCGTCCGAGTCCTCTTCGTCCAAGTCAACCGGTGGGATCCATGCAGATTAGGTACATGGTGATTGCTACCGTAACTGCAAAAGCCTGCATAAGATTGCGCAGCTTCTCCGTATTCCGTTCCATGTTTGGCGGCTCAAACAACTTGTTCAGCCAGCCGGGCACACATGACACATTGCTTAATCTTCTCTCTCAGTGCTCTCCGCCACGGTGCACAAGGCCGGAACATGAAAATCACGGTACAGAGTAACAGTGGAACAGCAAGCACCACGGTGAGTACGGGTCCAGCACCCGCCAGGGCGAGGCTCATATGAAATGAGCTAATGCTCGCAAAAGCTCCAATCGTGCCACACACCTCCAGCAACATGACGACCCGGAGCGCAAAGTAGTTCATCTCCTTTGAGCTGAATATGTATCGTCTCACAAAGAGTGTGATGTTGGTGATGGAGGAAATCAAAGCGGCAGTGTTGCAGCAGAAAAACATGAGGTACCGCCCGGGTTGGTGGCTTGCGAGGACCGAGCTGCCCGCGAGGTGCTCGTGAGGAATGTCAGGATCATTCCCTCCCCAAAACCCACCTGGCGTTTCCACACCGGCTTTGTACGTGACACACGCCCCACAGACTGAGAGGACGAATACACACGGGTGTGACTTGCTGAGAATCTCATAGGCATCGCCGTTGCCTTGCACGGAGGATACAATGATTTCCTGCTCCGATCCTGGGATCTGTTTGAGTGGTAGTATTCTTTGCACAGCGCTGAGCAACTTGTGCGCAGGCTTGCACAAGAACGGCAGGGCCTCAACACCGATGCAGAACAGAGCCGGTGCCAACAACGCTATGATGCTGAATGTGGTCTTGATGCTATGGAAGCTCTCGGTGGCGTAGGCGCCAACTAGCCCACACAGGTCTAGGGCCACCGCGGCCTACAATACGCGATACTTCATTCGCCCCTTGCTTAACTGGCGGCTCGATTTTAGGATGAGAATAACCACCAGCGACGAGACGAAAGCGGTGGTGCTGCTGCAGTAAATGTGCACCTGGGAATACTTGAGGAGCGGGTCGTCGTCGTCGTCCCCACCTATCGAAGCGATGGTGAGAGCCGTCGCCGAGGCTACAAACAGCAGTTGCCGGCGCAGCCCCAAGGGTAGCTCCATCTCCGTGTTTGCACTGTTAACATTGGTGGGAACCCGTGCTCGCAACTCAATCTCCATGGTTTGGGCGTTTAGCAGCTGCGGCCTCGATCGTGGGATTATTCCTGGCTTATGGGTTGTTACATCAGCGGGGAAATGAGCACTTCAATAGGAAAATGAAAATGCAAGGACTGTAAGTCAATTTTGTCCACGACAGGAGAGAGCGACGAGTACCGACTACCGTCACTATTTTATTGGTCCATGTGATACTATCTAATTGGAATGACTTTTAATCGGCTAATCGCATTCGTTGCTGGGAAAGTTCGCTTTTCTTTCCTCCCATGAAAAAAGAAAAGGCGACTCGCCGCTGCCTTCCGACTCCGACGACTCCCCTTTGCCACCAACCTTGGTCGTCGGTGATGAGGAAGTCGCTGGATTCACGCGTGTGGATCGTAGTTTGGAATTTTTAAGAAAAGGGGTTTCCCCCTGCTTTATAGATAAAGCACCATCACCAACACATTCGAGTAAGATACAAACGCATTCCACCACCACACTCAACGCATGCACCCAAGGCGAGATACAAAGAGGCCGAGCACCGAACACATCACCCCAATGACGACTAAGCACCCTAATGATAAGCCGAAGACCACCATGAAGATGAACAATCAACCGAGGAGCGATGAGACGGACACGGCCAAAGCGGGGACTCCAAGACGATGCCCTCAAGAAGGATACGACCGTAGAAAGCCATCATCGTCTGATCCAGAAGATCAAGTTTTCATCCGGAGTGACGCGTAGGAGGTGGGAGCACCACGACGAAGCCTGCAGGGAGGGGAACGACGTCCGCAGACGCCGCCTCTGTCGGCCAGTTCCGGGACTGGTCAAGTGGTGAACCCCGGTGCTCCAACCTCTCCGTCGCCACCCCGCTCCGCCAACCACCCGCAGCCATGCCGCCCAAGCGACCGTGGCTGCCCGCCCGCACCCGAGCAGCGCGGTCAGCCCACGACCAACGCGCCTCCCGCCTCCAGAGCCGCCGCTCTGCCTCCAGACCGCCCAGATGATCACCAAAGGCCTAGACTTTGAGCAAATCCGCACCCCAACTGCCTCCGAGACCGCCGGCCAACCACCTTCGCCTCGAGCAAAGCCGGAACCGAGAACACATGAGGATGGGGAAGGGGGGAGGGGGAGGAATGGCCAACGGCCACGACCGGCAACCACTTGGGCCAGCGACGGGCAGCTCGGCAACGGAGCTCCCGTCCTTCCAACCAGCTCCCCGCCCCGAAACCACTGGTTTCGCCCCACCCTGCCATAGGTCCGGCCCCGCGCGAGACCACGGCAGCGGCCCGGGGCCGGAGCAGAGGAAGCAGAGCTCTCGCCGCCACACCCATGGATGACCACCGGAGGGATCTCCTGTGGCGTACAACGCCGACCAGCCGCAAGGGCCCGACCGGGCAGCGGCGCAATCATCCACCAGCTGCCCCCCCACCCCCCCCCCCCCCCCCCCCGCCCGCTCACGAGCCATGGCAGAAGAAGCCGACTGCGACCCAGGTCGCCCGCGACCCGCGGCTCCGGAGGCGGATCTGGGCGCGCCGCCGGATGCAGCCGCCGCCACCACCAGCCTCCAGCCCGCACCACCTCCGTGCTGCCCGTCGCATCGCCGCCACGCCCCGTCGCTGGCCCATGCCGGGGCGCCGTCGAGCTGCTGCGCCCAGCACCAAGCGCCGCATCCGGACTGGGGGATCCGGCCCGCGCCGTACCCCTCGAGCGCGAAGACGAGAGGGCCCCGCCGCCGCCCGCGACGGGCGGGCTTCGCCCTCTCGCGCCCTCCGGCGGCGGCGAGGGAGGAGGGAGTGGGGGAGGGAGCGACCGGCGGCGGCGCTAGGGTTAGCCCTCCCGGACGCCCACGGGAGCATCGCGGGAGGAAGGGGGAATAGCCATGTCCTATCGTAGTTTGGGATTTTAGGATGTTCATCGCCCTGGCTTCGGGTGGTGGCAATGGTGCCGCTAAATAAAGACTCTTCAGATCCTATTCCGACGAGGCAATATGTCCCTGATTTGGAAACCAATCTGTTCAAGCAAAGTATGGCGTGGCGGCGGCAGCATCCTTGTGGTGGACATGTGTCCTCGGGTTCTGCCATTGCAGTGGCGTTTGATCCAACGCCAGCATGGAGCTTGGGAGGTAGTCCAGGAGCGGATGCAGATTGAGATCTTCATCAGCGTCATATGGAAGATGGTGGATCATGTGCCGGGTTCGTGGATGACAGGTATGGTACGGTTTTCTCCTCCGATGTCTTAGTCGTGTGGGGGATGTTAGATCTGAAGTTCGATGGTGTGTCCGGGATGTCACCTCGGTCTGATTCGTTCAAAGGTAATGGCTTCAGCTTTGGCGAGCCACCTTGGAGGTATGGAAAACTATATGTCAGCGATGGAGCCGCGTCGAGCTCGAGTGTGAAGGTGGTCCGTCATTTTTTTTTCTTTGGTGGCTGTTGTGGTGGTGCCAGAGGTAGGTGACGAATCTCGGTGTCAAGCTCAGGGGATTCTTCGGTCTTGTTTGTAATATTACTTCTTGGTTGGTTCGTGTTCCTTTGTTGTAAAGGCTAGCGTTTTGCTATCTTTTTAGTTTTGTGTGGTATGTATGTATGTATGTATGTGACTTTGTATTATAATCCTTATGATATAAATGAAACATGTATTACCATGCATTCGTTGCTAGGCTGTGATTTGTGTTAATCTTTGTTTTTTGTATTTGCTCGATGTTTTTTGTATTCCTTCAAAAGAAATAGTATCGTCTTTTAGTTTTGCTTTGTGTGGGTATTTTTGTTGTCCTTTCTCTTTTATGCTTGATAGAGTCCTAGATGGACCTTTTTGATTTGCCATGTCAGCATTTTACCAATATGACGTATATGATAGTAGCTACTAATAGTAGACTAATTGGCTCTAGTGGGCCATGGGCGGCAGCAGGATAATGCGCAGAAATCAATGTTGCTATGCACACGACGATTATCGGAATATTTTTACCGCGGAGCAGTTTGTGAGACGTCAGACCCTCTGGCCTCTCGGCAACACATGGTACTAGATGACGTTGATTGGATGGTTTGGATCTCAAATCAACAAAACAATATATGGCTTCAATAAATAAAACACGGTAGGCGAGGCCCCCCCCCCCCCCCCCCCCGCGAGGTGGCCGGGGTGGGAGCCCAGATCCCTCCGCCGCCGGTCTCCCCTCCTCCTCCCTCCTCCCTCGCCGCCGCCAGGGGCGCGGCCGGGCTAAGCCGGACCGGCGCCGGCGGCGGTGGGGCCTGCTCTTCCTCCTCCGCGTGATGGGGGCGACGCCGGTTCCTCCATCGAGGGCGGGCGCGGGGCACCGCGGCGTGGCGGCGCGCGGCCCTAAGGCGGCGTGTGGTGCTGCATGGCCGGCTGCGCGGTGGAGCGCGCCTCGCCGGGGCGGCCGGATCCGCCTGGCAGGCGGTGCGTGCCGCGGGCGGCTGGGGTCCAGCTTCTGGCTGCTGGCGGCTGCGGTGGTTCCTCTCCGTCGCGGGCGTGCGGCGGTGGTGCGGCTCGGCCGGTGGCGGTCCGGCGACCTGGTGGTGGTGGCCGGCGGTGCGCGTGGTGGTGGTGCCTCCAGTTGGCGGCTTTCTGTGCGGGTAGGAAGGGGAGCGGCTTGGACAGGGGCGGCGGAGCCGACGGCGTGCCGGCTGCAGTGCGAAGGCGGGAACTTTACGGGCCTCGGAGATCCCAGCCGGGCCTGTGCGGCCACGGGCTTGGTGTGTTCCTGCCATTGCGTCCGGTCAGCTACCGTCTTCGGCGGTGGAGGTGGGGCCCTCCCGCGTGCCGACAGTGCTGCTGCCCTGGTCCCGGCTCCTCTTCTTCATTGTGCAGACCATGCTTCACGGTGCCGTGGTGAGACAGCGTTGGAAGCTTCGTGTCCAGGTTGGCGCAGGGTGAGGGTCTGTTTGGTGGCGAGCTCTAGAGTATCTGAGTTGGAGGTTGGGATAGGGAGAAATCTCTGTTGGCTTGGCCGACAACGACGCGGTGGCGCTTGTGGGTGCCGCCAGACCTTCCTGGAGGGCGTCGGGGCTACCCTTCCTCTCTCCTCACCGTGTACCGGGGGAAACCCTTGGCAGCAGTGCCGTCTTCGTCGCGTCCCTTCTTGGAGGTGTTGATTGGTACCGGTGCTTCGGATGCTCGGAGCTTGGTGGGCGATCTCCGGTGGGTGCAGCGGCCACGAGGCTTCTTTGTTTCTTTGTCGATCCGCCGTTGTCGGCGTTTGTTTCTCTTGTATTTTCTCTTTCTTTTCTTTTAGGCATGACTGTGCTGCTTCCGTCCCAGCACCTATCGTTGGATGTCTCGGTTGGTTGCTTTGTATACAAAGCGGGGAAACCTTTTTTCGGCTAAAAAATAAAACACCGTAGTTGAGGCTTCTAGTTTCTTGTGTCAAGGACGATTAAAGTTCTGTTTGCCTTGATGTCTATTAATAGGGGGATAAGGACATATTATATTCCGTTGATGTCTATCCTTTATTGCGATAACTCATCTACCCCTACGTATCTAGAAAATTTTAAGACAAGTAATTTGAGATGAAGGTTGTATTGTTGATGAGCACTGTGATGTGATGTTTCTTTGAATATCTCCCTGCGTAATTACGTTCAGTATGACGTAAAAAATCCTGAAAAGGGCGCTGATAAATCTGATGAGAATCAGAGTTCCAAATATACAACCTATGTCCCAAACTACTTGTCTTAGATTTGTCTAGATATGTTATATCTAACACTAAAACATTGTTCAGATGCATGTAAGACAATAATTTGTGACCGAGGTAGTACATGTGAAGAAGCCGCAAAATTGATGGTAAAAATCCCATTCCTTTTGGAATCGAAAAGAGTAAAGCTTGGACCGAACGCTCTAGTAGTTTCCGATCACTTATTTGGGGATACCGATATATTATCGGAGACTCACAAATGCTGAATGGAAAGACGTCGAGGAGAGACTACAAAAAAACTTGACAATTGGAAAGGTAAATTGTTGTCGCTGGGTGGAAGATTGGTCCTCATAAATTCAGTACTAAGTAATATGATACTATATATGATTTCCTTCTTCCAGTTGCCGAAAGGAGTTTTACATAGATTGGATTACTTCCGATCAAGATTCTTTTGGCAAGGAGATAGCGAGAGAAAGAAATATCGACTGGCTAAATGGACTGTGGTTTGCCGTCCCAAAGACCAAGGTGGGTTGGGCATTCATGACCTTGGGGTTAAGAATAGGGCCCTTCTCGGCAAATGGTTGTTTAAATTATTGAGCAAGTAGACTGGAAGCCTGGGGATTCCCACTTTTGGGCGGGTCTAATGGCTACGAAGAAATATTTCTTGTGCTATGGATCCTTCTCGATTAAGGATGGTTCGGAAATTAGATTCTGGGAGGACAAGTGGCTAGGAAATGCCACACTCCGGAAACAATATCCGGCTCTATACAACATTGTGCGCCACAAGGGTGATACTATCGCCACGGTAATGGAATCATTTCCGCCAAATGTGACGTTCAGAAGAGATTTAATTGGACCCAGACTCCAATCGTGGAACATCCTGTTAGTCCACGGTGCAATTGTCACATGGGTCTGATGTATTCCGATGGAACCTCCATGGGAATGGACAATTCTCAGTGGAGTCTATGTATAGCGCATTAGTCCAGTCTGATGTGCCAGCTGATAATAATAAGAAGAAGATCTGGAAGATGAAGATACCTCTTAATAATAAAATCTTTGCATGGTATCTTCGTCGCGGAGTCATTCTTACTAAAGATAACCTTATTAGGAGGAATTGGCATGGTAGTTCACAATGTGTTCTTTGTCACCATGATGAGACAATAAAACATTTATTCTTCCAATGCAAATTGGCTCGTTCTATATGGTCAGTCATCCAAATAGCTTCTGGCTTGTATCCTCCCTGTAGTGTTGCTAATCTATTTGGCAACTGGTTACATGGGATTGATCACAGGTTTAGAACTCTTCTCAGGGTGGGAGAGCTTGCCATTATTTGGTCGCTTTGGCTATGTAGAAATGATAAGGTTTTTAACGATAAAAGTACTTCTCTCTTCCAGGTTATCTACAGATGTACCAGGACTCTTCGTTTATGGTCCTCTCTACAACGCGTGGAGAATCGAGACCTGTTTACGGAGGTGTGTACACGATTGAAGGCTACAGCGAGGGATACTTTTACCCAGTATGGGTGGCAACATGATTTTAGGATTGGGACCCCTCCACTTTAGGCATTATCCGGACTCTACATGTTCCTTTGTATTTCGCTTTTTTTTCATTTGTGTGAGAGAATCTTGTTTGGCTGTGTGCATATTAGTTATGCAGAGGCCGGGTGAAATACTTTTATAAGTAATAGAGCACCCTTTCGAAAAAGTGAAACCCACCCATCCCTTGCTTCTAGCGGCGACGACATGGTACTCCATGTGGTGACGGCCGATGGTGGTAAGGCGAGATTCGGGTGTGGTTCAGCGAGCTTGCAGGGTTGTGGGAACAATTAGGCCTCATTTGATTGCAGGGTTTCCCGGGGGGATCCCCGCTGTTTCCCCGGGCCGGAGAACCACGGGCCGAGTTGGCCCAGGGAAATCGAGTTGGTCATTTGGACCGCATCCATCTCGATCGGGGTAACCCTGCCTGACCCACGTCCTTTCCACGGGGACGAAACCCACGACCCCAGAGCTTCGGGAGGAAATCCACGGCTCGAGCGAGATGAGCGAACGGCAGCGCCGTCGACCAAGATCCAGCTCCCCCGACCGCCTCCGAGCTCCTCCGCCAGCGACAAGAAGCGACGCTCCCGAACCCCTTCCTCCGGTGCTGAGGATCCAAGCTCCGCCCCTCCAGCGACGGCGACGGACCGCGGCCGTCACCGTTCTCCTTCCCCGGATCTCCCCTCCGCCTCCAAGCTCCGATCCTCTCCGGCGACGGCGGCGGCAATGGTTCTGCGGACGTTACTATCTAATCTGATCAAGGGTTTGCCCCCTCCTCCTTCCCCCATAGTTTTCTTTTCAGTTCATGGCTTCACCATCCCTGATCTTGAACCACCAGTTCCATACGAGCTTGTATTTTTCTTGTGTAGTTCTTGAACCACTAGTTCCATATGAGTTGCATTTTCATGTGTGCCAGCTACGATTTGTTTCTATGTAGCATGCTATGCCGCCCATCGAATTGTGAAAAGTAGTTTGAAGCTTGATTCATATAGTTGCTCATACATTTGGTAAAACTTTGGACTTGTATGCACCAGATTGGGTCAGTTGGTTCAATTTCATAGCTATGTATCTGTCCATAGTATTTTCATTGTTGACATCAGATTTCATATGTTATATGAGGTACAGAACACTGATTACTGATTATATTTAGATACAAGCAGATCAATATAGTTGTATGAATCAAGCTCTTGTGAGCAGGTGACATTTGTGAGCAACTATTCTGCATATATTTTAGATAGAAACTAGCAAAACAGTGCCACTATTTTTCTTAATTGACATGAATCAACGCCACACCATTCTTGCCTTAGGAACGTGTAAGAACTGGACTGCTCCGGATTCTTTTTTGCCCATCTAGTTTGGCCGCCGTCAAATTTTTATTTGCGACATGAATTCACGCCACCACCCTTGCCTTAAGAACGTGTGAGAACGGGACTGCTCCAGTTACCTTTTTTGTCCATCAAGGTTGGCTGCCGTCAAATATTTACTTGTACGTGTTCTTTTTTGATGTACTTGAGTGCCTTCTCGATTCCAATCTGGCCTAGGTCAAAAATGTTTTGACTCCTACGTACAAATCTATATTAGCTTCTTTAAATCTGTACCATTCTTGTTTGCTAGTTAAATCTAGTCCGTTCATTCTAATAATACAATAGATAGTAACTCGAGCACTGCTGCCTGTTGCAGGCTTTTCAACTCACTATATGAGCTTGATCTTGTTATCTTTAATCGGTCATTGAGAAGAAAGCAAGAAAGGTATGGGTAAGCTTAAATTTATTGGTTGGTATGAATTGAGCAGCTAGCCAAGAAGAGATGTGATTGGTGATGTTTATGTTCTGAGTTCTGCTGCCATTTACATGATAAACCTTTTGCTGCTGGTTCTTATTAGATGAACCAAAGAGTAAAGGTAGAGGTGAGATGATTTGTTTCCTTCCTAAGGTGTATAGCTGTACCTCCAAGATAGGCAAGAGCAATTTAATAGTTCATTTTAGTTTTCTACCTATAGTTCGAGGAAGGTGGAGCTGTAGCTGGAAGATATAGGAGACATATGTAGCTTACTTTTGTCTTGTTTGTTCACTTCCAGATAGATGGAAGCAATCTTTTTTTCTTGAATATGTTGATACAATTTTATGTGCATTTATTTTGAAAATGCATATTTTCCCATGGCATGAAGGTCTTAGATATATCAGGGTGAGCACAACAAAAAGCATTGCAAGTTGTTCATTTGATTTAAGCGTAGTTGGTAATGTATTACACCAATCAAAATATATAATGAACAACATTGTGACCTTACGGCGCTGCAAAGCGCACGATTACTTCAAGTGAATATTAAATTTGAGTACTTTGTAGTGACTGCAAGTGGCATTTTGGTTCTTTCACTAGTGCAGAACCGGGCTTTAGCGCCGGTTCGTAAGGGCCTTTAGTGCCGGTTCCACAACCGGCACTAAAGAGTGGGGACTAAAGGTTCCCCCTTTAGTACCGGTTCATCACGAACCGGCGCTAAAGTGCCACCACGTGGCACGAGCCAGGCCCGGGTATTTTTCCTTTAATTTTGTGTTTTCAATTTAATTTAGTGATTATTTTACATTATAATGAGTTGTTAAATCATTAGGTGAAAGTACCATAGATTAGTTTCGACTGGATGCATGTGGATCCTAGCTAAGTGATCAAGTATATGCCATATCCATATTATACTTGATCACCTATAATTAAGTGATCAAGTATAATATGGATATGACATATACTTGATCACTTAGCTAGGATCCATCCAGCTGAAGCAAATCTGCGGTTTCTTTCATAAATGATATAATAACTCATCATCATCATCATATTAATATAAAAACTCTTGCATCA
Organism: Aegilops tauschii subsp. strangulata; assembly: GCF_002575655.3. Taxonomy (NCBI): domain Eukaryota; kingdom Viridiplantae; phylum Streptophyta; class Magnoliopsida; order Poales; family Poaceae; genus Aegilops; species Aegilops tauschii. Next base: position 51,310,123 of record NC_053040.3, on the reverse strand, counting down.
TATCATAAACAACAGTATACTAGCTAGCTAAAAATCATCATAGTCGTCATTACCACTGTTTAATCATCATAGTCATTACCGCTATCTAATCACCACCAACACTAGCTTAAAGAAGAAACATTCACTTGTACCAGAAGCAAAGATATCATCGAGTTCAACATGGTCATGATATTATAAGCGTTCATAACACCACAAAAGCAAATCACTCTTTGAGATTAAGTTCAGGACGAAGAACACGAACATGAGAGGACAAGTACTAAGACCATGAACTAGCTAAATCACTCCTGCTGCTCTCTCTCAGGTAAAATAGCATAGAACATGTATAGCTCTCCTGATTCATCATACTGGAGCATGCAGATGAACCTGTCTCCTAATCATGGGCTGCGCTTCTCATTGCTACCCCCTAGTACTTCTCTGGGATCTTTAACAATTTTTCTCCAATCTTTCACTATTAAGCATTCATCGCTTTTAGAAATCCTGAATGCACTCATGTGCAATGTAGGATATCTTGGTCGTAAGCTAACCATTGGCATGTGACCTTTAGTCTCGATCCACTGAGGCACAACTGTCATCGGGAGTCCTTGTTGAAGAACATCCTATAGTAATTAATATACTTAGCAATGAAAGTTTAGCAAAAAAATAATGTATGCAAAAGATGCACTGAGGACAAATAGTAAAAATCTTACCATCTTTCCTAAATAGATGTGACCGTAGTTCAATACGATCATTATTGGTCGCACGTTTTGAGTACTAACATTTCTAAGTGCAGGAAGAAAATTTGTCTTGACAGTATGAAGATTCTCAAGCCATGAAACATAATGACTTATCTCCTCGCAGTTTAGTTCAGCTTCGGGACAGTAGTAGGTCATGTCTACGAAGCGCCGGACATGTTTGCTTGAATGGAAATAAGCTGTCAATAGAAATTAGTTGTCAACTATTTTTGAATAAACAATATCAAAGACATAAATATGGTTGAGAAACTCACATAATGGTAGAACTGGAGGCGTCTGCACATCGACCCAGATGTCTCTATTACCTTCAATATCATCTTTCGGATGAATATCAAAGGTGATAACCATATCAGGCTCAAATGCATAAGCCTTGCATAGTGCTTGCCAAGTTTTGCATTCAAAATAGGTGTACGTGTCTGCATTGTATAATTTGACGTTGAAAGTATAACCATGCTCGGTCTTCAGGTAAACTCTCTTTACCTTCATAGTTTCCATAGCACTGAAATCTATCTTATCCAAGACAAAAATTCTTGCATGGCAGGGGATGCGCTAGTAGAATAGTGAAAATTTAAAATTATAAGTTGAAGCAAATGAAGCATATATAAGTCATGCTTAATTACGAAAAAAGACTTGTCGTTGTGACTTACTGTATCCACTTCGAAGGTCTCATCCAGCTTGATGCTGAAGCGCCTATCATCAACAAGGAAATTTTTGTCGCACAGGCCGCGCTGGTCTTCACAGTATTTGCACATAATGAAATCTTTTTCGTCGTCAGACGACATTTCCTATGTTCATATAGGTGAAACATTAAACACTTACTAGTTCTATTAATTCAACTAATTCAACTACTTCTATTAATTCAACTAGTTCTATTAATTCAACTAATTCAACTACTTCTATTAATTCAACTAGTTCTATTAATTCAACTAATTCAACTAAGCATTTACTAAAAATAAACTTGTTCTATTAATTTTCTTACTAAAATAAAGTAGCTAGTTCTATATAGTAATATTTTAATTAGATTATCAAATCTCAGATATCTAAATTTTCTTACTAAAAATAAACTAGTTTTATTAATTCAACTAATTCAACTAAGAATTTACTAAAAATAAACTAGTTCTATTAATTTTCTTACTAAAATATATAAAGTAGCTATATATAGTAATATTTCAATTAGATTATCAAATCTCATATACCTAAATTTTCTTAGTAAAAATAAACTAGTTCTACTAATTCAACTAGTTCAACTAAGCATTTACTAAAAATAAACTAGTTATATTAATTCAACTAGTTCAAATAATCTCATATACCTAAATTTTCTTACTAAAAATAAACTAGTTCTATTAATTTTCATACGAAAAATAAACTAGTTATATTAATTCAACTAGTTCAAATCTCATATATATATACCTAATTAATATCTAGCTAATTCATCTAACAATTGACACTAATATTTAACAACTTTTCCATCTAATTCATCTAACATTAACATTCTAGCATTCTTATCTACGTAATTCATCTAACATTAAACTAAACAACAGAAAACAGAAAATAAGTAAAAAAAATATGTGTGTGTGTGTGTATGTGTGTGTGTACGAGCGGGGGGCGGGGACGTACGGGCGGCGGCGCGAGATGGCGACGCGACGACGGGCGGCGGGCCGGGGACGACGGCGCGATCGAGACGGCGACGTAGTACGGGGCGGCGGCGAAGGGCGGCGGGGGCGACGGGGACGACGGGTGGCGGGGGCGACGGCGCGCGGCGAGGGCGGCGCGCGATGGGCGACGGCGCGCGGCGAGGGCGGCGCGCGATGGGCGACGGCGCGGCGGCGGCGGCGATGTCGCGCGAAGAAGTTGTTGAAGAAGTGGTGGTCGATGAAACTGAATTTTTCATAAGTGCCATATATATAGGAGGGGGCTGATAACCCACAAGTATAGGGGATCGCAACAGTTTTCAAGGATAGAGTATTCAACCCAAATTTATTGATTCGACACAAGGGGAGCCAAAGAATATTCTCAAGTATTAGCACCTGAGTTGTCAATTCAACCACACCTAGATAACTTAGTATCTGCAGCAAAGTATTTTGTAGCAAAGTAATATGGAAGTAATGGTAACGGTAGCAAAAGTAATATTTTTGGGTTTTTGAAGTGATTGTAATAGTAGCAACGGAAAAGTAAATAAGCAAAGAACAATATGTGAAAAGCTCGTAGGCATTGGATCGGTGATGGAGAATTATGCCGGATGCGGTTCATCATGTAACAATCATAACATAGGGTGACACAGAACTAGCTCCAATTCATCAATGTAATGTAGGCATGTATTCCGAATATAGTCATACGTGCTTATGGAAAAGAACTTGCATGACATCTTTTGTCCTACCCTCCCGTGGCAGCGGAGTCCTAGTGGAAACTAAGGGATATTAAGGCCTCCTTTCAATAGAGTACCGGACCAAAGCATTAACACATAGTGAATACATGAACTCCTCAAACTATGGTCATCACCGAGTTGTCCCGATTATTGTCACTTCGGGGTTGCCGAATCATAACACATAGTAGGTGACTATAGACTTGCAAGATAGGATCAAGAACTCACATATATTCATGAAAACATAATAGGTTCAGATCTGAAATCATGGCACTCGGGCCCTAGTGACAAGCATTAAGCATAGCAAAGTCATAGCAACATCAATCTCAGAACATAGTGGATACTAGGGATCAAACCCTAACAAAACTAACTCGATTACATGATAGATCTCATCCAACCCATCACCGTCCAGCAAGCCTACGATGGATTACTCACGCACGGCGGTGAGCATCATGAAATTGGTGATGCAGGATGGTTGATGATGACGATGGCGACGGATTCCCCTCTCCGGAGCGCCGAACGGACTCCAGATCAGCCCTCCCGAGAGGTTTTAGGGCTTGGCGGCGGCTCCGTATCGTGAAACGTGATGAATCCTTCTCCTTGATTTTTTTTCTCCCCGAACACGAATATATGGAGTTGGAGTTGAGGTCGGTGGAGCGTCAGGGGGCCCACGAGGCAGGGGGCGCGCCCCCCACCCTCGTGGACAGGTAGAGGCCCCCCTGACATGGATTCTTCTTCAAGTATTTTTATTATTTTCCAAAAATAAGTTCCGTGGAGTTTCAGGTCATTCCGAGAACTTTTGTTTCTGCACATAAATAACACCATGGAAATTCTGCTGAAAACAGCGTCAGTCCGGGTTAGTTCCATTCAAATCATGCAAGTTAGAGTCCAAAACAAGGGCAAAATTGTTTGGAAAAGTAGATACGACGGAGACGTATCAACTCCCCCAAGCTTAAACCTTTGCTTGTCCTCAAGCAATTCAGTTGATAAACTGGAAGTGATAAAGAAAAACTTTTACAAACTCTGTTTCTCTTGTTGTTGTAAATATGTAAAGCCAGCATTCAAGTTTTCAGCAAAGATTATGATTAACCACATTCACAATAACTCTTAGGTCTCATGTTTACTCATGTCAATGGCATAATCAACTAGCAAGCAATAATAATAAATCTCGGATAACAACACTTTCTCAAAACAATCATGATATAATATAACAAGATGGTATCTCGCTAGCCCTTTCTGAGACCGCAAAACATAAATGCAGAGCACCTTTAAAGATCAAGGACTGACTCGACATTGTAATTCATGGTAAAAGAGATCCAATCATAGTCATACCCAATATAAATTAATAATAATGGATGCAAATGACAGCAGTGCTCTCCAGCTGGTGCTTTTAATAAGAGGGTGATGACTCAACATAAAGTAAATAGATAGGCCCTTCGCAGAGGGAAGCAGGGATTTGCAGAGGTGCCAGAGCTCGATTTTAAAGTAAAGATAATTAGTATTTTGAGCGGCATACTTTCATTGTCAACATAACAACCAAGAGATGGCGATATCTTCCATGCTACACACATTATAGGCGGTTCCCAAACAGAATGGTAAAGTTTATACTCCCCCTCCACCAACAAGCATCAATCCATGGCTTGCTCAAAACAACGAGTGCCTCCAACTAACAACAGTCCCGGGGGAGTTTTGTTTGCAATTATTTTGATTTAGTTTGCATAAAGCATGGGACTAGGCATCCCGGTGACCAGCCTTTTTCTCGTGAGTGAGGAGCGGAGTCCACCCCTCTTGAGAATAACCCGCCTAGCATGGAAGATACGGACAACCCTAGTTGATACATGAGCTATTCGAGCATACAAAACAGAATTTCATTTGAAGGTTTAGAGTTTGGCACATACAAATTTACTTGGAACGGCAGGTAGATACCGCATATAGGAAGGTATCGTGGACTCATATGGAATAACTTTGGGGTTTAAGGGATTGGATGCACAAGCAGTATTCCCGCTTAGTACAAGTGAAGGCTAGCAAAAGACTGGGAAGCGACCAACTAGAGAGCGACAACAGTCGTGAACATGCATTAAAATTAATAAACATTGAGTACAAGCATGAGTAGGATATAATCCACCATGAACATAAATATCGTGAAGGCTATGTTGATTTGTTTCAACTACATGTGTGAACATGTGCCAAGTCGAGTCACTTAAATCATTCAAAGGAGGATACCACCCCACTATACCACATCACAACCATTTTAATAGCATGTTGGCACGCAAGGTAACCATTATAACTCATAGCTAATCAAGCATGGCATAAGCAACTATGATCTCTAATTGTCATTACAAACATGTTTATTCATAATAGGCTGAATCAGGAACGATGAACTAATCATATTTACAAAAACAAGAGAGGTCGAGTTCATAGCAGCTTCTCTCATCTCAGTCAGTCCATCATCTATCGTCATAATTGCCTTTCACTTGCACGAACGAACGATGTGAAAATAATAAGAGTGCACGTGCATTGGACTAAGCTGAAATCTGCGAGCATTCAATAAACAGGAAAAGACAAGGCAATATGGGCTCTTGGTCAAATCAACAATAATGCATATAAGAGCCACTTCAATAATTTAATCATGGTCTTCTCCTATCGACCCCCAAAGAAAAGGAAAGAAATAAAACTATTTACACGGGAAAGCTCCCAACAAGCAAAAGAAGAACAGGAAATCTTTTTGGTTTTCTTTTTAATTATTACTACTACAGTATGAAAAGTAAACTAGCTAAAAGCTATCACTAATTTTTTTTTGGTTTTTCTTAAGGTTTATTAAACACACAAGAAGAAAGCAAAAAAAAGGAAAATAAACTAGCATGGATATTATAGTGAAAGAGTATGAGCACCGACAACTAGCAATGAGTGTGTGAACATGAATGTAATGTCGGTGAGAAATACATTCTCCCCCAAGCTTAGGCTTTTGGCCTAAGTTGGTTTATTGCCACGGATGGCCTAGCGGATATCCATAGTTGTAGTTGGGGTCGTACTGAGATGCAGCGGTCATTACATTGTGTGTTGCAGCTTGGAGGCGAGCTATCTCGGCCCTCCTCTTATACTCCTCCGCCTCCTCTCTGGTTATGTAATGTCTCCCTTTTTCCTGAAAGTCAAAGAGAGTAGGGGCAGGAAGAACAATATTGACGGTGTGACGCCTGTCAAAGATTAGTCTGTACTGGAGAGGTGGTTCATTCCTCTCGACAACCTGATGATGAACCATAGCATTAAAGTCTAGATAAGCAGGAGGCAGTTCAATATCATCATCACGTATGGTTACACCAAGAAAATCAGCTAAGCGGGTTGCATAAATTCCACCAAAGAAATCTCCATTAAATCTATTGTGATGCAACCTACGCGCAACAATAGCTCCCAAATTATAAGATTTGTCTCCTAACACAGCACTCCTAAGAATACTGAGGTCAGGGACACACATATGACATGCTTCATCTTTACCATTTATGCACCTACCTATGAAGAGAGCAAAATAATGTATAGCAGGAAAATGAATGCTCCCTATTTTAGCTTGTGTTATGTCTCTAGATTCCCCCATAGTTATACTAGCAAGAAATTCTCTAAATTCAGATTTGCGAGGTTCACTAGTACTACCCCATTGTGGAAGTTAGCAAGCAGTGGTAAAATCCTCTAAGTCCATAGTGTAAGATTTTTCATAGAGATCAAATAGGACAGTTTGAGAATTACGTGAAGATGAATATTCAAACCTCCTCACAAATGAACTAGTGAGATAGTGGTACTGGCGGCACTTTTCTCCCTCGAAGCTCACAAGATCAGCGTTACGCAAATACGCGTTAAATTCTTCCTTGATTCCCGCTCGATCCATAAAGCCTTCTGAAGGCCATTCACAAGGCCGCACTGGAGCGTTCCTTGGTGGCTCATCATCGGCATCGCGCATTGCGATCCTGGGTCCTTGCTTCCTTGAAGGACCACCTTGGTATATTTTCCTAAGCATATTTCTTCCTCTGAAAAATTTCTAAAATTTTTAGTAACTTCAAATAAAAGTGAACCAAGCCTAACAAAATTGATAGCAACTACTCCTACAAGTGCCTAGAGCCTATATCATGCATTAGAACTACTTGGAACCATATAAATTTGACATGCAAGCTCAAGAACATGATCACCTAGGCAGCACAAATTTGCAATGAATAAAGCACTAGAACAAAAACTAATTGGACCAATGGAGGAGTCACATACCAAGGAACAATCTCCCCCAAGCAGTTTTGTGAGAGGTGCTGTGAGCGAGGAGATCAAAAATCGCAGCAAAATGAGCTAGAACTCGTGCTTGAGCTGGGTGGTGATTTTTTTGGGAGGAAGAAGTGTGTGGTGGCTGGCATAAGTGGAGGGGGCCACCGTGGGCCCATGAGGCAGGGGGGTGGGCGCGCCCTAGACCCTCATGGCCAGGTGCTTGCTCCCCTGCTGTGTTCTCAGTGCCAGATATTCTCAAATATTCCAGAAAAAATCATATTCCATTTTCAGGGCATTTGGAGAACTTTTATTTTCAGGGTATTTTTATATTGCACGGATAATTCAGAAAACTGACAGGAAAATACTATTTTTATTTTATTTCAACTAAATAACAAAAAGTAGAGAGAGGGTACAGAAGGTTGTGCTTTCTAGTTTCATCCATCTCATGCTCATCAAAAGGAATCCACTAACAAGGTTGATCAAGTCTTGTTAACAAACTCATTCCGACTAACATGGAACCGGAGAAATTTCGAATAACACTATGTTACCTCAACGGGGATATGCACATCCCCAATAATAAGAATATCATATTTCTTCTTGACAGTAGGAAGAGGAAATTCAAAACCTCCAAAAATAATCGATGGAACTTTTCCAATAGAGTTGATACTATGGACTTCAGGTTGTTTCCTCGGAAAGTGTACCGTGTGCTCATTACCATGAACATGAAAAGTGACATTGCCTTTGTTGCAATCAATAACAGCCCCTGCAGTATTCAAAAAAGGTCTTCCAAGAATAATAGACATACTATCGTCCTCGGGAATATCAAGAATAACAAAGTCCGTTAAAATAGTAATGTTTGCAACTACAACAGGCACATCCTCACAAATACCGACAGGTATAGCAGTTGATTTATCAGCCATTTGCAAAGATATTTCAGTAGGTGTCAACTTATTCAAGTCAAGTCTACGATATAGAGAGAGAGGCATAACACTAACACCGGCTCCAAGATCACATAAAGCAGTTTTAATCATATTTTCTTTTAATGGAGCATGTTATAGTGGGTACTCCTGGATCTCCAAGTTTCTTAGGTATTCCACCCTTAAAAGTATAATTAGCAAGCATGGTGGAAAATTCAGCTTCCGGTATCTTTCTTTTATTAGTAACAATTTCTTTCATATACTTAGCATAAGGATTCATTTTGAGCATATCAGTTAATCGCATACGCAAAAAGATAGGTCTAATCATTTCAGCAAAGTGCTCAAAATCCTCATCATCCTTTTTCTTGGATGTTTTGGGAGGAAAAGGCATGGGTTTCTGAACCCAAGGTTCTCTTTCTTTACCGTGCTTCCTAGCAACAAAGTCTCTTTTATCATAACATTGATTCTTTGATTGTGGGTTATCAAGATCAACAGCAGGTTCAATCTCTACATCATTATCATTACTAGGTTGAGCATCAATATGAACATCATCATTAACATTTTCACTAGTTTCATGTTCATTACCAGATTGTGTTTCAGCATCAGAGATAGAGATATCATTTGGATTCTCAGGTGTTTCAGCAATAGGTCTACTAGAAGCATGCAAAGTCCTATCATTTTTTCTTTTTCTTCTTTTTAGAAGGACTAGGTGCATCTATATTATTTCTCTGAGAATCTTGCTCAATTCTCTTAGGATGGCCTTCGGGATACAAAGGTTCCTGAGTCATTTTACCAGTTCTAGTAGCCACTCTAACAGCATAATCATTATTCTTACTATTTAATTCATTGAGCAAATCATTTTGAGCTTTAAGTACTTGTTCTACTTGAGTGGTGACCGTAGAAGCATGTTTACTAATGAGTTTAAGTTCACCTTTAACTCTAGACATATAATCACCCAAGTGTTCAATCATATAAGCATTTTGTTTTAATTGTCTACCAAAATAAGCATTGAAGTCTTCTTGCTTAACTATAAAGTTATCAAACTCATCCAGACAATGGCTAGCAATTTTAGTAGGAGGGATTTCAGCTTTATCATATCTATTGAGAGAATTTACCTTTACTACCTGTGTCGGGTTTTCAAGACCGTGAGTTTCTTCAATAGATGAAGGATTAATATCATATGTTTCTTCAACAGGCGGTAAATTAAGACCATGTATTTCTTCAATAGGAGGTAAATTCTTAACAACTTCAGCTTTAATATCTTTTTCTTTCATAGATTTCTTTGCCTCTTGCATATCTTCAGGACTGAGAAATAGAACACCCCTCTTCTTCGGAGTTGGTTTAGGAATTGGCTCAGGAAGTATCCAATTATTTTCATTTGTCAACATATTATTCAATAGAATTTCAGCTTCATCCGGTGTTCTTTCCCTGAAAACAGGACCAGCACAACTATCCAGGTAATCTCTGGAAGCATCGGTTAGTCCATTATAAAAGATATCAAGTATTTCATTTTTCTTAAGAGGATGATCAGGCAAAGCATTCAGTAATTGGAGAAGCCTCCCCCAAGCTTGTGGGAGACTCTCTTCTTCAATTTGCACAAAATTATATATATCCCTTAAAGCAGCTTGTTTCTTATGAGCAGGGAAATATTTAGCAGAGACGTAATAAATCATATCCTGGGGACTACGCACACAACCAGGATCAAGAGAATTAAACCATATCTTAGCATCACCCTTTAATGAGAATGGAAATATTTTAAGGATATAAAGGTAGCGGGTTCTCTCATCATTAGTGAACAGGGTGGCTATATCATTTAATTTCGTAAGATGTGCCACAACAGTTTCAGATTCATAGCCATAAAAAGGATCAGATTCAACCAAAGTAATTATATCATGATCAATAGAGAATTCATAATCCTTATCAGTAACACAGATAGGTGAAGTAGCAAAAGCAGGGTCAGGTTTCATTCTAGCATTAAGAGATCGATGCTTCCATTTAGCTAATAACTTCTTAAGATCACTTCTATCATTGCAAGCAAGAATGGCTCTAGCAGATTCTTCATCCAGAACATAACCCTCAGGCACAACAGGCAATTCATATTTATTAGGGGGAGAGTCTTCATCATCACTATCTTCAATATTATCAATTTCAATAATTTCATTCTCTCTAGCCCTAGCAAGTTGTTCATCAAGAAATTCACCAAGTGGCACAGTAGTATCAAGCATAGAAGTAGTTTCATCATAAGTATCATGCATAACAGAAGTGGCATCATCAATAACATGCGACATATCAGAATTAATAGCAAAAGCAGGTTTAGGTGTCGCAAGCTTACTCAAAACAGAAGGTGAATCGAGTGCAGAGCTAGATGGCAGCTCCTTACCTCCCCTCGTAGTTGAGGGATAAATTTTTGTTTTCGCGTCCTTCAAGTTCTTCATAGTGACCAGCAGATATAAATCCCAAGTGACTCAAAGAATAGAGCTATGCTCCCCGGCAACAGCGCCAGAAAATAGTCTTGATAACCCACAAGTATAGGGGATCGCAACAGTTTTCGAGGGTAGAGTATTCAACCCAAATTTATTGATTCGACACAAGGGGAGCCAAAGAATATTCTCAAGTATTAGCAGCTGAGTTGTCAATTCAACCACACCTGGATAACTTAGTATCTACAGCAAAGTATTTAGTAGCAAAGTAATATGGAAGTAACGATAACGGTAGCAAAAGTAATATTTTTGGGTTTTTGTAGTGATTGTAATAGTAGCAACGGAAAAGTAAATAAGCGAAGAACAATATGTGAAAAGCTCGTAGGCATTGGATCGATGATGGAGAATTATGCCGGATGCGGTTCATCATGTAACAATCATAACATAGGGTGACACAGAATTAGCTCCAATTCATCAATGTAATGTAGGCATGTATTTTGAATATAGTCATATGTGCTTATGGAAAAGAACTTGCATGACATCTTTTGTCCTACCCTCCCGTGGCAGCGGGGTCCTAATGGAAACTAAGGGATATTAAGGCCTCCTTTTAATAGAGTACCGGACCAAAGCATTGACACATAGTGAATACATGAACTCCTCAAACTATGGTCATCACCGGGAGTGGTCCCGATTATTGTCACTTCGGGGTTGCCGGAAACACATAGTAGGTGACTATAGACTTGCAAGATAGGATCAAGAACTCACATATATTCATGAAAACATAATAGGTTCAGATCTGAAATCATGGCACTCGGGCCCTAGTGACAAGCATTAAGCATAGCAAAGTCATAGCAACATCAATCTCAGAACAAGTGGATACTAGGGATCAAACCCTAACAAAACTAACTCGATTACATGATAGATCTCATCCAACCCATCACCGTCCAGCAAGCCTACGATGGAATTACTCACACACGGCGGTGAGCATCATGAAATTGGTGATGGAGGATGGTTGATGATGACGACGGCGACGGATTCCCCTCTCCGGAGCCCCGAACGGACTCCGGATCAGCCCTCCCGAGAGGTTTTAGGGCTTGGTGGCGGCTCTATATCGTGAAACGTGATGAATCCTTCTCCTTGATTTTTTTTTCTCCGCGAACACGAATATATGGAGTTGGAGTTGAGGTCGGTGGAGCGTTAGGGGGCCCACGAGGCAGGGGGCGCGCCCCCACCCTCGTGGACAGGTGGAGGCCCCCTGACGTGGATTCTTCTTCAAGTATTTTTATTATTTTCCAAAAATAAGTTCCGTGGAGTTTCAGGTCATTCCGAGAACTTTTGTTTCTACACATAAATAACACCATGGCAATTCTGCTGAAAACGGCGTCAGTCCGGGTTAGTTCCATTCAAATCATGCAAGTTAGAGTCCAAAACAAGGGCAAAAGTGTTTGGAAAAGTAGATACGACAGAGACGTATCAGGGCCTTTAGTACCGGTTGGAGCCACCAACCGGTACTAAAGGCCAATTTTCGCCAGGTCAAGCGGCGGGAAACGGCCCCCTTTAGTACCGGTTCATGACTCCAACCGGTACCAAAGGCCCACGCATTAGTACCGGTTGGAGCCACCAACCGGTACTAATGGTTGTGCGCTCCCACCCGCGGTTTACAATGTTAGTCCCACCTCGCCAAGCAAAGGGCAGCCGCACTGGTTTATAAACCTAGCCGCGGCTACTCCTTCGAACTTCTCTATATAGCAGGCTTTTGGGCCTAACTATGGCGCGCTGCCCTGTGAGCCTACTGGCCCTTCTGGGCCTGAATTTGCACACCCTAGGTCTGGCAGGCCCACTGGGCAGCGCCCCAACAATTTTTTATATAGTTTTTATCTTTTCTGCATTATTTATTTTCTTATATTTATTTTTGAGTAATTTTATTATATAGTTTTTTCTTTTCTATTTTATTTATTTTCTTCTATTTATTTCTGAGTAGTTTTTTTTGCTGTATTTAGTTTCTTTGTGAATATTTTTGCTTTAGCTCTCTAAACAAATTGGCAAATGACTGAAAAACAGCAAATGATGTCAGAACGTGTTGGAAATTGATGACATCGCTTTGAATGCTGCATACTGAACACAAAAATAGTCTGGAGTTCAAATAAGTTTAAAAAACATTGAAGTGCCCGTGTAACAGATGAGTTCTCGTCCGAAACCCTGATACTCCGAAAGTGATTGTCCAGTTTGTACACGAAGTGCGTCCAGTTTTCGCCGTGACCCTCTCTACTCTTTTGCACATCCTATGCGGGTGAAATGATGATACCATGCCAAGTTCCAACATTTTCAGAGTTCATTTTATAGTGATTTTCAATTTCACGGTCATTTAGCTCTCTAAACAAATTGGTAAATGACTGAAAAACAGCAAATGATGTCAGAACATGTTGGAAATTGATGACGTCGCTTTGAATGCTACATACTGAACGCAAAAATAGTCTGGAGTTCAAATAAGTTTAAAAAACATTGAAGTGCCCGTGTAACAGATGAGTTCTCGTCTGAAACCCTGATACTCCGAAAGAGATTGTCCAGTTTGTACACGAAGTGCGTCTAGTTTTTGTCGTGACCCTCTCTACTGTTTTGCACATGCTATGTGGGTGAAATGATGATACCATGCCAAGTTCCAACATTTTCAGAGTTCATTTTGTAGTGATTTTCAATTTCACGGTCATTTAGCTCTCTAAACAAATCAGTAAATGACTGAAAAACAGCAAATGATGTCAGAACGTGTTGGAAATTGATGACATCGCTTTGAATGCTGCATATTGAACACAAAAATAGTCTGGAGTTCAAATAAGTTTAAAAATATTGAAGTGCCCGTGTAACAGATGAGTTCTCGTCCGAAACCCTGATACTCCGAAAGAGATTGTCCAGTTTGTACAAGAAGTGCGTCCAGTTTTTGCCGTGACCCTCTCTACTCTTTTGCACATGCTATGCGGGTGAAATGATGATACCATGCCAAGTTCCAACATTTTCAGAGTTCATTTTGTAGTGATTTTCAATTTCACGGTCATTTAGCTCTCTAAACAAATCGGTAAATGACTGAAAAATAGCAAATGATGTCAGAACGTGTTGGAAATTGATGACGTCACTTTGAATGCTGCATACTGAACGCAAAAATAGTCTAGAGTTCAAATAAGTTTAAAAAACATTGAAGTGCCCGTGTAACAGATGAGTTCTCGTCCGAAACCCTGATACTCCGAAAGAGATTGTCCAGTTTGTACACGAAGTGCGTCCAGTTTTTGCCGTGACCCTCTCTACTCTTTTGCACATGCTATGCGGGTGAAATGATGATACCATGCCAAGTTCCAACATTTTCAGAGTTAATTTTGTAGTGATTTTCAATTTCACGGTCATTTAGCTCTATAAACAAATCGGTAAATGACTGAAAAACAGCAAATGATGTCAGAACGTGTTGGAAATTGATGACGTCTTGAATGCTGCATACTGAACGCAAAAATAGTCTGGAGTTCAAATAAGTTTAAAAAACATTGAAGTGCCCATCTAACTGATGAGTTCTCGTCCGAAACCCTGATACTCCGAAAGAGATTGTCCAGTTTGTACATGAAGTGCGTCCAGTTTTGAAGTGAGTGGAGAGAGTGAGGGGCGGCCGGCGGGGGAGGACCGACGCGGGGGATTGAGGGGGAGACCGAGTGAGTGGAGAGAGTGAGGGCGTAAACATGTAAAAATATACATAAAAAATACATTGATTATCAATGATCTTTTTGTGTACAATCTGAATTGTCAATATGAGTCCTCAACGGTTTAGAAACCGGTGAAGACTCATATTGCGACCACAAATTCTACACATAGAGTTCAATGAAGACCAAGTGCTTGTGATAGTTTGAGAAGTAACATATTTAAGGTGGTAAAAATCTTGCTAGGGGAGCGAGGTGGGACCAAAAATAGCCTGCCACAACCTCTTTACTACCGGTTCATGCCACGAACCGGTACTAAAGGGGCTGGCCGGACCCCAGCCTCTTTAGTACCAGTTCGTGGCATGAACCGGTACTAAAGGTTCGCACTGAACCGGTACTAAAGATCTCCTCCCGCCTAGCCGTTTGAACCGGCACTAATGGACACATTAGTGCCGGCTCAAATGCAAACCGGGATTAATGTGTCTCACATTTGACCCTTTTTCTACTAGTGTTAGGACATTCAGATTCTGAGTACTTTATAGAGCTTCAAAGAAGCTTGAAGAAATTAATACTCTTTTTGCAAGCAATTTGTCGATTTTTTTATGCACACTGCACATATCATATATTGGTTCATACTATTTCATCTTAATCCATTTATACTTAAAAATAGTCTATTGAAACTGAACTGGTGCTAACTTAATATTTTGTGTAGTTCAGTCAACATCAAGATGCGGTACCTGATGTCCATGCAGAGTGGAGAAACGACTTGAGTAGGGCTAGTGATCGCCGCCTTGCAGTTCATCTAATTTGAAAGTATCTCTGCCTTGGGCATGGCAAGTGATAATTCAGTTTTCTTTTGTCGTGAACAAATTTGAATGATGATAGCACATGAAAATGATTTAGGCCAATGGTAGATCTCAATGAGATGTGGACTGACCGGTATCTGAACCCTTGTGAA
The DNA here is from genome assembly GCF_002575655.3 of Aegilops tauschii subsp. strangulata. Lineage (NCBI taxonomy): Eukaryota > Viridiplantae > Streptophyta > Magnoliopsida > Poales > Poaceae > Aegilops > Aegilops tauschii. The sequence continues at coordinate 51,294,822 of NC_053040.3, read as the reverse complement.
CTGATGGTTTTATGTATTTGTTTATATGAATTTTGAGATTTTATGTATTTGTTTTTTAGAATTATTTGTGGAATTCTTATCTATGGTCCATTGTTATCGGTAGGATTTTGTATGAAGGCTCTGAAATTTTGTATGTACAAATCTGTTGCTATCTGTGTAGCAAAGTCGCTTGTGATATGTGTTAATTTGAGGGTTTTCCTTCCCTCCCCCTTGTTGCCATTTGGGAACCTGGGCAGTGGGAAGATCTCCCACGTGGTGGGAGGGAAACCATGAGCACAGGAAAAAAACCTAGGGGTTTATTGCCCTGGTTTTTTTCTACCCAACAACCAAATGAGGCCTTATCCGGTACTAAAATTCCAACTCAAGTACACCCGATCTCCAGGGCTGGTAGCTGAACTGGTAGCTGGACAACTGATAATCCATCTCACAGAACACAGGGCAACTGATGATCAGTACTCTTCTCCGATAAATGGTACTACCAGACTGCCAGGTAAGCTGGTGGGATTCAACACACCGGAGCTTCTCTCAACATTCACTAGTCAGAACTAAGATTCTAGGCACTGAACTTCAAACTAGATAGAAATCAAACAAAAACACACACATAAAGGGACATCATGGAACGTGAGCAGAAATCGGACGTAGAAAATCCCCCTGCCTGATACAACATGGAAGATGAACGCTTGCACAGAGCCCGCCACAACATGCTTGCTTTTAAAAACAAAGCATAACAAATCAAATGAAACACAAGTTAGGTACTCATTAAACGAAGCAATGCAATGTGCCTTCATCATTCATGACAGTTTACGGATGTCCCCGAGAATCGGATAGTAGACGGGAGTTAAACGCCTACTTCCTACAAAGTCCATTTCACAGCTAACTCGTACATGCTACATATAGGGCCAGTTTCCACGTCAAGCTTACAAAACCGAAGAACCAACTCCCCATTTGTGCATCTCAGCCGCCGGAACGTAACCCGAAATAGCTGTGTAGCAAGCAATATCATCAGTCATACCCATTCTGTACTACTCATTCTAATAACTATTGTATGACTCAAAACAGAAAACATTAGCTTCAACGTTATGGAAGTTGTGCCAAAAGCTCCACATCTCAGGATTATTAGAGAAAAAACCAACATTTGAAACAGAAAACAATAGGTAATTTGTAATCTAGTACCACATGCTCAACCTCTAATTTTAGTTGTTTTGTTGCTACATTTGGCCTAAGATAAAAGAACAGTGGGCATTGAGGGGCTCATGGTCTCATGGAGTAGGAAAGAAGAGACATCTGGTTTCTAGCTCATGTGCATACTTTTAGGGATGTACGGAGGGGGTAAGAACCAGGCAGACACTAACAAATCAGATTTCATCAAAATTGGTGATAGACAAGCTTCAAGCAAGGGATCGTGCATCTCATTTTATTAACTGAAACCTCCATAGATCCAAAATGACTGCCATTTTTTCACTCTTCACAACATCAAGCAACAATTTCAATACTACTCCAAAGATAACATGCTAGTAAAAGTAAATATCTTATCAATGAAAGCAGTTTATATGACGAATCTAGTAACTCCGTTTCAATTGCTTGATATGAAGTATTATTAAACATCCCTGGTGGCCAAAATTGAAGAACTTGGGACTCCACTCAGAGCATAGCTAGTATATTTTGGACTGACCAAGTTGTATAAGTGAATAATGGGCAATTACATATACGTGCAAGTTTAGCGGACAACGAATGAAAAAAATGTTTAACAAAACCACCTAAAACTAGAATAATCGTCCAAAAGAACTACAATAAAAGCAAGCAAAATGATGGGTAGCAGTATAAGATTTAACAAAAACCGCCTTCAATAAGTAATGAACAATCATTATTTCACTAGGTACCACAATGATCCAAAATAAGCAGCAATGTGAAATGGCATACCTATATGACTGTATAAATAAAGGAAATTTGAAACCAGATCATAGATTAAAATAGCCCGCGAAATAGCTGCTATAGCTGTGCTATAGCTGCCGAGGAGCCTCGCCGCTACACTATGGCCGCCGCCGCAAAATCCCCCACTAATCTCTCTAAATGTCTCAGCAATGAGCAAAACCCTCTAGAAATCATCTCTTCCACCAGAAAAAATTCCGCTATTTGCCGCGATTGCCCGCTATGGCGGCCACTATAGCTGATGGGAGAGGCCACTGCGAAATCTTTTCTCCCGCGATTTTAATCTATGAACCAGATACACAGGTATTGTTAGCTATCAATTGCTTACTTATGTAGACAGGACAACATGCAAATCACACTAGGACTTGATAGACCCATACCACTGGAAAACAATGTAGAGAGAAATGCCACCACGAGTAAAACAAAAACCGAACTATAACCCTAAAGCATAATGAAGGGTCAATGCTTCATTTGCTACTACTTAGCATGACAAAAATCTCATCTCCAAGCAGGCATGAACATATGTACAATATGGAAAGGGGAAGGGTCTCCTAAATCATAGTCACACCATTCTCATCTCCGAGCAGGCATGAACATATGCACAATATGGAAAGGGGAAGGGTCCTAAATCATTAGTCACACCATTCTCATCTCCGAGCAGGCAGGAACATATGCACAACATGGAAAGAGGAAGGGTCCAAAGTCATCAGTCATCAGAGGGGCTAGAGGGAGAAAACCCCACAGTAGCAGAAGAAAATTGGGAGTACTAAGGAAGAGGTAAACTGAGAGCGAGGGGGCTGGACTGAAGGGAGGGTAAACAAAGGAGCATATCTAGTAGAGGAGGTAGAACATCAGTAGGAGATAAGCTTACCTGCTCAACCAGTAGGTCAAATAGCATATCCAACAGGACAATCATCTCACGTATCAACCAAAAGTTCAGCCCCATCGTGTCCAACACCAACACATGTTCCTACAAGCATAAGAAGTCAAACAATGTGTCATGTGGGCAGAGTATATGGCCACCGCAAAAAGGATAGGGTGAAGGAGCTCAAGGCTTGATCCTCAAGTAAGCCCCCTGATTTACATATTAAACATATTAGCTGGTTTCCAAAGTTGGCTAGTACTTTCTTGCAAAAAAAAGTTCGTTAGTGCTTGCCCTATCCATATGATACATCTGAAGATTTCATATTTACTACTCTATAATATAATATGAGCCCTACTCTGTAACCAATATAAGCTATCAATAAACCAGAAACGAGAGTTTTGGCTCCAAACCCAAAGCACACAATGGCACAACATTCCAACAAAAGAAAAAGAGAAACAAGGACACGTCAACTAGGTATTTAGCTAAATCTATTGTTGTAAATTGAAGAAAAGCAACTCAATTTTGATACAATAGTAGTAACAGATAAACATAGCATACCTACTGTCAAATATTTTCTACTTTCTCCACTTACAAAGGTTGGAGTTGGTGGTGAATTCACATGTAGGACTAGCAAACTTTACAAATAAACGAATGCAGTTCTACCTACATGCAGCGCCAGCAACCTTCCAAGAAACAAATGCACTTATACCCACATATGGAACCTAACACGAATAAACAAATACACTACTAGTTTCATGTCAAACCAACACTTGTAAAAGGCACAAATAATAAATACAGAAAATAAGACTCCAACTCAAAATCATGCTCTTGGTTTTAGTTTCACTTCCCAACAAATTCTTCTAGTTCTTTATCATAGCATTAGAGAGTGAACAAATTGTAAATTGTAATTCTAACGCGACGCTAGACCTCATCCTTCTAGCGGATCCATGACCTTGTGCAGTCTCCTTAACAATGTACACTAGTAGAAAACAGGGCATTGGTTCGGCCCTCGTAATACCATTAATCCCGGTTCGCTCACGAACCGGGACCAAAGGAGGCAACTGTCCCGGTTCGTGAGCCCAGGGGGCCGGCCGGGCCACATGGGCCATTGGTCCCGGTTCGTCTGGACCTTTTGGTCCCGGTTCCACGCACGAACCGAGACCAATGCGCCTCACCCCTGGCCCATGACCATTAGTCCCGGTTTGTGCCACAAACCGGGACTAAAGGGTTGGTCCTCATTGCGGTCAGAGTTCAGTCCCACCTCACCAACCGAAGGGCGCTCACACCAGTTTATAAGCCCGTCCCTCTCTGCCTTGTTGAGCTCCTCTCAAAGTGAAAATAGATGCCCTTATATAGGGAATTTGACCTAAATTCAAAGTAAATTTCTTTGAAATTCATAGAAATTTATTATGAATTTAGGTTGAATTCTCTCTATAGGCGCATCTATGCTCATTTTTTTATGTTGGGGTTGGCGATCTTTACAGACTTTTTGTGTGTTGAATATGCACCATTCAAAATCAGTCTCTGCTTTGAATGGTTCATTTTGAACACACAAAAAGTCTGGAGTTCAAATAATTTCAAGAAAATGAAATCCCTTTGTAACAGATGAGTTTTCGTCCGAAACCCTGATACTTCGAAAGAGATTGTCCATTTTGTTCACGAAGTGCATCCAGCTTTTACCGTAACCCTCTCAACTTTTTAGCACATGCTATGTGGGTGAAATGATGATACCATGCCAACTTTCAACCTTTTCAGAGCTCATTTGTAGGGCTTTTCAATTTCAGGGTCATTTAGCTCAAAACAATCCGTCACTGCATGAAAAATAACAAATGAAGTCAGAAAGGGTTGAAAATTGATGATGTGGCTTTGAACGGTGCATTTTGAACACACAAAAAGTCAGGAGTTCAAATAAGTTTTAAAAAATGAAATCCCTTTGTAACAGACGAGTTTCCGTATGAAATCATGATACTTTGAAAGAGATTGTCCGTTTTGTACACGAAGTGCATCCATTTTTGCCGTAACCCTCTCAACTTTCTTGCACATGCTATGTGGATGAAATGATGATACCATGCCAACTTTCAACCTTTTCAGAGTTCATTTGAAATGCTTTTCAATTTTAGGGTCTTATAGCTCAAAATAATCAGTAAATGCATGGAAAATGGTGCATGAAAAATAACAAATAAAATAAATAAGTAATTAGAAACAAAATAATATAAACTTTATTAAAATATATAAGTAGAAACAAAATAAAATAAACTTTAATAAAATTTATGAAACTAAAATTAACAAAGTATTTTCTGTTCAAAACATTATAAGAAACCTCTAGTATTATTAAAACAAAAATTATATAAAATTGATGCAACTAAAATTATCAAAGTATTTTCTGTTCAAAATCATTAAATGCAAAAAAGAATTTTCATAAAGAACTTTTTTTGTTAGAAACTTTAATAGCAAAAAGAATTATCATAAAGTAAAATAAATAAGTAATTAGAAACAAAATAAAATAAAATAAATAAGTTTTTTGTTGTAAGTAGAAACAAAACAAAATAAATAAAGCAAAAAAGAAAACAAAAACAGGCAAAAAATAAAAAAAAATGCCACCTACTGGGCCACCACGGCCTGAATACGACTAGAAACCCATCGATGGGCCAGGATTCAGGCCCGCAGAAGGCCCAGTAAGCCCATCAGGCATAGCAGTGACAATTAGGCCCATAAGCCTGCAATGGAGAGGAGCTCGAGAGGGGTGCGGCAGTGGGGCTTATAAACCACTGTGCGCCCCTCTCAACTAGCGAGGTGGGACTAAACTTTCAACATGGGCGCAGCAGCACAAGGCCTTTGGTCCCGGTTGGTGGCACCAACCGAGACTAAAGGTGTGCATTGGTACCGGTTCGTGGCACTAACTGGTACCAATGCCCCCCCTTTAGTCCCGGTTGGTGACACCAACCGGGACCAAAGGCCGCCGCTTCCCGCCCTTTGGGCTGCTGAAAAGAGGCCTTTGGTCCCGGTTGGTGGCACCAACCGGGACTAAAGGTTGCATTCGTCCCGGTTGCTGTCATGAACCGGGACTAATGCTTCGTCTATATAACTAGCACTTGTGAAATTTTTCATTCAGTTCGTCTTCCCCGCCCCGACGACGCCGCCAGGCTGCCCCTCTGCGCCTCGCCGTCGCCGTCGTCGCCCCTGCCTCCGATGCCGTCCCGCGCCGCCCAGACGCCGTCGCCGCGTCGCGCCCCCTGCCTCCTCGTCACCCGTCGTCGCGCCCCTCACCTCCGCCCCCTGCCTCCTCGTCGCCCATCGCCGCACCCCTCACTGTCGCCGTCGTCGCCCCCTGCCTCCTCGTCGCCCGTGGCCGCGCCCCTCACCGTCGCCCCCGTGCCCTGCCTCCTCGTCGATCGCCGCCCCTTAGTGAGCTCATATGAATTTTCCTAACTTAGATGTGTAGTTAATTTAGATGTGTAGTTTAGATGTGTAGTTAATTGAGTTGTTGTAATTTGTTCATAAATGAATATGCAAAAGTTAGAATTTTTTTCTGTTCATAGATTTTTTTGTGATATTATTGTTGAATATGCAAATGTTTGTGTGTTTATATATATGCAAAGAATATGTCAATTTTTCTCATAGAATTTCTATATTTTTTCCCTGTTGTTATTTTGTTCATAGAATTTTTATCTTGTTCATAGAATTTTTATGATTTTTTTCTGTTGTAATTTTGTTCATAGAATAAGAAGAGAAAGTGTTTAATAGAATTAGTTAGAAAAATAATATAACTAGTTAAACTAGTTTATTTTTAGTAAGTACTACTTTATTCTATTTATAGTAAGTGCTTAGTAGTTGAACTAGTTGATTTAATAAAACTAGTTTATTTTACTATAGAAGTAGTTTATTTTTAGCAAGAAAATTAATAGAACTAGTTTATTTTTTTAGTTAAAGCAATTATTCCCGCATCGACGTCGATGATGCCAATCCCGCATCCTCGTCGTCGACTCGGCGGAGGAGGCCGGCTTGCTCAGAGGGGCCATGTCCGGGACTGGGCTCCGCCGGGCTGGTTTTGGGAGGTGCTACCTTCCGGGGGGGCGTAGGTTGGTGAGGAGCCAGCCCGTCATTGACCCGATCCTTGTTTGGTGGCGGTCGCGTGGGCCAGTGATGGTGCCGAGGCTTCCGGACACCGCGGAGGTGGTACGTCACCGTGTCAGCGAGGAGGACGAGCACGTCCGTCGCTACATGGTTGCGTTGGAGTGCAGGTTCGACAATACCTGGCAGGTTCTTCAGGGATCTCACTGGAGCTATGATCCTGTGATGGTTCCTTCCCTTTGGGTATCCACCGCCCGCGCCGATACCCGTCGGGCGCTACGGTTCTAGCTGTACTAGCGATGCTATATGTATGATAGTATTCGAGGTGTATTAGTGATAATATTCGATGATGTACGGACGCATGGAGATGATGTAGTTTTGCTTATAATTGAATGCATCCTAATTTGAATACTACTTTATTTTGTGATTTGATTTTGCTTATTGAATGCTCAAATTGGAAAACTACTCCTACTTTGAATGCTAAAATTGGAGAGCACACTATGCAAGGCGTATGCATATGATTAGTTGATAGCTTATAGGGTTTTTGTTTTCGCAGAAATCTAGGAGCCCCCCTCCATCATCCCCGCCGTCGTCCCCGTCACCGACCCCCTCCGACCTCGAGGTGAGACTAGCCACGAACCGGTTTTAGAAAGATAATTAAACGATATTTTGGGTTGACTTTAAGTCTATTGAGTCTCCACCATATATGAGAGGATGAAGAATCCCGACTGTTGTCGTGGGGGTAGCTTCTCCTTCGTTCCCGTGTGCTAGACAATTTGGTGTAATGCACTCAGGAACGAAAGGAAGGAGCTACCATCACCGACGGTCGCAAATGTCTGAGAGGAATCAGTGAGGGAGAGTTCCACCATATATATATGTGAGGACGAAGAATCCCGACTGTTGTCGTGGGGGTCGCTTCTCCTTCATTCCCGTGTGCTAGACATTTTGGTGTAATGCACTCGGGGATGAAAGGAGGAGCGACCATCACCAACGGTCGAATGTATACACCACGTGAGCTAAGAGTTTTCAAGAAAAGACTCGACAAACCGATAGTCAACCCGTGATGAATAATAATGATCTAACTTAGGTTTTTTAGTACATATATTTAATTGTAGACCTTTAATATTTGAATTATGAACATAGGAAATGTCGTACTCGGACAACGAAAGTCTCCTGGGGGAGTGCGACTGGTGCCACGACGACCGAGGTCTGTGCGACAGGCCTCACCTGGACGAAGATCGGCGCTTCAGTATTAAGCTGGAGGAGACCTTCAATGTTGAAACGGTACGCAACGACGACAAGTGTTATTTTTTCGTAATTAAGCACGACTTCAACTATTTCAACGTGTACTTTTCATCTTTTACAATTCGACTAGCTTATCCCATGCCATGCAAGACGCTATGTCTTGAAGAGGATGGGTTTTGAAGACCATGAAAGTATGGAAACAAAGAAAATTCACCTAAGGACCCATCATGATATAGATTTTCAAGTAAATCTGTATAATTCTGAGAGCGTAACCCATTTTGGTTGCAAAAATTGGGAAGCAGTTTGCAAGATGTATGTTTTCGATGAGGGTATGCTTGTTACCATGGATCTTGGTGATCCTGACATCGAGCAAGACAATATGGACATTTGGGTCCTTGTTGATACGCCTCCAATTCTACCGCTATGTGAGTTTCTCAAACATAGTTATTAGCTAATTTATATTGTTCATTTCAAAATAGTTGACAGCTTATTTTGATTGTGTTGGGGAACGTAGCAGAAATTCAAAATTTTCCTACGTGTCACCAAGATCAATCTAGGAGATGCTAGCAACGAGAGGGGAGGAGTGCATCTACATACCCTTGTAGATCGCGAGCGGAAGCGTTCAAGAGAACGGGGTTGATGGAGTCGTACTCGTCGTGATCCAAATTACCGATGATCCTAGCGCCGAACGGACGGCACCTCCGCGTTCAACACACGTACGGAGCAGCGACGTCTCCTCCTTCTTGATCCAGCAAGGGGGGGAGAGGTTGATGGAGATCCAGCAGCACGGCGGCGTGGTGGTGGAAGTAGCGGGATCCCGGCAGGGCTTCGCCAAGCGCAAGCGGGGAGGAAGAGGTGTCACGGGAGGGAGGGAGGCGCCAGGGCTTGGGGTGCTGCTCTCATGCGCATCCCCACTATATATAGGGGTGGAGGGGGCTGGTTTCTTGCCCTCCAAGTCCATTGGGGCGTTGGCAAAGGTGGGGGAAGAAATCCCATCATTTCCCTTCCCCACCGATTGTTATCCCCCTTTTTTAGGGATCTTGATCTTATCCCTTCGGGATATGATCTTATTCCTTCTAAGGTGGAATCTTGGTGCGCCTTGACTAGGGGTGTGGGGCCTTGCCCCCACTACCCACGTTCATGTGGGTCCCCCCATGTAGGTGGGCCCCACTTCGGAACCTTCTAGAACCTTCCCGGTACAATACCGAAAAATCCCGAACATTTTCCGGTGGCCAAAATAGGACTTCCCATATATAAATCTTTACCTCCGGACCATTCCGGAACTCCTCGTGACGTCCGGGATCTCATCCGGGACTCCGAACAACTTTCGGTTAACCGCATACTAATATCTCTACAACCCTAGCGTCACCGAACCTTAAGTGTGTAGACCCTACGGGTTCGGGAGACATGCAGACATGACCGAGACGACCCTCCGGTCAATAACCAACAGCGGGATCTGGATACCCATGTTGGCTCCCACATGTTCCACGATGATCTCATCGGATGAACCACGATGTCGAGGATTCAATCAATCCCGTATACAATTCCCTTTGTCAATCGGTACGTTACTTGCCCGAGATTCGATCGTCGGTATCCCAATACCTTGTTCAATCTGGTTACCGGCAAGTCACTTTACTCGTACCGTAATGCATGATCCCATGACCAAACACTTGGTCACATTGAGCTCTTTATGATGATGCATTACCGAGTGGGCCCAGAGATACCTCTCCGTCATACGGAGTGACAAATCCCTGTCTCGATTCGTGCCAACCCAACAGACACTTTCGGAGATACCCGTAGTGCACCTTTATAGCCACCCAGTTACGTTGTGACGTTTGGCACACCCAAAGCACTCCTATGGTATCCGGGAGTTGCACAATCTCATGGTCTAAGGAAATGATACTTGACATTTGGAAAAGCTCTAGCAAACGAACTACACGATCTTGTGCTATGCTTAGGATTGGGTCTTGTCCATCACATCATTCTCCTAATGATGTGATCCCGTTATCAATGACATCCAATGTCCATAGTCAGGAAACCATGACTATCTGTTGATCAACGAGCTAGTCAACTAGAGGCTCACTAGGGACATGTTGTGGTCTATGTATTCACACATGTATTACGGCTTCCAGTTAATACAATTACAGCATGAACAACAGACAATTATCATGAACAAAGAAATACAATAATAACCATTTTATTATTGCCTCTAGGGCATATTTCCAACAGATTGTTCAAACAATGTGCGGAACATGGTAGACAGAACCTACTACACCGATGGCTCTGAGTTAACTTATAAGGAGAAAACTCATCTGGTCGGATTTTGTACTGATCTTGAGAATTACAATATCTATTGTAAAACTCCTCCACATTATGGTCAGTACGTGCCACTAGTGCACGTGTTGAACTACGGTAACTACTATGGAGATACCCTGGTAAGATTTCTTACTATTACGACATCCGTGCATCTTTTGCATACTTCTAAAACTAGTATATCATTGCTAACTATGAAGTTATTACTATGTTTTTCAACAGATAATCCTAGAGGATTGTGTGCCTCATTTGATGTATCAGAATGGTAGCCTTGATGTTTTGAACATACAACCAGGTCATCCTACGAATCTCAACTGTCCATACCGGATTTCTAAAAGAAGTGGAGACATGAAAATCAAAGAATGGAAAAAATGTATGGACAGTCGCAAGGAGGTTCTTGGAAGTAAAAGGAAGCGAAGCGCAAAAATTGGAGACAGGATGATCTCCATTCTCCATAATGGAGAGTCGGGGTCTATATTGTTTTATGTTATTTACCTTAAAGAGGGTATTTAGGTCCTACCTAATACTGATGATCATGTGCTAAGAACAATTAAGTAGGGTTGGTTCGATGACTATGAGGATGATGATTGTATGACTTGTTATTAATAACGAGTAGAAGTTGTATGATGATGATTAGTAGGACTTATTATTATGATGATGCATGATGCGGGCATGAAGAGTTATTATATATCAGTGGGTGAAATGAACATGGATTGGAATGAAGTGAAGGCAACAAGCATGTGGTGCATGTCGAAAGTAGTACTAATCCAAACTTGATCAAGTTAGGATTAATATTACTTTCGACATGCACCACATGTTGCCTTCACTTTAATCTAAGCCATGTTTAGGCATAGCAGTAGCGTTAGTAAATCAAGCACGGAAATAAGAAAGGACAGTTCTCTCTGTTAGCTAGCTTACACACCCTAAATTACCCCCTAAACCCTCCCCCCTTTTAAAAAAAAACAAAAACCCCAGCCACTGAAATGCTGACGCGTGAATGCCATTTGGTCCCGGTTGGTGTCACCAACCGGGACCAAATGCCCTCCTGCCTAGGCTGGCCGCAGCGGCCACGTGGAGGCCCATCTGTCCCGGTTCGTGTAAGAACCGGAACTAAAGGGCTAGGGCATTAGTAACGACCCTTTAGTCCCGGTTCAACAACCGGGACAAAAGGCCCTTACCAACCGGGACAGATGTCCCTTTTTCTACCAGTGGTATATGCTCTTGTGTTTCACAATTTGAAATGTTGTCTCGCTTAAAATCCAGAAAGACCTACAATATTTCCTTAAGGTTCTCCAACGCCTGCCACATGGAAAACTCTCATTGTAATATTGTATTTCCACTATCATTTTAATCACGACCCACTCAACAGCCACATGATGCCAATGTCTTTTGATCTCCTAAGCCGACGGCTTAAGTCCTCATCTTTTTTGGTGGCTTCATAGCAATGCATGGGCATTGTGCCAGTTTACCGAATATTCCCAAAACATCATATACTCATTAATATCATAAAAATGGAGAACATGGACATCATACTGTTAGCTGGTCATAACGAAGTTATCTAGAGCTATCATAAAGCTCGTTCCACGCCGTATCAGAAAATAAATCTCATACTAACAAATCCAGGGAACATCTTGGATCATGAATTAAATCATCTTTAAGTAAAATTGAAGTGCGAAAAGATTAAAATGAACTCCACCCAATTAATGTTTCCTGGTACAAATGGACTTGCCCCATGCAGGACAGTCCTACAAGTGATAAATGAACAATTACTCATAATTTAAAACGAAGTGTTCAGTTTTTATTTAACTCTATTAGAAATATCAGCAGAGATAACAATACAGAACGATTGAAACATAACTAGTTTATTATATGAATATCCATACAATATAACGATGCTTCTAAAGGGTTCAAGCCAGTTTTTCAGGCAGTCGACTTCCAACTGTTGTGTATCTCCTCTTGAAAAAAATTGGCACAGCAGATATGCACTAATACTACCATTAGAGAACTATATCATCCTTCAATAGGCAGGCAACGATAAAATAGTTACAGTATTCTACAAAGAATTTGCCAATCTTGTTAATCAATGTTTATTTTCTCGAGCATATACACAGGTAGGCATGTTATATTGTATGGATATTCATATAAAAATCTCGTGATGACAGTTTACTAGTTCTGAATTAAACCACAAAAAAAAAAGAGAAACAGCTAACCAATTGCAGCCCACGGCCTGGCTACAGAACATCAAGTAAATGAAATAACACAAACAGTTATTTTTACATAAAAGCCACCACACACAAATTCCTCTAGTTCTTTGCACATTGAAGAGGCCACGAAGCAGCAAAAGAAACAGATGATATGATACTAACACAGAATGATGTAAACATAATTTCATCAGCAAATTGTTGAATAATAATTTGGTTTTTTGTATCGGCAATGTAAGTCATGCTTTTACCAGCAGCGTAGACACTTTCGAATGGATGATATTGAGTACGGTAGACATTTTCGGATGGTTGATAGTGAGGACAGGTCATGGTTTCGAAAAGCTTCTTGAACTTTGATGACTCAAGATGGACCATGAAAATGCCAATAACTGTCCAAATTAACACCACATTATTCTGCTCAGCAAACCCTAGTATCCCCAGGATTAGGGGGTTTTTATCTTCGGACTTCAAGGAAAGTAGCTTGTCTATTTCAATAGTTCTTACAAGCTCCCATGAAGCAACACCATCACAGTCAGTCTTCCTCTTCCATAACCGGGCGGTGTAGTCTGCCACTGACATGAAGAGGAAACCCAGCCCACCGCCCTCGGCCCTCATAACTCGGTAGTAGTTACCCTGGCCACGTCTCCGGCGATACCCAAATGGTACCTGCCAAGACCACCTGAAAGTGTTGGACGTCTCCGGCGATGCGAAGCACCGCCCCGTCTCTCTTGTTGAACCCCGGGGGAAGGGCAATGCGGTGCTGGTCGCCGGTGATGGGGTCCCACACCACGACCTGGAAACGCTTCACGGGCAGAAGAGTACGAGACCATGGCGGCATCCAAGGGAAAAACGGTAATCGTCGACCTCCGCGGCAAGGAGAAGCGCCCGGGAGGGAGGCGATTGGGGGCGCCCAGAGTAGGTAGGAAGGAAAGACCATCGTATTTGTCGAAGAAACCGAGCAGAGAAGGGTTGTGGCGGTGGCGGAGGCGGAAGCGGCGGAAGAAGCCGGGGTCGGAGAGGAGGCTGCGCCAGCGCTTGCAGACGAGGGACGCGCGCGGGAGGGAGGAGGGCTGCGGGGGGAGGCGGAGAAGGATCTCGGAGAGCAGGTCGTCGTCGTCCAGCGGCGCGGCCGGCGGCGAGCGGGCATGGCGGCGGCGGCGGCGGCTGCGCATCTCGCGTGGGGAATGGGCGAATGGCAGTGGACTGAACCAGCACGCAAGATGTGTGGCCCCGTGGGTTCATTTCGTTCTGATGGTTCGACAGCCCATGGCCCATGGCCACACAAACATTGAAGCCCATGACTTGCCTTCTGTTTTTTATTTTTGCAAAGGCAAACTCTACCAGAAGTTCAGAACAGGACAGGCAAAAAAAATAGTACTGTACTGTATTCCATTTGCTTTCGCGGGTACATCTATCACGTGTAATATGTTTTTCAATTTTCTCTACATCTGCTTAGCTGCTGCTAATTGTTTGTGGTTTGCCGATCGTATTTACCCTAGTCTGAGAGGGACGAGACTTACCTGCTCCCCGCGCGTGTGCCAATCCGTGCTTTCGTGTACGTGGCTTGATTTGATTGGAACAAAATAAGGCCCCGCCCACCCTCTTAAAATCAAAGGGTAGATGATTAGATTATAAAGGAAAAAGAAAAAAAGACAGCCGTAGGATGAAATGGGAGCACGGATGGGAGCATGCAAGCCGGATCCGTCTAAGAGAGCGTATCACAAAACGCACCAATATTACCTATCACTGTCCTGATCACAGCAGCTAGATTATTCATCTTTTTCGAGAAGTGCGGCTTTATTTCTTAAACACTCTTGAAAGAATCCAAATGTTAGATAGCGCATCCAAACTTTCCCCAAGATCAAAATATAGCAATGAAACCGGGCCCTGATTGAGGGGCAGTTTGGTTCATGTCCTGAACTCCGCGCCTGGGAAATTTTGCTGCCTGGCCAGGCGTGAGAATCTGAAGAAAAAAAGTTGCCTGGTCAGGCTAGCATATGGAAGGAGTGTTTGGTTCATAGCCTGCCCTAGTGGATTTTAACCCATCGTTGTTTGCTCCCTGTTTGCCTCGTTTTCTGCACCACATCAATTAATAAATGCAATTACTTCCAGGCTGCTGCACCAGGCATGTCCAGGCATCCAAAAAAGGACGCCTGGGACCAGGCTAATCATCTTGCCTCGTTTTCCACCAGGCTAACTAGGTTGTTTCGTTGTCCAGGCCAGGCGTACTTCCTTTTTTCATGGACATCAACCAAACATGCAGCAGGAAATTCCAGGCAGCCCCCAGGCCAGGCGTCACCCGCTGTGGACATGAACCAAACTGCCCCTGAATCGTCAGCTATTTATGCAGGTAGCGGCAAAGAGCAATGCTACAATGCAGGCGCAATTCAACACACGGGAGCTTCTTCACAACTCCCAGGCCCGACTGATGCGACAGAATCAGACACAAATTCAACCAAAACACCCAAAATGGCACGTGCTGGAACATAGGGAGAACCCTGGCGCCAAGATCTCCGCGCCCGATGCAACACAGAAGATAAATCAGATTATTTTTTTTTGAAGCTATGATGATTTTTATAGCAAATTCGAAAACTATACGCTCTAATGCATAAAAATCGAAACTATGACCCCGTCGGCCTTCTGTTGGCCGAAGAGGGACTTTTCGGCCTATCGTTGGCCGAAGTAGGCTCTTCAGCCTCCCGTTGGCCTAAGAGTGCCCAGCTGGGCCGAAGATAGTATCCTCGACTTCCCGTTGGCCGAAGAGCACTCTTCAGCTTCCCGTTGGCCGAAAAGTGTCAGGGCACAAAACGTAATTAAGATGGCCTCAAATGAAAAAGTTAACAACATGAAAAATCTTCACCTCGTCGAAACGGTTGATTTTGATATAAAAATCGTCTTCATCCGACGTCGTATGCAATCTGTAGAGCCAAAATAAGGTCAGGGGCAGAAGTTGCAGAGTTACTTCGGACGGACCGAATGGATGTCAGAAAATTTATCACGGGACACCCTGTGCACTCGGTGAGACCATGTGGAATATAGAAGAGTACACAAGTTTGAACACATTCACTTGGTGAGACCGAACCAAACCACTAGGAGGCTCCGAATGGATCCGAAAAATTGCCAAAGATTCCTGTCCGAGTTAAAATTAGGATTTTTGATCCGAAAAATTGTCCGTCTGCACCGGGAAGACTACTTGCGTACCGCGCTTCCGGCCGGGTCTTCTTCGGCGTGAGCTACGGTGCATCACCCCAGCGTCGAGGGTACACGATGACCTTTTTGTGTGCATCACCCCCGGCGTCGAGGGTACACGGTGACGGGCCTGAGAGGTGACCATTGCCTCTACTTTGCATGGTGGATGACGCCACCGCCGAAAGTTTTGGTCTCAATTCATGCCATCGCAACAGAGACATTTCTTCAATGCCGGCATGTGTCTTCCCGGTGCAGACGAACAATGCCCACATCGATTTATGAGGCGGCTGGGACTTCCGTACAATAAAAGGACTAAAAATTCTATCTAAAAATCTTTGGCAATTTTTCGAAGCCTCCGAGTGGTTTGGTTCGGTCTCACCGAGTGAACGTGACCAAACTTGTGTACTCTTCTGTATTTCACACGGTCTCCCCGAGTGCATAGGGTGTCCCGTGACAAATTTTCTCACATCCATTCGGTCTGTCCGAAGTAACTCTGCAGCTTCTACCCCTGACCTTGTTTTGGCTCTACAAGTTGCATACAACGTCGGATGAAGACGATGTTTATATCAAAATCAACCCTTTCGACGAGACGAAGATTTTTCATGTTGATAACTTTTTCATTCGAGGTCATCTTAATTACGTTTTATGCCCCTGACATTTTTCGGCCTACGGAAAGCCGAAGAATGCTCTTCGGCCAACAAGAAGCCGAAGATACTATCTTCGGCCCAGCTGGGCACTCTTCGGCCAACGGGAGGCTGAAGAGCCCACTTCGGCCAACGGTAGGCCGAAAAGTCCCTCTTCGGCCAACAGAAGGCCGACGGGGTCATAGTTTCGATTTTTATGCATTAGAGCATATAGTTTCCGAATTTGCTATAAAAATCATCATAGTTTCAAAAAACCCATGCGCGCGCACTGAAATGCAATGAAAGATAATATGACGGGTGAACCCGCCAAAATGTGCTTGCTTGGAAAGCATACAGCAGATTAAAGAAACCACACTGTGAGTACTCATTAACCGAAGCAAGTCGTTGTGCCGTCAACCTTCAAGCCAGCTGACAAATGTCTACAGAAATTAGATAATAGATAGGTGGACCAATTCCTACAAGTGCACTTCACAGCTAATCAGTGCATGCTGCATAGGGAGCCAATCGCCACTTCGAGCATACAAAATGGAAGAATCTACACCAAACACCCCATTTCTGCATCTCAGACAGCAGAATGTAGCTCTAGATAGATACCTGCAAAGCAAGAAATATCATCAGTCAAACAATTCTTTGCTATTTATACGGGAAAATTCGTTGGAGTTATTCTCACAACTATTGAAACAGTGAACATTACTTTCACCATCACTGTGGAAATTGTGCCAAAAGTTCCAAAGGTGAACCATCTCAGCAATATTAGACAACATTAGAAACAGAGAACAATAATAGGTAATTTGTAACATAATGGCACACCTTCAACTTCTAACATTAGAGGTATTTGGTGTACTGGTCTGGAGTAGAGCCTAAAAGAACAATGGGTATATGACAGGCTCATGGAGTTGGAAAGCTTCTATCTCACATACATACTTTTTGGAAATGTATGAGCTCAACTAGTCACTAGCAAATAGAATTTCAACAAAATTATGTGGTACTCCCTCTGTAAAGAAATATAAGAGCGTTTAGATC
The DNA here is from genome assembly GCF_002575655.3 of Aegilops tauschii subsp. strangulata. Lineage (NCBI taxonomy): Eukaryota > Viridiplantae > Streptophyta > Magnoliopsida > Poales > Poaceae > Aegilops > Aegilops tauschii. The sequence goes on along the minus strand of NC_053040.3, from coordinate 51,277,342 downwards.
ACTACTTTAGTAATCTAGAGTTCTAGACGCTCTTATATTTGTTTACGGAGGGAGTACAAGCCAGAAGCAAGGGGTCATTTATATCATCTTACTAATTGATACTTCTTTCTTTACCCTGCACAACATCAAGCATGCCACAGGCTAAGATAGGTACGGGTCCTAATACCGAAGAATGTGACAGCGTTGAGTGTATAACTCCAAGGAGCAAGGGTTGGCCCACCAGGGTGCAAGGATTAGATGTTACTAGTTTCCCTAAAATCTACAGGGAAGGCTAAACTTGATGCTATCAATAGAATCCTAACTTTCCTAACAAACACATCTCTATCTTCCTATCTAAAACGATCTTTTTCCTAACCATATAGATATCCTTAAGTAATCTGTGACAACGCAATAATTTCACCGCCACTTATATTAATAATGCTAGTAAAAAATCATAAATATTATTAATGACTAAAGCAGTTTTTAAGATGAATTAGTCATGTAATTTTGATATTGAGTATTAAACGTCCAGGTGGCCAAATTTGAAAAAATTACACTGCACACAAAGCATAACTACATATATTGGCTACTGGCCAATTACAATATATTCAAATTGGCAGAGCAAGTGGCATGCTACTAAAATGTTTAACAAAACAACCTAACACTAGAATAATCGTCCATGAAACTAGAATAACTGCATGCAAAACGATAAACAGCAGTATAAGACTTAATGAAGGCACACTCTTCAAAGTATTGTCGCAATCATTTGTTCACCAGGTATCACAATGATCCAAAATAACCAGCAATGTGAAATGGCATGACAATAAATCCGTATAAATAAAGGAACTATGAAACCATATGTTCATGTGTTTTTAGCTATCAATTACTAGTGATCTAAATGCTCTTATATTTCTTTACAGAGGCAGTACTTGTATAGAAGAGACAACATGCAAATCACACTAGGACTTCATAGACCCATAACCACAGGAAAAAATAGTTGAAGCAATTCCATGTGAGTAAACAAAAGCAGAAATATATCCCCAAGCACAGTAAGGGGCTAGTGCTTCATTTATTATTACTTAGCATTACAGCATTCCAATATTCAGGGGGCACAAATAGGGAAGGGGGAAGGGTCCAAAGTCATAAGTCACTGGAGAAGCTAGAGAAAGAAGAGCCCACAGTACCAAAAGGAACTTGGAGAGTAGTAAAGAGGTATAATCGAAAGCAAAGGAGCCTGATAGAATGGAGGGCAAACAAAAGAGCACAACCAGTAGATAGGAGGCAGAATGTTAGTATAAGATAAGCTTACCTGCTCAATTAGTAGATCGACAATCATCTTACACATTGAGCATAAGCTCAGCCCTGTCGTGTCCACCAGCAATACATGCTCCTACAGCATAAGAAGTTGAACAATGTGTCATGTGGCGCCAAGTATTAGTGGCTTAGTGCTTCCCCTATTCTTATGATATGATATCAAGCTTTGCTATTTCCTAACTCATATGATGACTTGATGAGAGCCCTACTTTGTAACCAATAACAGCTATCAGTAAACCGAAAAGAGAGATTAGGCTCCAACCCAAAACAAACGACACAAAGACATTCGCAGGAAAGAAAAACAGAAACGAGGAGGCATCAACTACGTATTCAGAAAAATACATAGCTGTACTTCAAGAAAAATAACTCAGTTTGATAAATTTAGAACAAAATGGTAAAAATGAACTCTGGTTATTATTATTTCCCTGGTACAAATGGACTTGCCACAGTGAGGACAATCCTAGAAGTGATGAATGAACAATTATTCGTAATTTTTAAACCAAGTGGTTATCAAGACTGTTCGCAATATCAGCAGATATAGTCTACAGAATGAAGTAAATATAACTAGGCTTAAGCCTCTAGAGGGTTCAAGCAAGTTTTTTCATGTAGTCAACTTCCAAAAAATCGTGTATCTCCTCTTGAGGAAAAATGGCACTGCGGGTATGAACTAACACTACCATTATACAATTCTTGCACCTATCAATGGGCAGACAATGATGAAATTTAGTTCGATAATTCTACAAAGAATTTGCCAATCTTGTATTCAGAACAGAGTACCACAGAACATCATCGCTATACAGAGATCATCAAGCAGCAAACGGAACAAATATGAAACTACCTAAAATTGTTGGCTCAACAAGAAATGATATGAACATAATTTCATCAGCCGATTATCGAAAAATAACCTGGTTTTGTTGTACCCACAATGTAAGGCATGCTATTACCTGCACTGTAGACACTTTCGAATGGATGATAGTGAGAAAAGGTCATTGTTTTAAAAAGCTTCTTGAACTTCAGTGACTCAAGCTGGATCATTAAGACGCCGATAACTGTCCACAGAAACACCGCATTATTCTGTTCAGCATACCCTAGTATCATTAGGGGGCGTTTCTCCTCTGGTTCCAGGGAAAGTAGCTTGCCCAGGTCAATACTTCTTGCAAGCTCCCATGAAGCAACACCATGACGATTGGTCTTCCTCTTCCATAACCGGGCGGTGTAGTCAGAGTTTGACACGAAGAGGAGACCAAGCCCACCACCCTCAGCCCGCATAACCTGCAAGCTGTTACCTTCGAGGATGTCCACTGGCACCTGTATCACAGCTAGGGTCTGCTTCTTCAGATCAAACTCAAGAATTCCAATCAAATTCCCCACAAGCTTCCAGTAAAGGGAATCTCCGTCCAGAACAGCATCATCGGTATAAACCAATGTGGGAATACGGTACCCATTAGCCTGGTATGGAATGGGTGTTGAGACGAGATTCCCCCATAAGCCGGTCTTTGACGAGTACATACAGGCGAGCGCTCGCGTATGATATTCGGCATCGGTGCCTGCCACTGCCAAGACCACCTGGAAGTGCTGGACGTCTCCCGCATCGCGAAGCACCGCCGCGTTGACCAGGGCCGTCGCTGTATCAAACGGCGGGGGAAAGGGAATGCGGTGCTGGTCGCCGGTGACGGGGTCCCAGACCAGGACCTGGTGACGCTTCAGAAGGGAGATGAGCACGAGGCCATGGCGGCATCCATGGGAAAAGGAGTGCATTTCATCCTCGTCGTGCTGCAAGGAGAAGCGCTCGGGAGGAACACGATTGGGGGCCTTCAGGGCAGGCCGGAACGGAGCTCCGTATCTGTCGAAGAAACCGAGGAGAGGAGGGTTGCGGCGGTGGCGGAGGCGGAAGCGGCGGAAGAAGCCGGGGTCGGAGACAAGGCCGCGCCACCGCTTGCAGACGAGGGATGCGCGCGGGAGCGATGAGGGCTGCGGGGGGAGGCGGAGCAGGATCTCGGAGAGGAGGTCGTCGTCGTCCAGCGGCGCGGCCGGCGGCGAGCGGGCGTGGCGGCGGCGGCTGCTGCTCATCTCGCCCTAGAGCACGCTTGTGGGGAATGGTGGGCTCGAACCAGTAGGCAAGATGCGAAGTGGAGTGATACTGAAGACGCTGGCCCATGCCCCCCCCCCCCCCCCCCCCCCGCGAGCAAACCTGGCCAAACGGGCCGGCACGGCCCGGCCTAAGTTAAACGGGCCAGGCACGGCACGACCCGACCAGGCACGCTTAGTACACGGGCCGGGCCGGGCCGGCACGCGTGCTGACCTCCGCGGCCCAAGCACGGCCCCTCAGTAAACGTGCCGGCACGCTGGCCCGGTAAGCATGCCAGCACGAGAGGCAGATTGAGGCGTTTCTCATCAAAAAAGAAGTAACAAATCGATGCGTGCTACGTACGTGATCTCTTGCTTTGGAAAAAAAAAATCTTACACGTCGTGCGCTCGTGCAGGAGGCACATCAAGGCACGTCTCTCTCGTTCGCTCGTGCCAGGAGGCACGTCGCTATCATCTCGCTCTCGTACGCACGTCGTTCTCATGGGCCACACCTCCTGGTCCCTCCCGCAACGTTCCTTCGAGCAAAACGCTCCTACCCATGCCAGCTAGTCCCCACATAACAGATGGTTAGGCGTGCCGGGTCGGGCTGGCACGCGTGCCATGCCTAGCCAGCCCAGGCACGGCCCTAGCCGGGCCACGTGCCGGGCACGGCCCGTAAGTCACGTGTCGGGTCAGCCTGTGACGGGCCAGGCACGCGGGCTATCGTGCCGGCACGCCTAGGCCGGCCCATTTGGCCAGGTTTGCCCGTGAGTCCATTTTGTTCTGATGCTTCGACAGCCCATGGCCCATGGCTAGACAAACATCAAAGCCCACGATTTGATTTTTGTTTTTATATTTGCAAAGGCAGAAGTTCAAAACAGAACATGCAAAAAAAAAAGAATACTCCCTCTGTAAAAAATATAAGAGTGTTTAGATCAGCAGTACTTTCAACTTTCGACATTGCCGCACATATCATTTTCTTAATCTGCAAACAAATTTGTGGGGGGTGCATACATCTTTATATGCGTCATATTAAAAACAAATACCACCACTATTTTAGAATACCCCCACTGTTGTAGGAGTAGCGTACATGCGCGCGGCAATTCACTATGGCTCATAGGTGTATATACACCCATTGTCTAAATACACATTTTAAAAAGTCAAAAAAATCAAGAAAAAGTCCCATGTGTAAATCTGGACATTATATGTGCGTGCACCAAGTCTTCATGAAAAAGGACATTTTTTGTGGCTTGTGTAAAAAAGACAATTTGCGATGCTGGATTACAGCTATTCACGAGGCATTTTTTTTATCTTTTTTGTACATGCCACAAAAAATGTCTTTCACCAAAAATTTGTGTGCGAACATAGGATGTCCGGATGTACACGCGGGATTTTTTCTCAAAATTTGTTAACATTATGAAATTTGTTTTATACATATTTCATAATATGTGTACCTACACCTAGGAGCCAAAAAGCCACTCGCGCAAATTCTCTGTTTTGAACTTTTTTAAAAACTTCAGCATGATCTGACCCCGGTTCAAGAAAAAAACGTCATCTGATCTTTTTTCCTACGACCATCTTCTTGGCGGTAGGGTAACACAGCCTATCGTCAAGGGTTGTGGCGGTAGGACTTGACTGTGCTGTCACGTTCGTCCGATGTTGAAAATACCATACCGCCATAGTCTTTGACGATAGGGTTTAGAAGGTGTAACTTACGTATGTCGTCTAGTACGATTGAACCTCTCTACTAGAAAGTTGACTAGCGCGTGGAAGTTTGCTTTGGTTGGTCTTGGGTTCAAGCCTTCCTAAGGCCATTCTTTTGTTTATTTTTATTTTGCCCAATAAAAAATAAACAATTTGTCCAATTAATATGAGGATATGGATTATTGGTGAAAATATTTTTTTTACTTATCTCTAACTATTTTATCAAAGATATAAACAATATGCATATATGGGTTCTCCAACGGGTGGAACCCGAACCCTGGGGGCGGCTAGGCGGTGCTGGACACCGGCGACGGGGTCCCACACAACGAACTAGAGTGAGATCGGGAGGAAGAAGAGCGCGAGGCCGTGGCGCCATCCGAGGGTCATGTAGCGGTCGTCGAGCTTGAGGGATAAGTGACCCCAGGGGAGGCGATCGGGGGTGTCCGGGGCTGGCTGGAAGGTGATGCCCTAGTTCACATCGACGAAGTCGAGGAGCGGAGGGTTGCGGTGGTGGTGGATGCGGAACTGTAGCAGGAACTAGATACTAGAAGGAGGAAGAGGAACTGTAGCAGGGACTCAAACAGAAAGAACATGAAAACGTACGGAGCAGCCGCAGAAGCATTGGTCTTGGGGTCAACGTCCTTGTCGGCCATGTCGTCGAAGAGGTTTTCGACGTCGGGGAACAAGTCGTCGTTGGGGAAGTGGTCGTCGGCGTCTAGAGCGTCCATGATGAACCGGTCAGTAGTCGCGCAGAGCGTTCCCCAAAAACCTTATCACCCTTTTCCATACAGGATTCAAAGAGGTGGGGTTTCGGAGGCCTACTGTCCCAACCTGCGGTGCACGCCGCAAGCCGGGATGGGGAAGAACCTTGTAGTAGCTCAGAGATTGGAACTCGGTGGCGAGAGAAAGCTGACGTTCTGGTGTGTCTCTCTAGAGACGACAGGAAGATGACGTTTTTGAAGGAAATATGCCCTAGAGGCAATAATAAAGTTATTATTTATTTCCTTATATCATGATAAATGTTTATTATTCATGCTAGAATTGTATTAACCGGAAACATAATACTTGTGTGAATACATAGACAAACAGAGTGTCACTAGTATGCCTCTACTTGACTAGCTCGTTGATCAAAGATGGTTATGTTTCCTAGCCATTGACATGAGTTGTCATTTGATTAACGGGATCACATCATTAGAAGAATGATGTGATTGACTTGACCCATTCCGTTAGCTTAGCACTCGATCTTTTAGTATTCTGCTATTGCTTTCTTCATGACTTATACATGTTCCTATGACTATGAGATTATGCAACTCCCGTTTACCGGAGGAACATTTTGTGTGCTACCAAACATCACAACGTAACTGGGTGATTATAAAGGTGCTCTACAGGTGTCTCCAAAGGTACTTGTTGGGTTGGCGTATTTCGAGATTAGGATTTGTCACTCCGATTGTCAGAGAGGTATCTCTAGGCCCACTCGGTAATGCACATCACTATAAGCCTTGCAAGCATTGCAACTAATGAGTTAGTTGCGGGCTGATGTATTACGGAACGAGTAAGAGACTTGCCGGTAACGAGATTGAACTAGGTATTGAGATACCGACGATCGAATCTCGGGCAAGTAACATACCGATGACAAAGGGAACAACGTATGTTGTTATGCGGTCTGACCGATAAAGATCTTCTTAGAATATGTAGGAGCCAATATGGGCATCCAGGTCCCGCTATTGGTTATTGACCAGAGAGGTGTCTCGGTCATGTCTACATAGTTCTCGAACCCGTAGGGTCCGCACGCTTAACGTTCGTTGACGATATAGTACTATGAGTTATGTATGTTGGTGACCGAATGTTGTTCAGAGTTTTAGATGAGATCACGGATATGACGAGGAACTCCGGAATGGTCCGGAAGTAAAGATTGATATGTGGATAGTAGTGTTTGATCTCCGGAAAGGTTCCAGAATCCATCAGAAGGGGGTCCGGATGTTTCCCGAAATGTTTGGGCACGAGAACACTTTATCTGGGCCAAAGGGGAAAGCCCACGAGGTTTTTGGAAAGTGCAAAAGGAAGTTTTGCGGAGTCCAGGGGCCAGGGTCCAGACGCTGGGACGTCTGGCCCTGGAGTCCAAGAAGGACTCTTGCCTTTCGGGTGAAACCGACTTTGTGGAGGCTTTTACTCCAAGTTTCGACCCCAAGGCTCAACATATAAATAGAGGGGTAGGGCTAGCACCCAAGACACATCAAAAAACACCAAGCCGTGTGTCGGCAACCCCGTCCCCTCTAGTTTATCCTCCGTCATAGTTTTCGTAGTGCTTAGGCGAAGCCCTGCGGAGATTGTTCTTCACCAACACCGTCACCATGCCGTCGTGCTGCCGGAACTCATCTACTACTTCGCCCCTCTTGCTGGATCGAGAAAGGCGAGGACGTCATCGAGCTGAACGTGTGCAGAGCTCGGAGGTGTCGTGCGTTCGGTACTTGGATCGGTCGGATCGTGAAGACGTACGACTACATCAACCGCGTTGATAAAACGCTTCCGCTTACGGTCTACGAGGGTACATAGCAACACTCTCCCCTCTCGTTGCTATGCATCACCATGATCTTGCGTGTGCGTAGGAAATTTTTTGAAATTACTACGTTCCCCAACAGTGGCATCCGAGCCAGGTTTTATGCGTTGATGTTATATGCACGAGTAGAACACAAGTGAGTTGTGGGCGATACAAGTCATACTGCTTACCAGCATGTCATACTTTGGTTCGGAGGTATTGTTGGATGAAGCGGCCCGGACCGACATTACGCGTATGCTTACGCGAGACTGGTTCTACCGACGTGCTTTGCACACAGGTGGCTGGCGGGTGTCAGTTTCTCCAACTTTAGTTGAACCGAGTGTGGCTACGCCCGGTCCTTGAGAAGTTTAAAACAACACTAACTTGACGAACTATCATTGTGGTTTTGATGCGTAGGTAAGTACGGTTCTTGCTCAGCCCGTAGCAGCCACGTAAAACTTGCAACAACAAAGTAGAGGACGTCTAACTTGTTTTTGCAGGGTATGTTGTGATGTGATATGGTCAAGGCATGATGCTAAATTTTATTGTATGAGATGATCATGTTTTGTAACCGAGTTATCGGCAACTGGCAGGAGCCATATGGTTGTCGCTTTATTGTATGCAATGCAATCGCCCTGTAATGCTTTACTTTATCACTAAGCAGTAGCGATAGTCGTAGAAGCATAAGTTGGCGAGACGACAACGATGCTACGATGGAGATCAAGGTGTCGCGCCGGTGACGATGGTGATCATGACGGTGCTTCGAAGATGGAGATCACAAGCACAAGATGATGATGGCCATATCATATCACTTATATTGATTGCATGTGATGCTTATCTTTTATGCATCTTATCTTGCTTTGATTGACGGTAGCATTATAAGATGATCTCTCACTAAATTATCAAGGTATAAGTGTTCTCCCTGAGTATGCACCGTTGCGAAAGTTCTTCGTGCTGAGACACCACGTGATGATCGGGTGTGATAGGCTCTACGTTCAAATACAACGGGTGCAAAATAGTTGCACATGCGGAATACTCAAGCTAAACTTGACGAGCCTAGCATATGCAGATATGGCCTCGGAACACTGAGACTGAAAGGTCGAGCGTGAATCATATAGTAGATATGATCAACATATTGATGTTCACCATTGAAACTACTCCATCTCACGTGATGATCGGACATGGTTTAGTTGATTTGGATCACGTGATCACTTAGAGGATTAGAGGGATGTCTATCTAAGTGGGAGTTCTTAAGTAATATGATTAATTGAACTTAAATTTATCATGAACTTAGTACCTGATAGTATTTTGCTTGTCTATGTTGATTGTAGATAGATGGCCCGTGCTGTTGTTCCGTTGAATTTTAATGTGTTCCTTGAGAAAGCAAAGTTGAAAGATGATGGTAGCAATTACACGGACTGGGTCCGTAACTTGAGGATTATCCTCATTGCTGCACAGAAGAATTACGTCCTGGAAGCACCGCTAGGTGCCAAACCTGCTGCAGGAGCAACACCAGATGTTATGAACGTCTGGCAGAGCAAAGTTGATGACTACTCGATAGTTCAGTGTGCCATGCTTTACGGCTTAGAACCGGGACTTCAACGACGTTTTGAACGTCATGGAGCATATGAGATGTTCCAGGAGTTGAAGTTAATATTTCAAGCAAATGCCCGGATTGAGAGATATGAAGTCTCCAATAAGTTCTACAGCTGTAAGATGGAGGAGAATAGTTTTGTCAGTGAGCATATACTCAGAATGTCTGGGTATAACAATCACTTGATTCAACTGGGAGTTAATCTTCCGGATGATAGCGTCATTGACAGAATTCTTCAATCACTGCCACCAAGCTACAAGAGCTTCGTGATGAACTATAACATGCAAGGGATGGATAAGACAATTCCCGAGCTCTTCGCAATGCTAAAGGCTGCGGAGGTAGAAATCAAAAAGGAGCATCAAGTGTTGATGGTCAATAAGACCACCAATTTCAAGAAAAAGGGCAAAGGGAAGAAGAAGGGAAACTTCAAGAAGAACAACAAACAAGTTGCTGCTCAAGAGAAGAAACCTAAGTCTGGACCTAAGCCTGAGACTGAGTGCTTCTACTACAAGCAAACTGGTCACTGGAAGCGGAACTGCCCCAAGTATTTGGCGGATAAGAAGGATGGCAAGGTGAACAAAGGTATATGTGATATACATGTTATTGATGTGTACCTTACTAATGCTCGCAGTAGCACCTGGGTATTTGATACTGGTTCTGTTGCTAATATTTGCAACTCGAAACAGGGACTACGGATTAAGCGAAGATTAGCTAAGGACGAGGTGACGATGCGCGTGGGAAATGGTTCCAAAGTTGATGTGATCGCGGTCGGCACGCTACCTCTACATCTACCTTCGGGATTAGTTTTAGACCTGAATAATTGTTATTTGGTGCCAGCGTTGAGCATGAACATTATATCTGGATCTTGTTTGATACGAGACGGTTATTCATTTAAATCAGAGAATAATGGTTGTTCTATTTATATGAGTAATATCTTTTATGGTCATGCACCCTTGAAGAGTGGTCTATTTTTGTTAAATCTCGATAGTAGTGATACACATATTCATAATATTGAAGCCAAAAGATGCAGAGTTGATAATGATAGTGCAACTTATTTGTGGCACTGCCGTTTAGGTCATATCGGTGTAAAGCGCATGAAGAAACTCCATATTGATGGACTTTTGGAACCACTTGATTATGAATCACTTGGTACTCGCGAACCATGCCTCATGGGCAAGATGACTAAAACGCCGTTCTCCAGAACTATGGAGCGAGCAACAGATTTATTGGAAATCATACATACAGATGTATGTGGTCCGATGAATGTTGAGGCTCACGGCGGGTATCGTTATTTTCTCACCTTCACAGATGATTTGAGCAGATATGGGTATATCTACTTAATGAAACATAAGTTTGAAACATTTGAAAAGTTCAAAGAATTTCAAAGTGAAGTTGAAAATCATCGTAACAAGAAAATAAAGTTTCTATGATCTGATCGTGGAGGAGAATATTTGAGTTACGAGTTTGGTCTTCATTTGAAACAATGCGGAATAGTTTCGCAACTCACGCCACCCGGAACACCACAGCGTAATGGTGTGTCCGAACGCCGTAATCGTACTTTACTAGATATGGTGCGATCTATGATGTCTCTTACTGATTTACCGCTATCATTTTGGGGTTATGCTTTAGAGACGGCTGCATTCACGTTAAATAGGGCACCATCAAAATCCGTTGAGACGACGCCTTATGAACTATGGTTTGGCAAGAAACCAAAGTTGTCGTTTCTTAAAGTTTGGGGCTGCGATGCTTATGTGAAAAAGCTTCAACCTGATAAGCTCGAACCCAAATCGGAGAAATGTGTCTTCATAGGATACCCAAAAGAAACTGTTGGGTACACCTTCTATCACAGATCTGAAGGCAAGACTTTTGTTGCTAAATTTGGATCCTTTCTAGAGAAGGAGTTTCTCTCGAAAGAAGTGAGTGGGAGGAAAGTAGAACTTGATGAGGTAATAGTACCTGCTCCCTTGGAAAATAGTTCATCACAGAAACCGGTTCCTGTGACGTCTACACCAATTAGTGAGGAAGATGACCATGAAACTTCAGATCAAGTTGTTACTGAACCTCGTAGGTCAACCAGAGTAAGATCCGCACCAGAGTGGTACGGTAACCCTGTTCTGGAGGTTATGTTACTAGACCATGACGAACCTACGAACTATGAAGAAGCGGTGGTGAGCCCAGATTCCGCAAAATGGCTTGAGGCCATGAAATCTGAGATGGGATCCATGTATGAGAACAAAGTGTGGAATTTGGTTGACTTGCCCGATGATTGGCAAGCCATCGAGAATAAATGGATCTTCAAGAAGAAGACTGACGCTGACGGTAATGTTACTGTCTATAAAGCTTGACTTGTTGCAAAAGGTTTTCGACAAGTTCAAGGGATTGACTACGATGAGACCTTCTCACCCGTAGCGATGCTTAAGTCTGTCCGAATCATGTTAGCAATTGCCGCATTTTATGATTATGAAATTTGGCAAATGGATGTCAAAACTGCATTCCTGAATGGATTTCTGGAAGAAGAGTTGTATATGATACAACCGGAAGGTTTTGTCGATCCAAAGGGAGCTAACAAAGTGTGCAAGCTCCAGCGATCCATTTATGGACTGGTGCAAGCCTCTCGGAGTTGGAATAAACGCTTTGATAGTGTGATCAAAGCATTTGGTTTTATACAGACTTTTGGAGAAGCCTGTATTTACAAGAAAGTGAGTGGGAGCTCTGTAGCATTTCTGATATTATATGTGGATGACATATTGCTGATTGGAAATGATATAGAATTTCTGGATAGCATAAAGGGATACTTGAATAAGAGTTTTTCAATGAAGGACCTCTGTGAAGCTGCTTACATATTGGGCATCAAGATCCGTAGAGATAGATCAAGACGCTTAATTGGACTTTCACAAAGCACATACCTTGACAAAGTTTTGAAGAAGTTCAAAATGGATCAAGCAAAGAAAGGGTTCTTGCCTGTGTTACAAGGTGTGAAGTTGAGTAAGACTCAATGCCCGATCACTGCAGAAGATGGAGAGAAGATGAAAGATTTCCCTATGCTTCAGCCATAGGCTCTATCATGTATGCAATGCTGTGTACCAGACCTGATGTGTGCCTTGCTATAAGTTTAGCAGGGAGGTACCAAAGTAATCCACGAGTGGATCACTGGACAGCGGTCAAGAACATCCTGAAATACCTGAAAATGACTAAGGATATGTTTCTCGTTTATGGAGGTGACAAAGAGCTCATCGTAAATGGTTACGTTGATGCAAGCTTTGACACTGATCCGGACGATTCTAAATCGCAAACCTTAATGCAATCGCTGTAAAAAAAGTCTACCCCATGCCCATTATTGATGAACTGCTCGATGAGATTGCCGGCTCGTGCTGGTTCTCCAAGTTAGACCTGAGGGCCGGGTACCACCAGATACGACTTCTGCCAGAGGACGAACACAAGACGGCATTCACCACTCACTTGGGCCACTTTGTCGGAGTAAATGGCCACGGGTAGCCTAACCGGCTGCCCCTGGTTCTTCTGCAAAAATTATCAGGCCTTTGGGCCTCCGAGCATTCCAAGCATCGGGCCATCTTCCCTGGCCGGCTACTTCTGAAGCTGACTTCCGGAAGGCGACCCAGCCACAGCAACCTCTCCCCAAGACAACTACCGGACGGCCGACTCCAGGAAGCCGGCCAAGAAGAGCACCGACTCCAAGGAGCCGGCCGAGATCACAACCACCCAAGCTGCACCCACATAACGGTGACAAGACGAGGTGTGGCCACAGTGCGGCCCACTACCCCGAGGCCCGAGGCAGGCGTGGCCACAGGAGGCCGTACGGGATGACCGTCTCCTGTGCGGCTCGGCACTGTAGCCATGCCAGCCTCAACGTCATCCACGACCGACTCCTGTACGGCCCGCGGGCGGCGGGCCCCTTCTGCCAGAGAGAGGCGCAAAGGCGGCCCGGCCTCCCCTAGTCGGCCAGGGGTGTAGCCGGCCCCCAGAAGCCGGCTACTCCCTTCCTCGAAGCGGGAGCCCCATTAAGGAGACAAGACGAGGTAAGGCTACGGTGAGAAGCCCCCGAGGCGGCCCACTGTAGCCACGCTTACCTCGACAAAGCCCTCGTCATCAGAGGCGAGACTACAGTAAGCAGCCGCCGACAAGACCCTAGGCGGTGGGGCCGGCCTGTCGACCAAGAAGCCGGCAGCCGGTGGGACCCACCAGTCGGCGGGACCCAACAGCCGGCGGAGAAGCCGGTGAGCGTAGACACTGACGGCTGGGACCAATGCCCAGTCGGATTACCATTGTACCCCCGGGGGGTAGGCCTATATAAACCCCCCAGAGCACCCATGCAAAGGGTTGGCTTCTAAGCATAGCACACACACCATAGATAGAGAAAAGCAAGAGCTAGCCTTGTTCTTCTTCTCCCTTGAACCCAACAGCTCTAGGAGCGATTGTAGCTACCTTTCCTTGATCTAGTGACCATGCGGAGACCCCGCAGAGCAGGACTAGGGGTGTTATCTCCTCGGAGAGCCCCGAACCTGGGTAAGATCCGCCGGCGTGCATGTCTTCGCCTCATCCCGTTTCCAGGCACCGGCGATGTCTTATTGGCTCCCACAATGATAAGCCATCCATTGGCATATGTCGCACCAACCACCCGACATTTGGCGCCCACCGTGGGGCCAGGTGCACCGTCGTCCGGAGACCTATTCTGGACGGGAACCCTCTTCCTCCCCCGCGAGCGCAGCCAGCCTGCTGCGCCCGATGGCGTTTGCCTCGACGCGCTGCAAGGCGTCGACGACGCCTGCGCTGCGAGCTGCCTCGCCGATCTTCTCGGCGAGACTCGCATCTCCGACGAGCCTGCGTCCGACGCAGGCACGGACTACCCCGAGAGCCGCCTCGTCAGCCTCCTCGACCAGCTTCACGTCTCCAGCGAGCCCGCTGCAGATGTGGAGTCGGTCGGCTCCACCGACCCGATGCTCATCGACTCCGACGCGGCGTCGCTCGACGCCTACCCCTCCGACGTGGTGGTCTTCGACGATCCACTCCCTCGAGCTGACAGCGGCAGCAGCGCCGTCACCGAAGTGCTGGTCATCAGCCATGTCGCCAACTCGGGCGAAAACGCCCACGACACCCTGCAAGCGGCGATGCACGACCTCTCCGTCCCCATCCCGGCCGATGCCGACGCCGAGACCCTGGTGGCACGCCGCCTCGCCCTCATCGCGAAGGGCCAGAAGATAGCCTCCATGAGGCGCCTCACGGAGGCCCACCAGCGCGAAGTCGACCGCGCCGCCTTCGGTACGCCGCCGCCCAGCGGCCCGAGCCGAGCCGGCTTCGTCCAGAAGCGCGGCGTGGCCGTCGCCAGCATGCTGGGGGCAGATCGCCCCGTCTACGCCACCCCGCTCGAGAATCTGCGAGCCGCTCAGGCGGCCGCAGAAGAGCTCAATGGGCTGGGAGCCGATGAGCTCCCCTACATGACGAGACGGATCCAGCAGCTGCTTGACGCGGCTGCAGAACGGCACGAGGCCGGCGCTCGTGCTGATAGTCATCCCCCGCGCCGAGAGCACGCCGCAACGTCCCGCTCGCTGACTGCGAGCGGCGCACGCCAGAAGAAAGACAAGGAGCCGGCTGCCAGCCGCAGCCGGACTCGCATCACCATCGAGCGCGACGCGGAGGGCCGCCCTCGAGCTGTAGAGCACCAAGGAAATCTGCCTCCTCCCCCGCCTCGAAGAGAAAGACGTCTCACCCCGCCGCCTATCACGCACCCGACTCTTGGCGACCGACTCGGCCGCCGAGAAGGAGTCGGCGAGAACGACGCCCGCCACAGGATCGACCGCCTTGCTCGATCCTTGGCGTTAGAAGAAGAAGACGATGTCGGCCCGCCATGCTTTGGCCCCCGCATCCGCGACGAGCCCTTCCCCAAAGGGTTCTCGCTCCCCAGAGACACGCCCAAGTACAACGGCTCAGTAAAGCCGGAAGACTGGCTCATCGACTACTCCACGGCCGTCAGCATAGCCAACGGTAATCGGCGCGTCGCCGTGAAGTACGTCCCCCTCATGCTGCAGGACACTGCACGCACGTGGCTCAACAGCCTCAAGCCCTACAGCATCAACAGTTGGCTGGACTTCACCGAAGTCTTTATCCGCAACTTCACCAGCACCTACAAGCGGCCTCCCAAGCCTCGCCAACTCTCCCTCTGCGTCCAAGGGCCCAACGAGTCGACCCGCGACTACCTCACGCGATGGGCCGAGCTCCGCAACTCCTGCGAGGGGGTGCATGAGGTCCAAGCCATCGAGTACTTCACCGCCGGGTGCCGAGAGGGAACCCTCCTCAAGCACCGACTCCTCTGCGACGAGCCGGCCACCCTCGACGAGTTGCTGGTCATCGCGGACAAGTACGCCACGGCCGACTCCTCGATGAAGACCGAACTGAGAGTAGACGCCTCTGGGAAGGTGATTGCTCCGGCTCCCAAGACGCCGGCTGGCGACCCCAATCGGCGCCCCTACCAGAACGATCACAAGTGCAAGGCCCCCATGCCGACTTCCACCAGTCGGCAGGTGGCCACAGTTGAAGACGAGCAACCTGAAGAACGGCCCGCTCCCAAGAAGAAGGGTGGAAGGCCGGCTTGGCAGCCGTCTTTCTCCTACGAGCAAGCTCTCGACGCCCCCTGCAAGTTCCACAGCGGCGCGAAGCCGTCCAACCACACAACCCGGAAATGCCACTGGCTCACCCGCATCACCAAGGGCGAGGGAATGCTGCCGCCTCCGCCTCCCGGCCCGCCGCCTCCAGCCCCTCAGCAGCCGGCGGCTCGGCCGGCAGTCGGCGCCATCCAAGACGAATTCCCCGAAGAGCACGCCGCCTACGTCGTCTTCACTAGTCAAGCCGACGACAAGCGCAGCCGACGCCGACAGCACCAAGAAGTGAATGCAGTCGCCACCAGCACCCCCGAGTTCATGCACTGGTCAGAAAAGCCAATCAGCTGGAGCCAGGCCGACCACCCAGAGGTGATGCCTTCGCCTGGCTCCTATGCAATGGTCTTGGACGTCACCCTCGCAACGGAGAGGCGAGCTGCCAGATTTTCCCGTGTCCTGATAGACGGCGGAAGCAGTATCAACATACTGTACCGCGATACCATGGAGAAGCTGAACATCAAAGCAAAGCAGCTCATGCCGAGCCGCACCGTCTTCCATGGTATCGTCCCCGGCCTGTCTTGCTCCCCAATCGGCAAGATCAAAATGGATGTTCTCTTCGGAGACAAAGACCATTTCCGCCGAGAAGCAATATGGTTCGAGGTAGTGGATTTGGAGAGCCCCTATCATGCACTGCTTGGCCGACCTGCTCTGGCCAAGTTCATGGCTGTGCCCCACTACGCCTACCTAAAGATGAAGATGCCGAGCTCGAAGGGGATCATCACAGTAGCCGGCAACTACAAGAAGTCCATCGAGTGCGCCATGGCCAGTAGCCGCCTGGCCGAGTCCCTCGTGGTGGCCGAAGAGAAGAAGATGTTGGAACGGGTTGTGGCCATGGCCGGCAAACAGCCGGCTTTGTCCCCCGACCCCAAAGATTGTGATGCGCAGGGCTCTTTCCAGCCTGCCAAAGAGACAAAGAAGATACCTCTGGACCCGGAGAACCCGGAGAGGTTCGCCGTCATTGGGGCGAACTTGGACAGTAAATAGGAAGGCGAGCTCGTCGACTTCCTCCGTGAGAATCGAGACATCTTTGCATGGTCCCCAAAGGACATGCCGGGTGTCCCGAAGGATTTCGCCAAGCACAAGCTACATGTCCGAGCTGATGCGAAGCCGGTCAAGCAACCCCTCCGCCGACTGTCAGAAGAGAAGCGAAGAATTGTGGGGGAAGAGATAGCCCGGCTCCTTGCCGCTGGCTTTATCATGGAAGTGTTCTTTCCAGAGTGGCTTGCCAACCCAGTTCTGGTTCTGAAGAAGAATAACAAGTGGCGTATGTGTATAGACTACACCAGTCTGAACTAGGCCTGCCCAAAGGATCCGTTCGCTCTGCCGCGGATTGACCAAGTGATAGACTCCACAGCCGGATGCGAGCTGTTAAGTTTTTTGGATGCGTACTCAGGGTACCATCAGATCAAGTTGGACCCAGTTGACCGCCTGAAGACTGCCTTCATCACACCCTTTGGAGCTTTCAGCTACCTGACTATGACATTCGGCTTGAGAAATGCCGGTGCCACTTTTCAGCGTTGCATGCAGAAATGTCTCTTGAAACAACTCGGCAGAAATGCCCACGTCTACGTAGACGATATTGTGGTGAAGACAGAGAAGCGCGGTACCTTGCTGGAAGACCTGAAAGAAACATTCGCCAACTTGCGCCGATTCCAAATCAAGCTCAACCCCGAGAAGTGCGTGTTCGGAGTGCCAGCTGGCCAGCTGCTAGGCTTCCTGGTCTCCGAACGCGGCATTGAGTGCAACCCCGTCAAGATCAAGGCCATCGAGAGGATGGAGATTCCCACCAAGCTGCGAGATGTGTAGAAGTTCACTGGCTGCTTAGCCTCCCTGAATCGTTTCATCAGCCGACTAGGAGAAAAGGCTCTCCCCTTGTACCGAGTCATGAAGAAGTCCACTCACTTCGAGTGGAATGATCAAGCCGACCAAGCCTTCCATGAGTTGAAGAAAATGCCGACCACTCCGCCTGTCCTGGCTGCGCCGACTGAGAAGGAGCCCATGCTCCTCTACATCGCCGCGACTAGCCGAGTCGTCAGCACTGTTGTTGTGGTCCAGCGCCTGGAGGAAGGCCGAGCCCAGCTAGTCCAGAGGCCGGTGTACTATCTCAGCGAAGTGTTGTCCAGCTCAAAGCAAAACTACCCGCACTACCAGAAGATGTGCTATGGGGTGTACTTCGCTGCCAAGAAACTGAAGCCCTACTTCCAAGAGCACCCCATCACGGTCGTGTGCACTGCCCCGCTTGCCGAGATCATAGGCAGCCGGGATGCATCCGGCCGGGTGGCCAAATGGGCCATTGCATTGGCGCCCTACACGATCTTCTATCAACCCCGCACCGCCATCAAGTCGCAAGCATTGGCCGACTTCCTCGTCGACTGGGCCGAGACCCAGTACTTACCGCCGGCTCCCGACTCTACCCATTGGCGGATGCACTTTGACGGGTCCAAGATGCGCACCGGCTTGGGAGCCGGCATCGTCCTCACCTCTCCCAAAGGCGACAAGCTCAAGTACACGCTGCAGATCCACTTCGCCGCCTCCAACAACGTGGCCGAGTACGAGGCGCTCGTACATGGGCTCCGGCTAGCCAAAGAGCTTGGCATACGCCGGATCCTGTGCTACGGCGACTCAGACTTGGTGGTCCAGCAATCGTCTGGCGACTGGGACGCCAAGGACGCGAACATGGCGAGCTATCGATTCCTCGTCCAGCAGATCAGCGGATACTTCGAAGGGTGCGAGTTCCTTCACGTGCCAAGGGCCGACAATGACCAAGCAGATGCCCTAGCACGGATCGGCTCCACCCGACAGGCCATACCAACTGGCGTCTCCCTCCAGCGCCTCCTCAAGCCGTCCATCAAGCCGTCTCCAGAGTCGCATTCCATTTTCGTACCGCCTGCGCCAGATACAGCCGGATCCGACTGGAGAAACCCCGCAGGCGGCACGGGGACTTCGACAACTGGCCCGGGGACTGCTGTAGTCGCACCCGGCCCGGGGACTTCAGAACTCGGCTCGGGGACTGCAGCAGTCGGCCTGGGGACTGCAACGACACAAGAAGCTAGAAAAAGGAGTGGGCGGAGAAGCCGGTGAGCGTAGACACTAACGGCTGGGACCAGTGCCCAGTCGGATTACCATTGTACCCCCGGGGGGTAGGCCTATATAAACCCCCCGGAGCACCCATGCAAAGGGTTGGCTTCTAAGCATAGCACACACACCATAGATAGAGAAAAGCAAGAGCTAGCCTTGTTCTTCTTCTCCCTTGAACCCAACAGCTCTAGGAGCGATTGTAGCTACCTTTCCTTGATCTAGTGACCATGCGGAGACCCCGCAGAGCAGGACTAGGGGTGTTATCTCCTCGGAGAGCCCCGAACCTGGGTAAGATCCGCCGGCGTGCATGTCTTCGCCTCATCCCGTTTCCAGGCACCGGCGATGTCTTATTGGCTCCCACAATGATAAGCCATCCATTGGCATATGTCGCACCAACCACCCGACACACTTCGAGTTCAAAGTGATGCCTTATGGTCTCGCTTATGCACCAGCAACATTCATGGGGGGAATGCACGTGGTTCTCTCTCCGGTGCTTCGTAAAGGAGTGTTGGCGTTCATGGACGACATCCTTGTCCACACCAACACTTTAGAAGCGCACTGTCAACTGTTGACGCAAGTTCTCCAGTTACTTGATAAATATGGGTTGAAGGCAAAGCTCTCCAAGTGCAGTTTTGCTCAACGCCGCATCAGTTACCTCGGGCATGTGATCAGCGAACAAGGAGTCTCTACCGATGACAGTAAGATTCGGACAGTTCAGCAATGGCCAGTGCCGCAGAACACCAAGGAGCTGCGTGGGTTCTTAGGACTCGCGGGATACTATCGCAAGTTCGTACGATTCTTCGGGGTCATCAGCAAGCCACTAACAGAACTTCTCAAGAAGAATACCATCTTTGCATGGACGCCAACGGCTGACGCGGCATTCCGCGCTCTCAAGCAAGCTCTGACAGCAGCTCATGTTCTCGCTCTGCCAGACTTCCAAAATCAGTTCGTCGTCGAGACGGACGCGAGCGCAACGAGAATTGGGGCCGTACTGATGGAAGCAAACCACCCAGTCGCGTACCTGAGCAAAGCTCTCGCTCCCAAAAACATGGGATTGTCTGCATATGAGAAAGAGTGCCTAGCGTTGTTGCTTCCTATCGACCACTGGCGACCGTATCTTCAGCACTCGGAGTTCATAGTACGCACTGATCAGAAGAGCCTGCTGCACCTAACAGATCAAAGGCTCAACACCCCTATTTAGCAGCGGGCATTTACCAAACTGGTGGGGCTCCAATTCATCATCCAATACAAAGCAGGCCTCACCAACAAAGCAGCCGATGCACTGTCTCGCCGAGGGCATGCAGATGACGCAGAAGTGGCAGCACTGTCCATTTGCAAACCAACTTGGTTGGAAGCTGTCAAGAACAGTTATCTGAACGATGCGGGCGTGGCAGCTAGAATGGAGAAGTTGGCCCTTGACCCCAACAGTGAACCGCAGTATACGATGAAGGATGGCATCTTACGATACAAAGGGCGTGTGTGGATTGGGAATGACGCCACGGTTCAGCAACACCTGATCAACTCTCTGCACTCAAGCGCGGTGGGCGGACACTCAGGGTTCCACGCCACGTACAATCGCATCAAGCGACTCTTCGCGTGGCACGGCATGAAGGCTCAGATCAAGCAAAGCGTCAGGACTTGCATGATCTGTCAACAGGCAAAAACTGAGAGGAAATCGCCTGCGGGACTCCTTCAACCGTTACCGATCCCAAAAAGACCATGGGCAGTGGTTTCTATTGACTTTATCGAGGGACTGCCGCGTTCTGGTGGATATGACACAATCCTGGTGGTAGTCGACAAATTTTCAAGGTACGCCCATTTTCTGCCACTAACGCACCCATTCACAGCGTTGAAGGTTGCGCAGAAGTTCATGAAGGAGATCTTTCGCTTGCACGGCTTACCTCTCGCAATCATCTCAGACCGTGACAAAATCTTCACCAGCAAAGTGTGGCAGGAGCTGTTCAAGCTTTGCCGAACAGAGTTGAGACTCAGCTCAGCGTATCACCCGCAGATGGACGGGACGACAGAGCGAGTCAATCAATGCCTGGAGGGATATCTCAGATGTGCAGTGCACTCGTGCCCCGCCAACTGGTCGAAGTGGTTGGCTCTTGCAGAATACTAGTACAACACCTCGTTTCACTCAGCCTTGGGCAGGACACCGTTCGAGGTCATCTACGGGCAACTGCCGCGTGAGTTTGGAGTGGACCAAGTAGAGCAATGCTCGGTGCCCGACCTGGCGGCATGGTTGCGCGAGCGGGAAATCATGATCGAGCTTCTTCAACAACAGTTGAAACTTGCCCAGGACAGAATGAAACGACAAGCTGACAAGCATCGCACCGACAAAGCGTTTGAGGTTGGTGATGCAGTGCTGTTGAAGCTTCAACCGTTCATCCAGTCCTCGGTGGCGCAGCGCCCCCACCAGAAGCTAGCGTTTCGCTATTTCGGGCCGTACCGCATCCTGGCTCGCATCGGCGCAGTGGCGTACAAGCTGGACCTCCCGGCGTCCAGCAAAATTCACCCAGTTGTGCATGTATCGCAACTGAAGAAGGCCGAAGGCGCACAGGTGCAGGTGAACTCTGATCTTCCTCCTGACAATGCTACCTTGCAGGCGGAGCACATTCCAGCAAAAGCACTCGAACTCTGGATGATTCAGGTGGCCGGTACGCTCCAGCCACATCTGCTGATCCAGTGGAGCGGATTGCCAGAGTTCATGGCTACCTGGGAAGAACCAGTCAAGATGCAACAAAGGTTTCCAGCTACTCCGCCTTGGGGACAAGGCGAAACGCAAGAGGGGGAGGATGTTACGGCGCCCCCACCTGGCAGGGAGACAGCCGGCGCATCCAAAGGCAACGAGGACGCGGAAGTGAAAGTGTGACCGTCTGGCATGTGGGCCAGGCCGTGAGCGTGTGTGTGTGGGTGAGGCCTGCGCGCCGTGGGGTTAAGTAGCGAGCAGCCACCAGAGGGTGGGCATCGAATATTCTACGGAACAAACCGGACCGAAGAGAGAAGTTGTTCTTCTCCTCTCGGCGATTCCCAGATCCCCTTCCCTGCTTCTCCAAATCCCTCTCCTCTCCACGAACCCTAGATCGAGACTCATAACACATAGCTCGTGACATCCCATGCTCATGCTACAGCTAGTTGTAGCATTGGCACGGATAGTTACAACTCCCTTGGTGACCGTTCCAGCATCCTTAGTATGTCGTTTCGCCATTGCAACTCTCCGCGTGGTCGGCTCGATCTTGGCATGCTCATGCTTGTAGCATCTTGGTGTGATGGTCACAACATCCTCTTCTAGATAACTGCGCATAGTTGCACTTTCCCAGTCACCGCTCTTCGCACCACCTCACATCGGTTTCAGCTCTGCCGATGACCGGTTCCAACATTGTTGGTGGCCGGTCATAGCTCTGTCGATGGCCGGTTCCAGCACTGCTGGCACTGGTAGTTGGTTCTAGCAAACCGTTGCCCTCGGTCACAAAGTTCGGTGGTGTCGTCTCCAGCACCAGCATCCGGTTCCTAGTGACGTCTCAAGCACCTGGTCAGGGCTTGTTGTTGGCAACTTCAGCCGACACCGATCGCAGCTCCGGCCATGCCCGGGGAAACGGTCTTCAGAGAGACGGGGGAGGTCGCCCATGCTTCATCGATTGGAGCGAGCAGCGCGACACTGCAAGAGGAGAAAGGAGAATGGAATATGCGGTGCGGAACAAGCCCGCGTGCAAAGAGATAATTCAGAGGGCATGGTGCGCGATGGCATTTGCGAGACATACGATCAGCTCGCAACCGGTGGAGGCTCTGGCCGGGCAACCGAACAAAATCGTTTACTGTTTTTTTTTCTTAAATTAGAAAGCAAAATATGTTAATCAGCTTCTTAAAATGCCTTCCCTGAACAACAAAAAAAAGTTTCTTAAAATGCCTGAAAGAAACGGTGCTCTTCATAGATGGTCTTTTTCTATCGACTCCCTACCAACTGCGCCCCCCTTTTTTCATGTAAAAATAAAAGCAGAGAGAGAAAAACTACGCCCCCGTGGGGACTGATGGGCGCCGGCGCACCGGCCTAAAGTTTCTGCCGGTCGCGCGTAGGTCGTCCGATTCGATTATTTTAATCCGTCCGATCGTCTGGCACGTCGTTCCTTTTTCTTTTGTACGCTGGTGGCCCACCTGCATCGCCCGGAAGTCGCTTGTCCCATGCGCCGTGGATGTTGCATGCTGTCACGTGGGTGGAGCCCATCCAAATGATGATTGTGACTTCTCTCTGCTATGTGCACACAATAGTTTCAATCAAAAAATGTACATAGAAGATCCGCGCTTGTTGTTAAACTGTATTTGTATGTAGCATTGCAGCAAAAATTCACAACAAAAATCAAAAAACACAAATAAAAAAATCATATGTTTTGTAGCATAATTTCTGTACTTTTACAACGAAAAAAGAACATATGTAGCATTGTGCAAAAAAAGCTCACAACAAAAAACAAAAAAACTATGGAAGCAAAATTGTTATATGTTTTCTACATATTTTCCAGTATAAATTTACAACTAAAAAAGCACTCATGTAGCAGTTCGCTGGGCCATTGCAGCTTTCATGGAAGCGCGAGCCTCCAGGAAGATTTTTTCTATCGCCGGTTGAAGCCTTTTTCGTATACAATTGAAGCTTTTTTGTCAACGGTTGTAGCTTTTTCCATTGCACAGTGTCCTGGTTGAATCTTTTGCATCTATCATTAAAGCTTTTTCTGTCAACGGTTGAAGCTTTTTTCGTTGCACAGTATTCTGGTTGAACCTTTTTCTGTCAATGTTTCCAGCATTTTTCTTTTTTCAGTGCCTCGTTGAAGCATTTTTTATCCATGGTTGATGCATTTCTATCAATGGTTGCAGCACTGAGGGGCCCCTAGATTCCGCTATCTTCGATTGAAACTTATTAATGATTGGTTATGGTTGTAGCTTTGCGGGTTGCACAAAACTGGCTGCAGCACTCATGCAGCAAAAAGATAATGCTGATTCCAGCGAAAGATCACCACCGGTTCTAGTAAAAGATCTTTGTGGTTGTTGCGTCGGTGGGGGAGTAATTTTAGATGTGTGGGGACTGAAGAGGTAAGGTGAGAGGCAGAAGCGATAAGGCCAGAGGAAAAGTAAGGAGAGAAAAAAAAAACGTAGGAAGAGATCAGAAAATCGCTTGAGGCCCACAGAACGCATGTGCCTGTTCCCACGTGATAGAGCGAGCGAGCGAGGGAGCGCTCGGCCGGTCGTCCGGTGGGAAACGTTTCCCTTTCCCAAATGCCCAAACCCTGAGCCTCTCCGTCGAGGTGGCGCGGGCGGCGGCCAACACCAGCCCTCCATCCCGGTTCCGGCCTCTCCCCGTTCCACCCCCCAGCCGCGTCGAGCGAGCGCGGCGACCGTTGGCAAGGAGCGGTGGGCGAATCTTGCGGCCAAACCGTCCGTCTCGCCAGTCGCCGGCCATGGAGAAGGAGGCCCCGCGGGCCGCGCCCGGCGAGAGAGAGTCCAGTGGAATCGCGGCGCAGCGGGCGCGGATCGGCGACTGCGGCGAGACCGCGGACGATTTCATCAGCAGGCTCCCCGACGCAGTCCTCTGCACCATCATCTCCCTCCTCCCCACCAAGGACGGCGGCCGCACGCAGGCCCTCTCCCCCCGGTGGCGGGCCTGTGGCGCTCCGCGCCCCTCAACCTCGAGGTCCTCACCCGGCCTCCAGACGACCCCATCCCCACCCACTCCGTCTCCCCCTCCGCCGTCTCCGACATAATCTCCCGGCACCACGGCCCGGCCCGCCGGTTCTACTTCCACTGCCTCCGGGACGACGAGGTCTACGCCCAGGCGGAAATCTGGTTCCTCTCCCGGGCCCTCGCCAACCTCCAGGAGCTTGATGCCAGCTACGGCAACCTCCCGCTGCTGCCGTCGGCGCTCCGCTCGGCGCCCACCCTCCTCGTTGCCAAGATCAGCCACTGCGATCTCCCCGCCGAGATTGTTCCCAGCTTTCCCCTCCTCAAGCAGCTCACCCTACTGTACGTTTCCATCTCGGCGGACGGCTTCCACACACTGCTCTCTAGCTGCCATGCCTTGGAGAGCTTATGCATGTCCCAAGTTCGTGCTGCGGGCTGCCTCCGTGTTAGCTCGCCGACTCTTAGGAGCATTGGCTTCCGTGATAACCATAGTGAGGAAACAGAGCTGGTCATAGAGGATGCTCCTCGCCTTGTGAGGTTACTGTTACCTTATTGTTATCAAGATGATTGTGTGACTATCAGGCTAATTTGGGCGCCTAAGCTGGAGATAATGGGCCCTTTTGCAGCATTCGTCTCCAAGCTCCTACTCTTCCAGGTAGCTGCAGCATTATCCTCGAATCTTGCATTGCGACATGCAGATAATTATTTGTTATGTTCATTGTTTCTTGTCTTCAGAGAATAAGCCCAGTCAGCTCAGCAAACTCGATGCACACCGTGAAGGTTTTGGCTCTCAGATCTTCTGGAGATAGACTGCACGCAGTTCTTAACATCCTCAGGTGGTTCCCCTGTTTGGAAAAGCTCTATGTCACTGTGAGTACTCATCTTTGCTTGCTTTAAATGTCTGATTTGTTTGACATCTTATATAGTCTAGTTAGCAAGAGCTCTAACACATCCCTCTTCTTTCCATTTTGCA
The DNA here is from genome assembly GCF_002575655.3 of Aegilops tauschii subsp. strangulata. Classification (NCBI taxonomy): domain Eukaryota; kingdom Viridiplantae; phylum Streptophyta; class Magnoliopsida; order Poales; family Poaceae; genus Aegilops; species Aegilops tauschii. The sequence continues at coordinate 51,251,759 of NC_053040.3, read as the reverse complement.
GTTTCATAAACGCTATGAGATGGATGCGAAACATGAGCCTCAATATGACCCACGACATCCAATTGAATGCCTACAGACCCATCTAAAAAATGTGGTGTTTAAGTTATATTGGGGCAATGGGAAACAGGTTGACTTTGCCAGATTCTTCGTTTTCAATGCGGAAGTGCTAAACAAAATTGTATTTGAAGTACATGGTGACTACAGCAGTGAATCGGTGGCTTTTCAGCACAGGCTGCTACATGTGAAAAACAGAGCTTCTCGAGATGCTCAATTTGAATTCAGGAGTATGCATGTTCGTAACAAGTACCTTGGTGATGAGCATATCCATGATTTGTCAGTGGCCGACCCCTTCAGACAGCCATAGACAGGGTTGATGCCTGAAGACTACACTGTCTTGTGTTCATTTGTAGATGGTGTTGATGTCTGAAGATTATCGTTAGCATAACTCTGCTCTATATCTAGTCTGAAGTTCTCTGTAATTACAGTACCGTATGAAAGTCGCCCCTGTTAAAACTGCAAAAGGTGTTTTTGGACGCAAAAATAGTGCATTGAGGAAAACTCAAATGGGAAGGGATGCGAAAAATTAATGCCGCAAGTTGTATCTGGAGGCAGATGGTAAGTGGTAAGCCCACCTGCCAAAACTCCTCCTACGGTCTTATCCTGTGCAATCATGGCTTTTGTTCTACCTATGCTGGGCTCGAAACACATGCCAAGTGTTGGATACTCAATTGTCTTTTCAGTTATATATGCAGAAGCACTGAGATGTTTGATGGTTAGGAAAAGGTCACCTCTGGCCTAGGCCTCTATGATTTTCTAGCTAGGAAGGAGATGCTTCTGTAGTTTTCAAGGTGTTCTATCAGATGGAGATTTTGCTAATGATCAAGATGCTTCGGTTGCCTACTGGTTGACCTGTTATTCAAGTTGAGTTTACTGAAATGAAATTGGTCGCATCCTTGTACATACTTGCAAGTAATTTTCCTAACAGTCATGCTAAGGACCTGTAAATAGTGTTGGCTTTGCCAGGGATTCTTGATGTATACTGCTTCTTAACCTGTTTTCAACATTACTACTGCTAGACAAGTACATCTTTTGTAGCTTGCAGAAACCAGATTGTTGCTGGATCGCTGTCACTGTGTATGGGGTACCCTACGCACTGTTGTACATAAGAGAGGCTTGAGACCCTGAAATGTACCGTCAGTGGTTTTGATGGAATTGACGACATTTCGTCGCTGGATATGCATATTTCTTTCCCACGGACATGAAAGAACTTGCAGTAAACCTTGTGACTTGTGGGTTCTGGTAAATTGGTAGCAAGGGGAAATGTTTTTTGGGGGGCACAATGTCACCACCCAGCCTCTGAGGCAGTCCATGGCATCGACGGACAGCAAGGTTCTGACGCCACGGTCCCACCTACCAGTGTGTTTCGTGGCAGGCCAAGTCTAGCTGGCTGTGCCCATGGAGAGGTGTTGGCTATTTGATCCTGAACCCTGTACCGAATCCGTATCTCTGAAGAAAATGAAGTTCTGAACTTACCTGCTGCTCTATTTCTCTCCCAACTATTTCCAATTCCCCATCTGCTGCCGAATTTGTTCGTGAGATCCTCCCAGGGTCCTCACGCACAAATACATGAAAAATGTTAGTAGCCAAATATTGTGGCGTTTATATGCAATTAAGATACTTATCTTTCAAGATATGCATGATTGGTCACAATGATATATGAGCAGTGCTACACAGCCGACGATTTTTAGGCCGATGCATGCATGACACTAGCTAATCACCGATAGATTAGATTCGTCCATAACTAAGGACGTGAGATCTGCCATCGTCCACATGTCGTCCAGATAACGTCGTGTGCGCGAAGCTATTCCTGTGATATATCTTCCAGGAGTAACCCTTACTTTGCTTTGTCCAAATCGACACATCCTACCTTTTATTGAGATGCTAACTTAGATCATTTTGATATATATTTCAAGCCAGTGACCATATAGGAAATGACCATTTTGTACCATTAAGGGGCTGTTTGGATGGTAGCCAAGAGCTCACAAAACCGAGGCGGCGGTTTCTCTCGCCAAATAATTTGGCTTACCCTATGTTTGTCCAGCTGGCTTGGGCGAAATCTGAACAGCCCCTAATTCGCCATCAACTTTTATTCACATATATTCCTTTACTAAAGTCTCCGTTTCCTGTTACTACCTGAACCAACATCAATACTCCTAACAACACTATCGATATCATCATTAGCTTCACCTTGATCCTCATCATCAGAACAGAAATCCTGCTCATTTTCATTGTCAGAATTTAAAGCTTTAGATGTACCAACTATATCAACAACTCTACTTTTCCTGTTACTTGCTCGAAACATTTCACATCTGGCTTCCTCTAAATCTTAAATAATCATCCTATTACTAGAAGCATCTTGTTATTCTCAAAATACCAGGAACCAAAGGGATAACTGACAGTTTTTGAGTTTTCTGTTATCATTATCAACTTCAGTGTGAGGTACGTAGCAGCTTGCAGGAATTACATTCAAAGGAGGGTCTTGTTTCTTCTTTTTTACTAGAGGAATTAAACACAGAAAAAATAAAGTTTGCATTTAGTTCTATATGTATGGCTGATGTTATGCCAGGAATCAAATTTGTTAGTTGTGGTGTTTCATATCAAATCCACACATGAACTCTGGTGCCACTCGGTTCCAGGTTTCTCATGCCTATAATGAGTTAACTATTGATCATGAGTCCTACCGGCGCTTAGAAAGATATGGAAGACTTGCTGTCTGCTAAAGCACAAAATTTTCTTTTGGTTGCTCAGATACAATCGTCTGAACACAAGACCCATGCTTCAGCATAAATAATAATAAAATAATACTAATAATTTCTTCCTGACTATGGTTGTGTTATGTGTGGCAGGCAAATTATCGAGACTAGGGATCACCTCTTTTTTCATCTGCCCATTTTCTCAAATGTGCGGGCCCTAACTGGACTCAACTTTTCAAGGCATCCAGAGATGCAGACTGATAACCTCCAACAATTGTTACATGTCCCTTTCTCTTTCGAGATTATCATCCTTATTGGCTGGTCCATCTGGATTACCAAGAATGATTTTATATGTAAAGGCATTCCTCCCAATCTCTACACTTGCAGGAACTTTTTTAAAGAGGAGCTTCAGTGGACCATTTCCAGAGCCAAGAGACAGGAATACAGCAACTTACCAGATTGGGGCACAGCTTTCAGACAGAGCTTTCTCTCTTGTTGTCGTGCATTATATTATACTCCCTCCATAAAAAAATATAAGAGTCTTTAGATCATTAAAGTAGTGATCTAAACGCGGGAACAACGATTCGGTCCCCAGACTCATCAGCACCCCTGTTGAAGAAAAAAATTCTAAACTAATACTAGAAAAAATAAATAAAAATCTAATTTTTTTGCATGGTAGATAATTTGGTGTGTGAAGTATGCTCCAAATTTTAGATTATTTGGACATCTGAGTAGTTCTCGGTACAAAAGACAAATTTGAGGTCTGTAAAGAGTTTACTGTTTATGTATTGGTCTGACCCAATTTGTCTTTTTTTTCTGAGAGCTACTCATATGTCCAAATGATCTAAAATTTGAAGCGCAGATCACGCACCAAATTATCTACCATGCAAAAAAATGGATTTTTTTTGTATTTTTTGTGAATTTTTTTCTTGACCTGGTCCACATGAGTCCGGACTCCGAAATGGATATTCGTCTAAAAACTCTCATATTTCTTTACAAAGGGGGTACTTCTTATTTTCATGTATTTTTTGTTTGTATCGAACAATGATTTATTTATTAAATCTTAATAAAAATACACAACAGAGTCCTACTATTTCTCTCAAAAAATCCACACGTGAATTTTGAATTAATCATATAAGTTTCTTTAGAGCATCTCCACCAGTTTCCATCTTCCCCGAAAAAAAATGCAGAAACAGGGGTCATTGAGGATAAAAAAACCTGCTCCAGCATCCAATTTTTTTGGATCTCTCCCGAAAAGCTCCTCATCTCTCCTCAAATAGAAAGAGAGTTGCAACTGTTCCAATAATATTTGAACCCGTGCCATGTCAGCGTGCCCTTCCGCCATTGACCATGGCGTGCGGTGGCGCCACCGCGGCCGCCCGTCCTCGCCCTCGTGCCGCAGCACCGCTGGCCTCTCACTCCGTCTCTCACCATTGCCCGCTCAGCCGTGCTGCAAGAAAGAAAGAGAAGATAAAATAGTATGCCAGGGTATATTATAGGGGGAGATTTATAAAGAAACTACGGCGGCACACTTTTCTCTTCCAATAAATGTAGGACCCTGAGAAGTGTCACATGTCAGATGCGAGCACATAACAACTCCAAACATTTTTATGGCAAATTTAGTTACACAATGACAACTTGAAGCATGACAACTTCCATGCTTCATTTAGTTGGAAGCATGACAACTTTCATGCTTCATTTAGTTGGAAGCATGACAATTTTCGTGCTTCAGTTTATTTTTTACAGAAACTTGTCGTATGTTACTGGAATTTGTCATTCTTGCGTAACTGAAATTGTTATCAAAAACGTTAGAGTCGAAGTGCCACACACCTGACGTGTGACGTTTATCATTTGGGAATAGTATTAGGAGAGCCCCTAAATGCACATCACGTGAAAGAGATTTTCGAGGAGACTGCTGCGATGCTCTCACTGGACTGGCTCATTTTTCTTCTCTTTTTTTTGGCAAGGTGATCAGGGGTAATATCATACCTACAGTTTCTGATGGCAAACTGCGTAGAAGATGCCAGTTACTTTCGATGATGGTTCAGTTCATCGATTTCTTTTCAGTTAAATAGGAGGCACCACTCCCCAAGATCCGCAGTCTCTCCGTCGCGCTCCATCCCCGCTCCGTTCCCCGCCGGCGAAGTATTGACCCCAGATCTTTCCGTCCGGCCATGGAGAATAATAAGGAGGCTGCGGCTGCCGAATCCCATGGGACCGCAGGGAAGCGGGCACGGAGTGGCGACTGCGACGACACCGCCGGCGATTTCATCAGCTGGCTCCCCGACGCCGTCCTCGGCACCATCATCTCCCTCCTCCCCACCAAGGACGGCGGCCGCACGCCGGTCCTCTCCCGCCGATGGCGCCACCTCTGGCGCTCCGCGCCTCTCAACCTTGAGGTCAGCACCCGCCCCCCGGGCGTCCCACCCTCCGCCGTCTCCCAGATAATCTCCCAGCACCCTGGCCCCGCACGCCGATTCTCCTTCCACTGCCACGGCGCAGACGACCTCTGCGCCCAGGCGGAGAGCTGGCTTCGCTCCCGCGCCCTCGCCAACGTCCAGGAGCTCGATGTCAGCTACGCCAAACCCCCGCTGCTGGCATCGGTGCTCCCCTCTGCATCCAACATCCTTGTTGCCAAGATCAGCCATTGTGATTTCGAGCCGGCCATGATCAATTTCCCGTTCCTCAAGAAGCTCTCCCTATTTTGCGTTTCCATCTCAGCCGACCTCTTCCCCAGACTGCTCTCCGGCTGCCATGCCTTGGAGAGTTTATACATGACCAAAGTTCGCGCTGTGGGTTGTCTCCGTCTTCGCTCGCCGACCATCAGGACCATCATCTTCCGTCATAGCTATGGTGAAACCGTGGAACTGATTATCGAGGATGCTCCTCGCCTTGTAAGGTTACTGGTGCCTTATTGTGAGAGAAATGATAGTGTGACTATCAGGGTGATTAGGGCGCCTAATCTGGAGATATTGGGCCCTTTCTTTGTGGTCGACTCCAAGCTCCTACTCTTCCAGGTAGGGTCAGCGCCATCTTCGAATCTTGCTGTCAGCATTCATACATGGAGATAATATTTTTGATGTTCATTGTTTGTTTTCTCCAGGGAATAAGCCCAGTCAGCTCAACAAACTCGATGCGCACCTTGAAGGTTTTAGCTCTCAAGTCTTCTGAGCAGAAATTGCATGCAGTTCTTAACATCCTTAGGTGGTTCCCCTGTTTGGAAAAGCTCTGTGTTATTGTGAGTAATCATCTTTGCTTTCTTGAAATGTTTGATTTGTTTGACATACTATAAAATTCTACGTAGTTAGCAACAGCTTTGACATGTGCCTCTCCTTCCTGTTTTGCAGTTTCATACAAACCGTGAGATGAATGACGAAAATGAGCCTCAGTATGACCCACTAAATCCAATCGAATGCCTTGAGACCCATCTAAAAAAAGTGGTGTTTAAGTCGTTTAAGGGCTATGGCAAACAGGTTGACTTTGCGAGGTTCTTTGTATTGAATGCAAAGGTGCTAGACAAAATTGAATTTGAAGTAAAAAATCACTACAGCAGTGGAACGGTGGCTTCTAAACACAAGCTGCTACAAGTGGAAAACAGAGCTTCCCGAGAAGCTCGGTTTGAATTCAGGACTACTTCATACTGACAGAGTACCATGTCAACAAGCTTATCCATGATTTGTCAGTGTGGCCGACCCCTTCGGACAGCCGTAGACAGCGTTGATGCCTGAAGATTGCACTGTCTTGTGCTCATTTTGTAAATGGTGTTGATGCCTGAAGATTGTCTTCCGCATGGAGATGCTTCTGTATACGTCAAGGTGCTTCTGTATACTTTAAGGTGTGCTATCAGCTAGAAATTGTGCTAATGATCAACACCCTTCGGTTGCCTACTAGTTGGTCTTTTATTAAAGTTGAGTTTACTTAAATGAATTTGGTCGCACCCTTGTATAGATTTGCGAGTAATTTGCCTACCAGGCTAAGGGCATTAGAATAATACTGCTTCTGAACCTGTTTTCAACATTACCACTAGATAAGTAGTACTGTCACTAGTGCAGAACCGGGCTATAGCACCGGTTCGTAAGGCCCTTTAGTGCCGGTTCTGTAACCGGCACTAAAGGTCCCCCTTTAGTACCGGTTCTGCACAACCGCCGCTAAAGGGCCACCACGTGGCACGAGCCAGCGCCGGGGGCGGGGAGCCCTTTAGTACCAGTTGGTAACACCAACTGGTACTAAAAGGTTTGGGGGGTTTTGGGTTCATGATTTTTTTCCTTTAATTTTGTGTTTTCCATTTAATTCTTTTTTGTTTGCTGGTATTTTAAGATACTACATATTGTACACGTTATGCATATATATAAATAGAATTTCTCATAGAAAACCACCATTATTCACACATACACATGTGTATATATATACAATTTCTCCTACATGTTGCCTTCGGAGCCAGTTGCATTTGCCTTGGTGCCTTCGGAGCACGATGGCAATTGGGAGTGGTTCATGGGGGCGGTAGCGGGTAATGGTATTCTCCTTTGGGATCTATGACCTGGTCAAGCAAAAATCCCGCTATTTCCTCTTGAAGTGCTTGTATGCGCTCCGTTGGTAGGAGCTGCTCCCGCACCTCATTGAACTGTTAAGAAGGAGATCAATATGCATATGTATTAGTTGTGTGACTAGATATCGATAATGATATAAAAATTGTGAATAGTGTTATCAAGGACCGTACCCATAGCTGTCTATCAGATTTGCTCCTTTCGGATGCCATCATGCGAATGTTCTCGCAAACGTAGTATGCACACAGTTCAGTCTCCGGCGCCTGCTTCAGGGTCTTTACGAGAATGGAATTTAATCAGATAATAATTAATCAAGCATGATAATTAATGGTATTGAAACAAGAATTAAAGAGATGGTAGCTAGCTAATACTACTTAATTACTTACCTTGGGTCGAAACCAATACAACTCGCCATTGGCCTGGAGTCACGTTGATAAACTTTTCCCAAGCCCTGCCCGTCGGCAAAGAAAATGAATAAAGGAGTTATTAAATATTGATATCAGGAAATGACGAACTAAATAGGCCGAGATATAGTTAATAATGATTGAAATTACCTGTCAACTATCCCCTTCAAGATGGTGTAGTCACTTTGTTTTTTAAGTAGTGAGTCTAGTACTTCAACTGTTCCTTCTTCAACTTTAATGATTAACAAGATTCAGTGGTAACTGCATGCGCACATGTTTGCATGTCTTAATTAAGCGGGCATGTGCATAACACTCATCAACTACCCTAAATCCTATACACTTAATTATTAGCATCTAGCTAGCTAGTAAGCAAAAACAGAATTTGTAGTACAAGACAGTGTGACTCACAAGAAGTTGTAAGGAAGTAGTATATCTTCATTGGTATTGAGGCGCTTCAAGAACTCTAGCATGTTTTTCTCTACATCTGCTTTATACCATTCCAATTTCCATGTGTCTTCATTAATGGTATTTGGGTCAATGAACCCAATGCCATAGCGTCCAGTTTTTTTTTCATTTCATACATCTTCATCCTGCATAATACCACAGAAAAGATATAGTGAGGATAATTACAGGTAATGATCGATCAATGAACACTACAGCTAGCTTGAGACTTCAATTACAGAAAGAAATCACATTACTTACAGACAATAGCAACTGACGAGAGATTTGTCGAGTGCGTCTTGATTGAATAACTGAAATAGTTCTGAATACTCAACAGACAGAGTTAGCTTATGGAAGTAATGCTCTTCCTTGACGTTCACCATGAGGGACTCTCGATTGGAACTCTTGGTAATTTTCATGTACCAATCATGCAATTCATATATTCTCGTTGGGAGGTTCTTGACCTCCTCAGGCTCGACCAAAGGTTCACCGCGGACATATTTCCGTTTTATGTCCTCCTCTCTAAGCGGAGACATGGGCTCGATCTCGAGGAGTTGTCCAACAGTGATACCGAGCATTTCAGCCTGCCTTCTATGCTCATCGGTTATTACCAGCTGACCGGCGCCGGTACTCTCATGTGTTGGTACAACAAGCGGGGGGGGGGGGGGGGTCGATTGCACCGCCTGTTCTCCCAGCTGGGGAATGGTTTTCCCGCATTTTTTGCCAGCTGCTTGGCTCGAGCTTGAGCTCGACTCCTTTTGTAGTCGTGCTCGATGTGCCTTCCTGATTTGGCACTCATAGTCTGAGTCAACGGGCTTGGGAGCTGGTTTTCTTGCCATATGAATAAAGTGGTCAACGACTTTCTCAGGCACTTTCTCCTTTGGCGGTGGTGGCGGTTTTGGTCCAAAATGGGCGTCCACTTGGGCCTTCACTATGGCTGTGTTTTGCTCCTCGGTCATGTCGTAAGGTCTCTGAGGAATAGGAGCGAGGCTTGGACCATATTGAAATCGCTTGCCTCCGCCTGTACCTCCTGTACTACCTCAACTTGTACCGCTACGCACCATAGCTGCGGCGGCTCTCTTCCGCGATTGCTAAGGCGGCGAAGACGGCTGACGTAGCTGAGTTGGAGCAGGAGGAGTGGCCAGACGCGGTGCCGGACTTGAAGCAGGAGGAGTGGCCTGACGCTGTGCCGGACTTGAAGCAGGAGGAGTGGCCTGACGCTGTGCCGGACTTGGAGGAGGAGGAGTGGCCTGACGCGTTGGTCGACTTGGAGGAGCGGGAGTCTGCTGACGCGGTGGCGGACTTCAAGGAGGAGTCGGCTGACGCAGTGTCGGTGGCCTTCGAAAGATGATGCAATCCTTTCTCCATAGGATGATACGATGTATGGCCTCTTCCAGTGTGTGCTCCTCGTCACCTCCAGGAATGTCAAGCTCTAGCCCCGAATATTGGTCCACCACCTCATCAACCACGACACGAGCATAGCCGGCTGGAATCGAGTTGCAATGGAAGGTTGCTTCGGGGGGATTTGTATAAGAAACTACGTCCGCCACCTTCATGGATATGTTCTTCATTTTGAAGTGTAGCTCACAGTTAGTGTTCTCCATGATGTCATCCATAGGGTATCTATCCAGCAGTGCGTCGCCCGGGGCGGAACCACGCTGGTTCTCGACATGGATGGGACGGTGCTAACCAATGCTGGATCATCGGCTAGCTGTTGTCGCTGCTGAGACCCCCTTTCCTGGCTAAGTGAGTCGATCTGCTGCTGCTGCCGCTGGAATTTGAGTGCCAAGTCCGCGTGCGCTGATTCTAGGCCTTGAAGGCGTTCTGCTTCCTGCTTCCTCTGCTCCTCCTCCAGCTTCCTCTTCTTCTCCACTTCCATCTTCCTTCTCACACGGCTTCTGTAGTCGGCGTTCCAGTCCGAAAAGCCCCCATACCACGGAACAACGCCCTTGCCTCGTGTTCTTCCCGGGTGTTCAGGATTTCCCAGGGCGCGCGTAAGCTCGTCGTTCTCTCTGTTGGGCGTGAACACCCCCTTTCGAGCATCTTCTATTGCATCAATTAACTTATCTTCGGCTCCTTTAAGACATGCCTTCTTTGAAACCTAGCCTGTCTTCGGGTCCAACGCCCCCCCATGCGCATAGAACCAAGTTCTGCACCTGGGGGCCAGCTCAATGTAATAGGAGTGACATGTGCAGCCTGCATCTCTTGCTCAGACTGCTCCTTTTTTGCGGCATTGGCCTTGTTTTTTCTCAACCGTTCCTTAGATAATTCTGATTCCTTGAATTTCACGAAAGCGGGCCAGTGTTCTCTTTGCTTCTCCAGTGTTCCCTTGAATTCTGGAATCTTCTTTCCTCCTTTGACGTAGTTGGCCCATACAGATTTCTTGTGGCTGTTGAATGCAATTGCCATCTTCCTAAGAGCAGCGTCTTTGACTTTCTGCACATCTGCATCTGTGAAATGATCTGCTAGGGTGAAATGTTCCATGTGTTTTTCCCAAAGCAGAGATTTTGCTCTTGCTACCTCTTGAGCACTGCGTTGGTTTTTCCCTTGAAGAGGAAAGGGTGATGCAGCAAAGTAGCGTAAGTATTTCCCTCAGTTTTTGAGAACCAAGGTATCAATCCAGTAGGAGACCACACGCAAGTCCCTCGTACCTACACAAACAAATAAGAACCTTGCAACCAACGCGATAAAGGGGTTGTCAATCCCTTCACGGCCACTTGCAAAAGTGAGATCTGATAGAGATAATAAGATAAATATTTTTGGTATTTTTATAATATAGATTGAAAGTAAAGAATGCAAAATAAACGACGACAAAAATAGCTAGTTGCGGGAAATTAATATAATGGAAAATAGACCCGGGGGCCATAGGTTTCACTAGTGGCTTCTCTCAAGATAGCATAAGTATTACGGTGGGTGAACAAATTACTGTCGAGCAATTGATAGAAAAGTGCATAGTTATGAGAATATCTAGGCATGACCATGTATATAGGCATCACATCCGCGACAAGTAGACCGAAACGATTCTGCATCTACTAGTATTACTCCACACATCGACCGCTCTCCAACATGCATCTAGAGTATTAAGTTCATAAGAACGGAGTAACGCATTATGCAAGATGACATGATGTAGAGGGATAAACTCAAGCAATATGATATAAACCCCATATTTTTATCCTCGATGGCAACAATACAATACGTGTCGTTTCCCGTTCTGTCACTGGGATCGAGCACCGCATGATTGAACCCAAAGCTAAGCACTTCTCCCATTGCAAGAAAGATCAATCTAGTAGGCCAAACCAAACTGATAATTCGAAGAGACTTGCAAAGACAACAAATCATACATAAAAGAATTCAGAGGAGATTCAAATATTGTTCATAGATAATCTTGATCATAAACCCACAATTCATCGGATCTCGACAAACACGCCGCAAAAAGAATTACATCGAATAGATCTCCAAGAAGATCGAGGAGAACTTTGTATTGAGATCCAAAGAGAGAGAATAAGCCATCTAGCTAATAACTATGGACCCGAAGGTCTGAGATAAACTACTCACACATCATCGGAGAGGCTATGGTGTTGATGTAGAAGCCCTCCGTGATCAATTCCCCTCCGGCGGAGCGCCGGAAAAGGCCCCAAGATGGGATCTCACGGGTACAGAAGGTTGCGGCGGTGGAAATAGGGTTTCGTGGTGCTCCTGGATGTTTTTGGGGTATATGAGTATATATAGGAGGAAGAAGTAGGTCGGTGGAGCTGCGAGGGGCCCACGAGGGTGGGGGCGCGCCTCCCTGCCTCGTGGCCTCCTCACTTCTTTCTTGATGTCCACTCCAAGTCCCCTGGATTGCGTTTGTTCCAAAAATCACTCTCCCGAAGGTTTCATTCCGTTTGGACTCCGCTTGATATTCCTTTTCTCCGAAACACTGAAATAGGCAAAAAAACAGTAATTTGCACTGGGCCTCCGGTTAGTAGGTTAGTCCCAAAAATAATATAAAAGTGCATAATAAATCCCATTAAACATCCAAAACAGATAATATAATAGCATGGAACAATCAAAAATTATAGATACGTTGGAGACGTATCAAGCATCCCAAGCTTAATTCCTGCTCGTCCTGGAGTAGGTAAATGATAAAAATAGAATTTTTTATGTGGAATGCTACCTAGCATAATTTCCAATGTAATTTTCTATATTGTGGCATGAATGTTCAGATCCGAAAGATTCAAGATAAAACTTTAATGTTGACATAAAAATAATAATACTTCAAGCATACTAACTAAGCAATTATGTCTTCTCAAAATAACATGGCCAAAGAAAGTTCATCCCTACAAAATCATATAGTTTGGTCATGCTCCATTTTCGTCACACAAGAATGCTCTCATCATGCACAACCCCGATGACAAGCCAATCAATTGTTTCATACTTTAGTAATCTCAAACTTTTTCAACTTTCACGCAATATATGAGTGTGAGCCACGGATATAGCACTATGGGTGGAATAGAGTATAATGATGGGGGTTATGTGGAGAAGACAAAAAAGGAGAAAGTCTCACATTGACGCGGCTAATCAACGGGCTAGGGAGATGCCCATCAATTGATGTCAATGCTAGGAGTAGGGATTGCCATGCAACGGATGCACTAGAGCTATAAATGTATGAAAGCTCAACAAAAGAAACTAAATGGGTGTGCATCCAACTTGCTTGCTCACGAAGACCTAGGGCATTTGAGGAAGCCCATTGTTGAAATATACAAGCCAAGTTCTATAATGAAAAATTCTCACTAGTATATGAAAGTGACAAAACAAGAGACTCTCTATCATAAGGATCATGGTGCTACTTTGAAGCACAAGTGTGGAAAAAAGGATAGTAGCATTGTCCCCTTTTTCTCTTTTTTGGGCCTTTTTTTGGCCTTTCTTCTCCTTTTTTTTATTTGGGACAACGCTCTATTAATGACGATCATCACACTTCTATTTATTTACAACTCAATGATTACAACTCGATACTAGAACAAAATATGACTCTATATGAATGCCTGCGGCGGTGTACCGGGAAGGGCAATGAATCAAGAGTGACATGTATGATAAATTATGCATGGTGGCTTTGCCACAAATACGATGTCAACTACATGATCATGCAAGGCAATATCACAATGATGAAGCGTGTCATAATAAATGAAACGGTGGAAAGTCGCATGGCAATATATCTCGGAATGGCTATGGAAATGCCATAATAGGTAGGTATGGTGGTTGTTTTGAGGAAGATATAAGAAGGTTTATGTGTGATAGAGCGTATCATATCACGGGGTTTGGATGCGCCGGCGAAGTTTGCTCCAACTCTCAAGGTGAGAAAGGGCAATGCACGGTACCGAAGAGGCTAGCAATGATGGAAGGGTGAGAGTGCGTATAATCCATGGACTCAACATTACTCATAAAGAACTCACATACTTATTGCAAAAATCTACAAGTCATCAAAAAACAAGCACTACGCGCATGCTCCTTGGGGATAGATTGGTAGGAAAATACCACCGCTCGTCCCCGACCGCCACTCATAAGGATGACAATCAAAGAACACCTCATGCTTCAAATTTGTTACACAACGGTTACCATACGTGCATGCTACGGGACTTGCAAACCTCAACACAAGTATTTCTCAAATTCACAACTACTCAACTAGCACAACTTTAATATCACTATCTTCATATCTCAAAACAATCATCAAGTATCAAACTTCTCATAGTATTCAGTGCACTTATTATGAAAGTTTTTATTATACCCATCTTGGAGGCCTATCATATTAGGACTAATTTTATAGCCAAAGCAAAGTACCATGCTGTTCTAAAGGACTCCAAAAATAATATAAGTGAAGTATGAGAGATCAATAATTTCTACAAAATAGAACCACCACCGTGCTCTAAAAAGATATAAGAGAAGCACTAGAGCAAAATTATCTAGCTCAAAAGATATAAGTGAAGCACATAGAGTATTCTAATAAATTCCGATTCATGTGTGTCTCTCCAAAAGGTGTGTACAGCAAGGATGATTGTGGTAAACTAAAAAGAAAAGACTCAAATCATACAAGACGCTCCAAGCAACACACATATCATGTGGTGAATAAAAATATAGCATCAAGTAAAGTTACCGATGGACGAAGACGAAAGAGGGGATGCCTTCCGGGGCATCCCCAATCTTAGGCTTTTGGTTGTCCTTGAATTTTACTTTGGGGTGCCATGGGGATCCCCAAGCTTAGGCTCTTGCCACTCCTTGTTCCATAATCCATCAAATCTTTACCCAAAAACTTGAAAACTACACAACACAAAACTCAACAGAAAATCTCATGAGCTCCGTTAGCGAAATAAAACAAACCACCACTTTAAGGTGCTGTAATGAACTCATTCTTTATTTATATTGGTGTTAAACCTACTGTATTCCAACTTCTCTATGGTTCATAACCTCCGATACTAGCCATAGATTCATCAAAATAAGCAAACAACACACGAAAAACAGAATCTGTCAAAAACAGAACAGTCTGTAGTAATCTGTATCAAACGCAAACTTCTATAACTCAGAAAAATCTACCAAAATTGGAAGACCTAGATAAGTTGTTTATTGATCTACTGCAATTGGAATCAGTATTTTATCGCGTTCTGGTGATTTTTAACAATTGTTGTCGTGAGCAGAAAGTTTCTGACTTTTTCAGCAAGATCAAATAATTACTATCCAAGAAGATCCTATAGGTTTTACTTGGCACAAACACTAATTAAAACATAAAACCACATCTAACCAGAGGCTAGATCAAATATTTATTGCTAAACAGGAACAAAAAGCAAGGAACAAAAATAAAATTGGGTTGCCTCCCAACAAGCGCTATCGTTTAACGCCCCTAGCTAGGCATTGATAATTTTAATGATGCTCACATCAAAGACAAGAATTAAAGCACAAAGAGAGCATCATAGAACACGTGATAAACACATCTAAGTCTAACATACTTCCTATGCATAGGCATTTTATAATCAAACAAATTATCATAGCAAGAAAAAAATAGCATATGCAAGGAAGAAGAAAGAGACGATAGCAATCTCAACATGACGAGAGGTAATTTAGTAAGATAAAAATTTCTACAACCATATTTTCCTCCCTCATAATAATTACATGTAGGATCATAGGCAAATTCAACAAAACTATCACATAACATATTCTCAACACGATCCACATGCATGCAAAGTTGACACTCTTCCAAAATAGTGAGATTATCATTAACTAAAGTCATGACCTCTCCAAACCCACTTTTATCAAAAAATTCATAAGATTGAATATTCTCCAAATGTGTGGAATCTAAAGTTGACACTCTTCCAAACCCACTTTCAATATTATTGCAAATACTATTATCAATCTCATATTCATCATGGGGCTTAAATAAATTTTCAAGATCATAAGAAGAATCACCCCAATCATGATCATTGCAACAAGTAGTAGACATAGCAAGCATCCCCAAGCTTAGGGTTTGGCATATTATTAGCACAATTGACATCATTACAATCATGCTTTTCATCGAAGGAACTAACAAGTATGGGTGCAATAGCAACGATCTTATTTTTAACATAAGGAACTATAGCAAATTCGTCTTCATAAATATTGGCATCATGGCCACAAGAATAGCAAGCATCATGTTCATCAAGGGATATTTCAATCAAATCATCGGAATCATAATTATCTATAGATTCATGCATATCATTATTTTCTACCAAAGCAACGGTCAATCTTTCAATAAATTCTTGGACATAGACATTATGGGCATAGTTTTCATCGCAATATTTAAGTATGTCGGAATTTTCAGATTTGTGGAAAGTAATATCATAATTTTCAATCAAAGAAGCAACTTCATGAGCACCCTTAAAAACGAAAAATTCTTCAATTTGTTCGATATCGTAGTAACTATAAACACCCTTTGCATAAGAAGATAAGATTTCATTATCATTAAACTCACATAGGTAGGGGAGGTGTTTTTTAGGGTTCTTAGAGCAACAAGTAAAATCATAAATTTCACAAAGATTCCAAGCATAACACAGCAATCGGTTTATTCGATCCCATAAGAGTCTCCCTTTTTCAGAGAAACGGTGACGCACAAAATGAGCATGCTCATCTAAAGATTTCCCATCAACTAGGCTAGTTGGGGTTTCAGCACGAGCGCATAAGGATCGAAGATGATCCAAGTAGAACACTTTAAGTGGATCCATATCAATAGATTTTTAGCAAGCAAAGATGCAAGCAAATAGAAGGCACATAGAAACACAAACAAAGATACATACGGGAAGAAGGCAAAGAAAAGGGCAAAGGTGAAGTGGGGGAGAGGAAAATGAGAGGCAAATGGAAAATAATGTAATGCGAGGGATAAGAGTTTGTGACGGCTACTTGGTATGTCTTGACTTGTGCGTAGACCTCCCCGGCAACGGAGCCTGAAATCCTTCTTGCTACCTCTTGAGCACTGCTTTGGTTTTTCCCTTGAAGAGGAAAGGGTGATGCAGCAAAGTAGCGTAAGTCTTTCCCTCAGTTTTTGAGAACCAAGGTATCAATCCAGTAGGAGACCACACGCAAGTCCCTCGTACCTACACAAACAAATAAGAACCTTGCAACCAACGCGATAAAGGGGTTGTCAATCCCTTCACGGCCACTTGCAAAAGTGAGATCTGATAGAGATAATAAGATAAATATTTTTGGTATTTTTATAATATAGATTGAAAGTAAAGAATGCAAAATAAACGACGACAAAAATAGCTAGTTGCGGGAAATTAATATAATGGAAAATAGACCCGGGGGCCATAGGTTTCACTAGTGGCTTCTCTCAAGATAGCATAAGTATTACGGTGGGTGAACAAATTACTGTCGAGCAATTGATAGAAAAGTGCATAGTTATGAGAATATCTAGGCATGACCATGTATATAGGCATCACATCCGCGACAAGTAGACCGAAACGATTCTGCATCTACTAGTATTACTCCACACATCGACCGCTCTCCAACATGCATCTAGAGTATTAAGTTCATAAGAACGGAGTAACGCATTATGCAAGATGACATGATGTAGAGGGATAAACTCAAGCAATATGATATAAACCCCATATTTTTATCCTCGATGGCAACAATACAATACGTGTCGTTTCCCGTTCTGTCACTGGGATCGAGCACCGCATGATTGAACCCAAAGCTAAGCACTTCTCCCATTGCAAGAAAGATCAATCTAGTAGGCCAAACCAAACTGATAATTCGAAGAGACTTGCAAAGACAACAAATCATACATAAAAGAATTCAGAGGAGATTCAAATATTGTTCATAGATAATCTTGATCATAAACCCACAATTCATCGGATCTCGACAAACACGCCGCAAAAAGAATTACATCGAATAGATCTCCAAGAAGATCGAGGAGAACTTTGTATTGAGATCCAAAGAGAGAGAATAAGCCATCTAGCTAATAACTATGGACCCGAAGGTCTGAGATAAACTACTCACACATCATCGGAGAGGCTATGGTGTTGATGTAGAAGCCCTCCGTGATCAATTCCCCTCCGGCGGAGCGCCGGAAAAGGCCCCAAGATGGGATCTCACGGGTACAGAAGGTTGCGGCGGTGGAAATAGGGTTTCGTGGTGCTCCTGGATGTTTTTGGGGTATATGAGTATATATAGGAGGAAGAAGTAGGTCGGTGGAGCTGCGAGGGGCCCACGAGGGTGGGGGCGCGCCTCCCTGCCTCGTGGCCTCCTCACTTCTTTCTTGATGTCCACTCCAAGTCCCCTGGATTGCGTTTGTTCCAAAAATCACTCTCCCGAAGGTTTCATTCCGTTTGGACTCCGCTTGATATTCCTTTTCTCCGAAACACTGAAATAGGCAAAAAAACAGTAATTTGCACTGGGCCTCCGGTTAGTAGGTTAGTCCCAAAAATAATATAAAAGTGCATAATAAAGCCCATTAAACATCCAAAACAGATAATATAATAGCATGGAACAATCAAAAATTATAGATACGTTGGAGACGTATCAAGCATCCCAAGCTTAATTCCTGCTCGTCCTCGAGTAGGTAAATGATAAAAATAGAATTTTTTATGTGGAATGCTACCTAGCATAATTTCCAATGTAATTTTCTATATTGTGGCATGAATGTTCAGATCCGAAAGATTCAAGATAAAACTTTAATGTTGACATAAAATAATAATACTTCAAGCATACTAACTAAGCAATTATGTCTTCTCAAAATAACATGGCCAAAGAAAGTTCATCCCTACAAAATCATATAGTTTGGTCATGCTCCATTTTCGTCACACAAGAATGCTCTCATCATGCACAACCCCGATGACAAGCCAATCAATTGTTTCATACTTTAGTAATCTCAAACTTTTTCAACTTTCACGCAATATATGAGTGTGAGCCACGGATATAGCACTATGGGTGGAATAGAGTATAATGATGGGGGTTATGTGGAGAAGACAAAAAAGGAGAAAGTCTCACATTGACGCGGCTAATCAACGGGCTAGGGAGATGCCCATCAATTGATGTCAATGCTAGGAGTAGGGATTGCCATGCAACGGATGCACTAGAGCTATAAATGTATGAAAGCTCAACAAAAGAAACTAAATGGGTGTGCATCCAACTTGCTTGCTCACGAAGACCTAGGGCATTTGAGGAAGCCCATTGTTGAAATATACAAGCCAAGTTCTATAATGAAAAATTCTCACTAGTATATGAAAGTGACAAAACAAGAGACTCTCTATCATAAGGATCATGGTGCTACTTTGAAGCACAAGTGTGGAAAAAAGGATAGTAGCATTGTCCCCTTTTTCTCTTTTTTGGGCCTTTTTTTGGCCTTTCTTCTCCTTTTTTTTATTTGGGACAACGCTCTATTAATGACGATCATCACACTTCTATTTATTTACAACTCAATGATTACAACTCGATACTAGAACAAAATATGACTCTATATGAATGCCTGCGGCGGTGTACCGGGAAGGGCAATGAATCAAGAGTGACATGTATGATAAATTATGCATGGTGGCTTTGCCACAAATACGATGTCAACTACATGATCATGCAAGGCAATATCACAATGATGAAGCGTGTCATAATAAATGAAACGGTGGAAAGTCGCATGGCAATATATCTCGGAATGGCTATGGAAATGCCATAATAGGTAGGTATGGTGGTTGTTTTGAGGAAGATATAAGAAGGTTTATGTGTGATAGAGCGTATCATATCACGGGGTTTGGATGCGCCGGCGAAGTTTGCTCCAACTCTCAAGGTGAGAAAGGGCAATGCACGGTACCGAAGAGGCTAGCAATGATGGAAGGGTGAGAGTGCGTATAATCCATGGACTCAACATTACTCATAAAGAACTCACATACTTATTGCAAAAATCTACAAGTCATCAAAAAACAAGCACTACGCGCATGCTCCTTGGGGATAGATTGGTAGGAAAATACCACCGCTCGTCCCCGACCGCCACTCATAAGGATGACAATCAAAGAACACCTCATGCTTCAAATTTGTTACACAACGGTTACCATACGTGCATGCTACGGGACTTGCAAACCTCAACACAAGTATTTCTCAAATTCACAACTACTCAACTAGCACAACTTTAATATCACTATCTTCATATCTCAAAACAATCATCAAGTATCAAACTTCTCATAGTATTCAGTGCACTTATTATGAAAGTTTTTATTATACCCATCTTGGAGGCCTATCATATTAGGACTAATTTTATAGCCAAAGCAAAGTACCATGCTGTTCTAAAGGACTCCAAAAATAATATAAGTGAAGTATGAGAGATCAATAATTTCTACAAAATAGAACCACCACCGTGCTCTAAAAAGATATAAGAGAAGCACTAGAGCAAAATTATCTAGCTCAAAAGATATAAGTGAAGCACATAGAGTATTCTAATAAATTCCGATTCATGTGTGTCTCTCCAAAAGGTGTGTACAGCAAGGATGATTGTGGTAAACTAAAAAGAAAAGACTCAAATCATACAAGACGCTCCAAGCAACACACATATCATGTGGTGAATAAAAATATAGCATCAAGTAAAGTTACCGATGGACGAAGACGAAAGAGGGGATGCCTTCCGGGGCATCCCCAATCTTAGGCTTTTGGTTGTCCTTGAATTTTACTTTGGGGTGCCATGGGGATCCCCAAGCTTAGGCTCTTGCCACTCCTTGTTCCATAATCCATCAAATCTTTACCCAAAAACTTGAAAACTACACAACACAAAACTCAACAGAAAATCTCATGAGCTCCGTTAGCGAAATAAAACAAACCACCACTTTAAGGTGCTGTAATGAACTCATTCTTTATTTATATTGGTGTTAAACCTACTGTATTCCAACTTCTCTATGGTTCATAACCTCCGATACTAGCCATAGATTCATCAAAATAAGCAAACAACACACGAAAAACAGAATCTGTCAAAAACAGAACAGTCTGTAGTAATCTGTATCAAACGCAAACTTCTATAACTCAGAAAAATCTACCAAAATTGGAAGACCTAGATAAGTTGTTTATTGATCTACTGCAATTGGAATCAGTATTTTATCGCGTTCTGGTGATTTTTAACAATTGTTGTCGTGAGCAGAAAGTTTCTGACTTTTTCAGCAAGATCAAATAATTACTATCCAAGAAGATCCTATAGGTTTTACTTGGCACAAACACTAATTAAAACATAAAACCACATCTAACCAGAGGCTAGATCAAATATTTATTGCTAAACAGGAACAAAAAGCAAGGAACAAAAATAAAATTGGGTTGCCTCCCAACAAGCGCTATCGTTTAACGCCCCTAGCTAGGCATTGATAATTTTAATGATGCTCACATCAAAGACAAGAATTAAAGCACAAAGAGAGCATCATAGAACACGTGATAAACACATCTAAGTCTAACATACTTCCTATGCATAGGCATTTTATAATCAAACAAATTATCATAGCAAGAAAAAAATAGCATATGCAAGGAAGAAGAAAGAGACGATAGCAATCTCAACATGACGAGAGGTAATTTAGTAAGATAAAAATTTCTACAACCATATTTTCCTCCCTCATAATAATTACATGTAGGATCATAGGCAAATTCAACAAAACTATCACATAACATATTCTCAACACGATCCACATGCATGCAAAGTTGACACTCTTCCAAAATAGTGAGATTATCATTAACTAAAGTCATGACCTCTCCAAACCCACTTTTATCAAAAAATTCATAAGATTGAATATTCTCCAAATGTGTGGAATCTAAAGTTGACACTCTTCCAAACCCACTTTCAATATTATTGCAAATACTATTATCAATCTCATATTCATCATGGGGCTTAAATAAATTTTCAAGATCATAAGAAGAATCACCCCAATCATGATCATTGCAACAAGTAGTAGACATAGCAAGCATCCCCAAGCTTAGGGTTTGGCATATTATTAGCACAATTGACATCATTACAATCATGCTTTTCATCGAAGGAACTAACAAGTATGGGTGCAATAGCAACGATCTTATTTTTAACATAAGGAACTATAGCAAATTCGTCTTCATAAATATTGGCATCATGGCCACAAGAATAGCAAGCATCATGTTCATCAAGGGATATTTCAATCAAATCATCGGAATCATAATTATCTATAGATTCATGCATATCATTATTTTCTACCAAAGCAACGGTCAATCTTTCAATAAATTCTTGGACATAGACATTATGGGCATAGTTTTCATCGCAATATTTAAGTATGTCGGAATTTTCAGATTTGTGGAAAGTAATATCATAATTTTCAATCAAAGAAGCAACTTCATGAGCACCCTTAAAAACGAAAAATTCTTCAATTTGTTCGATATCGTAGTAACTATAAACACCCTTTGCATAAGAAGATAAGATTTCATTATCATTAAACTCACATAGGTAGGGGAGGTGTTTTTTAGGGTTCTTAGAGCAACAAGTAAAATCATAAATTTCACAAAGATTCCAAGCATAACACAGCAATCGGTTTATTCGATCCCATAAGAGTCTCCCTTTTTCAGAGAAACGGTGACGCACAAAATGAGCATGCTCATCTAAAGATTTCCCATCAACTAGGCTAGTTGGGGTTTCAGCACGAGCGCATAAGGATCGAAGATGATCCAAGTAGAACACTTTAAGTGGATCCATATCAATAGATTTTTAGCAAGCAAAGATGCAAGCAAATAGAAGGCACATAGAAACACAAACAAAGATACATACGGGAAGAAGGCAAAGAAAAGGGCAAAGGTGAAGTGGGGGAGAGGAAAATGAGAGGCAAATGGAAAATAATGTAATGCGAGGGATAAGAGTTTGTGACGGCTACTTGGTATGTCTTGACTTGTGCGTAGACCTCCCCGGCAACGGAGCCTGAAATCCTTCTTGCTACCTCTTGAGCACTGCTTTGGTTTTTCCCTTGAAGAGGAAAGGGTGATGCAGCAAAGTAGCGTAAGTCTTTCCCTCAGTTTTTGAGAACCAAGGTATCAATCCAGTAGGAGACCACACGCAAGTCCCTCGTACCTACACAAACAAATAAGAACCTTGCAACCAACGCGATAAAGGGGTTGTCAATCCCTTCACGGCCACTTGCAAAAGTGAGATCTGATAGAGATAATAAGATAAATATTTTTGGTATTTTTATAATATAGATTGAAAGTAAAGAATGCAAAATAAACGACGACAAAAATAGCTAGTTGCGGGAAATTAATATAATGGAAAATAGACCCGGGGGCCATAGGTTTCACTAGTGGCTTCTCTCAAGATAGCATAAGTATTACGGTGGGTGAACAAATTACTGTCGAGCAATTGATAGAAAAGTGCATAGTTATGAGAATATCTAGGCATGACCATGTATATAGGCATCACATCCGCGACAAGTAGACCGAAACGATTCTGCATCTACTAGTATTACTCCACACATCGACCGCTCTCCAACATGCATCTAGAGTATTAAGTTCATAAGAACGGAGTAACGCATTATGCAAGATGACATGATGTAGAGGGATAAACTCAAGCAATATGATATAAACCCCATATTTTTATCCTCGATGGCAACAATACAATACGTGTCGTTTCCCGTTCTGTCACTGGGATCGAGCACCGCATGATTGAACCCAAAGCTAAGCACTTCTCCCATTGCAAGAAAGATCAATCTAGTAGGCCAAACCAAACTGATAATTCGAAGAGACTTGCAAAGACAACAAATCATACATAAAAGAATTCAGAGGAGATTCAAATATTGTTCATAGATAATCTTGATCATAAACCCACAATTCATCGGATCTCGACAAACACGCCGCAAAAAGAATTACATCGAATAGATCTCCAAGAAGATCGAGGAGAACTTTGTATTGAGATCCAAAGAGAGAGAATAAGCCATCTAGATAATAACTATGGACCCGAAGGTCTGAGATAAACTACTCACACATCATCGGAGAGGCTATGGTGTTTATGTAGAAGCCCTCCATGATCAATTCCCCTCCGGCGGAGCGCCGGAAAAGGCCCCAAGATGGGATCTCACGGGTACAGAAGGTTGCGGTGGTGGAAATAGGGTTTCGTGGTGCTCCTGGATGTTTTTGGGGTATATGAGTATATATAGGAGGAAGAAGTAGGTCGGTGGAGCTGCAAGGGGCCCACGAGGGTGGGAGCCGTGCCCAGGGGGGTAGGCGCGCCTCCCTGCCTCGTGGCCTCCTCGCTTTTTTCTTGACGTCCACTCCAAGTCCCCTGGATTGTGTTTGTTCCAAAAATCACTCTCCCGAAGGTTTCATTCCGTTTGGACTCCGTTTGATATTCCTTTTCTTCGAAACACTGAAATAGGCAAAAAAACAGCAATTTGCACTGGGCCTCCGGTTAGTAGGTTAGTCCCAAAAATAATATAAAAGTGCATAATAAAGCCCATTAAACATCCAAAACAGATAATATAATAGCATGGAACAATCGAAAATTATAGATACGTTGGAGACGTATCAGCTCTGCCGTCGACAAAAGTAAGATCTGGACGTTTCTTTGCTGGCTCTTTCCATTCTTGAAGGGAGATCGGGAGTTGGTCCTTCACAAGAACTCCGCACTGACGAACGAACTTGTTCGCAATGTTATTAGGCGCTAGTGGTTCACCATCAGCTTTGATGGCATCGATGTTGTACTTTACGCCCTCCTTCAACTTTTTGGCCGGGCCTCGCACTGTCCTGCTGCCTGTAGAAGATTTGCTCGATCCGGAGGGCTGAAAGAAGAAAGATCGATTCGTTAATATATCTTCCAATCATTTAAAACATGTGATGATCACCAGATGCCTGCTTATATAAATATACCTCGCCGGTCTCTGTTATTTCAAGATCAACATTTTCTTCGTCATCATAATCATAGTTCATGACTTCATCAATTCGGTCGTCGCGATCGAATATCATATCATCACCCTCCCGGGTATTGTTCATATATCGAGAGCCGTCATCTTCTTCATTCTGATCATCTGGCCCGCGAGGGGAGCGTATGATCTCGAACAGGGCCTCTTCTCCCTCTCTGCCGGTATTGTCCGCCATAGCTTTTATTTAACTAATCCAGAAGAAATATAAAACAATTTAGTATTCAAATTACAATGCATGCATGCAATCAATAAGAAAAACTGAATCATAGTACATAATATGCATCGTCTCGAATAATATATAATCTCGAATGCATCGTCTCGAATAATATATAATCTCGAATACATCGTCTCGAATAATATATAATCTCGAATATATCGTCTCGAATAATATATAATCTCGAATGCATCGTCTCGAATAATATATATAATCTCGAATACATCGTCTCGAATATCATATATCGAATACATCACTAGCTAACTAATAAAGATCGAATACTAAAGAATAATCTAGGTCACTCGCGATTCCTGAGGCACGGGCGGTGGACACCCAAAGAGAAGGAACCATCACAAGATCATAGCTCTGGTCATCTCCCCAAAGAACCTGCAAGGTATTGGAGAACCTGACGTCCATAGCAGCCATGTAGCGACGGACGTGCTCGTCCTCCTCTCTGACACGGCGACGCACCACCTCCGGCGGGGCCGGTTCCCTTCGCACCGAACGTGGCCCACGCGAACACCACCAAAGGAGCTCAGGGTCGACGACGGGACCCGGGGCGGGGTTCCTCACCAAGCGGCGAGCCCCTGAAGGTAGCACCTCCCAGTGCCAGCCCGGCGGAGCCCAGTCCCGGACATGGGTCCTCTGAAGCAGGACGTCGTCGCGAACGGGTCGACGGCGAGGATGCAGGACGGGCATCGTCGAGAACAAATACTATATGCCGCAAACTAACATTTTTAAATGATTGAATTGTGTATCTCTAGGCCCACTCGGTAATGCACATCACTTAAGCCTTGCAAGCATTGCAACTAATGAGTTAGTTGCGGGATGATGTATTATGGAACGGGTAAAGAGACTTGCCGGTAACGAGATTGAACTAGGTATTGAGATACCGACGATCGGATCTCGGGCAAGTAACATACCGATGACAAAGGGAACAACGTATGTTGTTATGCGGTTTGACCGATAAAGATCTTCGTAGAATATGTGGGAGCCAATATGAGCATCCAGGTTCCGCTATTGGTTATTGACCGGAGACGTGTCTCGGTCATGTCTACATTGTTCTCGAACCCGTAGGGTCCGCACGCTCAAAGTTCGATGACGGTTATATTATGAGTTTATGTGTTTTGATGTACCGAAGGTAGTTCGGAGTCCCGGATGAGATCGGGGACATGACGAGGAGTCTCGAAAATGGTCGAGACGTAAAGATCGATATATTGGACGACTATATTCGGACATCGGAAAGGTTCCGAGTGATTCGGGTATTTTTCGGAGTACCGGAGAGTTACGGGAATTCGCCGGGGAGTATATGGGCCTTATTGGGCTTTATGGGAAAGAGATAGGAGAGGCTGGGCGCCCCCCCCAAGGCCTAGTATGAATTGGACCAAGGGGAGGGGCTGCGCCCCCTCCTTCCTTCTCTTCTCTCTCCCCTTTCCTTGACTCCTACTCCTACTACTTGGAAGGGGGGAATCCTACTCCCGGTGGGAGTAGGACTCCTCCTAGGGCACGCCATAGAGAGGGCCGGCCCTCCCCCTCCTCCACTCCTTTATATACGGGGAGGGGGGCACCCCTTGGAGACACAACAATTGATCTCTTGATCTCTTAGCCGTGTGCGGTGCCCCCCTCCACCATGATCCACCTCGATAATATCGTAGCGGTGCTTAGGCGAAGCCCTGCGTCGGTAGAACATCATCATCGTCACCACACCGTCGTGCTGACGAAACTCTCCCTCAACACTCGGCTGGATCGGAGTTCGAGGGACGTCATCGAGTTGAACGTGTGCAGAACTCGGAGGTGCCGTGCGTTCGGTACTTGATCGGTCGGATCGTGAAGACGTACGACTACATCAACCACGTTGTGCTAACGCTTCCGCTTTCGGTCTATGAGGGTACGTGGACACACTCTCCCCTCTCGTTGCTATGCATCACCATGATCTTGCGTGTGCGTAGAATTTTTTTGAAATTACTACGTTCCCCAACAGTGGCATCTGAGCCTGGTTTTATGCGTAGATGTCATTTGCACGAGTAGAACACAAGTGAGTTGTGGGCGATACAAGTCATACTGCTTACCAGCATGTCATACTTTGGTTCGGCGGTATTGTTCGATGAAGCGGTCCGGACCGACATTACGCGTACGCTTACGCGAGACTGGTTTTACCGCCGTGCTATGCACACAGATGACTAGCGGGTGTCAGTTTCTCCAACTTTAGTTGAACCGAGTGTGGCTACGCCCGGTCCTTGAGAAGGTTAAAACGGCACTAACTTGACGAACTATCGTTGTGGTTTTGATGTGTAGGTAAGAACGGTTCTTGCTCAGCCCGTAGTAGCCACGTAAAACTTGCAACAACAAAGTAGAGGACGTCTAAGTTGTTTTTGCAGGGCATGTTGTGATGTGATATGTTCAAGGCATGATGCTAAATTTAATTGTATGAGATGATCATGTTTTGTAACCGAGTTATCGGCAACTGGCAGGAGCCATATGGTTGTCGCTTTATTGTATGCAATGCAATCGCCCTGTAATGCTTTACTTTATCACTAAGCGATAGCGATAGTCGTAGAAGCATAAGTTGGCGAGACGACAACGACACTACGATGGAGATCAAGGTGTCGCACCGGCAACTATGGTGATCATGACGGTGCTTCGAAGATGGAGATCACAAGCACAAGATGATGATGGCCATATCATATCACTTATATTGATTGCATGTGATGTTTATCTTTTATGCATCTTATCTTGCTTTGATTGACGGTAGCATTATAAGATGATCTCTCACTAAATTATCAAGGTATAAGTGTTCTCCCTGAGTATGCACCGTTGCGAAAGTTCTTCGTGCTGAGACATCACGTGATGATCGGGTGTGATAGGCTCTACGTTCAAATACAACGGGTGCAAAACAGTTGCACACGCGGAATACTCAGGTTAAACTTGACGAGCCTATCATATAACAGATATGGCCTCGGAACACTGAGACCGAAAGGTCGAGCGTGAAGCATATAGTAGATATGATCAACATAGTGATGTTCACCATTGAAACTACTCCATCTCACGTGATGATCGGGCATGGTTTAGTTGATTTGGATCACGTGATCACTTAGAGGATTAGAGGGATGTCTATCTAAGTGGGAGTTCTTAAGTAATATGATTAATTGAACTTTAATATATCATGAACTTAGTCCTGGTAGTATTAGCATATCTATGTTGTAGATCAATAGCTCGCGATGTTGCTCCCCGTTTATTGTGTTCCTAGAGAAAAACTATGTTGAAAAATGTTAGTAGCAATGATGCGGATTAGATCCGTGATCTGAGGATTATCCTCATTGCTGCATAGAAGAATTATGTCCTTGATGCACCGCTAGGTGACAGACCTATTGCAGGAGCAGATGCAGACGTTATGAATGTTTGGCTAGCTCAATATGATGACTACTTGATAGTTTAGGGCACCATGCTTAACGGCTTAGAATCGGGACTTCAAAGACGTTTTGAACGTCATGGACCATATGAGATGTTCCAGGAGTTGAAGTTAATATTTCAAGCAAATACCCGAGTTGAGAGATGTGAAGTCTCCAACAAGTTCTATAGGTAAAAGATGGAGGAGAATAGCTCAAGCAGTGAGCATGTGCTCAGATTGTCTGGGTACTACAATCGCTTGAATCAAGTGGGAGTTAATCTTCCAGATAAAATAGTGATTGACAGAATTCTCTAGTCGCCATCACCAAGTTAGTAGAACTTCGTGATGAACTATAGTAAGCAAGGGATGACGAAAACGATTCCCGAGCTTTTCATGATGATGAAATCGATGAAGGTAGAAATCAAGAAAGAGCATCAAGTGTTGATGATTAATAAGACCACTAGTTTCAAGAAAAGGGGCAAAGGGAAGAAGTGGAACTTCAAGAAGAATGGCAAGCAAGTTGCTGCTCGAGTGAAGAAGCCCAAGTCTGGACCTAAGCCTGAGACTAAGTGCATCTACTGCAAAGGGACTGGTCACTGGAAGCGGAACTGCCCCAAGTAATTGGCGGATAAGAAGGATGGCAAAGTGAACATAAGTATATTTGATATACATGTTATTGATGTGTACTTTACTAGTGTTTATAGCAACCCCTCGGTATTTGATACTGGTTCAGTTACTAAAAGTAGTAACTCAAAACGGGAGTTACAGAATGAACAGAGACTAGTTAAAGGTGAAGTGACGATGTTTGTTGGAAGTAGTTCCAAGATTGATATGATCATCATCGCACAATACCTATACTTTCGGGATTAGTGTTGAACCTAAATAAGTGTTATTTGGTGTTTGCGTTGAGCATAAATATGATTTGATCATGTTTATTGCAATACGGTTATTCATTTAAGTTAGAGAATAATTGTTGTTCTGTTTACATGAATAAAACCTTCTATGGTCATACACCCAATGAAAATGGTTTGTTGGATCTCGATCGTAGTGATACACATATTCATAATATTGAAGCCAAAAGATGCAAAGTTAATAATGATAGTGCAACTTATTTGTGGCACTGCCGTTTAGGTCATATTGGTGTAAAGCGCATGAAGAAACTCCATACTAATGGACTTTTGGAATAACTTGATTATGAATCACTTGATGCTTGCGAACCATGCCTCATGGGCAAGATGACTAAGACTCCGTTCTCCGGAACAATGGAGCGAGCAACAGATTTGTTGGAAATAATGCATACTGATGTATGCAGTCCGATGAGTGTTGAGGCTCGCGGCGGGTATCGTTATTTTCTAACCTTCACAGATGATTTGAGCAGATATGGGTATATCTACTTGATGAAACATAAGTCTGAAACATTTGAAAAGTTCAAAGAATTTCAGAGTGAAGTGGAAAATCATCGTGACAAGAAAATAAAGTTTCTACGATCTGATCGCGGAGACAAATATTTGAGTTACGAGTTTGGTCTTAAATTAAAACAATGTGGAATAGTTTCACAAATTCGTGCCACCTGGAACACCACAGCATAATGGTGTGTCTGAACGTCATAACGGTACTTTATTGGATATAGTGCAATCTATGATGTTTCTTACCGATTTACCACTATAGTTTTGGGGTTATGCATTAGAGACAGTTGCATTCACGTTAAAAGGGGCACCATCTAAATCCATTGAGACGACACCGAATGAACTATGGTTTGGCAAGAAACCAAAGTTGTCGTTTCTTAAAGTTTGGAGTTGCAATGCTTATGTGAAAAGGTTTTAACCTGATAAGCTCGAACCCAAATCGGAGAAATGCGTCTTCATAGGATACCCAAAGGAGACTGTTGGGTACACCTTCTAATCACAGATCCAAAGGCAAAATATTCGTTGCTAAGAATGGATCCTTTCTAGAGAAGGAGTTTCTCTCAAAAGAAGTGAGTGGGAGGAAAGTAGAACTTGATGAGGTAACTGTACCTACTCCCTTATTGGAAAGTAGTTCATCACAGAAACCGGTTCCTGTGACACCTACTCCAATTAGTGAGGAAGTTAATGATATTGATCATGAAGCTTCAGATCAAGTTACTACCGAACCTCGTAGGTCAACCAGAGTGAGATCCGCACCAGAGTGGTACGGTAATCCTGTTCTGGAGGTCATGTTACTTGACCATGACGAGCCTACGAACTATGAGGAAGCAATGATGAGCCCAGATTTCGCGAAATGGCTTGAGGCCATGAAATCTGAGATGGGATCCATGTATGTGAACAAAGTGTGGACTTTGGTTGACTTGCCCGATGATCGGCAAGCCATAGAAAATAAATGGATCTTCAAGAGGAAGACGGACGCTGATAGTAGTGTTACTATCTACAAAGCTAGACTTGTCAAAAAAGGTTTTTGACAAAGTTCAAGGTGTTGACTATGATGAGATTTTCTCACTCGTAGCGATGCTTAAAGTCTGTCCAAATCATGTTAGCAAATTGCCACATTTTATGAAATCTGGCAAATGGATGTCAAAACTACATTCCTTAATGGATTTCTTAAAGAAGAGTTGTATATGATGCAACAAGAAGGTTTTGTCGATCCTAAAGGTGCTAACAAAATGTGCAAGCTCCAGCGATCCATCTATGGACTGGTGCAAGCATCTCGGAGTTGGAATATACGCTTTGATGAGTTGATCAAAGCATATAGTTTTATACAGACTTGCAGTGAAGCCTATATTTACAAGAAAGTGAGTGGGAGCACTACAACATTTCTGATAAGTATATGTGAATGACATATTGTTGATCGGAAATAATGTAGAATTATTCTGCAAACCATAAAGGAGTGTTTGAGAGGAGTTTTTCAAAGAAAGACCTCGGTGAAGCTGCTTACATATTGAGCATCAAGATCTATAGAGATAGATCAAAACGCTTGATAAGTTTTTTCAATGAGTACATACCTTGACAAGATTTTAAAGTAATTCAAAATGGAACAGTCAAAGAAAGAGTTCTTGTCTGTGTTACAAGGTGTGAAATTGAGTAAGACTCAAAGCCCGACCACGGCAGAAGATAGAAAGAGAATGAAAGTCATTCCCTATGCCTCAACCATAGGTTCTATAAAGTATGCCATGCTATGTACCAGATCTATTGTATACCCTACACTGATTTTGGCAAGGGAGTACAATAGTGATCTAGGAGTAGATCACTGGACAGCGGTCAAAATTGTCCTTAGTGGAATAAGGATATGTTTCTCGATTATGGAGGTGACAAAAGGTTCGTCGTAAAGGGTTACGTCGATGCAAGTTTTGACACTGATTCAGATGACTCTAAATCTCAATCTGGATGCATATTGAAAGTGGGAGCAATTAGCTAGAATAGCTCCGTGCAGAGCATTGTTGACATAGAAATTTGCAAAATACATACGGATCTGAATGTGGCAGGCCCGTTGACTAAACTTCTCTCACAAGCAAAACATGATCACACCTTAGTACTCTTTGGGTGTTAATCACATAGCGATGTGAACTAGATTATTGACTCTATTAACCCTTTGGGTGTTGGTCACATGATGATGTGAACTATGGGTTAATCACATGGTGATGTGAACTATTGATGTTAAATCACATGACGATGTGATCTAGATTATTGACTCTAGTGCAAGTGGGAGACTGAAGGAAATATGCCCTAGAGGCAATAATAAAGTTATTATTTATTTCCTTATTTCATGATAAATGTTTATTATTCATGCTAGAATTGTATTAACCGGAAACATAATACTTGTGTGAATACATAGACAAACAGAGTGTCACTAGTATGCCTCTACTTGACTAGCTCGTTGATCAAAGATGGTTATGTTTCCTAGCCATAGACATGAGTTGTCATTTTTTTAACGGGATCACATCATTAGGAGAATGATGTGATTGACTTGACCCATTCCGTTAGCTTAGCACTTGATCGTTTAGTATTCTGCTATTGCTTTCTTCATGACTTATACATGTTCCTATGACTATGAGATTATGCAACTCCCGTTTACCGGAGGAACACTTTGAGTGCTAACAAACGTCACAACGTAACTGGGTGATTATAAAGGTGCTCTACAGGTGTCTCCGAAGGTACTTGTTGGGTTGGCGTATTTCGAGATTAGGATTTGTCACTCCGATTGTCGGAGAGGTATCTTTGGGCCCACTCGGTAATGCACATCACTTAAGCCTTGCAAGCATTGCAACTAATGAGTTAGTTGCGGGATGATGTATTACGGAACGAGTAAAGAGACTTGGCGGTAACGAGATTGAACTAGGTATTGAGATACCGACGATCGAATCTCGGGCAAGTAACATACCGATGACAAAGGGAACAACGTATGTTGTTATGCGGTTTGACCGATAAAGATCTTCGTAGAATATGTGGGAGCCGATATGAGCATCCAGGTTCCGCTATTGGTTATTGACTGGAGACGTGTCTCGGTCATGTCTACATTGTTCTCGAACCCGTAGGGTCCGCACGCTTAAAGTTAGATGACGGTTATATTACGAGTTTATGTGTTTTGATGTACCGAAGGTAGTTTTAAGTCCCAGATGAGATCGGGGACATGACGAGGAGTCTCGAAATGGTCGAGATGTAAAGACCAATATATTGGACGACTATATTCGGACATCGGAAAGGTTCCGAGTGATTCGGGTATTTTTCGGAGTACCGGAGAGTTACGGGAATTCGCCGGGGAGTATATGGGCCTTATTGGGCTTTAGGGGAAAGAGAGAGGAGAGGCTGGGCGCCCCCCAAGGCCTAGTCCGAATTGGACTAAGGGGAGGGGCTGCGCCCCCTCCTTCCTTCTCTTCTCTCTCCCCTTTCCTTGACTCCTACTCCTACTACTTGGAAGGGGGGGAATCCTACTCCCGGTGGGAGTAGGACTCCTCCTAGGGCGCGCCATAGAGAGGTCCGGCCCTCCCCCTCCTCCACTCCTTTATATACGGGGAGGGGGGCACCCCTTGGAGACACAACAATTGATCTCTTGATCTCTTAGCCGTGTGCGGTGCCCCCCTCCACCATAATCCACCTCGATAATATCGTAGCGGTGCTTAGGCGAAGCCCTGCGTCGGTAGAACATCATCATCGTCACCACGCCGTCGTGCTGACAAAACTCTCCCTCAACACTCGGCTGGATCGGAGTTCGAGGGACGTCATCGAGTTGAACGTGTGCAGAACTCGGAGGTGCCGTGCGTTCGGTACTTGATCGGTCGGATCGTGAAGACGTACGACTACATCAACCACGTTGTGCTAACGCTTCCGCTTTCGGTCTACGAGGGTACGTGGACACACTCTCCCCTCTCGTTGCTATGCATCACCATGATCTTGCGTGTGCGTAGGAATTTTTTTGAAATTACTACGCTCCCCAACACCGACCTAAATCATCAGCAGGCTCATCTAATGCCTCTTCTTCAGCTTCTTCCCGCATTGCCGGCTCAGCTTCTTCCCCCATTGTTGTACCATCGTATTCAGGGAACCCGTGGCTAGGATAGATGTCGTCGTCCTCTTCTTCTTCATTGTCTTCCATCATAACCCCTCTTTCTCCGTGCTTGGTCCAAACATTATAGTGGGGCATGAAACCGGACTCAAACAGGTGGATGTGAATGATTTTCAACTTAGAGTAATTCCGATCATTCTTATAGCCAGCACATGGACAAGGCATAAAACCATCCGCCCGCTTGTTTGCCTCAGTCGCAATCAGAAAAGTATGCACGCCATTAATGAACTGGGAGAGCATCGGTCATCGTACATCCATTGCCGGCTCATCTTCATTACACAACACCGAAAAGACCAAATTAATACAAGTTCATACAACACTTAAATGCAACATACAAATAACTCTCTAGCTAAAGCATTTAAATGCAACAACAAATGCGATCAAGATCGCAACTAAGGTAAGAATTGGTCCAACAGCATAATGATACCAAGCCTCACTATCAATGGCATATTTTCTAATCTTTCTAATCTTCAAGTGCATTTTCTCCATCTTGATCTTGTGATCATCGACGACATCGGCAACATGCAACTCCAATTCCATCTTATCCCCCTCAATTCTTTTCAATTTTTCTTTCAAATACGCATTTTCTCTTTCAACTAATTTTAACCTCTCGACAATAGGGTCGGTTGGAATTTCGGGTTCACATACCTCCTAGTTAAAAATATCTATGTCAACTTGATGGGCATAATTTTTCATGAACACGAAATGCAACAAATAGTTTTAAAAGAGAATATACCACATCCGAATCATAACATGGATGAGGGCCGATGGGGACGGATATCAAAACCATGGCACTATGTATAACAAACAACGTACGGGTAAGATAATTATACAAGTAACTATATATCTAAATCACACAAACATGATTTTTTTATATAAAAAAGATAAGAACAAGAGGCTCACCACAAGATGGTGCCGGCGACAGGACGGTGTGGACGATCGACGGTGGTTAGGACAGAGACGGGAAGACACTAAGTAAACCATACCTACATATGCAAACTAGGAGTTATTTTGAGCTCAAATTGCACATAAATCAAATAAACTACCACATCTAATTCCTCCCAAATTACTAACCCACAAACTAATGACTATATAAAGCATTGCAAGAGTAATCTAGCAATGAGAGATGAAAGGACAAAGTTGCTTACCTTTGTGATCACTTGAATGGATGGGGGCCTTCAAATCTTGACAAAATTTAGGCAAAATGTGTGATGAGCTCGAGGTAGAGGGGAAGAACAGAAGGAGAGGGGAAAGGGGAAAAACATAGCGAGCTCGATCATGGGTGGACGAAGGGTTTATATAGGACGACCTTTAGTACCGGTTCCTGGCAAGAACCGGTACTAAAGGTGCTGGAGGGGTCCCAGTTTGACAACATCCTGCCACCACTCTCTTTAGTACCAGTTCGTCGGCAAATTTGACAAATTTGACCTATAATCGAAATCAAATCACAGAATGAACTGGTTCCGAAACTATTTCATACCCCTGACCCTTTTGTGTAGCGCCCGCCACGCCGGCGCCACACCCTACGGTGCAGCGCCTAGCTCCGGGGCGTTGCACCAGTGTCCACCGTGGCAGCCCACGGGCCCGCACCCAGCAGTGCAACGCCTCCGAGCTAGGCGTTGCACCTGTAATGTGCAGCGCCTAGCCGCTAGGCGTTGCACGTGTAATGTGCAGCGCCTAGCCGCTAGGCGCTGCACTGTGACTTATATGCAAACGCGCCAGCCCTCTCCTCCCCACCATTGGCAGTTACAGAAAAAAGGGCGGCGGCCATCTGCACTGCCCCTCTCAATCCCCTCTCCCAAATCCCTCCGATCCGACGATTTGGTCCGTGCATTTGTTCACCAATCCATCGTAGAAGGTACTCTCCTCCGATCCCCTTCTTTCTATCCATAGAAAATATTATGTTTTGAAGATTTGGGGAACCCTTGTTTGAATCTTGCATGTATTAGATTTGGGCAACTTTTGTTTGAATCTTGCGTATATTAGATTTGGGGAACCTTTGTTAGATTAGAATGTGGTTTGGATAGATAGGTTGACATGTTATTTATATAGTTTGGATACATAGATTGACATGTTTTTTGTATGGAGAAGTAGATTGACATGTTATTTGTATGGAGAAGTAGATTGACATGTTATAGTTTGGATACATAGATTGACATGTTATTTGTATGAAGTAGGCCCAAGTAGGGGGAAGCACCATATGCTTTGGATCTTGCATGTAGTAGGCCTACTTTAGTTTTTTTGAATTGAAAATATAATCGTGTTGACATGAATGCTTTGTTGAAATTGTTAGGATGGTTTGGCTTCTCCATGATCACTGGGACCATCAACACCGGTCGTACGCTATGGCGGTGCAGCAGCGGGTAATACTGAAAGTGGCCGGTGTTATGAATTTCGTATGTTTGTTCAAACACAAATGCCCCATATGTAATGTTATGATTTGTTTGTTTGTAGAGCTTGCACCTCTGAAGCTTCGGTCTCACGGGATCAGCCTTGGAGGGATGAGCTATGATGAGCGGTACACACCTTATGTTAGGGAGGCAGGACTTCTCCCTTTCATTGAGTTGGTCCGCCGGTCGACGCCACCCAACAATGCTGCAGCACTCACCGCGCTTATTGATCATTGGAGGCCGGAGACACACACTTTCCATCTTCGGACCGGGGAGATGACCGTGACGCTGCAGGATATCGCTATGATCACCGGTCTTCCTATCGATGGCAATCCTTTATGTATGAACACCGATTCTGAAGGGTGGCGCGCGCAGATGCAAGCCCTTATCGGTATGGTTCCTCCGGAGCCTCGGGAGCCAGAAAGGGAAGATAAGAAGAAGGAAAGAGTCACAGCGGGCGCTACTTTCACGTGGATATCATTGCACTTCGCTCATTGCCCCGATGATGCTAATGAGGACATGGTGAAGACTTATGCTCGTGTCTACATGTGGTACGTGGTATCGAGGACAATGTTTGCTGATGGCACCGGCAAGAATGCTCCATGGATGTGGCTGAAGGCGTTGACCGTCTTCGATAGCAAATGGAGTTGGGGTTCGGCGACACTAGCTTACTTGTATCGACAGGTATGAAGTTGTTTCCTTTTCACTTCATTGATACATTATCAATGCGCTTTTGCGGCAAATTTGACCATGTTCTTTTTTATGTGCAGTTGGACGATGCCAGTTGTAGGCACACTGGAGGTATTGGTGGTTGTCTGCTCGCACTTTCCATATGGAGCTGGGAGCGTTTGCCGGTTGGACGACCTAAGACCGTGAAGTACGAGGATTGGGACGATAAAGACGACCCACTACGGCTCCCCACTTGGGCTTACAAGTGGGATGTGTTAAATGAGACGACGGATGATCCCTCTATAATGTACAAGTTGTACAAGAGCGAGCTGGACGCCATCACGCCTGAGCAGGTGAACCGACCTTGCATAAGTGATTATCATGCTTGTATCTTCACTCGGTATCAATTTTGCATTGAATCCCATTTTGCAGGTGGAATGGGAGCCGTATGGAAAAGGAGAGAGTTTTGGTAACCCTATAGAGTTCAGGCTTAATCCGATGTGCATTAGGGATAGGGATCTCTGGCATATGCGGTGCCCACTGATATGCAACTGGGTGGTTGAGCTTCACCTGCCACATCGGGTGTTCCGGCAGTTTGGTTTGTTCCAGTCACACCCGCCGGAGTGGGAGGACACGGACAAGTTGCTACACGCGTAAGATATAATTAACCTTGAGCACTTAGCAGCTTCTCGACGGTTTCGATGATGCTAATATCTTGTTTCTAACTTGCAGGTTGGATAGGAAAAAGCAGCGGAAGATCAAGGATTGGGCCAGCCATCACAGGAAGTATGTCGTGCAGTTCGCTCTTAGTGTGGAGCAAGCAAGGGCTGGAAAACGAGCCCAGCTTCGTGAGCACTGCCCGGATGCGTTCAACAACTATCTCACATGGTTTCTTGCAAGTACCCACGTGGAGGTATGCCAGCCCGCATATGCTGAGGAGATTCTGGAGGAACCCACCGTTTTTGATGAGGTAGCCCAGCACCAGTACAACACATTAGTCAGGAAAGGCAACTCGGCCATCCCTTCAGCTCCAATGATGAACTTTGTGGTTAGCCCTTTTTGCTTTTCCATTCGCACTTTTCACATCTTCGCTTGCCTAATACTTTGATACCGTTTCTGTTCATAGCGTGCCCAGATCAAGAAAGCAGCTGACGAGACCGAGACTATTCTGGAAACAACCCCGGCTGGCAAAAGCGATGGGGAAGGTGCACTTCGAGAATTCATTAAGGTTCACATCTCCTTCAAACTAGCACTTAACATTTGTTGGTACGTTCCATGTCTCATTCACTTGTACATGTTGCAGCGCCAGGGCCAAAAGTTAAGGCGGCTACCAAACCTTTTCGGTTGTCGTGACCCCGAGTATGTATCACCTGAACGGTCTAGGTCGGTGACACCATCAGATCCCGCTTCGGGGCAGAGCCATGGTGAACCTTTCACGGATGAGGATGTGGGTGGGGTCACCCAAGAGGTATGGCATGACGATATATATCCATTTGTTGATGCATTGCTAACTATATCCTCACACACGGTCTTTCCATATCTTTTGTTGATGCATAGGTTGCTGATGATATGACCTTGGGGACGTACCGGTCTCGGTCTGCATACGAGTTGAAGCCTAGGAGGGGAATCAACAAGTACACACCTGAAGACTTCACCCAAAGAGGCAAAAGGACGGTGGGCACCTCGCGGATGGCGGCTTTGGATGACTATTTGGATGACGATGTCGAACCGGAGGCGGAGTCGGAGCCGGAGCGTGTTCCTCTTCCTAGGAAGGTGAAGAAGATAAGCGTCAAGAGGGGGGAGGACCCAGCAAGCGTGGAAAGCACTAGTCATCTTAGTTTTTTTATAATGTTGAACTTCGAGTGCGATTTGTTATGTTGTTGAACATGGAGTGGTCGTACCTTTTATGTCGTTGAACTTGGAGTGGTGGTACCTCTATGGTAAACTCGAACTTGTTGTGATGGTCATTTCTATGAAATGAAGTCTTTTGGGAAACCTTGTTTGTTATACTTGGAGAAATGATGTCGTACCTGAATGTTTGTTATACTAGTTGTTGAACTGTGGCTGAAAAAGACCCAGTAGAGGGGGGAAGGAGGCACAGTAGGTAGGCCTCTAGTTTCAGGCAAAAAATTGCTAAGTGTTTGTGCAACGCCTAGCTCGCCGGCGCCACACACTACAGTGCAACGCCTAGCTCGCAGGCGCTGCTCTGTAGAGTGTGGCACCTCCGTGCTAGGCGCTGCATATGTCTGTAACTAGCCAAACTTCTGTTCCTTTCTGGATAGCTGCAGACATGTGCAGCGCCTAGCTCGGAGGCACCGCACTCTACAGTGCAACGCCCAGCTCGCAGGCGCTGCACTATATAGTGTGGCGCCTCCGTGCTAGGCGCTGCATATGTCTGTAACTAGCCAAACTTCTGTTCCTTTCTGGATAGCTGCAGACATGTGCAGCGCCTAGCTCGGAGGCGCCGCACTCTACAGTGCAACGCGCAGCTCGCAGGCGCTGCACTATAGAGTGTGGCGCCTCCGTGCTAGGCGCTGCATATGTCTGTAACTAGCCAAACTTCTGTTGGTCTTCTGGATAGGTGCAGACATGTGCAGCGCCTAGCACGGAGGCGCCACACACTATAGTGCAGCGCCTGCGCGCTAGGCGCTGCACTATACAGTGTGGCGCCTCCGTGCTAGGCGCTGCATATGTCTGTAACTAGCCAAACTTCTGTTGGTCTTCTGGATAGGTGCAGACATGTGCAGCGCCTAGCACGGAGGCGCCACACACTATAGTGCAGCGCCTGCGCTCTAGGCGCTGCACTATAGAGTGTGGCGCCTCCGTGCTAGGCGCTGCACATGTCTGCACCTATACAGAAGACCAACAGAAGGTATGCCTACAGTTTCAGGCAAAAATTTCGCTAAGTGCTTGTGCAGCGCCTAGCTAGGAAGCGCCACACTGTACAGTGCAGTGCCTAGCCCGCAGGCGCTGCACTGTACAGTGTGGCGCCTCGTGCCTAGGCGCTGCACAAGCACTGTAGCTATGCAGCCAGAACAAAAGGTACTTTACAGTTTGAGGCACTTGGACTTGGACTTAGTGAATTTTTTAGCTATCCAGAGAGCAACAGCAGCTAGGCGCCACATGGTAGATTGCAGCGTCCAAGTACTTCACGACACATAGTAGTTCATAACACATACTACTTCACGACACATGGTAGTTCGTACAACCAAATCAAGGAGGACACATAGTAGTTCACCGCACATAGTAGTTCTTACAACCAAATCAAGGAGGACACATAGTAGTTCACCGCACATAGTAGTTCTTACAACCAAATCGAGGAGGAGACATAGTAGTTCACGGCACACAGTAGTTCACAACCAAATCGAAGAGGAGACATAGTAGTTCACAAGCAAATCGAAGAGGAGACATAGCTCTATTGCGTAGAGGAAGGCCCCTTTCCCTTCTTCTTCTTCCTCTCTTCTTCCTCTTCCTCCTCCCTTTTTCTTATGAGGTGAGCCTCCTTAACCACCCTCTCCATGAATATCTGCTTGTCCCTCTCTTCTTTTTCAGCTGCAATTGCCCAAAGCTTCATGGTTCTTTCTTCAAAATCTTGTTGACGCTTCTTCTGTGCCTCCTCAACTTGCCTCATCAACGCTTGCTCCCTAGCGCGCATCACATTTGCCGCACTCTGTTTTCGCTTCCTCTCCTTCTCAAGCTCCTCTTCCTTCTTCTTCTTTAGCTTGGCTGCATCCTCCTCTCTAAGCTTCTTCGCCGCCTTCTCCCACCATCCGGCCATCTCATCTTCGCCATCCTCCTTCATCGTTGGTCTGTTGGGTTGGGAAGCCGCCATACCTACAATGAGTGGAACATAATGGTTAGTAAGGACAATAAGAACAAATGGAAGCAAATATGAAAAAGAAGAACATATGGAAAAACAAGAACATATGATACATTATAGTTAGTGAGGAACATACGGAAACGGTCCATCTAGGTATCCAAACATTCCTCTATAACGAACTTGCGCTTGTCCATCACCACGGCCAAGTCCACCACCAAGGCCAAGACCATCACCAAGGCCGAGACCATCACCACGGCCATTACCACCACGTCGAGCTCTTCCATCACCACGGCCGAGACCACCACCACCACCTCTACCACCACCACGGCCTCTTGTAAGTCCAAGTTGCCGACCTCTTGGTTGGCTAGGCACTTGTTGGCTACCACTTGGTTGCCTTGGCACTTGTTGGCTACCACTAGGTTGGCTAACACTTGGTTGGCTAGGCACTTGTTGGGTACCACTTGGTTGCCTTGGCACTTGTTGGCTACCACTAGGTTGGCTACCACTTGGTTGGCTTCCCACTTGTTGGCTACCACTTGGTTGGCTACCACTAGGTTGGCTACCACTAGGTTGGCGACCACTAGGTTGGCTACCACTTGGTTGGCTCCCTTGTGTAGCTCCATGTTGGCTTGTGCTTGCATCATTTTTCTTGGACCTTTTCCTTGGTTTCGTACATTTTCTTTTGTTGTGGCCATGACCTTTGCACTCCCCACAACGGGAGCTCTCACGAGGCTCTTGGAATTGGTCGTTGCCCGCTTCGCGGCGCCCACCATGGCCCCATCCGTCCATGTCACCTCTAAGACGCTTTGTCTTACGTCTACCCCGTTTAACAACCTTCAACTCCGGATCCGGCCATAGTTGAACTCCATGATACTCCGGCCATTGTGATTGGTCAAAGTATGGGTGAAAGCGGGGAGCCCATGTTTTCTTGACCGTCATGATTGAGAACTGGGACTCCCTCACGGTGCGTGGGTGATTGATGTCCACATTCCTAATGCGGCCGGCGGCATACAAATGTGAGCATGGGAGATGAAGCAACAATGGCCTCCCACAAGTGCAATCACATTGTGTTAACGACACCTTGAAAGCCCGACCTCCATGTTGCCGGCCATCGTTTGTGGTTCCTCCTGGCTCTATCACTTCGTACTTCCACTCCTCATTGTCATATAATATAGCTTCTTCTGAGTCCGCCTTCCGTGATTGAAATAGCAACCATTCATCAACTTTGGGTGGGAACTTGTACTTGTACTTCCGTGGGTTCTCACCCGCTATCTGTGCATCGGTTTCCATCGAGTACTTTACAAAGTACGCATTCATCTTGTCAAATGTGTATTGAACTATTGCCGTCACGGGTAATCCACGTGCACCTTTGAGCACCCTATTGAAGCATTCGGCCATATTGCTTGTCATTTGACCGTATCTCCGGCCATCTTCATCAAAAGCACGTGCCCACTTGTTCCGGTATTGAATGTGCCTATTGAGAAAGTCTTGACCCCCGGGATCAAGTTTTTTGTGTGCGAGCAATTTGTTGTACAAAGTGGCGAAGCGCTTATCGGAGAAAGCGAGACAACAATCTTGAAGATCATCGGCCAACTCCTTAAGGCCACAAGCCCTATAGAAGTTCGAACAAAAGTGCCTCATGCACCATCGATGGTGCAACGGAGCATGCCCGGGAATGTCAATCTCCACGGCGTTAAGAATTCCTTGATTCCGATCCGATATGACACAAATTTCCCTTTGAGCGGGTAACACCTTCGTCCTCAAAAGATGCAGAAACCACTCCCAGTTGTCATTGTTTTCCACCTCAACCAAAGCAAATGCCAATAGCAACACCCGGTTATTGGCATCACTTGCTATCGCAACCAACAAGGTGCCCTTGTATTGTCCGGTCAAGAACGTGCCATCAATTGCGATGACCGGCCTACAATGTTCGAAAGCCCTCACACATTGCTCGAACGCCCAAAAAGCACGGCCAAATACTCTGACTTTCCTTCCTTCATGAACCGTTGTTTGGTGCCCATGAGGCTCGACCACATGAACCATGCCCGGGTTTGTCGCGGCCATGGCTAACAACAACCTAGGGATTCGGTTGTATGCTTCCTCCCATGTACCATACAACATCTTAAATGCGGCTTGCTTGGCCTTCCATGCCTTGCCGTATTTCACCTGGTAATGAAAGATGGCTTTCACAAGGTCAATGACATGTTGGACGCTCATTGTTGGAAGTGTGGATATTGAGTTCGAGAGCCTGTAAGCGATGAACTCGGACGTGAGTTGTTTGTGGTCTTGGGACACAATCTTGCCATCCACCCTTTTGCCTTGGCACATGTGAGTTGGCACACAACTCACTACATGCCAAGTAGGACCTCCTTTCCATGGTCTTGCACGCACAATCCACGGACAACCGCCACGGCGTCTTGCCACTCCTTGTTGGACCTCCTTTCCACGACCTCTACCACCACCACGGCCTCTTTTAAGTCCAAGTTGGACCTCCTTTTCATCTTCACATGCACATGCAACCGTGTAGCGCACATTGACGTCCGAGTGCACCACCTTGTGTGGACGATAATGCGTAACCGAGTAGTTGTCGAGCCACATCTTCAAATCCAACAAGCTGTCGAACTTAGAACCTTTAGCAATCCGGTTCTGGTCGTCTACTAAATCACGGTGAGAGCTTGGCCTAACCCCAAGAGCTACACATTGGCCACCATCTACCACGGCTTCATCCGCGAGACTAACATCCTTGAACAATGTAGTCCGATGATCCCGACCAAATACCTTCTCGAAAGCTTCGGCCTCCTTCACCGTGAACCCCTCCGCATCAACTTGTTCATCGGGACCATCGTCATCCGAGTCCGATGCATATGCACGGGAAAAAGGGATGGAATGGTCCATTGTCTCTTGCAAATGATATTTGTCGAGATCACCCACATTGTTGTCATGGAGATCAACTTCATTGTCATCGTCCGCATACTCATCGTTGTCCTCTTGCATAGATTCATCTTGGTTGTTTCTACACGAGCTCAATGTTGGCCTCACTTCTTGGGTCAAAAGAGGTTCAACAATTTCATCTTGCTTCAAGGGTGGGGGGCTACTAGCAACCAAAGGGGAGGGGTTCCGGTTCAAGTCCAAATGCAAACTTGACTCAACCTTCTTCGTTGCAAATAACTCAAGAGCCTTGTCTAGTGATTCGGCCACCGTCTCCTTGTATGCAACCCAACGTTGCTCCGAGTTTACACGCATTGTCTTCCAACGGATGTGCATTCCAAAACCAACATTATGCCTTCCCTCCAACTCAATTATATCACTAGGGTCCGTCCAATTCAAATCTTTCCTAACTTGTTGCAAGAGCTCCGCATAGCTAGGACTACTATCAAACACAATGTCAAGCTCATCCGGGTCCGGTTCTTTATTGCCTTTCAAAAAGGCGTCTTTGTCCCCATGATGAACAAACACACATGTTCTTCCCATCCCTATAAGCAATGAACACAAGGTAACATTGCTTCCATGAGTACTAATCCATGGATTAACACCGAATACAAACCCTAATATATATATGAAACAACAACCCTAACCCTAACCATAACCCTAACCCTAAACCTAACCCTAACCATAACCCTAGCCCTAAACCTAAACCTAGCACCAACATAAGAACACCCATAAGAATAACCCTAGCATACTAACAAAACCTAATCATAGAAATTGGCAAACAAACATCTCACATCTCCATGCAAATCTCTAGATCCAAACTAAACTAGGGTTTCCCCAAACTACCAACAAATGAGCAATGGGAGAACTTTACTTCGATCAAAACAAGGGGATCGGAGATTATTACCTTGAGGGAGGGTTTGACTTCGAAATCCACGGACAAATTCTTCAAATTTGCAAGATTTGGAAGAAGATTTGAGAGGGGGGGGGGAGAGTGGGAGAGGGGGCAAAGCTCGGGGGAGGGGGGAGAGAGTGAGAGAGTGTGTGGTGGGGGGGGGGAGGGGAAGGGGGGCCCAGCCAAGTGGCTGGATAAGTCACAGTGCAGCGCCTAGCGGCTAGGCGCTGCACATTACACGTGCAACGCTTAGCGGCTAGGCGCTGCACATTACAGGTGCAGCGCCTAGCTCGGAGGCG
Source organism: Aegilops tauschii subsp. strangulata (assembly GCF_002575655.3). NCBI lineage: Eukaryota > Viridiplantae > Streptophyta > Magnoliopsida > Poales > Poaceae > Aegilops > Aegilops tauschii. Next base: position 51,207,103 of record NC_053040.3, on the reverse strand, counting down.
TTGCACTGCTGGGTGCGGGCCCGTGGGCTGCCACGGTGGACACTGGTGCAACGCCCCGGAGCTAGGCGCTGCACCGTAGGGTGTGGCGCCGGCGTGGCGGGCGCTACACAAAAGGGTCAGGGGTGTGAAATAGTTTCGGAACCAGTTCATTCTGTGATTTGATTTCGATTATAGGTCAAATTTGTCAAATTTGCCCAGTTCGTCGCACGAACCGGTGCTAAAAGTTCGGCACGAACCGGTGCTAAAAGTTCGGCACGAACCGGTACTAATGAGAGCGGCCCACCTAGCCGTTGGAACCGACACTAATGGTCACATTAGTGCCGGCTTAAATACAAACCGGGACTAATGAGCTGAACATTTGACCCTTTTTCTACTAGCATGTAATTCTAAAGAATTTTGTTGCTTGTAAAACCAGATTGCTGCTGGATATTTATCAGTGTGTATGGAGTACCCTACGCTCTTACAAAAAAGAGGAATTGGATCCTGAACGTTAGAGAGCAGTTTCGATTAAATTGATGACACTTTGTCGCTGGACATGCATATCTCTTTCCCACGGACGTGGAAGAATCAGGAGAAAACCTTGTGACTTGTTGTGGGCTCTGGTAAAATAATTTACTGTAAATTACTCCCGTCATTCAAAAATACTTATCCTAGAAATGGATAATGTTTCTCACACACAAAAATACTTACTTTGCAACTAGTTTTATAAGGAACTAGGATCGAACGATCCTTGCTCCTGTATTTTCCTATTTACTTGGTTTTACTGCATTTTGAGAAACGGATCGGTTGTTGAATTTGTTAACGATGAATGACTTTGTTGATGGTTGTGTGCATCAAATTGTCAACACAAATTTATGATAAATTTGATAAATGCCTCGTATTATTGGGACTTCGCCGAGGACCCCTTACTTTGCATTGTCCAAATTCACACATCCTACCTTTTATCGAAATACTAACTTTAGATCAATTTGATATATATTCAAGCCCGTAGCCAAATAGGAAGTGACCATTTTGTGCCATTAAGGGGCTGTTTGGATGGTTGCCCAAGAGCTCGCAAATCGGAGGTGGCAGTTTCTCTCGCCAAAAATTTGGCTTACCCTGTGTTGGTCTAGCTGGCTTGGGCGAAATCCGAATAGACCCTAATTCTCCATCCACTTTTGTTCACATAAATAACTTCACTAAAGTCTCAGTTTCTGTTACTACCTGAACCAGCATCAATACAGCTAACAACGCAATCAACATCACCATTAGCTTCACCTTGATCATCATCATCATAACAGAAATCCTGCTCATTTTCATTGACAGAATTTAAAGCTTTATATGCACCAGCTATATCAACTACTCTACTTTTCCTGTTACTTGCTCGAAACATTTCCCATCTAGCTTCCTCTAAATCTTAAATAATCTCTTAATTTTCTAGAAATCTAATCCTATTACTAGAAGCATCTTGTTATTCTCAAAGTATCAGGAACCAAAGGGACAACAAACTTTTTCGACAATGGATGAATTTTATTACTCCCTTCGTTCTTTTTTATAAGATGTTTTGGATAGCTGACATTGAATTGTTTTGGGCACTGTCTGAATTGTCTAAACGTCTTATAAAAGTGAACACACAGACGAGATCAAGAGGATACAAACACAATAAGCACACATCCGGCCTCTGCATATCTAAGATGCACACAGCTAACACCAACACACACAAGCACGCCAACAACTAGCAAAGTTATATAAACCAAAGCTATGTGTAGGCGAGAGGAAAAAAAAGTTTCAAAGCAATCAGATCCGCAAACTATAGCAATGACCACATCCGCATCAACCATCTCATGACAACACACAGACGATGAGTTTTTCAAGAGTAAAGCCTTCGTGAAGGAAGTGGCGCTTATGCGCCGACATCACCGGGTCAAAACATCAAGGCCAAAATCTAGGTTTTCACCTTGAAAAATCGGTCTGGGCATATCTGAGCAATGCCTTCAACAAGGTAAAAACACAAAAGTGGTCATCATTGCCAGGGATAACCAACTCAAGTCAAACCTAGGTTCTCACCCCGAAGCTCAAGGTCGGGTGCACACAACACCACCATCCAAGTCACAAATGTGTCGTCGCCCCAACTTTTCTGTTATCATTATCAACTTCCATGCGAGGTATGTAGCAGCTTGCAAGAATTACATTCAGAGGAGGGTCTTTGCTTCTTCATTTGTTATTGGATGAATCACACACAGGAAAAGGAACTTTTGCATTTAGTTCTATATGCACGGGTGATGTTATGTTTGGAGTCAAATTTGTTAGTTGTGGTGCTTCAAATCAAATCCACGCATGAATTCTCAATTAACCATGTAAGTTTGTGTTAGTTGACTGGCTTTTCTCTCATGTTTTCTGGAAGGTGATCTAAAGGCATCTCTAGCCGATCCCTCATATCTTAACTCCTTATATTACTAAACAGTATAAATGAGCGAGCTACGAGCCACCACAGCGATTCAACACTTTCAGCCGTCCGATGGCATCATTGGATGTCTCAGATCTTCTATAATTTTCCCGCCCAACGTTTCTGGTCAGTTTCACCGCGCCCCAGCCTGCGTGACGGCCTGCCCAACCTAAAAGGGCTGCTGCTCCGGGGAGCAACTTAGGCGGTATGTCGTCAATTGGGCCAAGAAACAGCCTAGTTAGTGTTGCACATAACCCCACACTCCGTTCCCCTTCCACCTCTACAAGACAAAAAAAAAGATCAATATGTACTCTCCTTCGTCATTGTTCGTCTTCCCGACGGCGACGATATTACGTCGCGCATGGCTCTCGCCTTCTATGTTCACTCGTTAGGGTTGGGGATGGTTTAGGTACGCCTCTCTCCCGCCTGGGTACTTATCCATGGGTCCTCGCCTCCTTTTCGTACGTGCTTGTTTCACGAAGTTGATCCGGGTTGACCTATTGGGAGTTTGAGACAGGCAGCTGTCGTGGTTTAATCTGTTCGGGACACACATGCCTGACTTGAGGCTCGTGCATGCCATAGAACAGATTGGCATATAGCGTCTGTACTTTTTGGTCTCCTGCTATCACCCGTCTTTTTTGGTGAGTTGTTAATTTTTCTGACTGGTTGTAGTTTTCTGCTGCCCGTTTAACACATTATTCATTTTTTTTAGGGTTCACATACAACCCATTAACAGTCGCGTAAGGAGCGCCCTCTCGCGATGTCAACTTGGCATAAGGGACTGGGCTGATTTTCTCGTTTTGTTTTATGATTTTTCCTGCTCGTTTTGTCGTCGCAAAAAAACCCTAGCCCATTCCCGTCCGCATCCCTGCTGCCGCCGCCGCCGCCCTTCCAATTCCCTCTGCTCCTGCTGCTTCCCTCCACCTCTCCCTCATCCACGCCGTCAGGGGCGCCCCTCAAGCCCCACCTCGTCGGTTCCCCACCTGGGCTCCTTCTCCCCCACCCCGGGCGAGCACCGGACAGGCAGAGGGAGTGCCTTGGTCGAGGGACAACGAGGCTCGCCGGCTGGGCGACTTCGAGCGCTGGAGGCTAGACAGGCAGAGGCAGGGGCGGATCCATGTGGGGGCATGGGTGCCGTCGCGCCATCAAAGGCCTCCACGGCGCCCTCTACCAGGTCACCTCTCTCCAAGATCTCCTTTTTACCCATGTTTTTACCACTCTCCAAGCTCGCACTATTGCTCCGGAAAATTCCCTTTGGAATTGGGGATGAAGCAAATCGATTTCGATTGATTGGCGCCGCGCAGACGACGGGCGTGGGACGGTGCAGGAGGCGTGCCGCGTTTGAGAGCCACTGTGGATTATCTTCGAGGTGTCAGGCGACATTCGCCTCGAGACCTACCTCCGGGTCTCTTCCCACATGACCATTGACGGGCGCGGGTAGCGGGTCAGGCTCACCGACAAGGCGCCGGTAGATTTCTTAATCTGCTCGTTATGGTTCTCCAAATATTTTCAGAGAATAAAACTTGCTGAAGATGGTGCGTGCAGCTTGCCTCTGAACTTGTGATGTCCGGCCATTGCATCTGGGAGGAGCTCCTCTTCAGGAAGAATGCCGAGACGTACGACACTGCTGCGACTGTCGTTCTCGTCCGCGTTTTGACTACACTTCCAGGTTGGCTCTCTACTTCAGTTGCTCGCAGCTAGCAACTCTGAATGCACTTCATCCCGTGTTAATTAACTTTCAGAATTGTGCTGCTTTGTTTATAAATGATGCTGGCCATACTATATGTCTTCGTCTGAAGTGATTCTTCATTGCCCTTGCAGAGTAGCATTGATTTTCTTTAGAAGTACCCTGTGGCCGAGTGTGACATTTGGTTTATCAAATTCTAATGTGATTTTCACTTCAATCAATTAGCAATAGGTAACACTTGATATTGACACTGTTATCTGTAGAATTATTTTTGTAAGATACTTATGTGATTGCCAACAAGTTTCTGAAGATGACTGTGCTCGTGATTAATTGTTTGCTCATAAACCAAATCATCTATATGCACCTGATCAGGGTTAGATGAAATTCAAAGAGTATAATTCTTGTGGTTAATCGTTTTCTCGTAAACAGGCAACTGCGAAGGCAAAATCTACATGTGAGAAGTGCAGATGAGCCCCGCTGTGCTAATTACCCGGTAAGTTCAACTAAGCAAGTTCAGCTATTCCCAGTTTCTCCTCTGCATGTGGTGGTGGTGCTAGCTACTAACTTCTACTATGTTCCTGCATGTACACTCTCATAATTTCCAGGCTGAGTAGTCCGCAACGCAAATCTTATGCTCTCTCATCTTCCCTTGTAAACTACCTAAACATTGATGATTGTAAACCAGCTGTTGATTAATGACTGAATCCCTCATCTGATCCATAAAAAAAAGACATGACGCCATCTTATTTCTTGAAAATGTACATGCCTATCTAGATTTTTTTAGAACAATTTTTTTTACTCGTATGTCTAGGTTGTGACTTGTGAGTTGTGACTTGTGAGTTGTGACTGAGTGTGATTTGAATAATTATTGTGTAGAATTTTAGATTTTTATATTTGTTCTTTGACATATGAGAGTTACATTGTGTGAGTAATTAGGTCATAGAACATTGATTTGATTTATCTTCTGCCAGTAAGCATTGTCCTGTAACAAATGTTCAGTAATGGCATAATCGGATCACATGCTGTAGATGAATGCCTAAAGTGTACATATGCTTTTTTTTTGACCGAAAGCAATACTGTCTAGCTTTTTGAGAAAGCTAAAAGTATGATTACAAAAACAAGCAAAGATGAGGCTGGGTGTCGAAATAGTACAGATCCTGCAGAAGTTCAAATTTGTACTATGAGGGTATTTGCGTGTAGCAAAGTAGGGTGATCATTGCATGGCTTGCCTTCAGTCCTTGGTAGTCATCTAATGTACATAGTATCCTTAAAGTTTCTTCAAGTTGAGGAATGATCAAACTTAATAGCAGACATCCATTGTGATAAGCTATTATTATATTTCATTTATTTGCCGGCTTAATACAGCTACACTGTTGATCTTTACTCCGATTTATCTTGTAGTAACTCCTAACACTCACTTCCTAACACTCACTTATTTGCCGGCTTGATACAGCTACACTGTTGATCTTTTCTCCCATTAAAAAGTCAACTGGTGACGGCAGTCTGTCCACTTTCGTTACAACACATGTTATATTTGGCACAAATATTAAGATGAGAGCGGATATGGATATTTTGATTTTGCATAAACTGCGGAAAGATCTTACAACACAGTTTTAAAATTCCATTTTAATGAATGAGTATTGTGCGTGTATGGGTGGCATCATACTGTATTTCACAGTGCTGAAAATCAAATGCACATTGTTTTCACATAATCACATTGTATTCAAACAATCTGTGTGATATGTGTCATTGTCATCCTTTGCAGTATTCTGAATTGGTTGCTGAAGTACTTAAGTGAAGTCTATTGGTGAAGGAGATGTGAAGAATGATATAGAGCAAGTAGATAAAAACCGCAGTTGTTGGCCCAAGGTAGGCTCCTTCACTCAGAGTATATGTTGGACGGTTTCTTGTTCGACATCAATTTCTGGTTGGAGATTGAACTGTATTCCAGTTTGATTATGTGATTACATCAAATTTGTGCATATTAACTGAAATGTGTAATGCTACAAAGTAGATAGGTTTTCCTAGCATTTTACCACGGGGCGTCTCTTTTGTTTGTTTTCTGCCCCTTGTCTTGTACATTCTCCATTTAATGACATATGGATGGCTAACCAACCATTTTTGTTTGTTTATAACAGTTTTACATGAGTATTCCTACATATAGATGAATACCCTTCTGGTGCTAATCAAGGATTTGATATTCCATTAGCTTTGGTTAACCTGCCTGAGTTAGTGCCTACACGAGGAGCTGAGCAAAAATGCAATGGGGGAGCCCATCTTAGAATTGTTTTCCCTTTTCTTGCAATAGCTTTCATTTTGCAGTATATTAGCTAATTCTGCGCAGGATGATTACATATGCAACATTTGTAAAGGAGTAGACTTGTTAAAAGTTTCAACTAATATTATATGATGCCTGCTGGATTATTTTCTTGTCAAACTGAAATTTAAATGTCCCAATACTATGTTCTATTCCAATTTCAAACTAATTTCCTTGTTGTGGGTTGCATACACAAACTGTAATGCATTTCATTTGTGTTAAATAATACGAGTACGAATTAACACTTGCTAATGGAGCAAACCAGCCAAGTGAATGCTTCTTGTTATAACCAGTTCATCCAATGGAGCGTGCATACCGGTTACATGCATATCCATGTTCCATACACAATGCAAAGCAAGACTGGAAACACACGCTAACAAATCCGACAGAAAGATAAGTGCGCTCAATCACGCAGAGGAGGCGCGCCCAGGGCGCGCCCCAACCACTAGTTATCCATTGTTGATGTGTGCTTTAGGGTGTGATCCGGGTTGCCTCCAGCCGGCAACACTACCAAGTATCGGCACCACTTGTTGATCAAAGACGCTGGCCATCCTCTGAATACTGACTTAGATTACGTGCAACATCTTGGTGGAGACACCCCTTTGAAAAGAGATGCTAACCTGGCCTTACAAGATTTACATTATCGCCCAAATCAAGTCAGGGCTTTTCTGGAATTCTTGATTTTAGGGGCGGCACCTACAAGCCGTACCTGATGTGAAATCAACATGAGCTCCAAAGTACGTGCTTTCTGAATCTCTCTTAAATGTTTTTTTAATCACAGCAAAGGATAAAAGATAGTGTGCTCTTTCTGCAGAACATTCTATTGTATACGCGTCGGGAAAATGCTTCTTGCACAACAAGGGAAATAAATATTCCCCACAAAAAAACAAGGAAATAAATTTGACAATGACCGCATGTAATTTTATTTTTATGATAACATGTTTAGGCCACCAGGATTTCATCAATCACTAAATTATGGTTACGTTTCTGCTCTTTATGAATTGTTTTGTACTCCTTCCATTCTTTATATAAGGTGTATAATTTTCGACACGGTGACCAAGGCACATAATTATAGGCAATTTCGGATGAAATTGCCCTTGTCTAATTCATTGTTTATTGGCAAGTAAATCATTTAGGCTAGGAACACTAGTAGAAAAAATGGCCTTTAGTCCCGGTTCATAAGGGCCTTTAGTCTCGGTTCTGGAACCGGGACTAAAGGGTCGTTACTAAATTTTTTTGAATTTTTTTTGATTTTTAAATTTCTGAATTATTTTAACCTCTAATCTCTAATCACCCCTCATCACTGCTCAATTTAACCTCTAATCTCTAATCACCCCTCATCATTCCAAATCATCTAACTTCCCGAACGGTCACCCATCCTCTCACTACTCCAGCTTGAGCATGCTTAACTTCCGGGTTCTATTCTCCCTCATTTCCAAGTCTGCACTTGTTGTTTTCCTGACAATAGTAAGATGTCAATCCTATTAACCTTCAGGAATTTAGCTTGAGCATGAAGTCACACATTTCACTGTTTGAGTTTGAAACTATTGTTCTAAAAAAATAATAATTATTTAGTAACACTAATAATTCTTGATAAGTAGTTTGACCATAGTTTGACCACAGTTTGACCATAGTTTGACCACAGTTTGACCAGATTTGACCAAAATTCAAAAAAACTGAAATAATTATTTTGTAACACTAATATTTCTTGAATAATTAGTTTGACCATTGTTTGACCAGATTTGACCAAAATTCAAAAAACTTAAATAATTATTTAGTAACACTAATATTCTTGAATAATTATTTAGTAACACTAATACTTCTTGAATAAGTAGTTTGACCATAGTTTCACCAGATTTAACAAAAATAAAAAAACTGAAATTTGAGCATAACTTTTTTTTCCTTTTAGAATATGAGGATTCTAAAAATTTGCAAACAGGCCGTAGGCGGTCAAAATCGGATGCGGATTTTCGTGCTGAACATTTTGATATATTATACGTTTTTTTCTGACATCGTATGCAAAAGTTTAGCCGTTTTACATTTTTCCTACACTTTTTGCAAAACTTGTCCAAATTTAAGTTTTTAAATTTTCCTAACTAGTACATGTAGTAACATAGCTACATCTGGAAGGATTTTAATTTTTGAAGTTTTTATCATTTTCTTTTGCTTTTTACAAAACTGAAAAGGCGATCCACGGGGGGGGGGGGGGGGGGGGTAGAGTTTGAAAATGGGACCTTTGGTACCGGTTCGTGCCACGAACCGATACTAATGCCTCAAACCCCATTAGTACCGGTTGGTAGCTTGAACCGGGACTAAAGGTCTAACCTTTAGTACCGGTTGGTGCCACGAACTGGTACTAATGGGCATCGCACCCTTTAGTCCCGGTTCGTGGCACCAACCGGGACTAAAGGTCCCATTTGAACCGGGACTAATGCTTGTACGGTGCCCTAGCCGCTCGAACCGGGACTAATGCTCACATTAGTCCCAGTTTGTAGTGCAACCGGGATTAATGCTCTTTTCTGGCCGAACCAAAGCCCTGTTTTCTACTAGTGGAAGAAAGAGATGCATGCAATCGGAAGAGATATAGTTTCCTTTATTTTCTCTACAAGGAGAGATACATGCAATCAGGTGAGATACTTGTCTTTTCTGGAGGGTCAAGAATGGAATTACGGGAAATTAGAACAAATGCACCTTTACATTGTGGAATTTTATCAAAAAGCAAATACACCTAATATAAAGGAACGGAGGGAGTAGTTTGCACATGTATTTCTAGCTATTGCGGGCTGTCTTAAGAGTAAGGTGTTCTTCTATTTTATCTATGTTCTTACACATTTTAAATTTTCTATAGCATGAGCGGGCACGACAACGCGCGCATCTCCGGTCTAGTGCCTCCTTATAATTTGAGGAGTTAAATGGTGGCTGGACCTAGCCGAACCCCTATATTAACTCCTATTTTTTTGACCAATTCTTCTTACATTTGTCACATATATGTCAAACTATTGAACGGTATTAATTTCATCAATCATTTGATTGATTCAAACTGAACATACACAACAAATTAACCATAGACATGCATATAGTTCATATCATCGAGCAATTAAATTAAATTAAAACATGCATAGAGTTCATCCAAAAGGTGTCACATCGATCAAAGTTTGATCCAAAATGACCACAACATAGCATGTCTTATGTCGTGGATCGAGCCCAACCAGAGGCATGCAACACGAACTCAAAGGAATGTTGGGGAACGTAGTAATTCAAAAAAATTCCTACGATCACGCAAGATCTATTTAGGAGAAGCATAGCAACGAGCGGGGAGAGTGTGTCCACGTACCCTCGTAGACTGAAAGCGGAAGCGTTAGTTATTGCAGTTGATGTAGTCGAACGTCTTCACGATCCAACCGATCTAAGTACCGAACGTACGGCACCTTCGTGTTCAGCACACGTTCAGCACGATGATGTCCCTCAAGCTCTTGATCCAGTAGAGGGTCGAGGGAGAGTTCCGTCAGCACGACGGCGTGGCGATGGTGTTGGTGATGTGATCCGCGCAGGGCTTCGCCTAAGCACTACGACAATATGACCAAGGTGGTAAACTGTGGAGGGGGGCAGCGCACACGGCTAAGAAACAACTGTTGTGCCTTTGGGGTGCCCCCTGGCCACGTATATAAAGGAGGGGGGAGAGAGGCCGGCGGCTAGGAGGGGCGCGCCATGGGGAGAGTCCTACTTGGACTCCTAGTCCAACTAGGATCCCCCCTTTTCCTTTCTTCCACCGGAGGGAATAGGAAGGAGAGGGAGAGGGAAAGGGAAGGGGGGCGCCGCCCCCTCCTCCTTGTCCTATTCGGACTCCCTAGGAGGGGGGCGCGCAGCCACCCCTGTTGGCTTCCCTCTCTCTCCCATAGGCCCATGTTGGCCCAACACTTCCCCGGGTGGTTCCGGTAACCCCTCGGTACTCCGAAAAAATACCCGAATTACTCGGAACCATTCCGATGTCCAAATGCAACCTTCCAATATATGAATCTTTACCTCTCGACCATTTCGAGACTCCGCGTCATGTCCGTGATCTCATCCGGGACTCCGAACAAACTTCGATCACCAAAACACCACTACAAAAAAAACACTTCCGTGATGATATGTGTTTGTCACAGTAGGTCACGTTTTCTGTCATGCATGTACATCCATGACAAATTTATGACAGAATCAAGATAGTCATACGTGTGCTGTCATAGAAGTGTTCCATGACATTACCAAAATTATCATCACGGAAGTGTCCACTTCCATGACGATAAATCGCGCGTCACAGAAGTGCTTTCGTCAAGGGTGACCGACACGTGGCATCCACCGTAACGGAACGCTGTTAAGCTATCGGGTCCGATTTTGGATCCGATAACCCGTTAACAGCCCCGACCAATCTGGATTTTCCACGTGTAAAATCATCATTGGCTGGAGGGAACACGAGTCGGCTCGCAGCTGGGACAGATGTCATCCACTCATTGGACCCAAAGCGCCTATGATACGTCGACACGTGGCACGGCCCAACAGAGGCCCATTCCTGTGAAAAGGCCGGCCCGTTTGACTTGGTAAAAAGGTGGCGGGCCGGCCCACGGCAAGCCTGTTAACGACATGTTCACATATAGCCCGCTAACCCAGGGCCCGTTTACGGCCTATCCGAATTAGGCCCAGTAGCGTCCAATATAATTCCAGCCCGTTTTAACTTCCGGCCCATGTGTGGCCCATAACGTCTTTCGGCCCATATGAGGCCCTTAGTAACCCTCGGCCCATTAACGACCCATGGTAAAACTGGCCCGTAATGAATAGTGTATCACTTTATACCCATTAACGGCCCATTATACTGTTGGGCCGTTTCCAGCCCATGTTATCTTTCGGCCTTCTCATGGCCCATTTATTCTTGGGCTCATTTCCAGCATTCATTTACTTTCGGCCCGTTACTGTCATTTTCTGCTTGTGGGCCAAATTCAGCCCGTGGTTACAGTTGGCCTGTTTGTGGCCCGTTAATACGTTGGGCCGTTTTCATAGCGTCATCAAATACGGCCGATTAACGACGACCCGTTATGGTCGGCCCATGAACGGACGATTTCAACTCTAGCCCATTTACGGCCATAATGTGGTCTGTTTGGCCCATGTTTGGCCAACCGATCATACGACCCATAGAAGGCCCATTGATGATATGGCCCGTAGAAGGCCCATTGTGTCTATAGCCCGTATAAGGCCCATTGTTTCTACGCCCCGTAGAAGGCCCATTGTTTCTACGGCCCTTAGAAGGCCCATTATTTCTACGGCCCGTAGGAGGCCCATGTTAACTACAGTAAATATGTAGCCCATGGTTAATGTGGCCTAGTTTTAAAAAATAGGCTATTGCGGCCACTAGCAAACCGCGGAAAAAGAACTGCACTGACTACAAGAAAACAAATAAACAAGACAATAAGGAAATAAATAGGCAAGCAACTTATGCTAGGCTATCATGGCTATTACACATATTACATCCAGTGGGCATCAAAGTTCGCCACCAGTGCAAATATAGGGAACAAAGCAGCATATAAACCCGCAGCAAAACAAGTCCAGAACTGAAACCACTTCAGAAGAGCTCAAGAAACAATATCCTGGGTACCCATAATGCTGGCAAGATGCTTAGCAAGCTTATTAACTTTCTCTTGTTTGGCGCTTAAATCCTCCAGCACTTGCTGTTGCACCAGAAAGTATGCATCTGAATTCTGGAGGGACTTCCTCAGTCCTTCAGCTTCCTGTCGCATAATATCTGATCGATGTCTTTCAACTTGAAGTTGGGACTCAAGAAGCCAAACTAATTCAGGCAGCGAGTTCGAAGAGCTGGTGCTAGCAGTAGTAGCCAGTAACTCGAACACTACATCAAGACATGACTTTGGGGTTGTCTTAGTGTCTTCAATATAGTTTTTATCACCTTTCTTGGAGACCAACAGGGATGTCTCACTATCTTGAACCTTATCTGCATTACTTCCTGTATCATTGCATAACGGGGTACTCTTCTCCAATATTTTATCCGCATTCTAAAAGAGAAACAAACAAACACATCACAGGTTTACAATGTAGTATATGAAACTCGTTTTGGTAAACCAGTTCAGTAGTAAGGTGGACAGGATAACAACATGAAACAAACATATATCTATGTAGTATGGTCACTGTATGGTCTATATCATTCTAGTTTATGTTGTCAAATCAAGATAGATACAGTTCGAATCATATCTATTTAAGACAAAGCAGCTTAGACAGAATATAAGTGTGGGAAACTACACAACAATAACAACACTTGTAAGGTGCATGGCATGAGAATATAACTGTTTATTCAATTGAAACTGAAATCAACATAGAGCAAGTTACAACAGCAAGCACGTTAAAGAAACAGGTTTAAAACATACATGTTGCACCATTGGAGTTTCAATTGCATCCTTCAAATTTGAAATTAGTTGGTATGAGTAAATACAGTGATGCAAGAGTAAAGTAGTATGAACCATAGCTACGGAACCTGACCTGAGAACAATTCTTCTTCTGCATTAAGCGTTGACTTGGGGTTCGGAGTGGTGGTCCTCGTGCTTTGGGCACTGCAGTTGCCTTACTAACTGTTCGTGTTTGGGTGCTCTGTGGTGGAGACGGTGCTGTGTCAACGGGAACTGGGTTACTATATGCTAGGGTTGGGGTTAGAAGGGGTGTAGCTGGTTCTCTGTCCAACTGGGTAGGGGTACAATCTGCGTGAGTCTGGGTTATGTGTGGTGGGGCTGGTTCTTGGGCAAGTACAACCGTGGTTCTATCTCCATCGACAGGTAGCATGATCTTTTCTGAAGACCATGTTTTTACTCCCACAGATACTGCCATCACCCCCTCCAATTGAAATGGCTGATAAACAAGAAAAGTAATTGAATGTACAGACATTGTAAGATAGACAGGTGCAATGGATAGTAGGGAAGAAAACAGGGCATGAAATAATTCACATTTATGTTGTCTAACCGAACAGAATAGCAGGACATAATTTCACATATATGATGGCTAATTAAACAGGATAGCATGACACAATTTCACATGTATGATGGCTAACTAAACATGATAGAATGACATACTTCAAAATATGATGACTATGTAAACAAGATGACATGATATACCTATACGATGTGTCTATTAAAGTGGTTGGCATGCCATAAATCACAAACATGCCGTCGATGGAAACATGATGGCATGAAATAATTCACGGATAGAATGAGATAATTCAAAATATGATGACTATGTGAACAAGATGAGATGATATAACTATATTATGTCTTTAGAAAATGGGTTGGCATGCCATAATTCAGATACATGCTGTCTATGTAAACATCATGGCATGATATAATTCAAATATATGATTTATATACTAAGGAAGTGAGCAGAGGGCAATCGCATATATGATGTGTCAACTAAGGAGATGGCATTCAATATCGTGTATATGATGTAAAAACTAAGCATTGCAATACAACATATGCATGATATGAGTAATATAACCCTGCCAAGTTTGAGCATACACCTCAAGGGGATAATAGAACAGGTCATCTGCCTCTGAATCCTCCTCTGAAGAGCTATCTCTAACCAGCAAGATATCTGCTTCACCAGGTAGCATTGTCTGCTCTGAAGACCTTGTTTTCACTCCAGATTTCTCCATCACCAATTCAAATGGCTGATGCACAGGAAGGGCAGTTGAATATACAAACATTGTCGACAAAAGCAATGAGAAATACAAAAAATGGACGGCATGATATAATTCACATATATGACGCTTGGCTAAACAACATGGCATTGCATAATTCACATATATAATGCCTTGCAACAAGATAGCATTGCATAATTCACATATATAATGTCTTGCAACAAGATGGCATTGCATAATTCACATATATGGTAATTAGACACTAAACAAGTGGCATTCACACAAAGCATGTCTAAACTAAGCAAATGACATAGCAATGCAAGATACCATACACATGATATGAGCATCATAACCCTGCCAAGTTAGAGCATGCACCTCGGGGGGAAATAGGACTGGTCATCTGTCTCTGAATCCTCCTCTGAGGAGCTATCTGTAACCAGCAAGACATGCGCTTCGTCAGATAGCATTGTCTGCTCTGAAGACCTTGTTTCCACTCCAGATTTTTCCATGACCGTGTCGAATGGCTGATGCACAGGAAGAGTAATTGAATGTACTAAAATTGTTGACAAATTTAACACGTAATAAAAAATGATGTCATGATATAATTCACATATAAGATGACTGGCTAACCAGGGTGGCATTGCAAAATTCACATATAGGATGCCTGGCTAAACAAGATGGCATTGCATGATTCAGATATACGATAAAGAAACTAAACAGATGGCATTGACACAAAGCATGTCTAAACTAAACAGATGACATGTTTGATGTATACAGTAAGCAATGCAAGGCACCATATGCATGATATTACCAACATCAGCATGCCAAGTTAGAGCGAAGACCTCAGGGGGTAAATAGGAGTGGTCTTCTCCTTCTGAATCCCCCTCAGAACAGTTATCTTCCTCTTGATTACGATCCAAAATGGGTGGAGGGGGGCTGCCTTTGCGCCCACCATGGAGCGACGTCTGCATGAAATTTTATTGCCACGCAAGGGTCGTCTCTTTTGCTCTACATGTTCAGTTCCATTGTGTACAATAACTGACATGCATAGGAATAAAACAGAGTGAGATTATGTAAGGAGTGCATGCACAAATCCAGAGTGATGGTAGCGAACTGTGGATAGACCCAAAACAAATGATAGCAGACAGATAATAGCTTTAGTTAAAAAATACAGATAATGGCTCCTTTAATGTTTGTTTGCACCCAACATGAAACTCATAGTAGACACCTGAGATTAACCAGATAGTAGACAGATAGTACTGATTGCTGCCCCAATATGTACCCCACAACCATTTAAAAACTCAAGTTTCAGCATAAGTTTGGACCTGAGTCGGAGTCTAATAGGTGAACACGACGATAAAGTAGCATGTCATCATATTAAGCGATGCATAACATAAGCAGACACGGAAGAGTGCGACCTCTCTTGCGGACCCGTATAGTCCTCAAGGTCATCTGCTCAGTTGATGATGGTAATGCAGTTGTCGTGGCTGCCGGCGGCGGGGAAGAAGATCTGAGGCGGCGAAAGACAGTCTGGAGAGCGGATCCCTGCTGTGGTGAACCCTTCCGTCGTTGGAGCAGCTGAGCTGGGGTGGAACACAGCACCGCAGGAGCAGGACAAACCACACAAGGTTTTCTTTGACACATATCCGTAACAGAAGTAATTGTGTAAGGGCTTGTTTGAATTTGAGGATTCTAACAATGCAGGGATAGGAAATAGACAGGAATAGGATAGGAATGCACGTGCAAAACAAAGAATTTAAAAAACAGAGGATTTCTGCCAATCTGGGTGTTTGGTTCACAAGAATTGGAAGATCACAGGATGCAAAGAAGCATGTTGAGATTAAGTCAAACCACAAAAAATGTACAACCTCTTTGGCGAAGCCATGTTGATCTCAGCGTGATTGGGTTGGCCGGTGAGGATGCTCCGGCTGACTTGGCTGCCGGAGGAGGGAAAGAAGATCTTAGGCGTCTGGAGATGGAGCCCGAGGTACTGCTCCGCTGTGATGGAGGGTTTCGTCGTTGGAGCAGCTCCGGTGAGTTGTACGACGCCGAGGCTGAAGCAGGACAAGAGAGACAACGTTAACCTGAGTGAAATTCTAATAGAATCTCCAATAGATGACGTAAAATACATAACCACAAAGTGCTAGATGTATACATCAGCCGCTCATCTCTGAACTTAACTGTCAAAACTGAATTTAACTTTCGAAACTGAACTTAACTGTCGAAACTGAGTTTTGCTGTCGAA
Source organism: Aegilops tauschii subsp. strangulata (assembly GCF_002575655.3). Lineage (NCBI taxonomy): Eukaryota > Viridiplantae > Streptophyta > Magnoliopsida > Poales > Poaceae > Aegilops > Aegilops tauschii. The sequence continues at coordinate 51,190,763 of NC_053040.3, read as the reverse complement.
ACTGAACGCACTAGAGGTGAGGCTACAAGTCAGTCGACTGCTTTTTCATCTCTGGTCAGTTGATTTTGCAGCCGTTGGATACGAAATCAAGGGCCTGCAGTTCATCTTCAACCTCCACCCCCCTGAGGCGCCAACCACCACCGGCCAAACAGCCGCCCCCCACCACCCGCGGCCGGCGGTGCGCCGCCCCGCCCGCCCCGAAAACACTCCCCACCACCGGTCCGCCGCCGCCTCGGCCATCCCTGTAGCCCCCCCTGTGGCGAGCTTTTTCTCCGGCGATCCCCACGCCACCGCCCCACCCTGAACCCTAAGATAGGTAGTGGGGTACCTCTCCGGCGAGCCCTCCTCCCCGCTGCGGCTGGTCCTTCCTTAACTTCGGCGAGCCCCCCACCCCCTGAAAATCGACTGACCCAAAAGTCGATTTAGTCGACTGAAGTGTAACTAAATCGGAGCAGCATCGCAAGCAAGAGCAAGAGCGAGAGCAGCAGCGCGAGCAAGAGCAGCAGCGTGAGCAAGAGCAAGAGCAAGAGCAAGAGAAGACCAGGCAGGGGACTGAGAGCAAGAGCACAACAGTAGCACGAGCGAGAGCTAAAGCAGCAGCAGCTCCTACTGATGTGGACGTCGCCGCCGAGGGAGCGACACCGTGGAGGAAGTGGCCAGCGACGCCAGCGTGGATGGAGCCGCACCGTGTCGGCTCGGGACCGAGCGCCGGCAGCACCGTGAGATCGAATCAAGAAGAAAATGCGGCGATTAGTGTACAACCTCTTTGGTGGGGCCGATTAGGCCGCAGCTTCATCCGAGGAAACGGTGATGATGATGCTCTTCCGGTGGTGCAGGTGAAGATGGCGGTGTGGGAATGGAGGTGGCGCGAAAGATGAGGGGAACGTCGGGGCAGCTCCTTGGAGGTGGAGGACGGGGTGGCTGAACCGGCGGGACGACCAGATCGACGACGGATCCTCATCCGGTACGTGGATGATGGACGTCGAGGTGTTGCTGTGGACGACGTCGTCGGGGAAGAGGCTCTGGCTGGGTGGCGGACGGAGGAGGGTGTGGGGCTTCGCGGGTTTTGCCGGCCTCGGTGTATGAATGGGTGGGCGGATGGGAGTGGGGAACCATGGCTTAGGGACGCGCTTGTCCGAAATGTGGTGTAAGTTATGAAAGTACACCCACCGATTTGAGGCAGTTCTTTCGGTTCAGGGGTATCACGGGCATTTCGCGTGTCGGGATTTCACAAGAGGTGGGAGTTTTCGCGTGCGTTGTAATTTTGGAATAGCAAGGCGCGGGTTGAGATGGAGGGAGTTGTCGGAGCACAAGAGACAAAGATATATCTTAAATATTTCAGGCTAACAAGGCACGGGTTGAAATTTTCGGACAAGCCTAACGTGTACTGTACCAAATCAATTCGCACTACAAATGTCATTCAAAACTTTGGATTCATGTTATGTTCAATTAAAATATTTCACTACGTGTATAATGCATGCAACCTAGTACTCAAATGAACGTTTTAGTGCATTCCAAACCTATATACTACCGCTTCAATATGAACTAAATTTGAATTCGTTTCTCTATTTGAATAAGATCTACAATAATGATTGTTGTGAAGTGAAAGCGTTTGAATTCGTTTCTCTGTTTTAATAAGATCTACAATCATCATTATTGTCAAGTTAAACCATCGTTTGTGTATTATCTTCACAGCACACCACATGATTAGTCTCGAGTTACATATGAACTATGTGTACTATATGAACTCGAACTCGACTTTTTGAATCCACTTTATGTTGATTTCAAATCATAGTACATTTCAAGATCTAGCTAGATCTTCAAAAACTAAACCATGTCTGATACGTCTCCGTCGTATCTACTTTTCCAAACACTTTTGCCCTTGTTTTGGACTCTAACTTGCGTGATTTGAATGGAACTAACCCGGACTGACGCTGTTTTCAGCAGAATTGCCATGGTGTTATTTATGTGCAGAAACAAAAGTTCTCGGAATGACCTGAAACTTCACAGAGATTATTTTTGGAAATAATAAAAAATACTGGTGAAAGAATCAAGGCCAGGGGGCCCACACCCTTGCCACGAGGGTGGGGGGCGCGCCCCTGCCTCGTGGGCCCATATTCGTGTTCGGGGAGAAAAAATCAGAGAGAAAAGATTCATCATGTTTTACGATACGGAGCCGCCGCCAAGCCCTAAACTCTCTCGGGAGGGCTGATCTGGAGTCCGTTCGGGGCTCCAGAGAGGGGAATCCGTCGCCATCGTCATCATCAACCATCCTCCATCACCAATTTCATGATGCTCACCGCCGTGCATGAGTAATTTCATCATAGGCTTGCTGGACGGTGATGGGTTGGATGAGATTTATCATGTAATCGAGTTAGTTTTGTTAGGGTTTGATCCCTAGTATCCACTATGTTCTGAGATTGATGTTGCTATGACTTTGCTATGCTTAATGCTTGTCACTAGGGCCCGAGTGCCATGATTTCAGATCTGAACCTATTATGTTTTCATGAATATATGTGAGTTCTTGATCCTATCTTGCAAGTCTATAGTCACCTACTATGTGTTATGATCCGACAACCCCGAAGTGACAATAATCGGGACCACTCCCGGTGATGACCATAGTTTGAGGAGTTCATGTATTCACTATGTGTTAATGCTTTGGTCCGGTACTCTATTAAAAGGAGGCCTTAATATCCCTTAGTTTCCGCTAGGACCCCGCTGCCACGGGAGGGTAGGACAAAAGATGTCATGCAAGTTCTTTTCCATAAGCACGTATGACTATATTCGGAATACATGCCTACATTACATTGATGAATTGGAGCTAGTTCTGTGTCACCCTATGTTATGATTGTTACATGATGAACCGCATCCGGCATAATTCTCCATCACCGATCCAATGCCTACGAGCTTTTCACATATTGTTCTTCGCTTATTGACTTTTCCGTTGCTATTGTTACAATCACCACAAAACCCAAAAATATTACTTTTGCTACCGTTACCGTTACTTCCATATTACTTTGCTACTAAATACTTTGCTGCAGATACTAAGTTATCCAGGTGTGGTTGAATTGACAACTCAACTGCTAATACTTGAGAATATTCCTTGGCTCCCCTTGTGTCGAATCAATAAATTTGGGTTGAATACTCTACCCTCGAAAACTGTTGCGATCCCCTATACTTGTGGGTTATCAATGTCTCATATGTATAATGTGTTTATCACATTATGTATGGTGCCCCGCCCCCTATGCCTACAAGTATTTAGATGTGAGTTGCAAACACCACACATTACCACAAATTCAAATAAAATGTGAGAATGTTCGATATATACTATTGTTTAGATTGTTCGATATTTAGTTGTAAGCTGCAAACGCCACACATTATCACAAATTCAAATAAAATGTGAGATTGTTCGATGCATAGTATGGTTTAGATTGTTCGACATTTAGCTGTGAGTTGCAAACGCCATGCATTATCACATTATGGTATAACATGTGCAAAACCATAACACGTGTATCACCGCTATATTCATGCATGCATATGTTTAAAACACTATGATCTCCTATTCAAATATATGAATCCACTTTCATATCAAATTATGATCTTTGTTAGTCTCTTACACCCACACAATCCTCTAACCTTTGTAGCTACCACAAACTTTCTCTCGTGCATGCACACGCCCTCCTCGCCCTCCCCCTCCCTCAGCATTCTATCCATCGCGCACATTCATTTTTTTTTCTTTAGGTCGTTCTCCCACAGTCTCCACAACTCCTTTCTGACACACACCGATCGATAAACCTCTCCAGCGATGTCTTCCTACAACATACACACGCACCTTCAATCTCCTCCTTTATGTGTCCTTGCCTCGTGTCTCTCATACGGTCCCACACATGTGTAAACTCTCGCCCCTCTTTTCATCGATCTCACAACCGCACACTCCTCCCCCTATCTAGCTAGTAGCTGGGCCTCTCGCACCACCTCCTAGCTCCATTCTCTCTGTCTATCCATCTCGCCGGGCCTTATTTGCCTCTAACAAATGGACGTACACCGACCGATCTCCCGCTATACATATAGCTAGCTAGGTCCTTATAACTCGTTTTTCCCCACGCGTCGATCGATCTACCTCATTAGTTATGTCTCTCCCTTCCTCCGACAAACAACAATTGATCTACCGATCTAGTAAGGTTTGCTTACCAAACACATGGTTCCTTCGTCATCCATGGATGTGTCCCGGCAGATCTATCACGCACATGCACAAACAGAAACACATCCCCACTCTTATTGATAATATTGCAGTTCCACCCTCAGTTTGTCTAGTAGGCCTCTCCCACCATCTTCGAGAAGCAACTCCATCACCCATCCAACACTCTACCCCTCTCCCTCCCTCTCTCTCTCCTCTCTCTCTGTCCCATCCTATTTCCTGTCCTTCAGTTATGTATGGATGTCGACCGATCTCCCTCAAGACATAGCTGGGTCTCTCCTTCTCAACACATATACGAGTCGTTCTACCTCTATAGTTAGGCCTCTGCCTACCCCTCCCCCCACCCCCTCGCACACACAAACACCGATACATCAAGCGCTCTAGTCATGTCTCCCTGCCACACACAAACTTGACCTGTGCCCTCTGACGTTCCGGTAGCTAGGTCAGTCGCCCTATATCTTTCAGTAGCACACACACAATTTCGATGGCTCTCTTCATCGATCTCGCACCCACCCACTTGATCCTCTCTTCGACTCTATCGATATCTATGACCCCTCCCTCTCTTCTCGTGGATCGCCCGACCCTCTATATATGATATGGATAGGCCTCCATTTCACACACATTGCATGCAAAATTTTGTTTGAGATGTCATCGACACATATTCCCACAAATACATTCACGAAATCAACCTCCCCCTCCCCCCAAAACACGAACGCACAAGCCATTTGTCTAGGTTTGTATCTCTGACACACACCCACGTAGGTGGGGGACGTGCACGAAGAGAAGAGGTGCACGCACGGCGCACGTACTCCCGTCTCTTTCCCAACCACACCCGCGCGGGTACACGGTGGAGCTCATTTCTGTACGAAAAGGCAGCCCACATGGTAACTTGACACGTGTACTGGTTGTCCACTAGATGGAGGGAGGATCGTCTACCACGGGTGAATAAACAAATTGCGACTTGATGCGTTATGTTAAAAAAGAGGCAAACCATGTGGGGCCTACCTTAGAGGCAAGGCTCTATACACTGGGGTACTTTTGATGTGTCCCGTCAACTTGCAGAACGAGGAGAAGCTTGCTTAGTACGCCGTCTCCCCCGCCCACGGGCGCGGTGGCTCGCAGGATGAGGTGAAGCTTGCTTACTACGCCCTACGCCCGCTCCCTCGCCCACGCGCGCGGTGGCTCGCAAGACGAGGAGAAAATTTTACTAGTACTCCCTCCATTTACTCCTCGTCCCTACCTTGGTTAGAGAGATTATCATATTGTTTGGAATATATGTCCTTTAGTAGATTTCAATATGAACTACTAGTACATACTCCAAACACTGATGTATATAGACGTATTTTAGAGTGTAGATTCACTCATTTTGCTCCGTATGTAGTCCATATTGAAACGGACGTAACAGTATGCACTCTCCCTCGCCCCTCGACCCTCACCACGTGGTGGACGTGCAGCAATTCATTCGGTCTCATATAGCCAGAACGATATATACTTCAGTACCATTATTGCTCGACTTCCCGAAGAGGCGAAGTGCCAATCGCAAGGTTAATAGTTTGGAGATGCCAAGCGCAAGGATTATAGGAGAACGAGTAGTAGGTGCCGCGTCATGTATAAATAAAGTTTTTTTTTCTTCAGTGGCACGTACGCAATATAAATAGGTTCATATGGAGAGAAAAGGAAACCGCTCCACTATATACATAGGCAGGACGAGCCTACACGGTTGCTTGCTTGGGTTGTTCTCTTCAGTTTTCACACTCTCTCGCACAAAACCACTGTGGCCACATCTCTAACATCCCGGCGGATCACGTCCGCCGGGGGAAGGGGTGGATGCTTAGTGTAGATGCGGTCGCCGTCGCCGACGGCAAAAACCCACTGTCGGCACGCCCCGATCATGGGTCCCCGCCATTCTCTCTCACAAAGCTGGTGAGGTTGCCTTCGTCCATTTCTCACTGCCGCGATATGGGTAGTTGCCTCCTCCCGCCGCCCTCCTCTAGGTTGAGCTACATCCCGACATCCCTCAGGTACAACTCCCTTTACAGCCGGCTTGCACCACTGCTCCAGCTGCCCACATCACTCCATGTGGATATTTCTCTACTTCTTTGCCCCGCACATACATCTACTGGCTTCTACATACTGTATTTGTGATGAGTTTATGTCTCATCAACTAGTCCCAGTAATCTTATTCTAATCACGATTCTTCAATTTCTTTGCCACAGGGATGCTCATCTCGATTTTGGTGAAACTGGACAAAATGATCCGATGGTTGAAGGGTTGCAAACTTCATTTCTTAGGAAGCGCCGACGTTGCCAGCAAATTAAAGCCTGGTGAGGGTTTACGGTTCAAGGGCTAGGGACTGCATGGATTTTTTTTCTTTAGCTGTCTCTGTTTCAATGGCTAGGGAGTGCATGAGTTGTAGTAGTACTGTACGCCTTACGCCCGCTCCCTCGCCCACGCACGCGATGGCTCGCCGGACGAGGAGATAATTTTACTACTCCCTCCGTTTACTCCTCGTCCCTACTACCTTGGTTAGAGAGATTATCATATTGTTTGGAATATATATGCCCTTTAGTAGATTTCAATATGAACTACTAGTACATACTCCAAACACTGATGTATATAGACGTATTTTAGAGTGTAGATTCACTCATTTTGCTCTGTATGTAGCATAAAGTTGAGACACTTATTTTGGAACGGAGGGAGTACATATTTGCTATGATCTGTCAATCATTGAGATGCAATAGCATGCATGTTAGTCTCCTTTGTATTTGATGAAATGTTGCAACGGGCAACCTTGGACGCAAGATACATCTAACAGAAGTTGGAAGCTTCATAGCGTTGTACTATCTCGCTGATAAATTACAGTACGTACTATACAAGTACTTCCTCCGTTCCTAAATATAAGTCTTTGTAGAGATTTCACCATGAACCACATACGGATGTATATAGATGCATTTTAAGTGTAGATTCATTCATTTTGTTTCGTATGTAGTCCACCTAGTGGAATCCCTACAAAGACTTATATTTAGGTGTCACACGGTGTCTAGAAAATATGGTGATAGTGTGAGGTGGGCCATGTAATCACTGAGCCTGCGTGTTTTCACTGCTCTTGCACTCCTCCGTCGTAAGAATGGAGAAAATAGTAATCTAGTGTTACCTCCTTTCGCCGAAAGCGTGGGACATCTAGCTGTCCTACCACCTCAGTAATACAGACCAATGAGCCGTCAAATCACATAGACCCAGCAGTAAGTTGGACGGACGAAGCAACCATCACTCTTGAATCCGCTTCTCCCTTCAACGCAGGCGCCAGTGAGAGGTCGCGTCCGCTCCGCCCGGGCATGAATGCGGCACCGATTCTTTGGAGCGGCGATGACCGTTTCGGGCAGGAAGCGCGCGCGGGCGATGGAGGGGCTTTGGGTGGGCCAGGCTGGTCAGGAGCGGGCGTGGCAGCTGTCCGCGTGTCCCTACCGGACGCCCGGAAACGAGAGGATGCACCGACTCTCGCGGCTAAAATCGTACACTACACACCATCTCTCTGTAGGAGTAGGTCGATCTGTCGCTCTGTCTAACACACACATGTTGTTAAACACACACACACGCACACGCACACGCACACGCACACGCACACACGGGTTCATAGAATAGGAAAATCGTGCGAGTGCGAAGCCACAGGAAGTGAGATACAATGGAGTACGCACAAGAAGAGAAGAGGTGACGAATATTCCATCAAACCTGGACTGAGGAGTAGTACTCCCTCCGTCTAGGTGTTAAGTCATCCTACGGAAATCAGATATTCCCAAAATGTTTAGGCCTCATCCATTAACTTCGCATCTCAATCCCCTCCTGGCCTCGTTGCTAGCGAGCGTTGTTACTTAGGGAGCGTTTGGATCCTTAGCAAGAACATCTTATAGCATAGCTGGGCAAGGTTAGGCATTTGGAACTGTTAAAATATGTTAGCTTTTGTGTGCCAGCTAGCTTGGGTGGGCTAGAAAAACCTTGCTAGCTCGGGAGAGCCAGATCGGCTCGCTCCGACGGCAAACTTCGCGTAGTAGTAACATAGACTAGTAACATATGCATGTTGTACTAGTCCAAGTTACTCACCACTATGACTAGCCTAAGCAATGTAACCAAACGCTCCGTAATTACTCTGCCTTGTTATCTCCCCCGGAAACCCAATGCATGGAGCGCAACTACACGTTGATCAGTTAAGAAATCAAAGTCGGCTTGCATGCAAGTTAATACGTGGCCCTGCATGGTAGCTAAAACGGCATCTCTTAGTTGTTTGGATTAATTGTTGCGTTTAGAGACAGAAATCAGGGCTTTGATTGGAGGAATGACCGGTCAAGTTTCTCCTTCTCCTCCAATCTGCATGCACCTTGGTCCCGCTGCACCTTCTAACGTGACTTATTACACCTAGACGGAGGGAGTCATATGAGATACGGTGGCACACTGACTTAGGTCGAATACAAGTGCCCAAAATTGTGTGCATGTTATAATAAGGATTCACTTAAAATAGTACGTGAGCAAACAGAGGGATCAATTGGACAGCGTTCCCGAGTAGTAGCGAGATGTGTGAGGTAAGATACACCGCTAGGGCTTTTAATTTTTCTTATTAATTTGTTTGTTTCACCCTCTGACTGGTGGGACCCAACGTACTACGTGGAGAGAGGTAAGGTGACTAAGGCTGCATTATTTCTGCACCACTTTGGATAGTCTTACCGCCAAAGCCACATGACACGATTATGATTTAAATCCCAATGACTCCCACACAAAAAAACACGGCATGCTTGTCACACGAATGCAGGAATGTATAAAAGGTTATTTCCCTCTCATTGAACATAATGGGAGGGTTGTGTAGCTGGTTAGCCTGTTCGCTCATCAAACTTGAGGTCTCGGGTTCGGTAACTACACTTGAGCATAATTCGTGCCAGGAGGATTCTTTGACTGGTCAAAATGGATGGATACGGAGCTATACGATCTCGTAGTGACCGTATAATCACCTCATCACGTATAAGCTGCAGCCTCGATGCTTGTTTTCTAGGGTTTGCACTCTTCACACTCTCTCCAGTATATATATACACGCTGGAGCCTCAGCGCTTGTAGTTGCTCTCTTCACACTCTCTCACCCTCTCCAGATCTAAACAAGACTTCGTTGGCCTCTCTCTCTCTCCCCTCACTGCTGGTCTGCTTGTAGTTGCTCTCTTCACACTCTCTCACCCTCTACAGATGTAAACAAGACTTCGCTGGCCTCTCTCTCTCCCCTCACTGCTGGTCAAAGAGCCGGCAGGATCGGGAAGGGAAGGAGGCTTAACACTATCACCGTCGGCGAGGGAGGGAATCCACTGCCGGCGCAGCTGTTCACTTTCACCCAGCGGCGGCGCGAGAGGGCCTCCAACCCCTTCTTCTTCACCGCCGTACATAGTGTGGGTCGAACGGCCTCCGGTCGCCCACCGAACCACACCCCAAGAACCTTAAGGTATAATTTACTTATTCCACATGCATTGCTCTAGCTGCATGTGGGCTTTTTCCGCTTCTGCACTCGAATCTAGGTGCTGGATCAAACAGGAAAGTAGTGGGGAAAGTTGTATAGCATGAATCTAGGACGTGGTTCAAAGAGGAAAGGAATGGGGGAAAGTAGTGGGAAAAGTTGTATAGCATGAATCTAGGACGTGGTTCAAAAAGGAAAGGAAGGGGGAAAGTAGTGGGCAAAGTTGTATCGCTTGAATCTAAGACGTGGTTCAAAGAGGACAGGAATGGGGGAAAGTTGTGGGGAAAGTTGTATAGCATAAATCTAGCACGTGGTTCACAGAGGAAAGGAAGTGGGGAAAGTACTAGTACAGACTGGCTATCCAGCACCTACATTGGTCGAAAAGGGAAAACAATGACAAACGCAGTACGCACATCTGTAACGAACTGATCTTTTGTTTTGGGGGACAAGGCTGTAGAGTTTGAGCAGGACTAGATTTGCCGCCCTCACATAGGGAAAGGTGTCTAAAGATAACAAAACTCGGACCAACACAAATATGCTCCTTGGTTGTTTGTTCTTTGTTGCAACAGACTGTGCATCACCCCAGTACATCGGTAGATGCACATGGTGCTGGTGCGTCCACTGTCCCGTGCAACTCTTTAGCTGTTGTTAATCTAAGGCCCTATTTGGTTAAAAACTCCCTAGTCCCTACCTGCTTGGTTCCAGGGACTAAACATGGACTAGAGGTTATTAAATTACATGCTAAAAGACCATGTTACCCCTAGTAGTGAACTAATAGAGACAAGGTGCAATGCGTGGCAGGGGCAACTGTTGGAAAAAGTCCCCAAAAGACTCTCCCTCAGGGTCTTCTTTCTTTAGTCCCAAATGCCCACTTTTAGTCCCTAAAAGTCCCTCCTGTGTGGTTTAAATGGGACTGACACGGAGTTTTTTAGTCCCTCCACCTAAATGTCCCTGTAAACAAACACCCTCTAATAATGCCGCTGGAAAATTGATGCAATGCCACAGTTAAAAGCAAATTACATGTTTAACAAATTTTATTGTTAATATAATCTCTCTGTTAATATAAATCAATGCCACCATTTGAGAAATGCTACTGTCTTGCTTTCTTTCCCATTTAGATAAGGTAGATGCTTCTTTTTGTTGGCTTCTGTGTCATCCACCGTTATTGACCACTAGTTGTTTCCTTTGCACCTCTGTGTAAACAGGGTTATCTACTTCACCTCGTTGCCATTGTGACCTTTTGTTGCACTGCTCAAAACACTTTTGTTTTAAGAGTGTTTTGTGCAGTTCAACCAAAATGTCACACCGACAACGTTGCTTGATTGCTTGATCTTAGTGGAACTGCACAAGAAGAGATCTTACTTCCTATCCGTGTTGGCAAATTTGGTTCAGATCTTCTTATTGTGAGTTTTTTGAATTCCGCGTCATGAGAGGTCAGTACTAGGCTTCTTTCACATGATTCTGCAGTGTGCTTTCATATGTTGTGCTACTTGTACGGTAATGATGCTTGATTTTAGTGAACTACACAAATGGGGACAAGACTTCCAATCTGTATGTGCACCGTAATATCCCACTGAGGTAAGATAAGGGTATTTCACAACTGTTGGCCTGTATTTTGCCACTTTCATCAGAAAATTAATGTCATTGTTTAGTGCTATACTTGTGCAACCTAATTGACATGCCAAATCTTACATTGAAGGCGAAGCTTGTGTGTTATTGAACCAAGTGATGAAGGGGAAGAACAAGCGGAAGAAAAACAAAAATCAACTCCTGGTGCTGTAATGAAGCACTGGAACTGTGATGACACAAGTAATGATATAGTTTTGCATCTTAATTTATTGCTATGGCTGGAACGAGCAATTGTTTTGCCACTGATTTGATGCCACTCTTAATGTAATACGTAATTATCTCTACTTGTGCAAACAGGGATCTTCTTTGAAGATACCATATATTTTAGTGGAACTGCACAAGAAGATGTTGGAAACATTAATCTAATCGAGGAGTATATAGTAAGCATGGCCAACACAGTAGATAGCAACAGATGGTTCCGGAGAAGTGCTTCATCTGTATGCTCTACACAATAAGCCTCCTGACAAAGGTTGGTACTCGCCCACTGATTTCATCCATATGATTGAGCTTTGTCATCTCTATTGGTGTTGTGCTACTGTTTAGATACTGTCATCAAAAAGTGGTATTGTCCTTGAGAAGTGCTTCATCTGTGCTGTTTTAAATATTTCCTTTCCTTTTTTTCGAGCAAACAGGGATGCTAGCATTTAGTTATCCTCTTGTCTTTGCACAACAGGATCATCCTCCTCTGAAGAAGAATATGGAGTACGTGAAGTGAGTAGTTCCGATTATGCCAGGATGAAGAAGCCCTGTCTATATTCTCATCAGAAGGAGCAGTTGAAGGATGGTTACATTACCCCCCACAAGACCAAACTAACTTCAGCTCAGAAGGACTAACAAATCTCCATTTTCTCGCTGTGATGCGCGAGTACAATGTTGTTCTAGGATTCTTTCCGGTGAGTTCCATTTTTGTAAAAGTGTGCTCTACATGGACCATGTAGGTGCCTGTTTAAACTGTCAATTCATAGTACAGTTTGCTTTATACTAATCACTTTTTTGTATTTGTGCAAACAGGGGTGCTCAGCTTGATTTCAATGGGAACTGCACAAAATGTTCATGAATACATCGAATCATTCATTTCCACCACAAGAAAGGAGGTGCCGGTAAGTTCAAGGCGTTGCAAACATACAAGCTACGCGCGAATTTGGTTGATTTTGGTGGAACTTCAAAAGAACAACTGGTTTATTTAGCACGAGGTGCCATGTCAATGTCCGAACTGATGGCAAACCCTGCCCATTCCACAATCGTAGGCATTTGATATTTTGGAATGGGAAAACCTTGTCAAATTTTGCTCATCGATTTTAGCAAGAAGACATGTGTTTGATATTTTTGAATGGGACGCCCTTTGCTGTCAGCAGCGTCGATCCATTTTTTTTTTCTTTATTCATTAGTTGTGAAGTAAATATTGGCTCTGACATGTGAATCGCTGAGATGCATAATCATCGATTGTTTTGAATATTCTCTATGACATGTGAATCGCTGTGATTGCAATGTACAGGAACGCTAAAAAGCTGCTCAAACTTTTTGTACTCCTTCTGTTCCTTTTTACTTTGCACATTGTGAAAGTGCATACTTTTTTCTATAAGATTGGTCAAAGTAGAGATACCTTGACTGCAGAAAAAACTTGTATGCAGACTAGAAAGGACCGGAGGGAGTACATGTGAAACTGCTGCAAACGAGGTGATCACCCTGGGAATAATGCTAGTACGTATTGTTTTGCATGTTCATCCAATGCTAGTGATACAAGAATTCGAACTAATCGAAATAAATTCATTCATACACGGTCGGATTTCATACAAACATGCCGAATTTCATTACATTTCATACATTCTTCAACTAAAAAGGGGTGCGCTAGAGGTATAATTAATTAACCGAAGCTACCCACTTGTGTCCGGCTGAGCTGAACAGAAGCTTCAGTGACTTAACTGCAGGTGCAGTTGCGTAACTGACATGTGGCCCAGATGCCTGTTGGGCCCACGTGTCAGTCAGCCAACTGCACCAGCAGTTAAGTAGAAGCAGCGTCCTTCTCCAACATAGCTCTCCGACTCCACGTTGCCGCCAAGAAGCTAACCGGCAGTCAGTGGTCAACCCGCCTAGCTTGTCATAGCGATTAGGGTAACTATGAGCCCAGTGATCAGGATCCCCACATGACAAACACCTTTCTTCTTGTCATTCTTCTTCTTGAAGTGCATGTGTTGCACAACCTTGTTCTTCCCATCAAACTTTGCTTTACCATCAAACTTGACCTTGTTCTTGAACTTGTGGGGCTGGAAGTTCTTCTTCTGTACCAGATTGGCACTAGATCCTCCCTCAATTCCTCGAGCACGTGTATCCTTTGCTCTCGCCTTTTCTTCCACATCAAGAGTGCCAATGAGATCCACGAAGGAGGAAGCTTAGTGATGATACCTCCGGCAACAAACTTGTCCGGTAGCATACAACTGAAGTGCTCAAGTTCTCTAGCAAATGACTGTATCTCATGAGCTTGCTCAACCACGGAGCGCTCTTCAATCATCCTGTAATCATAGAATTGCTCCATGATGTACAGCTCAGTGCCAGCAACCGGAGGGTAGAAGCGGTGCCCTTACTTGGACCAGAGCGGCGGTGACCTAGCTACCGTGTTCTACTCTTCCTTGTTTTCTGTGTGGCGCAGCCTCGTTGGCAGCGGGGCGGGGCCTCGGCAGAGCCGGCGATGTCCTCTGTCTCGTTTCGGCGGGCGGCGCCTCGGCGGAGCGGGGGAAAATCCTCCCCCTCGTTGCCGGCAGGGTGGGGCCTCGGCGGAGCCGGCGGTGTCCTCTGCCTCGTTGTTGGTGCCGCGGGGCCTCGATGGAGCAAGGCCTCGTCGACGCCAGCGGAGCGGGGACTCGTCGGAGCCGGCATTGTCCTCCGCCTCGTCCTCGGTCTCGCCAAACAGCGCCTCGGCCGCTTCATCGCCCTCTTTGTAGGCGGCCGCAGCCTCCGCCACCCGCACGCGGTACCGCCAGCGCTCGAGGCGGCCCTCGCGGGCGGAGCAGTACGAGTCGAGTAGCGCCTCCTGCTCCGCCCGCTCCGCGGCGATCTGCTCCTCTGCCTGCAGGTGCTCCTGGAGGAGATGGTGGTTGTAGGTGGCGTCGGCCTGCGCCTCCCGGAACTGCTCCTCACGCTTCTGCCTCACCATGTCCATATATTGGGCATGGGCCTCTCCAATGGTCATGGTGCAATGCACCGGCGAGGATGGCGCGGAGGAGGGGGTTGGCGCCGGATCGTCGACTACCATGTTCTCCATTAGGACGTCGTCGTCCTTCGGCTGCCTGCCGGCCAGCCAGTCGGCAGCAATGGTTGCCATCTCCTTGTGGTCCATCGTCCGCCCGTCCTGAAGAGCGCTGGAGCGCGAGGAAGCCATGGTGGGCAGTAGTGGAGTGGACAGGAGAATAGGAACGGATGAGGATGACTGCGGCTATGGCCCGCGCAGTAGTTTATATAGCAATGGTGGGCGGCGGAGGGACGGACGTGTGGCGCCGGAGTAGCCGCCTCGGCAACCGCGTATCATTAATGTGGGCGGTAGAAGGACGGACGGACGGCACTTGTGTCGTTTGAAGGCGGTCGCATGCACCGGGAAGCGGGGCGGGCGGCGCTGACCGTTTCGGGCGGAAAGCGTGCGCGGGCAAGGGAGGCGGTCTGGGTGGGCCAGGGCAGTCAGACTCGTGCTTGGCAGCGGGTTGGTCCAGCTGCCGGACATGCTGGCTCACCAGCTACCTCGCCGAGCTGAGTGACGACAATCAGACGATGGACGTAGCTTCCGACCAGGAGCCGGCGCCATTGTCCAAGCCGCTTCATGCCGTGTTCACCATAGAGCAGGTGCGGCCGCACTTCAACGCCCTAATGGCGGAAGAGCTACCAGCGCAGGAGGACCTGTGCTGCAACCTCCGTCTCCTCAACGAGCACCGGTGAACAAGCGAACGACAATGTCGTCGCAGACATGTGGCCCTATGATCCTGGCTTCCCGAATGAGCAGCGGGCGCTGTATCAGACCATCCGTAGGGCCCGTGAGGCCCTCTCCGTCGTCCTTCGAGTTGTTGCGCTCGCCGTGGCGCCGTCGTCTCGCGTTGTCAACATGGTCAACGGACATGAGGATGAGGAGATGACTTTACTTGCAGAGGATGACAACAAGTGCCTCCTTATTAGTATATAAAACTATATTTTTTTGCTTCCTCCTGGTTTCCTGACATCACGGTCCCACACCATTGTCAACCTATGTAGTGAATAAACGAGCGCATTGCACAAGAAGCGGCCGACAGCTGGGACCAAGCAACTCGAGCAGTATTTGTGTTTTTGAGGTGTGAGCACTGCAGAGTTTTTCTTGAGCGATGTTTAGCCCAGATATTAATTTTTCTCCTCTCAACAACAACAAAAACATCGCTGCAGCTATTAACTGGGCGGGCTGTGGCCTGTCTAGCCCAGGCCAGATTTCCTACCCAGATATTAATTTTTTCAAGCTGAAAATGGCTAGCTCAGCTATTTTTTTTAGGAATACCCAGGCAAGGTCAAGTTGTTATTCTCCGCCCCGCTGGGCTGCAAATCTTTCCTAGGAGGGATGCATTAGGCTTAACAAGAAAATGGGCTTTAAGAAATAATAAATGGGATGTAATTATAAAAGCTGGGCAGTAACTATAAAAAAATGCACCAAACACGTAATTACTTTATAAAATATTATTTTTGGATATTGAAAATTTTAATTTCATTAATTGTTGCGAGCGCAATGGTTCGTTGGATTTTTACGTAATATAAATTTATATTGAAATTGTATTTAATCTGACTAGAAATTTTGGGATAAAAATATTTCGGATCCCATCAAAATGTGGGAAATTTTATTGAATTCTGTTTTGAACGGTTGGTTGAAATGGGTTGTACTTTTAACAAACTGTAAATGGGCTGTAGTAAATTCCATTAGAATTCATAAATTGGCTGCACATTCTTACAAATCACAAATGGGCTATAAGTTCTCTGCCACACACTTGTGGCCTTACTAAGTTGACGCGTCCCCTAAAAAAAGAGAGTTGACGCGCATGCAAGGCTTTGTCAACTTATAGTCAACACAACACACGGTTCTAGTAGCAGTGGCCGTTGGACGTCCATCCAACGGATGCCGTGCTTCTTCTTCAATCTCGGATATTCTAGCTTCACCCGCCCAAAAAATGATTCCTCCCCCTGACATCTGGGGCGCACCGTTTCGGAAGCTGACCTGTGGGCCTACTAAGTTGACGCGTACCAAGGGCTTTGTCAACTTAGTCAATATAAAAGATTCTAGCTGCAGTGACCGTACGATGTCCATCCAACGGCCGTAGTCCTTCTTCAACCTCTGGTCTTCTTGCTCCAGCCGCCCAAAGCAGCGCCGGTCGTGCCGCATGCTCCTGCCTCCCGTGGCCGGCTGTGCTGCCGCAGAGGCCTCACCGCCCCCACTATTCCCACCGCTGGCCAGGCCCTGCGGCGACGGCAGCCTCACACCGCAGTCGAACCAGTGAACCCTCGTACTCCTCTCCACGCGGGCTTCCACTGCCGCATCTTCCCCGGCTCTGTGTCGTCCCCTTCCTAGGCCTCGCCGTCGTCCACCGCCCTGGTGCTCTCGGCACGGCGTGGTCAACATGGTTAAGGAACGGTTTCCATCGGACTTGGACTGTACGTGGAGAGGCTGACAGCTGGTCCACGACGGCAACAAGGAAGTGCCTCCTTATTATTCGGGAAATAATGATTCCTCCACCTGACAGCAGGGACCCACCTGACGGGTCACCGTATTTCGCGAAAAAAATGTTTGCCCCCTGATTGCTGGGACCCACCAGACGGGCCACCGTATTGCGCGAAAAAACCGTTCCCCCCGCTGTCAGCTCGGACCCACCGGAAGTGCCTCCTTATTACGCACAAAAAAATGAATACTCCCCCTGCTGGTTGGGACCCACCTTGGTGGGAGGCTGACTTGTGGGCCTACTAAGTTGACGGGGACGGAGTGCTTTATCAACTTAGTCAATATGAACGATTCTAGCTCCAGTGACCGTACGATGTCCATCCAACGACCGTAGTGCTTCTTCAACCTCTGGTCTTGTTGCTCCAGCCGCCCAAAGCAGCGCCGATTGTGCCGCATGCTCCTGCCTCCCGTGGCCGGCTGTGCTGCCGCAGAGGCCTCACCGCCCCCTAATATTCCCACCGCTGGCCAGGCCCTGCGGCGACGGCAGCCTCACACCGCAGACGAACCAGTGAACCCTCGTACTCCTCTCCGCGCGGACTTCCACTGCCGCATCTTCCCCGGCTCCGCATCGTCCCCTTCCTAGGCCTTGCCATCGTCCACCGCCCTGGTGCTCTTGGCGCGGCATGGTCGACGTGGTCAAGTAACGACTTCCATCGGACGTGGACTGTACGTGGAGAGGCGGACAGCTGGGTCCACGGCCGCAGCAAGGAATTGCCTCCTTATTACGTGCAAAATAATTATTCCTCCACCTGACAGCGGGGACCCACCAGACGGGCCACCGTATTTCGCTAGAAAAACGTTTCCCCCTGACTACTGGGACCCACCAGCTACATCTTCGCACGCAAGGAAGTGCGTCCGGGCAAAAAAATGATTCGCCCCCCTAACTATTAGGACCCACCAGCTACATCTTCGCAGGCAAGGAAGTGCCTGACAGTCAGGACCCACCTGGTCGAAGCGTACGTAGCGTTGTCATTCTGGTCGCGAACGTGTACGTACATACTGGTCGATGTAGAGGCGCGCACGTGTTGTAGTAGAGGCGCGCACGTAGCATGTACACGTACGTACATCGGCTAGTGTGCAACAAAGAAAATACGGCCACATGCGTACATATGAGCAGGGTCTCGAACGCCTACTCGCGCATACGTACGGCCAGGGCTCGTGTACATGGCTGGGTCGGAATGGAGAAACATCGTCGTCGTCGTGTTCATGGGGAGCCAACCGGCTGGGTCGGAACGGAATGCGTCGTCGTGTTCATCGGGAGGGCTTGGACGGAACAGCCGATGGAAACGAGGCCTGGCATACCGCAAAATGGAGGAAATGGCCTTGTGTTCGACCGGCCAGGTTCGAAACGGGATCCTGTCCATCGGGAGGGGTCTGGCGTACCGCAAACACTACAAAAAAAAATACACTTCCGTGATGATACGTGTTTGTCACAGTAGGTCGCGTTTTTTGTCATGCATGTACATCCATGACAAATTTATGACAGAATCAAGATTGTCATACCTGTGCTGTCGTAGAAGTGTTCGATGACATTACCAAAATTATCATCACGGAAGTGTCCACTTCCATGACGATAAATCGCGCGTCACAGAAGTGCTTTCGTCAAGGGTGACCGACGCGTGGCATCCACCGTAACGGAACGTCGTTAGGCTATCGGGTCGGGTTTTGGATCCGATAACCCGTTAACAACCCCGACCAATGGGGATTTTCCACGTGTAAAATCATCATTGGCTGGAGGAAACACGTGTCGGCTCATCGTTGGGACAGATGTCATCCACTCATTGGACAGAAGGCGCCTATGATACGTCGACACGTGGCACGACCCAACAGAGGCCCATTCCTGTGAAAAGGCTGGCCCATTTGACTTGGTCAAAAGGTGGCGGGCCAGCCCATGGAAAGCCTGTTAACGACCTATTCGCATATAGCCATTTACAGCCCGCTAACCCAAGGCCCGTTACGCCCTATCCGAATTAGGCCCAGTAGCGTCATTTGGGCCATCCAATATGATTCCAGCCCGTTTTCACTTCTGGCCCATGTATGGCCCAGGACGTCTTTCGGCCCATATGAGGCCCTATGTAACTCTTGGCCTATTAACGGCCCGTGGTGAAACTGGCCCGTAATGAACAGTGTATCACTTTACACCCATTAACGGCCCGTGGTGAAACTGGCCCGTAATGAATAGTATATCACTTTATACCCATTAACGGCCCGTTATTCCGTTGGGCCGTTTCCAGCCCATGTTATCTTTCGGCCTTCACAGAGCCCATTTATTCTTGGGCTCATTTCCAGCATTCGTTTACTTACGACCCGTTACTGTAATTTTCTGCTTGTGGGCCAAATTCAGCCCGTGGTTACAGTCGGCCCGTTTGTGGTCCGTTAATACGTTGGGCCGTTTTCACAGCGTCATCAAATACGGCCTATTAACGATGGCCCGTTATGGTCGGCCCATGAACGGACGATTCCAACTCTAGCCCGTTTACGGCCATAAAGCGGTCTGTTTGGCCCATGGTTGGCCAATCGATCATACGGCCCGTATAAGGCCCATTGATGATACGGCCCGCAGAAGGCCCATTGTTTCTATGGCCCGTAGAAGGCCCATTGTTTCTACGACCCGTAGAAGGCCCACTATTTCTACGGCCAGTAGGAGGCCCAGTGTCACTACAGTAAATATTAGCCCATGGTTATTGTGTCCTAGTTTTAAAAAATAGGTTATTGCAGCCACTAGCTAACCGCGGAAAAAAAACTGCAATGACTACAAGCAAACAAATAAACAAGACAACAAGGAAATAAATAAGCAAGCAACTAACGCTAGGCTGTCACTGCTATTACACATATTACATCCACTGGGCATCAAAGTTCGCCACCAGTGCAAATATAGGGAACAAAGCAGCATATCATATACACTGGTTGTCAAAGTTGGTGACCAGCGCAAATAAACGCCGCAGCAAAACAAATCCAGAACTGAAACCACTTCAGAAGATCTCAAGAAGCAATATCCTGGGTACCCATAATGCTGGCAAGATGCTTAGCAAGCTTATTAACTTTCTCTTGTTTGGCGCTTAAATCCTCCAGCGCTTGCTGTTGCACCAGAAAATATGCATCTGAATTCTGCAGGGACTTCCTCAGTCCTTCAGCTTCCTGTCGCAGCACATCTGATCGATGTCTTTCAACTTGAAGTTGAGACTCAAGAAAACGAACTGATTCAGGCAGCGAGTTCGAAGAACTTGTGCCAGCAGTAGTGGCCAGTAACTCGAACACTACATCAAGACATGACTTTTGGGTTCCCTCACTGTCGTCAAGATAGTTTTTATCAGCTTTCTTGGAGACCAACAGGGATGTCTCACTATCTTGAACCTTATCTGCATTACTTCCTTTACCATTGGATAACGCGGTACTGTTCTCTGTCCGCATTCTAAAAGAGAAACAAGCAAACACATCACATGTTTACCATGTTGTATATGAAACTCATTTTGGTAAATGAGTTCAGTAGTAAAGTGGACAGGATAAGAACATGAAACAAACATACATCTATGTACCATGGTCACTTTATGGTCTATATCATTCTAGTTTTTGTTGCCAAATCAAGATAGAGACACAGTTCAAATAATATTTGTTCAAGACAAAGAAGAATAGACAGAATATAAGTGTGGGTAACTATAGAGGAATAACAACACTTGTAATGTGCATGACATGAGAACATAACTGTTTATTCAATTGAAACTGAAATCAACATAGAGCAGGTTACAATAGCAAACCAGTTAAAGAAACATGTTTAAAACATACCTATTGCGCCATTGGAGTTTCAATTCCATCCTTAAAATTTGAAAATAGTTGGTATGAGTAAATACAGTAATGCAAGAGCAAAGGAGTATGAACCATAGCTATAGAACCTGACCTGAGAACAAATCTTCTTCTCCTTTAAGCGTTGAGTTGGGATTCGGAGTGGCGGTCCTCGTGCTTTGGGCACTGCAGTTCCCTTACTAACTACTCATGTTTTTGTGCTCTGTGGTGGAGACGGTCCTGTGTCAACTGGAACTAGGTTACTATCTGCCGGGGTTGGGGTTAGAAGGGGTGTAGCTGGTTCTCTGTCCAACTGGGTAGGGGTAAAATCTGCGAGAGTCTGGGTTATGTGTGGTGGATCTGGTCCTTGGGCAAGTACAACCGTGGTTCTATCTGCATCAACTGGTAGCACTATCTTTTCTGAAGACCGTGTTGTTACTCCCCTAGATATTGCCATCACGCTCTCCAATTCAAATGGCTGATAAACAAGAAAAGTAATTGAAATTATAGACATTGTATGATAGATAGGTGCAATGGATAGTGGGGAATAAAATATGGCATGAAATAATTCATATTTATGTTGTCTAACCAAACAGGATAGCATGACACAATTTCACATATATGATGGCTAACTAAACAGGATAGCATGACACAATTTCACATTATGATGGCTAACTAAAAAAGATGGAAAGACATAGTTCAAAATATGAGACTATGTAAACAGGATGACATGACATAACTATATAATGTGTTTATTAAATAGGTTGGCATGCCATAATTCACATACATTCACGGATAGAATGCCATAATTCAAAATATGATGACTGTAAACACTAAACAGGATGAGATGATATAATTATACGATGTCTTTATTAAATGGGTTGCCATGCCATAATTCAGATAGATGATGTGTATGTACTATGTAAACATGATGGCATGATATAATTCAAATATATGATTTATATAGTAAGTAAGTAAGCAGATGGCAATCCATATATGATGTAAAAACTAAGCAATGCAAGACAACATGCATGACATGGGTAATATTACCCTGCCAAGTTTGAGCATAGACCTCAGGGGGAAATAGGACTGGTCATCAGTCTCTGAATCCTCCTCTGAGGAGCTCTCTATAACCAGCAAGATGTCTGCTTCAGCAGGTAGCATTGTCTGCTCTGAATACCTTGTTTTCACTCCAGATACTTCCATCACCGCTTCAAATGGCTGATGCACAGGAAGAGTAGTTGAATATACAAACGTTGTCGACAAATGGAACACATAATACAAAAAAATGATAGCATGATATAATTCACATACATGATGATTGGCTAAACAGCATGGCATTGCATAATTCACATATATAATGCCTTTGCAACAAGATAGCATTGTATAATTCACATATATAATGTCTTGCAACAAGATGACAATGCATAATTCACTTATATGGTAATTAGACACTAAACAGGTGGCATCCACACAAAGCATGTCTAAACTAATCAAATGACATAGCAATGCGAGACACCATATGCACGATATGAGCAACATAACCCTGCCAAGTTAGAGCATACACCTCGGGGGGGGGGGATAGGACTGGTCATCTGTCTCTGAATCCTCCTCTGAGGAGCTATCCGTAACCAGCGAGATATGCGCTTCGTCAGATAGCATAGTTTGCTCTGAAGACCTTGTTTTCACTCCAGAATTTGCCATCACCGTGTCAAATGGCTGATGCACACGAAGAGCTGTTGAATGTACTAACATTGTTGACAAATGTAATATGTAACAAAAAAAGGATGGCCTGAGATAATTTACATATAAGATGACTGGCTAAGCAGGATGGCATTGCAAAATTCACATATATGATGCCTGGCTAAAAAGATGGCATTGCATAATTCACATAAACGACGAATAAACTAAACAGATGGCATTCGCACAAAGGATGTCTAAACTAAGCAGATGACATATTTGATGTATAAAGTAAGCAATGCAAGACACCATATGCATGATATAACCAACATCAGCATGCCAAGTTAGTGCAAAGACCTCAGGGGGTAAATAGGAGTTGCCTTCTCCTTCTGAATCCCTCTCAGAACAGATATCTTCCTCTCGATTACAATCCAAAATGCGTGGAGGGGGGGGGGCTGCCTTTGCGCCTACCATGGAGCGACGTCTGCATGAAATTTTATTGCCACGCAAGGCTCGTCTCTTTTGCTCTACATGTTCAGTTCCATTGTTTACAATAACTATCATGCATAGGAATAAAACATAGTGAGATTATGTAAGGAGTGCATGCAGAAATCCAGAGTGGTGGTAGCAACCTGTGGATAGACCCAAAACCAATAATAGCAGGCAGATAATGGCTTCAGTTAAAAAATACAGATAATGGCTTCTTTACTGTTTGTTTCCCACCCAACATGAAACTCATAGTAGACATCGGAGATTAACCAGATAGTAGATAGATACTATTGATAGCGGCCCCGATATGTACCCCACAACCATTTAAAAACTCAAGTTTGACCACTAGTTTGGAGTTGACTCAGAGTCTAATCGGTGAACGGGATGATAAAGTAGCATGTAATATTAAGCGATGCATAACGTAAGGAGACACGAAAGAGTGCGACCTCTCATGCGGACCCGTGTAGTCCTCGAGGTCATCTGCTCGGTTGATGATGGGAATGCAGTTTTCATGGCTACCAGCGGCAGGGAAGAACATCTGAGGCGGCGAAAGACAGTTTAGAGGCCGGATCCCTGCTGTGCTGGACCGTTCTGTCGTTGGAGCAGCTGAGCTGGGGTGGACGACGGCGCAGGAGGAGCGGGACAAACCACGCAAGGTTTTCTGTAAGGACTCATTTGAATTGGAGGATTCCAACAATGCAGGGATAGGAAATAGACAGGAATAGGATAGGAAGCACGTGCAAAACAGAGAATTTAAAAACACAGGATTTCTGCCAATATGGGTGTTTGATTCACAACAATTGGAAGATCACAGGATGCAAAGAAGCATGGTGAGATTAAGTCAAACCACAAGAAAATGTACGGTTATAATGCTATTATGCTACTATCTCTTAGTCTTGTGCTTCATGAATAGGAATTTGAAAAGGAGGGCAAGTGAAAATTAAAATTCCTACGTTTTTTCTTTCAAGGAGACACTAAAGGAACAAATCCATGTGCTTAGTGGACAATATATATAACATGTAGAGTAAAAAAGCAATGCAACAAGTGTACAACCACTTTGGCGAAGCCATGTCGATCTCAGCGTGATTGGGTTGGCCGGTGAGGATGCTCTGGCTGACTTTGCTGTCGGAGGAGGGGAAGAAGATCTTAGGCGTCTGGAGATGGAGCCCAAGGTACTGCTCCGCTGTGATGGAGGGTTTCGTCGTTGGAGCAGCTCTGGTGAGTTGTACGACGCCGAGGCTGAAGCAGGACAAGAGAGACAACGAACAACGTTAACCTGAGTGGAATTCTAATAGCATCTCCAATACATGACGTAAAATACATAACCACAAAGTGCTAGATGTATACATCAGCCGCTCATCTCTGAACTTAACTGTCGAAACTGAACTTAACTGTCGAAACTGAATTTTGCTGTCGAAACTGAATTTTGCTGTCGAAACTGAACGCACTGGCAAGGTGAGGCTACACGTCGGTCGACTGACTTTTTCATCTCTGGTTAGTCGATTTTGCAGCCATTGGATACGAAGTCAAGGGCCTGCGGTTCATCTTCAACCTCCACCCCCCCGAGCCGCCAGCCACCACTGGCCAAACAGCAGCCCACCGCCGCCCGCGGCCGGCGGTGCGCCGCCCCGCCCGCCACGAAAACACTCCCCACCGCCGGTCCGCCGCCGCCCCGGCCATCCCTCTAGCCCCCCCCCCGTGCCGAGCTTTTTCTCCGGCGATCCCCACGCCACCGCCCCGCCAATGCCCCGCCACCGCCGGCGACCACCGCCCCCATCCTGAACCCTAAGATAGATAGTGGGGTACCTCTCCGGCGAGCCCCCCTCCCCGCTGCGGCTGGTTCTTCCTTCACCCCGGCGAGCCCCCCACCCCCTGAAAATCGACTGACCCAAAAGTCGATTCAGTCGACTGAAGTGTAGCTAAATCGGAGCAGCATCACAAGCAAGAGCAAGAGCGAGAGCAGCACCGCGAGCAAGAGCAATAGCAAGAGCAGACCAGGCAGGGGACCGAGAGCAAGAGCAGAGCAGCAGCGTGAGCGAGAGCTAAAGCAGCAGCAGCTCCTACTGATGCGGATGTCGCTGCCGAGGGAGCGACGTCGTGGAGGAAGTGGCCGGCGACGCCGCCGTGGATGGAGCCGCGCTGTGTCAGCTCGGGACCGAGTGCCTGCAGCATCGTGAGATTGAATCAAGAAGAAAATGCGGCGATTAGTGTACAACCTCTTTGGTGGCGCCGATTAGGCCGCAGCTTCATCCGAGGAAACGGTGATGATGATGCTCTTCCGGTGGTGCAGGTGAAGACGGCGGTGTGGGAATGGAGGTGGCGCGAAAGACGAGGGGAATGTCGGGGCAGCTCCTTGGAGGTGGAGGACGGGGTGGCTGAGCCGGCGGGACAATGAGATCGACGACGGATCCTCATCCGGTACGGTGGATGAGGGACGTCGAGGTGTTGCTGTGGACAACGTCGTCGGGGAAGAGGCTCCGGCTGGGTGGCGGACGGAGCAGGGTGTGGGGTTTCGTCGCGGGTTTTCGCGGCCTCGGTGTACGAATGGGTGGGCGGATGGCATGGCAGTGGGGAACCATTGCTTAGAGACGCGCTTGTCCGAAATGTGGGGTAAGTTATGAAAGTACCCCCACCGATTTGAGGCGGTCCTTTCGGTTCAGGGGTACCACGGGCATTTCGTGTGTCGGGATTTCACAGGAGGTGGGAGTTTTCGCGCGCGTTGTAATTTCAGAATAGCAAGGCGCGGGTTAAGATGGAGGGAGTTGTCGGAGCACAACGAGACAACGATATATCTTAAATATTTCGGGCTAACAAGGCGCGGGTTGAAATTTCCGGACAAGCCTAACGTGTACTGTACCAAATCAATGCGCACTACAAATGTCATTCAAAACTTTGAATTCATGTTATGTTCAATTAAAATATTTCGCTACGTGTATAATGCATGCAACCTACTACTCAAATGAACGTTTTAGTGCATTCCAAACGTATATACTACCGCTTCAATATGAACTAAATTTGAATTCGTTTCTCTATTTGAATAAGATCTACAATAATGATTGTTGTGAAGTCAAAGCATTTGAATTCGTTTCTCTGTTTTAATAAGATCTACAATCATCATTATTGTCAAGTTAAACCATCGTTTGTGTATTATCTTCACAGCACACCACATGATTAGTCTCGAGTTACATATGAACTATGTGTACTATATGAACTCGAACTAGATTTTTTGAATCCACTTTATTTTGATTTCAAATCACATTACATTTCTAGCTCTAGCTATATCTTCATAATCTAAACCATGTCTCATATGTATAATGTGTTTATCACATTATGTATGGTGCCCCGCCCCCTACGCCTACAAGTATTTAGATGTGAGTTCAAACACCACACATTACCACAAATTCAAATAAAATGTGAGAATGTTCGATATATAGTATTGTTTAGATTGTTCGATATTTAGTTGTAAGCTGCAAACGCCACACATTATCACAAATTCAAATAAAATGTGAGATTGTTTGATGTATAGTATGGTTTAGATTGTTCGGCATTTAGCTGTGAGTTGCAAACACCATTGCATTATCACATTATGGTATAACATGTGCACAACATGTGTATCACCGCTATATTCATGCATGCAATGTTTAAAACACTATGATCTCCTATTCAAATATATGAATCCGCTTTCATATCAAATTATGATCTTTGTTAGTCTCTTACACCCACACAATCCTCTAACCTTTGTAGCTACCACTAACTTTCTCTCGTGCATGCACACGCCCTCCTCGCCCTCCCCCTCCCTCGGCATTCTATCCACCGGGCACATTGATTTTTCTCTTTAGGTCGTTCTCCGACAGTCTCCACAACTCCTTTCCGACACACACCAATCGATAAACCTCTCCAGCGATGCCTGCCTACAACATACACACACACCTTCAATCTCCTCCTTTATGTGTCCTTGCCTCGTGTCTCTCATACGGTCAGACACACGTGTAAACTCTCGCCCCTCTTTTCATCGATCTCACAACCGCACACTCCTCCCCCTATCTAGCTAGTAGTTGGGCCTCTCGCACCACCTCCTAGCTCCATTCTCTCTGTCTATCCGTCTCGCTGGGCCTTATTTGCCTCTAACAAATGGATGTACACCGACCGATCTCTCGCTATACATATAGCTAGCTAGGTCCTTATAACTCGTTTTTACCCACACGTCAAGCGATCTACCTCATTAGTTGTGTCTCTCCCTTCCTCCGACAAACAACAATTGATCTACCGATCTAGTTAGGTTTGCTTACCAAACACATGGTTCCCCTTCATCATCCATGGATGCGTCCCGACAGATCTATCACGCACAGGCACACACAGAAACACATCCCCACTCTTATTGATAACATTGCAGTTCCACCCTCAGTTTGTCTAGTAGGCCTCTCCCACCATCTTCGTGAAGCAACTCCATCACCCATCCAGCACTCTACCCCTCTCCCTCCCTCTCCCTCCCTCCCTCTCTCTCCTCTCTCTCTCTGTCCCATCATATTTCCCGTCCTTCAGTTATGTATGGATGTCGACCGATCTCCCTCAAGAAATAGCTGGGTCTCTCCTTCTCAACACATATACGAGTCGTTCTACCTCTATAGTTAGGCCTCTGCCTACCCCTCCCCCCACCTCCCTCCCCCCACACACACCGATACATCGAGCGCTCTAGTCATGTCTCCCTGCCACACACAAACTTGACATGTGCCCTCTAACGTTCCGGTAGGCCAGTCGGCCTATATCTTTGACTTGCACACACACACAATTTCGATGGCTCTCTTCATCGATCTCGCACCCACCCACTTGATCCTCTCTTTGACTCTATCGATAGCTATGACCCCTTCCTCTCTTCTCGTGGATTGCCCGACCCTCTATGTATGATATGGATAGGCCTCCATTTCACACACATTGCATGCAAAATTTTGTTTGAGATGTCATCGACACATATTCCCACAAATAATTCACGAAATCAACCCCCACCCCACCCCACCCCAAAACAGAAAACACTCACAAACGCGGTTTGTATCTCTCACACACACCCACGTAGGTGGGGGACTTGCACGAAGAGAAGAGGTGCATGCACGGCGCACGTACTCCCGTCTCTTTCCCAACCACACCCGCGCGGGTACACGGTGGAGCTCATTTCTGTACGAAAAAGGCAGCCCACGTGGTAATTTGGCACGTGTACTGGTTGTCCACTTGGTGGAGGGAGGATCGTCTACCACGGGTGAACAAACAAATTGCTACTTGACGTGTTGTGTTAAAAAAAGAGGCAAACCATGTGGGGCCTACCTTAGAGGCAAGGCTCTATACACTGGAGTACTTTTGATGTGTCCCGTCAACTCGCAGAATGAGGAGAAGCTTGCTTAGTACACCGTCTCCCCCGCCCACGGGCGCGGTGGCTCGCAGGATGAGGCGAAGCTTCCTCCGCCTTACGCCCGCTCCCTCGCCCATGCGCGTGGTGGCTCGCAGGACGAGGAGAAAAATTAACTACTCCCTCCGTTTACTCCTCGTCCCTACTACCTTGGTTATAGAGATTATATCATATTGTTTGGAATATATATGTCTTTTAGTAGATTGCAATATGAACTACTAGTACATACTCCAAACACTGATGTATATAGACATATTTTAGAGTGTAGATTCACTCATTTTGCTCCGTATGTAGCACTCTCCCTCGCCCCTCGACCCTCGCCCACGTGGTGGACGTGCAGCAATTCATTCGGTCTCATATAGCCAGAACGATATATACTGCACTATCATTATTGCTCGACTTCCCGAAGAGGCGAAGAGCCAATCGCAAGGTTAATATTTTGGAGATGCCAAGCGCAAGGTTATAGGAGAACGAGTAGTAGGTGCCGCGTCATTTATAAATAAAGTTTTTTCTTTAGTGGCACGTACGCAATATGATAGGTTCATATGGAGAGAAAAGAAAACCGCTCCACTATATACATAGTCAGGACGGGCCAGCCTACACGGTTGCTTGCTGGGGTTGCTCTCTTCACACTCTCTCGCACAAAACGACTGTGGCCACATCTCTAACATCCCGGCGGATCACGTCCGCTTGGGGAAGGGGTGGATGCTTAGTGTAGATGCGGTGGCCGTCGCCGACGGCGAAAACCCACTGTCGGCACGTCCCAATCAGGGGTCCCCACCGTTCTCTCTCACAAAGCGGGTGAGGTTGCCTTCGTCCCTTGCTCACTGCCGCGACGTGAGCAGTTGCCGCCTCCCGCCGCCCTCCTCAAGGTTGAGCTACGTCCCTCAGGTACAACTCCCTTTACAGCCGGCTTGCACCACTGCTCCAGCTGCCCACATCACTCCCTGTGGATATTTCTCTACTTCTTTGCCCAGCACATACCTCTACTGGCTTCTACGTACTGTATTTGTGATGAGTTTACGTCTCATCAACTAGTCCCAGTAATCTTATTCTAATCACGCTTCTTCAATTTCTTTGCCACAGGGATGCTCATCTCGATTTTGGTGAAACTGCTCAAAATGATCCGATGGTCAAAAGGTTGCAAACTTTATTTATTAGGAAGCTCAAACGTTGCCAGCAAATTGAAGCCTGGTCAGGGTTCACGGTTCAAGGGCTAGGGACTGCATGGATCGTTTTTTTCTTTAGTTGCCTCTGTTCCAAAATAAGTGTCAACTTTAGTAGTAGTACAACTTTGTACTAAAGTTTGCACAAAGTTGAGACACTTATTTTGGAACGGAGGGAGTACATATTTGCTATGATCTGTCAATCATTGAGATGCAATAGCATGCATGTTAGTCTCCTTTGTATTTGATGAAATGTTGCAACGGGCAACCTTGGACGCAAGATACATGTAACAGAAGCTGGAAGCTTCATAGCATTGTACAAATTTATCTCACTGATAAATTACAGTACGTACTATACTAGTACTTCCTCCGTTCCTAAATATAAGTCTTTGTAGATATTTCACCATGAACCACATGCGGATGTATATAGATGCATTTTAAGTGTAGATCCATTCATTTTGCTCCGTATGTAGTGGAATCTCTACAAAGACTTATCTACTAGTAATAGCTAGCCCCCACTACTAGGAATTCTCTATCCTCTCCTTGAGCCACATCATCAAAATTGATGTAGCCGTTAGATGAAGTAAATCAGTCCATAATAGCCGTCTGATCTAGACGTTGAGAGGCTCTGCACTAAGCCACATGCAAGCATGCAGAAATACCGTGGCACATGCATGTGAGTGGGTTTTAAATCACATCAACATGTCTGCATGCAAGCATGCACCGGTAGCATGCATGTAAGTGAGCTTTTAAGTCCCATTAACATGTCAAAAAGAAAAATATAATCCCATTATGCAGTAGGAGTTGGCTGATCTTTTTTCCTTACGTGGGATGATCTAATGATGATGGGAGTTCATTTAGTTTGGCTACCGCATTTGTCATGCGGTTATAGAGTTTTTTTAGTTCTATGAAATCGATAATTTTGCGCAGAGAGATATACCGCTGTTCCGCGGCAACGCGCGGGGACTCATCTAGTAATATTTAGGAACGATGGGAGTACTATGTAAAGAGTTAGGTGTCGCACGGTGATAGTGTGAGGTGGGCCATGTAATCACTGAGCCTGTGTGTTTTCACTGCTCTTGCACGCCTCCGCTGTAAGAATGGAAAAAATTGTAATCTAGTAGTAGTACCTCCTTTCGCCGAAAGCGTGGGACATCCAGCAGTCCTACCACCTCAGTAATAAAGACCAATGAGCCGTCAAATCACATAGACCCAGCAGTAAGTTGGACGGACGAAGCAACCATCACTCTTGCGCCAGTGAGAGGTCGCGTCCGCTCTGCCCGGGCATGAATGCGGCACCAATTCTTTGGAGCGACGCTGACCGTTTTGGGCGGGAAGCGCGTGCGGGCGATGGAGGGGCTTTGGGTGGGCCAGGCTGGTCAGGAGCGGGCATGGCAGCTATCCACATGTCCCTACCGGACACGCCCAGAAACGAGAGGATGCACCAACTCTCGCGGCTAAAATCGTACTACACTACACAACATCTCTGTGTAGGAGTAGGTCGACCTGTCGCTCTCTCTAACACACACATGCTGTTAAACACGCGCGCGCGCACACACACACACACACGCACACGCACGCACCTTGGTCCTGTTGCACCTTCTAACGTGACTTATTACACCTAGACGGAGGGAGTAGTAAGCATACGAGATACGGTGGCACACTGACTTAAGTCGAATACAAGTGCCCAAAATTTGTGTGCATGTTATAATAAGGATTCACTTAAAATAGTACGTGAGCGAACAGAGGGATCAATTGGACAGTGTTCCCGAGCAGTAGCGAGATGTGTGAGGTAAGATACACCGCTGGCGCTTTTAAGTTTTCTTATTAATTTGTTTGTTTCACCCTCTGACTGGTGGGACCCAACGTACTACGTGGAGAGAGGTAAGGTGACTAAGGCTGCATTATTTCTGCACCACTGTGGATAGTCTTACCACCAAAGCCACATGACATGATTATGATTGAAATTCCAATGACTCCCACACACACAAAAAACATGGCATGCTTGTCACACGAATGCAGGAATGTATAAAAGGTTATTTCCCTCTCGTTGAACATAACGGGAGAGTTGTGTAGCTGGTTAGCCTGTTCGCTCATCAAACTTGAGGTCTCGGGTGGATTCTTTGACTGGTCAAAATGTTTTCTAGGGTTTGCACGCTTCACACTCTCTCTCCAGTATATATATACACGCTGGAGCCTCAGCGCTTGTAGTTGCTCTCTTCACACTCTCTCGCCCTCTCCCGCTGGAGCCTCAGCGCTTGTAGTTGCTCTCTTCACACTCTCTCACCCTCTCCAGATCTAAACAAGACTTCATTGGCCTCTCTCTCCCCTCACTGCTACTCAAAGAGCCGGCAGGATCCGTCCGCCGGGAAGGGATGGAGGCTTAACGCTGTCGCCGTCGGCGAGGGACTACCGGCGCAGCTGTTCACTTTCCACCCAGCGGCGGCGCGGGAGGGCCTCCGACCCCTTCTTCTTCGTCGCCGTCCCGTCGCCCACCGAACCACGCCCCAAGAACCTTAAGGTATAATTTACTTACTCCACATGCATTGCTCTAGCTGCATGTATACCATGAATCTAGGACGTGGTTCAAAGAGGAAAGGAGTGGGGAAAGTAGTGGGAAAAGTTGTATATAGCATGAATCTAGGACGTGGTTCAAAGAGGAAATGAAGGGGGAAAGTTGTATAGCATGAATCTAGGACGTGGTTCAAAGAGGAAAGGAATGGGGGAAAGTAGTGGGGAAAGTTGTATCGCATAAATGTAGGATGTGGTTCAAGGAGGAAAGGAAGGGGCGAAAGTACTAGTTCAAAAAGGAAAGGAAGGGACAAGGCTGTAGAGTTTGAGCAGGACTAGATTTGCTGCGCTCACATAGGGAAAGGTGTCTAAAGATAAACAAACTGGGACCAACACAAATATGCTGCTTGGTTGTTTGTTCTTTGTTGCAACAGACTGTGCATGACCACAGTACATCGGTAGATGCACATGGTGCTGGTGCGTCCACTATCCCGTGCAACTCATTAGCTGTTGTTAATCTAAGGCCCTGTTTGGTTAAAAACTCCCTAGTCCCTACCTGCTTGGTTCCAGGGACTAAACATGGACTAGAGGTTATTAAATGACATGCTAAAAGACCATGTTACTCCTAGTAATGAACTAATAGAGACGAGGTGTGATGCGTGGCAGGGGCAACTGTTGGAAAAAGTCCCAGAAAGACTCCCTCGGGGTCTTCTTTCTTTAGTCCCAAATGCCCACTTTTAGTCCCTAAAAGTCCCTCCAGTTTGGTTTAGATGGGACTGACACGGAGTTTTTTTAGTCCCTACACCAAAATGTCCCTGTAAACAAACACCCTGTAATAATGCCGCTGGAAAATTGATGCAATGCCACAGTTAAAAGCAAATTACATGTTTAACGAATTTTATTGTTAATATAATCTCTATGTTAATATTAATCAATGCCAGCATTTGAGAAATGCTACTGTCTTGCTTTCTTTCCCATTTAGATAAGGTAGATGCTTCTTTTTGTTGGCTTCTGTGTCATCCACCGTTATTGACCACTAATTGTTTCCTTTGCACCTCTGTGTAAATAGGGTTATCTACTTCACCTCGTTGCCATTGTGACCTTTTGTTGCACTGCACAAAACACTTTTGTTTTAAGAGTGTTTTGTGCAGTTCAACCAAAATGTCACACCGACAACGTTGCTTGATTGCTTGATCTTAGTGGAACTGCACAAGAGGAGATCTTACTTCCTATCCGTTAAGGCGAATTTGGTTCAGATCTTCTTCTTGTGAGTTGTTTGAATTCCGCATCATGAGAGGTCAGTACTAGCCTTCTTTCACATGAATCTGCAGTGTGCTTTCATATGTTGTGCTACTTGTCCGATAATGTTGCTTGATTTCAGTGAACTGCACAAATGGAGACAAGACTTCCAATCTGTATGTGCACCGTAATATCCCATTGAGGTAAGATAAGGATATTTCACAACTGCTGGCCTGTATTTTGTCACTTTCACCAGAAAATTAAGTTTAGTACTATACTTGTGCTCCCTAATTGACATGCCAAATCTTACATTGAAGGCGAAGCTTGTCTGTTATTGAACCAAGTGATGAAGGGGAAGAACAAGCGAAAGAAAAACAAAAATCAACTCCCGGTGCTGTAATGAAGCACTGGAACTGTGATGACACAAGTAATGATATAGTTTTGCATCTTAATTTATTGCTATTGCTGGAACGAGCAATTGTTTTGCCACTGATTTGATGCCACTCTTAATGTAATATGTAATTATCTCTGCTTGTGCAAACATGGATCTTCTTTGAAGATACCATATATTTTAGTGGAACTGCACAAGAAGATGTTGGAAACATTAAATTAATCGAGTATATAGTAAGCATGGCCACCACCGTAGATAGCAACAGATGGTTCCGGAGAAGTGCTTCATCTATATGCTCTACACAATAAGCCTCCTGACAAAGGTTGGTACTCTCCCACTAATTTCATCCATATGATTGAGCTTTGTCATCTCTATTAGTGTTGTGCTACTGTTTAGATACTATCATGAAAAAGTGGTATTGTCCTTGAGAAGTGCTTCATCTGTGCTGTTTTAAATATTTCCTTTCCTTTTTTTTCGAGCAAACAGGGATGCTAGCATTTAGTAGTCCTATTGTCTTTGCACAACAGGATCATCTTCCTCTGAAGAAGAATATGGAGTACATGAAGTGACTAGTTCCGATTATGCCAGGATGAAGAAGCCATGTCTATCTTCTCATCAGAAGGAGCAGTTGAAGGATGGTTACATTACTCCCCACAAGACCAAACTAACTTCAGCTCAGATGGACTGACAAATCTCCATTTTTTTGCTGTGATGCGCGAGTACAATGTTGTTCTAGGATTCTTTCTGGTGAGTTCCCTTTTTCTAAAAGTGTGCTCTACATGGACCATGTATGTGCCTGTTGAAACTGTCAATTCATAGTACAGTTTGCTTTATACTAATCACTTTTTTGTATTTGTGCAAACAGGGGTGCTCAGCTTGATTTCAATGGGAACTGCACAAAATGTTAATGAATACATCGAATCATTCATTTCCACCACAAGAAAGGAGGTGTCGATAAGTTCAAGGCGTTGCGACATATAAGGGCGAAATCATACAAGCTACGCACGGATTTGGTTGATTTTGGTGGGGCTGCACAAAAAGAACAGCTGGTTTATTTAGCACGATGTGCCATGTCAATGTCCGAACTGATGGCAAACCCTGCCCATTCCACAATCGTAGGCATTTGATATTTTGGAATGGGACAACCTTGTCAAATTTTGCTCATTGATTTTAGCAAGACATGCGTTTGATATTTTCGAATGGGACGCCCTTTGCTGTCAGCAGCGTCGATCAATTTTTTCTTTATTCTTTAGTTGTGAAGTAAATATTGCCTCTGACATGTGAGTCGCTGAGATGCATAATCATCGATTGTTTTGAATGTTCTCTATGAATTGCCAGGCCTGTGTGTTTGATTGCAATGTACAAAACGCTAAAAAGCTGCTCAAACTCTTTGTACTCCTTCTGTTCCTTTTTACTTCGCACATTGTGAAAGTGCATACTTTTTTGTATAAGATTGGTCAAAGTAGAGATACTTTGACTGCAGACAAAACTTGTATGCAGACTAGAAAGGACCGGAGGGAGTACATGTGAAACTGCTGCAAACGAGGTGATCACCCTAGGAATAATGCTAGTACGTATTGTTTTGCATGTTCATCCAATGCGAGTGATACAGGAATTCGAACTAATCGAAATAAATTCATTCATACACGGCCGGATTTCATATAAACATGCCGGATTTCATTACATTTCATACATTCTTCAACTAAAAAGGGGTGCGCTGGAGGTATAATTAATTAACCGAAGCTACCCACCTGTGTCCCGCTGAGCCGAACAGAAGCTTCAGTGACTTAACTGCAGGTGCAGTTGTGTAACTGACATGTGGCCTGTTTGGCCCACGTGTCAGTCAGCCAACTGCACCAGCAGTTAAGTAGAAGCAGCGTTCTTCTCCAGCGCAGCTCTCCGACTCCACGTCGCCGCCAAGAAGCTAACCGGCCGTCAATGGTCAACCCGCCTAGCTTGGCTTCAACCGGAGGGTAGCAGCGGTGGCCTTACTTGGATCCAAGCGGCGGCGACCTACGGTGTTCTACTCTTCCTCGTTTTCTGTGTGGCGCGGCCTCGTTGGCAGTGGGGTGGGGCCTCGGCGGAGCCGGCGATGTCCTCTGTCTCGTTGCCGGCGGGCGGCGCCTCAGCGGAGCGGTAATCCTCCCCCATGTTGCCGGCAGGTTGGGGCCTCGGCTGAGCCGGCGATGTCCTCTGCCTCGTTGTTGGCGGGGCGGGGCCTTGGCGGAGCCGGCGGTGTCCTCTGCCTCGTTGTTGGCACCATGGGGCCTTGGCGGAGCAGGGCCTCGTCGATGCCAGCGGAGCGGGGACTCGTCGGAGCCGGCATTGTCCTCTACCTCATCCTCGGTCTCGCCAAACAGCGCCTCGCCCGCTTCATCGCCCTCTTTGCTAGCCTCTTTGTAGGCGGCCGCAGCCTCCGCCACCCGCATGCGGTACCGCCAGCGCTTGAGGCGGCCCTTGCGGGCGGAGCGGTACGAGTCGAGCAGCGCCTCCTGCTCCACCCGCTCCGCGGTGATCTGCTCCTTCGCCGGCAGGTGCTCCTGGAGGAGATGGTTGTTGTAGGTGGCGTCGGCCTGCGCCTCCCGGAATCGCTCCTCACGCATCTGCCTCACCTTGTCCATATATTGGGCACGGGCCTCGCGGATGGTCATGGTGCAATGCACTGGCGAGGATGGCGCGGAGGAGGGGGTTGGCGCCGGATCGTCGACTACCATGTTCTCCATTGGGACGTCGTCGTCCTCCGGCTGCCAGCCAGCCAGCCGGTCGGCAGCAATGGCTGCCATCTCCTTGTGGTCCGTCGTCCGCCCGTCCCGAAGAGCGCTGGAGCGCGAGGAAGCCATGGTGGGCAGTAGTGGTGTGGACAGGAGAAAGGGAACGGATGCGGATGACTGCAGCTATGGCCGGCGTAGCAGTTTATATAGCAATGGTGGGCGGGCGGAGGGACGGACGTGTGGTGCCGGAGTAGCCGCCTCGGCAACCGCGTATCATTAATGTGGGCGGCAGATGGACGGACGGACGGCACTTGTGTTGTTTGAAGGCGGAGCAATCGCCTGCACCGGGAAGCGGGGCGGGCGGCGCTGACTGTTTCGCGCGGAAAGCGCGCGCGGGCGAGGAGATGACTTTACTTGGAGAGGATAACAATGGGGACCCACCAGGTCCATAGCCTCACGTACGCAAGTGCCTTCTTATTATATATATATATAACTATAATTTATTTTGCATCCTCCTGGTTTCCTGACATCACGGTCCCACACCATTGTCAACCTATGTAGTAGTCAATAAACGAGAGAATTGCATAAGAAGCGGCCGACAGCTGGGACCAAGCAGCTCGAGCAGTATTTGTGTTTTTGAGGTGTGAGCACTGCAGAGTTTTTTGTTGTTTAGCCCAAATATTAATTTTTCTCCTCTGAACAACAATGAAAACATCGCTGCAGGTATTAACTGGGCGGGCTGTGGCCCGTCTAGCCCAGGCCAGATATCCAGCCCAGATATTAATTTTTTTAAGCTAAAAATGGCTAGCCCAGCTATACTTTTTTTAGGAATACCCAGGCAAGGTCAAGTTGTTATTCTCCGCCCCGTTGGGCTGCAAATCTTTCCTAGGAGGGATGCATTAGGCTTAACAACAAAATGGGCTTTAAGAAATAATAAATGGGATGTAATTATAAAAACTGGGCAGTAACTATAGAAAATGCACCAAACACGTGATTACTTTATAAACTATTATTTTTGGATATTGAAAATTTTAATTTCATTAATTGTTGCGAGCGCAATGTTTCGTTGGATTTTTACGTAATATAAATTTATATTGAAATTGTATTTAATCTGACTAGAAATTTCGGGATAAAAATATTTCGGATCCCATCAAAATGTGGGAAATTTTATTGAATTATGTTTTGAACGGTTGGTTGAAATGGGCTGTACTTTTAACAAACTGTAAATGGGCTGTAGTAAATTCCATTAGAATTCAAAAATGGGCTACACATTCTTACAAATCTCAAATGGGCTATAAGTTCTCTGCCACACACTTCTGTCCTTACTAAGTTGACGCGTCCCCTAAAAAAACAGAGTTGACGCGTATGCAAGGCTTTGTCAACTTATATTCAACACACGGTTCTAGCAGCAGTGGCCGTTGGATGTCCATCCAACGGATGCCGTGCTTCTTCTTCTTCAATCTCGGATATTCTAGCTTCACCCGCCCAAAAAATGATTCCTCCCCTGACATCTGGGGCGCACCGTTTCGGAAGCTGACCTGTGGGCCTACGAAGTTGACGTACCAAGGGCTTTGTC
The DNA here is from genome assembly GCF_002575655.3 of Aegilops tauschii subsp. strangulata. Lineage (NCBI taxonomy): Eukaryota > Viridiplantae > Streptophyta > Magnoliopsida > Poales > Poaceae > Aegilops > Aegilops tauschii. Next base: position 51,152,797 of record NC_053040.3, on the reverse strand, counting down.
AACTTAGTCAATATAAACGATTCTAGCTGCAGTGACAGTACGATGTCCATCCAACGGTCGTCGTGCTTCTTCAACCTCTGGTCTTCTTGCTCCAGCCGCCCAAAGCAGCGCTGGTCGTGCCGCCTGCTCCTGCCTCCCGTGGCCGGCTGTGCTGCCGCGGAGGCCTCACCGCCCTACTACTCCCACCGCTGGCCAGGCCATCCCTCCACTCACCCACACCCCCTGTTATTCTGCGGCGACGGCAGCGCAGCCGAACCAGTGAACCCTCATACTCCTCTCCGCGTGTGCATCCACTACCGCATCTTCCCCGGCTCCGCGTCGTCCCCTTCCTAGGCCTCGCCGTCGTCCACCGCCCTGGTGCTCTCGGCGCGGCATGGTCAACGTGGTCAAGGAACGACTTCCATCGGACGTGGACTGTAGGTGGAGAGGCTGATAGCTGGGTCCACGGCAGCTGCAAGGAAGTGCCTCCTTATTACGCGGAAAATAATTATTCCTCCACCTGACAGCGGGGACCCACCGGACGGGCCACCAGTATTTTGCCAAAAAAATTGTTTCCCCCTGACTGCTGGGACCCACCGGACGGGCCACTGTATTTCGCAAAAGAACGTTCCCCCCGCTGTCAGCTCAGACCGACCGGAAGTGCCTCCTTATTACGCACAAAAAAATGAATACTCCCCTGGCTAGCTAGGACCCACCTTGGTGGGAGGCTGACTTGTGGGCCTACTTAGTTGACGGGGACAAAGGGCTTTGTCAACTTAGTCAATATGAACGATTCTAGCTCCAGTGACCGTACGATGTCCATCCAACGGTCGTAGTGCTTCTTCAACCTCTGGTCTTCTTGCTCCAGCCGCCCAAAGCAGCGCCGGTCGTGCCGCATGCTCCTGCCTCCTGTGGCTGGCTGTGCTACCGCAGAGGCCTCACCGCCCCCTACTATTCCCACCACTGGCCAGGCCCTGCAGCGACGGCAGCCTCACACCGCAGCCTAACCAGTGAACCCTCGTACTCCTCTCCGCGCGGGCTTCCACTGCCGCGTCTTCCCCGGCTCCGTGTCATCCCCTTCCTAGGCCTCGCCGTCGTCCACCGCCGTGGTGCTCTCCGCGCGGCGTGGTCAACGTGGTCAAGGAACGACTTCCGTCGGAAGATGACTGTACGTGGAGAGGCTGACAGCTGGGTCCACGGCCACAGCCTAGTTTTTTTGTGATTTGCCAAGTAAGTCACTTTGTCAGGCCTGTTGGGCTGCAAATCTTTCAAGACGAGGAGAGCTTTCATTCGGCTGGCCGAGAAAATGGCCCATCAGTAATGAGAAATGGGTTGTACATTTTTAAAACACATCAAACCGGCAATTAGTTTCAAATATCTTTTTTTATTTCAAGATTTTAAATTACATTAATTTTTATGCATGGAGAATTTGTTGGATTTTGTGTTGATATACATTTATTTTTTAAATCAGTTTGAATGTGAGTCGAAATTTCGGGATTAAAAACAGTTCAGACCGCACCGAAATATGCAAAATTTCGTATAACTTTTTAACCGTGGCCACAATATGGCTGTAATGCTAACAAAAAGAATATGGGCTCCAAAAAAAACCTCAAGAATTAGCAAATGGGCTATAAATTATTAGAAATAATTGCAGATGGGTTGTATGCTGTTTTCAACAGGTTTGAGGCTTTCCTAAAAAAAGGTTGTCGCACAAGCACTGACTGTTGGATGTCCATCCAACGGCCGTCGTGCTTCTTCAATTTCTGCTCTTCCTGCTCCAGCCGCTCAAACAAGCGCCGGCGGGACTGCCTGCTCCCTCCTCCCCGCGGCCGGCTCTGCTGCCGCGCAGGCCTCACCGCCCCACCGTACTCCCATCGCTGGCCTAGCCATCCCTCTACTCACCCACACCTGCTGTTATTCTCCGGCGACGGCAGACGAACCAGTAAACCCTCGTACAGTCGTACTCCCCTCCGCGTGGGAAACAACTGCCGAGTCTTCCCTGCCTCCATGTCGTCCCCTTCCTAGGCCTCGCCATCGTCCACCGCCATGGTGCTCTCGGCGCGGCGTGGTCAATGTGGTCAACGACCGACTTCCATCGAAAGAGTACTGTGCGTGGAGACGCTGACAGCTGGGTCCACGGCCGCAGCAAGGAAGTGCCTCCTTATTACGCGCAAAATAATTATTCCTACACCTAACAGCGGGGACCCACCGGACGGGCCACCGTATTTCGCAAAAAAACGTTTCCCCCCTAACTGCTGGGATCCACCCTCTACACCTTCGCATGCAAGGAAGTGCGTCCGGGCAAAAAAACAAAATGATTCGCCCCCCTGACTGCTGGGACCCACCAGCTACATCTTCGCACGCAAGGAAGTGCCTGACAGTCGGGACCCACCTGGTCAAAGCATACGTAGCGTTGTCATTCTGGTCGCGAACGTGTACGTACATATATACTGGTGGATGTAGAGGCGCGCACGTGTCGTAGTAGAGGCGCGTACGTGTCGTAGTAGAAACGCGCACGTAGCATGTACACGTACGTACAGCGGCCAGGGTGCAAGAAAGAAAATACGGCCACGTATGTGTACATACGGGCGGGGTCTCGAACGCCTACTCGCGCATACGTACGGCCATGCCACGTGTACATGGCTGGGTCGGAACGGAGAAACAGCGTCGTCGTCATCGTGTTCATGGGGAGGCAACGGAATGCGTCGTGTTCATCGGGAGGCAACACAACGCGTGGGAGCCAACCGGCTGGGTTGGAACGGAATGCGTGGTCGTGTTCATCGGGAGGGCTTGGACGGAACAGGTGATGGAAACGAGGCCTGACGTACCGCACAACGGAGGAAACAGACCTCCTACGTTCGGAACGGGGTCCTGTTGATCGGGAGGGGTCTGGCGTACCGCAAAACAGAGGAAACGGACCTCCTACGGTCGAAACGGGGTCCTGTTGATCGGGAGGGGTGTGGCGTACCGCAAAACGGACGAAACGGACGTCCTACGGTCGAAACGGGGGTCCTGTTGATCGGGATGGGTGTGGCGTACCGCAAAACGGACGAAACGGACCTCCTATGGTCGAAACGGGGGTCCTGTTCATTGGGAGGGGTGTGGCGTACCGCAAAACGGGACTCCACGGGATACTGTTCATCTCCACCGTCGACCTCCTCCAGCCTCCACGAGCTACCGTCGACCTCCTCCAGCCTTCATGGGCTCCTGTTCATCCAACCTCCACCGCGCGCTACTCCACCGGCTACTGTTCAACCACCCCTCCACGGGCACCCCTCCACCGTCTACTGTTCATCCAGCCCTCCACACCACGGGGTCCTGTTCAACCACCCCTCCACCGGCACCCCTCCATCGTCTACTGTTCATCCAGCCCTTCACACCACGGGGTCCTGTTCATCCAGAGGCAACGCCACCGCTCACTGTTCATCCAACCCCCCCCCCCCCCCCCCCGCAACGCTCACTGTTCATCCAATCGATCGGCTTCAGTTAGCAGCAGTAGCGAAGAATCGCTCGATCGGGTTTAGTTAACAGCCATCGATCGATCGCTTGGGTTCAGTAACGCGTAGCCTGCAGTGCAATCGCTCGGGTTCAGTTAGAGCCCAACGCCTCGCTCGGGTTCAGTTAGAGCCAACGCCTCGCACACACGCGCGTACGTGTATGAGAGAAACGTGCATCGCTCGGCCCCCGACCTCCCACCGTAACCGGGAACTCCCCAAAATTTTCCTCGCCCTCGCTTCTACCACGGTTTTTTCCGTCATGGACGGCCCAAAGAATGTCATGCAGCTGCGGTTCTGGCCCGCCCAGGACGAAAAGCCCATTTTCTATCATGATTTTTTGTCATAGAAGTAGGAGCCCACCACATCTATGATGATACCGGGTTTTGTCACAATTATCTTCATAGAAGTGTCATATGTATGACAAAAAAAATTCGTTCGGCCCAAAATGTCACGGATGTGTCGTTTTTTGTAGTGAAAACAGAGGAAACGGACCTCCTATGGTCGATACGGGGGTCCTGTTGATCGGGAGGGGTGTGGCGTACCGCAAAATGGAGGAAACGGACTTGTGTTGGAGCGCTACGGTCGAAACGGGGGTCCTGTTCATCGGGAGGGGTGTGGCGTGCCGCAAAACGGTACTCCACGGGATACTGTTCATCTCCACCGTCGACCCCGTCCAGCCTCCACGGGCTACTGTTCATCCACCGTCGACCTCCTCCAGCCTCCACCTGCGACTGTTCATCCACGGGCTCCTGCTCATCCAGTCTCCACCGCGCGCTACTCCACCGGCTACTGTTCAACCAGCCCTCTCCTTGGGTTCCTGTTCAACCACCCCTCCACGGGCTACTGTTCATCAAGCCCTCCACCGTCTACTGTTCATCCTGCCCTCCACGGGGTGGTCCTGTTCATCATTGCCCTCCATGGGGTGGTCCTGTTCATCCAGCCCTCCACGGGGTCCTATTCATCCAGCCCCAACTGGCTCGATCGATCGGGGTACTGTTCATCCAGAGGCAACACCATGGGGTCCTGTTCATCCACCCCCACCGGGAACTGTTCATCGAACCCCCCCCGCAACGCTCACTGTTCATCCAGAGGCAGCATCGATCGGCTTCAGTTAGCAGCAGTAGCGAAGGAATCGCTCGATCGGGTTCAGTTAACAGCCATCGATCGATCGCTCGGGATCAGTAACGCGTAGCCTATAGTGCAATCGCTCGGGTTCAGTTAGAGCCCAACGCCTCGCTCGGGTTCAGTTAGAGTCCAACGCCTCACACACACGCGCGTACGTATGAGAGAAACACGCATCGCTCGGCCCCCGACCACCTACCGTAACCGGGGACTCCTCGATATTTTCCGCGCCCTCGCTTCTACCTCGGTTTTTCCGTCATGGATGGCCCAAAGAATGTCATGCAGCTGCGTCTCCAGCCCGCCCAGGACGAAAAGCCCATTTTCTGTCATGATTTTTTGTCATAGAAGTAGGACCCCACCACATCTATGATGATACCGGGTTTTGTCACAATTATCGTCATAGAAGTGTCATAAGTATGACAGAAAAAAATTTCGTTCGGCCCAAAATGTCACGGATGTGTCTTTTTTTTGTAGTGCACATAACTCATAATACAAATCGTCATCGAACGTTAAGCGTGCAGACCCTACGGGTTCGAGAACTATGTAGACATAACCGAGACACATCTCCGGTCAATAGCCAATAGCGGAACCTGGATGCTCATATTGGCTCCTACATATCCTACGAAGATCTTTATCGGTCAAACCGCATAACAACATACATTGTTCCCTTTGTCATCGGTATGTTACTTGCCTGAGATTCGATCGTCGGTATCATCATACCTAGTTCAATCTCATTACCGACAAGTCTCTTTACTCGTTCTGTAATGGATCATCCCACAACTAACTCATTAGTCACATTGCTTGCAAGGCTTATAGTGATGTGCATTACCGAGAGGGCCCAGAGATACCTCTCCGATACATGGAGTGACAAATCCTAATCTCGATCTATGCCAACTCACCAAACACCTTCGGAGATACCTGTAGAGCATCTTTATAATCACCCAGTTACGTTGTGACGTTTGAAAGCACACAAGGTGTTCCTCTGGTCTTCGGGAGTTGCATAATCTCATAGTTAGAGGAACATGTATAAGTCATGAAGAAAGCAATAGCAATAAAACTAAACGATCATTATGCTAAGCTAACCGATGGGTCTTCTCCATCACATCATTCTCTAATGATGTGATCCCGTTGATCAAATGACAACACCTGTCTATGGTCTGGAAACTTAACCATCTTTGATTAACGAGCTAGTCAATGTAGAGGCATACTAGGGACACTCTGTTTTGTCTATGTATTCACACATGTACTAAGTTTCCGGTTCTCTCTAATAAAATTTTCTACTTATACCTTTCCTTATGTGGTGCTATCACCTACCATAAGATTAGTATATGACCTTATTGATTTATTTCCTTTCTCTTTTTTCCTTTCTTATTTATTTTCTTTATTTGCAACATGAAAGTATAGAAAGCAAAAACTCAAACTAAACTTTATTATATAACTCGCACATGATTAAAAAGATAGATCACTACTCAAACTCTCAAAGAAGAATGGATCGAACTAAACTTTTATTCATTCTAAAGCAAAAGATCAAACTAAATTAAGTAAAAGAAAAGGATAGTGGGATGATACGATACCGGGGCACCTCCCCCAGGCTTGGCGGAAGCCAAGGGGAGTGCCCATACCCGATACTCAGTTCTCTTTTGGTGGTGAAGAAGATGGCGGTGGTGAAGAAGAAGGTAGTGGTGGTGGTGAGAAAGTAGAGGGTTTGCCCTTCGCTTCCTCCAGCTTCTGACGGAGAATAAAATTATCTATCCTCAACTCATCATTATCTATCTCGAGTTTTATTATCCTCTTGCATAACGCCTCCATGCTTTCATTTTTGAACCGGGGAGGAACCGATTCATCTTCATCTTCTGCAGAGGTCCAGCTGTAGTGCTTCTCATCCCCATTGGACTTGGGGTTTGCAATGAGATCAACAACATAGCTCTCACCCTCAGACTCTTGAGATGACATATTTTCAGATCTAACGGGAAAACAACAAGAAAAGAGGACAGAGGATATCTTCGCGATACGGTGGTTAACAGGTTCGGGAAGTATATATAGATTTTTTATGTTGGAGAACAAGTATACGGAAGAAAAACGGAGTCCGGAAGATGTCCCAGGTGGGCACAACCCACTTGGGCGCGCCGCACGCCCTGGTGTCTTGTGCCCACCAGGGGACGCTTCCTGGAAGTTTCTTTATTTCCTAAATTCTTAAATATTCCAAAACTGATAAAAAATATATTTTTGCGGCTTTTTCGGAGTCCATTTACTTACCGTATCACGTTGATGACGGGAAAATGGCGAGCGTGAAACACGCGTCCACATCATTGATACAGAGTGAAATTTAAATGCATAAAATAAAAATAGAATCAAACATTGTAGGTACATTATTTCCAGAAGTCTTACATTTACATAAAAATTCTGTTAGTTACATCTCCGAAGAGAACACCCCTGATTAAGAATTCCAACACATCTATTACATAGGATTACATCACATGCCTATTACAATAAGCTACAAGAGAAATCCTCCTTGCGGTCGACGATGAACTCCTTCTTGGTGAACTTGAAGTTTGGTTCCATGCAAGTACTCCTCTTTGATTTTATGTGTGATGTTTGGGAATACATTTCCTAGCATGCAACCATCTGCGTGTGTTCAACCTCATTTATACGTGGAATGCAGGTTGATTTTGGCTAGACATAGTTTTATCCTACGTTTGGCATATAGGATATGTATATATATATATTTTGGGAATTTTATATGACACCTTTGGTTTTGGTGGCATGGATATATGTGACATGCCAATTTTAATAAGTTATGCATCATCACATTACTACTATCATCGTGTAGCACTGATGTGGTGCCCGCGTGTAGCGTAACGGGCTGAAGCTTTCTGACACAATCTTGATGCTTTTCATGGTGCATATGATATGCGACATATTTTATTGACTCTGAGTCTAGACAGTATCAAGCCTGCCCCGAGTGGATTTTGCTTATGATATTTTGGTTTGTTTAAAGCTTATGTGGGCTACATGGAATATGCCTTATCATGTATTTTGTATGCATATGTGGGTGTGGAGTGAACCCTTTTTTATTCAGTTCTACTTTACCTCTATTACTACTAACACCGCGTAGCACTAAGATAATGCCCGCGTGCAGCGTAACCAAGAAAAGGATTGTGGAGCCATGGTATTGCATGCATCATATGACATCTATCATTTTTTGTTTTTGTTTGTACCTGACATGGTATTAGCACTAACTCCACATAGCGTCATTTCATCGGCGCCCGTGTGTAGCATAACCCAAGTAAAGTGAGTTCGTGATATTCATTTGTGATGATGCTAATAGTTTAGGCTCGTATAGCATTGGAGCAGGTTTGCAACATCTTTTATATGACTTTGGCCAAACTATGTGGCATGAATGTTTTATATAGATTTATCTTACTTGTATTACTAGTAACACCGCGTAACATGAATATTGTGTCCGCGCGTAGTGCAACCGAGTAAAATTGGTTTATGACGTGCAATTTTGATGATGCCAATAGGTTAGGCTCTTATAGCGTTGGAGCATTTCATGCCATATTTTATTTGACTTTGGACCAAATATAGTGGCCAAAATATTCTGTTTAGTTTTCTCTCACTTGTATTACTACTAACACCGTGTAGCATTACGATAATACCCACATGTAGTGTAACCAAGTGAGATTGCCTTTTTCCTTTTTGGCGCAACATGTTTTATAATACATCTCGTATGATTTTGATCTTTGTGTGTGTAGCATGAACGCATTTTTTAATTAAGTTTTGCCTTGCTTGTATTACTACTAACACCAAGTAGCATTAAGATAATGCCCTCGTGTAGCGTAACCAAGTGAAGGAAAGTCTTGGTATATTCTTGTCCGTATTACAACTAGCACGACATATAATATTTGTAGCGTAACCGAACAAGAATTATGAATTTTGTTTAGCACGTTCATAATTTATCTCCAACTTAGTCATACGAATTTCGTTTATGATGACCAAAGCAAGACAATTTTTATGAGGTTTTCATACCTATGATACTCTCTTGATTTGTATCCGCGTATAGGGACCAAACCAAGGAACGAGACGCTCATCCTGGCTTGTATCGCTAAGGGGACCGAACCAAGAAGGAGATCATTAGGACGAAGCAGATGCAACATGTAAAAGAAATATGCGTGCTCATTGATTCGTACAGCGATGACCGAACCAAGGACGAAAATTTGAGGTAGCTATAACATGCTCCTTAGTTTGTACCGCGGTGGCCGAACCAAAGATGAAATTTTAATGTAGATTAAACATGGACCTCGGTTTGTACCGCAATGGCCGAACCGAGGGCAAAAAGTTTAGGGGGATGAGACATGCTTCTTGATTTGTACCGTGATGGCCAAACCAAGAACAAGAATTTTGGGAAGATGAAACATGACCCTTGATTTGTATCATGATGGCCGAACCAAGGGCTAGAAATTTAGGAGAAGAAAGCTCCCTGGCCTGTACCACAATGGCCAAACCAGGGACTAGAGGAGAGCCATTGAATCTCACCTTTCCAACCTCCTGTCCGCAGGATGCCTGCCACCTTCTCTCCTCCTGTGCTACTGTATGTGTGTGTGATTTTTAGCACAGGAGAGGAACGAACTAAGGACCGACCCTAGAGCAGTCGAGTGATCTAGTATTTATAGGGGAGCGTGGGAGTGTAACGCTGATGCCTTGGAGGCTGTGGCGCGCGTGGAGTGTTTAACATGCACGTCGCCATCGTGCAAGACATGGGAGCACGCCCACGCTCTTTGATCATGGGATCATGGGAGTGGGCTGCTCCTTTCTCTTTTGTTTTCTATTTCTTTAATCACTAATCAACTGGCAAGGTCCCATCAGCCAGTTACTTTGCAGACATGGTCTCTCTTAATTGAGGCGTACAGCACGGTTGGGCTTGGGTCCATTGCGCCTAATATACATGCATGCATGTCTATGCATGGGATCAGGAGGAAGGAATCCATTACATGTCTGGCCATACAAGTTATCTCATGGATGCACGGCTTAGAGCAACTTTAGCAGACCCCGCATCCGTCCCCGACCCACAAAATAACCGCCAAAATGCGGGTACGGGCCGGAAAGCCTGCCCGACCAGACCCCGCATCCCGTCCCGGCCCGCAAAATTTTTTAAGGGGCGCGGCAAATTCCCGACCCTAACCCGGGAAAACGCGGGTTTCGCCCCCGTGGCTGCGGTGCGCTGCATCCCGAGAAGCAGTTGGTGGGAGGGACATTTCAGCCCCACGCTCTATTCCCCTCCTTCCGCCGCCGCCTGCCCTTGCTTCCGCCCCGCCCGTCGCCGGCGATTCAAGCCATATCTGCGGGCGGAATCGCTCCGCGGGGCCGCCCACACCCTCTCGCGCCGGTCCGCTGCACCGCCCCTCCGGATCTGGCGAGAAGAGCCTCCCCCTGTCGCCGCCGCCACTGGGGATCGACCACCGTCGAGCGCACCCCCCTCATCGCCGCCCGGGATCACCCGCCACCGGTTAGTCTCTTTTTTGTGATTTTTGCAAGCTGTGTGGTAGATTGACGCGCCGGTGTGCGTGTAGATGGAGTTGACCCCGTGCGAGAAGTTTTTGCTATCCGAGTCGTCCGATTCGGATGACTCGGATGTGGAGACCATGCTTGCGACCTTTCGGCAGCAAACATTAGTCATGGCGCTTGCCGTGAAGGAGCAAGAAGACGAGTACCGGAAGAGGAGGCGAGGATCTACTGTCGGGCGTCTGTGCATTCCTCGGAATCGCCATCTTGGGAACGAGATGTTGATGCAAGATTATTTTGCGGAGAATCCTACCTATCCTGCACAGCTCTTCCGCAGAAGGTACCGAATGCGCCGATCCCTCTTTGTGAAACTTGTTGAAGGTTGCGAGGCAAATTGCCGGTATTTTACTCAAAGAAGAAATGTTGCGGGCTTAAAGGGATTTAGTGCATATCAAAAAATCTCCGCAGCCATGCGGGTGATTGCATATGGCGTTTCGGCTGACTATGCCGATGAGTATCTTCGCATTGGTGAAGATAGCACAACTGAGTCTGTGCGTAGATTTGCGAAACTGATTGTCTGTGTCTTTGGTCCTGAGTATCTGCGGGCACCCAATGAAGATGACACAAAGAAATTGATGGCAGCTAATGAGAGGAGATGTTGGCCTGGCATGCTAGGTAGCATTGGTTGTATGCATTGGAATTGGAAAAATTGCCCCAAGGCTTGGCAAGGAATGTATTATGGCAAGTCTCCTGATGCAACAATTGTGCTAGAGGCTGTTGCATCCGAGGATTTATGGATTTGGCATTGCTTTTTTGGTATGTCGGGCACTCTCAATGATATCAATGTTTCGCACCGCTATCATTTGTTTGATAGGCTTGCTAGTGGTGATGCTCCTGCTTGCAACTACACTATCAATGGGCATGAATACACAAAGGGGTACTATCTTGCAGATGGTATATATCCTCCTTGGTGCACATTTGTCAAGAGCATCAAAGAACCCAAAACAAAAAAACAATGTGAATATGCAAGGGTGCAAGAGGCAGCCCTAAAAGACATTGAAAGAGCATTCGGTTTTTTGCAATCTAGGTTTGCCATTGTCCGTGGTCCTGCTCGTTTTTGGGATAAGAAAACCTTGAAGAACATGATGACATACTGTGTTATTCTGCACAATATGATTCTTGAAGATGAGAGAGGAATGAACTTAGAATTCTTTTACGACAATGTGGGTAGCCATGTCAAACTAGCTAGAAACCCAAACCGCATTAGAGCTTTTCTTCAGACATACAAGGAGATTGAAAATGCAGACACACACTTTCAACTTCAGCAAGATCTCATTGAGCACCATTGGCAAAGGGCTGGACAGTGACTAATTTTTGTATTCATTTGTATTTGTATTCATGACAAGTGACTAAGTTTTGTATTTGCATTATTTAAGTTTGCTACGGTGATTTGAATAATTAATTGTAATGCAGATGATTATTGTTTTATGTTCGATTTGAATAATTTAGTTTGTTTTCGATTGTTGAATTAAGTTGGATTTGATTTTTGCGGGCTGATGATATGCGGGATGCAGCGGCGCAAAGAGCAGACCCCGCATAGCCGACTCGTAAAATAGCATATTCCACGAATATGCCTTTTTACGGATCCATTTGGGGGGTCTGCATCTGTGCCAGACCGAGCCGGCCCGCAAAAGCTGTTTTGCGTGAACTGCAAACGCGTTTTGCGGGTCAGCGGGATGCGGGGTCTGCTAGAGTTGCTCTTATACATGTCTTTACATATGCATTCTTACCCAATGAATCAATGGTATTCATTTAGTTAATACACAATGGTATTTTGGTGGAACCGCACTTGTACATGTTATATTTCGCCGGCACCCGTGTCATCATTGACTCCGTGGTTTTATTTTAATATTAGAATTCTACCGTCGGTGACGGTATATATGTACGTAAGTTATCTGTCCTCTGTAAATCCCTTAAGACAAAACTTGGTGAATGTTTATTTGTTTTGCCATATTTTATAAGTGTCGGTTTAATGTGTGCATTATCAATGTTAGAATATATAATATGCCTATTTTTGTCTATCGTCGATTGAGAGGTTGATTATATTTATTTAATTAATTCTTTTCATCATAAAATGGATTTTTGTCGTTTTGCATTTATATTTTATGTGGTTTGTGCATTTTATTTTATCTTGGTCAAAATCCATGTCAACACACGTACCTCCTTATTTTCACGATTCTGGAGTGTTCCGGAAGGACTCTTATATGCGTTCTTCCGGTGTCAAAGTTTGGATAATATTACTTTCAACATTAATGGGCATACTTGAGATATAATGCTTTATTCGTTGCCCATTGACAACTTCACGTTAGTACCTTTGGAATTATTTATTTTGATGGCTCCAGACCGGTAAACCTCCTCGATAACATAGGGGCCTTCCCATTTTGAGAGGAGTTTTCCTGCAAGGAATCTAAAACGAGAGTTGTACAAAAGAACATATTCCCCAATTTTAAACTCACGCTTTTGGATTATTTTGTCATGCCATCTTTTAAATTTTTCTTTGAATAATTATGCATTTTCATAAGCTCGGGTTCTCCATTCATCTAATGAGCTTATATCAAATAACCTCTTTTCCCCAGCAAGTTTGAAATCATAATTGAGTTCTTTAATTGCCCAATATGCTTTATGTTCTAATTCAAGAGGCAAATGACAAGCTTTTCCATAAACCATTTTATAAGGAGACATACCCATAGGATTTTTATATGTTGTTCTATAAGCTCAAAGTGCATCATCTAATTTCTTAGACTAATTCTTTCTGGACCTATTGACAGTCTTTTGCAAAATTAATTTTATTTCTCTATTGTTGAGTTCAACTTGACCACTAGATTGAGGATGATAAGGTGATGCAATTTTATGGTTAACATCATACTTGGCAAGCATTTTACGAAAAGCACCATGAATAAAGTGTGAAGCACCATCAGTCATTAAATATGTAGGGACTCCAAACCTTGGGAAAATAACTTCCTTAAGCATTTTAATAGAGGTGTTGTGATCAGCACTACTGTTTGGAATAACTTTTACCCATTTAGTAACATAATCAACAACAACCAAAATATGTGTATACCCATAAGAGGAAGAAAAATGTCCCATCTAATCAAATCCCCAAACATCAAATGGTTCAACAGCAAGTGAATAATTCATAGGCATTCCTTGACGCTTACAGATATTACCTATTCTTTGACATTCATCACAAGATGAGACGTACTTACGGGCATCCTTGAAGAGAGTAGGCCAATAAAATCCAGACTGCAATACCTTATGAGCAGTTCTATCTCCAGCATGATGCCCTCCATAAGCTTCGGAGTGACATTTTCGTAGGATTTGTCCCTGTTCATGCTCAGGTACACAACATCTAATAATACCACCTACTCCTTTGTAAAGATGTGGGTCATCCAAAAAATAGTGTCTTAAATCATAGAATAATTTTTTCTTTTGTTGGTATGTAAAGCTAGGTGGTAAATATTTAGCAACAATGTAATTAACATAGTTAGCATACCAAGGAGTACTATTAGCAACATTTATTGCGGCTAACTGCTCATCAAGAAAACTATCATCAATAGGTAGTGGCTCATCAAGCACATTTTCAAGCCTAGACAAGTTATCAGCTACGGGGTTCTCGGCTCCTTTCCTATCAATGATATGTAAATCAAATTCTTGTAACAAAAGAACCCATCGAATAAGTCTAGGTTTAGCATCTTTCTTTTCCATAAGATATTTAATAGCAGCATGGTCGGTGTGAACGATAACTTTAGAATCAACAATGTGAGATCTAAATTTATCACAAGCAAACACCACTGCTAGAAATTCCTTTTCAGTAGTAGCATAATTTCGTTGGGCACTGTCAAGAGTTTTACTAGCATAATGAATAACATTTAGTATCTTATCAACTCTTTGTCCTAGAACAGCACCAACAGCATAATCACTAGCATCACACATAATTTCAAAAGGCAAGTTCGAGTCAGGTGGTTGAACAACAGGTGCAGAAATTAAGGCTTTCTTGAGTGTTTCAAAAGCTTCCAAACAATCATCATCAAAAACAAAAAGAATATCCTCTTGCAAAATTTGTAAGAGGCCTAGAAATTTTAGAAAAGTCTTTGATAAATCTCCTATAGAAACCAGCATGACCAAGGAAACTACGAATACCTTTGATGTCCTTAGGACATGGCATTTTCTCAATTGCATCAACCTTAGCTTTGTCCACTTCAATGCCCTTCTCAGAAATCTTATGACCGAAGACAATACCTTCATTAACCATAAAGTGGCACTTCTCCCAATTCAAGACAAGATTTGTTTGTTCACATCTCTGCAAAACTCGATCAAGATTGCTTAAACAATCATCAAAAGACTTCCCATAAACAGAAAAGTCATCCATGAAAACATCAACAATCTTTTCACAAAATCAGAGAATATAGCAGTCATACATCTTTGAAAGGTAGAAGGTGCATTACATAAACCAAAAGGAATACGTCTATAAGCATAGGTTCCAAAAGGACAAGTAAAAGTGGTCTTTTCTTGATCAGGTTGAGAAACATGTATTTGTGAAAAACCAGAATATCCATCAAGGAAGCAAAAGTGTGTGTGCTTAGATAATCTTTCAAGCATTTGATCAATAAAAGGTAAAGGGTAATGATCTTTTCTAGTTGCTTTGTTTAGTTTTCTAAAATCAATTATCACTCTATAGCCTCTAACAATTCTTTGTGGGATAAGTTCATTCTTATCATTAGGAACAACAGTTATACCTCCTTTCTTAGGGATACCATGAACATGACTTACCCATCTACTATCAGCTATGGGATAAATTATACCTGCTTCCAGAAGTTTTAATATTTCCGTTCTTACCACCTCTTTCATCTTCGGATTTAACCGACGTTGGTGATCAACAACGGGTTTAGCATCAGGTTCCATATTAATTTTGTGCTGACATAGAGTGGGACTAATGCCCTTTAAATCATCAAGAGTATATTCAATAGCAACTCGGTGCTTCCTTAGAACTTTCAATAATCTTTCTTCTTCATGTTCCGAAAGGTTAGCACTAATAATAACAGGATATATCTTCTTTTCATCAAGATAAGCATATTTCAAAGTGTCTGGCAATTGTTTTAATTCAAACACAGGATCACCTTTAGGTGGAGGAGGACCTCCCAGAGTTTCAATAGGCAAATTGTGTTTAAGTAGAGGACGTTGTTCAAAGAAAATCTTATCTATTTCATTTCTTTCATGCATATGTAAATCATTTTCATGGTCTAGCAAATATTGTTCTAAAGGATCAGTAGGTGCACTACAAAAAAAGACACATCCGTGACATTTTGGGCCGAACGAAATTTTTTTCTGTCATATGTATGACACTTCTATGACGATAATTGTGACAAAACCCGGTATCATCATAGATGTGGTGGGCTCCTACTTCTATGACAAAAAATCATGACAGAAAATGGGCTTTTCGTCCTGGGCGGGCCGGAGACACAGCTGCATAACATTCTTTGGGCCGTCCATGACGAAAAAAACAGTGGTAGAAGCGAGGGCGAGGAAAATTTTGGAGAGTTCCCGGTTACGGTGGGAGGTCGGGGGCCGAGCGATGCGCGTTTCTCTCGTACACGTACGCGCGTGTGTGCGAGGCGTTGGCTCTAACTGAACCCGAGCGAGGCATTGGGCTCTAACTGAACCCGAGCGATTGTACTGCAGGCTACGCGTTACTAAACCCGAGCGATCGATCGATGGCTGTTAACTGAACCCGATTGAGCGATTCCTTCGCTACTGCTGCTAACTGAAGCCGATCGATTGGATGAACAGTGAGCGTTGCGGGGGGGGGGGGGGGGGGCGTTGGATGAACAGTGAGCGGTGGCGTTGCCTCTGGATGAACAGGACCCCGTGGTGTGGAGGGATGGATGAACAGTAGACGGTGGAGGGGTGCCCGTGGAGGGGTGGTTGAACAGGATCCCGTGGTGTGGAGGGCTGGATGAACAGTAGATGGTGGAGGGGTGCCCGTGGAGGGGTGGTTGAACAGTAGCCGGTGGAGTAGCGCGCGGTGGAGGCTGGATGAACAGGAGCCCGTGGAGGCTGGAGGAGGTCGACGGTGGAGATGAACAGCATCCCGTGGAGTCCCGTTTTGCGGTACGCCACACCCCTCCCGATGAACAGGACCCCCGTTTCGACCGTAGTAGGTCCGTTTCCTCCGTTTTGCGGTACGCCACACCCCTCCCGATCAACAGGACCCCCGTTTCGACCGTAGGAGGTCCGTTTCGTCCGTTTTGCGGTACGCCACACCCCTCCCGCTCAACAGGACCCCTGTTTCGACCGTAGGAGGTCTGTTTCCTCCGTTTTGCGGCACGCCACACCCCTCCCGATCAACAGGACCCCTGTTTCGACCGTAGGAGGTCCGTTTCCTCCGTTTTGCGGTACGCCACACTCCTCCCGATCAACAGGACCCCCGTTTCGACCGTAGGAGGTCCGTTTCCTCTGTTTTGCGGTACGCCACACCCCTCCCCATGAACATGACGCATTCCGTTGCCTCCCCATGAACACGACGCATTCCGTTGCCTCAACATGAACACGACGACGACGCTGTTTCTCCGTTCCGACCCAGCCATCTACACGAGCCCATGCCGTACGTATGCGCGAGTAGGCGTTCGAGACCCTGCCCGTATGTACGTACGTGGCCGTATTTTCTTTCTTGCACCCTGGCCGCTGTACGTACGTGTACATGCTACGTGCGCGCCTCTACTACGACATGTACGCGCCTCTACTACGACACGTGCGCGCCTCTACATCGACCAGTATATATGTACGTACACGTTCGCAACCAGAATGACAACGCTACGTACGCTTCGACCAGGTGGGTCCCGACTGTCAAGCACTTCCTTGCCTACGAACATGTAGCTGGTGGGTCCCAGCAGTCAGGGGGGCGAATCGTTTTGGTTTTTTTGCCCAGACGCACTTCCTTGCGTGCGAAGATGTAGCTGGTGGGTCCCAGCAGTCAAGGGGGCGAATCGTTTTTTTTGCCCGGACGCACTTCCTTGCGTGTGAAGGTGTAGCTGGTGGGTCCCAGCAGTCAGGGGGAAAAGGTTTTTTTTCGCGAAATACGGTGGCCCGTGCGGTGGGTCCCTGCTGTCAGGTGGAGGAATCATTATTTTCCGCGTAATAAGGAGGCACTTCCTTGCTGCCGCCGTGGACCCTGCTGTCAGCCTCTCCACGTACAGTCCACGTCCGATGGAAGTCGTTCCTTGACCACGTTGACCACGCCGCGCCGAGAGCACCAGGGCGGTGGACGACGGCGAGGCCTAGGAAGGGGACGACGCGGAGCCGGTGAAGACGTGGCAGTGGATGCCCACGCGGAGAGGAGTATGAGGGTTCACTCGTTCGGCTGCGGTGTGAGGCTGCCGTCGCCGCAGGGCCTGGCCAACGATGGGAATAGTAGGGGGCGGTGAAGCCTCCGCGGCAGCACAGTCGGCCACGGGAGGCAGGAGCAGGCGGCACGACCGGCGCTGCTTTGGGCGGATGGAGCAAGAAGACCAGAGGTTGAAGAAGCACTACGGCCGTTGGATGGACATCGTACGGTCACTGGAGCTAGAATCGTTCATATTGACTAAGTTGACAAAGCCCTCCGTCCCCGTCAACTTAGTAGGCCCACAATTCAGCCTCCCACCAAGGTGGGTCCTAGCTAGCAGGGGGAGTATTCATTTTTTTGTGCGTAATAAGAGTGGGTCCGAGCTGACAGCGGGGGGAACGTTTTTTTCGTGAAATACGGTGGCCCGTCCGGTGGGTCCCATCAGTCAGGGGGGAAACGTTTTTTTCGCGAAATAAGGTGGCCCGTCCGGTGGATCCCCGCTGTCAGGTGGAGGAATAATTATTTTGCGCGTAATAAGGAGGCACTTCCTTGCGGCCGCCGTGGACCCAGCTGTCAGCCTCTCCACGTACAGTACTCTTCCGATGGAAGTCGGTCGTTGACCACGTTGACCACGCCGCGCCGAGAGCACCAGGGCGGTGGACGACGGCGAGGCCTAGGAAGGGGACGACGCGGAGCCGGGGAAGACGCAGCAGTGGAAGCCCGCGCGGAGAGAAGTACGAGGGTTCACTGGTTCGGCTGCGGTGTGAGGCTGCCGTTGCCGCAGAATAACAGGGGGTGTGGGTGAGTGGAGGGATGGCCTGGCCAGCGGTGGTAGTAGTATTGGGGAGGTGAGGCCTCCGCGGCAGCACAGCCGGCCACGGGAGGCAGGAGCAGGCGGCACGACCGGCGCTGCTTTGGGCGGCTGGACCAAGAAGACCAGAGGTTGAAGAAGCACTACGGCCGTTGGATGGACATCGTACGGTCACTGAAGCTAGAATCGTTTATATTGACTAAGTTGACAAAGCCCTTGGTACGCTCCAACTTAGTAGGCCCATAGGTCAGCCTCCGAAACGGTGCGCCCCAGATGTCAGGGGGAGGAATCATTTTTGGGCGGCCGAAGCTAAGAATATCCGAGATTGAAGAAGAAGCACGAACCGTGTGTTGACTATAATAAGTTGACAAAGCCTTGCATACGCGTCAATTTTTTTTAGGGGACGCGTCACTTAGTAGGCCCACAAGTGTGTGGCACAGAACTTATAGCCCATTTGCATTTTGTAAGAATGTACAACCCATGTTTGAATTCTAATGGAATTTACAACAGCCCATTTACAGTTTGTTAAAAGTACAGCCCATTTTCTAGCTAGGACAACGATTAATAATTTCAACCAACCATTGAAGACAGAATTCAATAAAATTTCCCACATTTTGATGGGATCCGACATGTTTTTATCCCGAAATTTCTAGTTAGATTAAATATAAATTTGTATTACGTAAAAATCCAATGAAACATTGCGCGCGCAACAATGAAAATTTAAGATTTTCAAAATCCATAAATAATATTTTATAAACTAATTTCGTGTTTGGTGCATTTTTTATAGTCACTGCCCAGTTTTTATAATTACATCCCATTTATTATTTTTTAAAGCCCATTTTCTTGTTAAGCCTAATGCATCCCTCCTAGCAAAGATTTGCAGCCCAGCGGGGCGGAGAATAACAAGTTGACCTTGCCTGGGTATTCTTCAAAAAGACGTATAGCTGGGCTAGCCATTTTCATCTTGAAAAAATTAGTATCTGGGCTGGATATGTGGCCTGGGCTAGACGGGCCACAACCCGCCCAGTTAATACCCTGCTCTCCTCTGAACAACAACGAAATCATCGCCAAGAAAAACTCTGCAGTCCTCACGCCTCAAAAACACAAATACTGCTCGAGCTGCTTGGTCCCAGATGTCGGCCGGACCTTGTGCAATTCTCTCGTTTATATTGACTACATAGGTTGACAATGGTGTTGGGACCGTGATGTCAGGAAACCAGGAGAAAGCAAAAAAATATAGTTGTACATAATAAGGAGGCACTTGCGTACGTACGGCTATGGCCCTAGTGGGTCCCTAGTGTCATCCAGTCAAAATAAAGTCATCTCCTGAATCCTCATGTTCGTTGACGATGTTAACAATGCTCGGCGCCACGGCGAGCGCAACAACTCGAAGGACAACAGAGAGGGCCTCGCGGGCCCTACGGATGGTCTGATACAGCGCCCGCTGCTCATTCAGGAAGCCAGGATCATCGGACACCTATGAGCACCTTTGAGAAACTGAGACGGCATGAAACGGTAAGGCCGCGCTTGGGAGCTCTGGTTTATTTCAAACCAGTATTAACATACAAGTGTAATTTACTCGTCATCGGAAACAACGCTTAAAATACAGGCGTAATGAAACCGAGGGCCCGAGGTCTGTAAGTAAAACCGGCGGGTTACGCGGGTAATTTGAGAGACCAGTGTATATTTTACGAGCACTGCTATATGGACGACATTACCAGACGATACATGCACGACTTGCGTATCATGCCATCCATGGGCAAGGCTGAAACAGCAGGTAAGGGCTGGATTAGCAATTGTTCGAGTGTCGTTCATCGTTTTTATCGTGTGTGAAGTACTTCCGATATTTTACTAGTTGAAATCGACCAACCAAGCGCCTTCGCCCGAGACCATCTGCTTTAATTTACAAGCGTCAGTTTTACAAGCGGTTTTGGTTGGAAAACGACGATCCAATCACGGCCTAATATCATGAGTTGGTCGGAAGATCATATGGTTTCACGTCTAACCTACCCGACTTGTCGTATAGGCTATGAATGAAACATCAGACGATGAACTTCTTAAGCACGGAAACAACAGAAGAGGATGATCTTCTTAACAAGCAAATCACTGGCATTAGATCGAAATGCAAAACAATACGAAGCATTATTCTCAGGAGGCACGGTGAACAGCTCGTGATGCAGCATGCCACAACATTCCAAGCTCAACTTTGCAATCAAACACAAGGCCTGGCATTACATAGAAAATATTCAGAACAAACTCTTAACACAGGAATATCTCAGCAGAGTAACTATTTACTTCTAAACTGAACACAGGAATAGTAAAAAACACTCGACGCTGCTCACAGCAAGGGCGTCCCACTCAAAAATATCAAATGCATGTCTTCTGGCTAACATCAATGAGCAAATTTTGACAAGGTTTTCCAATTCCAATATATTAAACTAACATCTTCTTGCTAACATCAATGATTAAACTTTGACAAGCTTTTCCCATTCAAAATATGTAATGCCTATGATCGTGGAGTCCTGTCGTAGCTTCTTGTACTTGTTTGGGCACTTTTTGCCCAGGGCACTCCACGTGTTGTTAAATTGCCAATGGTCTCTGCAGACTAGTCATGTCACCGGTGTCTAATAATACTCTGTAAAGCTTCTCGGTCATTCCTTCTGTAATGTAGCACAAACAGTGACTGCTTCTTTCTGCAAAGTGGAACGACCAACTGGACCCAGTAATGCAGCAGTTTGCCTTGGACACATTGGCTCCTTTTGTGCAGTTCAGCTAAAATCGAAGTCGGAATAAAAACGAGCTTTAATTTTGATATCCCTGTAAGCAACAATAGGTATAAGGGAAACAATTACTGAGAAATAACGGTTGATGACTTGTACTCCCAGAAGAAAAGCATCTACTGATCTACTTTATCTTAATGGGAAACAAAGCAGGAGAGTAGCAATTCTCCATCAGTGTGATGCATTCATATTGACTGAGACATTATCTTAACAATGCCTTGTTTCAAGATGTATAAAGAACGACAAAGCAGAAAAGTACCATTCCTAAAACAATGCAACTGATTAATTTTAACAGAGTCATTATCTTAACAATACCTTGGTTAAACATGTAGAAAGAACTACAAAGCAGGATAGTACCATTCCTAACAAGTGTTGCAGTTTTGAACTAAGATTCAGTAGTTAATTAATTCTAAGAGTGGCATTGCTTAATTTTACCGGCGGCATTAGATTAACGAAAAGCATAAACAATTCCAGGGGAGAGTGGGCGCAACAACAGTATGTGCTTCCATCTACTTATAAAGGGGGTGATGCAGAGTTCGTTGTAACAAAGCAACAAGCATCATGTCTGGGTTGGTCCCATTTTTGTTCACTACTTAATGGGAAAAGACAGCAATACAATAGCTTCAATTCAACATTTATTTAAAACAGTACCAATACAAGTAGCACAACATCTCAAAGCACACTGCACAATCATGTGGATGAAGGCCTGTACTGACCTTTCATGGGACGGACAAGATAAAATACGAATCTGCCAACACGAATAGGAAATCCAATCTCGTTTTGTGCAGTTGCACTGAAATCAAGCAAAGTGTTTCGCGTAGCGAAGCAAAATGTCGCAATAGCAACAAGTTGAATAGATATCCCTGTTTAAACAGAGGCAAAAAAGGAATCAATTACTGGCTAATAAAGGAGGATGAAACATGCGGCCACAAAATGGTAATCCCGCCAATCCCTAACAAGTGTTGCAGTTTTGAAATAAGATTCAGTAGTTAATTCTGAGAGTGGCATCAATTACTGGCTTATAAAGGGGGTGATGCTGAATTTGTTGTAACAAAGCAACAAGCATCATGTCTGGGTTGGTCCCATTTTTGTTCACTACTTAATGGGAAAAGACAGTAATACAATAGCTTCAATTCAACATTTATTTAAAACAGTACGAAAACAAGTAGCACAACATCTCAAAGCACACTGCACATCATGTGGTTGAGACCAAGATTTGAAACAACTCGCCACGAAGACTGGAAACAAATCTCGATCTCCTTTTGTGCAGTTCCACCAAAATTAAGCAAAGTCACCTGTGTGACATTCAACTTGAACTGCACAAAACACTCTTAAAACATAAGTGTTTCGAGTAGCGAAGCAAAATGTTGCAATAGCAACAAGTTGAATCGATAGCCCTGTTTTAACAGAGGCAAAAAAGGAAACAATTACTTGCCGATAAAGGAGGATGAAACAAACGGTGACAGAAAGAAGCATCTAACTTATCTTGGATGGAAAACAAAGTAGGACAGTAGCATTTCTAAAACGGTTGCATTGATTCATATTAACAGAGATATTCTCTTGAAACAACATTCATTAAAAAATGTAATTTATTTTTAACAGTGGCATTGCTTCAATTTTCCGGCGGCATTCTTAGATTAACAACAGCAAAATAGTTGTATGGGACATGCCAGCACCATGTGCGTCCACACGTATAAATGGGTGATGTAGAGTGTGTAGCCAAGCAGCATATATGCGCTGGTCCCATATTTGTTCTCTTTGAACCTTCTTCCTATGTGAGGGCAGCAAATCTAGTCCTGCAAAAACTACCCGACCCCCCAGTTTCTTTCCCTTTTCAACAAAGAGATCGGTTCCTTACAGATGTGTGTACTGGGTTACCCCATTTTTCCCTTTTCGACCTACAAAGCGGCTGGATAGTCAGTCTATACTACTTTCCGCCCCTCCTTTCCTCATTGAACCATGTCCTAGATTCTTGCTCCATCCCATCGCACCCTTCTTTCCACTTTGAACCAAGACCTAGATTCGACTACAGATCGAAAAAGATCCACATGCAGCTAGAGCAACGGCGGTTTCAAAGAAACTTATACCTTAGGGTCGTCCGGATGTGGCAAGGCGTGCGGCAGGAGGCCGGATCTGCCCACACTACGTACGACATCGAGGAAGAAGGGGTCGGTGCCCTCCCACACAGGCGCTGGGTGAAAGAGAACAGCACAGCCGACAGTGGATTGCCTCCCTTGCCGAAGGTGATAGAGTGAACGCTGCACCTTCTCCCTTTCCCGGTGCGACGGGATACGGACGCCTCCTTCACCAGCTGTGAGGGGTAGAGAGAGAGACAAGAGGCCAACGCAGTCTTGTTTAGATCTGGTGAAGAGAGGGTGAGAGACTGTGAATATAGAAAACCCTAGCAAATGAACGCTGAGCCTCCAGCGTGTAACATATATGTAGTGCGGCGAGCGTGTGGAGAGTGCAAACCTTAGCGACCAAGCGATGAGGCTCCCGCTTATATATATACTACTGTAGTACGGACTGAGCTCTGGTGCCTTCACTGCACCTGCTTTTGGCTGTATGACAGGTGAGCCAGCCACATTTTGGGCCCACCTGTCATAAATCCAAAGGCAGGTGCACTAAGTCAATGAAGCTGCGTCCATATAGTACTCTCGTGTATACGACTAATATATAGTGGAGTGGTTTTCTTATTCTCTCCATAACAATCGTTTTAAATTGTGTAAGTACAAAATGAAACTCTTTATTTAATGTACAGTGAAGAAAACTAGTACTACTTCCGATGAACTAACGATCCACGCCCACGCGTCCTGGTCGCACTTCCTGTCCTTCACGGTGGTATACTACCCTCCCTTATGTGAACAACCACACATGCGCCAAATTATCGGAAACGTGTGAGAGTGTGTTCAAATAAAGAATTTTAATTTCAATTATCGGAAAGGTTTGAGAGTATTACAAAGTTTGACTTCAGTCAAATCTAATATGCGGAGTAAATAAAAATGGAGGGCTACTATGTCCATCCGGGTTTTTAGTCCACACCATTTTTTAAATCAAAGTTAATAGCTGGATAAATAAAATTACGGGGGAGCTGGAGACAAAGTTGTGAGAAGGATTAGAAATCAATACAAAACTTATGCTCTTAGTACCAACGTCGATCCTTCTTCGAGGAAACATTTGGTTCATAGCCAATTGTGTGATAAAATTGCACCAACGTGAAAGACGACTGCGTCTCCAACGCAACCAAGGTGAACTGACGAAGGATATCATCTTTGTGCGTAACAAGCAAAGAGCACTGATGGAAGACAGCTTGTTTTTCATTGAAAATCGATCAGCTTCACCAGCCGACGCAACCATGAGGCGCAACCATGAGCATCGATAGGTCATCGTGCTGATGCATCATCCATTTGGCATCAAGTTTGGGTGAGGGACCTATGAAGTTCGACAAATCGTCACTGTGGTCTGTTTCTTCTCAGTAAATAACATCTAGATGTGAATTAGACAAACTGATTTTCTAACGTACCAAGAAAGAAAACTTGATCAAAAACACGCCCCCGCTTCCAGGTCGCGAGAGTCGTCGCGCACACACACATAGACATAGACATGCATATCCGTGTTTACGTAAAATTCCATTTCCATCTCCATCTCCAATCATATTTGTCCAACTGGCACATTATTTACGTTGTTAATTATATACGCAGCAATATTAACATACAGCATCTCTTGTTTACGCACGTCCGGACCGCTGCCACGCCCGGTCCTGACCAACCCGAACCCTCTTCATCACCCGCCCGTGCTTCCCGCCCAAAACGGTCAGTGCCGCATTCATGCCCGGCCAGAGCGGACGCGACCTCTCACTGGCGCCGGCATTGAAGCGGTGCGCCGGCCGAGAGAGCGTCGCCCGCGCTGCTTCCGGGTGCACGCGGCTGCTCCGCGTTCAAAGGTCGCAATAGCCGGCTACAACATGCATGTAAAAAGTTCTTGGGAGTCCGTGCTACAGCTAGCTGTCCTCCCCCAACTCGTCAATCTCTTCCAGTAGTGCTAGTACTCCATGGCGCGATCCATCGACAAGCAGGCGGGAAAGTTATCGTATACTCGGTTTGCGGTGAGTGGCATGCTGAGCGACCGTGTGGGGCCGAGCCGTGGAGGAGGGTGAGACATGAACACGAGAGACGTGATTTAAACGTTGGTTTTGCTCGATGGCGCGATCCAACGAAACGAAACGTTGGTTTCTCTCCGTTTCCATTTTTCTCCAGAAAAACGGAAACTTTCCACTCCATTTTCATTCCCATTCCAAGGTTGCCCCGTTACAACATTCCATCAAATACAAAGGAAAACTAACACGCATGCTGATGCATCTCAATGATTCACAGATCATAGACAATATTTACTTCACAACTAAAGAAAAAAGTTGTGAGAGCATGTACGAAAGAAAAACTACTGATGGGGTCACTACGACTTAAACCCTAAACCCTAAACATGATTTAATTTCCTGGCCAGGTAGAACCTGTCGAAGGAAAGACGGCTGGCACCCTCGGATCATACGATGCTTTTGTGCAGTTCCACTAAAATCGACCTGAGCATCCCTGATGGCAAAGATATTGAAGAAGTGTGATTAGAATAATAGTACTGGCACTAGTTCATGAGACATAAACTCATCACAAGTAGAAGCCGGTAGAAGTAGAGAAAGATCAACATGGAGATGGAGCTACGGCAGTGGAGCAAGCCGGCCCCAAAAGGAAGGTGGACTACCTGGGACGTCGGGCAGTAGCTAGAAGGGCGGTTGGGACGCGGCATCGGCCCATACCGCGGTGACCCCCAATTGGGACGCACCGACTGTGGGTTTTCTCCCTCGCCGATGTCGACCGCGTCTACGCAGAACATTGTTCCCTTCCCCCAGCTGCGGGATCAGGCCCGTCGTTCTATGCTTGTGAAGAGAGCAACCTAAGCAAGCAGGCTTGTAGCTTAGGCTCCTGCTAGTGTATATATAGTGGTTTTCTTTTTCTCTCCATATCAACCATTTTATATTGCGTACGTGTCATTCAAGAGTGAAATGATGGTTGCTTCTTCCGACTAACTTACTGTGTAATTTGACTGCTCCTTAGTGGCCCCTACACGTACTCCCCCTACGTGTATGCAACAGTCACACGTACACATGGACGCAAAAACGCGCGCGACGCCCTAATGCATGCATGTCCAAGCACACGACGAAACACACACGGTCACGCTCAAGTGCTCAACCTACACGTGCATGCACACACATACTCAGTCAGGGTGAGCTAGTGACCGTATAAACACCGGAATATATATATATATATATTGAGCGCAATATGCGTATTATGAAGTCCACTGACCATATTTTTACAAATATACAATGACAGACAGTGTATTTATCTCGTTTGAAATTAAGCCATATTAACCGGAGAGGAGGCAGTATGGATTAGCATTACTTTGATGTGTCCCATCAACTTGCCGAACGAGGAGAAGGTTGCAGGACAGGAGAAGCTTGCGCGCGGTGGCTCGCAGGACAAGGAGAAACTTTTGACTAATGCAAGCTCTCCCTCGCTCAGGCGGTGGACGTGCAACAGTTAATTCGGTGTCAGATTGCCAGAAGCATACACTTTACTACTAGTTCTATTATTGTTCGACTTCCCGAATAGGCGAACAGCCAAGCGCAAAGTTTACTAGTACTACTACTATAGTCTATAAAGGTACGTACTATACTAGTACTAGGAACCGGATGGAGGAGCGTCTGCACTCTTATTATAATTTTAAAATGTGATAAAGCAATCTTCAACACATTTGGTTTTCTTCGAGGGTTCTCGGATGTGATAATGGAAGTTGATTGCATGGAACACTCGCCACAATTCGCGCTTAATTCTGGCTCATATCCTGTTACAAATAGTAGCGCTCGGTAATATTTCCTCTTTTTTTATTATTCAGCATGTAAACAGGTCAGCAAACCTTGCGGCGCATCTTCGTGCGAACCGTGCTTGCTGCACTTTGAATGTGGCCGAGAGCTGGCTTGATGAAACACCTTGCTTCCTACTTCTTTTTTTGCGGGGTACCTCGCTTCCTAGTGACCAGTGTCTTGGCTGATCGTCCTAAGAATGCTTATATATGAATAAAGCTCTCTCATTTACCCGCAAAAAAGATTAAGCCATATTAACCGGAAAGGAGGGAGTATGGACTAGCACTACTTTTTGGTGTGTCCCGTCAACTCGCAGAACGAGGAGAAGCTTGCAGGACAAGGTGAAGCTCGCTTACGCCTTTTGACTAATGCAACCTACCCTCGGTGGACATGCATCAGTCCATTCGGTGTCAGATTGTCAGAGGCATACATTGTAGTACCCAACATGCAGAGTACCATCATTGTTCGACTTCACGAAGAGGCGAAGAGCCAAGCGCAGTAGTACGAGTAGTACTACTACTAGAACCGCATGGTGGAGCGTCTGTACTCTTATTTTTTTTTATCTCTAATAAAGGACACGTATATTCCGGACAAGGGCGGAAAACGGCAGCCCAACATGTAATGAATGATATCGATCAACCAACCATGCTCGAATATATCTTGGCCTCCGTGCGAGCCCGTCTGTGTGTTCTCGCTCCTCGTCTCTCTCAAGGAACGGCGGGTTGGCTCTTTGCCGTCAATTGAGATCGGTTTGCTCACACTCCTGTCCCACATGTCAGTGATATGCCAAGAGGAGGTGCGTTGACCGACTGGCCATACGCGTACTTGGGTTTGCACCTTCATACTACTCCTCCCTCCGTCACAGTTTACAGGGCGCGCTTCATTATGATGCATTTCTCTCAATGCATTTCCACCACCAGAGAGACTTTAGACGCGTTTGGTTTAATGCTCAATTAATTGGGGTGTGGTAACCGCAATCAAGGCCACAATTTTCTCTCCGTGTACTGTACTACTACGGAGTGGAGTAAGTGCATGCATGTGTGTACCCGGGGTGGAAGCACTGCATGCGTGTGTGTACGCATTATTCCCTCTAGTAATAGACGCCATGCTATAACTACCAATGCTATTTTTCAGGCCGATCGCTAGTCGCCTTGGTCCCACAGATTTTTTTTCTTTTTTCTGAAGCACACTGTATAAACAGTGATGGATGGAGTAGTATGAGCGGATTCAAAGAAGAGCGTATTGATGGTTGCTTCTTCAGAGCAACTTAAAGTGGGAAAGGTGGGGCTTATGATTTGACTGCTCATTACTCACTATTAATGCGGCGCAACGACCGGGCTGAGTCTCCCATGCGGTTGTGCACTACCCCCTCGGTTCTTAAATATACTCCGGACTATTTGTCTTTCTAGATATTTCAACGAGTGACTACTCAAATATTTGTCTTTTTAGAGATTTCAAATGGACTGGCACATACGGATGTATATAGACATATTTTAGAGTGTAGATTCACTCATTTTGCTCCGTATGTAGTCACTTGTTGAAATCTCTAGAAAGACAAATAGAATATTTAGGAACGGAGGGAGTACACATACGAAGCAAAATGAGTGAATCTACACTCTAAAATATGCCCGTTTGAAATTTGTAAAAAGACAAATATTTAGGAACGAAGGAGTATAATTTTGTGCATGGCACATGGACCCGGATGATGAAGAGGCTTCTGGCAATGCTATCAAGCTTCCATCATTTGTTTACATAATTGACGTACTATACAAATAATTTTCCAGCGACATGAAATTGTACAATGGTGTGAGCTTTCAGCTTTTGTTTCGCGTGTCTTGCCATCGATGCTCTTTCGGAAACAATAAAAAACTAACTTCCTTGCTAATGCATGTCAATTATTAGCAGATCAGAGCTAATAATTACATCACAACTGAAGACAGAGTTGTGAGAAGGTGTTAAATTAAAATTGATCCATGCTTTCATTGGTAGCAACGTCCCCCAAGCTCTGTCTAAATCAACAAGGCATGTTGGGAAAAAAGTAGCTGTCTGGAGCATGCAACATTCCGATCATTTTGTGCAGTTCCACTAAAATAGAGCTGAGCGTCCCTGTTCCAAAGATATTAAGTGTGATTATGATAATAGAGGACTGCTGATGAAACAATAAACACACAAATAGAAGCCGGTCACCTTTGCAGTCTCTCTTAAGACTAACTAGTTGGAGAAGATTAGGCTCGGAGTTGGGATGAGGAGGATAGAGCAAAACCAATCTCCCTTTGTGCAGTCACACTGAAATGTAGAGACGTTGCCCGTGTGACATTTTAGTACAACTGCACAAAACACTCTTAAGAAAAAAGTGATTTGTGCAGTTCACCAAAAGGTCGCAATAGCAACGAGTAGAAAGGAAACAATTACTGGCCAATAACAGTTGATGACACATGCGACCACAAAAAAGAAGCATATTCCTTGTCCTAAGGGAAGATAACAACACGGTTGTGTTTGTCTAAAACGGTGTGAGGACGAGAATGCAATAGGGAAAGTACGCCGGACGAGCTACGTTTTGGGCAAAGAACTATGGAAGATCCACATGCAGCGACGTGGGAAGACGGGCAATGGAGCAAGGCCGGAGGTGATACCTGGAGGTCGTCGGGATGTAACCAGGTGAGCGGCGGCGGGCGGAATCTGCGAGCAGGTGGCGTAGGCCCTGCCGCGCCGGAGCTTGGTCAGAGAGAACGACGTGTACCGCAGATCGGGACGTGCTGCCTCGGCGCCGTCAAACGAAGAAACGATGCACTTCCTCCCTTTCCCCCGGCGGACGGGATGCGGCCGGATCAGTGACCAACAGTGAGAGAGAGAGGCCACCGCACTCCCTTTCCCCCGGCGGACGGGATGCGGCCGGATCAGTGACCAACGGTGAGAGAGAGAGAGGCCACCGCAGCCTTGTGTGAGATACTCTGAAGAGCGACAAACCAGGCAGGCAGGCTCCATTGTATATAGTGAGCGGACTACCTTCTTCTCCATAAAAATCGTTTTATATTCTGTGTACGTGCCATTGAGCGCTATAATTTTATTTAAAAATAACGCGGCAACGCGTCAAGTCGAACTTTGTTTCGTGCACGCGTGGTACACGACCTCCCTAGGTAAACAACCGCTACAGGCGTTCAAATTAGCACGTGGGCTGCCATTTCGTAAAGAAATGAGCTCCACCGTGTACCCACGCGGGTGTGGCTGGGCACGAAGCGTGAGTACGTGCACGATGCACCTATTCTCTTCTTGTATACGTACACCACCTACGTGGGGTTGTGTGAGAGAGATACAAACCTAGAGAGATATAGTGTGTGGGTTCTTGAGAGTTTTGGGGGGGGGGGGTCAATCAAAAAATGTAACATATGCAATGTGTGTGAAATAGAGTCCTGAATATAACATATATATAGAGGGGGCGATCCACGAGAAGAGAGTGGAGGTATCATCGGCTTGAGGTGTCCATAGAATCGAAGAGAGGGATGATGTGTGTGTGTGTGTGCGCGCGCGCGATCGATAAAGAGTGCCATCGAATTTGTGTGTGCCCACGTCAAAGATATAGAGTGGCTGGCCTACTGGAACGTGAGATGGGACATGTGCAGTTTGTCTCTGTGGCATGGATACCTACCTGCAGCGCTCGACTATCGGTGTGTGGTGGGGGAAGAGGGAGGCCCAATTAACTATAGAGGTACACTGGCTGGTATATGTGTGGAGGAGGAGAGAGGCCTACCTCATGTATTAAGGAGATCGATCTGCCTCATGTATTAAGGGAGATCGATCGGCATCCATGCATATGTGCAGGAGAGAAATAAGGTTGGGAGAGAGACAGAGCTAGAGTGTTGGAGGGGGTGGTAGTGGAGTTGCTTCTAACAAATGGTGGGATAGGCTTGCTAGACAAATGGAGGGCACACCCGCAATATCAATAAGAGAGGAGATGGCTGCTTGTTGTCTGTGCACGTGCGTGTGAGAGACGGGTCAGGAGGCATGCACGAATGATGAGGGGGGACGATGTGGCTGTGGTAAGCAGACGTAACTACATAGGAAGATCAACCGCCCTTTGTTAGAGAAAGGAGAGACATAACTTGTGAGGTACGTCGATCGATGGGGGGGGTAGTTAAAGTTGATCTAGATATATGTTGGGAGATCGATCGGTATACATGCACGTGTGTGTTAGAAGCAAATGAGGCACGAGGAGAAGGATACAGAGAGAGGGATGCATGTAGGAGGTGGTACGAGAGGCATACTATATCGAGGGGGGAGGAGTGTGCGAGTACGAGAACGATGAAAAGAGTGGTGGGAGTGAGGCATGGACGGTGACAAGAGAAGAGGGGAAGCTTGTGTTTGTGCTAGGCACACCTAGCTAGAGAGGCATATCGATCGATGTGTGCCGTAAAGAAGGAGCTGGGGCCTATACACACCATGGGTGAACGACCTAAAGTGAAAAGAAGAATTTGCGCGATGGAGCTAGAGAATGCCAAGGGAGGGTGAGAGGGATGCGGGCGTGTGCATGCACAAGAGAAAGTTAGCGCTAGCTACACAGATAAGAGGGTTGTGTGGGTGTAAAAGACGAATAGAGATCATATATACTTCATTATAAAAAGCGAATTCGGATATTTGAAGAATTTATCATAGTGTTTCAAACCGACGCATGTGTGAATATATATAACGGTGATACACATGGTGTGGTTATGAACATGTTATACTACATTTAATATATTTTATCTCTACTCTTATAAAAAACCGAGTTGTTGATGATGGTGTGCCTGCCATCCTGCATTATAGGTCGTCCGATTTATATCTGGCGGATAGCAAGGAAACTATGATGGTTGAAGTTGGCAACAATCATGATTGTAGATTCTTATTGAAATAGAGAAACGAATTCAAATCTAGTTCGAATTGCAGCGGTAGTATAGACATTTGGAATGCACTAAAATGTTGGTATGAGTAGGTTACATGCATTATACAGCAAGCAAAAAGATTTAATCGGACATAACATGGATTCATACTCCCTCCTTCCATCTATATAGGGCGTAATGAGATTTTTAAGACCGCCTTTCACTATTGACAAGATTAATAGTACATGACATGCACAATGTGAAAATCATATCATTGAAAGAATCTTTCACAGATGAATTTAACGGTGTGCTTTGTGTAAGTTGCATGTCATATATCATTGCTCTAATTTGGTCAAAGTTAGCATCGAAAAACGCATTAGGCCCTATATAGATGGAAGGAGGGAGTAGCTTTGAATAGCATTTGTATAGTAAAACGGGGCAAGACTCTCTCTTTGTGTGGTGTGAATAGTTTTATTTTTTTTGTTTTCTTTTTGGTTGAGGGAAGTGCGAATTGATTTGGTACGTACAAGTACAATATTACTACACGTTAGGCTTGTCCCTAAAATTCAACCCGCGTCTTGTTATATCCCGAAAATTCATATATCGTGCTCCCAAAATTGGCGCCTTCACAACCCGCGCCTTGCTATCCCGAAATTACAACGCGCGCGAATACTCCCTCCAGCTGCCAAATCCCGACACACGAAATCCCCCTTCTAACCCTGAGCTGAAAGGGCCGCTAGTTCAAATCAGTGGGGGGTACTTTTGTAACACACCCTACATTTTGGACAAGCGCGTCCCTAAGTCATGCTTCACCCCCTCCCATCGCCCCCTTTTCGCTATTCGAAATCCCAGGCCGCCATAACCTCTCCGCTCCAGCCGCGAAACCCCACCCTCCTCCGTCCGCCACGTCACCGCTTCCCAGCCGGAGCCTCTTCCCCGACGACGTCGTCCACCGCAACAGCTCGACGTCCCTCGTCCACCTCCCCGGATGAGGATCCGTCATCCATCTCGCCGTTCCGCCGGTTCAGCCGCCCGGTCCTCCACCTCCAAGGAGCTGCTCCGACGATCGCCTCGTCTATCACGGCTGCTCCATCCCCACAGCGCCGCCTTAACCTGCTCCACCAGAACTGCAGCATCCTCACCGACTCCTCGGACGAAGCCGAGGCCTACTCGGCGCCACCAAAGAGGTTGTACACTCATCGCATCGCACCTTCTCCTTATCTCAACCTCCCGGCGCCGACGGTGCTCCATCCCGCACCCCCATGGAGCAGCTACCTTGAAGCCGGCGCCGCAGGCGACATCTCCAGGGCGGCTCTCCCCCAGTGCGAGGCCCCTTCGGCGGCGGCGTCCATACCAGCCGGATCTGCTGCTGCTGCTCCGGCTCTCGCTCGCTCGCTCGCGCTGCGGCTACTGCTCCGGCTCTCGCTCGATCACTCGCTCGCTCAGCTGCTGCTGCTGCTCTCCCCCTCGCTCGTGCTGCTGCTCTGCTCCGATTAAGCCACACTTCAGTCGACTGAATCGACTTTTGGGTCAGTCGATTTTCAGGGGTTGGGGAGGCTCGCCGGAGTTAAGGAAGAACCACCCGCAGCGGGGACGGGGGCTCGCCGGAGAGGTACCCTACTAACTATCTTAGGGTTCAGGGTGGGGGCCGGGGGGCCTAGAGGGCTGGCCGGGGCGGCGGTGGCGAGTTGTTTCGGGGCGGCAAGGCGGCGCTGGGGCCGGCGGTTCGGCCGGTGGTGGCTGGCGGCTCAGGGGGGTGCAGGTTGAAGATGAACTGCAGGCCCTCCCTAAACTACATGTCAAGTGCCTCTCTGCTACCATTGCATTCAGTTTCGACAGTAGCATTCAGATTCCACAGTAAATTTCAGTTTCGACAGTTAAGTTCAGAGTCAACAGTTTTTACCTCATCTGTTGTAGTCAGGTGGTTTTTGGTGATGTTAATTTTACATCCATGTTACATCATCTATTGGAGATGCTATTAGAATCCCACTTGAGATTGACGATGTCTGTCTTGTGCTGCTTCAGCCTTGACGTCTTACGGCTCACCGGAGCTGCTCCAACGACAGAACGATCCATCACAACAGAGCAGTGCCCTGGACGCCGTCTACAGATTCCTCAGATCTTCCTCCACACCTCCGACAGCCACCTCTGCCTCAACTGCTTCAGCGACCAACCCAATGATGCTGAGGTCGACACGGCTATGGCAAAGAGGTTGTACACTTGTTGCATCACTTATTACTATACATTCACGTCGATCCATTAGGGCTATTTTGGTTCAACGAAAAAACGTCGATCCACTAGTTGTTACCATCACTCTAAATTTCTGCATGCTCTCCTTACATAATCTCACCATATTTTTTTTCGTATGCATGTCAGATATTGTACACAGTCATGCTGAACATGTAGAGAAAAAGAGAAGAGTTTTGCGCAGCAATACAATGTCATGTAGACATCGCTCCATGGTGGGTTCAATGGCAAACCCTCCCCACCCCTCTCCAGATTGTAATCCAGAGGAAGATATCTGTTCTGAGGTAGATTCAGACGCCGCTGACCACTCCTATTTACCCCCCAAGGTGTTTGCTCTACCTTGGCATGATGATGTTAGTCATATCATGCATATGTTGTCTTGCAGTGCCTACTTTTGACATCATATATGTCATCTTCTTAGTTTAGACATGTTCTGTAATGCCACCTGTTTAGTTTCTATTTCATATATGGGAATTATGCAGTCTCATGTCTTTTAGCCAGCCATAATATATGTGAAATGTGCAATGCCATCCTGTTTAACCAGGCATCATATATTTGAATGATATCTTGCCCATCCTTTTCTTCATTACATTTCCATTTGTCGACAATGTTTGTACATTAAACTACTCTTCCTGTGAATCAGCCATTTGGGTGGGAGATGGAAAAATCTGGAGTGAAAACAAGGCCTTCAGAGCAGACAGTGCTACCTGTCGAAGCAGATCTCTTGTTGGGTCCCGATAGCTCCTCAAAGATGGATCCAGAGACAGATGACCAGTCCTATTCCCCCACTGAGGTGTATGCTCTAACTTGGCACGGTTATACTGCTCATATCATGCATACGTTGTCTTGCATTGCATAGTTTAGACATCATATACACAATATTCAACACCATGTGCTTAGTTCAGACATCATATCGAATGCCCTCTGTTTAGCATATAAATCACATATGTGAATTAAATGATGCGATCCTGATTACTTAGACAACATGTAGGTGAATTATGTCATGCGATCCTGTTTAGTTATTCATCATATCTTTGAATTATGTTATGCTATGCTATCCAGTTTAGATAGACATCATATATGTGAAATTATGTCATGCTATCCATTTTAGTTAAACAATATACATGTCAACTATTTCATGCCCTCTTTTTTCCACACTATCTATTGCATCTGTCTCTCATACAATGTCTGTACATTCAACTATGTTTCCTGTTTATCAGCCATTTGAATTGGAGCGGGTGATGCCAGTATCTAGCGGACTAAAAACACGGTCTTCAAATAAAACAATGCTACCTCTTGGTGGAGATACCACCCCGGTTGTACATGCACAAGAACCAGCCCTACCACACATAACCCAAACTCTCGCAGATTGTACCCCTACTGCGATGGACAGAGAACCAGCTTCACCCAATCTAACCCTAACCCCAGCCGATAGTAACCCAGTTCCTGTTGACACAGCACCATCTCCACCACAGAGCTCCCAAACAAGAGCAGTTAGTAAGGCAGCTCCAGTGCCCAAAGGGCCAGTACTATCACGACGAACCCCAACTCCACCAGTTAGTACGCCTATTCCTGTGGAGGAAGCACAACCAGCAGGTCATAGTTTAGCATCTATCGCATTTGATGTTGTTAAATTGTATGTGTGTATCTTCCCATCTTGGAAATATTATACTGAAGATGAAGGAAAATGCCAGTTGCAGGTGTTTGTCCAGGAGGAGAGGTGGGGGCGCCACCCCTAGGGCAGCCGCCCCTCCCGGCTTGGGGGGCAAGTTTCCTAGGGGGTGGGGGCGCCCAAACCCATCTAGGGTTTCCCCTGGCCGCCGCCTCCTCCTCTAGATCCATCTAGAGGGGTCGGCCCCCTCTCCCCTTCCCCCTATATATAGTGAGGGGGTGGGAGGGCAGCCACCCCCTTCCCTGGCGCAGCCCCTCCCTCCTCGACCTCTTCCTCCTCCTCCATAGTGCTTGGTGACGCCCTGCCGGAGAACCACGAGATCCACCACCACCACGCCGTCGTGCTGCCGGAGCTTTCCCTCAACTTCTCCTCTCCCCTTGCTGGATCAAGAAGGAGGAGACGTCCCCGGGGTGTACGTGTGTTGAACGCGGAGGCGCCGTCCGTTCGGCGCTAGATCGGATCTTCTGCGATTTGAATCGCCGCGAGTATGACTCCATCAACCGCGTTCTTGTAACGCTTCCGCTTAGCGATCTTCAAGGGTATGAAGATGCACTCCCTCTCTCTCTCGTTGCTAGCATCTCCTAGATTGATCTTGGTGACACGTAGGAAATTTTTGAATTATTACTACGTTCCCCAACACCTCGCTGCCTAGTTGCTTGAACACCGAGAACCCCTCTTACCTGCCATGGCGCAAGCAAGGAGCTACCAGCTAGAAAGAGGTGCCTGTCTCTGGAGAATTGTGGACGTGGAGTGGTCCATGAGTACATACCTTTTTATAACACATGCACACCGGTCAGACGGTCAAACAGAGTAACCGACGCCTCGAATTCTCACAATCTCTCTTAAATACCTCAAACTCCGCACGCCTGGGAAACACAAGTACTATCATTTTGTCTCCCCGTGCGTTCGTCCACACTACAACCACTCAACTTATTTCTAATGGTCCATATATATTCAACAGAAAACATCTCAAACACAGCTAACTTACTGTGTACGTCTGTCTGTATTCTAGAGAACTTACTGTTGAATTCATACTATTATCCATTGCCATTTTTTGTATTGAAATGATATTTATATCAAAATCTTACTATATCCCTGAATTAACTTGCATGCGTCTCCAGGTGACACCTTAGTGAAAACCTCTGTAACACACGCAGGCACGAACGTGACGCTCTCATATAACAAACAGTGTCTCCCTGGAACGCACCACCGCGACTCTCCACAACAAAGGAACGAGTTGTGACTCTGGCTAACTCGTTCGAGTTAGCCAGAGAAAATACATGTAACACACGCGTGGACAAACGTGACTCTGGATAATAAGAAGACTTGCCTCCACCGGATTCACGTCCATTCCTCTCCAAGAGAACGAGTGAGCGGAATCATTTGGAAATACCAGAAGCATACACCCGTGGTAACGAGACTCTGACCAATGCGTTAACATGCTTCCCTTGAGTTCATGTCCATGCCTCTCCAAATGAACTGGCGAGCGGAATCATTTGGAACACAAAGAACCATGAAACGTGACTCTCTCTAATAACAAACAGTGCCTCCCTAGAACGCACCACCGCGGCTCTCCACAAAAAAGGAACGAGTTGACAAGGAAAACATTTCCTTACACAGCGTCAGGAGTGTGCCTGTTGCATTAGTAACACAGTGCCAACTCGGCTTCACTTCCACGCACCTCACAGTGACTCGCCAGAGAAAATGCATGTAACACACACGTGGACAAATGTGACTCTGGCTAATAACAAGACTTGCCCCCGCCGTTTTCACGTCCATTCCTCTCCAAGAGAACGAGTGAGCGGAAACATTTGGAAATACCAAAAGCATACACCCATGGTAACGAGACTCTGACCAATGCGTTAACATGCTTCCCATGAGTTCATGTCCAGGCCTCTCCAAATGAACTGGTGAGCGGGATCATTTGGAACACAAAGAACCATGAACGTAACTCTGAGTAACGCCAAACCATGCCCCTGTGGATCACACAACAACACTAAAATCAAAAAAATGCTAACATCCCACCGACTAACAGTTAAGAAGGCAAGCAAAAAAACAAGCTCATCGAAGTACACAGAAAGTTGCACCAATCTTGATGTCCAAACGGACGGTCGAAGATTCGAGACGCTTAGCCATTTCCATAGGAGGGTGAGCGCTGGTGGCCTCACTTCCATGCGCCTCACCATGGAACGTCATAGAAAATTTCTGTAACACGCGCAGGCATGAACGTTACTCTGGGTAACACCAAACCATGCCCCCGTGGATGTCACCAAAGTAAAATAAAAAAAGCTCCCGCAGTTGAGCAAGCAAGGAAAAAAACAAGCCCATCGAAGCCCACAGAAAGTTACACCAATCTTGATGTCCAAACGGACGGTCCAAGATTCGAGATGGTTCGACCATTTCCCTCTCTCCCTCCACTACTTTCTTGCTTTTGCTTTGCCACCGAAAATCTCGAACACTTCACCAGTTCCCCTCTCTCGAACACCCTCCTCTCTCCTTCTGCCCGCATTGTCCAATCCAGCAGACCAACCAAAAATCCAAATCGCGTTCGCCTCACCCTCCAGCCGCCATCCACTTCGAGATACAGACAGTCGGTCGGTGCCCGCGAAAGCAGCAAAAACCTCTCCCTGTGGCGGCAGCAACTAACGGCGACGACCCGTGCTCGCGGCGGAGGTACCAACAGAGAGCAAGGAGAAAAACCAGCCGATGGATGCGACGAATCCCTCACAAGCAATCGAAGGTAAAAAAATATTAATCCATTACATTCCATTACCATAGTTCGATCAAAGCGATTTTCCCCCTTTTTGACGGACATGAACCCTAACCGCCACACAAAACCGTGTTTCCAAAAAGTCTGTTTAGACTTTTCTAGCAAAATTGAAATAAGGTAGACACGCGTGCAATAGGATGCTACCCCTATCCGCCACAGAAATCTGCTTGCAAGATATTTGCCTAAAACGTATTGTGCATGCCAGAACTATCTAGGACACCGCTCTAGATTCAAACTATGAGAGAATCCTTAAATTCAAAACCTGGTATTTACAGGAGATTCTATATATCCGTTGATTGTATCTGTTTCAAATTATGTGCCTCTCTCATATCAACATCCGTGCTCCAATAATAGATCTAGCTGTGTGCTTATAGCGTGAAACAATCTGTGCCTCTCCGACAAAGCCGTTTTTTGTCCACGGGATGCATCTCCTCTTTTTGTCGTGAAATTAAATTATGCTTCTAGTGCTGCTAACGCCTGGGCATTTTTATGCAGCAAGGAATGGTAATAAGGAAAACAGGGTACCAGTGGAATAGCCTGCCGTGCAGCAAGGTACTATAAAAGGCTCACACAATCCATATAACAAAAACTATGTAGCAGTAGCAGTAAGTTAACCACTTACGTCCACAAAATCCTGGGAAGTTACACTTCAATGAAAATTTTCACACACTATGTGTATTATTATTCATTCGAGAGCATTTTATCTTACCCTTTAAACCTTACAATTATTGCTCCAATTTACAGAATATCATTTGTAGTGTATTTTTTCCTATAAAAAAAGACTTCCCCTCAATGATATGGACTTGACAGCAGCCATACTGCTCACACCTGACCCTAATTTCTATCACTGATTGGCCAAAGCAAGAGTTAGGAGGAAGACTTGATATAACAAGAAAACAATGGATTGGTCGCCTTTTTAGGTCAGGAAATGAAAGAAAAGGGCTATATTATGAATCTATGTAGATTAAGTTTCAGATTCTTTTTGTGCAGTCGTGGAAGACATAGTTTTAAAACTATATCCCATTTATTTTGATGTTGCTACGTAATCCTTTTGTTACATAATCATCGTGCAGGTGACGGAGGAGGAGATATTGAAACGATTTTGTCTGAACTTAATAGTGCATATCCAGAACAACCACTCATCTCTCCTGACCCGTCAGAAAAAAGAACGAAGCGGAACATCGACAACGAAGCACCCGAGCAAGTGCCGGCACTAGCTTCCAGCAGGGAGGGCAAAAAAAAGCAAGTGACTAGCAGTAGAAAAGAGAGGCCATCAGAACCAAGACTGTCGTTCCTCCTAGACGAAAAAGACAAAAGAGAAAGGACAAAACTCAACTCATCAGCGATGATGCTACCTTGCAGCAGCAGCAGCCAAGTCCTCTAATGGTGCTCCCGCCAGCAGTTACAGGCGTCGAGAATGAACTAACTAAAACAAAGAAGAAAAACAAAAGACAACGGTTGGAAGAAGATGAGGATGATGCCAGCAAAGAGTCAGAGCGTGATGCTGTCGACGACGACGATGGCACAAAACATGATGATGATCTCATTCGTACAGAGGGCGATGACGCCGCAGAGGACAGCAACGATGATGTAAAACACATTTTCTCTATAGATTTGTGCTACCGCTTTTCACTCATGAAAACCAAACCATCCTCTATAACGAAACCCTCTTTTTCTACACAGGTAAAACCAAGACAGAAGCGCACAAAGAGGAGAAAGACAAGTGGAAAAGAATTGGCAGCACCAACGGATGATGAACAGGAGGCAACAACAAATAAGGACAAATGCGAAATCAAGGCAGGAGCAGCATTTGATTAGGTCAATAGAGCATGGAACTTACTCGAAGAACATCACCGGCAAGATGTTAGGATGGCCGGGTCTGGAAGCATAGAGAAATGCCAAATAAAGCACTCCATCTGCAAACCGCTTGCAGCACACATCTACAACAACCTGGACACAGAAAGCATGACAATAACATTCGATGAAGCTGATCAGCAGAAAGAAATCAAGATAACAAAGGAAGGCATCCACAAGGTGTTTGGATACCCAAACGGTACGCAAAAGTCAGCACCAAGGCCACGGATTTCCACCGATACAATGAGCGGACTGGTCACAGAACTTGGCCTCAAGAAAATGGATTTCCATCACGACGATCTGTTTAAAGAACTAGAAAAATTGGTGAAAGTAGATGACGAACAATCAAACAGGAAATCAGTTAAACTATTTTTCCTTATATTTTTCCACAACATTGTCTGTGGAACAACCTCCCCTACCTTCAGCAAACAAGCCATTATGGTCAAGGACTTGGACTATCCAGACAACGCGACCCTGCAGACACAAGAGCAAGCAGATCCAGCAGCCTCAAGTAGAACCCACCAGGGCTGAACACCAATGCAACGAAAAAGAAGAGAGATTGGATAAAAAACAAGAACTCAGTCGTGCAACAAACAATGGCCCTGATGGATTCTTTAGAACAACTCAGAGAATTTCAGGACATATTTGCACAAGGTACCTGACAGACAATGTGACCCTGCAGACACAAGATCAAGCAGATCCAGCAGTCTCAAGTAGACTAGTCGATGCCAACCGCACGAATGAAATCGTAGTAACAACAAAACCAAGAGAAAGGAGAAAAAGAAAGAAAGAAGAATAAGAAGACGACGAAGAGAGGAAGAGAAGAACAAAATCAAGGGACATGGGCATTGACAAGAAGAAGATAAAGCGGCAAAAACAGGTAAATAAATAGTAATGCATGGTGCCATCCGCACCCTAAAGCAAACCCCTGTTTTCATACCTCAACTGAAAAGAACTGTCTCAATGCTTTCAGGAACGTACCAATAGCACGCCAGGCCAAGATGAACTCCAACAGCAGGATGGTGTCAACAACCCCAAACACAAGAATGAATGCAACAAACAAAGCAACCTCACAACAGACAATGCTACAACAACAACTACCCCAACACAAGCACAAGATACGATCGATGTCAGAACCAGTGAAGAGGTCAGTACGAACATCCATTTTTCCTTTCAAAACTGGATAGAGTTATAAGTTAACTGACAAACCTCCAACAAAATATAGGCTCAGCTGGAGAACAATCAAGTCAGCAGTACCGCCAACCAAATGCAAGAGGCTGACCCACAATCAACCGTTAGCATAACAAACGACAAAGAAGAAGAAAACAACGAAGAGGAGGTAAACTTCCACATCCCACTACACCGAAAACTCATAATGGCGGGAAAGAAAGTGAACCGCAAACTCATATTGTTTGATCTCCAGGTATCACAAGCACTGCAAGACCAAGAGACAACCCGTGTTGAAATTCAACCCCATAGTGAACCTCAAACAGACGAAGGCATCACAGAACAGGAAGTTTGTGTACAAGAGATTTCCAGTGCCACAACATTGCAGATCACCATCACGAGTACAAAGGACAAAGCCCAAGACATCCCAGCCGATGAGAAACTAGAGACTGTTATACCTGACAAAGAAACAGTCGATGCAGGCACGAATAACCCACTCATCAACACAGAGGTAAAAATTCAACACCAACAACTCCTTTTCAAAACATCTATGATGTCTGAACTACATAATACACCCGCCACCGCAATACAAGGATTATAAGGGATGTATCACCCTTTTCTTTGAACAAATGTAGGAAACAAATGAGTACGCTGATCTCGAAGATCAAGAACTTCAAACAACAACATCTCAAGAGGTGAGGTTACAAAGCTCAGACACAAATGAAGTTCAATCTATAATTTCAATTTTTATTAAACGGGAAGAGGAAGCAAGCGAAAGCACTGGCATAGACATTGAACAAGAAAAACAAGAGGACAAGACGAGACAAGGAGAAGCCGTAGTTCCAGCAGTAGATAGTCCTGCAACTCCACAGAAAGAGGTCTTACAAAAAAAATTGTAACTGAACAATCAGAGATGCACCCATTTCTTAAATATTTTTTGTGTTGGTGCACGCACAAGAAGCTCAAGAGAGCACCAACAATCAAGACCATCAAACACAACCAGAGGAGCCCAATGAACAACCCAAACATGTTCTTCAAACGATAGACAATAATGCCACTGAAGACCAAGCCACAAAAAA
The DNA here is from genome assembly GCF_002575655.3 of Aegilops tauschii subsp. strangulata. Classification (NCBI taxonomy): domain Eukaryota; kingdom Viridiplantae; phylum Streptophyta; class Magnoliopsida; order Poales; family Poaceae; genus Aegilops; species Aegilops tauschii. Next base: position 51,110,172 of record NC_053040.3, on the reverse strand, counting down.
TTCACTCACCAAACAACAGGTACCAGAGAAAGTGGTAGCGTAAACGATTGAAAAGGTAAAGTTACGAAACCTACAACTATGAAATCATAGAATTCCTGTGTGCATAATCAAATAAACTCCAACCTACCACATCTGTATTCACTCCAATGCACGCTCACTTTGCCACCTCTATGTTTGAATAGCTACAAGAAAAAAACAAGGTCAGTGACGATGAACAGCAAAAAAAAGAGCAAGAGAAGGACCCAAAACCACCACTCAACGAAGAACACATAGAACAATCAGCAGTAACAACAACAAATACAGAGGTGAAAACACATAATACCTCTTCAGGATCTTATAGTTCAAAAACACACATTTGACATTTCACTACTTTCCTGCATCGCAGAGAGAGGAGACCAATGAGCAAAAGGAGGGCACTGAAGAAGGGCAACATGTTCTTCAAACGGCAGACATCAACGTCATAGAAGACCAAGCCCCAAAATATTCACTCACCAAAAACACGCAGCAAAGACGGCAGCAGCGAGAACGACTGAAAAGGTAAAGTTACATAAGCTGATCCTATGAAAGTATAAAATAGCTATGTGGAACCTCAAATGCAGTGCCATTAGCCACCTGTGTGTTTCAAAAGCTACAAGACAAAAACGACGGCAGCAGCGATGAACTACAAAAGAAAGAAGAAGAAGATGCCCAAAAACCTCCACTCAATGAAGAACAAGCACAACAGTTAGCAGCAGCAACGAGAACAGTAGCAGAGACAACAGAAGCAGCAACGATTGAGGAGGTAAAGTTACATAAGCTGATTCTACGAAAATATAAAGTAGTTCCATGAGAACTCAAATGCACTCAAACTTAGCCACCTTTATGATTGAACAGCTGCAAGACAAAAACCATGACAGTGACGATGAACACCAAAAGAAAGAACAGGAGGATCCCCAAGAAACTACACTCAACGAAGAACGGGTGGAACAGTCAGCATCACCAACGACAGCTCAACAGGTGAACTTGCACAAAATGTTTCCACAAAATTATGACTTAATCACAATCAAAATAGCTCAAACCACGCACCGAACGCTTCGCTATTTTCCCATAACAGCTGCTATAATTAAAATAAAGTAGCAAGTTAAATTATTTCAATGCTTTTTGAATGATAACGCAGAAACACAAAGAAGGCGACCACAGAGATACAACCAATGAAGCAAACACACAGATTGTTCCAGAGAAAGAACCAGAAACCATCAAAGAATACCCTACACCGTCGTACGATGCCAATTCCCCTGGCAGAGAGGTCAGTGCCAACCAGGTCGAGACTGGAAAACAAGACGGAAAAGACCACCAGCAAGACATGACGGTTGACAAGGAAAAACATGATGCTAAGAAAAGCACAGACGACTCAAATGAGGATGGAGCAGAAACTGAACAAAAGGGTACAACGCAAAAAGAAGAATATAACATGCCGCAAGAAACAGAAGGAGAACAAGAAAGGAACAACACTGGACAGGACATATCTTTTAGCATCGAAGCAGGCAAGACAATAGAAACTTAATTTCTATCTTGTGATCTTGTGACTTGGAATTATTTCCATTAAATTCAAAATCATCGCAGGCACAATGGAGAAAGGGGGCAAAGATAGTGATTCCATCAACAAAGCCATCGAAGACCTATACAACGTTGTATGCAACCCATGGACATAGAGAGAAATGTAAGTTCATGCAACCAACACAAAACACATTCTTACACACGATAATTTTGACTGTATCATGTGTAAACTAAAACATTTTTCTAAATACACTTTGCAGGGATGAGCTTTTCATTACAACGGACAAGTTTGATGTCAATCTAGGCCATGTCGCTGAAAGCTTCAAGGTCGGTAAATCAGTACGCACCGAAGCAATCGAGCCCATGCTAACAATCTTGAGAAAACAACTCAATGGCACAGGGAGAAAGATTCTGTCGTTAAGCAACACTGTAAGTAAAGATCACGGCAAAAGAATCACATTTAAAACAATATAAATGACTTTATAAATAGATAAACTTCCCCCATAACTGAACTGACAAATTCCCTTTATGTATCTGTGACAAAACAAGCAGCACTCGATAAAGAAAGCCGACGACGAAGACCAATGTGCTACAAAAATAATGATCAAGAACACATTAGAAAAAATTACTACCTGCCATGCTTAGATCATTTTTCAATTTGCAAGAAGAAGAAAAACTGCAAGATTATAATATGCTAAGCAGATCAGCTTGCGTATATGTTATGCAAAGTTCTCTTTTTATTTATGTTTCTAAATATAAAAAGATTTCGAAATGTTTTCTTTTTATTTTTTGTTTTGCAGTTCCTTCTTCCATGTTCGTTGCGCGGGTTTGAGCAAGACGAAACTATAAGTCATTACTTCACTATTACAGTTAACATGCAAAAACAGTGCTTTGAACTCCTTGACTCTTCAATTGCATATCCAGGCACAATAGAATTCTTCAACAATGTAACCAGCAAATTAATGAAAATATGGAAGCACGTAAGCACAGAGCTAAAGCTTTCACAAAAAAGCATCGACCATTTCAAAAGGGTCAAACTGCAGGTGCCACTTCAAGGAGAAGACACGTAAGCACTTCCAACATTTCACTTCTTGCTTTTTTTCAATGCAAGATTCACTACTACAATTACTGAAATAATTCTGTTCTTTCGTATTTTCAATGCAAAAATTACCACTACCATTGCTCCAACATTTCTCTTCTTTCTGTTTCCTGAATGCAACAATCTTACTAGTACCATTCCTCTACATGCAGAATGGACTGCGCATTCTATATGTACATGAACCTGAAGCACTACTCCAATGATGGAACAGCAGCAACCTTAGAGCCAGAACAAGTACCAGAGTTGAGGAAAAAAATTCTATATCAACTAATCAGTCAACACAGAGGGAATACCAAACTGTCATTAATCAAGTGTACAACAGGTTAGTCTTTTCAGAAACTAAACCTTACAATTTTTTCACACTAGAAGAAGCAATAGTTTTTTTAAATTATTATTTTACAGATATGCTGAAGTATGAAGTCGATATGGGAGACAAAGACATGCAACAGCCAGAATGTTGCGTACTAGAAGAGTTTCCACCAACTCCCGAGCCAAAAGAACATATTATGCATGCAACAACCACACAAGAGCATGAAGTTGTTGATATATCCAGTAAACGCAAAGAGATTATGGATGTCAGCAGCCACGCCGTCGCCCAAGAATCTTGCACAGACCACGAAGAAAAGGATCCACCAATAGAACCAGATCAACCACCACCAGACGACAAGATACCACACCATGCTGAAGAGGAAACGGACGAGCAAAATATCAACAGCAATACCCCGAGCACAGAGCAACTTGAACAAACAGGCACTGATTTAAAAGAGGATGACAGAAACAACGGCGTACCAAATACACAAGAACAGGTTTCCGAGCAGAAGAAACAACATGTTCTTCTTCAAGAAGAAACAGGCTCGACAAGCAATCAGCAAGGCACCTCCAGCACCATCTCTTTAGACTTCCTAAAACCCAAAACAACGAAAAAGCATGAAGAAGTTGATGAATTTATTTTGAGCCTTGACCCGGACCAACTGATGCAATACAATATGCTTAAACAGATGGGCCAGACATTCGATGAAATCAAAACAGCAATGATTTACCAGGAAGACTTTGAGTTCAACAAAAATGCCACGCCGTATCTGACAAGCTTGCAGCAAGAATCAGGAGAACATTCAATGGGTCAATCATCTAAGAACAGCTCAGACAAGAAAATCTCTGTCAAGAAGAGGCCGGTAAAGCCTTCAAGCAGACTCCATGGAAAAATCATGATTCCTACTTTTGTCCCAGGAGATTTCAAATTTATGAACAAAGCCAGAGCACTTCATGAATACCTATTCAGCAAAGAAGGACAGGAAGAATGCGGAAAGTTAGTACTTTCTCTTGTCACAACAAAAAAAACAAAGAAATGTTGCTCCTTTTTAAACCCACCTAACTAATGTATAAACTTTTTCTGCTTGCAGACTAAACGTATATATTAGCTCGAAGCGACCCGATTGGATTACAGGAGAACAAATAATGGAACAGCTACAGAAAGGAGATGGACAGATGGAGGGCTCCATCACAAACGCATTGTTCGAAGAATGGAAGTGCAGCAACAATACAACACAACCGATAAAGCCATACTTCCCGCAGAATTTGCAAACGTATGAAGTCCAATTTGACAAAAACACTTGCATCATTTCAGTGATTACAAAGATTGAACTAAAAAGTAGAAAACTTTTTGGTCGCGGATCGTGCTCGGTGTTAAAACTGGAGAAGAAGAAGGACTAGCAGAATTCAATGAGGACGAAGCATTGAAACAGTTTGCATCCCTTGTAACATGGAAGGAACTTTTAAAGAAAAAGCTGGTAAGTTAATAGAAATATACAAACATAATTCATTCTTCCTACAGATTGCACATTTACATGTCATTTAATTCTCCTGACAAGAATGAACTTTAACTCACTGTGTCTCCAAACACCGCAGATTATGATACCTCACAACACAGCTAAACACTTCACACTTTACGTGCTCAACAAGTACACGAGCTCCATCGACATACTTGACTCACTGAATTATAGACACGGAGGAGGAAACAATACATGGAAAACACACCATAAGGATCACCCAGAACTGGTACGACAATTCAACCTTGGTTTACTAAATTGGTTTTCCAATTCCTGCATTCCCTTTATTAATGGCAAAACCCAACAATAAAACCAAACCGTAATCACAGATTAAAAGGATGCACGCACTCATGAAGAAGCATTACAGCGAAGCGGAACTACGAGCCAACAGCGAACCGAACTGGTCGAGGATAGCAGAAATACCTAACAGAGTTTGCGTGCCAAAACAGCAGGGTACCCAATGCGGACACTTCATGGTTCAATTTGCAAAATACTGGAATGACATTGATCTCATAAAAGATGATGAGGATTTCGATGTAAGTGAATAGTACGAGAGCAACAATTTCAATTTTTAGAAGCAGCACTACTTGAATACTTCAATTATCTCATGAAAGAAAAATAAAAGAATATCCGATGACCTCCATGCAGCAAAGCAACGTAGATGCCGAGTGGAAACCATAGTTCCTTTTTACAGCCATATTTGGTGAAACAAACCAAGTAAAGTGCGAGCAACTACCTGGAAGAATCAAAGAATTTAAACCAGAAAATTCAAACTTCTTTTCCACCAACAAAGGTAAGAAAATCATTTCTGCTTATCTTTTTTTTGTAATAACCTAACCATCCCACGGTTCACCAATGTCTTTCGTATCACGAGAGCTTACGTATGACAGAAACAGATGAAACAAAAAGGAAAAAAAGATGAAGCACCAGTCCATACCCAAAACATTCTCATTGCTTCCAACACACAAAGGAGGCATCCGACCTCTTCCAACTAGTCATGAGCGACAGCTGGCAGGAGGAATACAAAAAGTGAGTTGTTTTCTATCGCACCTCAAAATAGTTGGACAGAGGCCAAAAATAATGTAAAAATCTGTTTCTCACTGACCGTGACCTCCAAAATTATTTTATCTCCCTGTCATAGCAAAACTATATTTAGGCGCATCCGCAGGGACAGTGAAAGCACGCAACTTACTGGAGCCCAACTGAAGGCAGTATTTGGTCCAAGACCAGCACAGACGAACATACCACATCATATGGAAAAGAGGGTGCTCGATGACATAGCAGAAATCTGGGAAAGCAGCCAAGATTCGAAAGAGAGTGACAGAGTAATATTAGGCCCAAACTTTGTAGAGGTAAACTTTTAAAAAGCAAAATCTTGTCTATATTGCAACACCTACTCTTTTTATATTGTTACACAGCTCTTTTTTCTAACAGTTTTTTATCATAATTATTGTTTGCAGCATATATTGAAATTAAATAAAGACAAAACTAGTGTTGCAAAATTTAAAAGTGAGTTGCGGAAAACAAAGAATTAGCTGGTTCCCATGTATCTCAAAGAAAATCAACGGAAAAAGCTCTCAACAGCAAACATGGTAACATCCCTTTCCTCCGCGACAAAATCACAAAATATCCGTTCTATCAAATTACTTTATATTAAACTGTCAGGAAACCAACAAGTATTTTGTACGCAGATATTCATTCCAATGGAGAAGCATGACCGCTACGTACTATATGTGTTGGACAAATACAAACACAAAGTTCACATTATTGGTCCTCGAGAAGCGACTCCAAAGGAATTTGAGAAAGAAAAGATAGACGTGGATAAATTGCATCTAGATGAAGCATGTCGAGTTCTTCAGGAACATGAAGATGCTCAAAAAGAAAGAGAAACACCGTTTCAGGAATATCACGCTCATAAGTCGGCAATCCTAAGCCTTTATACATAATATTTTTTTCAGTTTTACAAGTTGCAATATTAAAACAATTACAAAATGCAATTCCCAGGTACCTAGGATTAAAGAAGTCTTCAACACCATACTTGAACAAACAATGAATCCAAAGAAAACAAAATGGCAGATTCATACTGTGCAAGATGTTCTAGTGGTAGAAAAGGGTGAATCACCATTTGTTGTTTTAAAGCTTTGCATTCCTCTACAATGGTGAAAAGTTTGTCGAAGACCTGGAAGATTTGACAGTAAGTCCATATATATTTACTTATAAACAACTTTTATGCACAAACTCTAATAATATACTTATCTTCTCGGCAAAATTTCATAGGAGGAGGCCGACGACTGGAGGGCAGAGGCAATGTACATTCTCTTAAGTAGCGAGATGAATCAAGTCAAAGCTAGTGAAATGGGTGACGGGATTAGCAAGATCTTCAGCAAAAATGAAGACTAAAACTTTTGATTTAGCCCGCGAGGCTAATTCTATCTAGACGTGACAAAATAGTTTATCAATAACTCACATTTGTATGTAATGTAGTTTGAAATTGCGTGTTCATGTTGAAAAGAGAACATCATCAGAGAGTGACAGTACATTATAAACAACAGTGCCTCTTCTTATTTGTACGACAGCAGTGACTCCCAAAACGAACCCGTATGCGTGACTCTGGAGAGCACCCTCCCGTCCCTCCAGAGGCGACATGGCCCTGTGCCACCAAAGCCTGGGTCACCATGCCTCCGGGCAATATCCACACACACACATACCAAGAGCGCCTCAACCGTGGCTAGCTCCTATGCACACGTGACTGCAGATGATTCACACCCGTGCCTCCGGAGGCAACATACCAATGCCTTCGGACAATACACACATGTGCATGCACGCACATTCCTCTAGAGACTCAACCATGGCTAGCTCCTACGCACACGTGACTACACATGCTTCAAACCCGTGCCTCCGGAGGCAGCATACCAATGCCTTCGTAGGATGCACACATGTGCATGCACGCACATACCTATAGAGCCTCAACCATGCCTAGCTCTTAAGCAGACGTGACTGCACATGCTTCAAACTCGTGCCTTTTGAAACAAAGGAGCTTGCCTTTTGCACGACCTGCTGTATAAAAATTAAACAAGACGAAGGCAAGCAGGAGGTTCCCTCGCGCCGGAGGCGTCGTGTCACACCACAACAGTCAACGCGTCGCACGAACCAGCACGCCGCATGAACCAGCACGCTGCACGACCAACACACACTTCGACCTATGCCCCCCCTTCAAGATGTTTATGAAAATTAAACGAGCCGAAGGCGAGCAGGAGGTTCCCTGGCGCCGGAGGAGCCATGTCACACCACGACGGACAACGCGCCGCATGAACCAGCACACCGAGCGACCAACACACACTTCGGCCTATGCCCCCTTCAAGATGTTTATGAAAATTAAACGAGCCGAAGGCGAGCAGGAGGTTCCCTCGCGCCGGAGGCGCCGTGTCACACCACGACGGACAACGCGCCGCACGAACTAGCACGCCACACGAACAACACACACTTCGACCTATCCCCCCCCCCTTCAAGATGTTTATGAAAATTAAACGAGCCGAAGGCGAGCAGGAGGTTCCCTCGCGCCGGAGGCGCTTTTCCTCAACTTAGTAAAGTTATACACCCGTGCCTCTGCTAGTGTACACCTGTGCCTATACAGAATTCACACGATTGAACTATTCTGAAGACTGCCGTTTTACATTAAAAAGTTGTTGTTTTTTCCTTACTTGAAAGGTCACATTTGATAGTGTTGGTAGTCCCCGCCCGTAACTACCCCATAAATCTCCATTACCCGGAAATATAATGGGAACAAAAAGGGAAACTGGGAACCAACTGCGCGAACAGGTATTTTCTTTGTCTTATCGCGCGGAAAGGGAAAACGGAAAATTCTAGTAGTTCGAGGGTCAAAATGCAAAACGCACGAAACCACAAAATGGAAAGGGGAAACCGGGAACCAACCGCGCCAGCTGGTTTTCCCTTGCGGGAGCGCTGCGCGCGCGACACTTGTCACGCACGGAGTGCTCCCGAACCGCTCGTTAACTAGTTGCTCTCGATAATACCTCACATCTAACATGACATCATCTTAGTTGATTTTTTAGCACTTGTTTGTTGCTTTTTATTTGTTTATGGTTTTTCATTTTTGTTGTTGTCCAGCCCTGGGTAACTTTTGCTCGCATGGCCAGGCTTGCCACACCTCCGTGCTCGCTAAACGTATGACTACGGGATCCCTATCTTCTGTAGCCTGGCGTATGCAGTAGTACTTCCTCAAAAGAAAAAAACTATGCAGAATTCTGTCTTCAAAGAAAAAAAAAGTATGCATTCGTACATTTTGTTCTTTTACTTTTCTTTTTATGATTTATCTTCTCTTTCAGGTTTAGTTCTTCTTGTGGTTTTCTTCCAGTTTTTTCTCTCTTTTTTTAGTTTTGTGTATTATAAACATTATTCTAATATATGCTGAACATTTTACAAATATACACTTATTCATGTACGGTGAACATTTTATTTCAAATACACACTAATTAAAAAAAATAGGTTGATGATTTTTCTGAATACACACCGAACAAAAATGTTAGTATGTTGAATTTTTTTTAATATACATTGAACTTTTTCCAATGTACGGTGAACCTTTTTTAATATATATACGGTATACCTTTCACCAATCCGCACTAAAAATTTCAATGTACGCTAAACATTTCTGAAAATAAATAAAATATTAAATATATGTACATTGAAATTTTCTTTAATTTTGTTTGATTGCGCCGTGGGCCTGGTGCGTTCAACGCGTGTGCTTGTCCTTGTCTTGGGCTGCCTAGGCGTTCGTCATGCTATCCGGGGGATTTTGGGGGCCGATTTTGGGCAATGCTTCTGAACCGCAGTCCCGTGCTGTCGCTGCTCCCTTGCTAATGCTGCTAGTCGTCCTACTAGTACAAACGACAGCTCGCGTCCCTTCGTGTTGTTGCTGCTAGTTGTACTACTACACTACTACACTACACAACTCACGTCCCTTTCTGTTGTTGTTGCTAGTCGTACTACAACGCTACACTACACGTTAGCTCGTGTCCTTCTCTTCTTACCATGGAGATAATCTCGCTAGTATATTAGTTTTCTTTCCAGTAAACATGTGGGAGATGAACACATTTTGATAATTTTTAAAAAATTGTTAATCACGAACAATTTTAGAAACATGAGCAATTTTTTGAATTTTGAAACATTTATTGAATCTTGTGAATTTAAGAAAAAATCAAAATAATCAGAAAAATGAAAAAAATGAGATCAACTTTGAAAATAAAAAATTAACTGGAGAGAAAAACCAATACAGAAAAATGATAAATTAAAAATAGAAAACATGAGCAAAAGAAAACAAAACAAAACAAAAAAATGTGTCATGGCTACTTGGGCTGGCTCATCTGCGGTTTGTTTGCTGTCGAGGATGAACTTGCAACTGGGACAAAAAATGTCGGACCTCCACTGGTAAGCCGAGGGTGGACTCGTAATTGGGACTAAAAAATGTCAGGTCCTAGTTGTGAGTTGTGTTTAGACTTGCAACTGAAACAAAAAAAGGTTGGGCCCTAGTTGCGAGTCGAAGGTGGACTTGTAACTGGGACAAGAAAAGGTTGAGGCCCATTTGTGAGTCGACGGTGGACTTGCAACTGAGACACAAAAATGTCAGGCCCTAGTTGCGAATCGAGGGTGGACTTGCAACTGGGAGTAAAAAAACTCAGGCAGCAGCTATGAGTCAAGGGTGGACTTGCAATTCAGACAAAAAAAGGTTGGACCCTAGTTGCGAGTTGAGGGTGGACTTGCAACTCAGAGAAAAAGGTTGGGCCCCAGTTGCAAGTCAAGGGTGGACTTGCAACTCGGACAAAAGAGGTTGGGCCCGAGTTGTGAGTCAAGGGTGTACCTACAACTTGGACAAAAGGAAAGTCTCGCCCTATTTGTGAGTCGAGAGTGGACCTACGACTAGAACAAAAAAAGGTTGGGCCCCAATCGAGGGCGGACTTCCAACTGGGACAAAAAAAAGTCACCCCTCAGTTGCGAGTTGAGGGTGAACTTGCAAATTAGGAGGAAAAAATGTCGGGCCCCAGTTGCGACTCGAGGGTGGACTTGCAACTTGGACAAAAAAAGGTCGGACCCCAAGTTATGAATTGAGGGTGGACTTGCAACTGGGACAAAGAAAGGCCAGGTCCTACTTACGAGTCGAGGGGGTTGCAATTGGGACGAAAAAGTATCGGGCCCTAGATGCAAGTCGACTGTGGACTTGCAACTAGGGCAAAAAATGTCAGGTCCCAGTTGCGAGTCAACAATGGACTTGCAACTAGGGCAAAAAAAATGTCAGGTCCCAGTTGTGAGTTAAGGATGGACCTGGAACTGGAAGAAAAAATGGTCGGACCCTAGTTGCGAGTCGAGGGTGGACTTGCAACTCGGACAAAAGAGGTTGGGCCCGAGTTGCGAGTCAAGGGTGAACTTGTAACTTGGACAAAAGAAAAGTCTCGCCCTATTTGTGAGTCGAGAGTGGACCTACAACTAGGACAAAAAAGGTTGGACCCCAATCGAGCATGGACTTCCAACTGGGACAAAAAAAGCCAGACCTCAGTTGCGAGTTGAGGGTGAACTTGCAATTAGGAGGGAAAAATGGCAGGCCCCAGTTGCGACTCGAGGGTGGACTTGCAACTTGGACAAAAAAAGGTCGGACCCCCAATTGCGAATTGAGGGTGAACTTGCAACTGGGACAAAAAAGGCCAGGTCCTACTTACGAGTCGAGGGGGTTGCAATTGGGACGAAAAAAGATCGGGCCCTAGATGCAAGTCGACTGTGGACTTGCAACTAGGGCAAAAAAATGTCGGGTCCCAGTTACGAGTCGACAATGGACTTGCAACTAGGGCAAAACAATGTCAGGTCCCAGTTGCGAGTTAAGGATGGACTTGGAACTAGAAGAAAAAAATGGTCGGTCCCTAGTTCCGAGTCGAGCGTGGACTTGCAACTGGGACAAAATGACCAGGTTCCAGTTGCGAGTCGAGGGTGGACTTTCAACTTGAAACTAACGACGGAAACTGGATATATTTTTCATGGGAACTCTTTGCATCAATAGCCACAAAAGAAATATAACATTGAAAAAATATCTTTAATAAACATGTTTTTGATGAGAAACTCTCGCTAAAGCCCCATGTCGCCTCAAGGCGCAACAGGTGGACAAACCCAAGTGCCGACCAACCTCCACCTCCTACATCACCATTGTCGGCCAACGCCGCCTCCTGTGGACAATGGTGGTGGGCTCTCGTCCTCCTCTTGTTGGTTTTCATCGTTATGTACGAACCCTAGCAGGGACCTCATTGGCTGGCGGGTTTGGCACATGTGGTGCACAAGCTATTTGAAACTTTCCTGAATTTGAATTCGCACATGTTGATTCTAGACATAATACATGTGCAACCCGAGGCCGAAGACATGGGCGATGTGACGAGCGGTAGAGGAGTGGTCAACCCACACTAGTAGAAAAAGGGCCATTTGTCCCGGTTCATAAGGCCCATCTGTCCCGGTTGGGGAACCGGGACTAAAGGGTCGTTACTAATGCCTAGGCCTTTAGTCCCGGTTCTTACACGAACCGGGACAGATGGGCCTCCACGTGGCCGGTGCTGCGAGCCCAGCCAGGAGGCCCTTTAGTCCCGGTTGGTGGCACCAACCGGGACCAATAGGCATCCACGCGTCAGCTGTTCAGGGACTAGGGTTTTTGTTTTTTTTCTGAAAGGGGGGTGGATTTGGGGATTTTGTATGGTTAATTAAGGTGTTTCATATACTTTGTTAGGTAGCTAATTAATTAATAGAGAGAAGTGTCCTCTCTTATCTCCGTGCATGGTCGACGCTACGTACTATACGTATAGAGAGGCCCTCGACACGCTAGCTAGTAAGAAAATGAAGGAAACCATTAAGTACAGAAGTTCGTCATGCATACCGAGAGAAGTGATCGACCTCTCCTTCTCCGAGAGATTGGTCGAACAACAAGTTTTCGTATTATCTATCCGACGCTACTGGCTACATACATATACAATATGTAAGATCTCTTACAATCCCCTAGCATTTGGACTCAAGTTCCACATGGTATTCTCCGACTTTATTGATGACATGGTCAAGAAAGAATCCCGCCAATTCCTCTTGAATTGCTTTCATGCGATCTTGTGGTAGGAGTTCATTCCGCATCTGCCATGTCTAATTTGAAGAAGGGGGTTAATACATATATATGAATGAAACTCAACGGAAATGATGGTGTAATAAAATGAAATTGTGAATATTATTGCTTACGCACTTCATGTTGTCTTTTAGAGTAGCCCCGCTTATCTTTGCAAGTCGCGTTGTAGATGAACTCGCACACGGAGTATCCACAGTAATCATTCCCTTGTTCCTGCCACAAGCACTTTATGAGAAATAGAGGTCAATCAAACTGATAATGAAGCATTATAAATGACATTGATGAAAGTAGCTAGAATCAACGGGAGATGCGCGCAACTATCTAGCTAGTAGTACTTACTTTCGGGTATGTATATCGCAGCTCCTTCGGCAGTCCCGGAGCTTCTGCGGTGAACTTTTTCCAAACCCTGCAAGACAAAGAAAATAATTATTACTTGAGATATCAGGAAATGAACAAAAAGTTGCCGATATGGTGCGATAATGATCGATTGAACTTACTTGTTGAGAACTTTAGTCATGTCCGCATAGGTCTCAGGATCTTTTCGTCTCGAGTCTAAGACGGTTACTAGTCCCTGCTCAAGCTTAATCTCCAGGAGAATATAGTGGAAGCTGCACACGCATGCATAACTCATCAATTACATTACTATAACCTCGCTCGAGTAATAAGGGAAACCAAATATGCACACGTGACACGACAGTAACACTGACTCGAAGTTGTAAGGAAAGAGTATTAAATCCTTGTTTTGATTTATTATCAATGATTTGAGCAAGTTGGCCTCGGCTTCTCTGGCGCTCTTTTTAACCTGAAATTCATCTATGAGATTTGTGTTAATGAACCCAATATCATACATTTCTGCTTTTCTGCACTCGGCGATCTTCAATCTGCATAATATAGTGAGGATTATTATAATTACATGCAATGAAAGAGCTGAGCTATATATAGAGACTTAATGACAGAAGTACTACTTACAGACAGTAGCATGTGACCTTTAATTTATCGAGGGCCTTTTGATTGAAGAACTGGAAGAACTCCTCAAATGGAACATACAACAGATCAATTCCAACGAGGTCGTGCTCCTCTTTAACTCTCAGATACAAAGTATCCGTCCCCCCAGACTCTCTGCAGGTTTTCATGTACCAATCATGGAATCTTCGCATCATCGTTGTTAGAGATTTTTCATCTTTGACGAGAGGCTTCCCGTACTCGTATCTGTGTTCGTCCACCTCCAAGAAATCATAATGTACATCATCGGGCAGGTAATCTCCAAGATTTCTATAACCGGGCACCATCCCTGGATCATTAGCGATGATGTCGCTAGACACATTGAGCGGGGGGCACGATTGGTTCGCTTGTTCGCCGAGCTAGGCAATTTTTTTCCCAGCTGCTCGTCGTTCTTTTAACCTTTGATCACTGACAGTACTTCCCGACCGCTCCGCTTCGAGATATACCTTTTCAGTAACGCGCTCATAGTTGGTTATCGGCGGAGACTTTGGTGGTTTCCTCAGGGCATCGATAGTGCGCTTTCCTTTCACCGGATCTACCTTCTCCTCCGGAGGTGGATGCCTCTCTGCTTTCACCCCTTCAAGGAAGTCCTTCACTTCTTTTTGCACGATCTTCTTGTTTTCTTCCACGGTCATCTCGTACGGTAACTTCTCTAGAGGCTTGAGAGGTGGACCGTATCTGTATTGCCTCCCGCCTCTGGCTGTACTGCTAGACGTCGGAGCAGACAGAGCGGTTGCGGCTGTCTTCTTTCGTGCTTGCTTACGAGGTGGAGGAGAAGGACTATGACGCGCCAGAGCAGCCAGGGCGGTGGCAGGTCTCTTCCACCCTTGCTGGCGAGGCGGAGAAGGAGGAGGCTGGTGGCTGCTCGGGTGCGCCGGCGCGGGCGGAGCAGGAGGCGGGATGCCGCCACGCGCCGGAGAAGGAGGCTGAGTGCCCTGATCATCACTCCCCGGAGGAGGAGGCGGTGGAGGAGGCGGAGTGCCCTGACTCGCCGGAGGAGGAGGAGGTGGCGGAGGCATCCAGTTCGGAAGGTTGATGAGCTCCTTCCGCCATAGGCATGGAGTCTTCAGACAAGAGCCCAGCCGAGTCTCCCCGTCACCCGTAGGGTGGTCAAGCTGGAGGTCCTCAAATCCTTCTGTGATTTCGTCCACCATCACCCTAGCATATCCTTCTGGAATCGGCCGCAGTGAAAAGTTGTGCCAGGTTCAGGAGGTGCAACAGAGCCAACAGCCGCCTTGACTTTCAATTCCATCCACTGCGTCATAAGGTGGCAATGCTGAGACTCCGTGATAGCATCCACGGGGTAGCTAGCAGGAGTCGTGAAGACAGGCTCCTGAAGCAACTCCGTGGAAGCCACGCTGCTTCTCCGCTGAGATGGCGGGGTAGCTTCGGGTGTAGCTTCGGCAGGTCGCGTGCTACGAACTGCGTCTCGTTCCTCTAGCGCTTGTACCCTTGCGTGCAGCGCCTGTAGTTGGGTCAACTCCTTTTTCTTCTTCCTCTCCCGGCGTTTGTAACCGCCTGCATCGAGAAATCCAGCCTTCCACGAAAGGGAGCCTGGCGTGCCTCGTGTCCGTCCGGGGTGCTCAGGATTCCCGAGGGCCTCTGTGAGCTCGTCGTTCTCTTTGTCCGGAATGAACCTCCCTTGCTGCACCTTTTCGATATACTCCTGAAGCTTCTCGATGGGTGTGTTCAGCTGCTCGTTGGTCCAAACGCATTTCCCTATTGCAGGGTCCAATTTTCCCCCAACACCGAAGAACCAAGTCCTGCAACGGTCTGGCCAGCGTCGCGTCTTTGGTTCGATCACTTTATCAATGAGGTCATTCTCAGCCTTGTCCCACAACGGCCGGGCTTTCAGGTAGCCACCTGACCCCGTGCGATGGTGATGCTTCTTCTTTGCAGCATTTTTCTTGTTTGTCGCTGACATCTTCGCTGTTGTCTCAGATTTCTTTTTGGTGACAAATGCGGGCCACTGATCTTTGATCTTCTCAAATCGGCCGATGAATTCTGGAGTCTTGTCTTGGTCGACAAACGATGATTTCAGCTCATTCTTCCGCCTCCTGAATAGCTCAGCCATCTTCTTAAGAGCATAAGCCTTGATCATTGGCTTTTTAACTAGATTCTCCGGATCCTCCTCTGGCGGGAAGGTGAAATTTTCCTGCAGCGCGGTCCAAAGATCAGCTTTCTGCCTATCGCTGACATAAGGCACCTGAGAGTCTTTGTCCTTAGGCTTCAACCATTGCTCGATGCTGATCGGGATCATGTCCCCAACTAGAACCCCGCACTGAGCATTAAATTTTTGCTTGGTCCGGAGGGGTTCAATCGGTTGGCCAGCGCGATCAATGTCTATGATCGTGTACCTTTCATCCGCGCGCAACTTTCTCTTCGGGCCTCATCTCGTTACCGAAGTGTTGCTCGATCCGGAGGGCTAGAAAAGAAGAAAAAGAAGAGAGTTAATATGTGTACATACCAAAAACAATTAATGCATCAATTAGTTATAGTCAGCACATGCTTAATTAATTAATATATATACCTGGCCGGACTCCGTTCGGTCACCGGAGCTGTCATCACGGTGTCCTTCCCCCTCCATTTGGTCACCGGAGCCGTCATCATGGTGTCCTTCCCCCTCCATTCGGTCACCGGAGCCGTCATCACGGTGTCCTTCCCCCTCCATTCGGTCACCGGAGCCGTCATCACGGTGTCCTTCCCCCTCCATTCGGTCACCGGAGCCGTCATCACGGTGTCCTTCCTCCTCCATTGTTTGATCATCGTCGTAGCCTGCTTCTTCATCCTGTCTTTCCAGACCATCGGTGCATGTGTCGTTGAGAAACGACAAGACGGCATCACTTACGTGTGTGATTATCTCCCCCAACACCGCTTCTTTTGCTTCGTCTCGGGGGTGCGGATCCATAGTTTCTGCAAATATTTACAACATGGCAATTATTATTCAAACATGACAGATGGATATATTAGTGGCAAACGTTGAACTAGCTAGCTAAGCACAATAAGGAATCATATTAGTGGCCTGGCCTCGACGCTTCTCTAGGGTTTGGGGTGGCCTCGGCAACGCTTCAAGGGTTTGGGGTGGCCTCAACAACGCTTCAAGGGTTCGGGGTGGCCTCGACGACAACGCTCTTTTAACTTGGTAAATTTGGGTGGCCTCAAGAGAGTTTTTCGATCGGGTAGGGGCGCGGCGAGAGGGGGTAGGAGACCGACATTGTTTTTTTCTAGGGTTTTGGTGTCCTCGAGAGTTTTGGTCGAGCGAGAGGGCCGGGGGGGTGCTCCGGACGTCCCCCCTCACTTTAACAAAGAACGATCTTAAAAAAAGACTTGCTTCGCCGCGGGTCCTTCTTCATTTTTTCCTTTGTTTTTTCTTCTATGTTTGTTTTCGTTTTCATTCTACATTTTCGTACATATGCAAAAAAAATAAAGTTTCTATACAAAAGTGCACAATTTTTATGAACAAATTACAACATCTAAATTAACTATACATCTAAATAAATATAACTATACATCTGAAATTTTCCTAATCTTAAAACTAAACTAAACATAAACTAAAATAATTTAAAAAACATGTAAAAACATCTAAAAATAGCATCTAAAAACATCTAAAAGACATCTAAAAACATCTAAAAATCTAATAGCTAGCACGGCGCAGGGGCGGAGGGGCACGGCGGAGGGGCCGGCACCGGCGGTGCAGGGCAGGGGCGCAGGGGCGCGGGATAGGGGAGGGGCGCGGGAGCAGGCTGATGCTCACAGGGGGCGGCAGGGCACGGTGGGCGGCGCGTCGGGGCCGGCAGGGGCGCGAGGGTCGACGCCATCGTCGGGGCAGAGGGCTTCAGCGGCGGCGAAGTTGAGCAGCCTGACGGTGGCGGCGGCGACGGTGACGTCGAGCAGCCTGACGGCGTCGGTAGCGGCGGCGACGGCAAGGTGGAGCAGGGGCGTCGGGCGGCGACGGCGAGGAGGAGCAGGGGCGTCGGGGGAAGAAGTGATGGATTTGGTCAAAACTGCTAAGTGTTTTCTTATATACCCAGGGCATTGGGATCGGTTCGTGGCACCAACCGGGACCAATGACCCCTTTAGTCCTGGTTGGTGCCACCAACCTAGACCAAAGGTCTCTTTTCAATAGCCCAAAGGGCGGGAAGCGGCGGCCTTTGGTACCGGTTGGTGGCACCAACCGGGACTAAAGGGGGGCATTGGTTCCGGTTGGTGCCACGAACCGGTACCAATGCACCACTTTAGTCCCGGTTGGTGCCACCAACCGGGACCAAAGGCCTTGCATAGAGGGGTGGTGGTGGGAGTTTAGTCCCACCTCGCTAGTTGAGAGGGGCACGCAGTGGTTTATAAGCCCCACTGCCGCACCCCTCTCGAGCTCCTCTCCATTGCAGGCTTACGGGCCTAATTGTGACTGCTATGCCTGATGGGCCTATTGGGCCTTCTGCGGGCCTGAATCCTGGCCCATGGATGGGTTTCTAGTCGTATTCACGCCGTGGTGGCCCAGTAGGTGGCAAATTTTTTATTTTTTCCTAGTTTTTTTGCTTTATTTTTTTGTTTTGTTTCTACTTACAACAAAATATTTATTTATTTTATTTTATTTTGTTTCTAATTACCTATCTATTTTATTTTATGATAATTCTTTTTGCTATTAAAGTTTCTAACAAACAAAGTTCTTTATGAAAATTCTTTTTGCTTTTAATGATTTTAAACAGAAAATATTTTGATAATTTTAGTTGCATCGATTTTATATAATTTTAGTTTCATAAATTTTAGAGGTTGCTTATAATGTTTTGAACAGAAAATACTTTGATAATTTTAGTTTCATAAATTTTATTTATGTTATTAAAGTTTATTTTATTTTATTTTATTTTGTTTCTACTTATATATTTTATTAAAGTTTATATTATTTTGTTTCAAATTACTTTTTTTATAATTCTTTTTGCTATTAAATTTTCATGCATTTACTGATTATTTTGAGCTATACGACCCTGAAATTGAAAAGCATTTGAAATGAACTCTGAAAAGGTTAAAAGTTGGCATGGTATCATCATTTCACCCACATAGCATGTGCAAGAAAGTAGATAGTGTTACGGCAGATGCACTTCGTGTACAAAACGGACAATCTCTTTCGAAGTATCAGGGTATCATACGGAAACTCGTCTGTTACAAAAGGATTTCATTTTTTGAACTTATTTGAACTCCATAGCTTTTATATGTTCAAAATGCACCATTCACATCATCAATTTTCAACCCTTTCTGACTTCATTTGTTATTTTTCATGCATTTACTGATTTTTTCCAGTTATAAGACCCTGAAATTGAAAAGCACTACAAATGAACTCTGAAAAGGTTGAAAGTTGGCATGGTATTATCATTTCACCCACATAGCATGTGCAAGAAAGTAGAGAGGCTTACGGCAAAAACTGGATGCACTTCGTGTACAAAACGGACAATCTCTTTCGAAGTATTAGGGTTTCATACGGAAACTCGTCTGTTACAAAAGGATTTCATTTTTTTGAACTTATTTGAACTCCATAGTTTTTCTATGTTCAAAATGCACCATTCAAAGCCACATCATCAATTTTCAACCCTTTCTGACTTCATTTGTTATTTTTCATGCATTTACTGATTTTTTTCAGCTATAAGACCCTGAAATTGAAAAGCACTACAAATGAACTCTGAAAAGGTTGAAAGTTGGCATGGTATTATCATTTCACCCACATAGCATGTGCAAGAAAGTAGAGAGGCTTACGGCAAAAACTGGATGCACTTCGTGTACAAAACGGACAATCTCTTTCGAAGTATCAGGGTTTCATACGGAAACTCGTCTGTTACAAAGGGATTTCATTTTTTTGAACTTATTTGAACTCCATACTTTTTCTGTGTTCAAAATGCACCATTCAAAGCCACATCATCAATTTTCAACCCTTTCGGACTTCATTTGTTATTTTTCATGCATTTACTGATTTTTTCAGCTATAAGACCCTGAAATTGAAAAGCACTACAAATGAACATGGATAGATAAGTGACCAAATTAATAGTAGTTCATCATCACATTAAAACCAAAGTACATACATAGTTCAAATTGAACAACATCTAGCTCTCCAGAGCATCTAGTTAAACCATACATTGAAACTATGTAAAACCTTTCAATGCAACAACAAATGCGATCATAATCACAACTAAGGTAACAATTGATCCAACGGCATAATGATACCAAGCCTCGGTATGAATGGCATATTTTCTAATCTTTCTAATCTTTAACCGCATTGCATCCATCTTGATCTTGTGATCATCGACGACATCCGCAACATGCAACTCCAATATCATCTTCTCCTCCTCAATTTTTTTATTTTTTCCTTCAAGTAATTGTTTTCTTCTTCAACTAAATTTAACCTCTCGACAATAGGGTCGGTTGGAATATCCGGTTCAACCATGTGACGCCCCCGATTCAATCGTACACTAATCATGCATGCAAATGTGTACGATCAAGATCAGGGACTCACGGGAAGATATCACAACACAACTCTACAACATAAATAAGTCATACAAGCATCATAATACAAGCCAGGGGCCTCGAGGGCTCGAATACAAGTGCTCAATCATAGACGAGTCAGTGGAAGCAACAATATCTGAGTACAGACATAAGTTAAACAAGTTTGCCTTAAGAAGGCTAGCACAAACTTGGATACAGATCGAAAGAGGCGCAAGCCTCCTGCCTGGGATCCTCCTAACTACTCCTGGTCATCACCAGCGGGTTGCACGTAGTAGTAGGCACCTCCGGTGTAGTAGGAGTCGTCGTCGACGGTGGCATCTGGCTCCTGGGCTCCAGCATCTGGTTGCGACAACCAGGTAGAAAGGAAAGGGGGAAAAGAGGGAGAAAAGCAACCGTGAGTACTCATCCAAAGTACTCGCAAGCAAGGAGCTACACTACATATGCATGGGTATATGTGTAAAGGGCCATATCGATGGACTGAACTGCAGAATGCCAGAATAAGAGGGGGATAGCTAATCCTGTCGAAGACTACGCTTCTGGCAGCCTCCATCTTGCAGCATGTAGAAGAGAGTAGATGGTAAGTTCACCAAGTATCATCGCATAGCATAATCCTACCCGGCGATCCCCTCCTCGTCGCCCTGTTAGAGAGCGATCACCGGATTATATCTGGCACTTGGAAGGGTGTGTTTTATTAAGTATCCAGTTCTAGTTGTCATAAGGTCAAGGTACAACTCCGGGTCGTCCTTTGACCGAGGGACACGGCTATTCGAATAGATAAACTTCCCTGCAGGGGTGCACCACATAACCCAACACGCTCGATCCCATTTGGCCGGACAAACTTTTCTGGGTCATGCCCGGCCGCGGAAGATCAACATGTCGTAGCCCCACCTAGGCTCAACAGAGAGGTCAACACGCCGGTCTAAATCCTATGCGCGCAGGGGTCTGGGCCCATCGCCCATTGCATACCTGCACGTTGCGTATGCGGCCGGAAGCAGACCTAGCCTAGCAGGCGTTCCAGTCCAATCCGGCGCGCGCCGCTCCGTCGCTGACGTCAAGAAGAGCTTCGGCTGATACCACGACGTCGAGTGCCCATAACTGTTCCCGCGTAGTTGGTTAGTGCGTATAGACCAAATGGTTAGACTCAGATCAAATACCAAGAACTCGTTAAGCGTGTTATTTTTAAGTATCCGCGGACACCGACCAGGGCCAGGCCCACCTCTCTCCTAGGTTGTTTCAACCTGCCCTGTCGCTCTGCCATCAAGTAACAGTCGGGGGCCGTCAGGAACCTAGGCCCACCTCTACCAGGATGGAGCCACCTGTCCTTTCAGCCCCCTCACCAGAATCACTTGCGGGTACTCAACGAGCCGACCTGACTTTAGTCACCACATGTGTCATGTATATAAAGTATATAGTATATACCCGTGATCACCTCCCGAAGTGATCACGGCCCAGTAGTATAGCATGGCAGACGGACAAGAGTGTAGGGCCACTGATGGAACACTAGCATCCTATACTAAGCAGTAGGATAGCAGGTAAGGGTAACAACTGTAGCAACAATGACAGGTTATGCATCAGTATAGGATTAACCGAAAGCAGTAACATGCTACACTACTCTAATGCAAGCAGTATAGAGAAGGAATAGGCGATATCTGGTGATCAAGGGGGGCTTGCCTGGTTGCTCTGGCAAGGAGGGGTCGTCAACACCGTAGTTGAACTGGGGGTCGCCGGCAGTCTCAAGGTCTACCGGAAAAGATTAACGGAGGGGGAACACAATAAATAACAGAGCAATCAAAAGCATCACAAAGCAAGACATGGCAATACGCAGCGCTAGGGGTGACCTAACGCAATGCTAGGAGATATAGGTGAAGGGGTAAAACATCCGGGAAAGTATCCCCGGTGTTTCACGTTTTCGGACAGTTGAACCGGAAGGGGAAAGTTGCGTGTTTGCTATGCTAGCGATGTGTGGCGGACGAACGGACTGCGTATCCGGATTCGTCTCGTCGTTCTAAGCAACTTTCATGTACAAGGTATTTTCATCCGAGTTACGGTTTATTTTCTATTAATTTTCAAAGTTATAATAATTTTTTGAATTTATTATTAATCCGAATTACAACAGTAAGATGCTATGTGTACCCGTTATGGACTAGTCACAATGGCTTACAGGTGGGGGCAGTGGGCCTGGTTGACCCAGTCAATAATTGACTGGTCAATAGGTGAATAGTAACAGGGGTCCCGCGTGTCATAGGCTTGGCCATTTTCAAATAGATTTAACCTTCTAATTATCAGCAGGGTCCACATGTCATAGGATACAACTAAAACAAAACTAAAATAGTCTAACAGGAGCTTGTTTAGTTGGGCATTAGCACCTAATCTAAACAAAGGGCCTGGCCCCAATGTGCATTAGCCCAAGGCCATGGCTGTGACGCACGCACGGGCACAGAGGCCACAGCGGCCAAAGCTAGCAGCGGCAGTAAGCTAAGAAGCAGCAACGCTAGGAGTGACGGCGGCGTTAGCATCAGAAGCAGTGCGGGCAGCAGCGGCAAGGCAGCAGCCGACCAGGCGCGCGCGCAGCAAGCAGCAGCAGCAGGAGCTATGGAAGCAGGGGCACGCCTAGGCGGACATACGCGCGTGAGGGTGCGGCCTGGTGTGCGCCTGGTGCGACAAAGGGACAGCCAGGGGGCGCACGGGAGCGGGGCAAGAGCAGCATGCGGAGGGGGGGAACGCAGCCGACTAGCAGGGCGCGCGGGAGCACAGCCACGGGCGCCCGCGACCACGGCGACCTTTAACTACGGCGGAACGGCGACGGATCAGAGGGGGAACAAGGGGAATGGGAGTGGTGCTCACGAGGGGAGGCAGAGGACGCGGCCGGCGTGGCGGAGGAGCTCCGGTGAGGTAGATTGGGCGTCGGGCAGCGATGGCCGTTGGCGAGGAAGACGCGTCGATCCTGTCTGTGAGGTGCCGCCGAGCTCGAGGTGGTGGTCGGAGAGGACGAGGCGGACGACGGCAAGGCTCCTGGCGCGGTCCTAGGTGGCGGGGGCGACAGTGAGCACGTAGATGACGGCGGCCATGATGACGGTGGCGGCGGTCTACTGCTGGGGAGGAAGAGAGCGGCGCGTGGGGGACGAATGAGGTAGCTAGGGTTCCGTCGGGGAGGTCGAGGTGCGGCCTTATCCACCCAGGGAGTCACGGGATGGCCGACAGCGCGACATCCACGGCGTGGACGGCGTGCGAGCATTGCCTGCGCCATGGCCGCCCTCTTCTGTTCAAGTGGTAGGAGAAAAGCCCACTGGTGGGTTGGGCCTTCTGTAGTACTAGGCTTTTAGGTGAACAGTGTTAGGCTTTAACTTTTCTTCTCTTTTATTTTTTTATTTCTCTGTTTAGTTTTTCTACACTTCTTTGCATTAAGTAGAGCCACCAATGCTTTTTGTAAAACAAGAAACTTGCCTGATCAAATACTAGGCATTATTTAGTATTGCCACAAAAAGGTTGGGTGATCATTTGAATTCATTTGGATTTTTCATAAATGAAAATGGATTAATGGGGCTGTTTTGGTCACTGAGTTAATTATTTTAGGGTATTAAAATACTTCTAAAAATGTTGGTTTCTCCACCAATATTACTTAGGATTTATTTGTCACATTTAGCACATTTTAGTTTTTTATGTTTGAAAACTTTTATCGTTTAACTTTATTTTAAATTTGAATTCAAATGGGACTTGATTCACCGCGAGACTAACAACGGTAACCGTGGTGACGTGGCATCATTAGTAGAGGGTTACTGTAGCTTAACTATCCGGGCGTCACAATTCTCCTCCACTACAAGAAATCTCGTCCCGAGATTTAAGGGGGAAGTAAGGGGGAAGGGATTTAGTTACGGAATTCTAACGAGTCTTCTCGGTCTTGTTTGCTCTTCTTGAAGAGGTCGATCCATTACGTTCATGCTTTTTTTTCTCTCTTTTTTTTTGGCTCCAAGTCATCATGATGAAGTCGGCATCCTTTCTTCGGGAACTCCATCGTACTTACGAAAGAATAAAGGGTGGGTATATTCCGGGAGAACGGACCTCTGCAAGGTTGACTATCTGGTAGCTAACATCGGGGAAGGTGGTGGAAAGTAACTCTCGAACTGAAACTTAAGAAAATATCGAGAGTAAGTAAGCAGGTACCATGAGAAGTTTCAAGCGGGTAGGCAATGGTTCGATGCCTAAACAAAGTGTGAAAGGGTTCTAGAGCAACGAGAATAAGTATTGCGTCTGATACCAGAATAGAGCACTAGGAAGGTGGCCCATGAATTAAATATGAAGCCAAGCGTGAGGAATAACCAATAGAAATAGGGTTGTACAGGAGAGTCAGGTTTCGATCCTGTGGAACTGTGGGTTATGGGCCCACCATGCGGTTAAAATAGAAAGGGGGGCAGACATCTTGCACGGTCACGATAGCAAGGCATGTCAGAGGCTAGCCTGTTAGTTATGTCGGCAACAACATCGATACCAAGGGCGAGGGATGGAGAGAACCATTTTCCTGCTCATTGAACGAGGCGGACCAATAGGCAAAGTTCTCGTCCATCGGTGGTTACCGGGATGCTATCAACAATGGTAACAGGGTCTTACTGATAGAGTTGTACAACGAGGTGCTTACTAAGCAGGGAATTATCACTGCTCAGTTAAGTCAGATTACAAGAAAGCTTAAACAAGACAATGGAAAGGAAAATGCGATTATCAGGTTTAAACAGAACAATGGAAATGAAAATGTGTATACACACATATTTCGGGGGTATATCCTTCCCAAGGACAAGCGGAGCATGATATCCATGACAGGATAGAAAGTACAAACCATTTAGGTAAGGGGGGAGGAATCTCATGATATTACCCATACAACGGTGTTAGGATAAATGATAAAGAAAATTTAGCATTGTGCTTCAAATGCTCTTATTGAAAATTGGATTACCACAGACATGCTTCGAGATAGCATTGACATGGTCATCAATTAAGGTTCAGAATTTGGATGCACAAAGGATCCATCAGGAACAACTTGTAGAATAAGTTTTACAATTTCCTCATGAAAGAATGGATAACCTTGCTGAAAAGGAAACTATAACAATAGTCCTCCAATCAGGTGGGCTAGGCATGACATCACCTTACCAGGTCATATAAGACCAACGTTATAACTCTTGGATATATGTTCCAACCATCATATCCGACCGAGATTCAGATCTGATTGGTGTTAGGATACCTCAGACTCAGGATGTCTGAGAAGAAAGGTACAACACAAATTGACGGAATGACATTGTAAGATTCTCGGGAATGAACTATGGAAGCGAGTTCCGAAACAAGAGTTCATCAGTAAACCAAGGAGAGGATGAGGAGGTGGCTGATGGACTCAGCAACAATTCATCGAGAATTGCAAAGGATCCATTTCCACAATTATGTGAACAAGGAGATAGCATTTGTCAGATCAAATGATATAGTGAGATATGCTCGAGGAAAACATACCCAATTAAACATCAGTTGAAAGGTGCAGCCGAAATATGGGCTTATGTAGCATGACTGATGTTAGAATGGTGATTCGATAACCAATGCACAAGGAATGAAACTATCGTTCATTATCTTACAAGCAATAAGGTTGCTAGTAATTTTGGATTCACACATCATAGTTAAATGGCTGGTATCCTGGTTAGAATCAACACGCAGACCAAGATATGAACGGAGATGGCGAGAAGTATTACTATATCAAGAATTCTTAAGAGGTGGTGAAATTCTCACAACCTTCTTGACATAAAAGATGGTAATACTCCAAGGTAGAACATAACATAAGTTGGATAGCAAGGATCTCAAGGTACAACACAAAACATGAACAAGTTTGTGTTGGAGGGAAAACAATAATGTTGTCGATGATAACACAACTCATCGAGGGGCAAGGATGGTACTTGCCATCATGAATTTGATTGATATACTGGAAGGAGTCAAAATGTGATGATCACGACAAATTTTGTCGAGAGGCTTCACGAAGAAGCAATCGAACAACGACTGCATCAAGCAAAAGGAGTGTTGTAGCAAAAGATTTTTGGAACCACAGATACGTCTCCAACTCGAAATCGAGCTTGTTGCCGAGGTGAAACGGTAAGACAAGGAAGATCGACGTAAGCTTAGCTCATCGCCGAAAGTGGTGCTCCGGAAATAAGGACCAGGTAGCACAGTTAAAATCAGCACGATACTGATATAGCCGATCAGGCTAGAAATGACGTGATCGAGTACAAACTCGTAAGTAAAGAAGATTACTAATAGTTGTTTAATCACGATGCAGACTCGATTCAGTTATCGGTGTCCTTGAGTGTTTAATGACCCAGAGCCCGTGAAAAAAAAATTGAAATCAGTGAGAATGTAGTACTTGATGGAGAACTCATAAGATGTTATGTAGTTCCGTGATATTCTCGAGATACCATAGGGGAATACTCGAAGGTTGAGCAGAATCGAGGTTGGGCAGGCACATTGATCTGCATAAGACAAGCGATTTAACTTGTTCGAGAAATGGGACCAAAGAAAAACAATCATGGTCGGAACCACGGTTGCAAAGGACCAAGCATAGGTAAGAGAAAAAGTTATCACAAGGGGATTATTATTACTACAAGAAGCTTCCATGATAAGTTCCACCTCGGGTCCATGGGCATGAACACAAAGTTCAAGGTCTACTCCCACTTCTTTAATGCATAACCTTCCATTCACTTCTCGTCTTCAAAGAAGTTGTACTGTTGAAATATTATGTAGCGAAGCATCGAAAGAGTATGGCTCGCAAAAACTTTCAGGTTCACAGAGATTAAGGAAGGCATAGGTTCAACCCATCAGGGCATCTTAGAAACATATACCACAAATTTTTAGGGGTAATTAACACAAGCTCGAAAGTAGAGCATCGTTGTCAAAGCATTATGCATCAGGGAAAGAACTCACAAGATTTGAATGTGAATGATACCATCGGATAACAACCCAGCAATGGGTTTGGCGGTCCATAACGGAGCTGACGTGAGTATCGGTACTCAATCAGAGGAAGAAAGAATGCAAAGGCATCAGATGGGAATAACTAACTAATTCAAATCTCAAATGCAAAGGAATTGCGATTTCCAAATCAAGGGATCAGCAGCAAACGCTCTGATTAAGGATGGATAAGTTGAGTACACTTAAAGGTACAACCGACGGCAATTCGGTTGGTCGAGAACCAGTTCATGTTTAAAATGACGTCTGATCCGGAAGGATGAATTCTAGGATTTCGACTGAGGATTGCGAGGATTCACCACATATCAAATCAAAGGCTGAAAAAGACGATGACAAGGGATACTAATGAATATTGCTAGACATATGGAACGCAACCATAATGCAAGAAGACAAGTATTTGCACAGCAACAGCTGGCAGAGAATTACCGGAAGACCGGATAGTATATCAATGTACCTTGTGGATCATATGATCAACTAGTAATGAACAGTTCCTCGATAAGGGTGAAGAATTATTCGTAGGGGTATTCATGCGGTAAAGAACTGCAAGGCAGTAAGCTCAAAGGATTCTCGGGACAACAGAGAGTATTTCGGGACATCTTGTAATAACAAGATCAACGGGGAATGATTGTATGAATGGCAAGTGTATGCAGTTTTCATAGGGGTTGACGGTGGAAGGAAATCGCAAATGCGATGTCACAAAGACTCGAGAGAACATCGTACAGTAACTTCGGAATCCTCTAGTGCAGCAGGCGATCATCTGAAGTGAGGGGCTCTCCGGGAGGAAGTGGGTACGAGAACCTAATCTCAGAGTTAGTAAAATGTTTAACCCGAATAGACGAGAGATCAGAGTCCCAGAGTATAGACGAGGAATAAAAGATCCTAATACCACCCAATGGCGACGTGGACCCGTAAGCCACACAACCATGTTAGTAAAAGTTTTTTTTTAATGACTAGACTTGACTTCGGCCAAGGAGTTGTAAAGGGGATTCCTACAGGCAGTCGGCTCTGATACCAACTTGTGATGCCCCCGATTCAATCATACACTAATCATGCACGCAAATGTGTACGAGAAAGATCAGGGACTCACGGGAAGATATCACAACACAACTCTACAACATAAATAAGTCATACAAGCATCATAATACAAGCCAGGGGCCTCGAGGGCTCGAATACAAGTGCTCGATCATAGACGAGTCAGCGGACGCAACAATATCTGAGTACAGACATAAGTTAAACAAGTTTGCCTTAAGAAGGCTAGCACAAACTGGGATACAGATCGAAAGAGGCACAAGCCTCCTGCCTGGGATCCTCCTAACTACTCTCCTGGTCGTCGCCAGCGGGCTGCACGTAGTAGTAGGCACCTCCGGTGTAGTAGGAATCGTCGTCGACGGTGGCATCTGGCTCCTGGGCTCCAGCATCTGGTTGCGACAACCATGTAGAAAGGAAAGGGGGAAAAGAGGGAGAAAAGCAACCGTGAGTACTCATCCAAAGTACTCGCAAGCAAGGAGCTGCACTACATATGCATGGGTATATGTGTAAAGGGCCATATCGGTGGACTGAACTGCAGAATGCCAGAATAAGAGGGGGATAGCTAATCCTGTCGAAGACTACGCTTCTGGCAGCCTCCATCTTGCAGCATGTAGAAGAGAGTAGATGGTAAGTTCACCAAGTATCATCGCATAGCATAACCCTACAAGGCGATCCCCTCCTCGTCGCCCTGTTAGAGAGCGATCACCGGATTATATCTGGCACTTAGAAGGGTGTGTTTTATTAAGTATCCAGTTCTAGTTGTCATAAGGTCAAGGTACAACTCCGGGTCGTCCTTTTACTGAGGGACACGGCTATTCGAATAGATAAACTTCCCTGCAGGGGTGCACCACATAACCCAACACGCTTGATCCCATTTGGCCGGACACACTTTTCTGGGTCATGCCCGGCCGCCGAAGATCAACACGTCGCAGCCCCACCTAGGCTCAACAGAGAGGTCAACACGCCGGTCTAAATCCTATGCGCGCAGGGGTCTGGGCCCATCGCCCATTGCACACCTGCACGTTGCGTACGCGGCCGGAAGCAGACCTAGCCTAGCAGGCGTTCCAGTCCAATCCGGCGCGCGCCGCTCCGTCGCTGACGTCAAGAAGAGCTTCGGCTGATAACACGACGTCGAGTGCCCATAACTGTTCCCACGTGGTTGGTTAGTGCGTATAGACCAAATGGCCAGACTCAGATCAAATACCAAGAACTCGTTAAGCGTGTTATTTTTAAGTATCCGCGGACGCCGACCAGGGCCAGGCCCACCTCTCTCCTAGGTGGTCTCAACCTGCCTGTCGCTCCGCCATAAAGTAACAGTCGGGGGCCATCAGGAACGCAGGCCCACCTCGACCGGGATGGAGCCACCTGTCCTTTCAGCCCCCTCACCAGAATCACTTGCGGGTACTCAACGAGCCGACCCGACTTTAGTCACCACATGTGTCATGTATATAAAGTATATAGTATATACCCGTGATCACCTCCCGAAGTGATCACGGCCTAGTAGTATAGCATGGCAGACGGACAAGAGTGTAGGGCCACTGATGAAACACTAGCATCCTATACTAAGTAGTAGGATAGCAGGTAAGGGTAACAACTGTAGCAACAATGACAGGCTATGCATCAGTATAGGATTAACCGAAAGCAGTAACATGCTACACTACTCTAATGCAAGCAGTATAGAGAAGGAATAGGCGATATCTGGTGATCAAGGGGGGGCTTGCCTGGTTGCTCTGGCAAGGAGGGGTCGTCAACACCGTAGTTGAACTGGGGGTCGCCGGCAGTCTCAAGGTCTACCGGAAAGAAGTAACGGAGGGGGAACACAATAAATAACAGAGCAATCAAAAGCATCACAAAGCAAGACATGGCAATACGCAGCGCTAGGGGTGACCTAACGCAATGCTAGGAGATATAGGTGAAGGGGGAAAACATCCGGGAAAGTATCCCCGGTGTTTCGCGTTTTCGGACAGTTGAACCGGAGGGGGAAAGTTGCGTGTTTGATATGCTAGCGATGTGTAGCGGACGAACGGACTGCGTATCCGGATTCGTCTCGTCGTTCTGAGGAACTTTCATGTACAAGGTATTTTCATCCGAGTTACGGTTTATTTTCTATTAATTTTCAAAGTTATAATAATTTTGGAATTTACTATCAATCCGAATTACAACAGTAAGCTGCTATGTGTACCCGTTATGGACTAGTCACAGTGGCTTACAGGTGGGGGCAGTGGGCCTGGTTGACCCAGTCAACAATTGACTGGTCAACAGGTGAATAGTAACAGGGGTCCCGCGTGTCATAGGCTTGGCCATTTTCAAATAGATTTAACCTTCTAATTATCAGCAGGGTCCACATGTCATAGGATACAACTAAAACAAAACTAAAATAGTCTAACAGGAGCTTGTTTTAGTTGGGGATTAGCACCTAATCTAAACAAAGGGCCCGGCCCCAACGTGCATTAGCCCAAGGCCATGGCTGTGACGCACGCACGGGCACAGAGGCCACGGCGGCCAAAGCTAGCAGCGGCAGTAAGCTAAGAAGGAGCAACGCTAGGAGTGACGGCGGCGTTAGCATCAGAAGCAGCGCGGGCAGCAGCGGCAAGGCAGCAGCCGACCAGGCGCGCGCGCAGCAAGCAGCAGTGCAGCAGGAGCAGTAGCTATGGAAGCAGTGGCACGGCCTAGGCGGACATACGCGCGCGAGGGTGCGGCCTGGTGTGCGCCCGGTGCGACAAAGCGACAGCTAGGGGGTGCATGGGAGCGGGGCAGGAGTAGCATGCGGAGGGGGGGAACGCGGCCGACTAGCAGGGCGCGCGGGAGCACAGCCACGGGCGCCCGCGGCCACGGCGACCTTTAACTACGGTGGAACTGCGACGGATCGGAGGGGGAACGAGGGGAATGGGAGTGGTGCTCACGAGGGGAGGTAGAGGACGCGGCCGGCGTGGCGGAGGAGCTCCGGTGAGGTAGATCGGGCGTTGGGCAGCGACGGCCGTTGGCGAGGAAGACGCGTCGATCCCGTCTGTGAGGTGCCGCCGAGCTCGAGGTGGTGGTCGGAGAGGACGAGGCGGACGACGGCAAGGCTCCTGGCGCGGTCCTAGGCGGCGGGGGCGACAGTGAGCACGTAGACGACGGCGGCCATGATGACGGTGGCGGCGGTCTAATGCGGGGGAGGAAGAGAGCGGCACGTGGGGGACGAATGAGGTAGCTAGGGTTCCGTCGGGGGTGTCGAGGTGCGGCCTTATCCATCCAGGGAGTCGCGGGATGGCCGACAGCGCGACATCCACGGCGTGGACGGCGTGCGAGCATTGCCTGCGCCATGGCCTCCCTCTTCTGTTCAAGTGGTAGGAGAAAAGCCCACTGGTGGGTTGGGCCTTCTGTAGTACTAGGCTTTTAGGTGAACAGTGTTAGGCTTTAACTTTTCTTCTCTTTTATTTTTTTATTTCTCTGTTTAGTTTTTCTACACTTCTTTGCATTAAGTAGAGCCACCAATGCTTTTTGTAAAACAAGAAACTTGCCAGATCAAATACTAGGCATTATTTAGTATTGCCACAAAAAGGTTGGGTGATCATTTGAATTCATTTGGATTTTTCATAAATGAAAATGGATTAATGGGGCTATTTTGGTCACTGATTTAATTATTTTAGGGTATTAAAATACTTCTAAAAATGTTGGTTTCTCCACCATTATTACTTAGGATTTATTTTTCACATTTAGCACATTTTAGTTTTTTATGTTTGAAAACTTTTATCGTTTAACTTTATTTTAAATTTGAATTCAAATGGGACTTGATTCACCGCGAGACTAACAACGGTAACCGTGGTGACGTGGCATCATTAGTAGAGGGTTACTGTAGCTTAACTATCCGGGCGTCACAAACCACCTCCTACATAAATAAAATCTATGTCACGTTGGTCGGCATAATTTTCATAAACAATAAATGAACCAAATAGTTATAAAAAGATAATATATACCACATCCGAATCATAGACAGGACGAGGGCTGACGGGGGCGGATACCAGAACCATCGCACTATATAATAACAAGGAATAATAAAAGTAAGAAAATTAGACAAGTATCTATCTCAAGTAAGAATTTTTTTTCAGAAAGAAGATAAGAACAAGAGGCTCACCACGGTGGTGCCGGCGACGAGATCGGCGCGGGCGATCGACGTCGGTGAAGACGGGGACGGGACGTGACGGACCGCTAAACCTAGAAAAATCTCGGGGAAAATGGAGCTCGGAGGTCGAGTTTCGAGAGAAGAAATATTAACTAGTGTGGCTCGGACATTTCATCGAACACCTCATGTGCATAGGAGGTGAGCTAGAGCACCCAAATGCCCTCCTCTCGCCGGCCAGCAAAAAACAGAGCAGTGTGAAGTGCTCTGCTCGCCGGCGATGGGCTATATATAGGCAAATCATTTGTCCCGGTTCGTGGCTGGAACCGGGACCTATGGATGTGGGCCAGGAGCGAGGCCCATTGGTCCCGGTTCATGCCTAGAACCGGGACAAATGGGTCCAAACGAACCGGGACCAAAGCCCACGAGGCCCCGGCCGGCCACCTGGGCTCACGAACCCTTTTTCTACTAGTGCCAGGACCTCGTCGGAGATAGGGATGGTGCTGCGAGCCACAGCGAGTTGCAACGTCGGCGGTGGAAGCGGGGAAGAGGCTTGCGCGAGTGGGGGTGTGCAGGTTCGTCGGTGTAATCTGGCACCCAGGAAGGTTAGAGAGATGGTCGGGGGCGCTAGTAGCAATGACAGTGGGGGAGGCTACGGGAGAGCGTTGCAACGACGCGAGTGCAGTAGCGCCGCCGGTCGCGGGCGGCGGCAGCACGCAGCCCGATAGGTGGTGGATCGGGCTGCTCATGAGGAGGAGGAAGAAACCCAACAATTAGTCCGATAAAGATCCGACGCCGAAAAAATGGTTTTTTTTTCAATGGCCAAAAAATTGACTTATGGCAAAAAAAATTAGGCGACTTACAAATAGTTGCCCCATTTATCATTGATAGAATAGACTGCAACCTTACCCATTTGGGACATACCTATTCAGTTCCTCAAACTAAACAAAAATGCATCCCCTAAAAAAACTAAACAAAAATGTAAACTGTATATCATGTCTAGATTAATACTGTTTCACATCAAACGAGATACACTTTGCACATTTAGAAACAACAGCATATCACATCTAAGTAAGGTTGCCGCGTTACAAACTCACAAAGTCACAAGTAAAACACTGACTGTTTTAACCTGATCTCATGCATCCACCAGGAAGCAAGAACCTGAACCTGTGTGCGTTCTTGATCAAATAGGAAGGCAGATGCATGGCCGACGCCGATCTGGGTATTGGCCCCATCTTCTTGAAGAGATCCCTGAAGGTGTACTCCTCGGGGAGCATGTCGAACAGGTCGTCGCCGGCGCAGACGACCCGCTGGATCCTCTCCGGGTCGAGGAAGCTCTGCCGCCTCACCCGGTCAGCGTGGCTGTACGCCTTCATCTTGAACGCGAACTCGCCGATCTCCCTGAAGCAGAAGCTGCAGTGCCACCCGGCGTCCGCCAGCATCAGGTCGCTCTGCCGGGAGTGCTGGTACGCCGTGCGCTCGCTGAAGACGTGCGCCGTCGCCCTCCAGCTGCCGCGGTCCACGGGGAACTCGAAGGAGTAGACGTAGTTCTCCAGCTGCAGGTGCATCACCGGCGGCACCCCCTCGCACCACCGCAGCAGCTGCACCGTCTCCGGGCTCGGGATCTCGTCCGCGTCCGCCATGATCACCACGTCCCCGCCCGCGACGCCCGACCGCCGCAGCAGCGCGTTCAGCGCGCGCCGGTGCCCGGCCTCCACGTCGAACGGCTCTTCCCGGCGGCGACCTGGCGATGACCCCGGTGTGGCGATGGGGAGCCTGTCGTAGACGATCTTGGACCTCGCGAACGCGAAGCGCTCCAGGTTCTCGGCGAAGGAGAGCGGCTTGGGGATGCCGGTGAAGGTGGCGTTGGCCTCCAGGATGACCAGCTTGTGGACGTAGGGGAGCAGCTCGCGGTACCGGATCTCCAGGATGTCCAGCTCGTTGTTGAAGAGGACGGCGTCGAAGATGCGGCGAGGGGAGGCGCGGGCGCGCCAGCCGTGGAGCGCGCACAGCTCCGTCATGGAGGTGTTGGGGGCGTAGTAGTGCGGGATGACGGTGAAGGGCTTGGGCGGAGTGTCCCACAGCGGCCGCAGGAAGTAGGTGATGCTCCGGTGGTGCTGGATTATGACACCAATAATGGTCACCGCAGACAGAACAAGAGCAATGGCGGGTATCGCCGACTTCAACTTGGCAGGTAGTATGAGTCGTCGTCTCTTTCCTACGACTCTTGCTGCCAGGTTAAAAGGCCGATAATCCGAGCTTCCGGCCATGATGATGATGATGACACAAATACTCCACAACAAAAGGAAATGAAATTAAGTTTCTTTCAGTAGCATAATATGACAGTTGTCCAATTCATGAAGCAATCTCCCTCTCTCTTACTCCGCCGCTGTAAGTAACCTGCATGATTTGATGCAAGAAAAGAGCAGAGAATGAGCAATAAATTGGTACAGTTAATTAAGAAAGGCTGCCATGCAACATTAATTAGTCTGTTGGGCAAAAATGGGAAGCACATAGGCAGTAAGATTTTTTGTAGTTTGACAAGACAGCTTTACAAAAAACAGATTAAGAAAAAGATAAAACACCCACTAGGTTCTGATGAGCTGCAAGAACCGAAGATCATAGAGGCGTGAGTTAAGACAAGAAGCAGATTTGTACATGCAGAAATCTAGCCGGTAAGAAGTTGAGGAGATAGATAAACCAAAGAAAAGCATCACCTGTAATTATCAGAGAAGCTAGCCTAACTATTATTCAGAACGAGAGATTCTTCAGACCACGAAACCTTACGGAGAACCTGACGCTGTAAGTAACCTGCATGACGGAAGAAGAGAGCAGAGAATGAGCAATAAAGTGGTACAATTAATTAAGAAGGGCTGCCATGCAGCATTAGTCTGTTAGACAAAAATGGAAAGCACATATACAGGTAACATTTTTTTTTGTTTTTGTTTGGGAAGGCAGCTTATTACAAAGCCAGATTCAGAAAAAGAGATCATCGCGTTAGATGGAGGAAAAGAAGCAGATATGTACAAGCAAGCAAGAAAGCAGAAAAGTAAAGCAAAAGAGGAAAACCGAAGCAATAAAACTTGAGGAGATAAACAGAAGCAGATATGTGGCCTATCTCTATTATTCAGAAGGAGAGATTCTTCAGACCACAAAACCTTACGGAGAATCGGAGATAACCAACCTTGAAATTCGACCACGCAACACACAAGCAGTCAGGCAAGATTGAGGCTGGGGAAGCACAGGCAGAGAGGGAGGGGGGAACGATTGGCACCAATTCAAAACTCGCAAAGTACAGGTACGTACCTGATGCCCAAGGAAGAATTCCCCAACGCCAACGGAGGACCGGACCGCCGGACGGGAGGAAGACGAAGAAGATATCTGGAGTAGAATGGAGTACTACTCCACTCCACGCCTTGGCTTTGGAGGATCCGTCAGCTCTTTCAGGTTTGAACCGACCGAAATGCTCTGACTTGATCTCCCGGCCCGGGACCGGCACCTATTTTATTTTCGTTCTTTCTCGTCGTCCATGCAAAATTCCAAGCTCGCTTCGACAGGGACTGCCCGGCCAGCACACGTCATTTACTTCTTCCTATGTATGCACTCTCACGTGTGGGACTGTGGGCACCAATTTCTCACGGTCACGGTGGAGTGCAAAACAGCCGCGTCAGCCAGCCGGCCGTTTCTGCTGCTGATTGGTTCCGCCGGCCCACTCGAAACGGCGGATAAGACAAATTCTGTTTTTTGAGGGGGAAAGACGAGACAAATTCAGCCAGGGCCTCTTTACGAATCTAATCATCATTCCTTCTCGTTCATTGCCCGGGTTTAGAGCACCTGCAGCCCGACATACTCCCTCCGTTCCGTTCCTAAATATAAGTCTTTTTACACATTTCAATATAGACATGCGGATGTATATAAACGTATTTTAGAGTGTAAATTCACCCATTTTACCCCGTATGTAGTCATATTAGAATCTCTAAAAATACTTATATTTAGGAACGGATGGGGTAGCAAATTCAGGCTCTTAAATGTTTATGGACGCGTCCGGACATTGACCGCTTACCCCTCAAATGTCCTCTTCCACAATCGAATACCTCATTAGCAAATCCTCAAATCCAAAGTTACATGCAACGTAAAATCTAGTCTAGTCTTCGCCGGCGTCCGTCCTTGTTCCCTTCTGTGCCCATGTCCGATGGCCGTGAGACCCGCAAAGTGAAGGCCCAGTCACCAGCGAGGAAGAGTATAACATAGGACACGGGCTGGCCCACAAGGGACAGGAGGCACCGCCATCTCCTATGCCCCACTCTTCCTTGTCGAAGGTCGCGCCCTGGCCGTCACTCGTGGAGGTGAGATCGACGATAGACCCTTGGTGCTCGGAGGTCGACACCCCCAACACATGGTTGCGTCGCCAAGGGGTGCCTGTCACCTGTTGCGACACCGCGGCGGCGTGCAACTCCGCCTCCGTGGCCTCGGCCGCAAGGTTTGTCGTAGCATCCCTCGCCCTCTGCCTTGCACGATAGGCACATCGCTCCATAACACCGAACAACCCATAATGCATGTCATTGTGTACCTCCGACTCGAAGCCCGATGCAACGGGAATGATGCGCCAGCGAAGTGGTTGCGCCGCCACCCCGGTGTCGGGGCGCCAGACGGACCGCACAGCGTCCGACAAGGCCGCCAAGACGCGCATCCCACCACCAGGCCCGACAGATCCAAGCGCCATTTGCGCAAACACAATGGATTCATGGCTTCCTGCCAGATCGAGCCTGTCCTTGATTGTGCGCGGAAAGCGAATAACTAGGGAGTATTTTCAGAGAAAGTTGATTATAAATAGGTCAATGAACCGCCTAACTTTGGTGCCTAGCTTTGTTGTTAGGTAAAACCAGACATAACTGTTACTTAAGTTCAAAAAAAAAATTACTGTTACTTGATGGTAATGAAGTAACAAAGGCTTATTACATAACAGGCTTTCTGATATGCAGTAAAAAAACATATGTTACTACAATAGTGTACTACATGTCACTGATAATCTCACCTTGAAAAGGGGCAACTGATGGTCCATACCATAGAACAGATGGCAACTGGAGCTCTCCTTTTTTCCGGACCATGGGATTAGGCAGCCATCGATGTGTAAATGCAAATATTGTTCTGGCTTCGATTTACCTATCCCTGTCCTGATCACAGCAAATAGACATTTTATGACTAAACTCATAAAACCCCAAAATTTACACAATTCATCCTAGCCTTCGCAGCATCTCAACGAGAGCAAAGTAGCACCGATTGACCTATTTATGCATTAGCAAATACTAGTAGTGCCAGATAAGCAAGTGGAATTCAACGAACAGGAGCTTCTCCAAGCATTCATTAGCCAGAACTAAGATTTGAAATACTCAAACTTCAAACCAGACAGAAATTAAACAAAAACACACACAGAGAATGTGACATCATGGGATATAACTACATAAGCAGAAATCGGACGTAGAAACACCCCAACCCCCCTGCCTGATACTACACGGAAGATAACCAAAAGCTTGCACACATGCGCACACCCTGAAATGCAAGCAGGATCGATTGACAAGCGAGCCTGCCACAACATGCTTGCTTGAAAAATAAAGCAAAACAAATTGAATGAAACACAAGTCGAGTACTCATTAACCAATGCAAGTCAATGTGCATTCATCATTCATGCCAGGAGTTACCAAAGTAAGCGACTAATTCTTACAAGTCCATTTAACAGCTGATCAGTGCATATGCTACATAGATGGTCAATCTCCTTGGTTGAACACACAAAATGCAAATACCTACACCCAACAAGCCCTTTCAGCATTTCAGTCGCAAGAATATGTAAAGAGACCTGTGGAGCAAGCAATATCATCAACCAAACAATTTTCTACTATTCATTCAGGAGTATCCGTTGGGAATTATTCTCATGACTTCTGTATGACTCGAATAAAAAAATTAGCTTCGCCACTGTGGAAGTTAAATCATCTCAGCGTTATTAGGAAATAACAACATTAGAAAAAGAAAACAATACATAATTTGTAGCGTAGTATCACACATTCAACCTCAAATTTAGCAGTTTTTTTGCTACATTTGATATAAGTAGAAGCTAAAAGAACAATGGGCATCTGAGGGGCTCATGGTCTTATGGAGTAGAAAAGAAGGGGCAGGTTTCTAGCTAAAGGGATACTTTTTAGAAATGCAAGACCCAGCTAGACACTAACAAATCGAAGCAAGGGATCATGCGTCTCGTCTTATTAACTGAAATTTCCTTAGATCCAAAATGACTGCCTTTACTTTTTTGTACTCTTCACAGCATCAAGCAATAATTTCAACACTACACCAAAGATAATATGCTAGTGAAAGTAAAAATTAGGGATGAAGCAGTTTTATCTGATGAATCTAGTCATGATTATGAAGTGCTATTAAATATCCATGATGGCCAAAATTGAAGAACTTAACTCCAGATAAAGCACGGCCAATGTATGTCGAACCAACCAAATTATTTAAGTGGCCAATGGCCAATTACATATATATGCAAGTTTAGCGGACACTGAGTGACGTGCTGAGAAAATGTTTAACAAAACCGTCTGAAACTATGATAATTGCCCAAAACTATACTACTACAATAACTCGAAGCAAAACGATGATTAGCAGTATAAGATTTAACAAAACCACCTACAGTAACCACCTTCCAGGAATGAACAATCATTAGTTCACTGGGTATCACAATGACCCAAAATAAGCATCAATGTAAAATGGCATACCTATACAACCGTATAAATAAAGGAAATCTGAAACCAGATACACGGGTATTGTTCGCTATCAATTACCTATTGATAGACCCACAACCACAGGAAAAAAATGTAGAAGGCAGCCGCGACAAGTAAAACAAAAACAAAACTATAACCCTAAAGCAATAAGGGTTAGTGCTTCATTTGCTACTACTTAGTATAACAACATGCACATTTCCAAGCAGGCACAAACATAAGCACAATATAGAAAGAGGAAGGTCCTAAGCCATTAGTCATCGGAGGGGCTAGAGGGAGAAGAACCCACACTACCAGAAGAAACTTGGGAGTACTAAGGAGGAGGTAAACTGAAAGCAGGGAAGCTGGATGGAAGGGAGGGCAACCAAAGGAGCATATCCAGTAGAGGAGGTAGAAACTAGAACATCAGTTGGAGATAAGCTTACCTGCTCAACCAGCAGGTCTAATAGCATGTCCAACCGGACAATCATCTTACATATCAACCAAAAGCTCAGCCCCATCGTGTCCAACATCAACACATGTTCCTACAAACATAAAAAGTCAAACAATGTGTCATGTGGGCAGAGAATATCGCCACCACAACAAGGATAAGGTGAAGGAGCTCAAAGCTTGATCCTCAAGTAAGTCCCCCTGATTTCCATATCAAGTAGTATATTAGATTGTTACTGCACCATATCCATATGATACATCTGAAGCTTTCACATTTACTAACTCACGATATAATGGGAGCTCTACTCTGTAACCAATATCAGCGATCAATAAACCAGAAACGTGAGTTTAGGCTCAAAACCCTAAGCACACGACGCCACGACATTCCAACAAAAGATAAATAGAAACGAGGACATGTCAAGTAGGTATTAGATAAATCCATTGCTGTAAATTCAAGGAAAGCAACTCAATTTTGATTCAGTAATACTCTACTTTCTCTAACAGATAAACATTAACACACCTATGTCAAATATTTTATTCTTCCTCTATCTCTTCTACTTACAAAGGTTGGAGTTGGTAGTGAGTTCACATGTAGGACCAGAAAACTTCACAAATAAGCAAATGCACTTCTACCCACATGCTGGACCAGCAAACTTCAGAAATAAACAAATGCACTGCTTGCTACCCCCACGCAGGACGAGCGGCCTTCCAAGAAAAAATGCACTTTTACTCACATGTGGGGCCTAACACAAGATGTTGGATCATGATTTAAATCATCTTTAAGTAAATTTTAGCACGAAAAGATGAAAATGAACTCCGCTTATTAGCGTTTCCTGGTACAAATAGACTTGCCACATGGAGGGCAATCCTACAAATGATAAATGAATAATTACTCATAATTCAAATGAAGTGGTTATTTTTCATTTGAACTCTGTTAGAAATATCAGCAGAGGTAACATACAGAACAAAATAAATATAAGTATATAACTAAGCTTAAGCTTCAAAAGGGTTCAAGCCAGTTTTCATGTAGTCAACTTCCAGCTGTTGTGTATCTCCTCTTCAGAAAAAAAAGGCATGTGAGATATGCACTAACACTAACATTAGAGAGTTATATCATCCTTCAATAGGCAGGAAACAATAAAATGGTTAAATTATTCTATAAAGGATTTGCCCATCTTGTTAATCATTGTTTGTTTTCTGGAACACATACACAGGTAAGCATTATTTTATTGTATGGATATTCATATAGTAAACCGATGATGAAAGTTTGCTAGTTCTAACTTAAACCACAAAACATGAATTGAAGAGGCTAACCAATTGCAGCCCAGTGCCTGGCTACAGAACATAAAGAAGATGAAATACCACAAACATATTTTTGTTAGTCAATCATAATCATTACATAAAAGCCACCACATACACATCAGAACAGAACATGGCAGAACATCATCGATGTACATGAGAGCATGAAGCAGCAAAAGAAACAAATGATATGATAGTAATTCAAATTATTAGCTAACACGAAATGACGTGAGCATAATTTCATCAGCCAATTGTTGAATAATAATTTGTTTTTTGTATTGACAATGTAATCCATGCTATTACCTGCAGTGTAGACACTTTCGAATGGATGATAGTGAGGACGGGTTATGGTGGTTTCAGCAAGCTTCTTGAAATTCAACGACTCAAGGTGGATCATGAAGATGCCATTAACTGTCCAAATTAACACAGCATTATTCTGCTCAGCAAACCCTAGTATCGATAGGGCTATGGGGGTTTTATCCTCAGAGTTCAGAGAAAGTAGCTTGTCCAGTTCAATAGTTCTTCCAAGCTCCCATGAAGCAACACCATCACAATCTGTCTTCCTCTTCCATAATTGGGCAGTGTAGTCTGACACTGACATGAAGAGGAAACCCAGCCCACCGCCCTTGGCCCTCATAACCTGGAAGTAGTTGCCCTTGCCATACATATCCCCTGGCACTCGTATCACAGCTAGGCTCTGCTTCTCCAAATCAAACTCAAGAATTCCAACATTCCCAGAAAGCATCCAGTAAGGGGAATCTCCGACCAGCACAACATCGGGCTTATAAAGCAGGGTGGAATAACTACTTCTATGAGCGTGGTATGGAAGCGGTGTTGAGATAAGATCTTCCCATAAGCCGGTCTTTGAGGAGTAAACACAGACGAGCACTCATCTGTGTTGCTCCTCATCCTTATCCCAAACTGCCACTGCGAAGACCACCTGGAAGTGAAGCACCGCCCCGTGTGTCCCCTCGAACTCCGGGGGAGGGGGGGGGGGCGGCAATGCGGTGCTGGTCGTCGGTGACAGGGTCCCACACCACGACCTGGAAAGGCTTCAAAGACCGAAAGAGTAAGAGACCATGACGGCATCCAAGGAAAAAGCAGTAATCGTTGACGTCGAACGGCAAGGAGAAGTGCCCAGAAGGGACACGGTTGGGGGCCTCCAGAGTAGGTAGGAAGTTGAGATACTCGTCGAAGAAACCGAGGAGAGGAGGGTTGCGGCGGTGGCGGAGGAGGAAGCGGTGGCGGAATCGGAGGTCGGATACGAGTTGGCGCCAGCGCCAGCGCTTGCAGCCAAAACTTCGTGGAGTATCTATACCCCGCTAAGCCTTTTAGTCCCTTAGCTTTTAGGGGAGTTAGAAATGCCCTTAGGATTCACTCCTGCGTGCGACACGCCGAAGCGAGCAACCAAAAGCAACCTGAAATGTTACTCTTGCTTGCCCAACTCAAGTCAACCATAGCTAGCTAAAATGGTGCTCCACTCAGCTATAGCTGCCTAGCAAGCTCAGTTCCACGTCTCGATCTACCTCTCTATATTTAATTTGCCTCCAAAATCCATCTATATATATATATATCGTATTCGAGCTAAACAACACTTCATCCAAACAAGCAAAGGCAAATACCCAAGCGGAGCTGCGAATAGAAGGCTAGAAGCCAACAATGGCGCCGCTCGCACCCGGGAGGCCACCAGCCTGCCTCCTAACCCTTCTCTCCGTCGTCGCGGCCCTATCCCTGGCCGCGCCGGGCCTGGCGGCGGGGAAGACCGGCCAGGTGACGGTGTTCTGGGGACGGAACAAGGCCGAGGGGTCCCTGCGCGAGGCCTGCGACTCCGGCATGTACACCATGGTCACCATCTCTTTCCTCGACGTCTTCGGCGCCAACGGAAAGTACCACCTTGACCTCTCCGGCCACGACCTCTCCGCCGTGGGCGCCGACATCAAGCACTGCCAGTCCAAGGGCGTCCCCGTCTCCCTCTCCATCGGCGGCTACGGCGCCCGCTACTCGCTCCCGTCCAACCGCTCCGCGCTCCACCTCTTCGACCACCTCTGGGACTCCTACTTCGGCGGGTCCAAGCCGGGCGTGCCCCGCCCCTTGGGCGACGCGTGGCTCGACGGCGTCGACCTCTTCCTGGAGCACGGCACGCCGGCGGACCGCTACGACGTGCTGGCGCTGGAGCTGGCGAAGCACAACATCCGCGGCGGCCCGGGGAAGCCGCTGCACCTGACGGCGACGGTCCGGTGCGGGTACCCGCCGGCGGCGCACGTGGGGCGAGCGCTGGCGACGGGGATCTTCGAGCGCGTCCACGTGAGGATCTACGAGGAGAGCGACAAGGCGTGCAACCAGTACGGGGCGTGGGAGGAGGCGTGGGACAGGTGGACGGCGGCGTACCCGGCCACCCGGTTCTTCATCGGGCTCACGGCGGACGACAAGTCGTACCAGTGGATACACCCCAAGAACGTCTACTACGGCATCACGCCGGTGGTGCAGAAGAAGGAGAACTATGGCGGGGTCATGCTCTGGGACCGATACTTCGAGAAGCAGAGCGACTACAGTAGCTACATCAAGTACTACGCCTGATCGGAGCTATACTTCCACAAGCCACGCTGCATGTTGCATCACCGTCGATTTGATTTTGATGGAGTGAAGTCTGTTTTCATACCTCACAATCCCTGAAATCCATACCCTATACTTATGGATCCTGGTCTGATCTCAACCCTGTACCAGTTTTGGTCAATTTGATACACATGAAAAAAAAAATTCCATCAAAATAAGTCTCTACTCTCACTGACTAGGTGGCCCCACATGTCATGTCTATCTTCTCTCCTGGTATCTTCTCCCCCGGACCCCTTCGTCCTCTCCGCCTCTCTGCACGCGCACAACCGCTGTGCTGCCTCCATGGCTCGCAGGAACAAAAAATTGATGAGTGGTAGATAAAGAGCACGACGAGAAGAGCGTGTGGATGCAGGAAATCGTGGTCGGGTTGGCGCCGTGGACATCGAGAGCGGCAACCACCGGTGTGGTTGTCTTTGGCTCATGGATGCAGTCCTGCCAACAAGACGATCGTTCGGAGAAGCATCGTGCTGTTGACGAACGCAGCTTGGTCACCCGGCGGTCCTCCATAACGTCTCGCATGATGGTCGAGTGTCAGGACAACCAGCCCAGTCTGCATCAGAGTATGCGGTAAGCGAGTTTGGAGAAGAATTATTGAGGTGGAGACCATGATTGAGAGTTCCTTTTAAATACCGAAGAATGCGTTTAACATGATTATAGTGAGGAACCCGGGGATCATGCATATAGAGACATGCTTGTTGAACAGCAAAAGAGATTTCAGGACGAGTAATGGTGAGATATTGGAGAGCACCTGTTAGGCTACGATAGAGAGTAGGATCGGAAAAGGGTTCACCGGTAGCCGAAAGTTTAAAACTAGTATCGACAGGAGTGCGAGATGATTGACAGTCAAGCATACCAGCACGATTAAGAAGATCAAGAATATACTGGCATTGGGAAAGAAAAAGGCTGGAGGAATCTCGAACAACAGCAATGCCTAAGAAATGATGAAGGAGTCCTAGGTCAGTCATAGAAAATTCAGATCTAAGAAAAGAGACAATATGATCTAAGAACTTTTGAGAGGAGGCGGTAAGAATGATATCATCTACATAGAGAAGTAAATAGGCAGTGTCAGAAGTTTGATGATACACAAAAAGAGAGGTGTCGGAGAGAGATGGAGTGAAGCCTATTGTTTGAATGAAGGAGGAGAAGCGTTGAAACCAAGCTCGTGGGGCCTGTTTAAGACCGTAGAGAGATTTCTGAAGAAGACATACATG
Organism: Aegilops tauschii subsp. strangulata; assembly: GCF_002575655.3. Taxonomy (NCBI): domain Eukaryota; kingdom Viridiplantae; phylum Streptophyta; class Magnoliopsida; order Poales; family Poaceae; genus Aegilops; species Aegilops tauschii. Next base: position 51,065,631 of record NC_053040.3, on the reverse strand, counting down.
AGTTGGAAAGGATGGATTTTCAAAACCCAGAGGTTGCTGGCAGTAGACAGTTTCTTGAAGGGAACCATGGAGGAAAGCATTTTTAACATCAAGTTGGTGAATGGGCCATGAAGAGGAGACATCAACACTAAGAACGGTGCGAATGGTGCTAGGTTTAACAACAGGAGAGAAGGTTTCTTCGTAATCAATTCCTTGTTGCTGAGAAAAGCCACGACAAACCCACCTGACTTTATATCATGAGAGGCTCCCATCGGAGTGGAACTTTTGGCGAAAAATCCATTTGCCAGAAACAATATTTGTATTGGGAGGACGAGGAACAAGTTGCCAGGTGTTGTTTTGAAGTAAAGCATTATATTCTTCTTGCATGGCAGCGGCCCAATTGGGATCAAGTAGAGCAGTTTTGTAATTCTTTGGAAGAGAAGTGAGAGATACGGAGGTATGAAGGTTTAGGCGGTCTTGGGGTTGATGAAATCCTGATTTGGCCCTAGTACGCATGCGATGATCGTTAATCGGGGCTGCTGTAGGAATAGCACGAGGGGGTAAGGTGGGTACTGGTGAGTCCGGCGCAGCGGAAGAGTCGGACGAAGGAGTAGGGCTGGGTAGTGGAGTGGGAGCAGGGCTGAGTGGTGGAGTGGGAGTAGGGGCCGGGGGTGTTGGGGAGGGAGCAGGGGTCGGGGGTGTTGGGGACGTCTCGGGTGGGGTGAGTGTATGGTTGGGATTGGCTATGGTGGGTGTTAATGGTGGTGGTGATAAGTTGTGTTCGGCAGGTAGGGGAGTATATAGTTGGAAAGGACGGGGAGAGGGGGTGTTTGCGGAGCTAGGGGTGTTGGATGGTGTAGTAGTGCGTTGTGAGAAAGGAAAAATGTGCTCAGCAAACGTGACATGACGAGAGACATGAACGTGTCCGGTGTGAAGGTCGAGACAGCGATAGCCTTTGTGCTCGTCAGAGAAGCCGAGGAAAGCACATGGGATAGAGCGTGGTGACAATTTATTTGCAGAAGTGGCGTAGGCATTGGGAAAACAGAGACAGCCGAAAACACGAACCGCGGAGTAGTCGGGGTGAGAAAGAAAGAGGGAATAATAGGGAGTAGTGTTGGGTTTAGTTTTGGAAGGTCGAATATTTAGAAGGAAGGTGGCCATGTGTAGGGCTTCAGCCCAAAACTTGGGAGGCATAGATGATTGAATGGGGAGAGTGCGAACTATATCATTGAGGGTGCGAAGAGAGCGTTCTGCTTTACCATTTTGAGGGGAGGTGTAGGGACATGAGAACCTAAGCAGGATGCCATGTTGTAAGAAGAAAGTACGATTTTTAATGTTATCAAACTCGCGACCATTGTCACATTGGATAAAGCGAATTGGGAGGAAGAAGTGAACAGACACATAGCATTGAAAATTAAGGAAAAGAGAATGGACCTCGGATTTGTTGCGTAGAGGAAAAGTCCAGACAAAGTGGGTGAAATCATCTAGCATAACAAGGTAGTATTTAAAACCTGAAACACTTGCAATGGGAGAGGTCCATAAATCACAATGTATTAATTCAAAGGGATAAGTGCTACAAGAACTAGAGGAACTAAAGGGAAGACGCACATGTTTGCCTAATTGACAAGACTCGCAAAACACAGAATTATGAGAGTCCCTATTACATGGTATGGTAAATTCACTAAGCATAGAAGCTAAGACGGCGGGGTTGGGATGGCCCAAGCGACGATGCCAGAGATCGACGGAGGCCAGCATGGATGTTGGAGGGGTGGCGGCAGGAACTCCATTAAGAGAATAAAGATCACCGGAGCTATTGAAGCGAGCGATCTCGGCCTTGGTCAGGTAATCCTTCACAGATAAACCAAAAGGGTCAAATTCAGCCGAAACTAGATTGTCGCAAGTAAATTGGCGAACAGAGATAAGATTTTTAATGAGGGCGGGTGCGACTAGAACATCGCGAAGTAAAAGAGGTTTGGTGGAAGAGGGAAGTTGAGCCTGACCAACACAATATATAGGAATAGATGATCCATCTCCAAGGATAATGGAAGGGAAAGGAGATTTAGTGCAAGAAGATAACCAATTACTAGATGCAGACATATGACTAGAGGCCCCTGAATCAAAGATCCAATCCGTACCTGAGTTTCCTTGTGCAGCAAAGTTATTCATGGCCTGGAGAAAGGCAGCTTGATCCCAGCTCGGCGTCGCAGGTGAGGGTGGCGTCGGAAGCAGTGCCGGCGGATACGATGGTGAAGGCAGTAGGGCCGGCTGGGGAGTGTAGTAGGCATTGGCCGGCTGTGGTGGGGGTGGCGTCGGGAGCACGGCCGGCTGAGGTGTGTAGTAGGCGCCGCCGTCGGTGCTGTAATGACCATAAGGAGCATACGTCGGGGCGGCGTGATAGGCATTGGCCGGCTGTCGGGGGTTGAGAACCCCGGGAGCACCAGTAGGCGGCCGAAGGCCAGGTTGCCAGGCACCTGAGTATGCCGGCGGAGCACCGAGGGTGGACGGAGCGGACCAGGGCATGGCCCATGCTTGAACAAGCCCCGTCCAAGGATCATGAGGAGGCCGCCATGCAACCGCAGATGGAGCACTGGTGGGTGGTGCAGGACTCGGTGCTGGTGATGTCGTAGGCGAAACCGAACGAGTCGACGGCGGCCTGTAGATAGGGTTTTTGCCGCGGTAGTTCGGACTAGGACGCCAGCCTGGGGGCGGTTGAACAGATGACGATGCGGACGGCCCGGCGGCAGGAGCCGGCCTGGAAGGCGGCGCTGGTGTAGACGGCAGAGGAGGATGAGCCGTAGCATGAAAGACCTTGGGGCGAGAGTCCTTGCGAGCTTGTGTTTCCGCCGCGAGTTGTAGCAAGGAACGAACTTCAGCGAAGGTAGGAGGGGGCCGTATCATCGGTATGAACGAGGCTTGCTTGTCAAAGTCTTCGCTGAGGCCGACGACGACGATATTGATTAGCTGTGAGTCGCTAACTGTATCGCCGAGTTCGCGGAGCTCATCACCAATGGTCTTAACGCGCTGGCAGAACAGGTTCACCGGGGCGTCTCCTTGCACCATATTGCGAAGCTCGGTGTGGAGAGCGTTTTTCCGAGCGTCGGTGTTGCTTTGGAAGAGCTGACGGAGGGAGTGCCAGATGTTGGCAGCGGTGGCGCCGTCGTGATCAAGCATGTTGAAGATTTCGGTGGTGATGCGGGTGTAGAACCACTGGACGATCGCGAGATCGTCTTTCAACCATTGCGGATCGTCGGGGCGGGGAAGACAGTTGGCGGCGACATGCGAGCGCAGGTTGCAGCAGCCGAGGTGGAGATCGAAAAGATGTCTCCAATGGTAGTAGTTGTGGGCGGAGAGATCAAGAACTATGGGGATGTAGGGGCTGACGTCGGAGATTGTGTCAGCAAGAGATATTGGTGCGGCGAGGATGGGTGCAGGGTAGTTTTGTGGAGCTATGGTAAGGGCCGAGAGAGAAGCGGCCGCGGCGTTGGCAGCCTTGGCGATGAGTGCGGCCCGGCGCTCGAAGTAGCCGGGCGGCGGCGGCGGTGGCGTTGGCGGAGCCATACCCTAAACCCTGGGACCGGTATCTGATACCATGAAAACTGAATAAAACTGTTTCTTATTGATGATTTGGTGCGGCATAGAAGAGTATATAAAAGGGTACAAACCGATTCGGGGTAGGGATACAAAACTGACTTGGACTAGAAGTCATATACCATGATGACTACTCTGAACACTGCGCACCACCATGCATGGACTCCTCCTGGAGCTTCGGCCGTTTACTTTCCGGCCGGTCGCACTAGTACTTTTTTTTTTCGAAAGGTCGCACTTGTACTGAAGTTCTGCCTGAAGACACACATGTACAGGGCTGGCTTGATGCCTTGATCGATTCCTCTACAAGCATGCACTACTACATGAGCCTTGCTTGATCGATTTAGATCGATCTCTTCTGGACGCATGCACACCAGATGCCGGACACACGAGCTTCAGCGGATAGCTTGACTGCATGGGTCCCGTCTGGGCGGATGCGGACACGAGTAGAACATGGATTGATTCACGAGAGAGAGGGAGAGAGAGAAAGAGACGGGGGAAGAAGACGAAGATGACATGTTGACCAGCCTAGTCAATGAGAGTAGCGATGAACTCAGCTGGGATCGCTCCTTTCCCCGTGTGTCAAACAGGTGTAGGGTTAAGATTGACCGGGATCGATAAATACAGGGTACCGATTTCAGGGATTAAAAGGTTGGGGTTCATTTCAGACAAGCCATATGAACTCAAGGTTTAAAATAGACTTCACTCATTTTGATGTGTTGTTGCATACTTGCAAGCGAGAATAAAGTGAGGCTTGTACTTGGATAAATAATTGAACAGATTGGTCGCACAGTTATGGTTTAGTTATCAGCTCCATGACTCTTTTTTTTTAGAATCGCTCCATGACTTTAATGTTTGTGCTTTTATCTGTACTTAGGTAGTCTTTCAACAAACATGATAGTTGCACAGCAGCAAATGCAAGACAAGATTTGAAGAGATTGGATCACCAAGAATTCCTCTAGTCGGTTTAAAATTCTCAAACTGATCATCATTGAAGAGAACTGAGAACTAGAAAAGACAAACATCGCCACCGATAAAATCCAAGCAGAACAAAAACTCAGTTTCATCATGATAGCCTCCAGGGCAGATAATCCCGATCCAAACGGTCATTCAATTTTCAACGCATAACGCATGTTCTTTTTTGCTTTACTAGTGTATAAGCACTCAAAAAACAGAATAACATTATTAATAAGTTTGCCCCAGACAAAAACAGACTGTTCCACAAAATTGACCTCCAGTAATAAGACTTTGAGCCCATTAGCACGCACCTTTGTGACACCACCTTATAAATCACATCACACAAGCTAATGGGTCTCAATTGCAACAAAAGAGTTGGTTAGTAACCTTCGGGGTGAGTACAGTGATATTTGGTTTAGTTACCTTCAAACTATCCTCTCCTCTTAGTATTTTTAAGGCCAAAATCACTATTTTGACCCTTTAATCAAAGATAGCGTGATTTGACCCTAACTCAAACTATGGCGTCTCGGGTGCAACACAAACACCACGGTGAATAGCATAAGCAAAAGGGTTAAATCCTGAAAAGGATTTCTAATTAGGATCAAATTATGCTATGATAAACAAACGAAAATGTAAACGCTCACGCGTGTGGCCGTCTGGCAACTCGCCCACACGCATGGATCCTCGTCCAACCAATTCTGCACGAATCTTGGCGCGTTTTAGCAGTTTTTGTAAGCTATGTAGGACTAAGCTGGTGTGTGGGCATTCATCCGGTCGCCCACACGTCTTTTTTACCACACGGGGGGCTAGTGTGTGGGTGTTTAGCAATTCGCCCACACACTAGTTTCACGCACGCAGAGGGGGCTGGTGTGTGGGCGTTTATCACTTCGCCCACACGCCCGTCTCCTAGCCCACACCCAAAGCTGGCAGTTGCCATGTGTTTCTGCAGGTATATGGCAACTGCCCTAACTTTGCTTGTAAGCAGATGGCAACTCTCTTTTACCCGAATTGCCATGTGTTTTTGCATGGTACATGGCAACTGCCGTACCGTGCACGTAAGCAGATGACAACTCTTTCTTTTACATGGCAACTGCCCTAGCGTGCTTGTGAGCACATGGCAACTCTCTCTTTTACCCGAACATGTTTTTTTGCCATGCCTTCTTGTAGTGCTACATGGCAACTGCTAGTGTTTAGTGGGTGACAACTCCTAAAGTTTTGAAATCATGGCAACTGCAGTAGATCAGACCATACATGGCAACTGCAGTTGAGCAACCATGGCAACTGTAGTTGTCCGACATGGCAACCGAAGTTCAGCGACATGGCAACCGAAATTCAGCGACATGGCAACTGCAGTTAAACGAACATGGACGAGGGTCTGGACCATGGCAACTGTGGGACGCGCAGTGACTGTCACGCGGGCATGCGGGACCACGAGGTACGAAGCCTGACATACGGGACGTGTGGGCGTTATCTATTTCGCCGGGAGGGAAAAAAAGAGGTGTGTGGGCATTATTTTTTTCCCACACGTGGGTGTGTGGGCTGTTCCTCTTATACACCACATAAAATATGTGGACAGCCCCCTAACGCCCACACATGTGGCACTTATCGAGGTCCTAAACAAATGGTTAAAACGGTGGTTTTTGCCACCGTATCTTTTCGTATCTCTGAAAAAAATGCGGCGCCGTGCGTAGGTCAACCAAGGCTGCTGCGCGCGGGTGGGCCGGTCCAAGCTCGTGGGCTAGTGCGGTCCATGTGCGGGCAGGCTGCTGGCTCAGGCGTGTGGGGTGCGGGGTTGCGGAACAAGCACCTCCGACTCAAGTGGCACATGCAGATTTGTTGATTTTTTTTTTTACAAAAAATCCCAATAGGAAAGGAGCACACATGCACAAGAACCTTCCAGGCTTGGGCAAGAAACATATGCATGTGTGTCATGCCTGACGTGTGCTTTCGCTTGGAAGATGATATTTGCGTTATTTGCTAGCGAACACAACAAAGGCTACACGGTTTAATTTGCTATGTGCTTGTTCAATGTTTTGTTGCAATGAAGTGATCTGGGAGCAGAGCAGGTGCGTATGTGGCTGATTCTGAACATGGCCAACGCCAGCTGGCTTGGGGCTTTTTTTTCCCTGATAGCAGGTTTCTGGGTGAAGGAGTGGGTTTTGCAAAATTTGGACCAAACCATCACAGGCCGAATAAGTTTGTGTGCCTCTGATGCATTTACCTCTCAGCAAATCAGTGAATGTTACAAAAAAAAAGGTAATCATTGAATGATCGATCAATTATTATTATTATTTCATATTCTTGGAAAAAAATTTGTTATTTCATATGCATCCCAGCTCACATCTACTACTATAAAAATCTGAGTTGGTGGTGATGGTGTGTCTGTCATCGTGCATTCACAACCGTCCGATCGATCTGATCTAACGGACATGGTGATATCTGGTCAATTTTGCAAACAGACGCCCGCCACTTCCATCACATATTTGCAGGTAACCCCCCTGCCTTTCCCGTTCAGCCCCATGGCCCCCATCTCTTCCCCACGCCCACCTTATCCAATCATCTCAGGAAAGGCATGCCGTCGGCAGCGCCGGAACCGATCTGGCGCGGTGGCTGCGTCGACACCGTGTGCCCCCGGAACCTCTCATGCATCCTCTCAGCCACACGGCCCACCAACACCATGGCCCTCTCGTCCATCTCTTCCACCCCATCCCCATCTTCTCCGATGCCGACCTCGGCAAGCATGCCGGCGACGCATCTCCTGCCCCCTCCTCTGCGCATTAGTCCCAGCGCCCAACATCTCCACACCCCCTCCTCCTCGCCATCTCCTCCACCCCTTCCCCGTCTCCTGCCGCTGACCGCCGCCGGCTATGTGTTGCTTCCTTGGCGGCGGCGCTTCCGCATAGTCCTCCTCCTCCTTCCCCACTGTTACTGAAGCGCCCCATGTGGAGGTGCTATGCTTCGCTACTGCCTCTCCTTCCCAATCCTCATCCCTCCCACCCGTGCCGCCTCCAAAATTCATTTTTTTGTTACCCAGAGTTCAATTCGTTTGTTACCCAGAGTTCAATTCATGCGCCCAAGTCGAACTCTCTAGAAGGGACGAGGATCTAGAAGCCAGTCTTGCAGAGTTGCAGTCCAATATAAATCAAATGGGTAGGCAGATGGGACTCAAGCTGCTTGCACTACACCTCAAGAACCACACGCTCGTCACGCCAATCTGGAGGTGAATCTAGCTGCTTGGCTACCCGTTTTCCCATGGGACTGGTATACTACAGGCCGTTATGTTTAAGTAGTGATTGTCTGATGCCCTTTTAGGTCAGAAGATAGATGAGGCGAGATATTCAGAGCCAATATTGTTTTTCACATATGTTCTAAGCAAACAACTAAAATAAGGGCATACTATGATTGACAAATGATTCCATGGCCTATTTGTAGATTCGTGGTGGTGTTGTACACAAATTCAGGTTCGCTGTGCATATGTAGCAAAGTGTTCAGTCAAACATGTCTACTTCGTTCTTGTTTGTCTTGGAACCATTTATAAATGTGCGCTCAAGCTATAGTATATATGTTTTTTCGATTCATTGCTGCCATTTATCTTCTCATTTAAGTTTGGTGTGCCTAATATACTGGCACACAATGAGCAATGTTGAATACTTGGAAGAAAGGTAGCATAATATATTATTTTGTCTTCTACAGCTGTTCCAAGGAAAGGAGCAGTTCTATTAAGGATGGATATTGAAGAAATTTGCCTTAGAGGCAATAATAAAGTTATTATTTATTTCCTTATATCATGATAAATGTTTATTATTCATGCTAGAATTGTATTAACCGGAAACATAATACATGTGTGAATACATAGACAAACAGAGTGTCACTAGTATGCCTCTACTTGACTAGCTCGTTGATCAAAGATGGTTATGTTTCCTAGCCATAGACATGAGTTGTCATTTGATTAACGGGATCACATCATTAGGAGAACGATGTGATTGACTTGACCCATTCCGTTAGCTTAGCACTCAATCGTTTAGTATGTTGCTATTGCTTTCTTCATGACTTATACATGTTCCTATGACTATGAGATTATGCAGCTCCCGTTTACCGGAGGAACACTTTGTGTGCTACCAAACGTCACAACGTAACTGGGTGATTATAAAGGTGCTCTACAGGTGTCTCCGAAGGTACTTGTTGGGTTGGCGTATTTCGAGATTAGGATTTGTCACTCCGATTGTCGGAGAGGTATCTCTGGGCCCTCTCGGTAATGCACATCACTTAAACCTTGCAAGTATTGCAACTAATGAGTTTGTTGCGAGATGATGTATTACGGAACGAGTAAAGAGACTTGCCGGTAATGAGATTGAACTAGGTATTGAGATACCGACGATCGAATCTCGGGCAAGTAACATACCGATGACAAAGGGAACAACGTATGTTGTTATGCGGTCTGACCGATAAAGATCTTCGTAGAATATGTAGGAACCAATATGAGCATCCAGGTTCCGCTATTGGTTATTGACCGGAGAGGTGTCTCGGTCATGTCTACATAGTTCTCGAACCCGTAGGGTCCGCACGCTTAACGTTACGATGACAGTTATATTATGAGTTTATATGTTTTGATGTACCGAAGGTTGTTCGGAGTCCCGGATGTGATCACGGACATGACGAGGAGTCTCGAAATGGTCGAGACATAAAGATTGATATATTGGAAGCCTATGTTTGGACATCGGAAGTGTTCCGGGTGAAATCGGGATTTTTCCGGAGTACCGGGAGGTTACCGGAACCCCCCCCGGTAACTTAATGGGACTTAGTGGGCCTAGGTGGAAGAGAGGAGAGGAGGCCAGGGCAGGGCCGCGCGCCCCTCCCCCCCCCCCAGTCCGAATAGGACAAGGAGAGGGGGGCGACGCCCCCCTTCCTTCCTCCCCTCCACCTTTTCCCCCTTTCTCTCCTAGTCCAACATGGAAAAGGGGGGAGTCCTACTCCCGGTAGGAGTAGGACTCCTCCTGGCGCGCCTCTTCCTTAGGCCGGCCAAAACCCCCTCCCCCTTGCACCTTTATATACGGGGGCAGGGGGCACCTCTAGACACACAATTGATCAACGATCTTTTAGCCGTGTGCGGTGCCCCCTCCACCATATTACACCTCGATAATATCGTAGCGGTGCTTAGGCGAAGCCCTGCGTCGGTAGAACATCATCATTGTCACCACGCCGTCGTGCTGACGAAACTCTCCCTCAACACTCGGCTGGATCGGAGTTCGAGGGACGTCATCGAGCTGAACGTGTGCTGAACTCGAAGTTGTCATACGTTCGGTACTTGATCGGTCGGATCGTGAAGATGTACGACTACATCAACCGCGTTGTGTTAACGCTTCCGCTTTCGGTCTACGAGGGTACGTGGACAACACTCTCCCATCTCGTTGCTATGCATCACCATGTTCTTGCGTGTGCGTAGGAAATTTTTTGAAATTACTACGTTCCACGACAGTGGCATCCGAGCCAGGTTTTATGCGTTGATGTTATATGCACGAGTAGAACACAAGTGAGTTGTGGGCGATATAAGTCATACTGCTTACCACCATGTCATATTTTGGTTCAGCGGTATTGTGAGATGAAGCGGCCCGGACCGACATTACGCGTACGCTTACGCGAGACTGGTTTCACCGTTGCGAGCACTCGTTGCTTAAAGGTGACTGGCGGGTGTCTGTCTCTCTCACTTTAGTTGAACCGAGTGTGGCTACGCCCGGTCCTTGCGAAGGTTAAAACAGCACCAACTTGACAAACTATCATTGTGGTTTTGATGCGTAGGTAAGAACGGTTCTTGCTAAGCCCGTAGCAGCCACGTAAAACTTGCAACAACAAAGTAGAGGATGTCTAACTTGTTTTTGCAGGGCATGTTGTGATGTGATATGGTCAAGACATGATGCTATATTTTATTGTATGAGATGATCATGTTTTGTAACCGAGTTATCAGCAACTGGCAGGAGCCATATGGTTGTCGCTTTATTGTATGAAATGCAATCGCCATGTAATCGTTTTACTTTATCACTAAGCGGTAGCGATAGTCGTAAAAGCAATAGTTGGCGAGACGACAACGATGCTACGATGGAGATCAAGGTGTCGCGCCGGTGACGATGGTGATCATGACGGTGCTTCGGAGATGGAGATCACAAGCACAAGATGATGATGGCCATATCATATCACTTATATTGATTGCATGTGTTGTTTATCTTTTATGCATCTTATCTTGCTTTGATTGACGGTAGCATTATAAGATGATCTCTCACTAAAATTTCAAGGTAAAAGTGTTCTCCCTGAGTATGCACCGTTGCGAAAGTTCTTCGTGCTGAGACACCACATGATGATCGGGTGTGATAGGCTCTACGTTCAAATACAACGGGTGCAAAACAGTTGCACATGCGGAATACTCAGGTTAAACTTGACGAGCCTAGCATATGCAGATATGGCCTCGGAACACTGAGACCGAAAGGTCGAGCGTGAATCATATAGTAGATATGATCAACATAGTGATGTTCACCATTGAAAACTACTCCATTTCACGTGATGGTCGGTTATGGTTTAGTTGATATGGATCACGTGATCACTTAGAGGATTAGAGGGATGTCTATCTAAGTGGGAGTTCTTAAGTAATATGATTAATTGAACTTAAATTTATCATGAACTTAGTCCCGATAGTATTTTTCAGATTATGTTGTAGATCAATAGCTCGCGTTGTTGCTTCCCTGTGTTTATTTTTTGATATGTTCCTAGAGAAAAAATATGTTGAAAGTTGTTAGTAGCAAAGATGCGGATTGGATCCGTGATCTAAGGATTATCCTCATTGCTGCACAGAACAATTATGTCCTTGATGCATCGCTAGGTGACAGACCTATTGCAGGAGCAGATGCAGACGTTATGAACGTTTGGCTAGCTCAATATGATGACTACTTGATAGTTTAGTGCACCATGCTTAACGGCTTATTATCGGGACTTCAAAGACGTTTTGAACGTCATGGACCATATGAGATGTTCCAGGAGTTGAAGTTAATATTTCAAGCAAATACCCGAGTTGAGATATATGAAGTCTCCAACAAGTTCTATAGCTAAAAGATGGAGGAGAATAGCTCAAGCAGTGAGCATGTGCTCAGATTGTCTGGGTACTACAATCGCTTGAATCAAGTGGGAGTTAATCTTCCAGATAAAATAGTGATTGACCGAATTCTCTAGTCACCATCACCAAGTTAGTAGAACTTCGTGATGAACTATAGTATGCAAGGGATGACGAAAGTAATTCCCGAGCTCTTCGTGATGCTGAAATCGACGAAGGTAGAAATCAAGAAAAACATCAAGTGTTGATGGTTGACGAGACCACTAGTTTCAAGAAAAGGGCAAAGGAAAGAAGGGGAACTTCAAGAAGAACGGCAAGCAAGTTGTTGCTCAAGTGAAGAAGCCTAAGTCTGGTCCTAAGCCTGAGACTAAGTGCTTCTACTGCAAAGGGACTGGTCACTGGAAGCGGAACTACCCCAACTATTTGGTGGATAAGAAGGATGGCAAAGTGAACAAAGGTATATTGGATATACATGTTATTGATGTGTACTTTACTAGTGTTTATAGCAACCCCTCGGTATTTGATACTGGTTCAGTTGCTAAGAGTAGTAACTCGAAACGGGAGTTGCAGAATAAACAGAGACTAGTAAAAGGCGAGGTGACGATGTGTGTTGGAAGTAGTTCCAAGATTGATATGATCATCATCGCACACTCCCTATACTTTCGGGATTAGTGTTGAAACTAAATAAGTGTTATTTGGTGTTTGCATTAAGCATGAATATGATTTGATCATGTTTGTTGCAATACGGTTATTCATTTAAATTAGAGAATAATTGTTGTTCTGTTTACATGAATAAAACCTTCTATGGTCATACACCCAATAAAATGGTTTGTTGGATCTCGATCGTAGTGATACACATATTCATAATAATGAAGCCAAAAGATGCAAAGTTAATAATGATAGTGCAACTTATTTGTGGCACTGCCGTTTAGGTCATATTGGTGTAAAGCGCATGAAGAAACTCCATACTGATGGGATTTTGGAATCACTTGATTATGAATCACTTGATGCTTGCGAACCGTGCCTCATGGGCAAGATGACTAAAACGCCGTTCTCCGGAACTATGGAGAGAGCAACAGATTTGTTGGAAATCATACATACAGATGTATGTGGTCCGATGAATATTGAGGCTCGTAGCAGGTATCATTATTTTCTGACCTTCACAGATGATTTGAGCAGATATGGGTATATCTACTTAATGAAACAGAAGTCTGAAACATTTGAAAAGTTCATATAATTTCAGAGTGAAGCGGAAAATCATCGTAACAAGAAAATAAAGTTTCTACGATCTGATCGTGGAGAAGAGTATTTGAGTTACGAGTTTGGCCTTCAGTTAAAACAATGTGAAATAGTTTCAGTACTCACGCCACCTGGAACACCACGGTGTAATGGTGTGTCCGAACATCGTAACCGTGCTTTATTAGATATGGTGCGATATATGATGTCTCTTACCGATCTACCACTATCGTTTTGGGGTTATGCATTAGAGACAGCTGCATTCACGTTAAATAGGGTACCATCTAAATCCGTTGAGACGACATCTTATGAACTGTGGTTTGGCAAGAAACCAAAGTTGTTGTTTCTTAAAGTTTGGGGTTGCGATGCTTATGTAAAAAGGTTTCATCCTGATAAGCTCAAACCCAAATCGGAGAAATGTGTCTTCATAGGGTACCCAAAGGAGACTGTTGGGTACACCCTCTATCACAGATCCGAAGGCAAGACATTCATTGCTAAGAATGGATCCTTTCTAGAGAAGGAGTTTCTCTCAAAAGAAGTGAGTGGGAGGAAAGTAGAACTTGATGAGGTAACTGTACCTGCTTCCTTATTGGAAAGTAGATCATCACAGAAATCAGTTTCTGCGACACCTACACCAATTAGTGAGGAAGTTAATGATAATGATCATGAAACTTCAGATCAAGTTATTACTGAACCTCGTTGGTCAACCAGATTAAGATCCGCACCAGAGTGGTACGGTAATCCTGTTCTGGAGGTTATGTTACTAGACCATGACGAACCTACGAACTATGAAGAAGCGATGGTGAGCCCAGATTCCGCAAAATGGCTTGAGACCATGAAATCTGAGATGGGATCCATGTATGAGAACAAAGTATGGACTTTGATTGACTTGCCCAATGATCGGCGAGCCATAAAAAAATGGATCTTCAAGAGGAAGACAGATAGTGATAGTAGTGTTACTGTCTACAAAGCTAGAATTGTCGCAAAAAAGGTTTTCGACAAGTTCAAGGTGTTGACTACGATGAGAGTTTCTCACTCGTATCTATGCTTAAGTCTGTCCGAATCATGTTAGCAATTGCCGCATTTTATGAAATCTGCCAAAACAAAACTGCATTCCTTAATGGATTCTTAAAGAAGAGTTGTATATGATGCAACCAGAAGGTTTTGTCAATCCTAAAGGTGCTAACAAAATATGCAAGCTCCAGCGATCCATCTATGGACTGGTGCAAGCATCTCGGAGTTGGAATATACGCTTTGATAAGTTGATCAAAGGATATAGTTTTATACAGACTTGCGGTGAAGCCTGTATTTACAAGAAAGTGAGTGGGAGCACTACAGCATTTCTGATAAGTATATGTGAATGACATATTGTTGATCGGAAATAATGTAGAATTATTCTGCAAAGCATAAAGGAGTGTTTGAAAGGAGTTTTTCAAAGAAAGACCTCGGTGAAGCTGCTTACATATTGAGCATCAAGATCTATAGAGATAGATCAAGACGCTTGATAAGTTTTTTCAATGAGTACATACCTTAACAAGATTTTGAAGTAGTTCAAAATGGAACAGTCAAAGAAAGAGTTTCTTGCCTGTGTTACAAGGTGTGAAATTGAGTAAGACTCAAAGCCCGACCACGGCAGAAGATAGAAAAAGAATGAAAGTCATTCCCTATGCCTCGGCCATAGGTTCTATAAAGTATGCCATGCTGTGTACCAGATCTATTGTATACCCTACACTGATTTTGGCAAGGGAGTACAATAGTGATCTAGGAGTAGATCACTGGACAGCGGTCAAAATTATCTTTAGTGGAATAAGGATATGTTTCTCGATTATGGAAGTGACAAAAGGTTCGTCGTAAAGGGTTACGTCGATGCAAGTTTTGAAACTGATCCAGATGACTCTAAGTCTCAATCTGGATACATATTGAAAGTGGGAGCAATTAGCTAGAGTAGCTCCGTGCAGAGCATTGTAGACATAGAAATTTGCAAAATACTTACGGTTCTGAATGTGACAGACCCATTGACTAAAATTATCTCACAAGCAAAACATGATCACACCTTAGTATTCTTTGGGTGTTAATCACATAAGCGATGTGAACTAGATTACTGATTCTAGTAAACCCTTTGGGTGTTGGTCACATGACGATGTGAACTATGGGTGTTAATCACATGGTGATGTGAACTATTGATGTTAAATCACATGGCGATGTGAACTAGATTATTGACTCTAGTGCAAGTGGGAGACTGAAGGAAATATGCCCTAGAGGCAATAATAAAGTTATTATTTATTTCCTTATATCACGATAAATGTTTATTATTCATGCTAGAATTGTATTAACCGGAAACATAATACATGTGTGAATACATAGACAAACAGAGTGTCACTAGTATGCCTCTACTTGACTAGCTTGTTGATCAAAGATGGTTATGTTTCCTAGCCATAGACATGAGTTGTTATTTGATTAACGGGATCACATCATTAGGAGAATGATGTGATTGACTTGACCCATTCCGTTAGCTTAGCACTCGATCGTTTAGTATGTTGCTATTGCTTTCTTCATGACTTATACATGTCCCTATGACTATGAGATTATGCAACTCCCGTTTACCGGAGGAACACTTTGTGTGCTACCAAATGTCACAATGTAACTGGGTGATTATAAAGGTGCTCTACAGGTGTCTCCGAAGGTACTTGTAGGGTTGGCGTATTTCGAGATTAAGATTTGTCACTCCGATTGTCGGAGAGGTATCTCTGGGCCCTCTCGGTAATGCACATCACTTAAGCCTTGCAAGCATTGCAACTAATGAGTTTGTTGCGAGATGATGTATTACGGAACGAGTAAAGAGACTTGCCGGTAACGAGATTGAACTAGGTATTGAGATACCGACGATCGAATCTCGGGCAAGTAACATACCGATGACAAAGGGAACAACGTATGTTGTTATGCGGTCTGACCGATAAAATCTTCGTAGAATATGTAGGAACCAATATGAGCATCCAGGTTCCGCTATTGGTTATTGACCGGAGAGGTGTCTCGGTCATGTCTACATAGTTCTCGAACCCGTAGGGTCCGCACGCTTAACGTTACGATGACAGTTATATTATGAGTTTATATGGTTTGATGTACCGAAGGTTGTTCGGAGTCCCGGATGTGATCACGGACATGACGAGGAGTCTCGAAATGGTCGAGACATAAAGATTGATATATTGGAAGCCTATGTTTGGACATCGGAAGTGTTCCGTGTGAAATCAGGATTTTTCCGGAGTACCGGGAGGTTACCGGAACCCCCCCGGTAACTTAATGGGCCTTAGTGGGCCTAGGTGGAAGAGAGGAGAGGAGGCCAGGGCAGGGCCGCGCGCCCCTCCCCCCCCCCCCCCAGTCCGAATAGGACAAGGAGAGGGGGGCGGCGCCCCCCCCTTCCTTCCTCCCCTCCACCTTTTCCCCCTTTCTCTCCTAGTCCAACATGGAAAAGGGGGGGGGAGTCCTACTCCCGGTAGGAGTAGGACTCCTCCTGGCGCGCCTTTCCCTTAGGCCGGCCGAAACCCCCCCTTGCACCTTTATATACGGGGGTAGGGGCACCTCTAGACACACAATTGATCAACGATCTTTTAGCCGTGTGCGGTGCCCCCCTCCACCATATTACACCTCGATAATATCGTAGCGGTGCTTAGGCGAAGCCCTGCGTCGGTAGAACATCATCATTGTCACCACGCCGTCGTGCTGACGAAACTCTCCCTCAACACTCGGCTGGATCGGAGTTCGAGGGACGTCATCAAGCTGAACGTGTGCTGAACTCGGAGGTGCCGTACGTTCGGTACTTGATCGGTCGGATCGTGAAGACGTACGACTACATCAACCGCGTTGTGTTAACGCTTCCGCTTTCGGTCTAGGAGGGTACGTGGACAACACTCTCCCCTCTCGCTATGCATCACCATGTTCTTGCGTGTGCGTAGGAAATTTTTTGAAATTACTACGTTCCCCAACAGGTATGATAATATGTATTGGAGAATGCTCGTCGTCCTGGTAATTTCGGAGATCTGGCATCAGCACAATCGTCTTATCTTTCAAATTTTGTAGTTATCGGCTCCAACGCTCACATGTCTTGCGATTGCGAAGCCAATGTAAGGAGTCTGATGCGCCTGCTGGCGTGCATTCCTTCAGTGCCTCTCCTCTGGCATCAACCTGAATGACCACAACAATCGCTGAATGTGAGGTGATCATTGCTTTCAATTCATTTTTGTGTTTATACTGAAGTGATTTGGTGTCTGTTTTGCAGGATAGTTTAACTTGCGAGAAAATACTATTGCATTTTAAAAAAGCGATTATGCTTGATCTTACAAGCAATATTGCATTTAAGAAGTGTTTCTCACTAAGGAAGGTAATTATAATAAGCATAAGAATCAGCATGTGATTGTTTTTAGGATAACCGAAATATGCAAAAAAAAAAAAATTGCCAGAAGATCCTGATCTTACTAAGCACAGAGTTCTTGGCTTAAGTACCAGGCAGTAGGTGACTGGTTTTCATGGCGTTACAGCCAAATCTTGCTTTATGTAATGTAAGAAGAGGCTGAAAGTTTGTTCTATTAAGCAGCAATCTAATGATATATATATACAGCAAAGGTTGCCTGCAAGAAGCATTGCCTTCTGTACGTTGAGCATTTGTTTGTATATCTAAGCTCAGTAAATTGCGTTTCACAATGACAATTCAGATATGTTGTTAGTCGTTCGGCTTAGCAATTCCAGAAGTTGTAGTTCCAGCCAAACATCTAAATACTGAGCTCAAATTGCAGAAAATACTGGGTGTTCAGTACTTGATTTTGGACTATATGTTCACCTATCTCTAGGGTGCCATGATCTCATCTAAAGGATCTTTTTTACTAACACATACCTTGATGTCGACATCGACAGCAGCAGAGATAATATACGCCATATAATCTTGTAAACATATGTGTAGATCAGTACAAGTACTTTCAGTCTTCCTCCTTGTGAATTAGCCTTTCAAGCTGTAGATGGTCAGGAGCCGCCTGAGCCCTGCAAAGATAATGTTCAAGCTACAACTTGAGTCAGAATTTGTACGGATACATGAAAATGTGATGTATGCCGAGAAAAGGTCTGTTTGCTATACAATTCAATTTTTAGCTTGCAATTGCAGTTAGAAGTTCAAACCGCAACTCAAGTATGTTGTTAATTTACGATGAGCATCCACTTGCAGAAGATTTGTGCCTGGATGTGCTAATTGACAGTGAAATGTAGAAATAAGTCGCAACTTTGTAATATCCATCTGATATGTGAAACAAGAATTGTTACTAATTCACAACATGTATCTACGATTGTGAGATGGGACACCATGTGCACAGGGGAGGCAACACAAGGTCGAGAGAAAATCCCATGTGGAAAGAGATGCAACATATGGCAATCATTACAAATGTTATATTTTTGTATATGTTATAATTATTCATGCAAAGGTTACAGGCTTGATGCACAATTATAAGTATGTGGAGGAGTTGACGAAGCGTGGAGTTTTTTCTTTACAATACAAAGAGTATGAGTTAGGAGACGTTGAAGTGCAACTACAGAGCAAACATGACAGAGGTGAAGCTTTTACTGGAGAAAGTCGCGCAAAGTCTTTTTTAAGGAAAAGTTGTGTTTTCTTACAGCCGTGGAGTAGGATCCAGATAGGGAAGGGAAGGGGCTAGAGCAACAATAGTGTCCTTACCCATTAGACTTTAATTCTATGTACCTCCTAATCATTTACCCGATTACTGCCGAAATAGAAGAAGAAAGATGAGATATGAACTTGGCTCCTGAGCTCAAATAATTGCAATAAAATTCAATGAAGTCTTAATGTTTTGGAAACAAACATGTTGGACTGTTCTAGCTGTGTGCTACATTTCATGAATTTTGCATACAGATAAAACACTTGAACGTGCTTGCCTATTTTCATTTGTATTCACTATACCCCTGATACTTATGAGCTCAGCAACATAACTGAATATCTGAATAAGATATGGATATTTTTAATAGTTGAGAGGACCCTCCACATTTTTTACCAAATAAACTACTCCTGTATCAATGCATTCTGGTGTTCGGTGCAACGCATGGGCATCTTACTAGTTACTTAAAAACCTTTGGAATAACCAATCCAAACAAATCACCCTGTACTTTTGAAACCAAACAAATCATCCCTCTATGCAAGTACTCTAGGACCTCATTCGTACTTTTTTCTATGTGTGTGTGCACCGCCTGAGCGTGTGTGTGTGTGTGTGTGTGTGTGTGTGTGAAGGGGCAATTTTTCTGGCCAGGTATGTACACACATACACGGGTTTTTTAGAAACACCTGTAACTTTATTCATACTCATAACAATTACAGGTGCACTAATATGGACCTAAGATACAAGAAAATACAAAATAACTCCTCAGCCTAAAATTTGCAATGAAATCTCTGTTGGGGAACGTAGCAGAAATTCAAAATTTTCTACGCATCACCAAGATCAATCTATGGAGTAATCTAGCAACGAGGGGAAGGGGAGTGCATCTACATACCCTTGTAGATCGCGAGCGGAAGCGTTCAAGAGAACGGGGTTGATGGAGTCGTACTCGTCGTGATCCAAATCACCGATGATCCTAGCGCCGAACGGACGGCACCTCCGCGTTCAACACACGTACGGAGCAGCGACGTCTCCTCCTTCTTGATCCAGCAAGGGGGGAGGAGAGGTTGATGGAGATCCAGCAGCACGACGGCGTGGTGGTGGAAGTAGCGGGATCCCGGCAGGGCTTCGCCAAGCGCAAGCGGGGAGGAAGAGGTGTCACGGGAGGGAGAGGGAGGCGCCAGGGGCTTAGGTATTGCTGCCCTCCCTATCCCCCACTATATATAGGGACAAGGGAGAGGGGGGCGCAGCCTTGGCCCTTCCTCCAAGGAAGGGTGCGGCCAGGGAGGAGTCCTTCCCCCCCAAGGCACCTCGGAGGTGCCTTCCCCCTTTAGGACTCTCCGTTTTTCTTATCTCTTGGCGCATGGGCCTCTTGGGGCTGGTGCCCTTGGCCCATATAGGCCAAGGCGCACCCCCTACAGCCCATGTGGCCCCCCGGGGCTGGTGGACCCCCTTGGTGGACCCCCGGACCCCTTTCGGCACTCCCGGTACAATACCGATAAAGTGCGAAACTTTTCCGGCGACCAAAATAAGACTTCCCATATATAAATCTTTACCTCCGGACCATTCCGGAACTCCTCGTGACATCCGGGATCTCATCCGGGACTCCGAACAACTTTCGGGTTACCGCATACTAATATCTCTATAACCCTAGCATCACCGAACCTTAAGTGTGTAGACCCTACGGGTTCGGGAGACACGCAGACATGACAGAGACGACTCTCCGGTCAATAACCAACAGCGGGATCTGGATACCCATGTTGGCTCCCACATGCTCCTCGATGATCTCATCGGATGAACCACGATGTCGAGGATTCAATCAATCCCGTATACAATTCCCTTTGTCTATCGGTATGTTACTTGCCCGAGATTCGATCGTCGGTATCAAGATACCTTGTTCAATCTCGTTACCGGCAAGTCTCTTTACTCGTTCCGTAACACATCATCCCGTGATCAACTCCTTGGTCACATTGTGCACATTACGATGATGTCCTACCGAGTGGGCCCAGAGATACCTCTCCGTTTACACGGAGTGACAAATCCCAGTCTCGATTCGTGCCAACCCAACAGACACTTTCGGAGATACCTGTAGTGCACCTTTATAGTCACCCAGTTACGTTGTGACGTTTGGTACACCCAAAGCATTCCTACGGTATCCGGGAGTTGCACAATCTCATGGTCTAAGGAAATGATACTTGACATTAGAAAAGCTCTGAGCAAACGAACTACACGATCTTGTGCTAGGCTTAGGATTGGGTCTTGTCCATCACATCATTCTCCTAATGATGTGATCCCGTTATCAACGACATCCAATGTCCATGGTCAGGAAACCATAACCATCTATTGATCAACGAGCTAGTCAACTAGAGGCTTACTAGGGACATGATGTTGTCTATGTATCCACACATGTATCTGAGTTTCCTATCAATACAATTCTAGCATGGATAATAAACGTTTATCATGAACAAGGAAATATAATAATAACCAATTTATTATTGCCTCTAGGGCATATTTCCAACAGTCTCCCACTTGCACTAGAGTCAATAATCTAGTCCACATCACCATGTGATTAACACTCATAGGTCACATCACCATGTGACCAACATCCAAAGAGTTTACTAGAGTCAACAATCTAGTTCACATCACTATGTGATTAAACTCAATGAGTTCTGTTTTGATCATGTTATGCTTGTGAGAGAGGTTATTAGTCAACGGGTCTGAACCTTTCAGATCCGTGTGTGCTTTACGAATATCTATGTCATCTTGTGGATGCTACCACGCGCTATTTGGAGCCATTTCAAATAATTGCTCTACTATACGAATCCGGTTTACTACTCAGAGTCATCCGGATTAGTGTCAAAGTTCGCATCGACGTAACTCTTTACGACGAACTCCTTTTCACCTCCATAATTGAGAAAATCCTTAGTTCACTAGATACTAAGGATAAGTTCGACCGCTGTCATGTGATCCATTCCCGGATCACTATTGTACCCCTTGACCAACTCATGGCAAGGCACACTTCATGTGCGGTACACAGCATAGCATACTGTAGAGCCTATGTCTGAAGCATAGGGGACGACCTTCGTCCTTTCTCTTCTTTTGCTGTGGTCAGCTCTTGAGTCTTACTCAATACTCACACCTTGTAACACAGCCAAGAATTCCTTCTTTGCTGATCTATTTTGAACTCTTTCAAAATCATGTCAAGGTGTGCGTTCTTTGAAAGTATCATCAGGCGTCTTGATCTATCTCTATAGATCTTGATGCCCAATATGTAAGCAGCTTTATCCAGGTCTTCCTTTGAAAAACTCCTTTCAAACAACCCTTTATGCTTTCCAGAAATATTACATCATTTCGGATCAACAATATGTCATTCACATATACTTATCAGAAATGTTGTAGCGCTCCCACTCACTTTATTGTAAATACAAGTTTCTAACAAACTTTGTATAAGCCCAAAAACTTTGATCACTCCATCAAAGCGTATATTCTGACTCCGAGATGCTTGCTCTAATCCATGGAAGGATCGTTGGAGCTAGCATACCTTTTAGCATCCTTAGGATCGACAAAACCTTTCTGATTGTATCACATACAACCTTTCCTTACGAAAACTGGTAAGGAAACTTGTTTTTGACATCCATCTGCCAGATTTCATTAATGCAGCTAATGCTAACATGATTCCGACGGACTTAAGCATCGCTACGGATGAGAAAATCTCATCGTAGTCAACTCCTTGAACTTGTGGAAATACTCTTTGCCACAAGTCGAGCTTCATAGACAGTAACATTACCGTCCACGTCCGTCTTCTTCTCAAAGATCCATTTATCTCGGATTTCATGGCTTCTAACCATTTGTCGGAATATGGGCCCACCATCGCTTCTCCATAGCTCGTAGGTTCAGTATTGTCCAACAACATGATATCTCAGACAGGATCACGTACCACTCTGAAGTAGCACGCATCCTCGTCGTCCTACGAGGTTTGGTAGTGACTTGATCCGAAGTTTCATGATCACTATCATAAGCTTCCACTTCAATTGGTGTAGGTGCCACAGGAACAACTTCCTGTGCCCTGCTACACACTAGTTGAAGTGACGGTTCAATAACCTTATCAAGTCTCCACCATCCTCCCACTCAATTCTTTCGAGAGAAACTTTTCCTCGAGAAAGGACCTGTTACTAGAAGCAATTACTTTTGCTTCCAGATCTGAAATAGGAGGTATGCCCAACTGTTTTGGGTATTCTATGAAGACGCATTTATCCGCTTTGGGTTCGAGCTTATCAGCCTGAAACTTTTTCACATAAGCATCGCAGCCCCAAACTTTTAAGAAACGACAACTCAGGTTTCTCTAAACGGTGTCGTCTCAACAGAATTGCGTGGTGCCCCTTTTAAAGTGAATGCGGTTGTCTCTAATGCCTAACCCATAAATGATAGTGGTAATTTGATAAGAGACATCATGGTATGCACCATATCCAATAGGGTGCAGCTATGATGTCCGGACACACCATCACACTATGGTGTTCCAGGCGGTATTAATTGTGAAACACTTTCCACAATGTCTTAATTGTGTGCCAAACTCGTAACTCAGATATCTCTATGATCATATCATAGACATTTTATCCTCTTGTCACGACGATCTTCAACTTCACTCTGAAATTACTTGAACCTTTCAATAATTCAGACTTGTGTTTCATCAAGTAAATACACTCAGCATCTACTCAAATCATCTGTGAAGTAAGAACATAACGATATCCACTGCATGCCTCAACACTCATTGGACTGCACACATCAAAATGTATTACTTCCAACAAGTTGCTCTCTTGTTCCATCTTACTGAAAACGAGGCCTATCAGTCATCTTGCCCATGTGGTATGATTTGCATGTCTCAAGTGATTCAAAATCAAGTGAGTCCAAACGATCCATCTGCATGGAGTTTCTTCATGCATATATACCAATAGACATGGTTTGCATGTCTCAATCTTTTCAAAAACGAGTGAGTCCAAAGATCCATCTACATGGAGCTTCTTCATGCGTTTTATCCCAATATGACTCAAATAGCAGTGCCACAAGTATGTGGTACTATCATTACTTTTGGCATGAACATGTGTATCACTACGATCGAGATTCATTTTAGGTGCAAGTCCATTGAAGATATTATTCAAATAAACAGAGTAACCATTATTCTCCTTAGATGAATAACTGTATTGCGATAAACATAATCCAATCATGCTCAACGCAAACACCAAATCTCGATGGTAGAGGGAGCATGCGATGCTTGATCACATCAACCTTGGAAACACTTCCAACACATATCGTCATCTCACCTTTAGCTAGTCTCCGTTTATTCCGCAGCTTTTATTTCGAGTTACTAACACTTAGCAACCGAACCGGTATCTAATACCCTGGTGCCGCTAGGAGTACTAGTAAAGTACACATTCATATAATGTATATCCAATATACTTCTGTCGACCTTGCCTGCCTTCTCATCTACCAAGTATCTAGGGTAGTACTGCTTCAGTGACCGTTCCTCTCATTACAGAAGCACTTAGTCTGAGGTTTGGGTTCAACCTTGGGATTCTTCACTAGAGCAGCAAATGACTTGCTGTTTCATGCAGTATCCCTTTTGCCCTTGCCCTTCTAGAAACTAGTGGTTTTACTAACCATCAACAATTGATGCTCCTTCTTGATTTCTACTTTCGCGGTGTCAAACATCGCGAGTTGCTCAAGGATCATCATGTCTATCCCTGATATGTTATAGTTCATCACGAAGCTCTACTAGCTTGGTGGCAGTGACTATGGAGAACCATCACTATCTCATCTGGGAGATTAACTCCCACTCGATTCTAGCGATTGTGGCACTCAGACAATCTGAGCACATGCTCAAAGATTGAGCTTTTCTCCCTTAGTATGCAGGCTTAAGAAACTTGTCAGAGGTCTCATACCTCTTGACGAGGGCACTAGTCTGAAATCCCAATTTCAGTCTTCGGAACATCTCATATGTTCTGCGACGTTTCAAAACCGTCTTTGGTGCCACAATTCTAAACCGTTAGCATACGCACTGAACTATCACGTAGTCATCAAAACGTGTATGTCAGATGTTCCGCAACATCCACAGACGACGCTGAGGTTCAGCACACCGAGCGGTGCATTAAGGACATAAGCCTTCTGTGCAGCAATGAGGACAATCCTCAGTTTACGGACCTAGTCCGCATAATTGCTACTACCAACTTTCAACTAAATTTTCTCTAGGAACATATCTTAAACAGTAGAACTAAAGCGTATGACATAATTTGCAAAGACCTTTTGACTATGTTCATGATAATGAAGTTCATCTGATTATTGAACTCCCACTCAGATAGACATCCCTCTAGTCATCTAAGTGATACATGATCCGAGTCAAACTAGGCCGTGTCCGATCATCACGTGAGACGGACTAGTCATCATCGGTGAACATCTCCATGTTGATCGTATCTACTATACGACTCATGTTCGACCTTTCGGTCTCTTGTGTTCCGAGGCCATGTCTGTACATGCTAGGCTCGTCAAGTCAACCTAAGTGTTTTGCTTGTGTTCCGAGGCCATGTCTGTACATGCTAGGCTCGTCAACACCCGTTGTATTCGAACGTTAGAATCTATCACACCCGATCATCACGTGGTGCTTCGAAACAACGAACCTTCGCAACGGTGCACAGTTAGGGGGAACACGTCTCTTGAAATTTTAGTGAGGGATCATCTTATTTATGCTACCGTCGTTCTAAGCAAATAAGATGCATAACATGATAAACATCACATGCAATCAAATAGTGACATGATATGGCCAATATCATTTTGCTCCTTTGATCTCCATCTTCGGCGCACCATGATCATCTTTGTCACCGGCATGACACCATGATCTCCATCATCATGATCTCCATCATTGTGTCTTTATGAAGTTGTCACGCCAACGATTACTTCTACTTCTATGGCTAACGCGCTTAGCAATAAAGTAAAGTAATTTACATGGCGTTATTCAATGACACGCAGGTCATGCAAAAAATAAAGACAACTCCTATGGCTCCTGCCGGTTGTCATAATCATCGACATGCAAGTCGTGATCCCTATTACAAGAATATGATCAATCTCATACATCACATATATCATTCATCACATCTTCTGGCCATATCACATCACATAGCACATGCTGCAAAAACAAGTTAGACGTCCTCTAATTGTTGTTGCAAGTTTTTACGTGGCTTGTATAGGTTTCTAGCAAGAACGTTTCTTACCTACGTAAAACCACAACGTGATATGCCAATTTCTATTTACCCTTCATAAGGACCCTTTTCATCGAATCCGTTCCGACTAAAGTGGGAGAGACAGACACCCGCTAGCCACCTTATGCAACTAGTGCATGTCAGTCGGTGGAACCTGTCTCACGTAAGCGTACGTGTAAGGTCGGTCCGGGCCGCTTCATCCCACAATGCCGCCGAAACAAGATAAGACTAGTAGCGGCAAGAAGAATTGGCAACATCTACGCCCACAACTGCTTTGTGTTCTACTCGTGCATAGAAACTACGCATAGACCTAGCTCTGATACCACTGTTGGGGAACGTAGCAGAAATTCAAAATTTTCTACGCATCACCAAGATCAATCTATGGAGTAATCTAGCAACGAGGGGAAGGGGAGTGCATCTACATACCCTTGTAGATTGCGAGCGGAAGCGTTCAAGAGAACGGGGTTGATGGAGTCATACTCGTCATGATACAAATCACCGATGATCCTAGCGCCGAACGGACGGCACCTCCGCGTTCAACACACGTACGGAGCAGCGACGTCTCCTCCTTCTTGATCCAGCAAGGGGGGAGGAGAGGTTGATGGAGATCCAGCAGCACGACGGCGTGGTGGTGGAAGTAGCGGGATCCCGGCAGGGCACGGGAGGGAGAGGGAGGCGCCAGGGGCTTAGGTATTGCTGCCCTCCCTCTCCCCCACTATATATAGGGACAAGGGAGAGGGGGGCGCAGCCTTGGCCCTTCCTCCCAGGAAGGGTGCGGCCAGGGAGGAGTCCTTCCCCCCAAGGCACCTCGGAGGTGCCTTCCCCCTTTAGGACTCTTCGTTTTTCTTATCTCTTGGCGCATGGGCCTCTTGGGGCTGGTGCCCTTGGCCCATATAGGCCAAGGCGCACCCCCTACAGCCCATGTGGCCCCCCGGGGCTGGTGGACCCCCTTGGTGGACCCCCGGACCCCTTTCGGCACTCCCGGTACAATACCGATAAAGTGCGAAACTTTTCCGGCGACCAAAATAAGACTTCCCATATATAAATCTTTACCTCCGGACCATTCCGGAACTCCTCGTGACGTCCGGGATCTCATCCGGGACTCCGAACAACTTTCGGGTTACCGCATACTAATATCTCTATAACCCTAGCGTCACCGAACCTTAAGTGTGTAGACCCTACGGGTTCGGGAGACACGCAGACATGACAGAGACGACTCTCCGGTCAATAACCAACAGCGGGATCTGGATACCCATGTTGGCTCCCACATGCTCCTCGATGATCTCATCGGATGAACCACGATGTCGAGGATTCAATCAATCCCGTATACAATTCCCTTTGTCTATCGGTATGTTACTTGCCCGAGATTCGATCGTCGGTATCCCGATACCTTGTTCAATCTCGTTACCGGCAAGTCTCTTTACTCGTTCCGTAACACATCATCCCGTGATCAACTCCTTGGTCACATTGTGCACATTATGATGATGTCCTACCGAGTGGGCCCAGAGATACCTCTCCGTTTACACGGAGTGACAAATCCCAGTCTCGATTCGTGCCAACCCAACAGACACTTTCGGAGATACCTGTAGTGCACCTTTATAGTCACCCAGTTACGTTGTGACGTTTGGTACACCCAAAGCATTCCTACGGTATCCGGGAGTTGCATAATCTCATGGTCTAAGGAAATGATACTTGACATTAGAAAAGCTCTGAGCAAACGAACTACACGATCTTGTGCTAGGCTTAGGATTGGGTCTTGTCCATCACATCATTCTCCTAATGATGTGATCCCGTTATCAACGACATCCAATGTCCATGGTCAGGAAACCGTAACCATCTATTGATCAACGAGCTAGTCAACTAGAGGCTTACTAGGGACATGATGTTGTCTATGTATCCACACATGTATCTGAGTTTCCTATCAATACAATTCTAGCATGGATAATAAACGTTTATCATGAACAAGGAAATATAATAATAACCAATTTATTATTGCCTCTAGGGCATATTTCCAACAATCTCTTGAAAACACCTTCGTGATATCAATCTTTGCTCGAAGAAATACTTCGAAGACTTCGGTAAAGAGGCTGCAATTGGACTGGAGCAACAATGTTGTCACTCTTTCACCCACACGAATATTACCAATAATGGTTTTTAAAAGCGCCTTGAGTCACTCATCCAAAAGGATGGAAAGCTTTGATCGATGAACGTACTTTGGCTGGGGAAGATCCCCTAGAGGGCAGGCCGTCGAATCACTATATCTTCATTATGGTGTCGATGAAAGATTTCACCTCCACAAAGAATCAGACCAACAAAAAAAGCTTGACGCAGCAACATTAATTCATCAGATCCGAATAACCGGATCTGCGAGGACGGAAAACTCTCTAACCTCATGGCACCGCCAAAAGAACGAGAGAAAATTTATTTTCACAAAACTATGATGATCACTAGACGTTGATAAAGAACATAGAGGTCTTGAAGATCCGACCCCCCCCCCCCCCTAGGCGGAGGCGAGGGAACCTAAATTTCTCAGATGGTGGCGGGGCACGAGAAAACGGTAGCTCCTACGAAGGACATGTTAGACAAAGCATCTACACACATATATGTATGTGCTTGAACCCAGTAAAATATCAGGATTGAACCCATCACCTTGAAAGCAACACTTGATGAGAAGCCTAAAAGCCCACAAAGTAAAACCCTCCCGCAGCTTCCTAGGGAGTATTTTCAGCGAAAGTTGATTATAAATAGGTCGATGAACCGCATAGCTTTGTTCAGTAAAACCAGACATAACTGTTACTTGATGGTAATGAAGTAACAAAGGCTTATCACATAATTGTTTGGAATAGACTTTCTGATATGCTGTAAAAAATATATTACTACAATAGTACTACTCCTACATGTCACTGATAATCCCACCCTGAAAAGGGGCAACTGATGAACCATATCGTAGAACAGATGGCAACCGATGATCAATAAGTAGAATATGTGTAGTTTATGGGCTTAATCTGTGAATATCCGCACACATCGAAATCAAAGGCTTTGATCTGGCGAGCATTGATCGATCGATCTCGGTTTGAGATCACACTCCTGGATCCAGATCTAGATTAGAATTGGGGGCTAGAGAACGAACAGAAGAAGCTGGGATTTGGGGTTCAGCGTGTATGAAGACAGTTCATACTACTCTCGCTGTGTCACGCTGTACATCACACATTCCTCTCCACCTACTGTCTCACGCTGTACTTATACATCGGCTGAGAGGAAACCCACGCGCGATCTGGTCACACCTAACACGGACGCACGCACGCGCATGCCAATTGACGATTTTTTTAATATGGCGAAATATATTTGGAATTGTTTGAAACCACGTGTTATAACACGTAATTATACAGCTAATACCGTAATACAAACATTTAGCAATAATATGTTCATCCTAAAAAGATAGTTTTAGATTTATCTAGATACATGTATCTAGACACATTTTGTCTAGATACAGATGACCATACAAGTTTTCTTGGCTAAGCTAGCTCATAGATAAGCTTTGAGAGATGAAGTAACTTGGTGACCAAGGAGTGTAGCAAACTTATGAAGCAAGATTTCTTATGGGCTAAGGAATGGATGGCTATATATGGTCTCCTTTTGGGAGAGTTTGATAAATAAATAAAAACACAAGGGTGTCGAGTAGCTCACTTGATCTTGTACACAAATCAACTAAAGATTAATGACCAAGAGCTTCGAAGTTTCTCCCCGTACATGTTGTGTTTGTTGGTCTGCTAATCATGATTGTGCAATGAGTTCTTCTGTGTTATTGAATGTCTTGATTGGCAAGTGTGATCAAGCGACTCTGGTGTCAACCCCAAAGTTTCACAACTGGAACGAGGTGTGAACCTCGGATAATGTATAACTCAGACGATATATTGTATTTTGGCTCATCTATTTTTGTTTGCTTTTTTGTTGCGGAAATTGAGAGCATTTATTAAATAAAAATGGTCATGGAGTCATCACCCATGAGGCTAGTGACCAAGAAGGAAGGAGCTAAGTTAGGTCAACCCCCACTTGGCTGAAGCGAGCAAGAATGCTCCGCACACAATTGGGCTCGGAGATTGGCAGCTCTGTTAACATGTTGAATTACAAACGAATTAGCTGCAAGAGGGGCCTGCGACAATACGACCGATCCTTCCCTACCTCTTCCTTCTCGTCACAGACATTCTCCATCGGTTCATTGCGCAGGATCCACTACCCCGACAGCACCTAGCCGACGATGCCTCATGTCCCCTGCGTCAATACGCGGATGACACGCTCATCATCACGAGAGCTAGCGTCGAGGCAACGACTTGTATGAAGGCGATCATGGACATATTCTCCAACGCCATCATGCCCATGATCAATTTCAGCAAGTACGGTGCCATGGTCCAGGGGTGCCACTGGACACCGTAACTCAACCCATCAGGCCGACGTAGGCCCCCCATGCTAATATTGGGCTACAGACTCTAGCCTGGCTTATGGGCTCTCCAAGAAGAAGGATATCGGCATTTGTGTCATACAAGTCAAGGAGACCGGACCGACATTGGACTCCTCCAATCGCCATAGATTGCTTAGGACTCTATAGCCCTAATCATGTTGCTGATAGCCGAGCAAAGGCTACTTTCCATTCTAGAACATCAGCTTTTTGCAATTCAAATCCCCGAACTTTATTTCATCACAACTTGTAAATGACGTTGCTATTATACAGTGAATAAAATCCTATTCCTATAAACGAAAATAGCTAATTGACACCATTTACACGTGTTGTACAACATTATTTATTTATTATTGGGAAAGACCACGGATTTTTTTTAACAGATGAAAGACCATGAATTGACTATTATTTATTTGCGTCATTGGAAGAATCTGTTGTGCCCAAGGTTTTGCAAGCGTTCGAGAAAAAGAAAGAACCGAACATAATACAGGAAGAGTTTTCAAAATTTCTATTGCCGTTTAGTTAAACCTTTTTTCACTCACTGGATGTGAATGCTCGCGCTGAGTTACCCACGAGAGCCATCATCACTAGTTCACTACGTACAAAAACAAGGTGAAAGTTCCCATATACAGTTAGCTGCTCAAACAAACATAGGTAAACTATATATCCTATCCAAAGTAACACTGTTTCACATCGGTGAATACACCGGCTCATTTGCACATTTTTGTTGAAACTATCATGAGGGAAAGGCTCCCCACCTGAATAAATTTTTATTTTTTGTTTTTGTTTTTACAAACTAGACAAGGCGAGAAGTAAAGAAGTCTCGCCAGAGACCGGCATGAATTTTGTCTTCCACCTTCCTAAGGCGGTGAGACCACAAAGTGAGGCGCCGCAAAGATATTTTATTTTTTATGTATGTGTATATCAGTATATATGCATACATATACGCTGAGGGATCCTTCAAAATTACTGGTGGACATTGTTAGCTTTCTTTGCCTTGTTTCAAAAAAAATAAAAAATTGGGAATGATAAAGTCACATAGACGGGAATAACAAAGTCACATAGTCTATAAGGCAAACCGAATTGTGCAGAGTACCAAGACAAGGCTCCGACGCTGAGCATAAATAGATAAGTAAGGCATAATAAATGAACCTGGCGAACGATTAGGGCATCTGATTTGCAAGTACCTACTCATCTTTGTTTCCAGGAAACTAATCAAGTAGGTAGGATCCAACGATGGCAGTGACTAGCTATATGGTGGCCTTGCCAAGGTTGAACTTTGTTTCCCCGGTGAGAATCGCCTTGCAGTTCATGATGGTGACCGTGGGTTCCTGCCGAGCCGCGATGTGGCGTTTGCGACGAACCTTGGCGGCAGAGTCCTTCACCCTCTTGGCGCGCCCGCAGTGCTTGCGCAGCTCATACTCGCCCATGTAGGTACAGTTGGATTCGTCCTTAAGTTGAGCTTCTTGTTCCAACTTTTCCCTATATAGCTTCTCGTCTTCAAATAGAGATTCTAATTCATTTCCAGGAAACTCGCCCATCCAGCAAGGCGTGTACGGGAAAGATGCGTCTGTCTTTCCATATGGTGGTTCATCGTAAACTGCTCCCATCCATGGCCTTGAACTGCCCAGGTCCTGAAATTTTGAGATACTCCAGTCATAGGCCAGTCCTCTGGTTGTTATTGCAGATGAAATCAAGAAGACAACCTCCTTGTAAGGATGAAACCCAAGGAGGAAATAATCTTCATCGACGTCTTCAGCCTCTTCAACGACGTTTTCAGTGTCAATAACGTTATCCTCATCAGAGTTCCAATCATATTTCTCTTCCATGGTCGCTTTGTGATTCTCGGGATCTTCAGAGCACCACTTACGGTAGTTAACATCTTGTAAGATCCATTGTCTGCCCACTTGTTGAGCATAGTCATCATGTTCAAAGGTCTTAAGACATGTATCATGTTTTAATATCCATTCTATTCGACCGCATGATTCACTGAGATACCAAACCTGAAGTCGATTTCGGTCATCAAGTATTGCATAATACACCCCTCTCAACGATCTCCCGAGATGCTGGTTATTGGGGTATCCCATCAATTCACTGGCACCTGGTAGTTTAATTACTCTGTATGTGTGATTTGACAAGGACATTCTACAAACATAAACATTAGGATAAAGTAGATTAATAACAGCACGAGTGGATCATCGTGGTATACCCATCGCATTTGTTGAAAGAGAATGACAACTGAGGAGGGAGCTACTACGGTACCTGGTAAGATAGCCATGCCGGCAATGGATGTAGAGCGCGCTTTGCTGGTGCTGGTAGACGGCATGATAACTATATACTGATAACGATAGTGATCATACCACAAATTCCACTGCATGTTGGCGACGATCCCTGCAGCCTCCCCTTCCCGAAGGAAGGTTGTCTTCTCCCATCGCCGAGTCACCGACGAGAACACATGGATGAAGTATGACGCAGGGGGCCACTCCGATTCGAGCAACGGGTTGTCGCCGTCGGTTTCGCCGTCGCAGGGCAGTGGGGCGCGTGGGATCAGAAAGACCTGGTAGTGCAGCAAGACAACAGGAAAATGATCCCACTATTTCTATTTATCTCAACATGCACACATGCCGCCTCATCCACACCACTATTTTTATTTCTCTCAAAACATCCATGGAAAATGTTACTTATACTATTTCTCTCAACATGACACGTCGCACTTCATCAGCCCCACTATTTTTATTTCTCTCAATATGCATGAAAAATACTAGTTCTATATTCTAT
The DNA here is from genome assembly GCF_002575655.3 of Aegilops tauschii subsp. strangulata. NCBI lineage: Eukaryota > Viridiplantae > Streptophyta > Magnoliopsida > Poales > Poaceae > Aegilops > Aegilops tauschii. Next base: position 51,032,652 of record NC_053040.3, on the reverse strand, counting down.
CAACATTTTACAGCTATATAGTAATCAAATACAGAAAATCATATGTATTTTGTCTCCGTTCTCATCCTCAAATTTCACACAATCAAATCTTATAAAAATAATATATTGCAACCAATTTTCACAACGGCGTGTGAGATATTATCTAGTCATGTAGTTCTCCAATGCTATGACCGAAGATGGATTGTCGTGTAGTAGTAGTTATTATACTCTCTCTGTAAACTAATATAAGAGCGCTTAGATCACTACTTTAGTGATCTAAACGCTTTTATATTAGTTTACGGAGGGAGTATGTGTTTACGTACAGTCCCGACTATATTGCATCTCATGATAAGACTCAAAATGAACGTGTGCTTGGTTGGCTTAACTGATGTGCGAAACTTGATTGTCCGGATTTGGCCAGAAGGTTGAAGAGCTGGCACTAGAAACATTACGTCTTGCCGATCGTCCTCGTGATCCACGAGATCCACGCGCCCTCGTCGTTCGCATGTGTACGTACGTACGGCTCTGCCTCCCGTCGTACTGAAATGACTAGGCACGCAGGGAAAAGGTTGGGAGAAACCAATCATTCCAGCATATGCCAGGCTCGTGATCATGAGTTTTGCGTCCGACCTTGATGTCCGCTCCACAGCCACCGATTTTTTTTTTTTTTTGAATGTTGCACAGCCACCGATTTCGTCGGAAATTCCTTCAAGAGGGCACTGCATGCTCTGGTAGGCCCTCGGCCTGCCTGACCAGCCCGTGAGCTAGTTGAGCATCAGTAAGTTAATCCAGCCCGTGAGGCCACTGCTCTGCTCCTGTGAATGCTGCTAAGCCCACGACTTAAACACCCACACTAATCTAACCCACGTCGCTCTGCTCCGCCTATATAAACCACACCAGCCCAGCCCATTCTCTGCATCTTACTTGTGTCCATTCTCCTCCATTCGCTTCGCTAGCTTTACACACAGCCCCCCGGTAGCAGGCTAGCAGAAAGCAGATCGATGTTGCTCTCTGGTCGCATGGCCGCATCCGCCCTCCTCCTGCTCGTCCTCCTCGTCGCCACAGGCACGTCCCACTCCCGCCCAATCCCGCTCTTCCCAGCGTCAGCGAGCGAGCTGTGGATGATGCCTAATTTGTCACCGTGATTTTATTCATTCATGTGCACTGCATGCAGAGATGGGGACGCCGACGAGGAAGGTGGCGGAGGCGCGGGACTGCCTGTCCAAGAGCCACAAGTTCAAGGGCGCGTGCCTCAGCAGCAGCAACTGCGCCAGCATCTGCCGCACCGAGAACTTCCCCGGCGGCGAGTGCAAGCTCGACTCCTTCGCGCGCAAGTGCTTCTGCAAGAGGGTCTGCTAGCCGTGCTCGCTCGGCCCGGCCGGCGCCGCGAGGTCCGATGCTAGCTACGGTAGTACGGTTGCTAGATCATCTTCGTCAGTCAGTGTACTTGTTCACGTTTGTCAGTACTTGTTCTTGTGTGTCCCGTAATAAAGTAGAGAATCAATCGGGGTCTCGATGGTCTAGTTGGCAGTATAAGCCGTGCTTTTCTTTTGCTGCTTTGTGTCATTGTATGTGTTGTAATGTGACAAGGTCGTTGTTTCAGCATGGACGGATCGTTTGTTTGGTGCTACTAAATTCGAAGAGAAATGCTATTGTTGTGACTCCTACATTTTAATTTCAGGAGACGGATTTTCGAAGCCGCGTGAACATTTCATCTGTATACATGAACAACTAAGTTGAGCATTAAAATGATCCATAGACTCTGAGCGCGAACTTTTCTGTACAATTTTTTTTTCTGTTTTATGTAAATTATATTAAGGTATTCAGATTTTATTAAACCAATAATACCATTTTGTTTCCCCTATGATTTACGTGTTCAGTTCATAATAGACAAAAAGCATTGTCTTTTTTTCCGTCGATTTTTTTATTTGAAAAGGAGAAAAGGCCCTCGGCCTCTGCATCGACCCGGATTAATCGAGATACTTTATGTCTTAAGAGGTACTACCTCGCCCGGGTTTATTAGGCCTCCTCTTTATTTTGCTAAAGTTTGACCATATATTTAATTAATAAAATTATCTGGCAAAAATTATGCCATTAGAAACCTCTTTCCAATACAAATCCAATAAAAATACCTTTTGTAGCATGTATTTTGGATTTTGTTAGTCTAGTAAATGGTCAAAATTTGACAAAAATAAGAGTGGGTCTAATAAACCCCGACGGATGAAGTAGAGCCGTATCCAAAATAATGTTAGCTTAACTTTAATTTGGACTATCCTTACCTGAATCAAAATCTAATTGTCTCTTTTTGTGAGGAAGCGAGAAATTCCATTTAAGATCAATCATAAAAGGATTGAAACTCAAATTTTAGCCAACCCATGGAAGCCTTGGCTACACCTCATCAAAGAAGAGGAAAACACCAACTCCAGAAAAAAGAGAAGAGGTAAACATTAAGGCGGAGTATCTAGTGAAAATCACTAATCAGTGAAAATCTGGAAACTTGTAATCATGGGCGTTGGATCACTGGCGGATGGTACAGATGAAAGGCGGGTTTGCTAACCAGCCACTTAAGGGTATTTTTCAGATAACCCCTTGTCTTACTCAGGGGCAGGAAATCTTTTGACGCCGCAGCCCATGAACGATTCGTCTTCGATCTCTCGTGCGAAGATGGCGCCGCCGGCTGTAAGCCCTCGCCCGCCGCCGGAGGTGATGATAACGCCGTCGCTGCTCCTTCCTATCCCATGGCCCCACCTTCTCGTAGACCTGCACCGGCCCTCGTCGCCGTCGACGCCCTCACTCTTCCGTCCTCTCTCATGCCCCTTGCCTCAGACCTAGCCCTGCACCGGCCCCTGTACTGGACGCCCTGCTAGCATTATGTTTTGAGCTTTTGAGAGGTTGAGATTTTTTTGTATCCTCGAAAACTTGATACAATGTTTAACACGGATTTAACTATTTTCGTCAAAGGTTGAGACCTAGCCCTGCACCAATGCTTATGCTTTTTCGTCAAAGGTACAAACTTGACACGGATTTAACTATTTTCGTACATAGTTGCTCACTCATCAAAGATTTGATGATAATTGTTCATTCAAATTTCAAGGTACGGTCTTCTTCTTTTTTCTCATATGGTTCCTTTTAAGATACAGTGTTTATTTTGCGTTTTGTCCTGGGCCCCTAGATTTCTAGAGACGCCCTGCCTCTATCCATGCATGGCATGAAAACCCATTTGGGCGGACAGATGGATATGGGGTTGATAGCGGTCGGATCTCGAGGGAAGGCTGTGGCGTGTGGGGAGGCCACGACCGTCACGTCATTGGTGGAGGTTGTCTAGTTAGAGATCGCGAGATGTGTGATGGGTTTTTCCGAGTTATTTTTTTTCATTGTTTTCTTACATGTAGGAGGGGCCGAAGGCGGGCGAAGGACTGGCAGAGCGCGTTGGAGATGCCCTAACTAGGGATGCAAGCGGCACACCGTTTAAGCCCACTTACCAGTCTAACAGTTCAAAAAAGTTCTATTTTTCTGAGAAAATAAACTACTCCTATCAAGCTAACAAAAAAAAGGGCTTTGTGCCGCGGTTTACCGCGCCATTTTCATCCCTGCCCCTAACCAACGGGGCTGATTTTTACCCGAGCTATGCTTGAAAAAGAAGTTTGGCGCCTCGTGCACCCCTCCTCGTTGAAGAAAATAAAAACAGAGCACCGTTTGGACAATGCACACCTCTGCTTGTGTCTCATGGGCTTTTACGTTTGCCTGTCTAGTAATGGCCTTATGGGCTCTCACCAGCAGCGGTCTCATGGCCTGGCTAGTCGTCCCCGTCTCTTCAGCGTCACTTTGGACCTGGGCTTGACTGACCGCACACCCTGCACGACCTGTGAGCGAGATGACGACGACCAGCTTCCTCCCCCGCTCCGCGGTGGCGCCGCCGCTGGACGACGACGACCTGCTCTGCTGTTAGTTGTGTAAACCTGTTGTAATATGGTCGTGGTAAAACCTGGAAGGTGCCCATGTGTTGGTGCACTGTGGGTGAGTGGAGTGATGGTGAACTGCATCTGTTGCAACCATCAGTTCACGTAGTGGGTGTACTGAGTGTGTACCCAAGTACTGTAGCAGAGTGTGGGCTGTGTGCGTGCACTGGTATGGCTACAGTGGTGTTGGTTTCTGTAACTGGACATCAAAAGAGCAGAGCCGGAGTGTGTCGCTGGTTCAGTGAATGAAAAGGGCATTCGTTGCCTGGAAAACCAACCTGTGTGTGTGCTGCTCTGCTCCTCCTCTGTTTTTGCTTGTGTCCATTTGGTCGAACAGCTTGCGTGCGTGTGTGTATCCACCCAGATTTAGGCGAGAGAGAGAGGCTCTTGCCAACATCTGCGAGATCCTCCTCCGCCTACCCCCACAGCCGTCCTCCCTCCCGCGCGCCTCCCTCGTCTGCAGGCGGTGGCGCAGCCTCCTCTCCGACCCCGCCTTCCGCCGCCGCTTCCGCTTCCACCATCGCCGCAGCCCTCCGCTCCTCGGCTTCATCGACGCGAACCAGGGCATCACCTTCCAGCCGGCCCTGGACGCCCCCGTCCGCCTCCCCCGCGGCCACTTCTCCCTCAACCTCCACGACCGTTACATGACCCTCGGATGGCGCCACGGCCTCGCGCTCTTCTTCCTCCCGATCCCGCTCCAGGTCGTCGTGTGGGACCCCGTCGCCGGCGTCCAGCACCGCCTGGCCGTCCCCCCGGGGTTCGGGTTCCACCCGTTGGAGAACCCCATCAACGGGACGGTGCTCCGCGCCGCCGGAGAAATCGACCACTTCCAGGTGGTCTTGGTAAGCAGCGACGGGAAGCAACCTAGAAGAGCGCTCGCCCGCGTTTACTCGTCGGAGACCGGCGTATGGGGTGATTCCATCTCGTGCCCGGTTCCATTGGTGTCTATGGTTCATATAGGCGAGCCCGCTAGCTGTACTGGCGGGGGATTGCATTTATTGGTTGGTTTCAGCATCGAATATCCTCGAGTTTGATTTGGAGAGGCAGACCCTAGCTGTGACATTGTTGCCAGCGCAGGTGCTCACCAGCCGCAATCGCCATGTCTCGGTTATGCGGGCGGAGGGTGGTGAGATGGGTCTCCTCGTCGTGTCGGGCTTCATCGCCCAATTATGGAAGAGGGAAACAGACTCGCATGGCGATGTTTCTTGGAGCATTGGAAGAACTATTGAACTGGACAAGTTACTTCCCCCAAATTCAGAGAAAGAGCCACCAAATATGATAGGTTATGCGGAGGAAAATAATGTGGCGTTCTTCTGGACAGTTGGCGGTGTCTTCATGGTCCACCTTGAGTCATTGCAGCTCAAGAAACTTCCTGTTACCGGCATCGCTTATCGTTACTATCCATTCGAAATTGTCTATACTCCAGGTATTAGCATGCCTTTTCACTGAGGATATAACAAAACAGAGTTATTTTTCATTGTAATCTGTATCTTGTTTATGCGTCATCGAATCTGTTTGGCCTTTTCTTTGTAATGTTCTATGCCGTTTGACTTGTTATGCTTGTATAACAGGCATTGGTGGTGGACACGAGGGAGCGGAAGTGGTGAGGCATTTGTGGTGGACACGGTGGAGACAATACATAAGACAATTATTCAGTTAGATATGATATTGTGATGTACTGGTCGAGCAGGTAAGCTTTTCTTCCACATGCAAGTTGAGGTATCTGAACTGTTTTTTTACGAATATGTATCGCTTTACTTTTTATTGCCATTTCTCAAGTACCAAATTGCAAGAGCATAGTCTATGAGTCTCTCAACAACCCTTTGCTCAACTATTGCCCACCTAGTGGCCTCCCATCATGCTTTCATGGATCGCTGCCTCATGGATGTTTTCTCCAGGCCCAGCTTCTCTGCCTTCACATAGATGAGGAGTCTGTCACGTTAAGCGTGTAGCAGAATGAAATACTTCCTCCATCCTGTGCTCAATTGAAAAACTTGAATACTCTTTCCTCGTTGGCGATTCTTGTAATTGGGTGCTGGTAGATGGTCCAGTTGCGATTGCTTTGAGTGACAATTAGGATCTGAGTGAGCGTGATCTGGTTACCGGAGTGAAATCTCTGGGTATAATGAGTATCTTCATGTTCCCTTGGTACAAATTTCTGAATGAACCAAATCATATGCTCTGTACTGAAATTTCTGTGCTCATAAGAAAAAAAAATCGATGGACCACATTCCCTATCATCTTCTCTCATAGATTCACACTTCATTTAGGTTTTTGAATGTAATATAAATACATCTGGGTTAGCAAATGTTCATGAAAAGAATGCCTAATGAGCTATAAATGCAGCTTGACTAAAGATCTAAAAAGGTCAGTTGTCATATCTGCTAGACAACTGATAATTACTGTTTGAAGTACAACAAAGGAAATTCTGCATTACTAAATACTCCCTCCGGTCCTTTTTAGTCTGCATATAAGTTCTATTGGAAGTCAAATTATCTCTAATTTGACCAAATTTATAGAAAAGAGTACCAACATTCGCAATGCCAAATCAATATTGTTTGATTCATTATATAATGTAGTTTCATATTATATCTATTTGGTATTGTAGATGTTGATATTTTTTAATATAAATTTGGTCAAAGATTGTAAAGTTTGACTTGAGACAAATTTAAACAATGATATACGCGAGAAGAGCTATCACTATGAGTGACAGCGGAACTATGCAGTACATGAGGTGGCGGTTATGAGTCCTCTCTCGCGCTAGCGTGAACCTCAAGTAACTAGCTTCTGCTTTTTGTCTGCTTTTGAAGCCTTTATGGCTGGCGCCTGAGACCCCCTCCACTTGCGCTTGACACTCAGGCCACTCGTTGTACACTACCGGAACCTCCCCTTGTACACGACATAGCACTGCTTCTTCGCCATCAAGAATCTAGGTACCTGTTAGAATTGCATCTTCATCAAGAGAATGTATAATCATATATGCAACAAAATATACTTGAGCAACACGAAAAAGAAAGGGTTAGCAACTAGATGCAACATATAGTAAACATACAAATAATGAACGCAGTTTCATCGTACGCAAACTAATTAACTAGAGGTACGCAGGTTATCGTACCCAAACTAACAAAGTAGCGTTACGCAAGTTCGGCAGGGATCGTGGACATCACAAAGTTTCATCGCTACAGAAAGTATACAAGTTCAAGCGACACATATCATCATCATCGGCATCGTAAATCACTAGAAGTTCCATCCTTCCATATCACCGAGGATGGACCCTAACTTCTTGAACGGCGTGAGGTCCTGACGTTGCATGCCTATGCGAGTTCGGACGTCAGCTCATGATATAGGGCCGTCGTGGAACATCCCCTTCTCATCGACGACTTCTTTCAGGATGATCGTCACAATGTCCCTCTGGATGTGAAAGAAGTCATCTTTAAGTTTATAATCCGCTTCTCCATGAGATTCTACCCACTTGCGGATATGATCATCATTTCTGCTTGTCATGCGAAGCTTTTGGTGATCCGTTCTGAACTCCATCATGAGATGGAGGTGGTAGAATCCATCGTTCTTGCTTGGTTTTGGGACATGGATGCAGCAGAAGTTAGTTTTATGCGAGAACCCCAACTTCTTGTTCCTTTGTTTCTTGATCTGCAGGTGGCCACCCCTAATGCTGAAGCCTTGGAGAGCATCATCTAGAATATTCATTACGTGGGTGTAGTCCTTCTCGTAGTTTCTGGTAGGGTCGAAATACACGCCCGTGACATGGAACATGGCCGCACCTTTGACGGGTACACGCTCTTCAAAATCCACCGTCTGACTGCTATGTGCTCTGGCTTGTTTGTAGGCAGTTGAGCCTATCTTCCCCGGTCTCTTCCTCTCCTTTTTCTTGGGCTGACCTTCCAGACCCTTACTTAACCCCTGCCCCAGTGTTGTCGGGCTAAGCATTGTACGACCCCCGGCTAGTTGAGCCTGTGTTGGGGCGGCATCTTCAGGCGTGTCCTGTGAGGATTTCATGAGGAGAGACTTCTTGTAATCCCTGCTAGGACGTTTCTGTCCGGGCAGATCATCCATATCCTCATCGGCATGCTGATAGCCCGATTCGTCATATGACTGACTCATCATATCTAAGTCATCGTCATAGGCGCCTGTATTGAGGAAACTCATTGGGTCCTCCTCCATCTCATCATCCATTCTTTGTTCTACGGGGGCAATTACATCGTCGTCCGCCGCTCTCTCCCGACACTAGACGCTGGTAATTGCGTAGGCGGGGTGGTGGTCTCCATACATGCTTGTTGATGTGTGGCTATTGGTGTGCTCTCGGCCGGCTCCAGACGAAGAAGATTCTTCGGCCATAGCAGCACCCGACCCTTGCAGCTTTCAGTCCGCAGCGGGGTCTCGTCGTCCTCTCCCCTAGTCGTACTGGAGGAGGCAAATCCTCGTGCCTCGATTTCACACTCGACGAGGTAACCCTAAAGTGCCCACCGGGCATCGGCTGGCTGTGGAACGTGAGTTCCAAGGGCTTCGTTATCACCCCCTTTCCCACGTTCACCTTCTGGCCTTTGATCAAGTAGAGTACGGTGCACGGGGTTTCGTCGGCCTGCAAACACATGTCTGCGGCGTAAAACATCCGAAAGGCAACGAAAATGGAATATTCTAGATATATGTTGGTGCGACATGTAAATACCGTGAGGGCGTCGAGCTCAGCCAAAGACGAAGACCCGCCTAGCGCGCCAGAGACTGAGGACGGGCTGCTATGAGCGGGTGCGGGTGCGAGAGCAGGCCCAGTTACGTGAGCAGGTGATGGTGCGGTGGTGTTGTTCACGGAGTTGCTCGCGACGAAACTGAGCATGGGGAAATCATGTACCGTCTTGTCTGAATTTTCCTTCGTCCAGTTGATGATAGCCGAGATCAAGTTAGTAGCAAAATCATTTCTGCACGCATTTACAGCTGCATCGACTGCCTGCTGTAGCAACTCATTTTTCTCCTCGGCTGCTTTTTCCGCATCCTCAGCTGCTTTTTTCTCAAACGCAAGCTTCACCTTCTCGTCGATGTCCGCCTGATTAAACTTCTTTTTCTGCTTCTTGGCCTCCGGGCCCTCGTTGTAAAACACCTTTCACGTGGTGCCGTCTCCGGCGCCATGCACACATCCATATTGCGGCCGCTGGCCCAAAGGAAGTCACTTAAGTTTGTTCAAGGCCCTGTTTGAGAGGGGTGTCCCACTTGGGCCTCATCGACGAAGTAGGGCTTTCGGCTGCAAGCTGGTGTTGCTTCCCCTGCAGAAGGAACATGAACCGTTTACGAATGTGTAGTCGACTTGATCAGGAGCTAAAAGTAAGGTGGTAAAAGAATAATTACCAGTATTCTAATGAATTGTCTCGTGATCTGGTTCATGTAAAAAACCTTCTTTTCCTTGTCCCACTTGTAGCGGGCCCTTATGAAGTCATGCTCTAAGGGGTTGGTGAACTTCGCGAAGGGGTCTAGGAGACCCACGGCTTCACGTTCCGTGTCCTCCTTATCCCATATGGGCCTTTTGCCAAGGTAGCCATGGCTTCCGAGGTGATACTTCCCTGTGTTCCTTTGCTGAAGTCTCTTGAATTTCGCAGCTTTAGCCTTGGCTGCCTCGATAGCGCAAGTGTCCTTGAACTTTTCGAACTCCTCTTTCGTAAGTGTCGGATTTTCCTCTAGAATCTTGGACAGGGGTTCCTCAGCCTCAATAGCTCGTTTCACCCTCCCTTTCCAGGAGGCCAAATCATTGCTGAACATGCCCATGGCGTGATTGTTAATCTTTTTCATCTTCGGATCATCCCATGGTTCTATCTTATCATCCCGGTCGGGGAACTTGAATCTCTTATGCAACTTCGTCAGGAGCAACTACCTCAAATGTTCTTTACTCCTTAAGTCATCGTCGTTGATGCTCGTGCATTCCCGTAGGATGCATCCTACTTGGTTCCCATATCACTTGCGAGCTTCTTCCGGCTCTAATGGCTCAAACTTGCCAGGGCCATCTTTGTGATCACCAGTCGTCCAATGCCGAGTTTGTTAGGTTTTCGTATCCTCTGCTTCTTCTTTTCGGTAGCGGCATCGGCGTCGGTACCTTCCCCGCCGGTACCTTCCTCGCCGGTCTCGGCGCCGCCATCGATGCCGGCGCCGTCGGTGTCGATGTCGGCGTCAGTACCATCATCGAGGCCGACCTGCAAACTTTGACTCTGCTTAGCAGACAAAAAGTCGAGGTATTATTGTCCACCCTCATAATCCATCTCGTCTGCATCTCGGTAAGAGGGCCCGGTTTCTTCGTTGTTCGACATCTTTCCTATGATTAAGTCTCCTCGTTTAATTCTAAAACTATAAAAAAATGAGAAATGACATAAAAAAGATCTATGTTTGCCGGAATGCTGTTTCCCAGCAAATCCCAGCACTCGATATGCCTACTTTCTAGCACAAGTCATGCCAAAATTAACGGAAAATTCTGGCATGACCTTTGCTAAAAAGTGGACATATCGACCGCCTGAAATTCACCGGAACGGAAATGAATCAACATTCCGGCGAAACATAGGTCACTCGGATCATTTACCCTGCACATAATCATCATTTTCCAAATATGACATGTCCAAAACATCACATGTCCAAATATGATATGTCCAAATTCCAAATATGACATGTCCAAATCACATGTCCACATATCACATGTCCACTTCAAAATTGGATATAAAAGGAAGAAAGAGTGATTTGCAACTAAAAGAATTCAGCCTACCTAATTTTGAAACTAAAAAAAATTCAAATATCACATGTCCACATAGCACAAGTCATTTTTCTTCACAATATTTGAAACTAAATTCAGCCTACCTAAATTTGAAACTAAAAAAAATTGCAACCTAGGGTTCATACTAATTCTGTTTTTTTAAATAGCAACAATTGCTTAAACTAAAAAATTTAAATAGCAACAGTTGCTTTAACTGATCTGTCCTAGGTTTCATACTAATTCTAATTAACTAACTAGCACTATAAATTTTAAATAGCAACAATTGTTTAAACTAAAAAAAATGCAAGAAACCTATATAATCAATTCTGTTTTTTCTCTTAACTACACCTAAAACACCTAACCTAATTAACCTACTGCCCAAACTAAAACCTAACTAAATTAACGAGAGAACCCTAGCTAAATTAGCATAGAGAGGAGCGGTGGGGGCTTACAACAGAGGGTGCAGGGGCGAGGAGGGGAGGAGGCAGAGGCGGGGGCCGGGGTCGGGGCGAGGGCGAGGTCGCCGGGGTTGGGGATCAGGGGCGAGCGCCGGGGTCGGGGGCGAGGGCAGGACTCCGGCGAGGTTGAGGGCGAGGGCAGGGCTCGGCGCTTGAGGCAGGGGCGCGGCGAGGGCAGGGCTCCGGCGGCGACGAGCGGGGAGAAGAGAGAGTGTGAATTTGGGGAAGAAGCAGAGGCGGGAAGCTTGCCGGAGGGGTTAAATGAACATAGCAGTAGTGTGTTCCCACTTAGCTATAGCGCGTTTAGAAAAGCAGCGCTACTGCTATAACCGGTAGCTATAGCGCTTTTTCCCAAAGGGCGCTACTGCTATGTTGACTAGATATAGCCTTTTTTTGGAAAAGCGCTACCGCTATAACCAGTACCTATAGTAGTTTTCCTGTTTTGTTTCTTCTATTTTCTCTTCCTTTTCTTTTCCTTTTCTTCTATTTTCTCTTTTCTTTTCTTTTTTCCGAGAGCAGGAACGAAGGGAAGGTGATACAATGTATATAACTATGGCGATATATATTGCATCATTTGACGGTTGAGTATGTATACAAAATAGGAACATATATATTACTCCCTCCGTCCCATAATGTAAGACATTTTTTGACACTACACTAGTGTCAAAAAACGTCTTATATTATAGGACGGAGGGAGTACATCATTTGACCCATGCATAACGGTTAAGTGTGTACACAAAATAGGAACATATATATTACATCATTTGACCGATAACGGTTCCTCGGGGTCGACGTTTTCGTTTTTGAGTGAGCTTCTTTCCCTTCTTGTTCGTTGAAGAATAATTGAGCCCCTCATTGTGACTTTTCCTTTTCCATGGAGTACGATCTTTCTTAGGTAATGTAGTATTGATTCTTCTTTTGACGTATACTTCATTGTCATCGTCATCTTCCCTCATTGGGTTGCCGTACTGGTCGTAGGCTTCCTTGTTGGTGACTCTATCTATTCCAATGATGTTCCTTTTGCCTCTCCTCATGACAACACGGCTGGGATTGCACGGGTCAGTTATGAAGAAGCATTGTGTCACGTGCTTAGCGTGTACCCATGGCTTGTTTTTTGCGATAGCGTTCACGGTAGCGCTCTTGGCGTCGGGTATAGTCATGGTAGTGAAATACCGGTTTTCTCTTTCGACATTCTTAGCCCATCTGACACGGAACATCATCACGTTGTGCAGTCCAGAGTAGTCAAGCTCCCAGATCTCCTCGACCCTTCCGTAAAATCTCTCAGTTCCGCCGTTGTCGCTGCCGGTCATGCATTCCATCGTCATCCCTGAGCTCTGATCATCACTGTCCATATCTTTGGTCTCCGTGTAGAACGTGTATCCGTTGATATCGTATGCCTGATTGGTGACGAGGTTGGGCGAGGGGCCATGTGCTAAGGCGTATATTAGCAATCCGTCCTTAGAGCCCTTTTCCGGGGGATTAGCAATAATGTGCTTTTTGAACCAATGCAGTAAAGTGGAGTTGTGCTCTCTAGTAACTTCGGCGTTTGTCCTGCATACCCATCGGTCACGATACTTCTTTGCGATATTTCTTTATGCAGTGCCACGAAAGATCTACCTCGTCTAGGTGTTCTAGCACTACCAAGTTTGCTCTGTCAAAGTCGTTACGTCGATCTGAGTAGGCCACGTGCAGTTCCCTGCGGCCGTTGGCAAACCAACACCAACACCAGACGGCTTGTCTGCGCCATATAGAAAATTCTCGTAGAAAGAGATGCACTCTTGTGTCAGATAGCCCTGGACGATGCTTCCATCCGGACGGGACATGTTACGAACGAATCCTTTGATGATCCCATTCATCCTCTCAAACGACATCATGTTGTGCAGGAATGACGGCCCCAAGTCTATTATGTCGTCCACAATATGGACACACAGATGCACCATGACGTCAAAGAACGCCGGCGGGAAGTACATCTCAAGCTCATTCAGTATCACAATGATCTCTTCCTGTAGCCTTCGAAGCTGCTTCACACTGATCGACTTTCTAGAGATGACGTCGAAAAAGTTGTAGAGACCAATAAGCGTGTCACGGACGTGCTTGTCCATTATCCCTCTAAGGGCAACAGGTAGTATCTGCGTCATCATCATATGACAGTCATGGAACTTCATCCCGCTGATCCTTTTCTTGTTCGTGTCTAGATATCTGCTTATCTTGTCACAGTAACCGGAACTAACTTTGACTCCGGTAAGGCACTTAAAGAATTGATCGATCTCAGCCGGACTTAAGGTGAAGCAAGAAGGGGGGCAATAATCCTCTTCCTTTATTTTTTTCCTTCTTCTCCCGCGCCTCTGTCTCCGTCTCCTCTGACTTTTTACGGGGCGGCATGTGCAAATCTTACCTGATTTTCAAATCTTGCAAGTCTTTTTTTGCCTTCGGCCCATCCTTGGTCTTATCCGGCATGTTCATCAGTGTCGCAAGCAAGCTCTCAAGGACATTCTTACATATATGCATTTGATCAAGGCAATGAGGTGTGTCAAGTTTGTGCCAGTACTCCAAGTCCCAGAAAACAGACCTCGTCTTTCATACCTTCAGCAGCGGCTCCGACGTCTTTTTCATCGCCTTTCCCGGTGCGGGGCACTGTTCCCAGTTTTTCAACAACTCATCGATTTCGACGCCGCTCCGCTTACGTGGAGGTCCTCGATGCTCAGCCTCACCATTGAATAGATCTCCACGGTTTCTTCACGGGTCGTCCTTCTCGAGCCATCTTAGATGCCCCATGTACACAATTTTCCCAGACCCGCCATCTTTCCTTGACGTTTGCTGCTGAGACGTCGTATCATCCATGCACCGCGTGCATCCGCAATATCCATGGCACACCTGGCCTGCGACATATCCGTAACCGAGATAGTCGTGCATCATCGTGATCAGCGCGGCTCTCATATAGAAATACTCGCCTTTGCTGGCGTCCCATGTCTTGGTCGATGTTTTCCATAACGTGTCTAACTCCTCTTGAAGTAGCCCCAGATACAGATTAATATTATTTCCCGGTTGTTTCGGCCCTTGAATCAGCATGCTCATGTGTATGTACTTCGACTTCATGCACAACCAGGGGGGAGGTTGTACATCCATACAAACATGGGCCATGTGCTATGGTTGGTGTTCTGGTTGCCAAACGGATTCATGCCATCGGTACACGCGCCGAGCACGATGTTCCTTGCATCACATTCGAAATACCGATATTCGCTGTTCAACGCTCTCCACTGGCTTCCATCCTTGACGTGTCTCAACTTCGGATCATCTCCGTCATCGGGCTTTGTCCTCTCCGCGTGCCAGCGCATGAGCTTTGCTTCCTTGGGATCTACGAAATACCGCTGGAGACGGGGAGTGATCGATAAGTACCATACAACTTTCTGGGGAGATTTCTTCTCGGCCTTCTTGTATCGAGAAGCATTGCACACAGGACATCTTGTTTTTTTCGCGTGCTCCTTCCGATAAATTATGCAATCGTTGATGCATGCATGGTATCTAACGTGCGGCAGATCAAGAGGGCACACGATCTTCTTGGCCTCATCCACACTAGTAGGACATAGATTCCCCGCGGGAAGAACATCGTTTAGGTACTTGAGATCATCGAGGCTAGTGTCGGTCCATTTGTTTTTAGCCTTCGTCTTTAGAAGTTGGAGCGTGAAACTCAAGCGGGTCACCTCATGATTGCAACTATGATACAATGGAGTGTTCGAGTCTACCATGAGTTGCTGCAGCTTGGCCTCCTCTCTAGAAGCAGCTCTCTCAATACTTGTCTCCTTGCGAAGCAGTGCTTGAACATGAGGGTCCCGCACGATTGAACTTTGTACCGACGAATTATGCAGCGTGAAGTCCACGTTCTCTCCGCCGCCATGTCCGGCCCCTTCTCCGCCGCCATGTCTGGCCTCTTCCCCGCCGCCATGTTCGATCCCTTCTCCGCCGCCATTATCGATCATCTCTTCGTCTTGCCCCGTGTCGTCATTGCTTGCCCCGTCGGCGTCCACAACATCATCATCCTCATCTTCAATTATCCACCGAGTTTAGCCGTCCATGAAACTAGTCATGAGCAGGTGCGCTTCGACACGACCATCGTCATAGGGGTCGAGCCAAACTCGTCCTCTGCATCTTCGACACGGACATAAAACCTCTGTTAGGTTATTTTCTTTCATGTCCTGCACCGCCGACCGCAACCACCTGTCCACCATCATTCCACCGACCATCATGAACGTCTGCACGGTAATAATAAATAAATTGATTATAAAAATGATGCATGCATCAAAGTCATACAAAAATTCGGCATGACCTTCTCTAAAAATAGGACATATAGAGTTTGCCGGAATTCGTCGAAACGAAAATAAATCGACATTTCGGCAAAACATAGGCAACTCACAAGCACAATTCGGTGTCAACTCATGCCACACACACAATTTCCATCATATCGCCCGATTATGTCATATCACACACACATACACATATTTCCATTCTTGCAAAAGCATAAATTTTTAATCACCTATCTCGAGATCGAGCACGGTGAGATGATGATGTAGTTAGGGATCGGAGATCAAAAGTGGACAAAGCTCTTCTTGACAAGGCTAGATCTAGTTAGGGGGTACATAGGTCACTTCACTAAATGCTACATCTACCTAGCTAGCTAGTTTGGGAGGAGACAAGTTCAACTAGTGGAGGGGGAAGGAAAAAGAGAAAGGAGATGCATTAATGGAGGTGGTGTAGTTAGTTAGGAGTAATAAAGAGAGAGAAAGGTAGGTAGAAGGAGAGTAATGGGTGGAGAAGTAGTGAGAAAGAAGCAAAGTGAGGGAGAGAGGAGTGGGAGCTAGGGGAAAGTGAGGGAGAGGAGGGGGGGGGGGGAAGGTGGTATATGGCTGCGGCTTAGCAGTAGCGCTGGTTGCGAAATGCGCTGCTGCTAATAAGATAGCAGTAGCGAGCTTTTGGCACAAGCGCTACTGCTAAGCGGGGCCCGACATGTGGCCAGTTTCAAAATTAGCAGTAGCGACCTGCCAAAAAAGTGCGCTACTACTATTATTTTAGCAGTAGCGCGGTTATCGTGAGCGCGCTACTGCTAAACCTAGGGTGGCGGGAACGGTCGGTCAATTTTAGTAGCAGCTTGGTTCGACAAAGCCGCGCTGCTGCTAAGTTGGTATCAGTAGCGGTTGTCTGTGGCGCCTCTTCCTGACCCGCGCTGCTGATAAGATTCTGTGTATAAGGTTTTTCCTAGTAGTGTTTGTATGCGCTTGAAAACCATGGCTCCCAAGAAGAGATCAAATGTTCTTAAGCCGGTGGTTAGCAAAGCCGCCAAGTGGATCAAGTCTTGCATGACAGAACTCATGCTCGATGAATTGGCGAGAGTTGGTTTGCTACCAGCCAAGGACCAGATCGAATGGCGAACTCCAGAGGAGGAGACTCGGCCACTGCCACGTCAAGGAGAAATTGTCATCTTTGCGGATCACTTGGACAGGGGATTCCGATCGCCGGGTTCCAAGTTTTTCCGCGACATCCTGAATTTTTATGACATCAGACCCCAGGACCTTGGCCCTAAATTGGTCCTTAATTTAAGCAATTTTCAAGTCTTTTGCGAAGTCTGTCTTCAAATAGATCCGACTGTCAGCCTCTTCCAAGAGTTCTTTTACCGCAATAGACAAACTGAGTGCAGTAGAGGGCCAAGTCTGGAATGCGGAGGGGTTACGATCTACAGCCGAAGGACTTGTGCCTTCCCTGAAATGAAACTGGCGAGTCATCCAAAAGGATGGCAGAAGATTTGGTTTTGCTGCAAGGATACTTCCCCAAACCATCAACATCAATTGCCGGGTTACGGATATGGTCGGCTTGAATCCACAAAGCAGTTTGCTTCTTATGCATCTACAGAAGAGAGGGTGGCTCTCGAACCCTTGTATGCTAATATCAATGCCCTAACAGCCCATGCTCTCTCGGGGAATTGACCTAACCCGGTGCTGGATGAGCTGGCGAATTCAGCCCCTCAGTCTCAGAAACCGGCTTATGCATGAATACACTGGCAAGTTAAATGATGACTTGCGCTTCAGTAAGCATAACTTGTCTTCCAGTGATCTCATGAAGGCCATCAAGAAAATTCTTGGTGAGACTCGTGAAAAGATTGCAATTGTGGGCCTTGCCCCTTTCTTTGCCGGTAACCCGGCACCTGAGGTAAACCGCCCTTTACTTTGTTTTAACACTTGTGTAACTTCCTTTGCTTCTTTTGATGTGCCGGCTTACATTTGCTCAGGAGAACTCTGAATGATGGAAAACTGAACCACAAATTCCAACTCCTCCAAAGGATGACGCTCTGGATGAGAGGGAAGAAGAAGAAGAGGTAGAACTTGATTCTCTTGGTCGTCTTCATAATGAACTCGCTGACGACGACTCTTCTCAGGAATAAATTGGACCAACAGAGCCGGTGAGACAGAGGTAAACCCTCCAGCCTCTGACTTGGAAACTCTTGGTCAAGGAGAACCCCGGCTTGCGGTACGTAAGGTACCATTTTCACATCCATCAGTTTACTTGGATAAACACTTATCTCTGAAGAAAACGCAGCACACTGGAAGTCTGAAGAGGAAGACCCGGAGCAGCTCTGGCATACTCTCTGATGGTCAAAGGCGCCTTCGTGTGCGGCGCGGTCACGTGCAATTGAAATGCCTATCAGTCAGGCGCGAATTTTTTTTGGGGGGGGGGGGGGGGGGGGGGCACGAGGAAATAGGTTTTTTTGAGGGATCAGTGGGCGACATAAGATCCTTCAGGGGTCATTTAGTAAAAATAATACCAGAGCTGGGGTAGAACAACTCAATGACAAAAGAATGACCTTCTGATTCGACACCATTCGGTTCACAAAATAACAGTTTAAATCAACTACAACATAGGAGGAATAACAAGGTTATAATTGTCAATTCCAGTGATAGTGCAATGAACTAAAATACACATGCAACTGAAATAAGAAAGAACAAAATACATGCAGCACTCACTTGACACTAACTGCAGGCATGTGTAATACCTGTCTTCACAAGTAAAAAGGTAAAAATGGCGTATACGCAAAAGAAAATAAGAACATAACGTTGAAGGCGCAGATCCCCTGGTATACTGGTGATAAAGGAAACGGCAACCATAAAGGTGAGGCTCACCAGCATAATTTGTATCTGAAGGAGGGTAATTCTTGACGTGGCTTTTTTCATGGTCAGCAGCACCACCAGCAATGCCAGTGCTACTGCCATAGTAAACGTGTTGGTAAGCAAGTACAAACATGCGGTGGTGGACGTGAATGTGCCCGCAGTTGCTGCAGGCGAAGGTGAAGGAGCACCGGGGGCTGCCTTCCCAGCTTTTGAATTCCAATATCGGGCACATTGGTCCCAGGACATCCCGTCTGGCGGATGAGCAATTGCCTGGAATGCAATGCCCACAAAGAGCGTGCCACCGTCATCACCCAACCACGCATCTTGTCCAGAAAATCATCTTTATCAGCATCTGCTACTGAAGAATCGGCAAGTGCCGCGTCACAATTGGCAGCAGCTTCTCTAGCTTTTACCGCTGCTGCATCGGCAAGTGGCACAGCAAGGCAGGCGGCAACTTCTCCAGCTGCTGCTTGGACAACATCTGCATCAGCTGCAACACAGCGGTCTGCAGCTTGTCGAGCTGCCGCTGCTGCCACCGCTGCTTCGTCACCACCTGCTGCATCACAACAGGTAGCAGCTTCTCGAGCTACCGAAGCTGCTGATATAGCGTGGCGACTTGCCCCAGGCCCCCAGCACAGCGGACTGCGGCTTTTCGAGCTGCCAACGATGCCGCGACTGCATCTTTACATGCTTTCTTGTGTCCTTTAGCAGATTCTCGAGCTGCCTTGTCATGTGCCAAGCTTGATGCCAAATCAGGCCATGTAGGGACCTGTCGAGCTACCAATTCAGCTGTTGTTGCATCGTCACGTGCCAGAACACAGCGGGCAGCAGCTTCTCGAGCCGCCGATGTCAAAATTGCTGCATCGCCACATGCCGCAACACAGCTGCCAGCAAATGCTGCAGCAGCAGCACCATCCGTAGCACAGCGAGCTGCAGCTGCTCGAGCTTGTTGAGCTGCGCTAGTTGAGGCCGCACAGTGGGTAGCAACTTCTAGAGCTGCCAAAGATGCAGCAGCACATCGAGAAGCATCTAGAGCTGCCAATGCTGCTGCATCATCATTGCCAGGAGCAACTATACCTCTCGCATGGAGAAGCGCCGGATCACATGTAGTAACAGCATGAGCTGCTGCTGATGTGGCCTTTACGGCCCTTATCGCTACTGCAGTGTCTAAATCCATAGATGCTGCTACCTCTCTCTGCCTCTCTGTATCAGCTGGGTTGTAGATCTACTTTTTTGGGGGGAATTATGAGTTCTAGATGTTCATGGACATTAGCTATGCTATGTTTATATAGACACCCAGACCCACCCTTGAAGCCCGATCGAGCTTCACGCACCCACCCACCCACCCAAATTCTCCCAGAGGGTGGACAAGAAGAATAAACTCAGCCTAACTAACTCCTCAAGAATCTAATATGGAGCACCATCCTCGCGGTAATGCTAGTCAGTGCCACACACATGGACATGGTGCCAGGAAATCAAAAGAAACTGATACCTCCAGCACTAGGTCCAACGGCCAGAGGAAGAAAAAGGTGGTTGGAGGGCGCGGGCTTCACTAACTCTCAAGAGATAGGCTTCACTAACGACTGTCCATGTGACCAAGGATAAGCTCACACTGACAACACATAATAATCTACGGTTACTTTACGCCACGGACATGGTCACATGGACAGGGTGTCAAGAAATCAAAATGATTCAGAAGAGAAGGATTAAAAAGCGGAGGGTTGGAGGGAGAAGAGGTTACCGATCGGGGGTTGGATAATGGATGCCATATGTGACCCGGGTGGAGAGTAGATGAAGTGGCAGTATAGTATGCAGAAAGGAAACATATTAGTAGTATATTGTGAACTGGACTCTCAAGAGATTGACTCACCAACTTTGGGTACGACAAAGGGGTAATCTATATCCAGCTTGTAGCATTTCCAAGTGGACTGCATCCTGCACCCTGCATACTTTACTTGCTTCAAGAACTTTATGCAGAATAATTATGTTTTGTTAGTACTACGTCTGAAGAGGATTAACTTGCCTGCCTAGTAACTTAGCATGTACTCCCTCCGTCTCGTGGTTAAGAGATTTTTATGCACCGAGGAGTACTACAAAATAATACTCCCTCCGTTCTATAATACATGACTTTCATTTATCAAAATATAGATGTATCTAGACATGTTTTAATATATAGGTACATCCATTTTTAAACAAATGGAAGTCAAGTATTTTAGAACGGAGGGAGTAAAATTTAGTTACAGTAATATTTCGGCGTGACTGTCGGCACAAACCCCATGCACATCGCTCATAGACGAGTTCTTTTCCGTTGAGAGCACTCCCATTTGTCGATCCAGCCGACTACTAGCCTAATCTAGCAAGCAGGCAGATGGATGCTTTTGCGGAACTAGCTACGTATAGGAAGCAAGCTGCCTACTCGCTGGTTGGCTTGATCGATTGGCAGCAGCACTACGTACGCGACACATGAAGACGCCGGATCTCCTGTTTCGTTTATTACTTTGATCTGGGTTACCTTTACAGGGACCTATGTACACACACACATTGGCAGCAGCACTATGCACTGGATTCTTCCACGGAGAGATTGTAGACTTGTTACCTGTGAGGTCATCGAGTAGACTTCCTAGACACATGCCTTGATGCACCGTGGTTGCAGCTACAATATACTTTGCCACACAAGATGATAATGCGATCACCTTCTGCTTTTGTGATAGCCAACTTATTATGATTCCCCTCAAGAAATATGCCACGTCCGAGTTACTTTTACGGTCGTCCTCATCTCCTGCCATGTCGATATCATTAAGGCAAAGTAGCTCCACCATCTCCTTCTCTCCCAGAAAGTGTTGGAATCGATGATCGACGAACGATCAAACAAGAATACGAGGAGACGATTTTACCGGGCGACAAATGCCCGCGGCAACAGACGCCCTCCCCCGGTGATAAATGTCGGGGCCTTTTTCTCTCTTGTATTCCACTCGGCTTGCCATACCAAATGTTGGACAAACCCCGGACTAGCTCTCTCTCTCTCGCACTCGCTCGGGCGAAGGTGGAAGAAGGAGAGGAGCACGCAAGATTTCCCCGCGCACAAACGCCTTGCCGAACGAACAGCGCCTGTATGTGCCAAGCCGAGTTTGTTCTGAAGAAAGATTAGGGTTCGTGCCACCTCCCCGCAGCGCCGCTCTTCCTCTTCCTCACACAACTCTTACTTGTGGTTTCTCTTAAGAACACACACATTATGGGACGACTCCGGGAGGGGAAAAGCAGCGCGCACGCACGCGCGCGCGCGCGCGCGGCGTCGACGACGGCGGCGCGCTGCTTTTCCCCTCCCGGTGTCGTTCCTACGCGGGGCGGAGTGACGCTGGGCGGTGTCCCCATGCCACAGTGGTTCGGCGCAGCGACGGGGTGACCTGGCGCGCGTGCCAGGGGGTTGACTGCGCGGCGGCGCCGTCGTTGGCGGCGGATCTTCGCAGCTGCGGGGTGGCGACGCCTGCTTGGCCAGATTTGGGCCCTCTCGGGCCCCATCTGGGCCGGGGCGGGCCGGCGGCTTCTTCGGCGACGGAGCTCCCTGGAGGCGGGGATGGGGCGTAGGGAAGCTGGGTGGCGGCGGCGTCGCTGCCGGCTGGCTGCAGCGGGGTGGCAACGGCTTTGCGGGCCTGAGATGGGCCCGGGTGGCCTAGTGTGCCCCTGTTGCCGCGGCCGGCCGGCCACCGCGACGGTGCAGGAAGCACAGGCATCCCACACGACGGCGGGGGAGGTGGTTCTCTCCGGCTCGGCTCCGATGCTGCCCCTCCCGTTTCCTGGCGTCCCTCTCTCCGTCCTTTAGGCCTCGTGATGGCGATCTCAGTGAGGCGGCATGGATGACTTCAAGACCGTGGTGGCGTATGCTAGCGGGTGGCAAGTTGGATGGTTGGCTCCGGATCGGCGGGTAGTGGTGTTTGGGATGCGGGAGAAATCCCTGCCGGTTCATCTGGCTCCGACGCGTTTTCATCCACGGATGACGCCTTTCCTTCCTGAAGGGCGTCGGTGTTGCCCATCCCCACTCCCTTTCGCGTGCCGGGGGAAACCCTAGGATATGTCCGGGCAGCAGCGTCGTCAACGTCGCATCCCTTCTTGGAGGCGCTGCTTGGTACGTGGAGGTTCGGAGCCTTGGTGCGCGGTGGAACAGATCCGGAGGGCGCAGCAGTGGCCAGTCATTTGTGCTTTGTCGAGCTGCCATTGTTGGCATTTATCTCTTCTTCTTTTTTTTCTTTTGGACTTGATGTGATGTTCGCCTCAGCAGCTATCTTGTGATGGGTGGATGTTGCTTTATAATCTAAAGCGAGGGAAACCCTTTTTCGGTTTAAAAAAACACACACACGTACCAAGGAAGAGAGCCAGCTAGCTTTGCCGAGAGGCTCTCTCCTTGTGTACACATGGGCTACATTTTTCCCTTAGCCACACACACACGCATGCACAAGGATGAGAGCCAGCTAGCTTTGCCGAGAGGTTCTCTCCTTGGCGTACAAATGGGCTCCATTTTTCTCTCAGCCGTGTGTGTGTATTGAATCTTCCCATAATGTGTGTGTTCTTGAGGGAAACCACAAGTGAGAGCTGTGTGAGAAATAAGAAGAGCGGCGCTGCGAGGAGGTGGCGGCAACAATTGGTATATAGAGCTTTCGTGTGATCCGGAGCGCCGCCTCATGTCGATCGTTCCGCACGGCGCCGGAGGGAGCACAGTGTCGCTCTCCTTGCCGATGCTCACGCCGGATAATTACATGGTATGAACGATCAAGGCGGAGGCCATCCTGGACGCCGAGGGCCTTTGGGAGGTGGTGTCTCCGACGGACAGCGCGGCGGTCGACGACAAGAACAACAAGATAGTGCGCGCTCAGCTGCTCGGCGCGCTCAGCGAAGACCTTCTGATGCAGGTCTCGACGAAGAAGAGGGCGACGGAAGTATGGAGCTCCTCGTGAATGCATCAAAAACACCTGCAGTTTTGTAGGCTGCTACTCGATTTTTAAGGAGGTGCTGTATACAGGAGCTTTTTCAGTTTCGTTAAAGCATCTGCAGCCGCCGAGCAAATCCAACCACTTAAAACCTACGGACACGAACCAATCTATGGTCGGATGGTTAGAGGGACTGTGGTATGTCTAGCCCATCAGCGCTCAAGTCCTGATGCTCTCATTTATTTCTGAATTTATTTCAGGATTTTCGGCGATGCACATTCAGTGAGATGATATGTTCCCGTCGACAACGAGGTGACTACGATGACTTCTTAAATTTCAAGATGATATGCCGGCGTCTGTACTGTGTTAAAAAAAAAGCCTACGGACGATTCCGCGGACAGTGACCGGCGGCGCTTGGCCTTCGCCATCGATTCTGACCGGAGGGAATCGAGGATCGCCTGCTGCTCCGCCTACAGATCCGCGTCCCCTGCGTCCCCCCACATCCTCCTCCTACTCCGTGTCCTCCTCCCCCTCCTCCAAGTCCTCCTGCGGATCCACCTTGCCCGAATCTGCTCAAGGAGCTGCAGTCGGCACTGCGGTGTACAACGAGTAGAAAGTGGCAGCGACAGCGGACGGGAGGGAGGAAATGTGTATGGATAGGGTTTCAATGTCGGCGGTCGGCTTAAATATCTGTCCTAGACTCCTAGGGCACTATGCGACCCGTCGAAGCGGCGCCACGCGACGACGGAGAGAACGAGCTTCGTACCGCCGGTTTCCAAGTGCTTTCATGTGGGACCCGGCCGTCCGACATGGAAGACGCGCCCAAACGACCTCATATCTGCCCTACATTTGGGTTGGATATGAGGAATGCTGGTCAGCCCCGGTGTTTGAGACCGCTGAAGGCACCCGTCTGGCTCGGTTTTTCGGTCCGCTCAGACGTATGATGGGGTTTGGGGTGCCCGGTTGCAGATGCTCTTGCCAACTCATCGAAGCCTTTCCCACCATCGCCAGCACCAGGTACGCAGCTGCGTTTGAACATATAGGAACATCTTCCAAATCCCAGGTCAAACTGATGCTGTTCAACATTCAGCAGTCAGAACTAAGCGAACTGAGCTTCTAAATACTGAGCTCGGAACCAGCAGGTAGAAATTCAGCAAAACACACACAAAATGAGCTTATAAATACTGAGCTCGGAACCAGCAGGTAGAAATTCAGCAAAAACACACACAAAATGCGACGTCAAAATCTCACCATGCTGATGCAACAAGAAGATATATAGTAAAACCCAAGCAAGATCAGTTGATAGTTAAGCTCACGACAACATGCTTGCCTCACAAGGCAAATTAAGCGAACCACAAGGTACTAGTTAATCGAAGCAGGCCAATGCACCTTCATGCCAGTCGATGAATGTCTACGGAAATTAGCAAATCAAGCGACGGATTCCTACATGTTCACTTCAGAGCTGAAGAGTGTGCATGCTACATATGGGTTCAATCTCAGCGCCGAGCATAAAGGTGGAATAAACTACACTTGACAACCCATTTCTGCATCTCAGCCAACAGAATGTAACTGTAGATTCCTGCAGAGCAAGTAATATCATCAGTCAACAATCAGGAAATGCTGTTGGAGTTGCTCTCATAATTTTCAATGACAGAAAAAGAAAATATGAGCTACAGAATTGTGGAAACTGTCAAAAAACTCCAAAGTTGAAGCATCTCGGCATTATTAGACAGAACTAACATTTATAACATTATGAGTTTTTGGCTACATTTGGTCTGCGTAGAGGCTCAAATTACTGGTTTCTAGCTCATAGGCATAGCCGTCTGGTTACTAACATATCAAATTTCATCAAATTCCTGCAGTACAAGCCTTCTTTTTACCATACAAGAAACTTCTTTTGATCCAAATGACTTCTTTTTTACACTATACAGTATCAATCAATACTTTCACCACTATTTCAATGATAACATGCTAGTAAAAAAAGGCATTATTGATAAAAGGCAGTTTTTAGGTGAATCTAGTCATTTTATTTTGATCATGTGTTTCTTATGAAGTACTCACAATACTCGAAGTATTAATTATTAAACATCAGTAGTGGCCAAAATTGAAAACAAAATACTCCACACAAAGCGTACTACCTATAGTGGTATAGTTTAAAGCTGCCAAATTATAATACTAGTAGCTAATGGCCAGTTACATGTTTACGCAAGTTTGGCAGACACCAAGTGACATGCTGAGAAAATGTTTAACGAAACAGACTAAAACTAGAATGGTCATCGATAAAACTCCTCTATAAGCAGCAACATGAAATGGCAATTCTATAAGTCCATATAAGAAAAGGTTGAAACCAGATGCTCCGGTATTGTTGGTATAAATCACTTGTGTAAACCGGACAACATTCAAATCAAACTAGGACATGACAGAATTATGGCCTCAGAAACAGAAGTTAAAGGTAATGCAGCAACGAGTAAAAACAAGCAGAAATATCTTGCAGAAGCACAGCAGAGGGTTAGTAGTTCATTTGCTACTACCTGCATGAAAGAATTCTAATCTCTGTGCAGGCATAGTTGTAGAGAAAATCTTAAGAGCCCTCTCTTGCAATTTGGTACTTGAGAAATTGAACATATAAACCCAGCTACGTTACCCGCCATTCTAGCGCCCCTGAGTGATTTTCACCGCGTGAGCCGTTCGATCTTGTTACTCTCGTACGATTTTTGCTGCTGGCGATCGCTGGACCGTCAATTCTTTTGCACCTTTGTGCTCGTTTCAGAGGTGGATGACTGATGGGCCTCGTTAAGTGTGGGTCCAGAGAATGATGTGAATTTACTCTGGTTTTACGTAGCTGAATTATGGGATGTGCGGGCCGCGCGGTGAAAACCTAATCCCCAATCCCAGCCCGTCCTCGAGCCCCACATTCCCTCCCCTCCCCTTTAGCTTCGTCGCCGCCGCCTCTCCCTGCCCTCCGGCCTCCACCACCACCACGCCCCTTGCTTCCCCTTCGCTTTTATCCTCCTCTCGATCCGGCGCTGGCACACACAGTGGTTATGGATGGGCCGCTGGTTGCCTTCATGGGAGAGTGCGGCGTTGAGGTTTTCAGCATGGGTGTGGAGGAGCGGGAAGAGGTGAGGAGGATGACAACGTGGGAAAAAAGCAGCCAGATCGAAGCTCTCGTTGCCGCTCGCGTTGCCATGGAGTGGAGGGTCGCCGTTGGCCGCATCACAGACAAGCGAGGACGAGGACAACGCCTGGATTTGGCGATGGCATCATAAGAGGCCTGGGCCTCCTCCACGGACAAGCCCGCTTGGCGGCGGCGATCTGAGCACCAGTTCAAGGTGAGGCACCTCCTCTAGCCACATCCAGTTTCTCCCTGAGTTTATTTTAAAATAATGAGTTCTTGTTATGGATTTGAATTTTTTCTTTGTAGTACTCTGTCGGCTGTGGCTGGAACACCTGACATCACTGCCATCAAAACGCCATTGCCAAATGCCTCTGAAATTAATTATAAGCAAGAGTGGTATGGCTTGCACAATGTGGCATTTTAGCCGATAAAAGTCATTCGTGTTTTAGACACAAAAGAAAAAGATTGAGGCTGAAGCACCAACCACAAGCGGTGCCACAAAAATATGGACAGGGGAACACTCGAGCGCGTGCCGCGCCCAACTAAAGCAGAGCGGCAAAAGAGAGAAACAAACTTGAGGGCAAAATCCATTAACTACTGTATATACCGGAATCATCACAAACGGTCAGCACAATATTATATATACTGTTTTCCCCTAAGGAAGAACTTGTTCATATCTGTAGCAGCAGCTAACACGGAGTGGTTAATGGAGAAGAGTAGCTTCGCCACTAATAATTGATTTTTCAGAAGAATGAAGAGAAGCTAAACTTTCAGTGAATGCGTGTTAACACTTTCAGTTTTCTGAAGAAAAGCTTCAGGCTTCTGCAGTTTTCATTCTTCACGGCGCAGAGGTTACAGAGGTATTGAAATATGATGCTTATATGAAATGTTTGGGGGTTTATAGTTAGCACTGCTGGTTTAGGATTTGCATAGTTGAGATTTTTAGCTAATTGCTCTGCTGTTTGGTAGAGGGGAGGGCCGCCTGAGAGTATAAATAATATTATGCTTATACTTGTGATGTGATGCTTTTTGGATGATGATAGTAACATGAGTGTGATCTTATTTGCAGGTCAGATGATGTGTGCAAGGAAGGAAAGATGCAGACAAGCAACGCCGAAGACGTCTTCAAAGCGCTTGATGAGATTGAGTTCCCAGAGTTGGTAGAGCCCCTGAGGACTGCATTGGATGGTCTGTGCTGTTGTCTACTTGTCTCCTCAATTCTTTTAAAGTCCGATGTTCTTTAAGTTTAGATGTTGCATGAATAAATAATCTATGTGGCAATGCAAGTGAATGGTGCAGTGGCTCAATGCTTTAGATTGTTGGTGAGAATCTGGGAGCATACATAAATAGATGTTGTTAACAACAATGGAATTTATAAAATGGGAGTATAAATAAATAGAAGTTGTTAAATCAATTGATTTTTAGTGATTCTCTATCTCTATATCCTTATGTACGAGGGATTGCATGAATTTGGGATTCCTTTGTATGTAGTGGGTAGCTTTTGTATTTAGAAAAAATCGTTATAGAAATATATTCAGCTTTATTCAATTGCACTTAGCCCTTCCTGCAATCTTCAGAAGCAAAAAGGCAGCCTGGAGCAAAACAGAGGAAACTAGATAAAGAGCCAATGCTGCAGAGCAAAATGATCGAGCAAACGAAGCCAACGCGGACGACGATTAACTGCTCTAACCTTGTGGTAGGTTGAATCTGAGTCACATTAATGGGTGAACTTTCTCGTAATTCTTTTTCCTGAAACTATAAGACATGGCTGAAGATGACATTTTGGTAATTTTGTATGTTGAACCATGATGCTAGGCTGAATAATTTACCATCTTTTGTTCGCATGAGCTCACATTTTGGTAGTTGCAAAACCTAAACCACGATGCTTTCTTGCCGCTGTTGTAGTCTCTAATTAATGGAATTGTGAGAGACTGTAGTTAATTTAAGTTTCTTCTGTTTCTTTAAAACAGGCGTTGATAGCTGCATAAGTTTAACCATGATGCTTTATTTTTTTAGGGAAAACCATAATGCTTTCTTGCTGCTGCTGTAGTCTCTATGGGATTCTGAGACAATTTCGTTAAGCTAATCTCATCGGTTTGCACTCTCAAAAATCACAGGAGCCATACAGAAAAAAGTAGGGTACTATTAGAAATTGGCCGTGTGATTTTCATATTCAGAGAATAGCACATGTGTTGATTAAACTGAAAACGTATGTTGATGCATGGAAAATGTATATGGTGCGTTTCATTTCTGCTCATCGTGATCTAACCAAACTGACCCCATGGATTTGAGATTGCCGTGCCTACCAGGTTTGGACATGTTCTTATTTGTACTACTACTAAATCACAAACTAAACTGTATAAATAAAATAGCCCCCCCCCCCCCCCCCCCTTCCAACAACTTATTTTATTTTTTAGAGTGAGCAACGACATGTTATCATACTCTGTTTGTTGTGAGCAGTACGTCAGTTTAGATTGACGTATACTCTTTGGTGCCGTGCCTATCAGGTTTGGACATGTTCTTATTTGCACTAAATCACAAAACTAAACTGTATAAATAAAATAGCCCCCCCTCCTTTCCAACAACTTATTTTATTTTTAGAGTGAGCAGTAACGTGTTATCATACTCTGTTTCTTGTGAGCAGTACGTCAGTTTAGATTGACGTATACTCTTTGGTATATAGCATTTTTGCGTACCTCTTGCCTATTTCACATAGAATAGATGATTTGCTTTGGCGAGGGATTAGATAAGGCCTATGAGTCCTAGGTAAGCGTGATGAGCATGTCCTGCACTTCTATTTACTATTAAGCACCAACTGAATTTCTGATAATGGCGTTTCAAGAATGACACAATCAATCCAACTGTTACCTTTGGGGTGCTTTTTGGATGGACTAATCTGAAGATGTTGGCTAGCTTGCACCGCCATCATATAATCTAGAAGCAAGGGCAAGGATTATATAGGGAAAATAAAGGTACAATGCTCCCAGTATATTTTACTTTTTGGCAAAGTTTTGGTGCTTGCGCAAGAAAGTAACACCATCATTGTAGGCTCATTTTATTTTATCTTAGTTCATGCACTAATGCATAAATCTTTTGGTATTGCCCTTATTATTTGGTCTAGAGCTATGCAATGACAACCATGGCTTTAGTGTTCAGGTGAGTACCATTTATAGAGTGAAGAACCCTTGGCATCTTATCTAATTTTTTTGATCCTAGATATTATGTATACCCAGTTAAGTACCTTATACCAGTACCTTAATTAGCCTCTTCTGACTATTGATTGTTTGAACTGTTGTAGTAGGACTCAGACTTTCAATGTTATTAGGCTTGTGGACATGTTTTTATTTTAGATTGTACAGTATTGGGTTCTTTTGGCTTCTGGTTGCTGCTGCACAAAAAGTACACTAAACTCAGATGATGCATGAAAAAAACTGCAGACCTAACATAGTTTTTGTATTCTGATTTTTTTGTGATGCCCTTATGTTAAAATGCTTATTTGTTCTCCAAGTAGGCCAACGACGGCTGCTAGCAATGATACATACATATCAACAATTCCAAGGAAGTGCATATGTCAGGATGCATAGCATAATATATATGTTCATTGGAAAATACTCTTCAGCATCTGAAACATCTAAAGGCGATCACTCAACTACGTATTATATACAATATACCCCGCTCGATGGTTGGAGCAGTCCCAGCCACTAATTAGTACTCCAACGTTGCATCACTCATCTAAGTATCAACACTACTCTTGAAACTTGCCTATTAACATAGTAGTGCTAGGTCCTCGTTGTTCGTTCTTACTCTCTGTTTTACGAGTCTTTGGGTTCTCTTTATTCACATTTCGTTTTCTATTTACATGATCACTCTGTATTAATTCGGTATCTTGGTTTATCTTTGTTTAGTCTCCACCCTCTTTCTCCCATACTCCCTCTGTCCGAAAAAGCTTGTCCCTTAAATGAATGTATCTAGCATCAAATTAGTGCTAGATACATCCATTTGAGAGACAAGCTTGGGACAAACTTTTTCGGACAGAGAGAGTACCTCTTTTTTCATTTGTATGTCTAAGGTAAGAATGAGAGGCTAGATAAACAAACAGGAAAATGCTCACTTCATTCAGGGGATGCATTCCGTCATTGTCCATCAATAAGTTCAACTCTGACGATGGTTCACTGATGTGGGCCGATGCACCACATCAGCAACGTCAATGGCCTGACAGGCCATTTTCCAACTGGGCCTGTTGTAAATGACGAAACCATGAGGATGTAATCAGTAATGTTGCTCCTGGTATAGTTATTTAGTGAAGTTATAAGCTTCTCCTTTTGGAGTTTACTTCTACGAGTGATCGGTCCCTGCATCTTGTTCTATTTTTCAGAAAACGAAGATGTACTTTGCCATGCCACTACTCTCGGCAAAATAGTAGATCATGGTGCCCCTTGTGCTACAGTGGAATTGAATCACAAAAATTCTATAGATTCATCAAACACCGAAGGAGGTTAGTTTTTACCTGAGCAGCAACGGTGACCGCCGTGGGCTTGCTGGAGCCTTCCTTGCCGTGGAAAGTAACTAGCTTCAGGGAGTGCCAGGCTGCCACACAGCCAGAACAAATGCCACCTTCGGCAGGGAGCGACAACAACAACTATGAGGATTTGGCTCGCCGATACGAGTGACAGCGGCACCATCTGCCGATTCCGCAGCTTCAAGCTATAGCGGGAGCTGCCGGACCGCCGAGATGCAGTTGGAGTTGCCGGACCACCGAGATGCAGTTGGAGCTGCTGCGCCTCCGAGCTGCCAGACCACCGAGATGCAGTTGGAGCCGCAGCGCCTCTGAGCTGCAGCCGGAGCCACTCCCTCGCCAAGCTGCAGTGTGATCCGCCGCGAAGATGGAGCCCAGCGTGAGCCGCCTCTAGCAGGTGCTTTCTCGAGTACAGTGGGGAGAGGAAGAGGATGAACTGGTCGATGGAAAAGGACAACAATCCACCACATGGTTATCTCTGGCGTTATATGTCGTATGTGCAACCCGTGTGTATAGGTGTCCAGACTCCAGAGTGTGTGGCTCTTTGTCACAAGGTTGTAATATTATCTTTGATGCTACCTTGTACTTGTAATTGGTATAATCTGTCTTGTTTCGTCAGATTTATTCCCACTTATCTTAATATAAAAGCATCTACAACCACAAGTATCAAAATCCTTTCCCAATCGTGCGGATGTGTCCAGATGTGTTTGCAGATAATGAACAAACAAAAAATTGTTTCCGCAATCGGATATCCCATTTGCAAATCATCAAATTCATACGATTACACGTAACATAAAACTAATCTAAATTTCCACCGGTGACCGTCCTTAATGTTTCGGCAGTGTCCATGTCCGACGGTTGGTTGTGCCCCTCGGAGTGGAAGTGCGGTAAACGGCGAGGTAGAGTAGGACATGGGACACACAACAGCTCACAGGACTTGAGGCGCTGACATATCCCATGAACTACTCTTGTCAAAGCGTGGAGTCTGCCTGTTGCCGATGGACGTGAGATCGACGATGGATCCGTCGTGGTGTCCCGCGCCCGCTGCCTCGCATGATGGGCACGCAGCGCCATATTTGCATCGGATGTGAGGCATATGTGCACCTCGGGCCATGAAGAACAGCAGCTATGAAGACTTGCCTCGAAGAAATCGTTCTAAACATCCCGTGATACATTTGTCTAATGTAGCTCTGCCTATCTACATGCCTTGCTCATAACATTGTAAATGATAGTTCGTAAGCCTTTTAGAAAACATGTACCATCAGCAACCATCTATCTATCATCAATCAGTACTTATTTCCATATGTTTTCTTATGTGTCTACATATTTTGATGCACATTCTTTCAATAATTGACTTGCTCTCGGCCTTTGCGCCATGGGCGCAACAGGTCATCTAGTGACAGTAAAAGACAAAGCAGGACACTTTTAAGAACCATTCAGATACCTCAACAGGTTAACATATATGCAGAAGATATGCTTACCCACTCAACCAGTACATCACTTATGACATATAACTGGTCAATCATCTTATGTGCTGTGCGGAAGATCAGCTCCATCATGTCCACCACCGACGTCAGTTTCTGCAAGCATAAGAAGTCAAACAACCTATAACATGCCATGTAGTTCAAATAAAACAGAAATCAATTTCAAAACAACATTAGGAATACATTAAAAAAACATATCTGCTGTCAACATTAATGAATATTAAAAAAAGGTATAAACTGATTACTACCATTAGCTGCTCAGAAGAGACATAATTTTTAAGCTCGTTCCATGCCATATTGGAAAAAAAACATAAAAATACACAACAGAGGTGATCAAGACTATTCAGATTTAGATTAATATTTGCATAAATTTAGCCAGAAAAAGATCACACTAATAAATCCTAGAAACAAAAGTGATCTAGACTATTCAGATTTAGATTATCTTGAAACAAATTCAGCCCAATAAAAGGATATTAACTCAACGTATTAGTTTTCCCTAGTACAAATGGACTTGCTACTGGCTCGTAGCAGGACTCTCCTAAAAGGGGTAAAAGGAACAATTATCTAGTACTCCCTCTGTTCCATAACAACTTTGTACTAAATCAGCGACAACTAATATGGAGCGGAGAGAGTAAATTTCAAGCAAATTCGTCAGTATGGATTTAAGAGTAGTAGCGAGATAACCAGAGATACTAATATTGAATGAAAGAAATAGAACTATCTTTTAGCTTCCAACGCACCTACTGGAGCTACCTGTTTGATATTTCAGTTGGTTCAAACTAGTTTTCATGTAGTTGTCTTCAACTTCCAACTGTTATATTATCTTATTTTGAGGAAAAACAGCAGCTACCTTATACAACTTTTGTGATGAGGCACAAACTAGCAAGATGCTAATGCGAGAGTGTTGGTGCCCAATCTTTTGCGGTGCTCGACAAAGCAACAGTGAACTACAGTGGCATGCTGGCAGCAGACACTTCAGATCAAGCAATATGCAAGAAACTGAAGCCGAAACTGGCACCCAGATTGATTAGATCAATGTTCACACTAGCAACTCCCAGATACCCTCTCAGGAACGTAACAAGCAACGGATTTGGTGGCACCCGACCATTGTGGTGTTTTCTACTTTTCAACTCGATATTCGACTTCTTAGATGTGGCCAAAGCCTGAACTTGATATAGGCCTTACGCACACCCTGCCAACTTGTTCTCAAAGCCTTGTCCATGTAACAACATCAGAGACCTACCAGAAATCAAAATCCCCAAACGGACGCTCATCAAAAAACAAGATGGACATAACTTAATCAATCAATGATTTGGGAAGTTTGATCATCTAGATCCTTCAATAACCAACTAAGACTCATCGAACAAAAAAAGGTTATTCAGCAACGTTGGTCACCTAGATCCTGCAGCAAGCAACTAGGACTCATCAAACAAAAAAAAAGGTGATCCAGCCGCTGTCTGCCCTGGCACGGAACATGTTCGAACAAAAAGAAAAGAAAAACAGCTAGGACTCTCCAACTACAATGACACAATCCGAATGACACTTCTACCAGGATCTATAGGCAAGGTGCCTGGAAGGTAGGATCCACCTCTTCTGCAGGTAGAACTATACTCTTGATTGGAATTGTACCTACCAAAAAAGCTAAAGACTCGTTTCTCTTTCAGTTCGAGTATCAGTAAACATGCTATTTATCACTGGTTTCAGAACAATAGAACGTTGGTAACTGTCACAAGCGAACATCCTGACTTGATTAGTAGCAAGGCATGTCTAGCTGCATCATGTTGCAGATATCAAAATGAAGCAACAGCGAAATTTAGTTAAACTATCACAGATTCTTTCCAATCAAGTACTCCCTCCGTTCCAAAATAGATGACCCAACTTTGTACTGAGTAGTTATTATGGATTATTACTTTTTTGCCAATCAAAAGCGAGTACCAGCCTAGCAGGTGTCCATTTTTTTTTCTAGAACACGCACCAAATATAAAATCAAGTAGTTATTATCGATTTAAGACCATAAACAACACCAGCAGAGATAATAATACTGAATGAAAGAAATATAGCTAAGCCTAATTAAGCTTCCAAATGTACATTTTGAGCTACCTAGCTTGTTCAAACTGAATGAAAGAAATATAGGTGGTTTCTCATGTAGTCGACTTCCAAGTTCGAACTGTTGTGCATCACATCAGTCAAAAAAATGGGACTGCAGCTATGCACAAACACAGTTAACGATATGTTAATATCACTTAGTTCAGTTATTCTACAAAAAATTGCCAATTTTGCTAATCATTGTTCATTTTCTCAAACACAGGTAATGATTGTTTATTGTATGGATATTCTCATATTCATATGATAGGAACTGCCAGGTTACAGAACATAAAGTAAATTAGATACCACTATATTAGATTTTCTGGATCATAATCATTACATTAAAAACCACCACGCAAGCATCAGAACATAACACTGGAGGTCATGAAGCAGCAAAATAAACAAATGGCATTGACATTACTTAAAATTGTCGGCTTAACACAAAATGATGTGAACATAACTTCATCAGCCACTTATCGAAACACAACTTGGTTTTGTTTTAACTGCAACTTAAGACACGGTACTACCTGCAGCAGTGTAGAGTGTAGACACTTTCGAACGCATGATATTGAGAAAACATATTAGTTTTGAAAAGCTTCTTGAACTTCAACGACTCAAGATGGATCAAGACAAGGCTGGTAATTGTCCACAGCAACAACAAACTATTGTCTTCTGCAAGCCCTAATATTGCACATTTATCCGCTGGTTTCAGGGAAAGTATCTTCTCCAAATCAATAGTCCTTCCAAGCACCCATGGAGCAACACCATCACAATTGGACTTCCTCTTCCATAACTGGGTCTTGTAGTTTGTGCATGACCTCCCGAGGAGACCAAGCCCACCACCCTCTGTGCGCATAAGATTCAAGCCGTTGACCTCCTCTGGGAGCCGTATCACAGCTAGCCTCTGCTTCTCCAAATCAAACTCGAGAATGCCTTTGAAATTCCCAGTAAGCAACCAGTGAAGGGAATATCCAGCCAGCACAGCATCATCCGCAAAAACGAGGGTGGGAGTACTGATTACATCAGCCTGGACTGCCCGGTATGGAAGGGGTGTTGAGATGGGATCTCCCCATAAGCCGGTCTTCGACGAGTAAACACAGGCGATCGCTCGTGTATGTTGATGGACATCACCGTATGCCATTACCAAGACCACCTAGAAGTGTTGGACGTCTCCCGCAGCGCGAAACACCGCCCCGTTGATCCGAGTCTTCCCCGGGCTTGGCACAACCGCAGGGGGAATGGCGATGTAGTGCTGGTCGGCGGTGATTGGGTCGCACACCAGGATCTAAAGACGCGCAGGAATGTAGATGAGCACGAGGCCATGGCGGCATCCAAGGGGCACAAAACAGTCGTCGTCGTCGTCGCGCTGCAAGGAGAAGCGGCCGGGAGGGACACGGTTGGGGGCCTCCAGAGTAGATGAGAAGGAGAGGTGCCTGTCGAAGAACCCGAGGAGAGGAGGGTTGCGGCGGTGGCGGAGGAGGAAGCGGCGGGAGAATCCGGTGTCAGAGATGAGACAGCGCCAGTGCTTGCAGACGAGGGAGGCGTGCGGGAGGGAGGAGGGCTGCGGGGGGAAGGTCGTCGTCGTCCAGCGGGGACACCGCCGGCGAGAGGCGGAGGCGGGCCGTCATCTCACCCTCCTCACTCATTGATGCGGTGGCGGAGGCTGGAGTGAAAGTGAAGTACTACAGCGCAGACCGTAGAGCGGCGATGAAGAAGATATGGATCGAGAGCCCAAATAGTTAGGGTTAGGTGTCATGGGCTGGACGATTCAAAGCCCACGCTGGGTGCTAAAGAAAAACAATGCTTACTTTTTATGCAAGCTAATGTACAGGCAGCCCAGAAAATAGTTTCAGCGTTGGAATTATATTGCAGAGCCTCGGGGCAAAAAATAAATTTAGACAAGTCATCAGTTTATTTAAGCAAGGGGTGTCCAAATGAGTGGAGTGAACAAGTTAAGCAAGTACTGGATGTAAGTATCTGGGTTTGCCAACAGAGGTTAGGAAATCCAAAAATGGAGTGTGTGTGTTCTTATTTGTTTGCATGTTTTTTATCTCTTATAACGCTCTACAGGAATAAAATTCTAGTTTAAAAGCATAAACCGGACCTTCCCCTTTCAAGGCTATAGAGGAGTATATTTTTTACTCCACGCGTCGGGCACCCATCTCCGCACAGCCCCTTCCTCTCCCCCACACCACATCCTCTCCGCTGATGCTCAAATCCACCCCCTGCACCACTTCCTCTCTGTTGTTGCCCAGATCCACCCCCACCTCCGACGATGCTTCCAATCGGCCAACGCCGCCCCAAAAATGGTGGGATCGAACATTTGCAGGTCGTCGTGGCTGATTTGAAGCGTGGATCTACGCCGCCGAATCAAAGACACTGACACCAACGTCCGATGCTGCCTGGACTCTGAACAGTCGGTGGAGCTCACGGCGGGCGTGGCGGTAGCATCCTATGGCTGCAAAGCGAAGCTCAACTTCCCCCCTTGGCACACGCGCCAAATCTAACCGCTCATCCAAATAGCCCCCCAAGTGGTCTCCGGCCACCAGGTACGAGAGAACCTGGAGGCGTTCGAGCAGCTTGAGGCAGCGCGCGCAGACGAAGAGTACATGGTTGACCTCCGGCGGATACATCCGAAGCTCGTCGCCGAGGAGCGCCAGCGGCTCGAGTTGTACCAGAAGGTGCTTGACGATGCCAAGGAAGTTTTGAAGTTTTAAGGCAGTTTTGTTAGAGTCGACCCAACAGGCTACCACAAGACACGGTACACATGCAGCAGAAAGAAAAAGGCCCAAGGCCTATCTACTAAAGAAACATAACGCTTCAGCCTTCTTCTTCCTGGAGACAGATCGAAGCTCGTTCATGGCGCCTCCAGCGAGCGGTTGCCACCGATCTGGTAGAAGTGCACACATACCTGGGCGAGGCCCCTTCCTTTGGGGGGCCCGGGGCGGCCACCCCTCTCGCCCCCCCTCAGAGCCGGCCTTGCTCGAATCGCTGGAGCGTACCCTGACACGCCACAGCGCACGCATCACGACCCTCAAGGATGGCGACGTGAACACATCCTTCTTCCATCGCCAATGCACCTACGGCAAGCAGAAGAACCGGATAAACACCCTGACTGTTGATGGTGTCGTGCTCACCAACCCAGACGACATGGTCGTGGCGGCCTTCGCGCACTTCGACTCTCTTCTTGTGGCCGATCTACCCCACGATTGCGCCCTTGACCTACAACACCTCATCGAGCCTGCCAACCTCGGCGACCTTGATGCCCCTTTCACCGAAGACGAGATTTGGCAAGCGGTGAAGCGCTTGCCGATGCGCAAGGCGCCCGGTCCAGATGATTTCACCGCGGAGTTCCTGCGCTCCTGTTGGCCTGTCGTCAAGCACGACCTCATCTGCGTCTTCCAGCAGCTCTATGCACTTCGGGGACGTGGATTCAGCCGCCTGATCAGGCGCTGCTAACGCTGATCTCAAAGCGCGCCGACATGGCCAGCCTGGGTGACTATAGGCCCATTAGTCTAATCCACCTCGTCGCCAAGATCTTCGCAAAGGTGTTGTCCCTACGCCTTGCGCCCAAACTCAATGACCTGGTCAGCCCCATCCAGTACGCCTTCATCCCTCGGCACAACCTCCATGACAATTTCACGCTCGTGCGGCAATCGGCGCGGCTACTTCACCATCTAGGCACCCCGCGCATCCCCCTGAAGCTCGACCTAGAGCGGGCCTTCGACTCCGTGCCATGGCCGTTCCTCTTCGAGGCCCTGCCCCACTGTGGGTTCAGCGATCGCTTCCTCGGCTGGATTGCTATACTCCTGTCATCCACAAGCACCAGGATTCTCCTGAATGGGGCACCAGGACCGGCGATCTGGCATCACTGGGGGCTCCACTAAGGACAGCCCGTATCATCCCAGCTCTTCGTGCTTGCTGTCGACACACTGGGACACCTCTTTCACCGTGTCGCCGAGCTCAACGTCCTGCAGCAGCTGCACCCTGGCCACGCGATCCCGATCATCTCACTGTACGCGGATGACGTCATCCTCTTCTGCCACCCCTCGGTTGGCGACACACTCGCTGTTAGAGAGATCCTGCAGTTTTTTGGCCGTGCATCGGGCCTACGGGTTAATTTCCAAAAGAGCACCGCCACTGCGATCCAATGTGATGCGGAGGTCATCGGCCTGGCCGTCGCGACCCTGGATGCCCGCTTGCGAAATTCCGCATCACCTACCTGGGAATCCCTCTCACCCTTCGACGCCCGACCGCCGCCCAGCTCCAACCCCTCGTCGACAAAACTGCCGGGAAGCTGCCCACCTGGAAAGCACACCTCATGAACAAAGTCGGACGTCTTGCCTTT
Organism: Aegilops tauschii subsp. strangulata; assembly: GCF_002575655.3. Classification (NCBI taxonomy): domain Eukaryota; kingdom Viridiplantae; phylum Streptophyta; class Magnoliopsida; order Poales; family Poaceae; genus Aegilops; species Aegilops tauschii. The sequence goes on along the minus strand of NC_053040.3, from coordinate 50,993,890 downwards.
GTTAAAGATGTGCTAAGCACGATCCCCATCCACCAACTCCTAGTGCTTGCGCCCCCAAAGAAAATCATCAAGCTCCTGGAGAAAATTCAACAAGGATTCATATGGGTTGGCCGCCCAGAAGCACACGGTGGCAACCGCCACGTTAATTGGCGACGGGTCTGCCGCCCCATCCGCCTTGGCGGCCTCGGTATACATGACTTGGAGCACACAGGCCAGGCCTTGCACACCAGATGGCTATGGCTAGCCCGCACCAACGACAACAGAGTTTGGACTGGCCTTGACCTACAGTTCACAAGCGAGGAACGCGCCTTCGCATCTGCCACCATGATCCTTGGCAATGGCCAGCGCTTGCTGTTTTGGGAAAACCGATGGCTCAATGGGCGCCCCATCTCGGAAATCGCGCCCCAAATGTACGCCACTATCCCCAAGCACCGCCGCAAAAACAGAACGGTGGCGGACGGCCTACAGGCGCACCGATGGGCTTCGGACATCCAGGGCATCCTTGGCATTCAAGAGATTGGTCAATACTTGCTAACCTGGCGGGCGATCGAGCCCATCACCCTATTGTCTGAGCCAGACCGCTTGCAATGGAAGTCGAACGCGGCAGGAACATACACAGCGCAGTCTGCCTACCTTTCCAAGGTTCGACCCACTGTCCCGCATGGAAGCTCACATGGAAGGGCTGGGCCCCCGCACGTGAAGTTCTTTCAATGGCTCTCGCTAACCTGGGACGCTGCTGGACAGCCAATCGCCTTGCTCGCCATGGATTGCCGCACCCTCCCCACTACCCACTCTGCAATCAAGCGCCCGAATCGATCCATCACCTGATCCTGGCATGCTCCTTCTCCAAGCAGGCATGGCACGAAATTCTTTCTTGGCTGCGCTTGACATGCAACGCGCCAGACGGCGAGGACTCTTTGTCCGGATGGTGGCGCACGACGCGGCAGATCACGCCGAATCTCTCTCTCTCTCTCTTCAATATAATGAAACGCAAGTATTTTGCGTTTTCTCAAAAAAAAATGTAGTGCAGTAGCACACCTTCAACTTAGTACTCCCTCCATCCCAAAATTCTTGTCTTAGATTTGTCTAGATACGGATGTATCTAACACTAAAACGTAACTAGATACATCCGTATTTAGACAAATCTAAGACAAGAATTTTGGGACGGAGGGAGTATTAGTTTTTGGCTACATTTGGTCTGTGTAGAGGCTCATGGAGTAAGATAGCATAGATGTCTGGTTTCTAGCTCATGGCATGCTTTTTACTCCCTACGTTTCTAAATATAAGTCCTTTTAGAGATTTCAATGCGGACTACACACGGATGTATATAGACGTACTTTAGAGTGTAGATTCACTCATTTTGCTCCGTATGTAGTCCGTGTTGGAATCTCTAAAAAGACTTATATTTAGGAACAAAGGGAGTAGAAATGAATGAACTAGCTAGTCACTAACAAATTGAATTTCATCAACTTCTTGCAATACAAGGCTCAAGCAATGGGTCAGGCGTCTTCTTACTATACCAGAAACTTCTTTTGGTCCAAAATGTCTTTCATATTACTCTCTATAGTATCAAGCAATACTTTCACCACTATTTTAATGGTAACATGCTAGTAAAAATAAAAAATGGCATTATTGAGAAAGGCAGTTTTTATAGTGAATCTAGTAATTTTATTTTGATCATGTGTTTTGCTGAAGTATTAAACATCAATAGTGGCCAAAACTGAAAAAAATATTTACTCCACACAAAGCATACTACCTATAGTTTGGAGCTGCCAAATTATAATAGTGGCTAATAGCCAATTACATATTTACGCAAGTTTGGCAGACACCAAATGACATGCTGGGAAAATGTTTAACAAAACAACCTAAAACTAGAATAGTCATCCATAAAACTCTTCTATAAGCAGCAGTATAAGATTTAACGAAGGTATACTCTTCAAATATTGCGACAATCGTAGTTCAGTAGGTATCACAATGATCCAAAATAAGCAGCAACATGAAATGGCAATTCTATAAGTCCATATAAAAAAGAATTTCGAAACCAAATGCTCAGGTATTGTTAGTTATAAATCACTTGTGTAGACAGGACAACATTCAAACCAAACTAGGACATGATGGAACTATGGCCACAGAAAACAGAAGTTAAAGGTAATGCAGCAACGAGTAAAAGTAAAGCAGAAATATATCGCAGAAGCACAGAAGAGGGTTGGTAGTTCATTTGCTACTGCCTGCATGAAATCATTCTAATCTCTGAGCAGGCACAACGGTCCTGTATCACCAATCACCGGAAGGGCTCACTACCAGCAGGAACTTTGGGGGTGGGGGGGTGGGGGGGGGGGGGGGGGGGGGGGTGGTACCCATTGCTGAAAGCTCCCACACAAGGTGGGGTCTGGGGAAGGGAATTTCTAGACAGCCTTACCCTTGCATAGTAATTCCGCAAGGAGGCTGGTTCAAACCCAGGACTCCAGGCCACAGGTGGAGAGACTACCACTGCGCCAGGCCCGCCCTTCAGCACAACCAGCAGGAATATGGGGAGTATGGAGAAAAGATTCAAGATTTAGTCTGGCATCAAAGCATGATAGGAGGTGGGCTATAGCTAAGCAAAGAGTTGTAGAGAAAATCTGAAGAATCCTCTCTTGCAATTTGGTACTTGAGAAATGACAACAAAAGCCAAAGCAGTACATTTTTTAAGAACGGTTCAGATAACACAACATACATGCAGAACAGCAGAACATATGCTTACCTGCTCAACCGGTATATCACATAGCATATATAACTGGACAGTCATCTTATGTCTTGTGCAAAAGATCAGCTCCATCATGTCCACCACCAATGTCTGTTTCTGCAAGCAATAGTCAAACAACCAATAACAAGCCAATGAAAAGCCAAATAGATACGAGAGGCATCAAAAAGATGTTTAGATGAACTCACAGCTGTAGTTCCAATAAAAAAGAATCAATTTCGAAACAACATTACAAACATATTACAAAAAAACATACCCACTGTCAAAGTTAATGAATATTCAAAAAACAGTATAAACTGATTACTATCATAAAAATGAAGATGCCATAGTCTCTTTTTTAAAATGAAGATGCACACTCAGACCATCAGCTGGTCAGAACTCAGAAGAGACATAACTTTTAAGCTCATTCCATGCCATATTGGAAAAATATAGATCAAGGCTATTAATATTTAGATTATCTTCAAATAAATTTAGCCTGAAAAAGATCACATAATAAATTCTAGCAAGTTCAGATTTAGATTATCTTCAAATTTAGCCCGAAAAAAGAAATAAACTCAATGTATTAGTTTTCCCTAGTACAAATGGACTTGCTACTCGCTCGTAGCAGGACTCTCCTAAAAGTGGTAAAAGGAACAATTATCTAGTAAATTTCAAGAAAATTCATCATTATGGATTTAAGATTAGGAGCGAGATACGTAGAGATACTAATATTGAATAAAACAAATAGAACTGTCTTTTAGCTTCAAACACACCTAGTGAGCTACCCATTTGATATTTCAGTTGGTTCAAGCTAGTTTTCATGTAGTTGTTTTCAACTTCGAACTGTTGTATTATGTTATCTTCAGGAAAAACATGCGGCTACCTCATACTCCTTCCGTTCCTAAATACTATAAGCCTTTTTGGAGATTCCAATGCAGACTACAAAATGAGTGAATCTACACTCTAAAATGCGTCTATATACATCCGTATGTAGATCGTGTTGAAATCTCTAAAAGGTCTTATATTTAGAAACGGAGGGAGTACTATTTTTGTCATGAGGCACAAACTAGCAAGACGCTAAAGCGAGGGTGTTGGCGCCCAATCTTTCACAGTGCTCGACGAAGCAACAATGAACTATAGTGGTAGCATACACTTCAAATCAAGTAAGATGCAAGAAACTGAATCCAAAACTGGCGCCCAGATTGATTTGATCAATGTTCACACTAGCAACTCTCAGATACCCTCTCAGGAACGTAACTAACAAGCAACGGATTTGGTGAGACCCTTCTGCTTTTCAACTCGAAATTCAACTCTCATCTAAAAACAAGCTGGCCATAACCTAACTAATCAATGACCCGGGAACGCTGATCATCTAGATCCTTCAATAACCCATGACTCATCGAACAAAAAAAGGTGGTTCGTCAACATTGATCACCTAGGTCCTGCAGCAAGCAACTATCACTAATCGGCCAAAAAAAAGGTGATCCGGCCAGCTGTATGTCCTGGCACGAAACAGGTTCGAACACAAAGAAAAGGAAAACAGCTGGGACTCTCCAACTGCAATGACACAATCGGATGGCACTTCTCCTACCAGGATCTATCGGCAAGGTGCCCAGAAGGTAGGATCCACCTCGTCTGCAGGTAGGACAATAATCTTCATTGAAAGTGTACCAACCAAAAAGGCCAGACTCGTTTCTCTTTCAGTTTCACTACCAGTAAACATGCTATTTATCACTGGTTTCAGAACAACAGAACGTTGGCAATTGTCACAAGTGAACATCCTGACTTGATTAGTAGCTAAGGCATGTATAGCTGCATCATGCTGCAGATATCAAAACACAGCAACAGCGAAATTTAGTTCAGCTATCACTTTTTTTTTGCCAATCTTGGCGTCCAGTGTTTTTTTTTTCTCGAACATGCACCAAAATTTAAAATCAAGTAGTTATTATGGACTTAAGACCATAAACAATATCAGCAGATGTAGAAAACTAAATGAAAGAAATATAGCTAGGGCTAACTAAGCTTCCAAATGTACCTATTGAACTACCTAGTTGGTTCAAGCTGGTTTTTTATGTAGTTAATTTCCAACTGTTGTGCATCACATCAGTCAAAAAAATGGGGCTGAAACCATGCACAAACAGTACCAGTAGACATTCTTGCATCTATCAATAGGCAGGTAACTATAACACTTAGTTTAAGTTATTCTACAAAAAATTGCTTATCATTGTTTATTTTCTCAAACACAGGTAATGATTGTTTTATTGTATGGATATTCATATGATAGGAACAGGCAGGCTAAAGAACATAAAGTAAATTAGATACCACTAATAGATTTTTTTTCTACTCATAATCGTTACATTAAAAGCTACTCCCTCCGTTCACTATTATAAGATGTTCTAATTTTTTTCTGAATCGGATGTATATAGATGCATTTTAGTGTGTTGTTCACTCATTTCAGTCCGTATATAGTCCATATTGAAAAATCCAAAACAACTTATAATAATGAACAGAGGGAGTACCACACAACCATCAGGACATAAGTACATGACACTGCAGGTCATGAAGCAGCAAAATAAACAAATGGTACGACACTACTTAAAACTGTCGGCTTAACACAAAATGATGTGAACATAATTTCATCAGCCACTTATCGAAACACAACTTAGTTTTGTTCTAACCATGGCGTAAGACATGGTATTACCTGCAGTGTAGACACTTTCGAATGGATAATAGTGAGAAACTATCATAGTTTCGAAAAGCTTCTTGAACTTTAATGACTCAAGATCGACCACGAAGAGGCCGATAATTGTCCACAGCAACAACACATTATTGTCTTCAGCAAGCGCTAGTATCGCAATGGCCCCTTTCTCCTCTGGTTTCAGGGGAAGTATATTCTCCAGATCAATAGTCCTTCCAAGCACCCATGAAGCAACACCATCACAATTGGCCTTCCTCTTCCATAACTGGATGTTACAGTTTGAGCCTGACATCCCAAGGAAACCAAGCCCACCGCCCTCTGCCCGCATAAGCTTCCAGCAGCTGACCTCGTCTGGCAGCCGTATCGAAGCTAGCCTCTGCTTCTCCAAATCAAACTCAAGAATGCCATTGAAATTCCCAGCAAGCAGCCAGTGAAGGGAATCTCCAGCCAGCACAGCAACATTCATAGAAACGAGGGTAGGAAAACTGATTACATCGGCCTGGACTGCCTGGTATGGAAGGGGTGTTGAGATGGGATCTCCCCATAAGCCAGTCTTCGACGAGTAAACACAGGCGAGCACCCGTCTATGTTGTTCGTCGTCACCGTATGCCACTACCAAGACCACCTAGAAGTGTTGGACGTCTCCAGCAGCGCGAAGCACCGCCCCGTTGACCGGAGTCTTCGACGCACATGCCACAACCGCAGGGGGGATGGCGAGGCGGTGCTGGTCGGCGGTGACGGGGTCCCACGCCAGGATCTGGAGGCGCTTCGTAAGGTAGATGAGCACGAGACGATGGCGGCATCCAAGGGACATGAAGTCGCCGTCCCCGTGGTCGAGCTGCAAGGAGAAGCGGCCGGGAGGGATACGGTTGGGGGCCTCCAGAGTAGGTATGAAGGAGATGTTACAGAATATGTCGAAGAACCCGAGGAGAGGAGCGCTGCGGCGGTGGCGGAGGCGGAAGCGGCGGCAGAAGGCGGGGTCGGAGACGAGGCGGCGCCAGCGCTTGCAGACGAGGGAGGCGCGCGGGAGGGACGAGGGCTGCGGGGGAAGGCGGACGAGGATCTCGGAGAGTAGGTCGTCGTCGTCCAGCGGCGCTACCGCCGGCGAGCGGGCGTGGCGGTGGCGGCTGGCCGTCATCTCGCCCTCACTCACTGACGCGGCGGCGGAGGCTGGAGTGAAAGTGAAGTACTACAGCGCGAGCGACGATGAAAGATGTCGATCGAGAGCCCAACACCAGGTTAGGGTTAGGTGTCGTGGGCTGGACACATTAAAGCCCACGGTGGGTGCTAAATAAAATGGTTCTGAACTGCAGTAAAGAGATTTTATTATTATTTTGACGAAAAAGCAGCAGAGTGCTGATTTACGTTGATGTAGAAGGAATGAAAGTATACATTAAAGCCTAAAAATTCATCCAAGGGAAAGAAAACTAGCATGGCACCGGGACCCATACGCTATACACCGGTTCAGGTATGAGATGAAGGCAGTTCAAAAAAGTTTGCCATTGGCGCGAGCCGAGCCAGTCTCCAAGTCCTCGCCTCATCAATGATTTTGGTATGAACCTGCAAGGCCAAGGAAGCATTGTTGTTGAAGATCCTCACATTCCTTTTCTTTCATAGGCACCAAGGCATAAGCAAGTGTGTCGCCATCCATGTACATCACTTGGTCCGAGGCAGGTTTCATTTGTCACCGAAAGCGTTGCGGCAGATTACAAGTGGTTGTTTGATTTCCCTAAAAAAAAGGTAGTTTTCATGTGATTGCAGTAGCAGTTTCATTCATGGGTTTGTCTATGTCACATCTAACGTGACATCATCTTAGTTGATTTTTTTAGCACTTGTTTGTTGCTTTTTATTTGTTTATTGTTTTTCATTTTTGTTGTTGTCCGGTTAACTTTTGCTCGCATGGCCAGGCTTGCCACACCTCCGTGCTCGCTAAACGTATGATTATGGGATCCCTATCTTCTGTAGCCTGACGTATGCAGTAGTACTTCCTCAAAAGAAAAAACTATGCGGAATTCTGTATTCAAAGAAAAAAAGTATGCATTAGTACATTTTGTTTTTTTACTTTTCTTTTTATGATTTCTTTTCTCTTTCAGGTTTAGTTCTTCTTGTGGTTTTCTTCCAGTTTTTTCTCTCTTTTTTTAGTTTTCTGTATTATAAACATTATTCTAATATATGCTGAACATTTTTCAAATATACACTTATTCATGTATGGTGAACATTTTATTTCAAATACACACTAATTTAAAAAAAAATAGGTTGATGATTTTTCTGAATACACACTGAACAAAAATGTTAGTACGTTGAATTTTTTTTAATATACATTGAACTTTTTCCAATGTACGGTGAACCTTTTTTAATATATATACGGTATACCTTTCACCAATCCGCACTAAAAATTTCAACGTACGCTAAACATTTCTGAAAATAAATAAAATATTAAATATATGTACATTGAAATTTTTCTTTAATTTTGTTTGATTGCGCCGTGGGCCTGGTGCGTTCAACGCGTGTGCTTGTCTTGGGCTGCCTAGGCGTTCGTCATGCTATCCGGGGGATTTGGGGGGCCGATTTTGGGCAATGCTTCTGAACCGCAGTCCCGTGCTGTCGCTGCTCCCTTGCTAATGCTGCTAGTCGTCCTACTAGTACAAACGACAGCTCGCGTCCCTTCGTGTTGTTGCTGCTAGTTGTACTACTACACTACTACACTACACAACTCACGTCCCTTTCTGTTGTTGTTGCTAGTCGTACTACAAAGCTACACTACACGTTAGCTCGTGTCCTTCTCTTCTTACCATGGAGATAATCTCGCTAGTATATTAGTTTTCTTTCCAATAAACATGTGGGAGATGAACACATTTTGATATTTTTTATAAAAAAATTGATAATCACGAACAATTTTAGAAACATGAGCAATTTTTTGAATTTGAAACATTTATTGAATCTTGTGAATTTAAGAAAAAATCAAAATAATCAGAAAAATGAAAAAAAAATGAGATCAACTTTGAAAATAAAAAAATAACCGGAGAGAAAAATCAATACAGAAAAAATGATAAATTAAAAATAGAAAACATGAGCAAAAGAAAACAAACCAAAACAAAAAAATGTATCCTAGCTACTTGGGCTGGCTCATCTGCGGTTTGTTTGCTGTCGAGGGTGAACTTGTAACTGGGACAAAAAATGTCGGACCTCCACTGGTAAGCCGAGGGTGGACTCGTAATTGGGACTAAAAAATGTCAGATCCTAGTTGCGAGTTGTGTTTAGACTTGCAACTGAGACAAAAAAGGTTGGGCCCCATTTGCGAGTCGAAGGTGGACTTGCAACTGGGACAAGAAAAGGTTGAGGCCCATTTGTGAGTCGACGGTGGACTTGCAACTGAGACACAAAAATGCCAGGCCCTAGTTGCGAATCGAGGGTGGACTTGCAACTGGGAGTAAAAAAACTCAAGCAGTAGCTGTGAGTCAAGGGTGGACTTGCAATTCAGACAAAAAAAGGTTGGACCCTAGTTGCGAGTTGAGGGTGGACTTGCAACTCAGAGAAAGAGGTTGGGCCCCAGTTGCAAGTCAAGGGTGGACTTGCAACTCGGACAAAAGAGGTTGGGCCCGAGTTGCGAGTCAAGGGTGAACTTGCAACTTGGACAAAAGAAAAGTCTCGCCCTATTTGTGAGTCGAGAGTGGACCTACGACTAGGACAAAAAAAGGTTGGACCCCAATCGAGGGTGGACTTCCAACTAGGACAAAAAAAGTCAGACCTCAGTTGCGAGTTGAGGGTGAACTTGCAATTAGGAGGAAAAAAGGTTGGGTCCCAGTTGTGACTCGAGGGTGGACTTGCAACTTGGACAAAAAAGGTCGGACCCCAAGTTACGAATTAAGGGTGGACTTGCAACTAGGTCAAAAAAGGCGAGGTCCTACTTACGAGTCGAGGGGGTTGCAATTGGGACGAAAAAGGATCGGGCCCTAGATGCAAGTCGACTGTGGACTTGCAACTAGGGCAAAAAAATGTCAGGTCCCAGTTGTGAGTCAACAATGGACTTGCAACTAGGGCAAAAAAATGCCAGGTCCCAGTTACGAGTTAAGGATGGACCTGGAACTGGAAGAAAAAAATGGTCGGACCCTAGTTGCGAGTCGAGGGTGGACTTGCAACTCGGACAAAAGAGGGTTGGGCCCGAGTTGCGAGTCAAGGTGAACTTGCAACTGAAGGAAATATGCCCTAGAGGCAATAATAAAGTTATTATTTATTTCCTTATTTCATGATAAATGTTTATTATTCATGCTAGAATTGTATTAACCGGAAACATAATACATGTGTGAATACATAGACAAACAGAGTGTCACTAGTATGCCTCTACTTGACTAGCTCGTTGATCAAAGATGGTTATGTTTCCTAATCATAGATATGAGTTGTCATTTGATAAACGGGATCACATCATTAGGAGAATGATGTGATTGACTTGACCCATTCCGTTAGCTTAGCACTTGATCATTTTTAGTTTACTGCTATTGCTTTCTTCATGACTTATACATGTTTCTATGACTATGAGATTATGCAACTCCCGATTATCGGAGGAACACTTTGTGTGCTACCAAACGTCATAACGTAACTGGGTGATTATAAAGGTGCTCTACAGGTGTCTCCAATGGTACTTGTTGAGTTGGCATTGATCAAGAATAGGATTTGTCACTCCGATTGTCGGAGAGGTATCTCTGGGCCCTCTCGGTAATGCACATCACTATAAGCCTTGCAAGCAATGAGACTAATGAGTTAGTTACGGGATGATGCACTACGGAACGAGTAAAGAGACTTGTCGGTAACGAGATTGAGCTAGGTATTGAGATACCGACGATCGAATCTCGGGCAAGTAACATACCGATGACAAAAGGAACAACGTATGTTGTTATGCGGTTTGACCGATAAAGATCTTCGTAGAATATGTAGGAACACTTATGAGCATCCAGGTTCCGCTATTGGTTATTGACCGGAAGTGTGTCTCGGTCATGTCTACATAGTTCTCGAACCCGTAGGGTCCGCACGCTTAACGTTCGGTGACGATCGGTATTATGAGTTTATGTGTTTTGATGTACCGAAGGTTGTGCGGAGTCCCGGATGAGATCGGGGACATGACGAGGAGTCTCGAAATGGTCGAGACGTAAAGATCGATATATTGGACGACTATATTCGGACATCAGAAAGGTTCCGAGTGGTTCGGGTATTTTTCGGAGTACCGGGGAGTTATGGGAATACGGGGAAGAAGTATATGGGCCTTATTGGGCTTTAGGGGAGAGAGAGAGAGGCAGGCCGCGCGCCCCCCAAGGCCTAGTCCGAATTGGACTAGGGGAAGGGGCTGCGCCCCCTCCTTCCTTCTCTTCTCTCTTCCCCTTCCTTCTCTCCTACTCCTACTACTTGGAAGGGGGGAATCCTACTCCCGGTGGGAGTAGGACTCCTCCAGGGCACGCCATAGCTAGGCTGGCCCTTCCCCTCCTCCACTCCTTTATATACGTGGCCAGGGGCACCCCATAGCACACAAGTTGATCATTGATCTCTCTTAGCCGTGTGCGGTGTGTTGGAAATATGCCCTAGAGGCAATAATAAATGGTTATTATTATATTTCTTTGTTCATGATAATAGTCTATTGTTCATGCTATAATTGTATTGTCCGAAAATCGTAATACATGTGTGAATACATAGACCACGATGTGTCCCTAGTAAGCCTCTAGTTGACTAGCTCGTTGATCAACAGATAGTCATGGTTTCCTGACTATGGACATTGGATGTCATTGATAACGGGATCACATCATTAGGAGAATGATGTGATGGACAAGACCCAATCCTAAGCATAGCATAAAAGATCGTGTAGTTTCGTTTGCTAGAGCTTTTCCAATGTCAAGTATCTTTTCCTTAGACCATGAGATCGTGCAACTCCCGAATACCGTAGGAGTGCTTTGGGTGTGCCAAACGTCACAACGTAACTGGGTGACTATAAAGGTGCACTACGGGTATCTCCGAAAGTGTCTGTTGGGTTGGCACGGATCGAGACTGGGATTTGTCACTCCGTGTGACGGAGAGGTATCTCTGGGCCCACTCGGTAATGCATCATCATAATGAGCTCAATGTGACTAAGGCGTTAGTCACGGGATCATGCATTGCGGTACGAGTAAAGAGACTTGCCGGTAACGAGATTGAACAAGGTATTGGGATACCGACGATCGAATCTCGGGCAAGTAACATACCGATTGACAAAGGGAATTGCATACGGATTGATTGAATCCTCGACACCGTGGTTCATCCGATGAGATCATCGTGGAACATGTGGGAGCCAACATGGGTATCCAGATCCCGCTGTTGGTTATTGACCGGAGAGGCGTCTCGGTCATGTATGCATGTCTCCCGAACCCGTAGGGTCTACACACTTAAGGTTCGGTGACGCTAGGGTTGTAGACATATATGTATGCGGAAACCCGAAAGTTGTTCAGAGTCCCGGATGAGATCCCGGACGTCACGAGAGGTTCCGGAATGGTCCGGAGGTGAAGAATTATATATAGGAAGTCAAGTTTCGGCCACCGGGAAAGTTTCGGGGGTTACCAGTATTGTACCGGGACCACCGGAAGGGTCCCGGGGGTCCACCAGGTGGGGCCACCTATCCCGGAGGGCCCCGTGGGCTGAAAGTGGAAGGGAACCAGCCCTTAGTGGGCTGGGGCGCCCCCCTTGGGCCTCCCCCCATGCGCTTAGTGGAAGGGAACCCTGGGGGGGAGCTTCCCCCTTGCCTTGGGGGGCAAGGCACCCCTTCCCCCCTTTGGCCGCCGCCCCCCTTGGAGATCCCATCTCCCTGGGCCGGCGCCCCCCAGGGGGCCTATATAAAGGGGGGGAGGGAGGGCAGCAACACACAGCCTTGGGCGCCTCCCTCCTCCCCTGCAACACCTCTCTCTCTCGCAGAAGCTCGACGAAGCCCTGCCGGAGACCCGCTACATCCACCACCACGCCGTCGTGCTGCTGGATCTCCATCAACCTCTCCTTCCCCCTTGCTGGATCAAGAAGGAGGAGACGTCGCTGCACCGTACGTGTGTTGAACGCGGAGGTGCCGTCCGTTCGGCACTCGGTCATCGGTGATTTGGATCACGGCGAGTACGACTCCATCATCCACGTTCAATGGAACGCTTCCGCTCACGATCTACAAGGGTATGTAGATGCACTCCCTTCCCCTCGTTGCTAGTAGACTCCATAGATGCATATTGGTGAGCGTAGGAAAATTTTAAATTATGCTACGATTCCCAACAGTGGCATCATGAGCCAGGCCTATGCGTAGTTACTATGCACGAGTAGAACACAAAGCAGTTGTGGGCGTTGAGTTTGCCAATTCTTCTTGCTGCTACTAGTCGTTTCTTGTTTCGGCGGCATTGTAGGATGAAGCGGCCCGGACCGACCTTACACATACACTTACGTGAGACAGGTTCCACCGATTGACATGCACTAGTTGCATAAGGTGGCTAGCGGGTGTCTGTCTCTCCTACTTTAGTCGGAACGGATTCGATGAAAAGGGTCCTTATGAAGGGTAAATAGAAATTGGCAAAACACGTTGTGGTCATACGTAGGTAAGAAAACGTTCTTGCTAGAAACCTACAAACCACGTAAAAACTTGCAACAACAATTAGAGGACGTCTAACTTGTTTTTGCAGCAAGTGCTATGTGATGTGATATGGCCAGAAGATGTGATGAATGATATATGTGATGTATGAGATTGATCATATTCTTGTAATAGGAATCACGACTTGCATGTCGATGAGTATGACAACCGGCAGGAGCCATAGGAGTTGTCTTTATTATTTTGCATGACCTGCGTGTCATTGAATAACGCCATGTAATTTACTTTACTTTGTTGCTAAACGCGTTAGCCATAGAAGTAGAAGTAATCGTTGGCGTGACGACTTCATGAAGACACAATGATGGAGATCATGGTGTCATGCCGGTGATGAAGATGATCATGGTGCCCCGAAGATGGAGATCAAAGGAGCATGATGATATTGGCCATATCATGTTACTATTTGATTGCATGTGATGTTTATCATGTTTTTGCATCTTATTTGCTTAGAATGACGGTAGTAAGTAAGATGATCCCTTATAATAATTTCAAGAAAGTGTTCACCCTAACTGTGCACCGTTGCGAAGGTTCGTTGTTTCGAAGCACCACGTGATGATCGGGTGTGATAGATTCTAACGTTCGAATACAACGGGTGTTGACGAGCCTAGCATGTACAGACATGGCCTCGGAACACACGCAATACACTTAGGTTGACTTGACGAGCCTAGCATGTACAGACATGGCCTCGGAACACGGAGGACCGAAAGGTCGAGCATGAGTCGTATAGAAGATACGATCAACATGGAGATGTTCACCGATCTTGACTAGTCCGTCTCACGTGATGATCGGACACGGCCTAGTTGAATTCGGATCATGTTTCACTTAGATGACTAGAGGGATGTCTATCTGAGTGGGAGTTCATTAAAAATTTGATTAGATGAACTCAGTTATCATGAACTTAGTCTAAAATCTTTACACTATGTATTGTAGATCAAATGGCCAACGTTGTCCTCAATTTCAACGCGTTCCTAGAGAAAACCAAGCTGAAAGATGATGGCAGCAACTATACGGACTGGGTCCGGAACCTGAGGCTCATCCTCATAGTAGCCAAGAAAGATTATGTCTTAGAAGCACCGCTAGGTGAAGCACCAATCCCAGAGAACCAAGACGTTATGAACGCTTGGCAATCACGTGCTGATGATTACTCCCTCGTTCAGTGCGGCATGCTTTACAGCCTAGAACCGGGTCTCCAAAAGCGTTTTGAGAAACATGGAGAATATGAGATGTTCGAGGAGCTGAAATTAGTTTTTCAAGCTCATGCCCGGGTCGAGAGATATGATGTCTCCGACAAGTTCTTCAGCTGTAAAATGGAGGAGAACAGTTCTGTTAGTGAGCACATACTCAGAATGTCTGGGTTGCACAACCGCTTGTCTCAGCTGGGAGTTAATCTCCCGGATGACGCGGTCATTGACAGAATCCTCCAGTCGCTTCCACCAAGCTACAAGAGCTTTGTGATGAACTACAATATGCAGGGGATGGAAAAGACCATTCCCGAGGTATATTCAATGCTGAAATCAGCGGAAGGGGAGATCAGAAAAGAACATCAAGTGTTGATGGTGAATAAAGCCACTAAGTTCAAGAAGGGCAAGGGTAAGAAGAACTTCAAGAAGGACGGCAAGGGAGTTGCCGCGCCCGGTAAACCAGTTACTGGGAAGAAGTCAAGGAATGGACCCAAGCCCGAGACTGAGTGCTTTTATTGCAAGGGAAGTGGTCACTGGAAGCGGAACTGCCCCCAAATACTTAGCGGACAAGAAGAAGGCCGGCAACACCCAAGGTATATGTGATATACAAGTAATTGATGTGTACCTTACCAGTACTCATAGTAGCTCCTGGGTATTTGATACCGGTGCGGTTGCTCATATTTGTAACTCAAAGCAGGAACTACGGAATAAATGGAGACTGGCGAAGGACGAGGTGACGATGCGTGTCGGGAATGGTTCCAAGGTTGATGTGATCGCCGTCGGCATGCTACCTCTGCATCTACCCACGGGATTAGTTTTAAACCTCAATAATTGTTATTTAGTGCCAGCTTTGAGCATGAACATTGTATCTGGATCTCGTTTAATTCGAGATGGCTACTCATTTAAATCCGAGAATAATGGTTGTTCTATTTATTTGAGAGATATGTTTTATGGCCATGCCCCGCTGGTCAATGGTTCATTTTGATGAATCTCGAACGTGATGTTACACATGTTCATAGTGTGAATACCAAAAGATGTAAAGTTGATAACGATAGTCCCACATACTTGTGGCACTGCCGCCTTGGTCACATTGGTGTCAAGCGCATGAAGAAGCTCCATGCAGATGGACTTTTGGAGTCTCTTGATTACGAATCATTTGACACGTGCGAACCATGCCTCATGGGTAAGATGACCAAGACTCCGTTCTCCGGAACAATGGAGCGAGCAACCAACTTATTGGAAATCATACATACCGATGTGTGCGGTCCAATGAGTGTTGAGGCTCGCGGAGGATATCGTTATGTTCTCACTCTCACTGATGATTTAAGTAGATATGGGTATGTCTACCTAATGAAACACAAGTCTGAAACCTTTGAAAAGTTCAAGGAATTTCAGAGTGAAGTTGAGAATCAACGTGACAGGAAAATAAAATTCTTACGATCAGATCGTGGTGGAGAATATTTAAGTCACGAGTTTTGTACACACATAAGGAAATGTGGAATAGTTTCACAACTCACGCCGCCTGGAACACCTCAGAGAAATGGTGTGTCCGAACGTCGTAATCGCAATCTATTGGATATGGTGCGATATATGATGTCTCTTACCGATTTACCGCTCTCATTTTGGGGTTATGCTTTAGAGACTGCCGCATTCACTTTAAATAGGGCACCGTATAAATCCGTTGAGACGACACCGTATGAATTATGGTTTGGGAAGAAACCTAAGTTGTCGTTTCTAAAAGTTTGGGGATGCGATGCTTATGTCAAGAAACTTCAACCTGAAAAGCTCGAACCCAAGTCGGAAAAATGCGTCTTCATAGGATACCCTAAGGAAACTATTGGGTATACCTTCTACCTCAGATCCGAAGGCAAGATCTTCGTTGCCAAGAACGGGTCCTTTCTGGAGAAGGAGTTTCTCTCGAAAGAATTGAGTGGGAGGAAAGTGGAACTTGATGAGGTGATAGTCACCCCTTCCGTACCGTAAAGTAGCGCAGCGCGGGAAAATGTTCCCGTGGTGCCTACACCGACTGGGGAGGAAGTTAATGATGATGATCATGAAGCTTCGGATCAAGTTACTACTGAACTTCGTAGGTCCACAAGGACACGTTCCGCACCAGAGTGGTACGGCAACCCTGTCCTGGAAATCATGTTGTTAGACAACGGTGAACCTTCGAACTATGAAGAAGCGATGGCGGGCCCGGATTCCGACAAATGGCTAGAAGCCATGAAATCCGAGATAGGATCCATGTATGAAAACGAAGTATGGACTTTGACTGACTTGCCCGATGAGCGGCGAGCCATAGAAAACAAATGGATCTTTAAGAAGAAGACGGACGCGGATGGTAATGTGACCATCTACAAAGCTCGACTTGTCGCTAAGGGTTATCGACAAGTTCAAGAGGTTGACTACGATGAGACTTTCTCACCCGTAGGGAAGCTGAAGTCCGTCCGAATCATGTTAGCAATTGCCGCATACTATGATTATGAGATATGGCAGATGGATGTCAAAACGGCATTCCTTAACGGCTTCCTTAAGGAAGAGTTGTATATGATGCAGCCGGAAGGTTTTGTCGATCCTAAGAATGCTAACAAAGTATGCAAGCTCCAGCGCTCAATTTATGGGCTGGTGCAAGCATCTCGGAGTTGGAACATTCGCTTTGATGAGATGATCAAAGCGTTTGGGTTTACACAGACTTATGGAGAAGCCTGTGTTTACAAGAAAGTGAGTGGGAGCTCTGTAGCATTTCTCATATTATATGTGGATGACATATTATTGATGGGAAATGATATAGAATTCTTGGAAAGTATAAAGGCCTATTTGAATAAGTGTTTTTCAATGAAGGACCTTGGAGAAGCTGCTTATATATTAGGCGTCAAGATCTATAGAGATAGATCAAGACGCCTCATTGGTCTTTCACAAAGTACATACCTTGACAAGATATTGAAGAAGTTCAATATGGATCAGTCCAAGAAGGGGTTCTTGCCTGTATTGCAAGGTGTGCAATTGAGCACGGCTCAATGCCCGACCACGGCAGAAGATATAGAAAAGATGAGTGTCATCCCCTATGCCTCGGCCATAGGGTCTATTATGTATGCCATGCTGTGTACCAGACCTGATGTAAACCTTGCCGTAAGTTTGGTAGGAAGATACCAAAGTAATCCCGGCATGGAACACTGGACAGCGGTCAAGAATATCCTGAAGTACCTGAAGAGGACTAAGGATATGTTTCTCGTTTATGGAGGTGACGAAGAGCTCGTCGTAAAGGGTTACGTCGACGCTAGCTTCGACACAGATCTGGATGACTCGAAGTCACATACCGGATACGTGTATATTTTGAATGGAGGAGCAGTAAGCTGGTGCAGTTGCAAGCAAAGCGTCGTGGCGGGATCTACATGTGAAGCGGAGTACATGGCAGCCTCGGAGGCAGCACAGGAAGCAGTCTGGATGAAGGAGTTCATTACCGACCTAGGGGTGATTCCCAATGCGTCGGGCCCGATGACTCTCTTCTGTGACAACACTGGAGCCATTGCCCTTGCGAAGGAGCCCAGGTTTCACAGGAAGACCAGACATATCAAGCGTCGCTTCAACTCCATTCGTGAAAGTGTTCAAAATGGAGACATAGATATTTGTAAAGTACATACGGACCTGAATGTAGCAGATCCGTTGACTAAACCTCTCCCTAGGGCAAAACATGATCAACACCAGGACGCAATGGGTGTTCGATTCATCACAATGTAACTCGATTCATCACAATGTAACTAGATTATTGACTCTAGTGCAAGTGGGAGACTGTTGGAAATATGCCCTAGAGGCAATAATAAATGGTTATTATTATATTTCTTTGTTCATGATAATAGTCTATTGTTCATGCTATAATTGTATTGTCCGGAAATCGTAATACATGTGTGAATACATAGACCACGACGTGTCCCTAGTAAGCCTCTAGTTGACTAGCTCGTTGATCAACAGATAGTCATGGTTTCCTGACTATGGACATTGGATGTCATTGATAACGGGATCACATCATTAGGAGAATGATGTGATGGACAAGACCCAATCCTAAGCATAGCATAAAAGATCGTGTAGTTTCGTTTGCTAGAGCTTTTCCAATGTCAAGTATCTTTTCCTTAGACCATGAGATCATGCAACTCCGGATACCGTAGGAGTGCTTTGGGTGTGCCAAACGTCACAACGTAACTGGGTGACTATAAAGGTGCACTACGGGTATCTCCGAAAGTGTCTGTTGGGTTGGCACGGATCGAGACTGGGATTTGTCACTCCGTGTGACGGAGAGGTATCTCTGGGCCCACTCGGTAATGCATCATCATAATGAGCTCAATGTGACTAAGGCGTTAGTCACGGGATCATGCATTGCGGTACGAGTAAAGAGACTTGCCGGTAACGAGATTGAACAAGGTATTGGGATACCGACGATCGAATCTCGGGCAAGTAACATACCGATTGACAAAGGGAATTGCATACGGATTGATTGAATCCTCGACACCGTGGTTCATCCGATGAGATCATCGTGGAACATGTGGGAGCCAACATGGGTATCAAGATCCCGCTGTTGGTTATTGACCGGAGAAGCGTCTCGGTCATGTCTGCATGTCTCCCGAACCCGTAGGGTCTACACACTTAAGGTTCGGTGACCCTAGGGTTGTAGAGATATATGTATGCGGAAACCCGAAAGTTGTTCGGAGTCCCGGATGAGATCCCGGACGTCACGAGAGGTTCCGGAATGGTCCGGAGGTGAAGAATTATATATAGGAAGTCAAGTTTCGGCCACCGGGAAAGTTTCGGGGGTTACCGGTATTGTACCGGGACCACCGGAAGGGTCCCGGGAGTCCACCGGGTGGGGCCACCTATCCCGGAGGGCCCCGTGGGCTGAAGGTGGAAGGGAACCAGCCCTTAGTGGGCTGGGGCGCCCCCCTTGGGCCTCCCCCCATGCGCCTAGGGTTGGGAACCCTAGGGGGGAGCTTCCCCCTTGCCTTGGGGGGCAAGGCACCCCTTCCCCCCTTTGGCCGCCGCCCCCCCTTGGAGATCCCATCTCCCTGGGCCGGCGCCCCCCCAGGGGGCCTATATAAAGGGGGGGGGGGAGGGAGGGCAGCAACACACAGCCTTGGGCGCCTCCCTCCTCCCCTGCAACACCTCTCTCTCTCTCGCAGAAGCTCGGCAAAGCCCTGCCGGAGAACCGCTACATCCACCACCACGCCGTCGTGCTGTTGGATCTCCATCAACCTCTCCTTCCCCCTTGCTGGATCAAGAAGGAGGAGACGTCACTGCACCGTACGTGTGTTGAACGCGGAGGTGCCGTCCGTTCGGCACTCGGTCATCGGTGATTTGGATCACGGCGAGTACGACTCCGTCATCCACGTTCATTGGAACGCTTCCGCTCGTGATCTACAAGGGTATGTAGATGCACTCCCTTCCCCTCGTTGCTAGTAGACTCCATAGATGCATCTTGGTGAGCGTAGGAAAATTTTAAATTATGCTACGATTCCCAACATGGTGCCCCCCACCACCACAATCCACCTCGGTCATATCGTAGCGGTGCTTAGGCGAAGCCCTGCGTCGGTAGCATCATCATCACCGTCATCACGCCATCGTGCTGACGGAACTCTCCCTCGAAGCTCTGTTGGATCGGAGTTCGTGGGACGTCATCGAGCTGAACGTGTGCTGAACTCGGAGGTGTTGTGCGTTCGGTACTTTGATCGGTCGGATCGTGAAGACGTACGACTACATCAACCGCGTTGTTCTAACGCTTCCGCTTACGGTCTACGAGGGTAAGTAGACGACACTCTCCCCTCTCGTTCCTATGTATCACCATGATCTTGCGTGTGCGTAAGAAATTTTTGAAATTACTACGTTCCCCAACAGTGGTATCAGAGCCAGGTTTATGCGTAGATGTTATATGCACGAGTAGAACACAAGTGAGTTGTGGGCGATACAAGTCATACTGCTTACCAGCATGTCATACTTTGGTTCGGCGGTATTGTTGGATGAAGCGGCCCAGACCGACATTACGCGTACACTTACGCGAGACTGGTTCTACCGACGTGCTTTGCACACAGGTGGCTGGCGGGTGTTAGTTTCTCCAACTTTAGTTGAACCGAGTGTGACTACGCCCGGTCCTTGAGAAGGTTAAAACGGCATTAACTTGACGAAATATCGTTGTGGTTTTGATGCTGTTGGAAATATGCCCTAGAGGCAATAATAAATGGTTATTATTATATTTCTTTGTTCATGGTAATTGTCTATTGTTCATGCTATAATTGTATTGTCCGGAAATCGTAATACATGTGTGAATACATAGACCACAAAGTGTCCCTAGTAAGCCTCTAGTTGACTAGCTCGTTGATCAACAGATAGTCATGGTTTCCTGACTATGGACATTGGATGTCATTGATAACGGGATCACATCATTAGGAGAATGATGTGATGGACAAGACCCAATCCTAAGCATAGCATAAAAGATCGTGTAGTTTCGTTTGCTAGAGCTTTTCCAATGTCAAGTATCTTTTCCTTAGACCATGAGATCGTGCAACTCCCGAATACCGTAGGAGTGCTTTGGGTGTGCCAAACGTCACAACGTAACTGGGTGACTATAAAGGTGCACTACGGGTATCTCCGAAAGTGTCTGTTGGGTTGGCACGGATCGAGACTGGGATTTGTCACTCCGTGTGACGGAGAGGTATCTCTGGGCCCACTCGGTAATGCATCATCATAATGAGCTCAATGTGACTAAGGCGTTAGTCACGGGATCATGCATTGCGGTACGAGTAAAGAGACTTGCCGGTAACGAGATTGAACAAGGTATTGGGATACCGACGATCGAATCTCGGGCAAGTAACATACCGATTGACAAAGGGAATTGCATACGGATTGATTGAATCCTCGACACCGTGGTTCATCCGATGAGATCATCATGGAACATGTGGGAGCCAACATGGGTATCCAGATCCCGCTGTTGGTTATTGACCGGAGAAGCGTCTCGGTCATGTCTGCATGTCTCCCGAACCCGTAGGGTCTACACACTTAAGGTCCGGTGACGCTAGGGTTGTAGAGATATATGTATGCGGAAACCCGAAAGTTGTTCGGAGTCCCGGATGAGATCCCGGACGTCACGAGAGGTTCCGGAATGGTCCGGAGGTGAAGAATTATATATAGGAAGTCAAGTTTCGGCCACCGGGAAAGTTTCGGGGGTTACCGGTATTGTACCGGGACCACCGGAAGGGTCCCGGGGGTCCACCGGGTGGGGCCACCTGTCCCGGAGGGCCCCGTGGGCTGAAAGTGGAAGGGAACCAGCCCTTAGTGGGCTGGGGCGCCCCCCTTGGGCCTTCCCCCATGCGCCTAGGGTTGGGAACCCTAGGGGGGAGCTCCCCCCTTGCCTTGGGGGGCAAGGCACCCCTTTCCACCCCTTGGCCGCCGCCCCCCCAACCCTAGATGGGTTTTGGCCGCCCCCCCTCCCAAGGGGGCCTATATAAAGGGGGGGAGGGAGGGCAGCAACCCACAGCCTTGGGCGCCTCCCTCCTCCCCTGCAACACCTCTCTCTCTCTCTCGGAGAAGCTCGGCGAAGCCCTGCCGGAGAACCGCTACATCCACCACCACGCCGTCGTGCTGTTGGATCTCCATCAACCTCTCCTTCCCCCTTGCTGGATCAAGAAGGAGGAGACGTCGCTGCACCGTACGTGTGTTGAACGCGGAGGTGCCGTCCGTTCGGCACTCGGTCATCGGTGATTTGGATCACGGCGAGTACGACTCCGTCATCCACGTTCATTGGAACGCTTCCGCTCGCGATCTACAAGGGTATGTAGATGCACTCCTTTCCCCTCGTTGCTAGTAGACTCCATAGATGCATCTTGGTGAACGTAGGAAAATTTTAAATTATGCTACGATTCCCAACAGTGGCATCATGAGCCAGGTCTATGCGTAGTTACTATGCACGAGTAGAACACAAAGCAGTTGTGGGCGTTGAGTTTGCCAATTCTTCTTGCCGCTACTAGTCTTTTCTTGTTTCGGCGGCATTGTAGGATGAAGCGGCCCGGACCGACCTTACACGTACACTTACGTGAGACAGGTTCCACCGACTGACATGCACTAGATGCATAAGGTGGCTAGCGGGTGTCTGTCTCTCCTACCTTAGTCGGAACGGATTCGATGAAAAGGGTCCTTATGAAGGATACATAGAAATTGGCAAATCACGTTGTGGTCATACGTAGGTAAGAAACGTTCTTGCTAGAAACCTACAAACCACGTAAAAAACTTGCAACAACAATTAGAGGACGTCTAACTTGTTTTTGCAGCAAGTGCTATGTGATGTGATATGGCCAGAAGATGTGATGAATGATATATGTGATGTATGAGATTGATCATATTCTTGTAATAGGAATCACGACTTGCATGTCGATGAGTATGACAACCGGCAGGAGCCATAGGAGTTGTCTTTATTATTTTGTATGACCTGCATGTCATTGAATAACGCCATGTAAATTACTTCACTTTGTTGCTAAACGCGTTAGCCATAGAAGTAGAAGTAATCGTTGGTGTGACGACTTCATGAAGACACAATGATGGAGATCATGATGATGGAGATCATGGTGTCATGCCGGTGACGAAGATGATCATGGTGCCCCGAAGATGGAGATCAAAGGAGCATAATGATATTGGCCATATCATGTCACTATTTGATTGCATGTGATGTTTATCACGTTTTTGCATCTTATTTGCTTAGAATGACGGTAGTAAGTAAGATGATCCCTTATAATAATTTCAAGAAAGTGTTCACCCTAACTGTGCACCGTTGCGAAGGTTTGTTGTTTCGAAGCACCACGTGATGATCGGGTGTGATAGATTCTAACGTTCGAATACAACGGGTGTTGACGAGCCTAGCATGTACAGACATGGCCTCGGAACACACGCAATACACTTAGGTTGACTTGACGAGCCTAGCATGTACAGACATGGCCTCGGAACACGGAGGACCGAAAGGTCGAGCATGAGTCGTATAAAAGATACGATCAACATGAAGATGTTCACCGATCTTGACTAGTCCGTCTCACGTGATGATCGGACACGGCCTAGTTAAACTCGGATCATGTTTCACTTGGATGACTAGAGGGATGTCTATCTGAGTGGGAGTTCATTAAATAATTTGATTAGATGAACTCAATT
This sequence comes from Aegilops tauschii subsp. strangulata, assembly GCF_002575655.3. Classification (NCBI taxonomy): domain Eukaryota; kingdom Viridiplantae; phylum Streptophyta; class Magnoliopsida; order Poales; family Poaceae; genus Aegilops; species Aegilops tauschii. Next base: position 50,970,485 of record NC_053040.3, on the reverse strand, counting down.
ATCATGAACTTAGTCTAAAATCTTTACACTATGTCTTGTAGATCAAATGGCCAACGTTGTCCTCAATTTCAACGCGTTCCTAGAGAAAACCAAGCTGAAAGATGATGGCAGCAACTATACGGATTGGGTCCGGAACCTGAGGCTCATCCTTATAGTAGCCAAGAAAGATTATGTCTTAGAAGCACCGCTAGGTGATGCACCAATCCCATAGAACCAAGACGTTATGAACGCTTGGCAATCACGTGCTGATGATTACTCCCTCGTTCAGTGCGGCATGCTTTAGAGCTTAGAACCGGGTCTCCAAAAGCGTTTTGAGAAACATGGAGCATATGAGATGTTCGAGGAGCTGAAACTGGTTTTTCAAGCTCATGCCCGGGTCGAGAGATATGATGTCTCCGACAAGTTCTTCAGCTGTAAAATGGAGGAGAACAGTTCTGTTAGTGAGCACATACTCAGAATGTCTGGGTTGCACAACCGCTTGTCTCAGCTGGGAGTTAATCTCCCGGATGACGCGGTCATTGACAGAATCCTCCAGTCGCTTCCACCAAGCTACAAGAGCTTTGTGATGAACTACAATATGCAGGGGATGGAAAAGACCATTCCCGAGGTATATTCAATGCTGAAATCAGCGGAAGGGGAGATCAGAAAAGAACATCAAGTGTTGATGGTGAATAAAACCACCAAGTTCACGAAGGGCAAGGGTAAGAAGAACTTCAAGAAGGACGGCAAGGGAGTTGCCGCGCCCGGTAAACCAGTTACTGGGAAGAAGTCAAAGAATGGACCCAAACCCGGGACTGAGTGCTTTTATTGCAAGGGAAGTGGTCACTGGAAGCGGAACTGCCCCAAATATTTAGCGGACAAGAAGAAGGCCGGCAACACCCAAGGTATATGTGATATACAAGTAATTGATGTGTACCTTACCAGTACTCGTAGTAGCTCCTGGGTATTTGATACCGGTGCGGTTGCTCATATTTGTAACTCAAAGCAGGAACTACGGAATAAACGGAGACTGGCAAAGGACGAGGTGACGATGCGCGTCGGGAATGGTTCCAAGGTCGATGTGATCGCCGTCGGCACGCTACCTCTGCATCTACCCACGGGATTAGTTTTAAACCTCAATAATTGTTATTTAGTGCCAGCTTTGAGCATGAACATTGTGTCTGGATCTCGTTTAATTCGAGATGGCTACTCATTTAAATCCGAGAATAATGGTTGTTCTATTTATTTGAGAGATATGTTTTATGGTCATGCCCCGCTGGTCAATGGTTTATTTTGATGAATCTCGAACGTGATGTTACACATGTTCATCGTGTGAATACCAAAAGATGTAAAGTTGATAACGATAGTCCCACATACTTGTGGCACTGCCGCCTTGGTCACATTGGTGTCAAGCACATGAAGAAGCTCCATGCAGATGGACTTTTGGAGTCTCTTGATTACGAATCATTTGACACGTGCGAACCATGCCTCATGGGTAAGATGACCAAGACTCCGTTCTCCGGAACAATGGAGCGAGCAACCAACTTATTGGAAATCATACATACCGATGTGTGTGGTCCAATGAGTGTTGAGGCTCGCGGAGGATATCATTATGTTCTCACTCTCACTGATGATTTAAGTAGATATGGATATGTCTACCTGATGAAACACAAGTCTGAAACCTTTGAAAAGTTCAAAGAATTTCAGAGTGAGGTTGAGAATCAACGTGACAGGAGAATAAAATTCCTACGATCAGATCGTGGTGGAGAATATTTAAGTCACGAGTTTGGTGCACACTTAAGGAAATGTGGAATAGTTTCACAACTCACGCCGCCTGGAACACCTCAGAGAAATGGTGTGTCCGAACGTCGTAATCGCACTCTATTGGATATGGTGTGATCTATGATGTCTCTTACCGATTTACCGCTCTCATTTTGGGGTTATGCTTTAGAGACTGCCGCATTCACTTTAAATAGGGCTCCGTCGAAATCCGTTGAGACGACACCGTATGAATTATGGTTTGGGAAGAAACCTAAGCTGTCGTTTCTAAAAGTTTGGGGATGCGATGCTTATGTCAAGAAACTTCAACCTGAAAAGCTCGAACCCAAATCGGAAAAATGCGTCTTCATAGGATACCCTAAGGAAACTATTGGGTATACCTTCTACCTCAGATCCGAAGGCAAGATCTTCGTTGCCAAGAACGGGTCCTTTCTGGAGAAGGAATTTCTCTCGAAAGAATTGAGTGGGAGGAAAGTGGAACTTGATGAGGTGATAGTCACCCCTTCCGAACCGGAAAGTAGCGCATCGCGGGAAAATGTTCCTGTGGTGCCTACACCGACTGGGGAGGAAGTTAATGATGATGATCATGAAGCTTCGGATCAAGTTACTGAACTTCGTAGGTCCACAAGGACACGTTCCGCACCAGAGTGGTACGGCAACCCTGTCCTGGAAATCATGTTGTTAGACAACGGTGAACCTTCGAACTATGAAGAAGCGATGGCAGGCCCGGATTCCGACAAATGGCTAGAAGCCATGAAATCTGAGATAGAATCCATGTATGAAAACAAAGTATGGACTTTGACCGACTTGCCCGATGAGCGGCGAGCCATAGAAAACAAATGGATCTTTAAGAAGAAGACGGACGCGGATGGTAATGTGACCATCTACAAAGCTCGACTTGTCGCTAAGGGTTATCGACAAGTTCAAGGGGTTGACTACGATGAGACTTTCTCACCCGTAGCGAAGCTGAAGTCCGTCCGAATCATGTTAGCAATTGCCGCATACTATGATTATGAGATATGGCAGATGGACGTCAAAACGGCATTCCTTAACGGCTTCCTTAAGGAAGAGTTGTATATGATGCAGCCGGAAGGTTTTGTAGATCCTAAGAATGCTAACAAAGTATGCAAGCTCCAGCGCTCAATCTATGGGCTGGTGCAAGCATCTCGGAGTTGGAACATTCGCTTTGATGAGATGATCAAAGCGTTTGGGTTTACACAGACTTATGGAGAAGCCTGTGTTTACAAGAAAGTGAGTGGGAGCTCTGTAGCATTTCTCATATATGTGGATGACATATTATTGATGGGAAATGATATAGAATTCTTGGAAAGTATAAAGGCCTATTTGAATAAGTGTTTTTCAATGAAGGACCTTGGAGAAGCTGCTTATATATTAGGCATCAAGATCTATAGAGATAGATCAAGACGCCTCATTGGTCTTTCACAGAGTACATACCTTGACAAGATATTGAAGAAGTTCAGTATGGATCAGTCTAAGAAGGGGTTCTTGCCTGTATTGCAAGGTGTGCAATTGAGCACGGCTCAATGCCCGACCACGACAGAAGATATAGAAGAGATGAGTGTCATCCCCTATGCCTCGGCCATAGGGTCTATTATGTATGCCATGCTGTGTACCAGACCTGATGTAAACCTTGCCGTAAGTTTGGTAGGAAGATACCAAAGTAATCCCGGCATGGAACACTGGACAGCGGTCAAGAATATCCTGAAGTACCTGAAGAGGACTAAGGATATGTTTCTCGTTTATGGAGGTGACGAAGAGCTCGTCGTAAAGGGTTACGTCGACGCTAGCTTCGACACAGATCTGGATGACTCGAAGTCACAGACCGGATACGTGTATATTTTGAATGGAGGAGCAGTAAGCTGGTGCAGTTGCAAGCAAAGCGTCGTGGCGGGATCTACATGTGAAGCGGAGTACATGGCAGCCTCGGAGGCAGCACAGGAAGCAGTCTGGATGAAGGAGTTCATTACCGACCTAGGGGTGATTCCCAATGCGTCGGGCCCAATGACTCTCTTCTGTGACAACACTGGAGCTATTGCCCTTGCGAAGGAGCCCAGGTTTCACAGGAAGACCAGGCATATCAAGCGTCGCTTCAACTCCATTCGTGAAAGTGTTCAAAATGGAGACATAGATATTTGTAAAGTACACACGGACCTGAATGTAGCAGATCCGTTGACTAAACCTCTCCCTAGGGCAAAACATGATCAACACCAGGACGCAATGGGTGTTCGATTCATCACAATGTAACTAGATTATTGACTCTAGTGCAAGTGGGAGACTGTTGGAAATATGCCCTAGAGGCAATAATAAATGGTTATTATTATATTTCTTTGTTCATGGTAATTGTCTATTGTTCATGCTATAATTGTATTGTCCGGAAATCGTAATACATGTGTGAATACATAGACCACAAAGTGTCCCTAGTAAGCCTCTAGTTGACTAGCTCGTTGATCAACAGATAGTCATGGTTTCCTGACTATGGACATTGGATGTCATTGATAACGGGATCACATCATTAGGAGAATGATGTGATGGACAAGACCCAATCCTAAGCATAGCATAAAAGATCGTGTAGTTTCGTTTTGCTAGAGCTTTTCCAATGTCAAGTATCTTTTCCTTAGACCATGAGATCGTGCAACTCCCGGATACCGTAGGAGTGCTTTGGGTGTGCCAAACGTCACAACGTAACTGGGTGACTATAAAGGTGCATTACGGGTATCTCCGAAAGTGTCTGTTGGGTTGGCACGGATCGAGACTGGGATTTGTCACTCCGTGTGACGGAGAGGTATCTCCGGGCCCACTCGGTAATGCATCATCATAATGAGCTCAATGTGACTAAGGCGTTAGTCACGGGATCATGCATTGCGGTACGAGTAAAGAGACTTGCCGGTAACGAGATTGAACAAGGTATTGGGATACCGACAATCGAATCTCGGGCAAGTAACATACCGATTGACAAAGGGAATTGCATACAGATTGATTGAATCCTCGACACCGTGGTTCATCCGATGAGATCATCGTGGAACATGTGGGAGCCAACATGGGTATCCAGATCCCGCTGTTGGTTATTGACCGGAGAGGCGTCTCGGTCATGTCTGCATGTCTCCCGAACCCGTAGGGTCTACACACTTAAGGTCCGGTGACGCTAGGGTTGTAGAGATATATGTATGCGGAAACCCGAAAGTTGTTCGGAGTCCCGGATGAGATCCCGGACGTCACGAGAGGTTCTGGAATGGTCCGGAGGTGAAGAATTATATATAGGAGGTCAAGTTTCGGCCACCGGGAAAGTTTCGGGGGTTACCGGTATTGTACCGGGACCACCGGAAGGGTCCCGGGGGTCCACCGGGTGGGGCCACCTGTCCCGGAGGGCCCCGTGGGCTGAAAGTGGAAGGGAACCAGCCCTTAGTGGGCTGGGGCGCCCCCCTTGGGCCTCCCCCCATGCGCCTAGGGTTGGGAACCCTAGGGGGGAGCTTCCCCCTTGCCTTGGGGGGCAAGGCACCCCTTTCCACCCCTTGGCCGCCGCCCCCCAACCCTAGATGGGTTTTGGCCGCCCCCCCTCCCAAGGGGGCCTATATAAAGGGGGGGGGAGGGAGGGCAGCAACCCACAGCCTTGGGCGCCTCCCTCCTCCCCTGCAACACCTCTCTCTCTCTCTCTCGCAGAAGCTCGGCGAAGCCCTGCCGGAGAACCGCTACATCCACCACCACGCCGTCGTGCTGTTGGATCTCCATCAACCTCTCCTTCCCCCTTGCTGGATCAAGAAGGAGGAGATGTCGCTGCACCGTACGTGTGTTGAACGCGGAGGTGCCGTCCGTTCGGCACTCGGTCATTGGTGATTTGGATCACGGCGAGTACGACTCTGTCATCCACGTTCATTGGAACGCTTCCACTCGCGATCTACAAGGGTATGTACATGCACTCCTTTCCCCTCGTTGCTAGTAGACTCCATAGATGCATCTTGGTGAACGTAGGAAAATTTTAAATTATGCTACGATTCCCAACAGATGCGTAGGTAAGAACGGTTCTTGCTAAGCCCGTAGCAGCCACGTAAAACTTGCAACAACAAAGTAGATGACGTCTAACTTGTTTTTGCAGGGCATGTTGTGATGTGATATGGTCAAGGCATGATGCTATATTTTATTGTATGAGATGATCATGTTTTGTAACGGAGTTATCGGCAACTGGCAGGAGCCATATGGTTGTCGTTTTATTGTATGCAATGCAATCGCCCTGTAATTGCTTTACTTTATCACTAAGCGGTAGCGATAGTCATAGAAGCAACAGTTGGCGAGATGACAATGATGCTACGATGGAGATCAAGGTGTCGCGCCGGTGACGATGGTGATCATGACAGTGCTTTGGAGATGGAGATCAAAGGCACAAGATGATGATGGCCATATCATATCACATATATTGATTGCATGTGATGTTTATCCTTTATGCATCTTATTCTACTTTGATTGACAGTAGCATTATAAGATGATCTCTCACTAAATTTCAAGATAAAAGTGTTCTCCCTGAGTATGCACCGTTGCCAAAGTTCGTCGTGCCGAGACACCACGTGATGGTCGGGTGCGATAAGCTCAACGTTCATCTACAACGGGTGCAAGCCAGTTTTGCGCATGCAGAAATACTCGGGTTAAACTTGACGAGCCTAGCATATGCAGATATGGCCTCGGAACACTGAGACCGAAAGGTCGAGCGTGAATCATATAGTAGATATGATCAACATAGTGATGTTCACCATTGAAAACTACTCCATCTCATGTGATGATCGGTTATGGCTTAGTTGATATGGATCACGTGATCACTTAGATGATTAGAGGGAGGTCTATCTAAGTGGGAGTTCTTAAGTAATATGATTAATTGAACTTTAATTTATCATGAACTTAGTCCTGGTAGTATTAGCATATCTATGTTGTAGATCAATAGCTCGCATTTAGCTCCCCTGTTTTATTTTTGATATGTTCCTAGAGTAAACTAAGTTGAAAGATGTTAGTAGCAATGATGCGGACTTGGTCTGTGATCTGAGGATTTTCCTCATTGCTGCATAGAAGAATTGTGTCCTTGATGCACCGCTAGGTCACAGAACTATTGCAGGAGCAGATGCGGACATTATGAACATTTTGACAAAGCTTGGTATGATGACTACGTGATAGTTTAGTGCACCATGCTTTACGGCTTAGAACCGGGACTTCAAAAACATTTTGAACGCCATGGAGCATATGAGATGTTCCAAGAGTTGAAATTGGTATTTCATACTCATGCCCGTATCGAGAGGTATCAGACCTCTGACAGTACTTTGCCTACAAGATAGAGGAGAATAGCTCAATCAGTGAGCATGTGCTCAGATTGTCTGGGTACTAAAATTGCTTGAATCAAGTGGGAGTTAATCTTCCAGATAAGATAGTAATTGACAAAGTTCTCTAGTCACTATCACCAAGTTACTAGAACTTCGTGATGAACTATAATATGCAAGGGATGGCGAAAGTAATTCCCGAGCTCTTCACGATGTTAATCGGCGAATGTAGAAATCAAGAAAGAGCATCAAGTGTTGATGGTTAACAAGACCACTAGTTTCAAGAAAAGGGCAAAGGGATAGAAAGGGAACTTCGAGAAGTGTCGGAGTAAATGGCCACGGGTAGCCTAACCGACTGCCCCTGGTTCTTCTGAAAAAATTATCAGGCCTTCGGGCCTCCAAGCACTCCAAGCATTGGGCCGCCTTCCCTGGCCGGCTACCTCTGAAGCCGACTCCCGGAAGGCGACCCAGCCTCAGCAACCCCTCCCCGGGACGACTACGGGGTAGCCGACTCCAAGAAGCCGGCCGAGAAGAACGCCGACTCCAAGAAGCCGGCCGAGACCACAACCACCAAAGCTACACCCACATAACGGTGACAAGACGGGGTGTGGCCACAGTGCAGCCCACTACCCCCGAGGCCCGAGGCAGGCATGGCCACAGGAGGCCGTACGGGATGACCGTCTCCTGTTTGGCTCGACACTGTAGCCATGCCAGCCTCAACGTCATCCACGACCGACTCCTGTACGGCCCGCAGGCGCCGGGCCCCTTCCGCCAGAGAGAGGCGCGGAGGCGGCCCGGCCCCTCCCAGTCGACCGAGGGTGTAGCCGGCCCCCAGAAGCCGGCTCCCCCCTTCCTCGAAGCAGGAGCCCCATTAAGGAGACAAGACGAGGTAAGGCTACAGTGAGAGCCCCCGAGGCGGCCCACTGTAGCCACGCTTACCTCGACAAGGCCCTCGTCATCACAGGCGAGGCTACAGTAAGCAGCCGCCGACAAGACCCTAGGCGGTGGGGCCAGCCTGTCGACCAAGAAGCCGGCAGTCGGCGGGACCCACCAGCCGGCGGGACCCAACAGCCGGCGGAGAAGCCGGCGAGCGTAGACACTGACGGCTGGGACCAGTGCCCAGCCGGATTACCATTGTACCCCCGGGGGGTAGGCCTATATAAACCCCCCGGAGCACCCATGCAAAGGGTTAGCTTCTGAACACAGCACACACACCATAGAGATAGAGAGAAGTGAGAGCTAGCCTTGTTCTTCTTCTCCCTTGAACCCAACAACTCTAGGAGCGATTGTAGCTACCTTTCCTTGATCTAGTGATCATGCGGAGACCCCGCAGAGCAGGACTAGGGGTGTTATCTCCTCGGAGAGCACCGAACCTGGGTAAGATCCGCCGGCGTGCATGTCTTCGCCTCATCCCGTTTCCAGGCACCGGCGACGTCTTATTGGCACCCACAATGATAAGCCATCCGTTGGCATATGTCGCACCAACCACCCGACATTTGGCGCCCACCGTGGGGCCAGGTGCACCGTCGTCCAGAGACCTGTTCTGGACGGGAACCCTCTTCCTCCCCGGCGAGCGCAGCCAGCCTGCTGCGCCCGATGGCGTTTGCCTCGACGCGCTGCAAGGCGTCAACGACGCCTGCGCAGCGAGCTGCCTCGCCGATCTGCTCGGCGAGACTCGCATCTCCGACGAGCCTGCGTCCGACGCGGGCACCGACTACCCCGAGAACCGCCTCGTCAGCCTCCTCGACCAGCTTCACGTCCCCAGCGAGCCTGCTGCAGACATGCAGTCGGTCGGCTCCACCGACCCGATGCTCATCGACTCTGACACAGCGTCGCTTGATGCCTACCCCTCCGACGTGGTGGTCTTCGACGACCCCCTCCCTCGAGCTGACAGCGGCAGCAGCACTGTCACCGAAGTGCTGGTCATCAGCCACGTCGCCAACTCGGGCGAGAATGCCCACGACGCCCTACAAGCGGCAATGCACGACCTCTCCGTCCCCATCCCGGCCGACGCCGACGCCGAGACCCTGGAGGCACGCCGCCTTTCCCTCATCGCGGAGGGCCAGAAGATAGCCTCCATGAGACGCCTCACCGAGGCCCACCAGCGCGAAGTCGACCGCGCCGCCTTCGGTACGCCGATGCCTAGCGGCCCGAGCCGAGCCGGCTTCGTCCAGAAGCGCGGCGCGGCCGTCGCCAGCATGCTGGGGGCAGATCGGCCCGTCTACGCCACCCCGCTCGAGAATCTGCGAGCCGCTCAGGCGGCTGCAGAAGAGCTCAATGGGCTGGGAGCCGATGAGTTCCCCTACATGGCAAGACGGATCCAGCAGCTGATCGACGCGGCTGTAGAACGGCACGAAGCCGGCGCCCATGCTGATAGTCATCCCCCGCGCCGGGAGCACGCCGCGACGTCCCGCTCGCCGACTGCGAGCGGCGCGCGCCAGAAGAAAGACAAGGAGTCGGCTGCCAGCCGCAGCCGGACTCGCATTACCATCGAGCGCGACGCGGAAGGCCGCCCTCGAGCGGTTGAACACCAAGGAAATCTGCCTCCTCCCCCGCCTCGAAGAGAAAGACGCCTCACTCCGCCGCCTATCACACACCCGACTCTTGGCGACCGACTCGGCCGCCGAGAAGGAGTCGGCGAGAACGACGCCCGCCACAGGATCGACCGCCTTGCTCGATCCTTGGCGTTAGAAGAAGAAGACGATGTCGGCCCGCCATGCTTTGGCCCCCGCATCCGCGACGAGGGCCCTTCCCCAAAGGGTTCTCGCTCCCCAGAGACACGCCCAAGTACAACGGCTCGGTGAAGCCGGAAGATTGGCTCATCGACTACTCCACGGCCGTCAGCATAGCCAACGGCAATCGGCGCGTCGCCGTGAAGTACGTCCCCCTCATGCTGCAAGGCACGGCGCGCACATGGCTCAACAGCCTCAAGCCCTACAGCATCAACAGTTGGCTGGACTTCACCGAAGTCTTCGTCCGCAACTTCACCAGCACCTACAAGCGGCCTCCCAAGCCTCTCCAGCTCTCCCTCTGCGTCCAAGGGCCCAACGAGTCGACCCGCGACTACCTCACTCGATGGGTCGAGCTCCGCAACTCCTGCGAGGGGGTGCACGAGGTCCAGGCCATCGAGTACTTCACCGCCGGGTGCCGAGAGGGCACCCTCCTCAAGCACCGACTTCTCTGCGACGAGCCGGCTACCCTCGATGAGTTGCTAGTCATCGCGGACAAGTACGCCACCACTGACTCCTCAATGAAGACGGAGCTCCGAGTGGACGCCTCGGGGAAAGTGATTGCTCCGGCTCCTAAGACGCCGGCTGGCGACCCTAATCGGCGCCCCTACCAGAACGACCACAAGCGCAAGGCCCCCATGCCGACTTCCTCCAGTCGGCAGGTGGCTGAAGGAAATATGCCCTAGAGGCAATAATAAAGTTATTATTTATTTCCTTATATCATGATAAATGTTTATTATTCATGCTATAATTGTATTAACCGGAAACATAATACATGTGTGAATACATAGACAAACAGAGTGTCACTAGTATGCCTCTACTTGACTAGCTCGTTAATCAAAGATGGTTATGTTTCCTAGCCATAGACATAAGTTGTCATTTGATTAACGAGATCACCTCATTAGGAGAATGACGTGATTGACTTGACCCATTCCGTTAGCTTAGCACCCGATCGTTTAGTATGTTGCTATTGCTTTCTTCATGACTTATACATGTTCCTCTGACTATGAGATTATGCAACTCCCGTTTACCGGAGGAACACTTTGTGTGCTACCAAACGTCACAACGTAAATGGGTGATTATAAAGGTGCTCTACAGGTGTCTCCAAAGGTACTTGTTGGGTTGGCGTATTTTGAGATTAGGATTTGTCACTCCGATTGTCGGAGAGGTATCTCTGGGCCCACTCGGTAATGCACATCACTATAAGCCTTGCAAGCATTGTGACTAATAAGTTAGTTGCGGGATGATGTGTTATGGAACGAGTAAAGAGACTTGCCGGTAACGAGATTGAACTAGGTATCGAGATACCGACGATCGAATCTCGGGCAAGTAACATACTGATGACAAAGGGAACAACGTATGTTGTTATGCGGTCTGACCGATAAAGATCTTCGTAGAATATGTGGGAGCCAATATGGGCATCCAGGTCCCGCTATTGGTTATTGACCGGAGACGTGTCTCGGTCATGTCTACATAGTTCTCGAACCCGTAGGGTCCGCACGCTTAAAGTTACGATGACAGTTTTATTATGAGTTTATGTATGTTGATGTACCGAAGGAGTTCGGAGTCCCGGATGAGATCGGGGACATGACGAGGAGTCTCGAAATGGTCGAGACGTAAAGATCGATATATTGGACGACTATATTCGGACTTCGAAAAGGTTCCGAGTGATTCGGGTATTTTTCGGAGTACCGGAGAGTTACGGGAATACGTATTGGGCCTTATTGGGCCATACGGGAAAGAAGAAAAAGGGTCTCAAGGGTGGCCGCACCCCTCCCCTTGGTCTGGTCCGAATTGGACTAGGGAAGGGGGGCGCCCCCTTCCTTCCTTCTCTTTTTTCCTTCCTCTTTTCCTATTCCATATGGGAGGTGGAATCCTACTAGGACTAGGGAGTCCTAGTAGGACTCCACACTTGGTGCGCCCCCTCCTAGGGCCGGCCTCCTCCTCCCTTTCTCCTTTATATACGGGGGCAGGGGGCACCCCAGAGACACAACAATTGATCCTTGAGATCTTTTAGCCGTGTGCGGTGCCCCCCTCCACCATATTACACCTCGATAATACCGTTGCGGAGCTTAGGCGAAGCCCTGCGTCGGTGGAACATCATCATCATCACCACGCCGTCGTGCTGACGAAACTCTCCCTCAACACTCGGCTGGATCGGAGTTCGAGGGACGTCATCGAGCTGAACGTATGTAGAACTCGGAGGTGCCGTACGTTCGGTACTTGATCGGTCGGATCGTGAAGACGTACGACTACATCAACCGCGTTGTGATAACGCTTCCGCTGTCGGTCTACGAGGGTACGTGGACAACACTCTCCCCTCTCGTTGCTATGCATCACCATGATCTTGCGTGTGCGTAGGATTTTTTTTGAAATTACTACGTTCCCCAACAGTGGCATCCGAGCCTGGTTTTATGCGTTGATGCTATGCACGAGTAGAACACAAGTGAGTTGTGGGCGATATAAGTCATACTGCTTACCAGCATGTCATACTTTGGTTCAGCGGTATTGTGAGATGAAGCGGCCCGGACCGACATTACGCGTACACTTATGTGAGACTGGTTTCACCGTTCGGAGCACCCGTTGCTTAAAGGTGACTGGCGGGTGTCTGTCTCCCTCACTTTAGTTGAACTGAGTGTGGCTACGCCCGGTCCTTGCGAAGGTTAAAACAGCACCAACTTGACAAACTATCGTTGTGGTTTTGATGCGTAGGTAAGAACGGTTCTTGCTAAGCCCATAGCAGCCACGTAAAACTTGCAACAACAAAGTAGAGGACGTCTAACTTGTTTTTGCAGGGCATGTTGTGATGTGATATGGTCAAGACATGATGTGAGATAATGTGTTGTATGAGATGATCATGTTTTGTAACCGAGTTATCGGCAACTGGCAGGAGCCATATGGTTGTCGCTTTATTGTATGAGATGCAATCGCCATGTAATAGTTTTACTTTATCACTAAGCAGTAGCGATAGTCGTAAAAGCAATAAGTTGGCGAGACGACAACGATGCTACGATGGAGATCAAGGTGTCGCGCCAGTGACGATGGTGATCATGACGGTGCTTCGGAGATGGAGATCACAAGCACGGTGCTTCGGAGATGGAGATCACAAGCACAAGATGATGATGGCCATATCATATCACTTATATTGATTGCATGTGATGTTAATCCTTTATGCATCTTATCTTGCTTTGATTGACGGTAGCATTATAAGATGATCTCTCACTAAAATTTCAAGATAAAAGTGTTCTCCCTGAGTATGCACCATTGCAAAAGTTCTTCGTGCTGAGACACCACGTGTTAATCGGGTGTGATAGGCTCTACGTTCAAATACAACGGGTGCAAAACAGTTGCACACGCGGAATACTCAGGTTAAACTTGACGAGCCTAGCATATACAGATATGGCCTCGGAACACAGAGACCGAAAGGTCGAGCGTGAATCATATAGTAGATATGATCAACATAGTGATGTTCACCATTGAAACTACTCCATCTCACGTGTTAATCGGACATGGTTTAGTTGCTTTGGATCACGTAATCACTTAGATGATTAGAGAGATGTCTATCTAAGTGGGAGTTCTTAAGTAATATGATTAATTGAACTTAAATTTATCATGAACTTAGTCCTGATAGTATTTTGCAAATTATGTTGTAGATCAATAGCTCGCGTTGTTGCTTCCCTGTGTTTATTTTTTGTTCCTAGAGAAAAATTATGTTGAAAGATGTTAGTAGCAAAGATGCGGATTGGATCCGTGATCTGAGGATTATCCTCATTGCTGCACAGAAAAATTATGTCCTTGATGCACCGCTAGGTGACAGACCTATTGCAGGAGCAGATGCAGACGTTATGAACGTTTGGCTAGCTCAATATGATGACTACTTGATAGTTTAGTGCACCATGCTTAACGGCTTAGAATCGGGACTTCAAAGACGTTTTGAACGTCATGGACCATATGAGATGTTCCAGGAGTTGAAGTTAATATTTCAAGCAAATACCCGAGTTGAGAGATATGAAGTCTCCAACAAGTTCTATAGCTAAAAGATGGAGGAGAATCACTCAACTAGTGAGCATGTGCTCAGATTGTCTGGGTACTACAATCGCTTGAATCAAGTGGGAGTTAATCTTCCAGATAAAATAGTGATTGATAGAATTCTCTAGTCACCATCACCAAGTTAGTAGAACTTCGTGATGAACTATAGTATGCAAGGGATGACGAAAGTAATTCCCGAGCTCTTCGTGATGCTGAAATCGATGAAGGTAGAAATCAAGAAAAACATCAAGTATTGATGGTTGACGAGACCACTAGTTTCAAGAAAAGGGCAAAGGGAAGAAGGGGAACTTCAAAAAGAACGGCAAGCAAGTTGCTGCTCAAGTGAAGAAGCCTAAGTCTGGTCCTAAGCCTGAGACTAAGTGCTTCTACTGCAAAAGGGACTGGTCACTGGAAGCGGAACTACCCCAACTATTTGGTGGATGGCAAAGTGAACAAAGGTATATTTGATATACAGATTATTGATGTGTACTTTACTAGTGTTTATAGCAACCCCTCGGTAATTGATACTGGTTCAGTTGCTAAGAGTAGTAACTCGAAACGGGAGTTGCAGAATAAACAGAGACTAGTAAAAGTGAACAAAGGTATATTTGATAAACAGATTATTGATGTGTACTTTACTAGTGTTTATAGCAACCCCTCGGTAATTGATACTGGTTCAGTTGCTAAAGAGTAGTAACTCGAAACGGGAGTTGCAGAATAAACAGAGACTAGTAAAAAGGCGAGGTGACGATGTGTGTTGGAAGTAGTTCCAAGATTGATATGATCATCATCGCACACTCCCTGTACTTTCGGGATTAGTGTTGAAACTAAATAAGTGTTATTTGGTGTTTCCGTTGAGCATGAATATGATTTGATCATGTTTATTGCGATACGGTTATTCATTTAAGTTAGAGAATAATTGTTGTTCTGTTTACATGAATAAAAACCTTCTATGGTCATACACACCAACGAAAAATGGTTTGTTGGATCTCGATCGTAGTGATACACATATTCATAATATTGAAGCCAAAAGATGCAAAGTTAATAATGATAGTGCAACTTATTTGTGGTACTGCCGTTTAGGTCATATTAGTGAAAAGCGCATGAAGAAACTCCATACTGATGGGATTTTTGAATCACTTGATTATGAATCACTTGATGCTTGCGAACCGTGCCTCATGGGCAAGATGACTAAAACGCCGTTCTCCGGAACTATGGAGAGAGCAACAGATTTGTTGGAAATCATACATACAGATGTATGTGGTCCGATGAATATTGAGGCTCGTAGCAGGTATCATTATTTTCTGATCTTCACAGATGATTTGAGTAGATATGGGTATATCTACTTGATGAAACACAAAGTCTGAAACATTTGAAAAGTTCAAAGAATTTCAGAGTGAAGTGGAGAATCATCGTAACAAGAAAATAAAAGTTTCTACGATATGATCGCAGAGGTAAAATATTTGAGTTACGAGTTTGGCCTTCAGTTAAAACAATGTGAAATAGTTTCACTACTCACGCCACCTGGAACACCACAGTGTAATGGTGTGTCCGAACGTCATAACCGTACTTTATTGGATATAGTGCAATCTATGATGTCTCTTACCAATTTACCACTATCGTTTTGGGGTTATGCATTAGAGACAGCTACATTCACATTAAATAGGGCACCATCAAAATCCGTTGAGACGACGCCTTATGAACTGTGGTTTGGCAAGAAACCAAAGTTGTCGTTTCTTAAAGTTTAGGGTTGCGATGCTTATGTGAAAAAGTTTCATCCTGATAAGCTCAAACCCAAATCGGAGAAATGTGTCTTCATAGGATACCCAAAGGAGACAGTTGGGTACACCTTCTATCACAGATCCGAAGGCAAGACATTCGTTGCTTAGTATGTATCCTTTCTAGAGAAGGAGTTTCTCTCAAAAGAAGTGAGTGGGAGGAAAGTATAACTTGATGAGGTAACTGTACCTGCTCCCTTATTGGAAAGTAGTTCATCACAAGAAACGGTTCCTGTGACGTCTATACCAATGAGTGAGGAAGTTAATGATGATGATCATGAAACTTCAGATCAAGTAGTTACTAAACCTTGTAGGTCAACCAGAGTAAGATCCGCACCAGAGTGGTACGGTAATCCTGTTCTGGAGGTTATGTTACTAGACCATGACGAATCTACGAACTATGAAGAAGCGATGGTGAGCCCAGATTCCGCAAAATGGCTTGAGGCCATGAAATCTGAGATGAGATCCATGTATGAGAACAAAGTGTGGACTTTGGTTGACTTGCCCGATGATCGGCAAGCAATTGAGAATAAATGGATTGTCAAGAGGAAGACGGACGCTGATAGTAGTATCACTATCTACAAAGCTAGAATTGTCGCAAAAAGGTTATCGACAAGTTCAAGATGTTGACTACGATGAGAGTTTCTCACTCGTATCTATGCTTAAGTCTGTCCGAATCATGTTAGCATTGCCGCATTTTATGAAATCTGGCAAAGGGATAAACAAAACTGCATTCCTTGATGGATTTATTAAAGAAGAGTTGTATATGATACAACCAGAAGGTTTTGTCAATCCTAAAGGTGCTAACAAAATATGCAAGCTCCAGCGATCCATCAATGGACTGGTGCAAGCATCTCGGAGTTGGAATATACGCTTTCAAAGCATATAGTTGTATACAGACTTGCGGTGAAGCCTGTATTTACAAGAAAGTGAGTGGGAGCACTACAGCATTTCTGATAAGTATATGTGAATGACATATTGTTGATCGGAAATAATGTAGAATTATTCTGCAAAGCATAAAGGAGTGTTTGAAAGGAGTTTTTCAAAGATAGACCTCGGTGAAGCTGCTTACATATTGAGCATCAAGATCTATAGAGATAGATGAAGACGCTTGACAAGTTTTTCAATGAGTACATACCTTAACAAGATTTTGAAGTAGTTCAAAATAGAACAGTCAAAGAAAAAGTTCTTGCCTGTGTTACAAGGTGTGAAATTGAGTAAAGACTCAATGCCCGACCACGGCAAAAGATAGAAAGAGAATGAAAGTCATACCCTATGCCTTGGCCATAGGTTCTATAAAGTATGCCATGCTGTGTACCAGATCTATTGTATACCCTACACTGATTTTGGCAAGGGAGTACAATAGTGATCTAGGAGTAGATCACTGGACAGCGGTCAAAATTATCCTTACTGGAATAAGGATATGTTTCTCGATTATGGAAGTGACAAAAGGCTCGTCGTAAAAGGTTACGTCGATGCAAGTTTTGACACTAATCTAGATGACTCTAAGTCTCGGTCTAGATACATATTGAAAGTGGGAGCAATTAGCTAGAGTAGCTCCATGCAGAGCATTGTAGACATAGAAATTTGCAAAATACTTACGGATCTGAATGTGACAGACCCGTTGACTAAAATTATCTCACAACCAAAACATGATCACACCTTAGTACTCTTTGGGTGTTAATCACATAGCGATGTGAACTAGATTACTGACTCTAGTAAACCCTTTGGGTGATGGTCACATGACGATGTGAACCATGGGTGTTAATCACATGGTGATGTGAACTATTCATGTTAAATCACATGGCGATGTGAACTAGATTATTGACTCTAGTGCAAGTGGGAGACTGAAGGAAATATGCCCTAGAGGCAATAATAAAGTTATTATTTATTTCCTTATATCATGATAAATGTTTATTATTCATGCTAGAATTGTATTAACCGGAAACATAATACATGTGTGAATACATAGACAAACAGAGTGTCACTAGTATGCCTCTACTTGACTAGCTCGTTAATCAAAGATGGTTATGTTTCCTAGCCATAGACATAAGTTGTCATTTGATTAACGAGATCACCTCATTAGGAGAATGACGTGATTGACTTGACCCATTCCGTTAGCTTAGCACCCGATCGTTTAGTATGTTGCTATTGCTTTCTTCATGACTTATACATGTTCCTCTGACTATGAGATTATGCAACTCCCGTTTACCGGAGGAACACTTTGTGTGCTACCAAACGTCACAACGTAAATGGGTGATTATAAAGGTGCTCTACAGGTGTCTCCAAAGGTACTTGTTGGGTTGGCGTATTTTGAGATTAGGATTTGTCACTCCGATTGTCGGAGAGGTATCTCTGGGCCCACTCGGTAATGCACATCACTATAAGCCTTGCAAGCATTGTGACTAATAAGTTAGTTGCGGGATGATGTGTTATGGAACGAGTAAAGAGACTTGCCGGTAACGAGATTGAACTAGGTATCGAGATACCGACGATCGAATCTCGGGCAAGTAACATACTGATGACAAAGGGAACAACGTATGTTGTTATGCGGTCTGACCGATAAAGATCTTCGTAGAATATGTGGGAGCCAATATGGGCATCCAGGTCCCGCTATTGGTTATTGACCGGAGACGTGTCTCGGTCATGTCTACATAGTTCTCGAACCCGTAGGGTCCGCACGCTTAAAGTTACGATGACAGTTTTATTATGAGTTTATGTATGTTGATGTACCGAAGGAGTTCGGAGTCCCGGATGAGATCGGGGACATGACGAGGAGTCTCGAAATGGTCGAGACGTAAAGATCGATATATTGGACGACTATATTCGGACTTCGGAAAGGTTCCGAGTGATTCGGGTATTTTTCGGAGTACCGGAGAGTTACGGGAATACGTATTGGGCCTTATTGGGCCATACGGGAAAGAAGAAAAAGGGCCTCAAGGGTGGCCGCACCCCTCCCCTTGGTCTGGTCCGAATTGGACTAGGGAAGGGGGGCGCCCCCTTCCTTCCTTCTCTTTTTTCCTTCCTCTTTTCCTATTCCATATGGGAGGTGGAATCCTACTAGGACTAGGGAGTCCTAGTAGGACTCCACACTTGGTGCGCCCCCTCCTAGGGCCGGCCTCCTCTCCCTTTCTCCTTTATATACGGGGGCAGGGGGGCTCCCCAGAGACACAACAATTGATCCTTGAGATCTCTTAGCCGTGTGCGGTGCCCCCTCCACCATATTACACCTTGATAATACCGTTGCGGAGCTTAGGCGAAGCCCTGCGTCGGTGGAACATCATCATCGTCACCACGCCGTCGTGCTGACGAAACTCTCCCTCAACACTTGGCTGGATCTGAGTTCGAGGGACGTCATCGAGCTGAACGTATGTAGAACTCGGAGGTGTCGTACGTTCGGTACTTGATCGGTCGGATCGTGAAGACGTACGACTACATCAACCGCGTTGTGATAACGTTTCCGCTGTCGGTCTACGAGGGTACATGGACAACACTCTCCCCTCTTGTTGCTATGCATCACCATGATCTTGCATGTGCGTAGGAATTTTTTTGAAATTACTACGTTCCCCAACAGTGGCCACAGTTGAAGACGAGCAGCCCGGAGAACGGCCCGCTCCCAAGAAGAAGGGTGGAAGGCCGGCTTGGCAGCCGTCTTTCTCCTACGAACAAGCTCTCGACGCCCCCTGCAAGTTCCACAGCGGCGCGAAGCCGTCCAACCACACAACCCGGAAATGTCACTGGCTCACCCGCATCACCAAGGGCGAGGGGATGTTGCCGCCTCCGCCTCCCGGCCCGCCGCCTCCAGCCCCCCAGCAGCCGGCGGCTCGGCCGGCTGTCGGCGCCATCCAAGACGAATTTCCCGAAGAGCACGCCGCCTACGTCGTCTTCACCAGTCAAGCCGACGACAAGCGCAGCCGACGCCGACAGCATCAAGAAGTGAATGCAGCGCCACTAGCACTTCCGAGTTCATGCACTGGTCAGAAAAACCAATCAACTGGAGCCAGGCTGACCACCCAGAGGTAATGCCTTCGTTTGGCTCCTATGCAATGGTCTTGGATGTCACCCTCGCGACGGAGAGGCGAGCTGCCAGATTTTCCCGCGTCCTGATAGACGGCGGAAGCAGTATCAACATACTGTACCGCGATACCATGGACAAGCTGAACGTCAAAGCGAAGCAGCTCATGCCGAGCCGCACCGTCTTCCATGGTATCGTCCCTGGCCTGTCTTGCTCCCCAATCGGCAAGATCGAAATGGATGTTCTCTTCGGAGACAAAGATCATTTTCGCCGAGAAGCAATATGGTTCGAAGTAGTGGATTTGGAGAGCCCCTATCATGCACTGCTCGGCCGACCTGCCCTGGCCAAGTTCATGGCTGTGTCCCACTACGCCTACCTGAAGATGAAGATGCCGAGCTCGAAGGGAATCATCACGGTAGCCGGCGACTACAAGAAGTCCATCGAGTGCGCCATGGCCAGTAGCCGGCTGGCCGAGTCCCTCGTGGTGGCAGAAGAGAAGAAGATGTTGGAACGGGTTGTGGCCATGGCCGGCAAGCAGCCGGCCTTGTCCCCCAACCCCAAGGATTGTGATGCGCAGGGCTCCTTCCAGCCTGCCAAAGAGACGGAGAAGATACCTCTGGACCCGGAGAACCCGGAGAGGTTCGCTGTCATTGGGGCGAACTTGGACAGTAAATAGGAAGGCGTGCTCGTTGACTTCCTCCGTGAGAATCGAGACATCTTTGCATGGTCCCCAAAGGACATGCCGGGTGTCCCGAAGGATTTCGCCGAGCACAAATTACATGTCCGAGCTGATGCAAAGCCGGTCAAGCAGCCCCTCCGCCGACTGTCAGATGAGAAGCGAAGAATTGTGGGAGAAGAGATAGCCCGGCTCCTTGCCGCTGGCTTTATCATGGAAGTGTTCTTTCCAGAGTGGCTCGCCAACCCAGTTTTGGTTCTGAAGAAGAATAACAAGTGGCGTATGTGTATAGACTACACCAGTTTGAACAAGGCCTGCCCAAAGGATCCGTTTGCTCTTCCACGGATTGACCAAGTGATAGACTCCACAGCCGGATGCGAGCTGTTAAGTTTTTTGGATGGGTACTCAGGGTACCATCAGATCAAGTTGGACCCAGCTGACCGCCTGAAGACTGCCTTCATCACACCCTTTGGAGCTTTCTGCTACCTGACTATGACATTCGGCTTGAGAAATGCCGGTGCCACTTTTCAGCGTTGCATGCAGAAATGCCTCTTGAAACAACTCGGCAGAAATGCCCATGTCTATGTAGACGACATTGTGGTGAAGACAGAGAAGCGCGGTACCTTGCTGGAAGACCTGAAAGAAACATTCGCCAACTTGCGCCGATTCCAAATCAAGCTCAACCCCAAGAAGTGCGTGTTCGGAGTGCCAGCCGGCCAGCTGCTGGGCTTCCTGGTCTCCGAACGTGGCATCGAATGCAACCCTGTCAAGATCAAGGCCATCGAGAGGATGGAGATTCCCACCAAACTGCGAGATGTGCAGAAATTCACTGGCTGCTTAGCCTCCCTGAATCGTTTTATCAGCCGACTAGGAGAGAAGGCTCTCCCCCTGTACCGACTCATGAAGAAGTCCACTCACTTTGAGTGGAACGACCAAGCCGACCAAGCCTTCCATGAGTTGAAGAAAATGCTGACCACTCCACCTGTCCTGGCGGCGCCGACTGAGAAGGAGCCCATGCTCCTCTACATCGCCGTGACTAGCCGAGTCGTCAGCACTGTTGTTGTGGTCCAGCGCACGGAGGAAGGCCGAGCCCAGCTAGTCCAGAGGCCGGTGTACTATCTCAGTGAAGTGCTATCCAGCTCAAAGCAAAACTACCCGCACTACAAGAAGATGTGCTATGGGGTGTACTTCGCTGCCAAGAAACCGAAGCCCTACTTCCAAGAGCACCCCATCACGGTCGTATGCACTGCCCCGCTCGCCGAGATCATAGGCAGCCGGGATGCATCCGGCCGGGTGGCAAAATGGGCTATTGCATTGGCGCCCTACACAATCTTCTACCAACCCCGCACCGCCATCAAGTTGCAAGCATTGGCCGACTTCCTCGTCGACTGGGCCGAGACCCAGTACCTACCACCGGCTCCCGACTCTACCCATTGGCGGATGCACTTTGACGGGTCCAAGATGCGCACCGGCTTGGGAGCCGGCATCGTCCTCACCTCTCCCAAAGGCGACAAGCTCAAGTACACACTGCAGATCCACTTCGCCGCCTCCAACAACGTGGCCGAGTACGAGGCGCTCGTACACGGGCTCCGGCTAGCCAAAGAGCTTGGCATACGCCGGATCCTGTGCTACGGCGACTCAGACTTGGTGGTCCAGCAATCGTCTGGCGACTGGGACGCCAAGGACGCAAACATGGCAAGTTATCGATTCCTCGTCCAGCAGATCAGCAGATACTTCGAGGGGTGCGATTTCCTCCACGTGCCAAGGGTCGACAACGACCAAGCAGATGCCCTAGCACGGATCGGCTCCACCCGACAAGCCATACCGACTGGCGTCTCCCTCCAGCGCCTGCTCAAGCCGTCTCCAGAGTCGGATTCCATCTTCGTACCACCTGCGCCAGATACAGCCGGATCCGACTGGAGAAACCCCGCAGGCGGCACGGGGACTTCGACAACTGGCCCGGGGACTGCCGTAGTCGCACCCGGCCTGGGGACTTCAGAACCCGGCCCGGGGACTGCAGCAGTCGGCCCGGGGACTACAACGACACAAGAAGCAGTGGCCGACTCACCCAACCCACCCACCCGAGTCATGGTGGCTACATTAACAGAAGAAGAAGTCACAGCTCCCTCATGGGCCCAGCCCATCCTCAAGTTCCTAGTCAGCAGAGAGCTGCCGGCTGATGAGATCTCAGCAAGACTAGTGCAACGACGAGCCGCAGCATATACAATAATCAACAGAGAGCTTGTGAAGCACAGCGTCACTGGAGTCTTCCAGCGTTGTGTCGAGCCAGAAAAAGGAGTGGCAATCCTCAAAGACATCCACCAAGGCGAATGCGGCCACCACGCAGCCTCAAGATCACTTGTGGCCAAGGCTTTCCGCCATGGTTTCTTCTGGCCGACTGCCTTGGAGAATGCTAAAGAAATAGTCAAGAGCTGCAGAGGATGCCAAGTTTTTAGTTCCAAGCAACACCTGCCGGCTTCTGCACTCAAGACCATTCCCCTCACCTGGCCTTTTGCCGTCTGGGGATTGGACATGGTGGGCCCTTTCAAGACAGCCCGCGGCGGCTTGACGCATCTACTTGTCGCTGTGGACAAGTTCACAAAGTAGATCGAAGCAAAGCCGATCAAGAAGCTGAACGGGCCGACTGGCGTGACATTCATCACCGACATCACTACTCGGTACGGCGTGCCGCACAGCATCATCACCGACAACGGCACGAACTTCGCCAAAGGAGCACTGGCACGTTTCTGCGCGACGCAGGGCATCCGACTGGACTTAGCGTCTGTTGCCCACCCGCAGTCAAACGGCCAGGTCGAGCGAGCAAATGGACTCATCCTCTCCGGCATCAAGCCCCGACTGGTTGTACCACTGGAGCGATCAGCCGGCTGCTGGCTCGAAGAGCTGCCGGCTGTCCTCTGGAGCCTGCGCACTACACCCAACAAGTCAACCGGCTTCACTCCATTTTTCCTCGTGTACGGTGCCGAGGCTGTCATCCCAACAGACATCGAGTTCGACTCGCCTCGGATCACCATGTACACGGAGGAGGAGGCCAAAGAAGCAAGAGAAGACGGGGTGGACCTACTGGAAGAAGGCCGGCTGCTAGCACTCAGCCGGTCCGCCATCTACCAGCAAGGGCTGCGCCGCTACTACAACCGCAAGGTCAAGCCAAGATCCTTCCAAGAGGGCGACCTTGTGCTCCGGCTGATCCAGCGAACAGCCGGCCAGCACAAGCTCTCGGCCCCTTGGGAAGGCCCCTTCGTCGTCAGCAAGGCACTCGGCTATATGGCTCCTTGCCGAACTGCCACTCTTCGGTGAGTTTGCAGTTCGCAAGGTAGTTCACCATATAGGCGACCTCCTCGCGCGGCATCTCCTTGGTGCACATTCGGCTCGGATCGAGCTGTCCGCTCATCTGACAGATCAGATGAGGCCGGCTCTGGAGCAGAAGAACCCGGCACGTGACGAATGCGGCCAGCAAGTCGGGCCCCGTCAAGCCCTCCGACTGGGTCAGCTCTCGCACTCGGGCGACGGCGGTGGACCCGGCCGGCGTCAGAGTCACGGCCCGGAAGGACCACTGGGGCCGCCTGCCCGCCGGAGGGCCGGCTACGTAAGCCGCAGGTTGATGTAGTCGCCCCGCGGGGCGATGTTCCGCACGTAGACGTACGATTTTTGCCATTTCTTCACCGATTGGATCAGCATGATGACGGGGAAGGGGGCGACCGACCTCCGCGACGCGATGAAGGCGCCAGTCTGAGCCGGCACGCCCTGCATGCGCGTGCCCAGCTTGGACTGGAAGAACTCCCCCCAAAGCTCGAGGGTGGGGAGGACGCCGAGGTAGCCCTCGCACAGGGTGACGAAGGCTGATAGCAGCACCACCGCGTTTGGGGTGAGGTGGTGCGGCTGGAGCTGATAGAAATCAAGCCAGGAGCGGAAGAAGGCGCTCACTGGCAGGCCGATGCTACGAAGAAGTGCGAGCGGAAGACCACCCGCTCGCCCTCCCGCGGCTCCGGCGTAATCTCCCTCGCTGGCGCAAGGCAGACCTCCACCTTGTCCGCGGCCGGCAGCCGCCGAGTATTGCGGAGGAACTCGACGTGGTCTTCGTGCATGTTGGAGCTGTCCCAATCCCCGCCATACTGCTCCGTGGCGGGAGGCATGGAAAAAACTAGCGCGGCGGCGGAGGAACGTGCGGTGGAAGAGCGCGGCGGCGAGGCGCTGTTGCAAGAAACGGCGAGCGAAGAAGATGGCGGAAGTAGGAGGAGCGTGCGAGGGCCTGCCGCCCTCCACCTCCCCCTACTTATAGCTTCGCAAGGTGAGGCCGAAGAGGCCGGACGTGGGGGGAAGACGTGGGATTAACTGCACCCATTCCCCCCACGCCCCGCGATTATTGCGCCCTAAAGGCGAGCTGAAACTGCCGCAAGGAGACGTGCGGGCGGTTTCGGGATACAGAGAATCCGCGCCTGGGCCCGGGCGCGGACGTGGCGAGCCCCCGCCCTGCGGCGACGTCCCGTCACGCGCGTGGGCTGGCAGGCTTTCTAGCCGAGGGAGGCCACGTGGTTCGCAGACGGCAAGTGGCCGGCCCGCGGCCCGGAGCACACGCTAGCGAGCTCCCGCCCCCCGACTCCGGAGTTTTCGACCAAGGCGGCACGCCTAACTAAAGCCGGCTCCCAGCTGCCGACTTGTCAAGATAGGAAGCTGATCGAGCTTCTCAACCCCTACTCCACCTCGAAGCCCAATCAGCTTCGGGGACTACTGTCGAAGTAAATGGCCACGGGTAGCCTAACCGACTGCCCCTGGTTCTTCTGAAAAAATTATCAGGCCTTCGGGCCTCCAAGCACTCCAAGCATTGGGCCGCCTTCCCTGGCCGGCTACCTCTGAAGCCGACTCCCGGAAGGCGACCCAGCCTCAGCAACCCCTCCCCGGGACGACTACGGGGTAGCCGACTCCAAGAAGCCGGCCGAGAAGAACGCCGACTCCAAGAAGCCAGCCGAGACCACAACCACCAAAGCTACACCCACATAACGGTGACAAGACGGGGTGTGGCCACAGTGCGGCCCACTACCCCCGAGGCCCGAGGCAGGCATGGCCACAGGAGGCCGTACGGGATGACCGTCTCCTGTTCGGCTCGGCACTGTAGCCATGCCAGCCTCAACGTCATCCACGACCGACTCCTGTACGGCCCGCAGGCGCCGGGCCCCTTCCGCCAGAGAGAGGCGCGGAGGCGGCCCGGCCCCTCCCAGTCGACTGAGGGTGTAGCCGGCCCCCAGAAGCCGGCTCCCCCCTTCCTCGAAGCAGGAGCCCCATTAAGGAGACAAGACGAGGTAAGGCTACAGTGAGAGCCCCCGAGGCGGCCCACTGTAGCCACGCTTACCTCGACAAGGCCCTCGTCATCACAGGCGAGGCTACAGTAAGCAGCCGCCGACAAGACCCTAGGCGGTGGGGCCGGCCTGTCGACCAAGAAGCCGGCAGTCGGCGGGACCCACCAGCCGGCGGGACCCAACAGCCGGCGGAGAAGCCGGCGAGCGTAGACACTGACGGCTGGGACCAGTGCCCAGCCGGATTACCATTGTACCCCCGGGGGGTAGGCCTATATAAACCCCCCGGAGCACCCATGCAAAGGGTTAGCTTCTGAACACAGCACACACACCATAGAGATAGAGAGAAGTGAGAGCTAGCCTTGTTCTTCTTCTCCCTTGAACCCAACAGCTCTAGGAGCGATTGTAGCTACCTTTCCTTGATCTAGTGATCATGCGGAGACCCCGCAGAGCAGGACTAGGGGTGTTATCTCCTCGGAGAGCCCCGAACCTGGGTAAGATCCGCCGGCGTGCATGTCTTCGCCTCATCCCGTTTCCAGGCACCGGCGACGTCTTATTGGCACCCACAATGATAAGCCATCCGTTGGCATATGTCGTACCAACCACCCGACAAGAAGAATGACAAGCAAGTTGTCACTCCCGTGAAGAAACCCAAACCTAGACTTAAGCCTGAAACTGAGTGCTTCTACTGCAAGGAATTAATCACTGGAAGCGGAACTACTCCAAATAATTGGCGGATAAGAAGGATGGCAAAGTGAACAAAAGTATATTTGATATACATGTTATTGATGTGTACTTTACTAGTGTTTATAGCAACCCCTTGGTACTTGATACTGGTTCAGTTGCTAAAGAGTAGTAACTCAAAACGGGAGTTGCAGAATGAACAGAAACTGGTTAAGGATGAAGTGGCGATGTGTGTTGGAAGTGGTTCCAAGATTGATATGATCATCATCGCACACTCCATATAACTTTCGGGATTAGTGTTGAACCTAAATAAACGTTATTTGGTGTTTGCGTTAAGCATGAATATGATGTCTTTTACCGATTTACCACTATCGTTTGGGGTTATGCATTAGAGACAACTACATTCACGTTAAATAGGGCACCGTCTAATCTGTTGAGACGACACCGTATGAACTATGGTTTGGCTAGAAACCTAAGCTGTCGTTTCTTAAAGTTTGGGGTTGCGATGCTTATGAGCTTCAGCCTGATAAGCTCGAACCCAAATCGGAGAAGTGCGTCTTCATAGGATACCCAAAGGAGATTGTTGGGTACACCTTCTATCACAGATCCGAAGGTAAAATATTTGTTGCTAAGAATGGATCCTTTCTAGAGAAGGATTTTCTCTCGAAAGAAGTGAGTAGGAGGAAAGTAGAACTTGATGAGGTAATTGTACCTGCTCCCGAATTGGAAGGTAGTTCTTCACAGAAATCTGTTCCAGTGATGCCTACACCAATTAGCGAGGAAGCTAATGATGATGATCATGAAGCTTCAGATCAAGTTACTACAGAACCTCGTAGGTCAACCAGAGTAAGATCCGCACCAGAGTGGTACGATAATCCTGTTCTGGAGTTCATGTTACTTGACCATGACGAACCTACGAACTATGAAGAAGCGATGATGAGCCCAGATTCCGCAAAATGGTTTAAGGCCATAAAATCTGAGATATAATCCATGTATGAGAAGAACGTATAGACTTTGATGGATTTGCCCGTTGATCGGCAAGCCATAGAAAATAAATGGATCTTCAAGAGGAAGACGGACGCTGAGAGTAGTGTTACTATCTACAAAGCTTGATTTGTCGAAAAAGGTTTTTGACAAGTTCAAGGTGTTGATTACGATGAGATTTTCTCACTCGTATCGATGCTTAAAGTCTGTCCGAACCATGTTAGCAATTGCCACATTTTATGAAATCTGGCAAATGGATAACAAAACTGCAATCCTTAATGGATTTATTAAAGAAGAGTTGTATATGATGCAACCAGAAGGTTTTGTCAATCCTAAAGGTGCTAATAAAATGTGCAAGCTCCAGCGATCCATCTATGGACTGGTGCAAGCATCTCAAAGTTGGAATATACACTTTAATAAGTTGATCAAAGCATATAGTTTTATATAGACTTGCGGTGAAGCCTGTATTTACAAGAAAGTGAGTGGGAGCACGACAACCTTTTTGATAACTATATGTGGATGACATATTGTTGATCGGAAATGATGTAGAATTTTCTGGAAAGCATAAAAGGACTGTTTGAAAGGAGTTTTTCAAAGAAAGACCTCGATGAAGCTGCTTACATATTAAGCATCAAGATCTATAGAGATAAATCAAGATGCTTGATAAGATTTTTCAATGAGTACATACCTTGACAAAGATTTTGAAGTAGTTCAAAATGGAACAGTCAAAGAAGGAGTTCTTGCCTGTGTTTTAAGGTGTGAAGTTGAGTGAAGACTCAAAACCCGACCACGGCAGAAAATAGAAAGAGAATGAAAAGTCATTCCCTATGCCTCGATCATAGGTTATATAAAGTATGCTATGTTTTGTACCAGATCTATCGTATACCCTACATTGAGTTTGGCAAGGGAGTACAATAGTGATCTAGGAGTAGATCACTGGACAGCGGTCAAAATTATCCTTAGTGGAATAAGGATGTGTTTCTCGATTATGGAGGTGCCAAAAGGTTCATCGTAAAGGGTTACGTTGCTGCAAGTTTTGACACTGATCCAGATGACTCTAACTCTCAATCTGGATACATATTGAAAGTGGGAGCAATTAGCTAGAGTAGCTCTGTGCGGGGCATTGTTGACATAAAAATTTGCAAAATACATACGGATCTGAATTTGGCAGACCCATTGACTAAACTTCTCTCACAAGCAAAACATGATCACACCTTAGTACACTTTGGGTGTTAATCACATAGCGATGTGAACTAGATTACTGACTCTAGTAAACACTTTGGGTGTTGGTCACATGACGATGTGAACTATGGATATTAATCACATGGTGATGTGAACTATTGGTGTTAAATCACATGGCGATGTGAACTAGATTATTGACTCTAGTGCAAGTGGGAGACTGAAGGAAATATGCCCTAGAGGCAATAATAAAGTTATTATTTATTTCCTTATTTCATGATAAATGTTTATTATTCATGCTAGAATTGTATTAACCGGAAACATAATACATGTGTGAATACATAGACAAACAGAGTGTTGCTAGTATGCCTCTACTTGACTAGCTCGTTGATCAAAGATGGTTATGTTTCCTAATCATAGACATGAGTTGTCATTTGATAAACGGGAATGATGTGATTGACTTGACCCATTCCGTTAGCTTAGCACTTGATCATTTTTAGTTTACTGCTATTGCTTTCTTCAGGACTTATACATGATTCTATGACTATGAGATTATGCAACTCCCGATTATCGGAGGAACACTTTGTGTGCTACCAAACGTCACAACGTAACTGGGTGATTATAAAGGTGCTCTACAGGTGTCTCCAATGGTACTTGTTGAGTTGGCATTGATCAAGAATAGGATTTGTCACGCTGATTGTCGGAGAGGTATCTCTGGGCCCTCTCGGTAATGCACATCACTATAAGCCTTGCAAGCAATGAGACTAATGAGTTAGTTACGGGATGATGCACTACGGAACGAGTAAAGAGACTTGCCGGTAACGAGATTGAGCTAGGTATTGAGATACCAACGATCGAATCTCGGGCAAGTAACATACTGATGACAAAAGGAACAACGTATGTTGTTATGCGGTTTGACCGATAAAGATCTTCGTAGAATATGTAGGAACACTTATGAGCATCCAGGTTCCGCTATTGGTTATTGACCGGAAATGTGTCTCGGTCATGTCTACATAGTTCTCGAACCCGTAGGGTCCGCACGCTTAACGTTCGGTGACGATCGGTATTATGAGTTTATGTGTTTTGATGTACCAAAGGTAGTTCGGAGTCCCGGATGAGATCGCGGACATGACGAGGAGTCTCGAAATGGTTGAGACGTAAAGATCGATATATTGGACGACTATATTCAGACATCGGAAAGGTTCCGAGTGGTTCTTGTATTTTTCGGAGTACAGGGGAGTTACGGGAATACGGGGAAGAAGTATAGGGGCCTTATTGGGCTTTAGGGGGGAGAGAGAGAGGCAGGCCGCGCGCCCCCCAAGGCCTAGTCCGAATTGGACTAGAGGGAGGGGCTGCGCCCCCTCCTTCGTTCTCTTCTCTCTTCCCCTTCCTTCTCTCCTACTCCTACTACTTGGAGGGGGGAAACCTACTCCCGGTGGGAGTAGGACTCCTCCAGGGCGCGCCATAGCTAGGCCGGCTGTCGGTGTCAAAACCGGCGGATCTCGGGTAGGGGGTCCCGAACTGTGCGTCTAGGATCGATGGTAACAGGAGACGGGGGACACGATGTTTACCCAGGTTCGGGCTCTCTCTATGGAGGTAATACCCTACTTCCTGCTTGATTGATCTTGATGAATATGAGTATTACAAGTATTGATCTACCACGAGATTGTAATGGCTAAACCCTAGAAGTCTAGCCTATGAATATATGGTAATGAATGTCCCCTATCTGGACTATGCCCTCTGGTTTATATAGACACCGGAGAGATCTAGGGTTACATGGGGTCGGTTACATAAGAGGGAATCTTCATAGTCGGTCGCCTAGCTTGCCTTCCACGCCAAGGAGAGTCCAATCCGGACACGAGTATAGTCTTCGGCCTTCATATCTTCACAGCCCATCAGTCCGGCCCATGGATAACAGGCCGGACGCCCGAGGACCCCTTAGTCCAGGACTCCCTCAGTAGCCCCTGAACCTGGCTTCAATGACAAGGCTTCCGGCGTGCAGATTGTCTTCGGCATTGCAAGGCGGGTTCCCCTTTTTCTGAACTCCAAGATAGTCTTCGGACGTGATGATTGTATCCGGACCTGTTATACACCACACACAACCGCAGAGAGAATATAATATTTGCACGAATCTAATCTGTTGACAACTTCTTTACAACACGACGTCGCGTCTGTCCGGTTATAATTTTGAGCCGTTTTTCTTCTGCCATCCCATGTTTCGAGACGCGGTTGCTATTCGCATGTCTTGTCGAAGCAGAGATCGTGTCCCCTTATTGTGGGATTCTCATCAATGCGGGCATGGGTAACCCAACCGTGCCGTTTGCACAGCCCTTGGGAATAGGCGAATCTCAAGGCGAGTGAGGAGGCGTTTAATGTTTGTTGCCTTTATAAGAGGATAAGGATTCCCTCTTCCTCTTCTCACGCTTTCTCTCTGTCTCCGCCTTCCCGATCTCGAGCTCCAGCGCCCAAGTTCTCATCTCCTTTCCCCTTAAGCAACCATGTCTGGATCTAGTGGTCAGGGCAAGTGGATGGTCTCCTCCATCAAGGAGGAGGACATTACTAAGCTCCGAGCGGCCGGATATTTGGCGAAGGAAATCGCCCACCGCTTGCCGGCTGAGGGGCAAATCGTCCCCACGCCGGAGCCCAATGAGAGGGTAGTATTCCTTCCTCATTTCTTCCATGGGCTGGGGTTTCCACTCCACCCTTTCGTCCGCGGGCTGATGTATTATTACGGGGTAGATTTCCAATGATCTATCCCCGAATTCCTTCCTCAACATCTCGGCGTTCATCGTCGTGTGCGAGGCCTTCCTCCGCATCCAACCCCACTTTGGGCTGTGGCTCAAAATCTTCAACGTGAAGCCGAAGGTGGTGGACGGCCAACACGCGGAGTGTAGAGGAGCCATGGTGAGCAAGCTGCCCAACGTCTCCTGGACGAAAGGTATTTTTGTGGAGATAGTGAAGGAGTGGTAGAAGCAGTGGTTCTACATCATAGAACCATGCGGCACCACCTGGGCCGCGGCTGCTGCCCGCTATGGGAGTTCAACCCGAAGAAGCACCGGACCCTGGTGAGGCTCTTCGAGACTACGCATGAAGGTGCGTGGAACCACCGGCCACGGATTCGGACCGTGGTCACGATTGTACACACCCCGCCAGCAAGGTACGTTATTTCTATCGTATCCCCAACCTTATAGTTTCAAGGATGATGTCTGAGCTTTTATTATGGCTCCTTCAGGACTGGATGGAGAGGGCGAAACGGATTCAGTGTCCGGCTCCGCTGCCCGAAGAACCGGTCATCCCGCGCCTAGCGGAGATGCTGGTGCCGGCGCCATACAAAGCGCCGGAGAAGAAGGCCAAGGGGGCCAAGAGTGGCCCCCGTCGCAAGGGCACTTCGGACGCGACGTCCGAAGACGACGAGGCCCATTCCTCTGTCCCTGAGGACAATGACGAGGAGGAGGAGAACAACCCTCCTCCCGAGGAGAAGAAGAAGAAGAAGAGGGCGGCTCCGGCGCATCTGGAGGCGGAGACGCCCAAGAAGGGGAAGGGCGTTCCAGCGGTCAACACCGCGTGGGACGTTGACAGCAGTCCGGAACGACGCCCCCGCACTAAGCCCCAGGCCGCATCATAAGTGACAGGGCTCGCTCGTGCGCACATCCTGCCCTTTCTTTCCATTATCTTGATGTAGTTAACTGTACTGTTGCAGTCCGGCCCGCGAC
Source organism: Aegilops tauschii subsp. strangulata (assembly GCF_002575655.3). NCBI lineage: Eukaryota > Viridiplantae > Streptophyta > Magnoliopsida > Poales > Poaceae > Aegilops > Aegilops tauschii. The sequence goes on along the minus strand of NC_053040.3, from coordinate 50,938,316 downwards.
CTAATCCAGCGATCCTCGTCTGGAGGTTCGTTGGCTCCATCGGAGATGGCGAGCCAGTCGCCACCGCCCGCTTACTCCCCCGGGGCCAGGGACAACACCGAAGTGTTGTCCCGGAGGACCGCTCCGAAGGGAGGAGCCCAGAACGTTGTCCGGGAGGCGCCACAAGGCGAGGCCTCCACTACCGGATACATGGAGGGGCCAATCCCCATGAAAACTGGCGAGGGGGGCCTGATACGTCTCCAACGTATCTATAATTTTTTATTGTTCCATGATATTATATTATCTGTTTTGGATGTTTATGGGCTTTATTATGCACTTTTATATTACTTTTGGGACTAACCTATTGACCCAGAGCCCAGTGCCAGTTTCTCTTTTTTCCCTTGTTTCAGTGTTTCGCAGAAAAGGAATATCAAACGGAGTCCAAACGGAATGCAACCTTCGGGAGAGTTTTTTTTTGGAACGGAAGCAATCCAGGGGACTTGGAGTGCACGTCAGGGAATCAACGAGGAGAGCACAAGGCAGGGGGCGCGCCCAACCCCCCTGGGCGCGCCCTCCACCCTCGTGGACCCCTCGTGGCTCCCCTGACCGACTTCTTTCGCCTATATATATTCATATACCCTAAAACCATCGGGGAGCAGAATAGATCGGGAGTTTCGCTGCCGCAAGCCTCTGTAGCCACCGAAAACCAATCGGGGCCCTGTTCCGGCACCCTGCCGGAGGGGGGGAACCCTCACCGGTGGCCATCTTCGTCATCCCGGCGCTCTCCATGACAAGGAGGGAGTAGTTCACCCTCGGGGCTGAGGGTATGTACCAGTAGCTATGTGTTTGATCTCTCTCTCTCTCTCTCTCGTGTTCTTGAGGTGATACGATCTTGATGTATCGCGAGCTTTGCTATTATAGTTGGATCTTATGTTGCTTCTCCCCCTCTACTCTCTTGTAATGGATTGAGTTTTCCCTTTGAAGTTATCTTATCGGATTGAGTCTTTAAGGATTTGAGAACACTTGATGTATGTCTTGCATGTGCGTATCTGTGGTGACAATGAGATATCACGTGAGTCACTTGATGTATGTTTTGGTGATCAACTTGCGGGTTCCGCCCATGAACCTATGCATAGGGGTTGGCACACGTTTTCGTCTTGACTCTCCGGTAGAAACTTTGGGGCACTCTTTGAAGTACTTTGTGTTGGTTGAATAGATGAATCTGAGATTGTGTGATGCATATCGTATAATCATACCCACGGATACTTGAGGTGACATTGGAGTATCTAGGTGACATTAGGGTTTTGGTTGATTTGTATCTTAAGGTGTTATTCTAGTACGAACTCTATGATAGATTGATCCGAAAGAATAACTTTGAGGTGGTTTCGTACCCTACCATAATCTCTTCGTTTGTTCTCCGCTATTAGTGACTTTGGAGTGACTCTTTGTTGCATGTTGAGGGATAGTTATATGATCCAATTATGTTATTATTGTTGAGAGAACTTGCACTAGTGAAAGTATGAACCCTAGGCCTTGTTTCCTAGCATTGCAATACCGTTTGTGCTCACTTTTACCACTTGTTACCTTGCTGTTTTTATATTTTCAGATTACAAAAACCTATATCTACCATCCATATTGCACTTGTATCACCATCTCTTCGCTGAACTAGTGCACCTATACAATTTACCATTGTATTGGGTGTGTTGGGGACACAAGAGACTCTTTGTTATTTGGTTGCAGGGTTGCTTGAGAGAGACCATCTTCATCCTACGCCTCACACGGATTGATAAACCTTAGGTCATCCACTTGAGGGAAATTTGCTACTGTCCTACAAACCTCTGCACTTGGAGGCCCAACAACGTCTACAAGAAGAAGGTTGCGTAGTAGACATCAAGCTCTTTTCTGGCGCCGTTGCCGGGGAGGTGAGTGCTTGAAGGTATATCTTTAGATCTTGCAATCGAATCTTTTTGTTTCTTGTTTTCGCACTAGTTTAGTTTATAAAAGAAAACTACAAAAAAGATGGAATTGAGTTTACCTCATACGCTTCATCTTTTTAATATCTTTCGTGAGTATGATGGGAAGGAAAACTGTGCCAAAGTGTTAGAAGAAGAATGTATTAAAATGTTTGGCACTAAATCTTTGTATGATGAGCATGATTGCAATGTTGTTAGTATGAACTCCTTGAATATCCATAGTACTAATGATGATTGCACTAGTTATGATGAAAATGTCTCCTATAAACATGTCAATTTTTGTGGAGTGCATTGGGTTTGCAAGTACACACCAAATAGGGAAGATAGATATTGCAAGAGGCATAAGCATTTAGAAACTAAATGGTTGCAAGAAAGGCTAAATGTTAGTGCTGAAAATTTAAAATTTCTTAGCCATACTTGCGAACTTTGCAATGAACATGGTCATTTAAATATCAAATGCAAATTGTTTCATGATCGAATCGTGTCCAAAAATTGTGATGACTTGATTTCCCTTGCACATCATAGTGAACTTAGTTTGCTTTTGGGTTATGAAGAAATGAAACGTCAAACTAAGATTATTCCAGAATATAACCTCGAGAAATTCCTCGATATTGATCTAGAAGAAATTTATATGTATTGTGCGGTGAATTGCATTGAAAATCCTTATATTGCCAACTATATAAAGAAAAGAAAGCAAATAGAAGATGAAGAGAACACTAATGAAAGGGAAGAGACTTCCCAATATCCTCCTATTATTTCTTATGATGAATCAGGCAACGAGGAGGAGCTTTCTATTCAACCAATCTCATCAATAAGGAGCTCAAAAAAGAGGGATAAACCCGCACATGATGTGAAGAAGAAAAAGAAAAAACGGAGAAGCAAAGGTAAAAAGGTATCCCTCCCAAATGATGTTGCTCCTACTACTCATTGTGATGATGATAATTGCTATACTATTGGTGCTATCCATACTATTAATGATGAGAGTGATTATGCTTATGATATGAAAAGGCCCATGCTTGGGGATGCTATGTTTGATGAAGATGATGTTTTTGAGAATATATTTGCTGCAATTAATGTTTGTCCCAAGCTTGGGGATGCTACGTTTAATGAAGATGATATTTTTAGCCTCCCAAGTTTTGATATGCAAAGTTGTTATCATGATAGCATGCCTCCTACTATGATGATTACATTGATGAAAGTGGATTTGGAAGAGTGTCAACTTTAGGAAGTAATGATCCCACTATTTTGGAGGATGTTGAATCTTATAATATTTATGAAAGTGGATTTGGAGAGGTCATGACTTTATTTAGTGATGAGTCCACTATCTTGGAAGAGGTTTCAATCGATTATGATGAGAACAAAGTTGCTACTTATGATGATTATTGTGATAAAACTTATGCTATAAAGAGTAGTGATTACTATATTTATAAAACTTGTCATGATTATGATTCCCCTTTTTCTGAACATTACTCTTTTAATGTGGAAACAATTTATAGTATTCAAGTCTCTTATGATACTCCCACTATCCCGAATAAGAAGAATTTTGCTTATGTGGAGAGTAGTAAATTTTCTATGCTTGTAGATCATGAAAAGAATGCTTTAGGTGCTGGTTATATTGTTGAATTTATTCATGATGCTACTGAAAATTATTATGAGGGAGGAACATATGCTTGTAATATCAAGTTTCCTCTCTATGTGCTTAAAGTTTTGAAGTTATGCTTGTTTTGCCTTCCTATGCTAGTTGATTTTTGCTCCCATAAGTTGTTTGCTCACAAAATCCCTATGCATAGGAAGTGGCTTAGACTTAAATGTGCTAGTCATATTCTTCATGATGCTCTCTTTATGTTTCAATTCTTATCCTTTATGTGAGCATCATTGAAATCATCATGCCTAGCTAGGGGCGTTAAACGTTAGCGTTTGTTGGGAGGCAACCCAATTTTATTTTAGCTTTTTGCTTTTTGGTTCTATTTAGTAATTAATAATCCATCTAGCTTCTGTTTAGATGTGATTTTATGTTTTAATTAGTGTTTGTGCCAAGTAGAACCTTTGGGAAGACTCGGGTGAAGTCTTTATGATCATGCTGTAAAAAACAGAAACTTTAGCGCTCACGAGATTAGCTTCAACGTTTTACTAGAGAGTGCTATTTAGTTGATTCTTTTTGAAGATGATTAATAGAAAAATTCCTCAGGTCCACCAATTTGTTTAAGAATTTTTGGAGTTACAGAAGTATACTTTTGATACAGATTACTACAGACTGTTCTGTTTTTGACAGATTCTGTTTTCTATGTGTTGTTTGCTTATTTTGATGAATCTATGAGTGGTATCGGAGGGTATGAACCATAGATAAGTTGGAATACAGTATATATTACACCAATATGAATTTAAAATGAGTTCACAACAGTACCTAAGTGGTGATTTATTTTCTTATACTAACGGAGCTTACGAGTTTTCTGTTGAGTTTTGTGTTGTGAAGTTTTCAAGTTTTGGGTAAAGATTCGATGGACTATGGAATAAGGAGTGGAAAGAGCCTAAGCTTGGGGATGCCCAAGGCACCCCAAGGTAATATTCAATGATAACCAAGAGCCTAAGCTTGGGGATGCCCCAGAAGGCATCCCCTCTTCCGTCTTCGTTCATCGGTAACTTTACTTGGAGCTATATTTTTATTCACCACATGATATGTGTTTTGCTTGGAGTGTCATGTCATTTTCTTTTGTTTTTCTTGCTGTTTGAATAAAGTACCAAGATCTGAAATTCTTAAATGTTAGAGAGTCTTTGCATAGTTGCATAATTATTCGACTACTCATTGATCTTCACTTATATTTTTTCGGAGTAGTTTGTCGTTGCTCTAGTGCTTCACTTATATCTTTTAGAGCACGGCGGTGGATTTATTTTGAAGAAATAGATGAACTCTCATGCTTCACTTATATTATTTTGAGAGTCTTAAACAGCATGGTAATTTGCTTTAATTGTGAAATTAATCTCCCATATTGAGTTCATTGAATATCATGAGAAGTTAGATACTTGATAAGTGTTTTGAGATATAAATGTGGTAATATTAGAGTGTGCTAGTTGAGTAATTGTGAAATTGAGAAATACTAGTGTTAAAGTTGGCAAGTCCCGTAGCATGCACGTATGGTAAAAGTTGTGTAACAATTTTGACACATAGGTGTTCTTTTATTGCTTTCCTTATGAGTGGCGGTCGGGGACGAGCGATGGTCTTTTCCTACCAATCTATCCCTCTAGGGGCATGCGTAGTAGTACTTTGCTTCAAGGGCTAATAAACGTTTGCAATAAGTATATGAGTTCTTTATGACTAATGTGAGTCCATGGATTATACGCACTCTCAACCTTCCACAATTTTCTAGCCTCTACGGTACCGCGCATTGCCCTTTCTCACCTTGAGAGTTGGTGCAAACTTCGCCGATGCATACAAACCCCGTGATATGATACGCTCTATCACACATAAGCCTCCTTATATCTTCCTCAAAACAGCCACCATACCTACCTATCATGGCATTTCCATAGCCATTCCGAGATATATTGCCATGCAACTTTCCACCGTTCCGTTTATTATGACATGCTCCATCATTGTCATATTGCTTTGCATGATCATGTAGTTGACATCGTATTTGTGGCAAAGCCACCATTCATAATTTTTCATATATGTCACTCTTGATTCATCGCATATCCCGGTACACCGCCAGAGGCATTCATATAGAGTCATATTTTGTTCTAAGTATCGAGTTGTAATTCTTGAGTTGTAAGTAAATAAAAGTGTGATGATCATCATTATTAGAGCATTGTCCTAGTGAGGAAAGGATGATGGAGACTATGATTCCCCCACAAGTCGGGATGAGACTCCGGACTAAAAAAAAAGAGGCCATAAAAAAGAGAGAAAAGGCCCAAATAAAAAAATAAAAAAATGAGAGAAAAAGAGAGAAGGGACAATGCTACTATCCTTTTACCACACTTGTGCTTCAAAGTAGCACCGTGATCTTCATGATAGAGAGTCTCCTATGTTGTCACTTTCATTTACTAGTGGGAATCTTTCATTATAGAACTTGGCTTGTATATTCCAATGACTGGCTTCCTCAAATTGCCCTAGGTCTTCGTGAGCAAGCGAGTTGGATGCACACCCACTTAGTTTCTTTTGTTTGAGCTTTCATACACTTATAGCTCTAAGTGCATCCATTGCATGGCAATCCCTACTCCTTGCATTGACATCAATTGATGGGCATCTTCATAGGCCGTTGATTAGCCTCGTTGATGTGAGACTTTCTCCCTTTTTGTCTTCTCTCATAACCCCCATCATTATACTTTACTCCACCCATAGTGCTATATCCATGGCTTGCGCTCATGTATTGCGTAAGAGTTGAAAAGGCTGAAGCGCGTTAAAAGTATGAACCAATTGCTCGGCTTGTCATCGGGGTTATGCATGATGAGAACGTTTGTGTGACAATATTGAAACATAGCCTAACTACATGATTTTGTAGGGATAAGCTTTCTTTGGCTATGTTATTTTGATAAGACATAATTGCTTGGTTAGCATGTTTGAAGTATTATTGTTTTTATGTCAACACTAAACTTTTATCTTGAATCTTTTGGATCTAAATATTCATGCCACAATAAAATATTTACATTGAGAATTATGCTAAGAAGCATTCCACATCAAAAATTCTGTTTTTACCATTTACCTACTCAAGGACATGCAGGAATTAAGCTTGGGGATGCTGATACGTCTCCAACGTATCTATAATTTTTTATTGTTCCATGCCATTATATTATCTGTTTTGGATGTTTATGGGCTTTATTATGCACTTTTATATTACTTTTGGGACTAACCTATTGACCCAGAGCCCAGTGCCAGTTTTTGTTTTTTCCCTTGTTTCAGTGTTTCGCAGAAAAGGAATATCAAACGGAGTCCAAACGGAATGAAACCTTCGGGAGAGTTATTTTTGGAACGGAAGCAATCTAGGGGACTTGGAGTGCGTGTCAGGGAATCAACGAGGAGAGCACGAGGCAGGGGGCGTGCCCACCACCCTGGGCGCGCCCTCCACCCTCGTGGGCCCCTCGTGGCTCCCCTGACTGACTTCTTTCGCCTATATATATCCATATACCCTAAAACCATCGGGGAGCAGAATAGATCGAGAGTTCCGCCGCCGCAAGCCTCTGTAGCCACCGAAAACCAATCGGGGCCCTGTTCCGCACCCTGCCAGAGGGGGGGAACCCTCACCGGTGGCCATCTTCATCATCCCGGCGCTCTCCATGACGAGGAGGGAGTAGTTCACCCTCGGGGCTGAGGGTATGTACCAGTAGCTATGTGTTTGATCTCTCTCTCTCTCTCTCTCTCGTGTTCTTGAGGTGATACGATCTTGATGTATCACGAGCTTTGCTATTATAGTTGGATCTTATGTTGCTTCTCCCCCTCTACTCTCTTGTAATGGATTGAGTTTTCCCTTTGAAGTTATCTTATCGGATTGAGTCTTTAAGGATTTGAGAACACTTGATGTATGTCTTGCATGTGCGTATCTGTGGTGACAATGGGATATCACGTGATTCACTTGATGTATGTTTTGGTGATCAACTTGCGGGTTCCGCCCATGAACCTATGCATAGGGGTTGGCACACGTTTTCGTCTTGACTCTCCGGTAGAAACTTTGGGGCACTCTTTGAAGTACTTTGTGTTGGTTGAATAGATGAATCTGAGATTGTGTGATGCATATCTTATAATCATACCCACGGATACTTGAGGTGACATTGGAGTATCTAGGTGACATTATGGTTTTGGTTGATTTGTATCTTAAGGTGTTATTCTAGTACGAACTCTATGATAGATTGATCCGAAAGAATAACTTTGAGGTGGTTTCGTACCCTACCATAATCTCTTCGTTTGTTCTCCGCTATTAGTGACTTTGGAGTGACTCTTTGTTGCATGTTGAGGGATAGTTATATGATCCAATTATGTTATTATTGTTGAGAGAACTTGCACTAGTGAAAGTATGAACCCTAGGCCTTGTTTCCTAGCATTGCAATACCGTTTGTGCTCACTTTTACCACTTGTTACCTTGCTGTTTTTATATTTTCAGATTACAAAAACCTATATCTTCCATCCATATTGCACTTCTATCACCATCTCTTCGCCGAACTAGTGCACCTATACAATTTACCATTGTATTGGGTGTGTTGGGGACACAAGAGACTCTTTGTTATTTGGTTGCAGGGTTGCTTGAGAGAGACCATCTTCATCCTACGCCTCGCACGGATTGATAAACCTTAGGTCATCCACTTGAGGGAAATTTGCTACTGTCCTACAAACCTCTGCACTTGGAGGCCCAACAACATCTACAAGAAGAAGGTTGCGTAGTAGACATCAGGGCCGCATTCAGTTCGGCCCTCCGCTGAATACGATTCCGGACACCCATATGGCTCCGGAGTCGGGCGAGCAGCCCCCTTTGAAGGAGTGGGGTGCGCCGCTTCCGCCGGTGGTCCCTGTCCATCCAGGGGCGCCGGATAACCTGATGGAGGCGCTACGAGGCGCCTCCGTTATGGACGAGCACCGTGTCCTTATGGGCGCGGTGATTGAGAAGGTTCAATCCGCCAAGAGTGGACTGGACGAAGCCTGCAGCAGCCTGTTGACAGGTTTCGAGGTAAGTGACATAGAGAAAAAAAATCCTGTAGTCAGTAGCCCCTGAGACACTGTCCGGCGAGAAGAACCGGACAGAGGATCTATTGTGGGAGACTAACATAGCATGTATGCATAAGCAGGCGTCGTTGTTGGCCGCAACCTCGCACGCTGCCGAAGTCTCTGAATTGAGGCAGAGGCTGGAGCGGACCGAGAACGAGCTCGGCGAGGTTAGGGTTCGACTCCAAGAGAAGCAAGGTGAATAACGACTTGCTGTATGTTCGGAAACCGTAGGCGATGTATATCGACATGTCGTAATATGTGCAGGAGCCGCGACCGAGGTCGAGGCCCTGAGGAAGGCCTTGGGCGAGGCCGAGGGGAAAGCTATCCAGCAGCAGGCCGCTCGTAAGAAGCTGAAGGCCCGGGTCAAAGAAATCCAGCAGGAGCTCCAAGATGCAGTGAAAAAATGTGAGACCTTGGGGAATGATGCGTCGGCTCAGGAGGCCGAACTCACCAAGGCTCGTCAGAGCGCGGAGACCGCACGGAATGAGGCCCAGGCCGCCCTCCAGGAGATCCAGGAGCCAAGAAGATCACGGCAGGTAAGGCATTTAAGATGCACAACAAGTATGCGGAGAAACAATACCTTTTACTAACCCGGGTTCGGAGTTCCCCAGGGGCTTTTGCGGATCTACCACGCAGCGTATCAAACGCTGCAGAGTTCTACCGAGCTGAAGGAGGAGGTTCTACGGAGAAGCTATTCTGGTCGCAGTACGCGACGCCAGAGCATCCCGTGTCCTTCACCGATTAGCTGAAGCACCTGGTGGACCTGCACAGGATGGCCGAACTAGCCATGAAGGATTTGACAATCCGGCTATGGCCAGCCGAAGCTATGCCCGACAGCTACTTCATACTCGTGAGGCGTCTGGTAGAGGCGTGTCCGCGGCTGGACGTCATCAAGCACTCCGCCTGTATTGAAGGTTCCCGTATGGCCTTCGCTCGCTGCAAGATGTGGTGGGTGAAGATGAATGCTGTTGAAGTTGCCAGCGGGCCGCCGGAGGGCAAGGAGCACCGCACACCCGAGCGATATTTCGCAGATGTCGTAGAGGGGTCTCGACCTGTGACGGCGCAATGCTCGCAGGACATTGTATTTGAATAGATGTATTCATGTTGCCCTTGCCTTGTATTATGGGAACAAAGCCGGTGTTTGTAAAATAATTTTATTATGCTTTGAATTGTTTCCTCCTGTGCGGCCGTGTTATTTGTAATCTGACGGTTGGCCAGTCGTCGGCTTCTGCCCTCACGTAGGTAGTACAGAGGTGTTCGGGATGGATTCTAAACAATCTTGATCCAATTATATGGTCCTTTGGAGGAGTTGTTTAGCGCAACGAACAAGGCAATCAGACTGTACGGCTTAAACGCCCTCACTTAGCCATAGGAGTTTTATAATTAAGCAAGTGCGCAGCCCCTGGTCCAAGCCAGGGTGCTGTCACCATCTGATCGGGAAGTGCCGATCCGTCGCATGACGCGGAAAAAATCTCCAACGATTTTCTAACCCTCGAACAGTTGACCGGCTCTCGCCGTATCATGACAGTCAGTTTTCGGCTTTCTCTACTGAGGTGCTCATCCGGTCAAAGCCAGGGCACAATCGCAGTAGTTCTCCCTTTACTACCCTAGACGATAGAGCGGAACGTAGGGTAGCAAGCACAGGAGCCGGGCAACCCAACTATTGACCAAAGACATGATTCGGAGCCAATGCATATAATGCTAAATTCGGGGTGCCGAACTTATATATATAAGAAGTGTTCGGTCTTTGCTGCCATGTTGTGGGGCGATAAGTAGCCCCTGGCGAATATGAGATGTACCAAAGAATAATGATGCAGCCGAGAAGCAGATCGAAATAAAATGAAGTAAGAGGCTAAAACCGTAGAAATTGGGCCGCAAACCATTTTCATTATGACTGGATGGATACGTCAAGGCGTATCTTGTACAAATAGTGCGATAAGCCTCCGGGATATTTAACATGCTGGAATCAAGAGGGCGCAGTGTGCGGGTCCTGGGAAATAAATATAAATACCATCAAGAAGACGTATAGAGGTTACTCTACGCACCTATGCTGGTTGCCTCCTTATATATGCCGATCCTTCGAAGGGACCGGTCAGCAGGCCCGTGGGAAAAGGAACCTGAAATAAACAGAGAAAGGTGAAAGTTTGTATGTTCGGGGTTGGTCTAGCCGAACTGTAGATCCCGGGTTAGCTTCTGCCTCCGTCAATGTCCATGGGATTTTAAGTACGTAGTTATGTACGCGTGGTGCGAATGCCACTACTTCATCGGGACTGGGATGGAGGCCGAATTGCTAATCGAGCTCTTGACGAGTCGTGCTGTCCTGCTGCAGTGTAGTCCGGAGCCTCTTGATGATGTCCAAGGGCTCGGCAGCCGCATTATGGTGCTGCTTGAGATGGCCGCTCTGTACCTCTGCTGCTAGCGCGACGGTGTGCTCCTCTGTTCGGAGGGAGCGTTCCGTATTGCCATTGACTGTTATGACGCCGCGTGGACCGGGCATCTTGAGCTTGAGATAAGCATAGTGTGGCACTGTGTTGAATCGAGCAAACGCTATTCGTCCGAGCAGTGCGTGGTAGCCGCTGCGGAAGGGGACGATGTCGAAGATTAACTCCTCGCTTCGGAAGTTGTCCGGAGAACCGAAGACCACTTACAGCGTGATTGAGCCCGTACAGCGGGCCTCTACGCCTGGTATGCCTCCTTTGAAGGTAGTCTTTGTTGGTTTGATTCGTGATGGGTCAATGCCCATCTTCCGCACTGTGTCTTGATAGAGCAGGTTGAGGTTGCTACCACCGTCCATCAGGACCCGTGTTAGGTGAAACCCGTCAATAATTGGGTCAAGGACTAGTGCGGCTGAACCGCCGTGGCGGATACTAGTTGGGTGGTCTCGACGATCGAAGGTGATCGGAAACGACGACCATGGATTGAATTTTGGGGCGACTGGCTCAACCGCGTAGACGTCCCTAAGCGCTCGCTTACGCTCCTTTTTGGGGATGTGTGTAGCGTATATCATGTTCACCGTTTTGACTTGAGGGGGAAATTTCTTCTGCCCCCCAGTGTTCGGCTGCTGGGGCTCTTCGTCCTCGTCCTCACTTTGTGATCCCTTTTCTTTGTTTTCGGCATTTAACTTGCCGGCCTGCTTGAAAACCCGACAATCCCTATTGGTATGATTGGCTTGCTTGTCCGGGGTACCATGTATCTGGCACGGACGGTCGAGTATGCGGTCCAGGCTGGAAGGTCCTTCATTGTTTCTTTTGTAGGGCTTCTTCCGTTGGCCGGACTTGGAGCCAGTGAATCCGGCGTGGACTGTTGTGTCATCGGTGTTGTTGTCATTGCTTCGGCGTTTGTGTGTATTGCGCCGGAGCTTGCCAGTGCTATTCTTGGCCTCAGAGGGGCCTGTCTCGCTGGCTGTGTTATTACTACGAGCCAGCCAACTATCCTCTCCCGTGCAAAAGCGGGTCATGAGTGTCGTGAGGGCTGCCATAGACTTCGGCTTCTCTTGGCCGAGGTGGCGTGCTAGCCATTTGTCACGGATGCTGTGTTTGAAGGCTGCTAAGGCCTCGGCGTCCGGACAGTCAACAATCTGGTTCTTTTTGGTTAGGAACCTAGTCCAGAATTTTCTGGCTGATTCTTCAGGTTGTTGAACTATGTGGCTTAAGTCATCGGCATCCGGTGGCCGGACATAAGTTCCTTGGAAGTTATCGAGGAAAGCCTCTTCCAAGTCCTCCCAGCTGCCGATGGAATTCTCAGGCAGGCTATTTAACCAGTGTCGAGCTGGTCCTTTGAGTTTTAATGGGAGGTATTTGATGGCGTGGAGGTCATCTCCTCGAGCCATATGGATATGGAGAATAAAATCCTCGATCCATACTGCAGGGTCAGTTGTGCCGTCGTATGATTCAATGTTGACAGGCTTGAACCCCTCGGGGAATTCGTGATCCAGCACCTCATCTATGAAGCAGAGAGGGTGTGTGGCGCCTCTATAGCGGGCCGCATCGCGGCGCAGCTCTGATGAAGTCTGTCTGCGGCATTCGGCCCGGGCGTGGTTAGGTTTGTCACGTCCGAATAGGTAGCCGAGGACGTGCCTCGAGGCACGTCCTCGTGATCCGTAGATCGATCTCGTATGTCTTGCTCTACTGTCCAATTCTTGTCGGAGATCGTATATATGATCCCGAGCTAGGATGTCCCTGTTTTTGCGAGGAGGTGGGGCGGGCTGCTGTTCGGCCTGAGTTGCCGCTTTATCCCGACCGCGGAGTGGCCGGTCCGCCGCTCTATCCCGACCACGTGGTGGTCGGTCCGCATTGTGCGAGGGGGGTACGGGATCTAATGCTTCCTCGTCGAACTGCGGTAGCAGTCTACATTTTGGGTAGCTCTTGGCTGGGCGCTTGAGGCCGTATTCTTCAGGTGTCAGGACATCAACCCATCTGTCGACGAGCAGATCTTGTTCGGCTTGAAGCTGTTGTTGTTTCTTTTTCAGGCTCCTTGCTGTGGCTATGAACTGAAGCTTGAAGCGCTCCTGCTCCAGGGGATCCTCAGGCACGATGAAATCGTTGTTGCCGAGGCTTGTCTCCTCTTCGGAGGGTGGACGGTAACTATCGTCCTCCGAGTCATCTTCTATGGCCGGTTCGTCAGGGTTGTCTTGCCCGTTGTCGTTTTCTTCCTGTTCAGATGTAGCTCCGGCAGGGTCTTCGTTGTTTTCGGCGTCGCCTGGAGTGTTATTTTCTCCGGTGCCAGTGTTGCCATCTTTTGAGCGTCGAGGCTTAGAGCGGCGTTTGGCGCGCCGGTGTTTGGACTGTGTCACAGAAGGCTTGTCCGCGTCTGGCTCTTCTTTGTCGTCGCCAGATTCTTTAGGTGTATCAACCATGTACACGTCGTACGAAGAGGTGGCCGTCCAGCGTCAAGTAAATGGCGGGTCTTGGCCTTGCTCCTTGTTGGCATCGTCGTCCATATCGTCGATGTCTTCGGAGCCATAGTCAAGCACGTCGGTTAAGTCGTCGACGGTGGCTATGAAGTGGGTGGCGGGTGGGAAGCAAAATTCCTCGTCATCCGCCTCTAATTCGAACCGAACATAGTTCGGCTGTGAGTTCTCCTCCAAGGATAAGTTCTTTAAAGAATTCAGCATGTCACCAAAAGGTGAGTGCTGGAATAAGTCTGCGGCGCCAAATTCGAAAATCGATAACCGATCCAGCTCGGTATCCGCAGGCGCACCTGGTCCGGAAAGTGCAGCCGGAAACGAGTCCGGAGTTCCATTGACGCAAGTATTGCAGGATGTCGAGTCCGTGTGCGGCTCCAACGCCGTGGACTTTGTGGCCTCGGAGGGCACGATCTGCTTCGGTTCTAAGGCCATTGCAGCAACAGGATCCATCTCCTGGGTGTGATCCGATGACCGCTTTAAGTCATGTTCATCGGAGAGAGGGGGAGCGGCTGCCGCAGTCTCGAATCCATCGAAGATCAAGTCTCCACGGGTATCCGCGACGCAGTTCAAGCTTCCAGATATATGTGACCTGATGGTTAGGGGCATGGCTATCGACCTGCTCCAGATGGCTAAGCGAGTTGGCCCGCAGTACGAAGTCGCCGAACACAAAGGTCTGTCCGGGGAGAAAGGTTTCTCCCTGGGCAACGTCATTACTGACGATCGAAGGGGCCATCAATCCTCTTGGCGACGGCACAGTGGAACTCTCAATGAAAGCACCAATGTCGGTGTCAAAACTGGCGGATCTCGGGTAGGGGGTCCCGAACTGTGCGTCTAGGATCGATGGTAACAGGAGACGGGGGACACGATGTTTACCCAGGTTCGGGCCCTCTCTATGGAGGTAATTCCCTACTTCCTGCTTGATTGATCTTGATGAATATGAGTATTACAAGAGTTGATCTACCACGAGATCGTAATGGCTAAACCCTAGAAGTCTAGCCTATGAATATATGGTAATGAATGTCCCCTATCCGGACTATGCCCTCCGGTTTATATAGACACCGGAGAGATCTAGGGTTACATGGGGTCGGTTACATAAGAGGGAATCTTCATAGTCGGTCGCCTAGCTTGCCTTCCACGCCAAGGAGAGTCCAATCCGGACACGAGTATAGTCTTCGGCCTTCATATCTTCACAGCCCATCAGTCCGGCCCATGGATAACAGGTCGGACGCCCGAGGACCCCTTAGTCCAGGACTCCCTCACCGGCCCTTCCCCCTCCTCGACTCCTTTATATACGTGGCCAGGGGGCACCCCATAGCACACAAGTTGATCATTGATCTCTCTTAGCCGTGTGCGGTGCCCCCCTCCACCATAATCCACCTCGGTCATATCATAGCGGTGCTTAGGCGAAGCCCTACGTCGGTAGCATCATCATCACCGTCATCACGCCATCGTGCTGACGGAACTCTCCCTCGAAGCTCTGTTGGATCGGAGTTCGTAGGACGTCATCGAGCTGAACGTGTGCTGAACTCGGAGGTGCCGTGCGTTCGGTACTTGGATCGGTCGGATCGTGAAGACGTACGACTACATCAACCGCGTTGTTCTAACGCTTCCGCTTACAGTCTACGAGGGTACGTAGACGACACTCTCCCCTCTCGTTGCTATGCATCACCATGATCTTGCGTGTGCGTAAAAAAAATTTGAAATTACTACGTTCCCCAACAGCAACTTGGACAAAAGAAAAGTCTCGCCCTATTTGTGAGTCGAGAGTGGACCTACAACTAGGACAAAAAAGGTTGGGCCCCAATCGAGCATGGACTTCCAACTGGGACAAAAAAGTCAGACCTCAGTTGCGAGTTGAGGGTGAACTTGCAATTAGGAGGGAAAAATGGCAGGCCCCAGTTGCGACTCGAGGGTGGACTTGCAACTTGGACAAAAAAAGGTCGGACCCCCAGTTGCGAATTGAGGGTGAACTTGCAACTGGGACAAAAAAGGCCTGGTCCTACTTACGAGTCGAGGGGGTTGCAATTGGGATGAAAAAAGATCGGGCCCTAGATGCAAGTCGACTGTGGACTTGCAACTAGGGCAAAAAAATGTCAGGTCCCAGTTGCGAGTCGACAATGGACTTGCAACTAGGGCAAAAAAATGTCAGGTCCCAATTGCGAGTTAAGGATGGACTTGGAACTGGAAGAAAAAAAATGGTCGGACCCTACTTGCGAGTCGAGGGTGGACTTGCAACCGGGACAAAACGGCCAGGTTCCAGTTGCGAGTCGAGGGTGGACTTGCAACTTGGAACTAACGACGGAAACCGGATATATTTTTCATGGGAACTCTTTGCATCAATAGCCACAAAAGAAATATAACAATGAAAAAAAATCTTTAATAAACATGTTGTTGATGAGAAACTCTCGCTAAAGCCCCATGTCGCCTCAAGGCGCAACAGGTGGACAAACCCAAGTGCCGACCAACCTCCACCTCCTACGTCACCGTTGTCGGCCAACGCCGCCTCCTATGGACAATGGTGGTGGGCTCTCGTCCTCCTCTTGTTGGTTTTCGTCGTTATGTACGAACCCTAGCAGGGACCTCATTGGCTGGCGGGTTTGGCAGATGTGGTGCACAAGCTATTTGAAACTTTCATGAATTTGAATTCGCACATGTTGATTCTAGACATAATACATGTGCAACCCGAGGCCGAAGACATGGGCGATGTGACGAGGGGTAGAGGAGTGGTCGACCCAGGACCTCGTCGGAGATAGGGATGGCGCTGCGAGCGACAGCGAGTTGCGACATCGGCGGTGGAAGCAGGGAAGAGGCTTGATTGGCTCGAGTGGGGGTGTGCAGGTTCGTCGGTGTGATCTGGCACCCAGGGAGGTTAGAGAGATGGTCGGGGGCGCTAGTAGCAATGACAGTGGGGGAGGCTACGGGAGAGCGTTGCAACGACGCGAGTGCAGTAGCGCTGCCGGTCGCGGGCGGCGGCGGCACGCAGCCCGATAGGTGGTGGATCGGGCTGCTCATGAGGAGGAAGAAGAAACACAACAATTAGTCCGATAGAGATCCGACGCCGAAAAAATGATTCTTTTTTCAATGGCCAAAAAATTGACTTATGGCAAAAAAAAATTAGGCGACTTACAAATAGTTGCCCCATTTATCATTGATAGAATAGACTGCAACCTTACCCATTTGGGACATACCTATTCAGTTCCTCAAACTAAACAAAAATGTATCCCCTAAAAAAAACTAAACAAAAATGTAAACTGTATATCATGTCTAGATTAATACTGTTTCACATCAAACGAGATACACTTTGCACATTTAGAAACAACAGCATATCAGTGAGTAAGGTTTGCCGGGTGACAAAAACTCAAACAAAACAGTGATTGTTTTAACCTGATCTCAAGCATCCACCAGGAAGCAAGAACCTGAATCTGTGTGCGTTCTTGATCAAATAGGAAGGCAGGTGCATGGCCGACGCCGACCTGGGTATTGGCCCCATCTTCGTGAAGAGATCCCTGAAGGTGTACTCCTCGGGGAGCATGTCGAACAGGTCGCCGCCGGCACATACGACCCGCTGGATCCTCTCCGGGTCGAGGAAGCTCTGCCGCCTCACCCGGTCCGCGTGGCTGTACGCCTTCATCTTGAACGCAAACTCGGCGATCTCCCTGAAGCAGAAGCTGCAGTGCCACCCGGCGTCCACCAGCATCAGGTCGCTCTGCCGGGAGTGCTGGTACGCCGTGCGCCGCTCGCTGAAGAGGTGCGCCGTCGCCCTCCAGCTGCCGCGGTCCACGGGGAACTCGAAGGAGTAGACGTAGTTCTCCAGCTGCAGGTGCATCACCGGCGGCACCCCGTCGCACCACCGCAGCAGCTGCACCGTCTCCGGGCTCGGGATCTCGTCCGCGTCCGCCATGATCACCACGTCCCCGCCCGCGACGGCCGACCGCCGCAGCAGCGCGTTCAGCGCGCGCCGGTGCCTGGCCTCCAGGTCGAACGGCTCTTCCCGGCGGCGACCTGGCGATGACCCCGGTGTGGCGATGGGGAGCCTGTCGTAGACGATCTTGGACCTCGCGAACGCGAAGCGCTCCAGGTTCTCGGCGAAGGAGAGCGGCTTGGGGATGCCGGTGAAGGTGGCGTTGGCCTCCAGGATGACCAGCTTGTGGACGTAGGGGAGCAGCTCGCGGTACCGGATCTCCAGGATGTCCAGCTCGTTGTTGAAGAGGACGGCGTCGAAGACGCGGCGAGGGGAGGCGCGGGCGCGCCAGCCGTGGAGCGCGCACAGCTCGGCCATGGAGGTGTTGGGGGCGTAGTAGTGCGGGATGACGGTGAAGGGCTTGGGCGGCGTGTCCCACAGCGGCCGCAGGAAGTAGGTGATGCTCCGGTGGTACTGGGTTATGGCACCAACAATGGCCACCGCCGACAGAAGCAGAGCAATGGCGGGTATCGCCGACTTCAACTTGGCAGGTATGAGTCGTCGCCTCTTTCCTACGACTCTTGCTGCCAGGTTAAAAGGCCGATAATCCGAGCTTCCGGCCATGATGATGATGATACAGATGCACACAAAAGGAAATGAAGTTAAGTTTCTTTCAGTAGCATAATATGACAGTTGTCCAAATCATGAAGCAATCTCTCTCTCTCTCTTACTCCGACGCTGTAAGTAACCTGCATGATTTGATGCAAGGAGAGAGCAGAGAATGAGCAATAAAGCAGTACAATTAAGAAGGGCTGCCATGCAGCATTAGTATGTCAGACAAAAATGGAAAGCACATACATACAGGTAAGATTTCTTTTAGTTTTGGAAGACAACTTACAAAACCAGATTCAGAAAAAAGATATCATGCTCCTGTGTTAGGTGGAGAAAAAGAAGCACATATGTACTCAATGGGACAAGCTTTTTCGGACGAAGGGAGTACAAGCAAGAAAGCAGAAAAGTGAGGAAAACCGAAGCAATAAAACTTGAGGAGATAAACAGAAGCAGATATGTGGCCCATCTATTATTCAGAAGGAGAGCTTCTTGAGACCACAAAACCTTACGGAGTTAACCAACCTTGAAAGTGGTGATCCAATTCGGCCACACAACACACAAGCCGTCAAACAAGATGGAGGCTGGGGGAAGGAGAAACTTACGGAGTTATTGAGAGAGGAGGAAGGATTGGGCACCAATTCAAAACTTGCAAAGTACGTACCTGATGCGGAAGAAAGGATCCCCCAGCGCCAACGGAGGACCGGGCCGCCGCCGGACGGGAGGAAGACGAAGAAGAAGATATCAAGAATGGAGTACTACTCTACTCCACGCCTTGGCTTTGGAGGATCCGTCCGGTCAGCCCCTCTGAAATACGTTTGGACCGACCGAAATGCTCTGACTTGATCTCCCGGCCCGGGACCGGCACCTATTTTATTTTTATTATTCCCTTTCTACCTCTCTCTCTTGCTCGTCCTCCATGCAAAATTCCAAGCTCGCTTCGACAGCGACTGCCCGGCCAGCACACGCCATTTACTCCTTCCTATGTACGCACTCTCACGTGTGGACTGTGGGCCCCAATCTTCTCACGGTCACGGCGGAGTGCAAAACAGCCGCTGTCAGCCAGCCGGCCGTTTCTGCTGCTGATTGGTTCCGCCGGCCCACTCGAAACGGCACATGAGACAAATTCTGTTTTTCCGGTGGGAAGATGGGACAAATTCAGCCAGGGCTTCTTTTCTAAACTAATAATCATCGTTCCTTCTCGTTCATTGCCCGGGTTTACAACATCTGCAGCCCGACATAGCAGATTCAGACTCTTAAATGTCTGTGGACGCGTCCCGACGCTGACCGGTCACCTCTCAAATGTCCTCTTCCACAACCGAATGCCTCATTAGCAAATCCTCAAATCCATACAATTAAATGCAACATAAAATTTAGTCTAGTCCCACGAGCCCGGTCGTCGGCGAGGAAGAGTAGAATATGGGACACGAGGCGTCGCCGTCTCCCATGCCCTACTCTTCCTCATTGGAGGTCGTGGCCTGGCCGTCGCTGGTGGAGGTGAATCGGCGATAGATCCTCGGCGATCGGAGGCTGACACCTCAACCACGCGGTTGCGGCACCGTGCAACTCCGCCTCTACAGCCTCGGCCATGATCACAATCTGTCTTCCTCTTCCATAACTAGGCGGTGTAGTCTGACACTGACATGAAAAGAAAACCCAGCCCACCGCCCTTGTCCCTCATAACCTGGAAGTAGTTGCCCTTGCCATACATATCCACTGGCACTCATATCACAGCTAGGCTCTGCTTCTCCAAATCAAACTCAAGAATTCCATCAACATTCCCAGAAAGCATCCAATAAAGGGAATCTCCAGCCAGCACAGCGTCAGGCTCATAAAGCAAGGTGGAATAACTGCTCCTATGAGCGTGGTATGGAAGCAGTGTTGAGATAAGATCTCCCCATAAGCCGGTCTTTGAGGAGTAAACACAGACGAGCGCTCGTGTGTGTTGCTCGTCGTCCTTATCCACCTGGAAGTGTTGAGCCTCTTCGGCAATGCGAAGCACCATCCCGTGTGTCCTCACGAAATCCGGGAGGACGGCAATGCAGTGCAGGTCGCCGGTGACGGGGTCCCACACCAGGATATGCAAAGGCTTCGTAGACCAGAAGAGTAGGAGATCATGACGGCATCCAAGGGAAAAGCAGTAATCGTTGACGCCGAACGGCAAGGAGAAACGCCCAGGAGGAAGTTGAGATACTCGTCGAAGAAACCAAGGAGAGGAGGGTTGCGGCGGTGGCGGAGGCGGAAGCGGCGGCGGTATCAGGGGTCGGATAAGAGTTGGCGCCAACGCTTGCAGACGAGGAATGCGCGCGGAGTGAGGAGGGCTGCGGGGTAAGGCGGAGCGGGATCTCGGAAAGCAGGTCGTCGTTGTCCAGCGGCACGGCCGCCGGCGAGCGGTCTTGGCGGCGGCGGCTGCGTGTGCGCATCTCTCCTGGGCAGTGGCTGTGGACTCGAAGCAGCACGCAAGATGTGTGACAGTGGAAGAGACGGAGAAAATGTCGGTGGCAGGGAGAGCCCAGTGACCTCATTTTGTTCTGATGGTTCGAGAGCCCATGGCATGGCCCATGGCCTATGGCTACACAAACATTATTGAGGCCCACGGTATGTGAGATTTTCTAGTATCTGGCAGCTGTCCGACGTGCGCTTTGTTTTTTTTTTTGTGACAAAAAAAAAAAAGAAACAAAGCGCAAAGGTTACTGGTTCCTGTTCCTGATACACCAGGCACGACAAGGTCGGCATCCGGCCTGATGCCGGTGGACAGAGCAGCGGCAACCATCCTCAGTCCAAGCACGGGATGGACCAGCCGGAGGTTGAGAAGACACAAGGGGAGGTGGAAAGACAACAGGTAAAGCAATCTTACCATTCACCATACATATTCCCTGTATGGTCCACAGATATTTGCATACACATTCACAATTCAACCAAGCCTTATATATACTGATATATATATAAGAAAAAAATATGACGAGCACTGGCATAAGAACACACATGTTTGTGTAATACACCTATCACTTTCATAGGTACAACAATACTTATATACTAATACCAGCAAAGCGGTAATATACACATACAAATGAGCTTTTAACAAGTACAAAGTGGCTATAACACGCACCAAGCCTCATGCCGCTGACCTGAAAAGGAGGCGTCGAGTGGTAAGGTGAAAGGGGTGCTGACCGTAAAATTTATTAATATCTCACTGCTCCAAAATTATTTCCCTTCACGGAAATCATACACGGGTTGGAAAATAATTTGAACCACATATATAACCGAGGCATGATTACATATGTGAAATCATCCACATATATAATATAACATAATCAACGCAAACATAGGTCACCAGAAATTAAGATAGGGGAGGATGTGGCATCCAAGGGCACAACCAAAATTTGATTCTCCACAGAAGACTAGAGACATTGTTCATCTACAGATGTTCACTAATGCCAAGGAAAAAAAGGCTTACTGATCTATCAGCTATTCAAGTTTCAGTGTATTCAAAGCCATGTTGCTGATACAGCTTATTACACATTTCTCTACCCAAAATTTGTTTAGCTAAACTCAGTTATACTAAATTTACTGTCACCAAAAAAATTTCAGGGGGAAAATGAATTTACCATCACCAAACAAATTTCAGGGGGAAAATGAATTTACCGTCACCAAAGAAATTTCAGGGTGAAAATTAATAATAATGCTAGTAGGCCGTAGGACATGTATTAGTATTTAGTAATGCAGAATTTCCTTTGTTGTACTTCAAACAGTAATTATCAGTTGTCTAGCAGATATGGCAACTGACCTTTTTAGATCTTCAGTAAAGCTGTATTTATAGCTCATTAGGCATTTTTTTCATGAACATTTGCTAACCCAAATGCATTCATATTATATTTGAAAACCTAAATGGAGTGTGAATCTATGAGAAAAGATGATAAGGAATGTGGTCCATCGATTTTTTTTCTTATCACAAGAGAAATTTCAGTACAGAGGATATGATTTGGTCCATTCAGAAATTTGTACCAAGGGAACATGAAGATACTCATTATACCCAGAGACTTCAGTCCGGTAACCAGATCACGCTCACTGAGATCCTAATTGTCACTCAAAACGATCGCAACTGGACCATCTACTAGCACCCAATCACAAGAACCACCAACGAGGAAAGAGTATTCAAGTTTTTCACTGAGCACAGGAAGGAGGAAGTATTTCATTCTGCTACCCGCTTAATGTGACAGACTCCTCATCTGTAAGAAGGCAAGGAAGCTGGGCCTGGAGAAAACGTCCAGGAGGCAGCGATCCATGAAAGCATGATGGGAGGTGGGCAGTAATTGAGTAAAGGGTTGTATAGAGACTCAGAGTATGCTCTTGCAATTTGGTACTCAAGAAATGGTAATAATAAGTAAAGCGATACATATTCGTAAATGAACAGTTCAGATACCTCAACTTGCATGCGGAAGATAAGCTTGCCTGCTCAACCAGTACATCACAATATCATATCTAACTGAATAATTGTCTTATGTATCGTCTCCACCGTGTCCACCACAAATGCCTCACAACCTCTGCTCCCTCGTGTCCACCACCAATGCCTGTTATACAAACATAACAAGTCAAACGGCATAGCACATTACAAGAAAAAGGCCAAATAGATACAAGGAGGCATAACAAAGATACTTAGATAAACCTGCAGATGTAATTTGAAAAGATGAAATTAACTCAATTAATTGATTTTTATGATATAAACAAACACTTGCAATATGGATCTACTACAAGATAGGAGAGGATATGGCATCCAAGGGCACAACCAAAATTTGATTCTCCACAGAAGACTAGAGACAATGTTCATCTACAGATGTTCACTAATGCCAAGGAAAAAATGTCTTACTGATCTATTTAGGCATTTTTTTCATGAACATTTGCTAACCCAGATGTATTTATATTACATTCAAAAACCTAAATGAAGTGTGAATCTATGAGAGAAGATGATAGGGAATGTGGTCCATCGATTTTTATTTTTTTCTTATGACAACAGAAATTTCAGTTGGTGCAGAGGCCGGGTGTAATTGGTATCTGCTTGATATTAATATATTCCCCTTTTCAAAACAGAAATTTCAGTTCAGAGCATATGATTTTGTTCATTCAGAAATTTGTACCAAGGGAACATGAAGATACTCATTATAACCAGAGATTTCACTCCGGTAACCAGATCACGCTCACTCAGATCCTAATTGTGACAGACTCCTCATCTATGTGAAGGCAGGGCAGGGAAGCTGGGCCTGGAGAAAACATCCAGGAGGCAGCGATCCATGAAAGCATGATGGGAGGCCACTAGGTGGGCAATAGTTGAGCAAAGGATTGTAGAGAGACTCATAGACTATGCTCTTGCAATTTGGTACTTGAGAAATGGCAATAATAAGTAAATCGATACATATTCGTAAAAAGCCAGTTCAGATACCTCAACTTGCATGTGGAAGAAAAGCTTACCTGCTCGACCAGTACATCACAATATCATATCTAACTGAATAATTGTCTTATGTATTGTCTCCACCGTGTCCACCACAAATGCCTCACAACTTCCACTCCCTCGTGTCCACCACCAATGCCTGTTATACAAGCATAACAAGTCAAACGGCATAGAACATTACAAAGAAAAGGCCAAACAGATTCGATGACGCATAAACAAGATACAGATTACAATGAAAAATAACTCTGTTTTGTTATATCCTCAGTGAAAAGGCATGCTAGTACCTGGAGTATAGACAATTTCGAATGGATAGTAACGATAAGCGATGCCGGTGACAGGAAGTTTCTTGAGCTGCAATGACTCAAGGTGGACCATGAAGACACCACCAACTGTCCAGAAGAACGCCACATTATTTTCCTCCGCATAACCTATCATATTTGGTGGCTCTTTCTCTGAATTTCGGGGAAGTAACTTGTCCAGTTCAATAGTTCTTCCAATGCTCCAAGAAACATCGCCATGCGAGTCTGTTTCCCTCTTCCATAATTGGGCGATGAAGCCTGACACGACGAGGAGACCCATCTCACCACCCTCCACCCGAATAACCGAGACATGGCGATTGCGGCTGGTGAGCACCTGCGCTGGCAACAATGTCACAGCTAGGGTCTGCCTCTCCAAATCAAACTCGAGGATATTCGATGCTGAAACCAACCAATAAATGCAATTCCCCGCCAGTACAGCGGGCTCGCCTATATGAACCATAGACACCAATGGAACCGGGCACGAGATGGAATCACCCCATACGCCGGTCTCCGACGAGTAAACGCGGGCGAGCGCCCTTCTAGGTTGCTTCCCGTCGCTGCTTACCAAGACCACCTGGAAGTGGTCGATGTCTCCGGCGGCGGGGAGCACCGTCCCGTTGATCGGGTTCTCCAACGGGTGGAACCCGAACCCCGGGGGTACAGCCAGGCGGTGCTGGACGCCGGCGACGGGGTCCCACACGACGACCTGGAGCGGGATCGGGAGGAAGAAGAGCGCGAGGCCGTGGCGCCATCCGAGGGTCATGTAGCGGTCGTCGAGGTTGAGGGAGAAGTGGCCGCGGGGGAGGCGGTCGGGGGCGTCCAGGGCTGGCTGGAAGGTGATGCCCTGGTTCGCGTCGATGAAGCCGAGGAGCGGAGGGCTGCGGCGGTGGTGGATGCGGAAGCGGCGGCGGAAGGCGGGGTCGGAGAGGAGGCTGCGCCAGCGCCTGCAGACGAGGGAGGCGCGCGGGAGGGAGGACGGCTGCGGGGGGAGGCGGAGGAGGATCTCGGAGAGCAGGTCGTCGTCGTCCAGCGGCGGCGCTGCCGCGGAGCGGGGGAGGAAGCTGGTCGTCGTCATCTCGCTCACAGGTCGTGCAGGGTGTGCACTCAGTCAAGCCCAGGTCCAAAGTGACGCTGAAGAGACTAAGACAGACCGCTGCTGGCCAGAGCCCATGAGACCGTAGCTGACTAGAGCCCATAAGGCGATGACTAGACAGACTAACGTCAAAGCCCACGCTACTTTGTATTCCCCCCACACACGCAGAGGTTGGCGCTTTGCAATGTCAAACGGTGCTCTGTTTTTGTTTTCTTCAACGAGGAGGGGTGCACGAGGCGCTAAACTTTTTTTTCAAGCATAGCTCAGGTAAAAATTAGCACGGTTGGTCAGGGGTAAGGATGCAAATGGCGCGATAAACATCGCCGCAAAGTCCTTTTTTTTTCTTAACTTGAGAGAGGGAAAGCAAGCAATGGCATATATGAGTTCAGGATGGAGGTCGAGGGAGTAAACGAAGGGATGGCAAGCCGCGGGAGATGTGGCGGTGGCGGGAGTAGGTAGTGGTAACGAGGAATAAAAGATTCAGAGCTGCAGCAGGGAGCTTCGTCTGACTTGATTTGGGAATGTCAACCATGTTGGGAAGGAAACGTACAAGAGAGGGAAATCAATATCATTCTTATATACAGAAATGAGATAGATGGTTCGATATCTAACCAAACAATGAAATTGACAGAGCTGTTTTAGACTTTATTCTAACCCAGACATTACTTCCCACAAGTTGGTTATTCATGAAAAAAATACCGAGGCCGATTTTGCTATTTTTTTGGGCTCAAAACTAGTTTTCTATAAACTCGTCGCTAATATATGATACACAAACAAACACTTAGGTTGGATGAAGACTTTAGCCCTCCTATACCTGGGCCTAGACCCACCCCTGGATCGAGATGTGGGGTTTGTCATTTGTGTCATGTCGGTCTAGGGTTCCGGATCATTTGGCGTGATCAACTATGGGTAGGGTGTTCCCTAATCTTCTTCGGACCTATGAATCTATGACATGGATCCTAGTTTTTGGGAGTGTGACAACAAATCCTCTCCTTGCCAAGTTTGAGGTGATGCTCGGCCCATATGCCTCACGTGACGAACCGGTTGTGCCGAATTTCAGTGGACATTGTACCCTAAAGATGAACATTTTTATGTCTTGGTTTCGTGTTTTATGTTGCTGTGAGTTTCTATGTGAAAAATACTTTATTTTTATTTCAGATACCATAATTCCAGCTCTTGTAGTTTGTTTGGTAATTTTTTTCTTTCTTTACCAGTTAAATGAAATCTACCTGATCCTCGTAAAAAGATGTATCTTTTCATGGGAAGAGAATGTTAGTTAATCTACTCCATTTTGTTTTCTCTACTTCTATTTAAAGTACTTCTCACACGTGATGAACAAGTGGACGTATTCCTTGCAAGAAACAGAGGACCAATGACCTTGGAACCGGCAAAATCCAAAAATTTCGAGTTGCTTCCTGGCTCACTCGACGATGAAATTTGGAGTAAATAGCATAAAACTACCACTTTTCGTCTTATGGTTCCAAAAAACCACCAATTTTTTGTTTGTGACTGATACCTACCACTTTTCTCGTCGGCTGTCTCAAAAAACCCAAATCGCCTGTTGCTAGCGTTTTAAACCGTTTTCTGACGGTTCGGGCCCGCCTGTCAGGCCACGTCAGCGCCGCGCGTTTGTTTGACCGTTAACTGACATGTGGGGCCCACATGTCAGTGTCCCTTCCTCATAAAAAAGCAAGCAGATCCCTGCAAACATTTAAGAAACGCAATCGGGTCCCTGTGGCGCCGTGGCCGTGATCCCGCAGCGAAGCTCGCCGACCAGCAGCCGCCGTGACGAGCTCGCCGGCCAGCAGCCATGGTGCCAACGCGGAGGGGCGGTGAGGTCCCTCATGCGCCTGGCGGCGGGCGCGTCGTCCTCGGAGTCGTTGGGCGTCTTGCGCTTCCTGGGCGGCGGCGGCGGCGGGCAGGAGGGGGGCGGTGCCCTGGGGCGGAGGCGGAGGCGGGCCCGCTCGATGTCGAGGGCCTGGAGCACGGCGTCCTCCTTGCGGGCGTTCCTGGCGGCGCTGGCCCTGCGGCGGCGCGCCGCCTGCTCCTCGGCCCTGCGGATGAGGTCCTCCAGGTCCGCCTCCCCGCATCGGAAGGGCTTCACGCGCTTGCTCCTCTCCAGGTTGCACCACTCGCTGCAAGGAAGGGAGGAAGGGTGAGGCGGAGGCGGAGAGCGGAGGAGGAAGAAGGGAGGAGGGAGGAGGGCGGCGTACACGAAGGCGGGGCCGTCGCGGCAGCCGAGGAGCAGGATGGGGGTGGCCGGCGAGCGGGGCGGCGCCGGGCAGCCGTCGGGGAGCTCTAGGCGCGAGGCCACCCTGCCGGGCCACCACGACCCGTTGGGGCGGCGCACCCACACCAGCGGTGCTGGCCGGCGAGCTCGTCACGGCGGCTGCTGGTCGGCGAGTTTTCATTAGAGTTTCTTAAATGTTCACAGGGACCCGATTGCGTTTCTTAAATGTTTGCAGGGATCTGCTTGCTTTTTTATGAGAAAGGAACACTAACATGTGGGCCCCACATGTCAGTTAACGGTCAAACAAACGGTCAAAGTGACGGTTCATTTAGCTGTGGGCTCCACCTGTCATAAACCCGATTAATTTTTTTAGCAACGGGCATTTTGGGTTTTTTGAAACAGCCGATGCCGATTCTGGTAGTTATCAGTCACAAACAAATTTGTGATAGTTTTTTGGAACCATAGGACGAAAAGTGATAGTTTTATGCTATTTACTCTGAAATTTGAGAGCCCCGCCAGCGATCCGCGCCATCTCTCCCCGGATCAAGATCCTAACCGTCCATTCTTGTACGGGTCCAACAGTAGGTTGTACGCTCATCCCCTGTTAAATTCCCCTTCCCCGACCGGCCGACCCCGTCTCCCACCAACAGCAGCCGCCACCACCGCTACTCCTCCATCTCCAAATTCCAGTAGGCCGTGCTTGAAATGGATGTATTTCAAAACGGAGGTGTATTACTTACACGTGTAACTTATTGGCGGCTGTGCAAATTCCAGCCGGAAGTGAAACGATGGTCCCAGGTGTGTATTTTTTTACAAGGGTATTGAAAAGAGAAACGGTGATCCAAACAGGGCCTTAGAGAATCTCTAGCAGACCTCGTGTAATGCCCGACCCGCAAAATAACCGTCAAAATACGGGTTCACGTGAAAAATATTGCCCGATCAGACCCTGCAAACGCGTCAGACCCGTAAAAAATTTGCGAGGCACAGCAGAAGTTCGCCCTCAACCTTTAGATTCACGAGGTGGGAGGCCGACCTAAGCTCGCCCCCTATCTGCAGCAAGATTTGGCGCAAGGAAAATTTCCGCTCGGTCGTTCCCGCTTCCCACACCCTTCGCCGCCATGCTCGGCCTCCGCCCGCTCCGGTCCATTTTCCCCGGCCATTCTTCGCCGTCATGGAAGCCTCCCAGCCGCCCCCATCACCATGGATGTTGCGCACGCGCAATCCCCTACGGCAGATCTCGTCGCCGGCCATGTCGCCCATGCCGTCGCTCAAGGCATCACCGCGCCTGTCCGCAAGCGGCAGGGCAACGTGGTCGTGCAGGGCGAAAATCCGGCTAGCCCCGCCAGGAAGGCACGCGCGCCCGGCGCCGCCACCGCCGCCGTTGTGCGATCTGCCCGGCCGCCGCCGGAGAAGATGGGCAAGGTTTCGGACGTGAAGCGCAAGAAGGTTCCTATGAAAAGGCCGGCGGCTTCATCCTCTCCCTCCGCCCCGGCAAGAGGTACCCCGACGATGCTGTTCAACGGTGCTGCTTCCACCGCAAGTGAGGTGTTCGATGAAACGACCGGAAGGTATGCTTCTTCGATTCCTTCTACTTGCTTCGCTTTTCGCCATTGTGGTAGCTCGTGACTTGATGTCACTCACTGTAGCGGTGGTTCGAACGATGCCACTGCCGAGTTCGTCAACTTGTTGGACACCAACACCGTCGACATCGATCAAGCCCCGTTCGCTGATTTCAATTACAATGAAATGGAGGGTGGCATGGATGATCACGGTGGTGAAGATGAAGTGGAGGAGATAGACGAGGGGGTGTATGAGCAAGTGCAAGCAAAAAAAGGCGCGAGATCGAAGAACTACACGATGTTGGAAGACGAAATCTTGATCAAGGCTTGGAGTGCGATGTCTTTTGATGTTCAAGGACGAGGGATTGCACAAGGCGGCCATTGAGGAGAGAAGAGTCTATGCCGCGGAGACCAAAGCCATGGCCAAGCTTCGTGCTAAGACCAAAACTATGTTTTTATTTACGCGCGAACTATGTTTTATTCTTCGAATTTGAACTTAATTGTCAGAATCGCTGTCAAATTCTCTAATCAGAGGTTTTCGATTTGTGGACCGACGCGGGCTGCGGTCGAGCAGACCCCGCTTAGCCGACCTGTAAGCATTATACGGGTCGACATTATACGGGGTGTGCTAGAAATGCTCTTAGCTCCTCGAAGCAACCAATCATGTGCGGCCGCGGCAAGGGCGGAAAGGGCATGGGCAAGGGCGGCACCAAACATCATCGGAAGGTGCTCCGGGACAACACCTAGGGCATCACGAAGCCAGCCATCTGGCGGCTAGCGCGGCGGGGCGGCGTGAAGCACGTCTCGGGGCTTATCTACGAGGAGAGCCGCGGCGTGCTCAAGATCTTCCTGGAGAACGTCATCCGCGACGCCGTCACCTACACGGAGCACGCCCGCCGCAAGACCATCACCGCCATGGACGTCGTCTACGCGCTCAAGCGACAGGGCCGCACCCTCTACGGATTCGGCGGCTGATCTGCTGCTGCTGCTGCTCGGTTCAGTCTCTGCTATATGGTTTTCTTCTGAGTGCGTGCGTCGTTGTTCCATCGGTCTGTGTAGTCACTATAAGGCGATTGAATGTGAATGGAATGGGTTCAATGGAATCAGCGTTCTCGTGGCAGTATCTTGGCTGCATCTCGATATGTTACATCCAAATTCTTGTCAGCAATGAAGTTGGTGCACTGATTTTGGGAAAGAAAACTGCTCTTGTAATTTGAGTATATGGAGTGTAATCAGTGTTATATTTGGTTATGCAGAAACGTCTCTGAAGTCTGAAGTTAAGTTCCGTGGTTTTTTCCTAAGTCGTACTGAATCTACTAATTTGTGTTCTAAAACTCTTGAGATGGCAGAATTTTAGTTCAATCGAATGATTAAAGAATTGACAATTGGTCAAGATAAAAGTTGACAAACTTGTACTAATGTTTTTTTTTTAAATCTCACAATCATCTTGTGCTACTTTGTCAGCTGCTATTTTTTGCTACCGGTACATGTTTAATGTTTGGCGGAGTATCTAGTGAAAATCACTAATCAGTGAAAATCTAGAAACTTGTGACCTTGGACGTTGGATCACCGGCGGATGGTACAGATGAAAGGTGGGTTTGCTAACCAGCCACTTACGGGTATTTTTCAGATAACCCCTTGTCTTCCTCACGGGGCAGGAAATCTTTTGACGCCGCAGCCCATGAACGATTCGTCTTCGATCTGGCCTTGTCCATGGTCTTCCCCACCGGCCACCGCGACGGCCACCCCGCATGGCGCTGCTGCCGTCCCCCATCGCGACGACTGAAGGCGGAGTCGTCCCCCATGGCGCTGCCGCCGTGTGGATGCCACGGAGGCGTCCAGCGCGGACACAACCCACATCGGCGAAGTTTGAGATGAGGCGGCGAGAGCCGGCGGCGCGCTGATGAAGGCGTCCACTGCATCGAAGCTCGCCTCAGCGGGGAGGGCTTCCGCAAGCCATGGTGCCCAGGCTGCCCACGACGTTCGGCCCAGCCAGCAGGACTGCGTGGGCGGCGACGCGTGCACCGGCGACGCCGGCCGCGAAATGGGCTGTTGATCCTTCAAAGTTTGATTCTACAATGCCTCCTTCTACCTGATTTATCCAATTTTGTGTGCGAGTTTGTCATGGAGAGACAAAATTTCTGAATGCAATTTTGATGCTGTGAAGTGTTATCACTGAACGTGAGAGCATTGTTGATTCTCTTTATTTAGACTGGGTGGTTCTCCATTGCTGTATTCTGGGAATTTGTAGATGAAAAAAATTCTGAATATTAGCTTCTGAATGCTATGTATTGTTGAGCTCCATTGAGCTTGTTGGATGAAAATCTACACAGAATTCAGTGCAAGGGTGGTCTATCCATGCACTTATGTGGTGATCCTCAGCGCAGGAAGAAGCTTTGATCAGAAGAAACATTCTTAGTGGTTCTATCTAAAGTGTATGCATCTTATTTTTCGAAATAAAGTGAATGTATCAGTGAAGCTTTTGTTGGAGAAGAAACATATGCAGCACGTATATATGTTAAGGGTGATGGTTACAATGCAGGTTTGCTGAATTATTATTTCACAACTTTGCTTTGACAAAAATGACAAGATGTATGGAGCAAAACCGAAAAACAGAGGCATGATACATGAATGCCCAGTCTACAACTTCAAGTTGGCAAAATAAAACGAAAGACATGTCTCTCAAATCCTAATCCTGAAGCTCTCAACGGTAGTACAATATCCAATGATACAGAATGTGGTCATCCAAGCAAAATATGGGCAAACAGAATTTTGAAATCATGCAAGGCATGGACTTCTTGTCCTACACCAAATCATACAATCTGGAGTTCTTCTCCTCGATCTGTTAAAAGTAACAGCCACAGTGCATGTACAGCTACAAATCTGACAAACTACGATTTCTTAACAGAAAATATTGTGGAGCTTCAAATGATTGCAGAAACTCTCAACAGGACGCTCAAGCTCTCTTTGTTTTAGAGGATACAAAAAAAATCTCAACCTCTCAAAAGCTCAAAACATAATGCTAGGGCGTCCAGTACAGGGGCCGGTGCAGGGCTAGGTCTGAGGCAAGGGGCATGAGAGAGGACGGAAGAGTGAGGGCGTCGACGGCGACGAGGGCCGGTGCAGGTCTACGAGAAGGTGGGGCCATGGGATAGGAAGGAGCAGCGACGGCGTTATCATCACCTCCGGCGGCGGGCGAGGGCTTACAGCCGGCGGCGCCATCTTCGCACGAGAGATCGAAGACGAATCGTTCATGGGCTGCGGCGTCAAAAGATTTCCTGCCCCTGAGTAAGACAAGGGGTTATCTGAAAAATACCCTTAACACTAGTAGGAAAAGGGGCTTTTACCCCGGTTCATAAGGGCCTTTAGTCCCGGTTCAGGAACCGGGACTAAAGGGTCGTTACTAATGCCCTAGCCCTTTAGTCCCGGTTCTTACACGAACCGGGACTAAAGGCCGTCCACGTGGCCGGTGCGGGGAGCCCAGGCAGGAGGGCCTTTGGTCCCGGTTGGTGCCACCAACCGGGACCAATAGGCATCCACGCGTCAGCACCTGGCAGGAGCTGAGGTTTTTGTTTTTTTTTTTGAAAGGGGGGGGGTTGGGGGTTTTGGGGGGTTAATTTAGGTTGTTATTAGGTAGCTATTAGAGAGAAGTGTCCTCTCTTATATCTCCGTGCTTGGTTTACCAACGCTACGTACTGCTATGCCTAAACATGGCTTAGATTGAAGTGAAGGCAACATGTGGTGCATGTCGAAAGTAATACTAATCCGGACTTGATCAAGTTTGGATTGTACTACTTTCGACACGCACCACATGCATGTTGCCTTCACTTCAATCCAATCCATATTCATTTCACCCGCTGATATATAATAACTCTTCATGCACGCATCATGCATCATCATATATAATAACAAGTCCTACTAATCATCATCATACAACTTCTACTCGTTATTAATAACAAGTCATACGATCATCATCCTCACAGTCATCGAACCAACCCTACTTAATTGTTCTTAGCACATGATCATCAGTATTAGGTAGGACCGAAATACCCTCTTTAAGGTAAAATAGCATAAAACAATATAGACCCTGACTCTCCATTATGGAGAATGGAGATCATCCTGTCTCCAATTCTTGCGCCTCGCTTCCTTTTGCTTCCAAGAAGCTCCTTGCGACTGTCCATACATTTTTTCCATTCTTTGATTTGCATGTCTCCACTTCTTTTAGAAATCCGGTATGGACAGTTGAGATTCGTAGGATGACCTGGTTGTATATTCAAAACATCAAGCCTACCATTCTGATACATCAAATGAGGCACACAATCCTCTGAGATTATCTGTTGAAAAACATAGTAATAACTTCATAGTTAGCAATGATAATGCACTAGTTTTAGAACTATGCAAAATATGCACGGATGTCGTAATAGTAAGAAATCTTACCAGGGTATCTCCATAGTAGTTACCGTAGTTCAACACGTGCACTAGTGGCACGTATGGAGGACCATAATGATGAGGAGTTTGATTGTAGATATTGTAATTCTCAATATCAGTACAAAATCCGACCAGATGAGTTTTCTCCTTATAAGTTAACTCAGAGCCATCGGTGTAGTAGGTTCTGTCTACCATGTTCCGCACATTGTTTGAACAATCAAAATAAGCTGTCAATGAAAATAAGCTGTCAACTATTTTGAAATGAACAATATAAATTAGCTAATAACTATGTTTGAGAAACTCACATAGCGGTAGAATTGGAGGCGTATCAACAAGGACCCAAATGTCCATATTGTCTTGCTCGATGTCAGGATCACCAAGATCCATGGTGACAAGCATACCCTCATCAAAACCATACATCTTGCAAAATGCTTCCCAATTTTTGCAACCAAAATGGGTTACGCTCTCAGAATTATACAGCTTTACTTCAAAATCTATATCATGATGGGTCCTTAGGTGAATTTTCTTTGTTTCCATACTTTCATGGTCTTCAAAACCCATCCTCTCCAAGACGTAGCGTCTTGCATGGCATGGGATAAGCTAGCCGAATTGTAAAAGATGAAAAGTACACGTTGAAATAGTTGAAGTCGTGCTTAATTACGAAAAAATAACACTTGTCGTCGTTGCGTACCGTTTCAACATCGAACGTCTCCTCCAGCTTAATACTGAAGCGCCGATCTTCGTCCAGGTGAGGCCTGTCGCACTGACCTCGGTCGTCGTGGCACCAGTCGCACTCCCCCGGGAGACTTTCGTCGTCCGAGTACGACATTTCCTATGTTCATATA
Source organism: Aegilops tauschii subsp. strangulata (assembly GCF_002575655.3). Lineage (NCBI taxonomy): Eukaryota > Viridiplantae > Streptophyta > Magnoliopsida > Poales > Poaceae > Aegilops > Aegilops tauschii. Next base: position 50,904,363 of record NC_053040.3, on the reverse strand, counting down.
TAGTTCAAATATTAAACATCTACAATTAAATATATGTACTAAAAAACCTAAGTTAGATCATTATTATTCATCACGGGTTGACTATCGGTTTGTCGAGTCTTTTCTTGAAAACTCTCAGCTCACGTGGTGTATACATTCGACCGTTGGTGATGGTCGCTCCTCCCTTTGTCCCCGTGTGCATTACACCAAAATGTCTAGCTAGCACACGGGAACAAAGGAGAAGCGACCCCCACGACAACAGTCGGGATTTTTCGTCCTCTCATATATATATGGTGGAACTCTCCCTCACTGATTCCTCTCTGACATTTGCGACCGTCGGTGATGGTAGCTCCTCCTTTCGTTCTCGAGTGCATTACACCAAATTGTCTAGCACACGGGAACGAAGGAGAAGCTACCCCCACGACAACAGTCGGGATTCTTCGTCCTCTCATATATGGTGGAGACTCGACAGACTTACAGTCAACCCGAAATATCGTTTAATTATCTTTCTAAAAGAGGATTTGGCTGGTGTCACCTCGATGTCGGAGGGGGCGGTGACGGGGACGACGGCGGGGATGATGGAGGGGCCGGGGGGGCTCCTAGATTTCTGCGAAAACAAAAACCCTATAAGCTATCAACTAATCATAGTGCTCTCCAATTTTAGCATTCAAAGTAGGATCGGAGTAGTTTTCCGCTTTGAGCATTCAATAAGAAAAATCAAATCACAAAATAAAGTAGTATTCAAATTAGGATGCATTCAATTATAAGCAAAACTACATCATCTCCATGCGTCCGTACATCGCCGAATATTATCACTAATACACCTCGAATACTATCATACATATAGCATCGCTAGTACAGCTAGAACAGTAGCGCCCGACGGGTATCGGCGCGGGCGGTGGACACCCAAAGGGACGGAACCATCACAGGATCATAGCTCCAGTGAGATCCCTGAAGAACCTGCCAGGTATTGTCGAACCTGCTCTCCAACGCAACCATGTAGCGACGGACGTGCTGGTCCTCCTCGCTGACACGGTGACGTACCACCTCCGCGGTGTCCGGAAGCCTCGGCACCGTCACTGGCCCACGCGAGCGCCACCAAACAAGGATCGGGTCAACGACGGGCTGGTTCCTCACCAACCTATGCCCACCGGAAGGTAGCACCTCCCAAAACCAGCCCGGCGGAGCCCAGTCCCGGACATGGCCCCTCTGATGAAGCCGGCCTCCTCCGCCGAGTCGACGACGAGGATGCGGGATAGGCATCGTCGACGTCGATGCGGGATAATTGCTTTAACTAAAAAACAAACTAGTTCTATTAATTTCCTTACTATAAATAGAATAAAGTAGTACTTACTACAAATAAACTAGCTAGTTTAACTAGTTCTATTATTTTTCTAACTAATTCTATTAAACACTTTCTAAGTAGTACTTACTAAAAGTTATCGGGGAGGGGGGTACATATATCGACAACGACATACCCGATAAAAAATAAGAAGAGGAAGAAGACAAAAAAAGGAGAAGAAGAAAGGAATAGAGGAGGAGATCGAAGAAAAAAAAAGAAAAAAAGAGGAGAAGAAGAAAAAAATAGAATAATATATTATTCTATTTCTTCTTCTTCTCCTCTATTTCTTCTTCTTCTACTCTTTTTTTCTTCTTTTTCATCTTCTTATTTATTTCTCCTCTACTTCCTCTCCTCTTCTTCTTATTCTTCTTCTTCTTCTCCTTCTTCCTCTTCTTATTTTCCTTTTTTCTCTCCTTCTTTTTCTTCTAAATATGAACATACATAAATGACTTCTAAATATGAAAAATCTAAACTACACATCTAAATTAATACATCTAAATTACAACAACTAAATTAACTACACATCCAAATTAATACAACTAAATTACAAATCTAAATTAAACTACGTACAGTACTATAGCTAGGGGGCGCGGCGGCAGCGGCGGCGGCCATTACAGGGAGGAGCAGGAGGGGATCGGGGCGGCGCTCACAGGGTGGCGGAGGGCGACGGCGACCGCGGCGGGCCGGGGGCGGAGGGCGGCGACGGTGACGTATACGGGGCGACGGCTCGGGGGCGCGCGGCGGAGGCCGGCGGCGACGGCGGTGGGGGGGGGGGGGCGGAGGACGACGGCGACGGGCGATGGCGTGGGCTCGGGGGCACGGGCAACGGCGACGACGACGGGGCAGCCTGGCGACGTAGATCGAGCTCGCGGCGTCGTCGGGCGGGGGGACACTGGCGATGGAAATCAGAAAATTTCCAAAGTGCTACTTATATAGCAAAGGCTTTGGTCCCGGTTGGTGGCTCCAACCGGAACCAATACCCACCCTTTGGTCCCGGTTGGTGCCACCAACCTGGACTAAAGGCCTCTTTTCACCAGCGCAAAGGGCGGGAAGCAGAGGGCTTTGGTCCCGGTTGGTGGCACCAACCGGGACCAAAGGGGAGCATTGGTTCCGGTTGGAGCCACCAACCGGGACTAATGTGCTGGCGCGGTGCGGTGGGAAGTTTAGTCCCACCTTGCTAGCTGAGAGAGCTCAGCACCTGTTTATAAGCTGCGCTGCAGCTCAGGTGCTGAGCTCCTCTCTAATATGCACGCATTATACATGCCTACCTTTGTCATTGCCATGTTGGGCCTATTGGGCCTGCGGGCCTGCATCCTGGCCCATGTGCAGATGGGTTTCTAGTCGTATGCAGGCTGTATGGCCCATTAGGCGGCATTTTTTTATTTTTTCCAGTATTTTTTGTTTTTTGAATTATTTATTTTCTTTTGATTTTTGCTTTATTTTTTATTCTTTTTGCTTTTAGCTCAGAATAATTATAAACTTTCTGTTAATCCATTAGTTTCCAAATTTGAATAGTTTAAATTTCATCCGGAAACTCGTGTGTTACAAAGGGATTTTATTTTTTAAACCTAATTTGAACTCCTGACTTTTTGTGTGTTCAAAATGCACCATTCAAAGCCACATCATCATTTTTCAATCCTTTCTGACTTCATTTATTATTTTTCACGCATTTACTAATTATTTTGAGCTATAAGACCCTAAAATTGAAAAGCATTTCAAATGAACTCTGAAAAGGTTGAAAGTTGGCATGATATCATCATTTCATCCACATAGCATGTGCAAGAAAAAGTTGAGAGGGTTACGGCAAAAACTGGATGCACTTCGTGTACAAAACGGACAATCTCTTTCAAAGTATCAGGATTTCATCCGGAAACTCGTGTGTTACAAAGGGATTTCATTTTTTAAACCTAATTTGAACTCCTGACTTTTTGTGTGTTCAAAATGCACCATTCAAAGCCACATCATCATTTGTTAATCCTTTCTGACTTCATTTGTTATTTTTCATGCATTTACTAATTATTTTGAGCTATAAGACCCTAAAATTGAAAAGCATTTCAAATGAACTCTGAAAAGGTTGAAAGTTGGCATGATATCATCATTTCATCCACATAGCATGTGCAAGATAGTTGAGAGGGTTACGGCAAAAACTGGATGCACTTCGTGTACAAAACGGACAATCTCTTTCAAAGTATCAGGATTTCATCCGGAAACTCGTGTGTTACAAAGGGATTTCATTTTTTAAACCTAATTTGAACTCCTGACTTTTTGTGTGTTCAAAATGCACCATTCAAAGCCACATCATCATTTGTTAATCCTTTCTGACTTCATTTGTTATTTTTCATGCATTTACTAATTATTTTGAGCTATAAGACCCTAAAATTGAAAAGCATTTCAAATGAACTCTGAAAAGTTTGAAAGTTGGCATGATATCATCATTTCATCCACATAGCATGTGCAAGATAGTTGAGAGGGTTACGGCAAAAACTGGATGCACTTCGTGTACAAAACGGACAATCTCTTTCAAAGTATCAGGATTTCATCCGGAAACTCGTCTGTTACAAAGGGATTTCATTTTTTAAAACTTATTTGAACTCCTGACTTTTTGTGTGTTCAAAATGCACCATTCAAAGCCACATCATCATTTGTCAATCCTTTCTGACTTCATTTGTTATTTTTCATGCATTTACTAATTATTTTGAGCTATAAGACCCTAAAATTGAAAAGCATTTCAAATAAACTCTGAAAAGTTTGAAAGTTGGCATGATATCATCATTTCATCCACATAGCATGTGCAAGAAAGTTGAGAGGGTTACGGCAAAAACTGGATGCACTTCGTGTACAAAACGGACAATCTCTTTCAAAGTATCAGGATTTCATCCGGAAACTCGTCTGTTACAAAGGGATTTCATTTTTTAAAACTTATTTGAACTCCTGACTTTTTGTGTGTTCAAAATGCACCATTCAAATCCACATCATCATTTGTCAATCCTTTCTGACTTCATTTGTTATTTTTCATGCATTTACTAATTATTTTGAGCTATAAGACCCTAAAATTGAAAAGCATTTCAAATGAACTCTGAAAAGTTTGAAAGTTGGCATGATATCATCATTTCATCCACATAGCATGTGCAAGAAAGTTGAGAGGGTTACGGCAAAAACTGGATGCACTTCGTGTACAAAACGGACAATCTCTTTCAAAGTATCAGGATTTCATCCGAAAACTCGTCTGTTACAAAGGGATTTCATTTTTTAAAACTTATTTAAACTCCTGACTTTTTGTGTGTTCAAAATGCACCATTCAAAGCCACATCATCATTTGTCAATCCTTTCTGACTTCATTTGTTATTTTTCATGCATTTACTAATTATTTTGAGCTATAAGACCCTAAAATTGAAAAGCATTTCAAATGAACTCTGAAAAGGTTTTCTTTCTACTTACAACAAAAAACTTATTTATTTTATTTCTAATTACTTATGTCTTTTACTTTAATTATTTTATTTTTATTTATTTTACTGCTGCTATTTTTATTTATTTTACTTGCTGCTATTTTTACTTAATTAATTAAGGTTTATTTATTGTAGTTACTATAGTTTATTTTATTTTATTTTATTAAGGTTTATTTAGTTTTATTTATTTTATTAAGGTTTATTTATTTTATAAATATAAAAAATGAACATAGATGCACTTATAGAGAAAATTCAACCTAAATTCATACTAAATTTCTATGAAATTTACTATGAATTTAAGTCAAATTTCCTGTATAAGGGCATCTATTTTCACTTTAAAGCTCAACAAGGCATAGAGGGACGGGCTTATAAACTGGTGTGAGCGCCCTTCGGTTGGCGAGGTGGGACTAAACACTGGCCGCAACTAGGACCAGCCCTTTAGTCCCGGTTTGTGGTATGAACCGGGACTAAAGGGTGGTGGGCCAGGAGCGTGGCCCATTGGTCCCGGTTTGTACCACCAACCGGGAACAAAGGGTCCATACGAACCGGGACCAATGCCCACGAGGCCCCGGCCGGCCCCCTGGGCTCACGAACCGGGACCAATGCTCACATTAGTCCCGGTTCGTGACTGAACCGGGGCTAATGTGAAAACTGCCCTGTGACCTAAGCCCTGTTTTCTACTAGTGTAAGTGGCTGGTTAGCAAACCCGCCTTTCATCTGTACCATCCGCCAGTGATCCAACGCCCATGATTACAAGTTTCCAGATTTTCACTGATTAGTGATTTTCACTAGATACTCCGCCTTAATGTTTACCTCTTCTCTTTTTTCTGGAGTTGGTGTTTTCCTCTTCTTTGATGAGGTGTAGCCAAGGCTTCCATGGGTTGGCTAAAATTTGAGTTTCAATCCTTTTATGATTGATCTTAAATGGAATTTCTCGCTTCCTCACAAAAAGAGACAATTAGATTTTGATTCAGGTAAGGATAGTCCAAATTAAAGTTAAGCTAACATTATTTTGGATACGGCTCTACTTCATCCGTCGGGGTTTATTAGACCCACTCTTATTTTTGTCAAATTTTGACCATTTACTAGACTAACAAAATCCAAAATACATGCTACAAAAGGTATTTTTATTGGATTTGTATTGGAAAGAGGTTTCTAATGGCATAATTTTTGCCAGATAATTTTATTAATTAAATATATGGTCAAACTTTAGCAAAATAAAGAGGAGGCCTAATAAACCCGGGCGAGGTAGTACCTCTTAAGACATAAAGTATCTCGATTAATCCGGGTCGATGCAGAGGCCGAGGGCCTTTTCTCCTTTTCAAATAAAAAAATCGACGGAAAAAAAGACAATGCTTTTTGTCTATTATGAACTGAACACGTAAATCATAGGGGAAACAAAATGGTATTATTGGTTTAATAAAATCTGAATACCTTAATATAATTTACATAAAACAGAAAAAAAAATTGTACAGAAAAGTTCGCGCTCAGAGTCTATGGATCATTTTAATGCTCAACTTAGTTGTTCATGTATACAGATGAAATGTTCACGCGGCTTCGAAAATCCGTCTCCTGAAATTAAAATGTAGGAGTCACAACAATAGCATTTCTCTTCGAATTTAGTAGCACCAAACAAACGATCCGTCCATGCTGAAACAACGACCTTGTCACATTACAACACATACAATGACACAAAGCAGCAAAAGAAAAGCACGGCTTATACTGCCAACTAGACCATCGAGACCCCGATTGATTCTCTACTTTATTACGGGACACACAAGAACAAGTACTGACAAACGTGAACAAGTACACTGACTGACGAAGATGATCTAGCAACCGTACTACCGTAGCTAGCATCGGACCTCGCGGCGCCGGCCGGGCCGAGCGAGCACGGCTAGCAGACCCTCTTGCAGAAGCACTTGCGCGCGAAGGAGTCGAGCTTGCACTCGCCGCCGGGGAAGTTCTCGGTGCGGCAGATGCTGGCGCAGTTGCTGCTGCTGAGGCACGCGCCCTTGAACTTGTGGCTCTTGGACAGGCAGTCCCGCGCCTCCGCCACCTTCCTCGTCGGCGTCCCCATCTCTGCATGCAGTGCACATGAATGAATAAAATCACGGTGACAAATTAGGCATCATCCACAGCTCGCTCGCTGACGCTGGGAAGAGCGGGATTGGGCGGGAGTGGGACGTGCCTGTGGCGACGAGGAGGACGAGCAGGAGGAGGGCGGATGCGGCCATGCGACCAGAGAGCAACATCGATCTGCTTTCTGCTAGCCTGCTACCGGGGGGCTGTGTGTAAAGCTAGCGAAGCGAATGGAGGAGAATGGACACAAGTAAGATGCAGAGAATGGGCTGGGCTGGTGTGGTTTATATAGGCGGAGCAGAGCGACGTGGGTTAGATTAGTGTGGGTGTTTAAGTCGTGGGCTTAGCAGCATTCACAGGAGCAGAGCAGTGGCCTCACGGGCTGGATTAACTTACTGATGCTCAACTAGCTCACGGGCTGGTCAGGCAGGCCGAGGGCCTACCAGAGCATGCAGTGCCCTCTTGAAGGAATTTCCGACGAAATCGGTGGCTGTGCAACATTCAAAAAAAAAAAAAAATCGGTGGCTGTGGAGCGGACATCAAGGTCGGACGCAAAACTCATGATCACGAGCCTGGCATATGCTGGAATGATTGGTTTCTCCCAACCTTTTCCCTGCGTGCCTAGTCATTTCAGTACGACGGGAGGCAGAGCCGTACGTACGTACACATGCGAACGACGAGGGCGCGTGGATCTCGTGGATCACGAGGACGATCGGCAAGACGTAATGTTTCTAGTGCCAGCTCTTCAACCTTCTGGCCAAATCCGGACAATCAAGTTTCGCACATCAGTTAAGCCAACCAAGCACACGTTCATTTTGAGTCTTATCATGAGATGCAATATAGTCGGGACTGTACGTAAACACATACTCCCTCCGTAAACTAATATAAAAGCGTTTAGATCACTAAAGTAGTGATCTAAGCGCTCTTATATTAGTTTACAGAGAGAGTATAATAACTACTACTACACGACAATCCATCTTCGGTCATAGCATTGGAGAACTACATGACTAGATAATATCTCACACGCCGTTGTGAAAATTGGTTGCAATATATTATTTTTATAAGATTTGATTGTGTGAAATTTGAGGATGAGAACGGAGACAAAATACATATGATTTTCTGTATTTGATTACTATATAGCTGTAAAATGTTGATAGAATATAGAACTAGTATTTTTCATGCATATTGAGAGAAATAAAAATAGTGGGGCTGATGAAGTGCGACGTGTCATGTTGAGAGAAATAGTATAAGTAACATTTTCCATGGATGTTTTGAGAGAAATAAAAATAGTGGTGTGGATGAGGCGGCATGTGTGCATGTTGAGATAAATAGAAATAGTGGGATCATTTTCCTGTTGTCTTGCTGCACTACCAGGTCTTTCTGATCCCACGCGCCCCACTGCCCTGCGACGGCGAAACCGACGGCGACAACCCGTTGCTCGAATCGGAGTGGCCCCCTGCGTCATACTTCATCCATGTGTTCTCGTCGGTGACTCGGCGATGGGAGAAGACAACCTTCCTTCGGGAAGGGGAGGCTGCAGGGATCGTCGCCAACATGCAGTGGAATTTGTGGTATGATCACTATCGTTATCAGTATATAGTTATCATGCCGTCTACCAGCACCAGCAAAGCGCGCTCTACATCCATTGCCGGCATGGCTATCTTACCAGGTACCGTAGTAGCTCCCTCCTCAGTTGTCATTCTCTTTCAACAAATGCGATGGGTATACCACGATGATCCACTCGTGCTGTTATTAATCTACTTTATCCTAATGTTTATGTTTGTAGAATGTCCTTGTCAAATCACACATACAGAGTAATTAAACTACCAGGTGCCAGTGAATTGATGGGATACCCCAATAACCAGCATCTCGGGAGATCGTTGAGAGGGGTGTATTATGCAATACTTGATGACCGAAATCGACTTCAGGTTTGGTATCTCAGTGAATCATGCGGTCGAATAGAATGGATATTAAAACATGATACATGTCTTAAGACCTTTGAACATGATGACTATGCTCAACAAGTGGGCAGACAATGGATCTTACAAGATGTTAACTACCGTAAGTGGTGCTCTGAAGATCCCGAGAATCACAAAGCGACCATGGAAGAGAAATATGATTGGAACTCTGATGAGGATAACGTTATTGACACTGAAAACGTCGTTGAAGAGGCTGAAGACGTCGATGAAGATTATTTCCTCCTTGGGTTTCATCCTTACAAGGAGGTTGTCTTCTTGATTTCATCTGCAATAACAACCAGAGGACTGGCCTATGACTGGAGTATCTCAAAATTTCAGGACCTGGGCAGTTCAAGGCCATGGATGGGAGCAGTTTACGATGAACCACCATATGGAAAGACAGACGCATCTTTCCCGTACACGCCTTGCTGGATGGGCGAGTTTCCTGGAAATGAATTAGAATCTCTATTTGAAGACGAGAAGCTATATAGGGAAAAGTTGGAACAAGAAGCTCAACTTAAGGACGAATCCAACTGTACCTACATGGGCGAGTATGAGCTGCGCAAGCACTGCGGGCGCGCCAAGAGGGTGAAGGACTCTGCCGCCAAGGTTCGTCGCAAACGCCACATCGCGGCTCGGCAGGAACCCACGGTCACCATCATGAACTGCAAGGCGATTCTCACCGGGGAAACAAAGTTCAACCTTGGCAAGGCCACCATATAGCTAGTCACTGCCATCGTTGGATCCTACCTACTTGATTAGTTTCCTGGAAACAAAGATGAGTAGGTACTTGCAAATCAGATGCCCTAATCGTTCGCCAGGTTCATTTATTATGCCTTACTTATCTATTTATGCTCAGCGTCGGAGCCTTGTCTTGGTACTCTGCACAATTCGGTTTGCCTTATAGACTATGTGACTTTGTTATTCCCGTCTATGTGACTTTATCATTCCCAATTTTTTATTTTTTTTGAAACAAGGCAAAGAAAGCTAACAATGTCCACCAGTAATTTTGAAGGATCCCTCAGCGTATATGTATGCATATATACTGATATACACATACATAAAAAATAAAATATTTTTTGACAGCAAAACGACTTTATTTCTCATATAATAGATAGGTCATTTTCAAAGGTGGGAAATAAAATAAGGGATAGAAACGTCCCAAAAGCTAGGGGATCTAGAATTATATCAATGTTTAGCTAAGCCATCTGCTGCAGTGTTTGCTTCTCTGAAGCAATGTGTGAACTGAACTTTTGCAAAATCCCGTATCAAGTTTTGCACTCTGCTATTCAAATTATTCAAGCTGTTTTTTTCATTAGTATTTTGATCCAGACTGGTAGAACGTTAAGCGTTGTAAAAGTACTAAACAGTCATGATACATACATAAAACCACATTTGGCGCTGAAGTTAGTGGGATGTTTTGTAATACAAATAGTAGCTCCCAGTAGTAAAAGTGATTTTAATATCTATAGGTGATGATGCTGCCACTTCTAACATGTTTGTCTAGGATTAGAAGTATATTACTGTCATCTTTGCCAATTATCAGGTATTTATTTTAGAAATTAGAATCAAATCATTGTGTTCTTGCGAATCTTGCTTCATGTCTGATTTCCTTCGCGGCATACCAAGCCCAGGGACTGCCATACCCAGCTCAGCGTCTGCCATGCATCTGCCTTCCTATTTGGTCAAGAACGCAAACAAGTTTAGGTTCTTGCTTCCTGGTGGGTGCCTGCGATCAGGTTTACGAAACCACAAACTGTTTAATCACTCGTAGATGTGATGCCGCTGTTTCAAAATGTGCAAATTTTCCGCTGCCTGTCCTCGATGTGCGGCAGGGCCCGAAGACCGGGCCCACCTCTTCTTTCACTGTCCAGCGGCTCGTGCAGTTTGGGATGCCATTGGCCTCCAACCATGCTCCTCCCCCATTGCGGACCTCTGGGCCTCTCATGGACATCCGGGTCTCCCTATGTCTCTGTGACCTTTTATTCTCCTGCTTATCATCTAGAAAATTTGGGATGCTCGAAATGCCAAAACTTTTAGAAACGTTCTTGTTGCTTCCGTTGATGTAATTAGGGGTATCATTGTGGACCTCACTTTGTGGTCTCACCGCCTTAGGAAGGTGGAAGACAAAATTCACGCCGGTCTGTGGCGAGACTTCTTTACTTCTCGCCTTGTCTAGTTTGTAAAAACAAAAACAAAAAATAAAAATTTATTCAGGTGGGGAGCCTTTCCCTCATGATAGTTTCAACAAAAATGTGCAAATGAGCCGGTGTATTTACCGATGTGAAACAGTGTTACTTTGGATAGGATATATAGTTTACCTATGTTTGTTTGAGCAGCTAACTGTATATGGGAACTTTCACCTTGTTTTTGTACGTAGTGAACTAGTGATGATGGCTCTCATGGGTAACTCAGCGCGAGCATTCACATCCAGTGAGTGAAAAAAGGTTTAACTAAACGGCAATAGAAATTTTGAAAACTCTTCCTGTATTATGTCCGGTTCTTTCTTTTTCTTGAACGCTTGCAAAACCTTCGGCACAGCAAAATTTTCCAATGACGCAAATAAATAATAGTCAATTCATGGTCTTTCATCTGTTAAAAAAATCCGTGGTCTTTCCCAATAATAAATAAATAATTTTGTACAACATGTGTAAATGGTGTCAATTAGCTATTTTCGTTTATAGGAATAGGACTTTATTCACTGTATGATAGCAACGTTATTTACAAGTTGTGATGAAATAAAGTTCGGGGATTTGAATTGCAAAAAGATGATGTTCTAGAATGGAAAGTAGCCTTTGCTCGGCTATCAGCAACATGATTAGGGCTATAGAGTCCTAAGCGATCTATGGTGATTGGAGGAGTCCAATGTCGGTCCGGTCTCCTTGACTTGTATGACACAAATGCCGATATCCTTCTTCTTGGAGAGCCCATAAGCCAGGCTAGAGTTTGGGGCCCAATATTAGCATGGGGGGCCTACGTCGGCCTGATGGGTTGAGTTACGGTGTCCAGTGGCACCCCTGGACCATGGCACCGTACTTGCTGAAATTGATCATGGGCACGATGGCGTTGGAGAACATGTCCATGATCGCCTTCATCCAAGTCGTTGCCTCGACGCTAGCTCTCGTGATGATGAGCGTGTCATCCTGTATTGACTCAGGGGACATGAGGCGTCGTCAGCTAGGGGCTGTCGGGGTAGTGGATCCCGCGCAATGAACCGATGGAGAATGTCTGTGACGAGAAGGAAGAGGTAGGGAAGGATCGGTCGTATTGTTGCAGGCCCCTCTTGCAGCTAATTCGTTTGTAATTCAACATGTTAACAGAGCTGCCAATCTCCCAGCCCAATTGTGTGCGGAGCATTCTTGCTCGCTTCAGCAGAGTGGGGGTTGACCTAACTTAGCTCCTTCCTTCTTGGTCAGTAGCCTCATGGGTGATGACTCCATGACCATCGTTATTTAATAAAATGCTCTCAATTTCCGCAACAAAAAAGCAGACAAAAAATAGATGAGCCAAAATACAATATATCATCTGAGTTATACATTATCCGAGGTTCACACCTCGTTCTAGTTGTGAAACTTTGGGGCTGGCACCAGAGTCGCTTGATCACACTTGCCAATCAAGATATTCAATAACACAGAAGAACTCATTGCACAATCATGATTAGCATACCAACGAACACAACATGTACGGGGAGAAACTCCAAGCTCTTGGTCATTAATCTTTAGTGGATTTGTGTACAAGCTCAAGTGAGCTACTCGACACCCTTGTGTTTTTATTTATTTATCAAACTCTCCCAAAGGAGACCATATATAGCCATCCATTCCTTAGCCCATAAGAAATCTTGCTTCATAAGTTTGCTACACTCCTTAGTCACCAAGTTACTTCATCTCTCAAAGTTTATCTATGAGATATCCGGGAGCGGAAGGAACTTGCATCGCAAGTTTCTTAGTAGTGAAGCAAACTTGCATGACAAGTTTTTTAGTAGTGAAATTTGCTTGTAGGGTAAGCTTGCTTAGCGGAGAAGGAAACTTGTATGGCAAGCTAGCTTAGCCAAGAAAACTTGTATGGTCATCTGTATCTAGACAGGGGTGGAGCTGGAGCTAAAGTTACCCTGATGCACCCCTTTAACAGTATCCCTTTAACATCGCATAAATTTTAAATCGATAATGTTCCAAATTAGAAATAAGAGTATGTTTTATAACTTTTCGTTTAGATTATCAGATTTAATAGAAGACAATCGTATAAATACGAAAAGGTAACAATTATGCTTACTACAATAATAAAACAAAGGACTGGATTACTTGCAAAAGGAGTCCTGCATTTCCAAATTCAAAAATACATCATGTCGTCATCTAAGACCACGGGTCTGTAACCTACATGATGACTTAATTTTTTCAAGAAAAACGTAGAGGAATGTACAAATGAAATTAATTAAATATATTTACATTACCTTTTAGTACATTTTGCCCACAACTTATGTTTCTTGGAGCAGATATCATGATGGTTTTCTCTTGAGATATAAGAAGCTTGCCCATAGTATACCTGCATTTGAAAAATAAAAATTATACATGAGACGCGGAAATAACCTAAGCGAATAAAGTACACCATAATTCTATATATTTTTTGATCAATACATGAGAGTTCCAGTTGTGAAACTTTGGCGCTGACACAAGAGTCGCTTGACCACACTTGCCAATTATGACATTCAATAACACAAAAGAACCCATTGCACAATCATGATTAGCAGATCAATGAACACAACATATACTGGGAGAAACTTGGGAGATCTTGGTCATTAATCTTTAGTAGATTTGTGTACAAGATCAAGTAAGCTACTCGACACCCTTGTGTTTTTATTTATTTATCAAACGCTCCCAAAAAGGAGACCATATAAAGCCATCCATTCCTTAGCCCATAAGAAATCTTGCTTCATAAGTTTGCTACATTCCTTGGTCACCAAATTACTTCATCTCTCAAAGCTTATCTATGAGATATCTTGGAGCAGAAGGAGCTTGCATCACAAGTTTCCTTAGTAGTGAAGCAAACTTGCATGACAAGGTTTTTTAGTAGTGAAATTTGCTTGTAGGGTAAGCTTGCTTAGCGGAGAAGGAAACTTGTATGGCCAGCTAGCTTAGCCAAGAAAACTTGTATGGTCATCTGTATCTAGACAAAATGTGTCTAGATACATATGTATCTAGAGATGTATCTAGATAAATCTAAAACTATCTTTTTAGGACGAACGGATTATTGCTAAATGTTTGTATTACGGAATTAGCCGCATAATTACGAGTTATAACACGTGGTTTCAAACAGTTCCAAATATATTTCGCCATATTAAAAAAATCGTCAATTGGCGCGCATGCGTTCGTCCGTGTTAGGTATGACCAGGTCGCGCGTGGGTTTCTCTCAGCCGATGTATAAGTACAGCGTGAGACAGTAGGTGGAGAGGAATGTGTGATGTACAGCGTGACACAGCGAGAGTAGTACGAACTGTCTTCATACACGCTGAACCCCAAATCCCAGCTTCTTCTGCTCGTTCTCTAGCCCCCAATTCCAATCTAGATCTCAGGAGTGTGATCTCAAACCGAGATTGATCGACGATGGCATCGGAGCCGGTCGCGCTACCGGACGACGCGCTCGCGGAGGTTCTCCGGCGTCTCCCCCCGCACATCCTGGCCGAGGCCCGGCGGGTCTGCAAGGCGTGGCGCGACGCCGTCGACAACCGCCTGCGCGGCAGCATGCTTTCGCGCTCCGTGCACGGCATCTTCATCACCTTCACGGAGTGGCACTTCTCGTTCTCGGAGTTCTTCTTCCGCCCCTCGAGGGGCCCGGCGATCGACGGAGGGCTCTATTTCCTGCCGTACATGGGCGTCAAGGTCACGGACCACTGCGAGGGCCTTTTGCTTTGCCATGAGTCGAGCGACGATGCACTGCCGCGCCCGCGCGAGTACGTCGTCAACCCGGCCACCCGTCGGTGGGCGCGTTTGCCCAAACGCCCCTTGCCGCACATGCCAGGATTAGAATACACCGCCCACCTCGCGTTCGAGCCCGCCGTGTCACCGCACTACCAGGTCTTTCTGATCTCACGCGTACCATGGCGACTTCCAGCCGACGGCGAATCCGACGACGACAATCCGTTGCTCGAATTGGAATGGCCTCCCGTGTCATACCTCATCCATGTGTTCTCGTCGGTGACTCAGCGATGGGACGAGACGACCTTCCTTCGAGAAGGGGAGGCTGCCGGGATCGTCGCCGACATGCAGTCGAATTGGTGGTATGACCAGTCTCTTTATCGTGCCGTCTACTGGCAAAATGCACTCCACATCCATTGCCAACATGGCTATCTTACGAGGTATCGTACTAGCTCCCTCCTTGCTGGTCATTCTCCTTTAACAAATTGTATATACCACCATGATTCACTCATGTTTATATTAATCTACTTTATCCGATTTGTTTATGTCTGCAGGATGTCCTTGTCAGATCATACACACAGAGTAATTAAACTACCAGGTACCGGTGAATTGATAGCATATTCCTACCACCATCTCGGGAGGTCATCGCGAGGGGTGTATTGTGCAATACTTGATCGCTCGAATCGACTTCAGGTTTGGTACCTCAGTGAATCGTGCAGTCGAATAAAATGGGTGTTAAAACATGATACCTGTCTTAAGACCTTTGAGCATGACGACTATGCTCAACAATTGGGCAGACAATGGATCTTACAAAATGTTAACGTCCGTAAGGAGGGCCCTGAGCACAAAGCCCCAGTGGATGAGAAATATGACTATGACTGGAACTCTGACGAGGATAGCGTTCTTGACACTGAAGACATCGTTGAAGAGGTTGAAGACGTCCTTGAAGATGAAAACAACAAATATTATTTTTTCCTTGGATTTCATCCTTATAAAGAGGTTGTCTTCTTGAATTCATCAACATCCAGAGGACTAGCGTATGACTGGGTCAACTCAAAATTTCAGGACTTGGCTAGATCATGGACATGGCCAGTTTATGGATTATCATATGGAAAGATAGACGCATCTTTCCCATACACGCCTTGCTGGATAAGCAAGTTTCCTGGAAACGAATTAGAATCTCTACTTGAAGATGAGAAGCTATCTAGGAGAAAGTTGGAACAGGAATCTCAACTTAAGGAGGAATCCAACTTTACCTACATGGGTGAGTACGAGTTGCGCAAGCACTCTGGGCGCGCCAAGAGGGTCAAGGACTCCGCCGCCAAGGTTCGCAACAGCCGCCACATCATGGCTCGGTAGGAACCCATCGTCACAGACATGAAGTCTCGGGGCGACCAAATTCAGCCTTTGCAAGGCCACCATAGAACTTGTCACCGCCATAGTTGGATCCTACCTACTTGATTTGTTTTCTGGAAACAAAGATGAGTAGGTATATGTGCAAATCAGATACCGTAATGGTCGCCAACTTCATTTATCTTGCCTTATTTTTCTATGTCTATGTACTACCTTAATTTATAGTGTTGTTATTTTGGTTTGCCTTGTAAGACAATGTGACTTTGTTATTCCCGTTCTCGGGCTTTGTTTATTTAAACCCGAGTGTTTCTTGTGAAGTAGGCATGTGCAAGTAATTTTGGAAAATCAACTTGAAGATGACTCATGTCTGAGGCCCTGCGTTGTAACTTGTTGGCTCAATGGAAAACAATGTTTTATACCATTTTTGCGTATCTTGCATTTTATTGGAGAAAGCTAACATTGTCCAGCAGTAATTTTGAAGGACCCCACGGCATATTTATTTATATACATAAAAAGTGGAATGTGTACATTGTCACTGGGAATTATTCACATGCTGTTTCTTTTCAGTAGTATGTGAATCCAGACTGGCAAAATGTTACGCGTTGTGAAAGTAATTAACAGTCACATAAAAGCACGTTTGGCACTGAAGTTAGTGGGATGTTTTGTAATACAAATAGTAGCTCCCGGTAGTACTGCCACTTCTAGTGAACTACTGTATATATGTTCGTCTTGGTGTTCATTTGATGTAAGGTTGCGTTTGGGCGAAAATATGGGTCATTTCGACCATTCGTGTTGCAGCAATAACTAGAAATATATTACTTTCGTCTCGGGCAATAATTAGGTATCTATTTTAGAAATTAGAATAAAATCATTGTGTGCTTGCGAATCTTGCTTCATGTCTGATTCCTTCACGGCATGTACAGAAGCCGAAGGTTTAACCGACTGATAATGAACATGGTGCTCATCGCTGCTACAGTCCATCAGACTGATTTACGGTTGTAGCACTACGTTTTCTAGGCCGACGATTATGACGCCACATCAAAGAATGTCCGGCAATAATTTGGCAAAGGTTTTCTCAGGGTTTTCTAGGCCGGCGATTTGAGATTGTATTTCCTTTGTTATGTGACAGAAAATGTTCATGGCAAGCCTTCTTAATTGTACCGCTTTATTGCTCATTCTCTGCTCTCTTCTTGCATTACGCCTTTAGACTGAGGAGTACACCTTCAGGGACCTCTTCAAGAAGATGGGACCCATACCCAGCTCCGTGTCTACCATGCATCTGTTAGGAAAATAAGCCACGGCCATGGACATAGTCTGACTTGTGTCTAGGCTTAGTCCGACTAGTGTGTGGGCGCGTCTGTGTGTGTGGTGAGCTTGTCGGATGCGAGTCCGTGGCCGCGCCTAGTCCATGGCGAGTGCGCGTGCGTGCATGAGTCTGTTGGCGAAGAACCAGGAGGTGTGACTGCGTCGCCCGCGTCGGAGCGCGTGGGAGCGCGAGCGCGGGGGGGCTGGACGTGGCGAGTGGGTGAGTGGGCGCGGCATGGCGACTGCGCGCGCGCCGCGCGTACAAGACTCCCACACCCCTGTGTATTGCCCAGTGGCTCGAGTTGTTGCTTGAGAAAAAAAAGGCCATCGTTGCGGCAGGCGTTGGAGCGCCAGAACCACCATGTCCAGCCTCTTCTTCTTCCTTTTCTCTTCTTGGGTTTGTGCCAGAGAGAGTGAGCATCCTGGGAGGGAGCGGGGACAAGCTAGGGTTCAGGGAAATCCCAACAATTGGCATTAGAGCCTCGGTTGCGGGGATGATCGCGGCGATGTCACTCGTGTCGTACGGTGGCGGAGCGGGGAGCGGGCTGTCCCTGCAGTGCCCAACGCTCACTGGTGACAACTACACTGTGTGGGTGATCAAGGTCGAGGCCAACCTCGACGCGCAGGGGGTGTGGGAGGAGGTGGCTCTGGCGGACGCAACAGCGGCGGTCGACCCAAAGAAGAACAAGACGACGCGGGCTTACCTGCTCAGCGTGCTCGCCGAGGACATCCTACTGCAGGTGTCGTCAAAGAAGGCGGCGGCGGAGGTGTGGACGAGCCTCAGGGCGCGATTGTTAGAGTTGTGTCGAATATTATTGTACAAGATAGGTTACAGTTGGACTTGTAGTTGTATTGTGTTTAGATAGGATATGGAGCCGTGTGCAAGTAGGACACTTGTATCCTAGGCCTCTCATATATAGCGGGGTAGACACACGATGTAACCTATGCCAACATAATAGCACAGGCATATATCGAGGGTAGACACACGATGTAACCTATGCCAACATAATAGCACAGGCACGCGGGGGAGCCGGCGGCTTGTGCCGGCGCTCAGGCGGCCGAGGTGTGGTATTGTAGCGGTGCATGGGAGGAGCGCCCGTAGTCAGCCCCCGGAGATGTAGCCATACCGGTGAACCTCCTTAACAAATCTCAGTGTCGTGCTCGTGTGATTGCTTGGTCCTCGATAGATCAACGGTGCGCCTTGGATTAATTCTAACAAGAAGTGGTATCATGAGCAAGGTTCGAAGAGGTTGCAAAAGTTCATCTAGAGGTGATCGCGAGAATACGAGATCAGTTTGTTTCATGCTGCGTTCAACGATCGCGGGAGTAAAGCATCGAAGGCTCGGGAAGATCAAAGGACAAAAGCGATGGGAACAATGGGATCGGAACTATTCGGCGTGATTGGAAGCTCTCGCAAAGCAGCGACAGCGGCAGGTCAGATCGGTTTGCAGCTGTTAGATAATAACGAGAAATAAACAAGACACGAGAGACACGGATTTTTACGTGGAAACCCTTGCGGAAGAAAACCACGGACGCACGAAGGCGCAATCACTATGAGGAGGAGTATTACAAGCACGAGACGACATGTCGTCTTAGGTGCGACTACATGGGGTATATATGAGGGGCAACACATAGGAGTCTTTGTAGGACAAGTAAACAAGTTGTACTCGTACACGTCGGTACCAACGCAAAGGCCCACACCGTATGTACTACGTCTAGTCCAATACGGTAGAATTTGGATCACAATTTAACAATCTCCACCTTAGCCAAATTCCCTCCAGTAGTCGAAGAAAGTAGATAACTCCATCCAAATCAGCATAAACACCTTGTGCGTCAAAGTCCATAGGGCTAGTGAGAAATACCAACTAAGCCTGAGCAAAGCTCAAACTTATTGGTCGGAACTGGCTTTGTCATCATATCAGCAGGATTATCATGAGTACTTATCTTGCATACCTTCAAATCGCCTTCAGCAACAACATCTCGAATATAATGAAATCTGACATCAATGTGCTTTGTCCTCTCATGATACATTGGATTCTTTGTAAGATATATGGCACTTTGACTGTCAGAAAATATGGTAGGGCAAGATGAATCTCCACAAAGCTCAGTGTATAAACTTTTCAACCAGATAGCTTCTTTGCATGCCTCAGAAATAGCCATATACTCGGCATCAGTAGTGGAACAAGCCACAATAGACTGCAAAGTTGCTCTCCAACTCACAGCACAACCACCAATGGTGAAAACATAACCTATGAGTGATCTTATTTTATCCAAATCACCAGCAAAATCAGAATCAACAAAATCAACAAGTCCATCTCTAGTTTTCCCAAACTGTAAATAAGCATTAGAAGTACCTCGCAAGTACCTGAAAATCCACTGAACTGCTCTCCAATGCTCTTTTCCAGGATTAGCCATGTATCTACTGACAACACTCAACGCATATGATAAATCCGGACGAGAACAAACCATGGCATACATAAGTGAACCAACTGCACTCGAATAGGGAACTCTAGACATGTACTCAATATCTTCATCTGACTTAGGACATAAAGCTGATGATAATTTGAAGTGTGTAGCTAACGGAGTACTCACCGGCTTGGCATTATGCATATTAAAACGATGAAGAACTTTGTCAATATATCCCTTCTGACTTAGATATACTTTTCCAGACGGTCTATCTCTGGATATTTCCATGCCAAGAATTTTCTTTGCAGCACCCAAATCCTTCATCTCAAATTCATTACTCAATTGCTTCTTTAGTTCATTAATATCTGACATACTCTTTGCAGCAATTAGCATATCATCAACATAAAGGAGCAAATAAATAGTTGAACCATTGGCAGTTTTCAAATAAACACAACTATCATAATTAGACTGAAAAGATCGATATAGTTGACTAGAGGGGGGGTGAATAGGCAACTAACAATTTTTAGCTTTTCTTTACCAATTTAAACTTTGCATCAAAGTAGGTTGTCTAGATATGCAACTAAGTGAGCAACCTATATGATGCAATGACAACAAGCACACAAGCAAGCAAGGGATTTAACACAAGTAAGCTTGCGAAAGTAAAGGGACGAGATAACCAAGAGTGGAGCCGGTGAAGACGAGGATGTGTTACCGAAGTTCCTTCCTTTTGAGGGAAGTACGTCTCCGTTGGAGCGGTGTGGAGGCACAATGCTCCCCGAGAAGCCACTAGGGCCACCGTATTCTCCTCACGCCCTCACACAATGCGAGATGACGTGATTCCACTATTGGTGCCCTTGAAGGCGGCGACCGGACCTTTACAAACAAGGTTGGGGCAATCTCCACAACTTAATTGGAGGCTCCCAACGACGCCACAAAGCTTCACCACAATTGACTATGGCTCCGCGGTGACCTCAACCGTCTAGGGTGCTCAAACACCCAAGAGTAACAAGATCCGCTAGGGATAAGTGGGGGGAATCAAATTTCTCTTGGTGGAAGTGTAGATCGGGGCCTTCTCAACCAATCCCGAGCAAATCAACAAGTTTGATTGGCTAGGGAGAGAGATCAGGCGAAAATGGAGCTTGGAGCAACAATGGAGCTTTTGGGGGAAGAGGTAGGTCAACTTTGGGGAAGAAGACCTCCTTATATAGTGGGGGGAACAATCCAACCGTTACCCCCCAAAACAGCCCCGCAGAGGGCGGTACTACCGCAGGAGGCAGCGGCACAACCGCTGAGAACAGCGGTACTACCGCTCCCCCGGGCGGTACTACCGTGAAGATGGGAGGGCAGGAGAGAGACGGACCCGAGCGGTACTGCCGCGGTGGTAGGGCGGTACTACCGCTCATGAGCGGCACTGTTGCTCTACTGCCGCTGCAAAATACCGCACAGTCCGACACGAGAAATGACCCCTCGAGTCGACGCGGTAGGGGCCTGGTACCGCAGCGATACTACTGCTGAGGACCCACCGGCGGTACTACCGCTGCGGAGCGGTACTGCCGCCTGTGACCCCTAAGCGGTACTACCGCTGGGTACCGCGGTACTACCGCTGGGACCAGACACAACCCAAAGAAAGGGAAAGAGATCTCCAATGAAGCGGAAAGGCTCAGAGGGTGTGAAGAGGATGTGTACGTGTTGATTCCACCCTAGCCTTACCAAAATGGACCCCCTCTTGATAGTACGGTGACTCCTACGAAACTAGTCCACCAAAAAGAAGCGAAAGAGCTACACCGTCTTGAATGACACTCCGAGGGGAAAGAAATCGTCTCGTGCCAAAGGATGAATCTCTGAAATGCTCAAAGCACATGATTAGTCCGCAAACATGTTGTCATCAATCACCAAAACTACATCTAGAGAGATATGCCTTAACAATCTCCCCCTTTTTGGTGGACTGATGACAACCAGGGATTTGCACAAGGATATAACATGAAAGTAAAGATACTTAGAACTACAAAATATAGACGGGCTCCCCCTGAATGTGTGCACCTAGTTAGTAGTGCCTTTGGAATGTAGGACACACACATTAGGATCAACACTCCCCCTATATTTTATAGTCTAACAACCTAAGCATAGGATACATGAGAGCAGGTAATAAAATAGGATAGACAAGCAACTCATAAGATACCAAAGTACTAGAAAGACATAGATAAAGATAAGGTAGCATATGTCTTACACCATATGTCTGGAACTTAGGTCTCACTGGCACACAACCAAACAAAGCAAATGGCGAGAAAACACAATGACACTACAAAGAAAACGACGAAACGACGACACCATAAAGCACACCATAAAGCACAAATCCCTGCGATGCTGGAGAGAGGAAGAGGGACGAGGGGGCAGTGAGAATGGGTATGGGGGAGGAGAAACCTCCCCCTGCCCCGACATAACCCCTGGTCCCGCCCCCCAACGGTAGTACCGCTCGGGTGGGCGGTAGTACCGCTTGTCAACATAAGCGGTAGTACCGCGCACCACCAGCGGTAGTACCGCCCAGCAAGACCCAAAGACTAGACACCAAACGGCTAGCTCAAAAAGAAGGGAAAAACAAAAAGGCAAGAAGAGGAGACTAAGACAAGGCAAAGAGAAAGAAAGGCAAGAGACAACGAGGACCAACCACAAGACACAACCTCTCCAAGGAGAGGGCGGTGGCCGGAGCCACCTATTTTTGAGTCAAATGGTATGGCACCGCGAAGAATTATCCTTGGGCCCATGACCAAAACTCGTCTTTGAAGCACAAGTACCATAAAAAATGGCTAATGTGAAAGAGTTGATCAATTTATGCATAATAAGGGGAGGGAGAGTTCATTAAGAGAACAACACTCCCCCTATGTCCATGCCTACACCTAAACAAGATAACAAGTTGAGAATGGTGGGGAGAGCAAGTGTTCAAGCAACATTGCTCGAATCAATGATATTTAGCTCATGCCTTAACTCGCGAAATCTTGCTTCATCCAACGGCTTCGTGAAAATATCTGCAAGGTTATCATGAGTGTTGACATAGTTGAGCTCGATCTCCCCTCGCCTAATATGATCCCGGATGAAGTGATACTGAATCTCAATATGCTTCGTCTTGAAGTGTTGCACCGGGTTGAGAGAAATCTTGATGGCACTTTCATTGTCACACCAAAGAGGCACTTTGTCACAAATGACACCGTAATCCTTTAAAGTTTGCCTCATCCATAAGAGTTGTGCACAACAACTGCCGGCCGCCACATACTCCGCTTCGGTGGACGAGAGAGACACACAACTTTGCTTTTTAGAAGACCAACTTACCAAAGAGCAACCAAGGAATTGGCACCCTCTGGAAGTGGACTTCCTATCCACTTTGTCTCCCGCCCAATCGGAGTCCGAATACCCTACAAGCTTGAAGTTTGCTCCTCTTGGGTACCATAAGCCAAAGTTTGGGGTATGAGCCAAATATCGAAAGATCCGCTTGACCGCCACAAAGTGGCTTTCCTTAGGTGCGGCTTGAAAACGTGCACAAATTCCCACACTCAACATGATATCCGGTGTAGATGCACAAAGGTAAAGTAAGGAACCAATCATGGAGCGATATACCTTTTGATCCACCGCTTTACCATTGGGATCGATGTCAAGTTGGCACTTGGTGGGCATTGGAGTGGACGCCGGCTTGACATCACTTAGCTTGAATCTCTTGAGCATGTCTTGAGTGTATTTGGCTTGGTTGATGAAGGTTCCTTGTCTTCTTTGCTTTACTTCGAAACCGAGAAAGAACTTCAACTCTCCCATGGAAGACATCTTGAACTTTGAGGTCATGAGTGCGGCAAATTCCTCATTGAAAGCTTTGTTAGGGGAACCAAAGATAATGTCATCAACATATAGTTGGCACACAAACAACTCCCCTTTGACCTTCTTAGTAAAAAGAGTGGGGTCGATTAGCCCAACTTCAAACCCACGATCTTTTAACAACTCGGTAAGGTGGTCATACCACGCACGTGGGGCTTGTTTAAGGCCATAGAGTGCCTTATCGAGTTGATACACATGATCGGGAAAGTAGGGATCCTCGAACCCGGGGGGTTGGTTGACATAAACCAACTCATTAATAGGACCATTAAGAAAAGCACTCTTCACATCCATTTGTTGCAACTTAAAGTTGTGATGAGAAGCATAAGCAATCAACAGACGAATAGATTCAAGGCGAGCAACGGGAGCAAAGGTTTCACCGTAGTCGATACCCTCGACTTGGAAGTAGCCTTGTGCCACCAATCGTGCCTTGTTGCGGATGATGGTCCCATGAGCATCTTGCTTGTTCTTGAATATCCACTTGGTTCCAATGACATTGTGGTTCCTCGTTGGCCTTGGCACTAATCTCCACACCTTGTTGTACTCGAAGTTGTTGAGTTCTTCATGCATGGCATTAAGCCAATCCGGATCTTCAAGTGCTTCATATACCTTTTGGGGTTCCACACAAGAGACAAACGCGTGATGTTCACAATAGTTTTCCAATTGTCTACGAGTGCTTACCCCCTTTTGAATGCTTCCAAGCACATTCTTCATGAGATGACCCTTGGTGGAGAGCTTGGAAGCAATCTTGGCGGCACGACGCTCCAATTCCTCCTCGGTGGTGAGTTGAGGAGCGGTCACTTGATCATCTCGAGCGCCGTCTTGAGCTTGTTCTTGATCTTGAACTTGCTCGGGGGAGAGAAATTGACCTTGGGCATCACTTGGTGTGTCACCACCGTCTTGAGCATGATCTTGCCCTTGGTCTTGTTCATGAGGTTGAGGGCCTGCACTTTGTTCTTCAGAAGCGTGTGGGCCTTGGGTTGGTGATGGCTCCACTTGAGTGGAGCATTGTCCTTCTCCTTCGCCCACAAGGGGTTCCTCAATGGGTAGGATAAAACCAACACCCATTCTTCTTATGGCTTGAGGAGGAATTTCATCACCTACATCACAAGTGCCACGTTGCTCCACTTGGGAGCCGTTATTCTCATCGAACTCCACGTTACACGTCTCCTCAATAAGTCTTGTGGATTTATTGAGGACACGGTAAGCATGAGAGTTTGTAGCATGACCAACAAATATGCCCTCATAAGCTCTAGCCTCAAATTTAGACAACCGAACACCTTTCTTGAGAATGAAACACTTACACCCGAACACCCGAAAGTACTTGAGATTGGGCTTGTTACCGGTGAGTATCTCATATGGAGTCTTGTTCAGGCCCTTGCGGAGGTAGAGCCGACTGGATGCATGACACGCGGTGTTGACGGCTTCGGCCCAGAATTTGTATGGAGACATGAACTCCGCCATCATGGTCCTTGCGGCATCCATCAACGTCCGGTTCTTCCTCTCCGCAACACCGTTTTGTTGAGGGGTGTAGGGTGCGGAATATTGATGCTTGATCCCCTCATCACTAAGAAACTCATCCAAGGTGTAGTTCTTGAACTCGGTGCCGTTGTCACTTCTTATTGTCAAGATCTTTGCATTGTGTTGATGTTGGGCTTCATTTGCAAAGTCAATGACGGTTTGTTGGGTCTCACTCTTCCTCTTGAAGAAATACACCCAAGTGTATCTTGAATAGTCATCCACAATCACCAAGAAATACTTTCTACCCCCAAGACTATCAAAGGATGGAGGCCCAAAGAGATCCAAATGAAGGAGCTCCAAAGGCCTCTTCGAGTAAATGAGAGTCGTGGGAGGGTGAGCCTTCTCATGAAGCTTTCCTTCGATACAAGCACTGCAAGCACGATCTTTAGCAAAACTAACGTTCGTTAGTCCACGGACATGGTCCCCCTTGAGAAGACTTTGCAAAGATCTCATATTGACATGGGCTAAACGGCGATGCCAAAGCCATCCCGCGTCAACTTTAACCATTAGGCATGTTGCGGTCTTAGTGGGTAGCTCCGAAAAGTTAATCACATAGAGACCGTTCTCGACATGCCCAACAAAGGCTACTTTAAGAGTCTTGCTCCACAAGAGGGCCACGGTATCAATATCAAAGAAGGTGGCAAAGCCCATGATTGCAAGTTGACGAACGGAAAGTAAATTGTATGCAAGGGACTCAACAAGCATGACTTTCTCGATCGTGAGATCATGAGAAATGACAACTTTGCCAAGTCCCAATACCTTAGAAGACGAGGCATCACCCCACTCGACATTGGTGGGCATAGATGGAATCTTGTGCACGTCCACCACCAAGTCCTTGCTTCCAGTCATATGATTTGTAGCTCCACTATCAAGCAACCATGATCCCCCACCGAAAGCAAACACCTACAAGAGATCAATGCTTGGTTTAAGGTACCCATTTTGTAATGGGTCCTTTGATGTTAGTAACAAGGGTCTTAGGAACCCAAATAGACCATTCAATATACTCATGAGGAGAACCAACAAATTTGGCATAAACATGCCCATCACTAGCACGGCATAGCACATAAGAAGGATTAAAGTCGCCGGCTTTGTTGGAAGGGGTGGCATTGCCCGTCTTGACACCGCCACCCTTCGCATTGTTCTTCTTCTCCTTGGAAGCACCCTCTCCCTCCTTCACAAAAGTTTGCTTGAGAGGAGGAGGTCGTTTGGTCTTGTCATTCTTCTTCTTGTTCTTGGGCTTGGGTGCGAACCCAATCCCCTCCTTGGCCACAACTTCCTTTTGATTGCTCAAAAGGTCGTTGAGGTTCTTCTCACCTTGTATGCATGACACAAGGCCTTTCTCAAGGTGCTCCTTCAACTTAGCATTCTCCTCAACAAGATGCACATGCTCACAACAAGGGTTAGTAGCATTTGCATTATCAATTAACACCATATGAGGAAAGGTGGCTTTCTCCTTAGTTAGCTTCACTTGGAGTTGATCATGAGACTCCTTGAGGCTAGCATGAACACCCTTCAAGACTTTGTGAGCCTTGTCGAGAATGTCAAACTCCTCTTTGAGTCTAGCAAGATCAACCCCAAGCTTTGCCTTCTCGGAGTTTAGCACACGAGACACAACAAGAGCATGATCAAGATCTTTCTTTAACTTAGCATGATCATCGTTGTATGACTCCTCAAGAGCCAAACAAAGACCACGCTCTTCGTCAAGAGCATTGGAAAGATCCGAAATCTCATCGGCATAGTCACAACTACGCCCCTCCATCTTAGAGATGGTATCTTCGTGAGCCTCGATCATGTCATTGGCTTCACCAAGTTGTTCCAAGAGAGCAACGAAGTGCTTCTTGGATTTACCCTTGAGTTTACCCATAAAGGTCTCAAACTCATTTTCCTCCACATTTGTCCCCTCATGTTCATCAATGTGATCCGTTGAAGAAGGATGATTAATGATGGTAGTTTTGATGTTGGGGGTTACCTTGTTGGTGGCTTTAGCCATGAGGCACTTGGTGGTGATGTTCTCATTGGGTGAGTCGAAGAGAGACATCCGTGGAGTCATCGCAATGGTAACGGAGGCCATGGCAACTGACTCACCATCTTCATCATCGTCATCATTCTCATTGTACTCTTCTTGTACCACCAATGCCTTGGGAGGAGTCTTCTTGGTGAAGTTGCTCTTGTTGGGGAACGACTTGGCCTTGTCCTTTCGGATGAGCTTGCCACCATTGTCTTCCCTTTTCTCGTAAGGGCACTCCGCAACAAAGTGGCTCACATTGCCACAATTGAAGCAAGTCCTCACTCGTTGCTTGCCCTTTGCGCCACTTGAATAGTTCTTGTTGAAGTTTGGCCTTGTGTTCTTCTTGCTCCAAAATTGCCTTGAAGCAAGAGCCATGTGTTCATGATAGGCATACTTCGTATCTTCGAGGTTGCTCTCCTCTTCTTCCTCTTCATCCTCTTCCTCCATACTAACCTTGGCCTTTAGAGCAAGGTTGGGCTTCTTTACTCTTTTAGAGAGAAGAACCGCATTGTCGGCGGTCTTGTCCAAGATGCTCATAGCAACGAACTCATCCAACACTTCACTTGAGGACAAGGTGTGGAAGTCCGGCCTTTGACGAATGACGGAGGACATGGCTTTGTGGTAGGGCATCATTGCCTTGAGGAATTTGCGCTTGATCCAATTGTCATCCGTGTCCTTACTTCCATGATCTCGGAGAGAGACCGCGAGTTTGGTTACTCTCCAAAAAAGCTCACGAGGTTCTTCATCTTCTTTCATTGCAACCTCATCGGCTTCATCTTGCACCACTTCATAGTTGGAGCGTTGAATGCTTGCGCTTCCCCGATAGAGGGAAACAACTTGGAGCCAAGCATCTTTGGCCACGGTGTAGGGCTAGAGATGAGGAAGATCTTCGGGTGGGATTGCTTCTTGGATGATGAAGAGAGCATTCTCATTGAATTGATGATCCACAACTTCTCTAGGAGTGAAGTTACTTCGGTCATGTGGATAGAAACCTTCTTCAATGATTCTCCAAAGGTTAGTGTTCACATGATTTAAATGACGCTTAAAATGATAGACCCAAGAATCAAAATCTACATTCTTCTCAATCTTAGGGGCCGGGCCGGCATGATTCAAATGAGTGGAAGGGAGCGGTCCACCATAGACAAGTGGAGGTTCCACATGGGCAAAGATGCCGGTGCCATTTTTACCACTAGAAGAAGGATCTTCTCGCTAGTAACTTCCCCCTTGTCGGAGGTAGCATCTGTCACCTTGTTGGTGGGATCACCCACTTTCAACGGTGCGGTGGAAAGTTTAAGCCCTTCTAAGAATTTATTAAACATGCTTTCGACCTCGGTAGTCATGGAGGTTTTCAAAGTGTGCAACGCCACATTGAATTCCTCATGAGAGACCGCGGTTCCCCCATCTCCCGTAGACGAGACCGGATTCACACCGGAGTGCTCCTCCACACCGTCTACGACGTCAGCCATACTCTTCGGACGGTAATGTTCTTAATAAAGAGACGAGGCTCTGATACCAATTGAAAGGATCGATATAGTTGACTAGAAGGGGGGTGAATAGGCAACTAACAATTTTTAGCTTTTCTTTACCAATTTAAACTTTGCATCAAAGGTTGTCTAGATATGCAACTAAGTGAGCAACCTATATGATGCAATGACAACAAGCACACAAGCAAGCAAGGGATTTAACACAAGTAAGCTTGCGAAAGTAAAGGGACGAGATAACCAAGAGTGGAGCCGGTGAAGACGAGGATGTGTTACCGAAGTTCCTTCCTTTTGAGGGAAGTACGTCTCCGTTGGAGCGGTGTGGAGGCACAATGCTCCCCAAGAAGCCACTAGGGCCACCGTATTCTCCTCACGCCCTCACACAATGCGAGATGCCGTGATTCCACTATTGGTGCCCTTGAAGGCGGCGACCGGACCTTTACAAACAAGGTTGGGGCAATCTCCACAACTTAATTGGAGGCTCCCAACAACACCACAAAGCTTCACCACAATGGACTATGGCTCCGCGGTGACCTCAACCGTCTAGGGTGCTCAAACACCCAAGAGTAACAAGATCCGCTAGGGATAAGTGGGGGGGAATCAAATTTCTCTTAGTGGAAGTGTAGATCGGGGCCTTCTCAACCAATCCCGAGCAAATCAACAAGTTTGATTGGCTAGGGAGAGAGATCGGGCGAAAATGGAGCTTGGAGCAACAATGGAGCTTTTGGGGGAAGAGGTAGGTCAACTTTGGGGAAGAAGACCTCCTTATATAGTGGGGGGAACAATCCAACCGTTACCCCCCAAAACAGCCCCGCGGAGGGCGGTACTACCGCAGGAGGCAGCGGCACTACCGCTGAGAACAGCGGTACTACCGCTCCCCCGGGCGGTACTACCGTGAAGATGGGAGGTCAGGAGAGAGACGGACCCGAGCGGTACTGCCACGGTGGTAGGGCGGTACTACCGCTCATGAGCGGCACTGCCGCTCTACCGCTGCTGCAAAGTACCGCACAGTCCGACACGAGAAATGACCCCTCGAGTCGACGCGGTAGGGGCCTGGTACCGCAGCGGTACTACTGCTGAGGACCCACCGGCGGTACTACCGCTGCGGAGCGGTACTGCCGCCTGTGACCCCTAAGCGGTACTACCGCTGGGTACCGCGATACTACCGCTGGGACCAGACACAACCCAAAGAAAGGGAAAGAGATCTCCAATGAAGCAGAAAGGCTCAGAGGGTGTGAAGAGGATGTGTACATGTTGATTCCACCCTAGCCTTACCAAAACGGACCCCCTCTTGATAGTACGGTGACTCCTACGAAACTAGTCCACCAAAAAGAAGCGAAAGAGCTACACCGTCTTGAATGACACTCCGAGGGGAAATAAATCGTCTCGTGCCAAAGGATGAATCTCTGAAATGCTCAAAGCACACGATTAGTCCGCAAACATGTTGTCATCAATCACCAAAACTACATCTAGAGAGATATGCCTTAACATAGACCTTTTGAAACCTTGAGAGAGCATAAAGGTGTCAAATCTCTTGTACCACTGTCTAGGGGATTGCTTCAATCCATACAGAGATTTCTTTAACTTATAGACAAGCTTTTATTTTCCAGGAATAACAAAACCTTCAGGATGTTCCACATAAATACCCTCTTCTAATTCTCCATGTAAAAATGCAGTTTTAACATCCAATTGTTCAAGCTCAAGATCATGCATGGCAACAATACTGAGTAAAGTGTGAATAGAGCTATGCTTCACAACAGGAGAAAAGACTTCGGTATAGTCAATACCTGGAATCTGACTGTAACCTTTAGCAACTAACCTTGCTTTATATCTTGTCTCATCATTAGGAGAAACACCTTCTTTTCTCTTGAAAACCCACTTGCAACGAATAGGTTTCTTCTCTCTAGGTAATCTTACTAAATCCCAAGTGCCATTCTTTTCAAGTGATTCCATCTCATCATGCATAGCGGTCATCCACTTATTACTATCACCAGAAATAGTAGCCTCAGAATATGAAGAAGGCTCAGAATTACCTTCAATTTCTTCTGCAACAGATAAAGCAAAAGAAACAATATTGCACTCTTTAATTAATGTGTCAGGTTTATTAATACCCCACCTAACTCTGTCACGTGCAAGATTCCAACTGGGTGGAACAATAGGCTGATTTGGAGTGGGAGTGACATGATCATCATCAACGACGGGTTCATCATGTGCATCAACAATTTCATTACCAAATGTATCACCTGTTTCAATAACATGCTCCACCTGAACAGTAGGCTCCTGAACAATAGGCTGTTGTTCACTCTCAATGGGAACATTAGTAGATGAAACATCATGTAACATAGCAGATTCATTAAAGATAACGTTTCTGCTAATAACAACCTTCTGGGTTTCAGGATTCCACAATTTATAACCTTTAACACCAGACTTATAACCAAGAAAGATGCACTTAACAGCCCTAGGCTCCAATTTTCCATTATCAACATGAGCATAAGCAGTGCAACCAAAAACTCTCAACTGTGAATAATCAGCAGGTGAACCAGACCATACCTCAATTGGAGTTTTCTTATTAAGAGCAATATATGGTGAACGGTTAATGAGATAACAAGCAGTGGAAGCGGCCTCAGCCCAAAATCGCATATGCAAACCTGCATTGGACAACATGCAACAGGCTCTGGAAATAATGGTCCTGTTCATACGCTCAGCAACACCGTTTTGTTGAGGAGTATAAGGAACAGTGTAATGTCTGACAATGCCTTCAGACTTGCAATAATTCTTAAATTGCTTAGAACAGAATTCCATACCATTATCAGTGCGAAGTATTTTTACCTTCTTTTCAGTTTGTCTCTCAATCATAATCGTCCACTCCTTCAAAGCTGAGAATGCTTCATATTTATGCTTCAAGAAATAAGGCCAAACTTTTCTCGAATAATCATCAATAATAGTCAGCATGTAACTATTGGGAATCGTAGCATAATTTTAAAATTTTCCTACGTTCACCAAGATGCATCTATGGAGTGTACTAGCAACGAGGGGAAGGGAGTGCATCTACATACCCTTGTAGATCGCGAGCGGAAGCGTTCCAATGAACGTGGATGACGGAGTCGTACTCGCCGTGATCCAAATCACCGATGACCGAGTGCCGAACGGACGGCACCTCCGCGTTCAACACACGTACGGTGTAGCGACGTCTCCTCCTTCTTGATCCAGCAAGGGGGAAGGAGAGGTTGATGGAGATCCAGCAGCACGACGGCGTGGTGGTGGATGTAGCGGGTCTCGTGCAGGGCTTCGCCGAGCTTCTACGAGAGAGAGAGAGGTGTTGCAGGGGAGGAGGGAGGCGCCCAAGGCTGTTGTGTGCTGCCCTCCCTCCCCCCCTTTATATAGGCCCCCTGGGGGGCGCCGGCCCTGGAGATCAGATCCAAGGGGGGGGGCGGCGGCCAAGTGGGGGGGAAGGGGTGCCTTGCCCCCCAAGGCAAGGGGGAACCCTCCCCCTAGGGTTCCCAACCCTAGGCGCAGGGGGGAGGCCCAAGGGGGGCGCCCCAGCCCACTAGGGGCTGGTTCCCTTCCACTTTCAGCCCACGGGGTCCTCCGGGACAGGTGGACCCACCCGATGGACCCCCGGGACCCTTCCGGTGGTCCCGGTACAATACCGGTAACCCCCGAAACTTTCCCAGTGGCCGAAACTGGACTTCCTATATATAATTCTTCACCTCCGGACCATTCCGGAACCTCTCGTGACGTCCGGGATCTCATCCGGGACTCCGAACAACTTTCGGGTTTCCGCATACATATATCTCTACAACCCTAGCGTCACCGAACCTTAAGTGTGTAGACCCTACGGGTTCGGGAGACATGCAGACATGACCGAGACGCCTCTCCGGTCAATAACCAACAGCGGGATCTGGATACCCATGTTGGCTCCCACATGTTCCACGATGATCTCATCGGATGAACCACGGTGTCGAGGATTCAATCAATCCGTATGCAATTCCCTTTGTCAAACGGTATGTTACTTGCCCGAGATTCGATCGTCGGTATCCCAATACCTTGTTCAATCTCGTTACCGGCAAGTCTCTTTACTCGTACCGCAATGCATGATCCCGTGACTAACGCCTTAGTCACATTGAGCTCATTATGATGATGCATTACCGAGTGGGCCCAGAGATACCTCTCCATCACACGGAGTGACAAATCCCAGTCTCGATCCGTGCCAATCCAACAGGCACTTTCGGAGATACCCGTAGTGCACCTTTATAGTCACCCAGTTACGTTGTGACGTTTGGCACACCCAAAGCACTCCTACGGTATCCGGGAGTTGCACGATCTCATGGTCTAAGGAAAAGATACTTGACATTGGAAAAGCTCTAGCAAACGAAACTACATGATCTTTTATGCTATGCTTAGGATTGGGTCTTGTCCATCACATCATTCTCCTAATGATGTGATCCCGTTATCAATGACATCCAATGTCCATAGTCAGGAAACCGTGACTATCTGTTGATCAACGAGCTAGTCAACTAGAGGCTTACTAGGGACAGGTTGTGGTCTATGTATTCACACATGTATCACGATTTCCGGACAATACAATTATAGCATGAATAATAGACAATTACCATGAACAAAGAAATATAATAATAACCATTTATTATTGCCTCTAGGGCCTATTTCCAATAGTCTCCCACTTGCACTAGAGTCAATAATCTAGTTACATTGTGATGAATCGAACACCCATTGCGTCCTGGTGTTGATCATGTTTTGCCCTAGGGAGAGGTTTAGTCAACGGATCTGCTACATTCAGGTCCGTGTGTACTTTACAAATATCTATGTCTCCATTTTGAACACTTTCACGAATGGAGTTGAAGCGACGCTTGATATGCCTGGTCTTCCTGTGAAACCTGGGCTCCTTCGCAAGGGCAATAGCTCCAGTGTTGTCACAGAAGAGAGTCATTGGGCCCGATGCATTGGGAATCACCCCTAGGTCGGTAATGAACTCCTTTATCCAGACTGCTTCCTGTGCTGCCTCCGAGGCTGCCATGTATTCCGCTTCACATGTAGATCCCGCCACGACGCTTTGCTTGCAACTGCACCAGCTTACTGCTCCTCTATTCAAAATATACACGTATCCGGTCTGTGACTTCGAGTCATCCAGATCTGTGTCGAAGCTAGCGTCGACGTAACCCTTTACGACGAGCTCTTCGTCACCTCCATAAACGAGAAACATATCCTTAGTCCTCTTCAGGTACTTCAGGATATTCTTGACCGCTGTCCAATGTTCCTTGCCGGGATTACTTTGGTACCTTCCTACCAAACTTACGGCAAGGTTTACATCAGGTCTGGTACACAGCATGGCATACATAATAGACCCTATGGCCGAGGCATAGGGGATGACACTCATCTGTTCTATATCTTCTGCCGTGGTTGGGCATTGAGCCGTGCTCAATTGCACACCTTGCAATACAGGCAAGAACCCCTTCTTGGACTGATCCATACTGAACTTCTTCAATATCTTGTCAAGGTATGTACTCTGTGAAAGACCAATGAGGCGTCTTGATCTATCTCTATAGATCTTGATGCCTAATATATAAGCAGCTTCTCCAAGGTCCTTCATTGAAAAACACTTATTCAAATAGGCCTTTATACTTTCCAAGAATTCTATATCATTTCCCACCAATAATATGTCATCCACATATAATATGAGAAATGCTACAGAGCTCCCACTCACTTTCTTGTAAATACAGGCTTCTCCATAAGTCTGTGTAAACCCAAACGCTTTGATCATCTCATCAAAGCGAATGTTCCAACTCCGAGATGCTTGCACCAGCCCATAGATTGAGCGCTGGAGCTTGCACACTTTCTTAGCATTCTTAGGATCGACAAAACCTTCCGGCTGCATCATATACAACTCTTCCTTAAGGAAGCCATTAAGGAATGCCGTTTTGACGTCCATCTGCCATATCTCATAATCATAGTATGCGGCAATTGCTAACATGATTCGGACGGACTTCAGCTTCGCTACGGGCGAGAAAGTCTCATCGTAGTCAACCCCTTGAACTTGTCGATAACCCTTAGCGACAAGTCGAGCTTTGTAGATGGTCACATTACCATCCGCGTCCGTCTTCTTCTTAAAGATCCATTTGTTTTCTATGGCTCGCCGCTCATCGGGCAAGTCAGTCAAAGTCCATACTTTGTTTTCATACATGGATTCTATCTCGGATGTCATGGCTTCCAGCCATTTGTCGGAATCCGGGCCCTCCATCGCTTCTTCATAGTTCGAAGGTTCACCGTTGTCTAACAACATGATTTCCAGGACAGGGTTGCCGTACCACTCTGGTGCGGAACGTGTCCTTGTGGACCTACGAAGTTCAGCAACTTGATCTGAAGCTTCATGATCATCATCATTAACTTCCTCCCCAGTCGGTGTAGGCACCACAGGAACATTTTCCCGCGCTGCGCTACTTTCCGGTTCGGAAGGGGTGACTATCACCTCATCAAGTTCCACTTTCCTCCCACTCAATTCTTTCGAGAGAAACTCCTTCTCTAGAAAGGACTCGTTCTTGGCAACGAAGATCTTGCCTTCGGATCTGAGGTAGAAGGTATACCCAATAGTTTCCTTAGGGTATCCTATGAAGACGCATTTTTCCGATTTGGGTTCGAGCTTTTCAGGTTGAAGTTTCTTGACATAAGCATCGCATCCCCAAACTTTTAGAAACGACAGCTTAGGTTTCTTCCCAAACCATAATTCATACGGCGTCGTCTCAACGGATTTCGACGGAGCCCTATTTAAAGTGAATGCGGCAGTCTCTAAAGTATAACCCCAAAATGAGAGCGGTAAATCGGTAAGAGACATCATAGATCGCACCATATCCAATAGAGTGCGATTACGACGTTCGGACATACCATTTCTCTGAGGTGTTCCAGGCGGCGTGAGTTGTGAAACTATTCCACATTTCCTTAAGTGTGCACCAAACTCGTGACTTAAATATTCTCCACCATGATCTGATCGTAAGAATTTTATTTTCCTGTCACGTTGATTCTCAACTTCACTCTGAAATTCCTTGAACTTTTCAAAGGTTTCAGACTTGTGTTTCATTAGGTAGACATACCCATATCTACTTAAATCATCAGTGAGAGTGAGAACATAACGATATCCTCCGCGAGCCTCGACACTCATTGGACCACACACATCGGTATGTATGATTTCCAATAAGTTGGTTGCTCGCTCCATTGTTCCGGAGAACGGAGTCTTGGTCATCTTACCCATGAGGCATGGTTCGCACGTGTCAAACGATTCGTAATCAAGAGACTCCAAAAGTCC
Source organism: Aegilops tauschii subsp. strangulata (assembly GCF_002575655.3). Classification (NCBI taxonomy): domain Eukaryota; kingdom Viridiplantae; phylum Streptophyta; class Magnoliopsida; order Poales; family Poaceae; genus Aegilops; species Aegilops tauschii. The sequence continues at coordinate 50,868,406 of NC_053040.3, read as the reverse complement.
ATCTGCATGGAGCTTCTTCATGCGCTTGACACCAATGTGACCAAGGCGGCAGTGCCACAAGTATGTGGGACTATCGTTATCAACCTTACATCTTTTGGTATTCACACTATGAACATGTGTAACATCACGTTCGAGATTCATCAAAAATAAACCATTGACCAGCGGGGCATTGCCATAAAACATTTCTCTCAAATAAATAGAACAACCATTATTCTCGGATTTAAATGAGTAGCCATCTCGAATTAAACGAGATCCAGATACAATGTTCATGCTCAAAGCTGGCACTAAATAACAATTATTGAGGTTTAAAACTAATCCCGTAGGGAGATGTAGAGGTAGCGTGCCGACGGCGATCACATCGACCTTGGAACCATTCCCGACGCGCATCGTCACCTCGTCCTTCGCCAGTCTCCGTTTATTCCGTAGTTCCTGTTTTGAGTTACAAATATGAGCAACCGCACCGGTATCAAATACCCAGGAGCTACTACGAGTACTGGTAAGGTACACATCAATTACTAGTATATCACATATACCTTGGGTGTTGCCGGCCTTCTTCTTGTCTGCTAAGTATTTGGGGCAGTTCCGCTTCCAGTGACCACTTCCCTTGCAATAAAAGCACTCAGTCTCGGGCTTGGGTCCATTCTTTGACTTCTTCCCGGTAACTGGCTTACCGGGCGCGGCAACTCCCTTGCCGTCCTTCTTGAAGTTCTTCTTACCCTTGCCCTTCTTGAACTTAGTGGTTTTATTCACCATCAACACTTGACGTTCTTTTCTGATCTCTACCTCAGCTGATTTCAGCATTGAATATACCTCGGGAATGGTCTTTTCCATCCCCTGCATATTGTAGTTCATCACAAATCTCTTGTAGCTTGGTGGAAGCGACTGGAGGATTCTGTCAATGACCGCGTCATCCGGGAGATTAACTCCCAGCTGAGACAAGCAGTTGTGCAACCCAGACATTCTGAGTATGTGCTCACTAACAGAACTGTTCTCCTCCATTTTACAGCTGAAGAACTTGTCGGAGACATCATATCTCTCGACCCGGGCATGAGCTTGAAAAACTAATTTCAGCTCCTCGAACATCTCATATTCTCCATGTTTCTCAAAACGCTTTTGGAGACCCGGTTCTAGGCTGTAAAGCATGCCGCACTGAACGAGGGAGTAATCATCAGCACGCTGCTGCCAAGCGTTCATAACATCTTGGTTCTCAGGGATTGGTGCTTCACCTAGCGGTGCTTCTAAGACATAATCTTTCTTGGCTGCTATGAGGATGATCCTCAGGTTCTGGACCCAGTCCGTATAGTTGCTGCCATCATCTTTCAGCTTGGTTTTCTCTAGGAACGCGTTGAAATTGAGGACAACGTGGGCCATTTGATCTACAATACATAGTGTAAAGATTTAGACTAAGTTCATGATAATTAAGTTCATATAATCAAATTATTTAATGAACTCCCACTCAGATAGACATCCCTCTAGTCATCTAAGTGTAACATGATCCGAATTCGACTAGGCCGTGTCCGATCATCACGTGAGACGGACTAGTCAAGATCGGTGAACATCTCCATGTTGATCGTATCTTCTATACGACTCATGCTCGACCTTTCGGTCCTCCGTGTTCCGAGTCCATGTCTGTACATGCTAGGCTCGTCAAGTGAACCTAAGTGTATTGCGTGTGTTCCGAGGCCATGTCTGTACATGCTAGGCTCGTCAACACCCGTTGCATTCGAACGTTAGAATCTATCACACCCGATCATCACGTGGTGCTTCGAAACAACGAACCTTCGCAACGGTGCACAGTTAGGGTGAACACTTTCTTGAAATTATTATAAGGGATCATCCTACTTGCTACCGTCGTTCTAAGCAAATAAGATGCAAAAACATGATAAACATCACATGCAATCAAATAGTGACATGATATGGCCAATATCATCATGCTCCTTTGATCTCCATCTTCGGGGCACCATGATCATCTTTGTCACCGGCATGACACCATGATCTCCATCATCATGATCTCCATCATTGTGTCTTCATGAAGTCGTCACGCCAACGATTACTTCTACTTCTATGGCTAACGCTTTTAGCAATAAAGTAAAGTAATTTACATGGCGTTTATTTAATGACACGCAGGTCATACAAAATAATAAAGACAACTCCTATGGCTCCTCCCGTTTGTCATACTCATCGACATGCAAGTCGTGATTCCTATTACAAGAATATGATCAATCTCATACATCACATATATCATTCATCACATCTTCTGGCCATATCACATCACATAGCACTTGCTGCAAAACAAGTTAGACGTCTGCTAATGGTTGTTGCAAGTTTTTACGTGGTTTGTAGGTTTCTAACAAGAACGTTTTCTTACCTACGTATGACCACAACGTGATTTGCCAATTTCTATTTACCCTTCATAAGGACCCTTTTCATCGAATCCGTTCCGACTAAAGTAGGAGAGACAGACACCCGCTAGCCACCTTATGCAACTTGTGCATGTCAGTCGGTGGAACCAGTCTCACGTAAGCGTACGTGTAAGGTCGGTCCGGGCCGCTTCATCCTACAATGCCGCCGAAACAAGAAACGACTAGTAGCGGCAAGAAGAATTGGCAAACTCAACGCCCACAACTGCTTTGTGTTCTACTCGTGCATAGTAACTACGCATAAACCTGGCTCTGATACCACTGTTGGGAATCGTAGCATAATTTTAAAATTTTCCTACGTTCACCAAGATGCATCTATGGAGTGTACTAGCAACGAGGGGAAGGGAGTGCATCTACATACCCTTGTAGATCGCGAGCGGAAGCGTTCCAATGAACGTGGATGATGGAGTCGTACTCGCCGTGATCCAAATCACCGATGACCGAGTGCTGAACGGACGGCACCTCCGCGTTCAACACACGTACGGTGCAGCGACGTCTTCTCCTTCTTGATCCAGCAAGGGGGAAGGAGAGGTTGATGGAGATCCAGCAGCACGACGGCGTGGTGGTGGATGTAGCGGGTCTCGTGCAGGGCTTCGCCGAGCTTCTACGAGAGAGAGAGAGAGGTGTTGCAGGGGAGGAGGGAGGCGCCCAAGGCTGTTGTGTGCTGCCCTCCCTCCCCCCCCTTTATATAGGCCCCCTGGGGGGCACCGGCCCTGGAGATCAGATCCAAGGGGGGGGCGGCGGCCAAGTGGGGGGAAGGGGTGCCTTGCCCCCCAAGGCAAGGGGGAACTCCCCCCTAGGGTTCCCAACCCTAGGCGCAGGGGGGGAGGCCCAAGGGGGGCGCCCCAGCCCACTAGGGGCAGGTTCCCTTCCACTTTCAGCCCACGGGGTCCTCCGGGACAGGTGGCCCCACCCGGTGGACCCCCGGGACCCTTCCGGTGGTCCCGGTACAATACCGGTAACCCCCGAAACTTTCCCGATGGCCGAAACTGGACTTCCTATATATAATTCTTCACCTCCAGACCATTCCGGAACCTCTCGTGACGTCCGAGATCTCATCCGGGACTCCGAACAACTTTCGGGTTTCCGCATACATATATCTCTACAACCCTAGCGTCACCGAACCTTAAGTGTGTAGACCCTACGGGTTCGGGAGACATGCAGACATGACCGAGACGCCTCTCCGGTCAATAACCAACAGCGGGATCTGGATACCCATGTTGGCTCCCACATGTTCCACGATGATCTCATCGGATGAACCACGGTGTCGAGGATTCAATCAATCCGTATGCAATTCCCTTTGTCAAACGGTATGTTACTTGCCCGAGATTCGATCGTCGGTATCCCAATACCTTGTTCAATCTCGTTACCGGCAAGTCTCTTTACTCGTACCGCAATGCATGATCCCGTGACTAACGCCTTAGTCACATTGAGCTCATTATGATGATGCATTACCGAGTGGGCCCAGAGATACCTCTCCGTCACACGGAGTGACAAATCCCAGTCTCGATCCGTGCCAACCCAACAGGCACTTTCGGAGATACCCGTAGTGCACCTTTATAGTCACCCAGTTACGTTGTGACGTTTGGCACACCCAAAGCACTCCTACGGTATCCGGGAGTTGCACGATCTCATGGTCTAAGGAAAAGATACTTGACATTGGAAAAACTCTAGCAAACGAAACTACACGATCTTTTATGCTATGCTTAGGATTGGGTCTTGTCCATCACATCATTCTCCTAATGATGTGATCCCGTTATCAATGACATCCAATGTCCATAGTTAGGAAACCGTGACTATCTGTTGATCAACGAGCTAGTCAACTAGAGGCTTACTAGGGACAGGTTGTGGTCTATGTATTCACACATGTATCACGATTTCCGGACAATACAATTATAGCATGAATAATAGACAATTACCATGAACAAAGAAATATAATAATAACCATTTATTATTGCCTCTAGGGCATATTTCCAACAGTCTCCCACTTGCACTAGAGTCAATAATCTAGTTACATTGTGATGAATCGAACACCCATTGCGTCCTGGTGTTGATCATGTTTTGCCCTAGGGAGAGGTTTAGTCAACGGATCTGCTACATTCAGGTCCGTGTGTACTTTACAAATATCTATGTCTCCATTTTGAACACTTTCACGAATGGAGTTGAAGCGACGCTTGATATGCCTGGTCTTCCTGTGAAACCTGGGCTCCTTCGCAAGGGCAATAGCTCCAGTGTTGTCACAGAAGAGAGTCATTGGGCCCGATGCATTGGGAATCACCCCTAGGTCGGTAATGAACTCCTTTATCCAGACTGCTTCCTGTGCTGCCTCCGAGGCTGCCATGTATTCCGCTTCACATGTAGATCCCGCCACGACGCTTTGCTTGCAACTGCACCAGCTTACTGCTCCTCTATTCAAAATATACACGTATCCGGTCTGTGACTTCGAGTCATCCAGATCTGTGTCGAAGCTAGCGTCGACATAACCCTTTACGACGAGCTCTTCGTCACCTCCATAAACGAGAAACATATCCTTAGTCCTCTTCAGGTACTTCAGGATATTCTTGACCGCTGTCCAGTGTTCCTTGCCGGGATTACTTTGGTACTTTCCTACCAAACTTACGGCAAGGTTTACATCAGGTCTGGTACACAGCATGGCATACATAATAGACCCTATGGCCGAGGCATAGGGGATGACACTCATATGTTCTATATCTTCTGCCGTGGTCGGGCATTGAGCCGTGCTCAATTGCACACCTTGCAATACAGGCAAGAACCCCTTCTTGGACTGATCCATACTGAACTTCTTCAATATCTTGTCAAGGTATGTACTCTGTGAAAGACCAATGAAGCGTCTTGATCTATCTCTATAGATCTTGATGCCTAATATATAAGCAGCTTCTCCAAGGTCCTTCATTGAAAAACACTTATTCAAATAGGCCTTTATACTTTCCAAGAATTCTATATCATTTCCCACCAATAATATGTCATCCACATATAATATGAGAAATGCTACAGAGCTCCCACTCACTTTCTTGTAAATACAGGCTTCTCCATAAGTCTGTGTAAACCCAAACGCTTTGATCATCTCATCAAAGCGAATGTTCCAACTCCGAGATGCTTGCACCAGCCCATAGATTGAGCGCTGGAGCTTGCACACTTTCTTAGCATTCTTAGGATCGACAAAACCTTCCGGCTGCATCATATACAACTCTTCCTTAAGGAAGCCATTAAGGAATGCCGTTTTGACGTCCATCTGCCATATCTCATAATCATAGTATGCGGAAATTGCTAACATGATTCGGACGGACTTCAGCTTCGCTACGGGCGAGAAAGTCTCATCGTAGTCAACCCCTTGAACTTGTCGATAACCCTTAGCGACAAGTCGAGCTTTGTAGATGGTCACATTACCATCCGCGTCCGTCTTCTTCTTAAAGATCCATTTGTTTTCTATGGCTCGCCGCTCATCGGGCAAGTCAGTCAAAGTCCATACTTTGTTTTCTCGGATTTCATGGCTTCCAGCCATTTGTCGGAATCCGGGCCCTCCATCGCTTCTTCATAGTTCGAAGGTTCACCGTTGTCTAACAACATGATTTCCAGGACAGGGTTGCCGTACCACTCTGGTGCGGAACGTGTCCTTGTGGACCTACGAAGTTCAGCAACTTGATCTGAAGCTTCATGATCATCATCATTAACTTCCTCCCCAGTCGGTGTAGGCACCGCAGGAACATTTTCCCGCGCTGCGCTACTTTCCGGTTCGGAAGGGGTGACTATCACCTCATCAAGTTCCACTTTCCTCCCACTCAATTCTTTCGAGAGAAACTCCTTCTCTAGAAAGGACCCGTTCTTGGCAACGAAGATCTTGCCTTCGGATCTGAGGTAGAAGGTATACCCAATAGTTTCCTTAGGGTATACTATGAAGACGCATTTTTCCGATTTGGGCTTCCGCATAATTGTTATACTTTAGTGCCCTATTTAAAGTGAATGCGCCGCCTTCAAGACAAAAGTTTAATATTGACATAAAAATAATAATACTTCAAGCATACTAACTAAGCAATTATGTCCTCTCAAAATAACATGGCCAAAGAAAGTTCATCCCTACAAAATCATATAGTTTAGTCATGCTCCATTTTCGTCACACAAGAATGCTCTCATCATGCACAACCCCGATGACAAGCCAAGCAATTGTTTCATACTTTAGTAATCTCAAACCTATAAACTTTCACGCAATATATGAGCGCGAGCCATGGACATAGCACTATGGGTGGAATAGAATATGATGATGGGGGTTATGTGGAGAAGACAAAAAAAGGAGAAAGTCTCACATCAACGAGGCTAATCAATGAGCTATGGAGATGCCCGTCGATTGATGTTAATGCAAGGAGTAGGGATTGTCATGCAACGGATGCACTAGAGCTATAAATGTATGAAAGCTCAACAAAAGAAACTAAGTGGGTGTGCATCCAACTTGCTTGCTCACGAAGACCTAGGGCACTTGAGGAGGCCCATTGTTGGAATATACAAGCCAAGTTCTATAATGAAAAATTCCCACTAGTATATGAAAGTGACAAAACAAGAGACTCTCTATCATGAAGATTATGGTGCTACTTTGAAGCACAAGTGTGGCAAAGGATAGTAGCATTGTCCCTTCTCTCTTTTTCTTTTTTTTGGCCCTTCTCTTTTTTTATGGCCTTTCTCTCTTTTTTCTTCTTTTTTTTATTCCTCACTTGGGACAATGCTCTAGAAAATGATGATCATCACACTTCTATTTATTTACAACTCAATGATTACAACTCGATACTAGAACAAAGTATGACTCTATATGAATGCCTCCGGCGGTGTGCCGGGATATGCAATGAACCAAGAGTGACATGTATGAAAGAATTATGAACGGTGGCTTTGCCACAAATACTATGTCAACTACATGATCATGCTAAGCAATATGACAATGATGAATGTGTCATGATAAACGGAATGGTGGAAAGTTGCATGGCAATATATCTCAGAATGGCTATGGAAATGCCATAATAGGTAGGTATGGTGGCTGTTTAGAGGAAGATATAAGGAGGTTTATGTGTGAAAGAGCGTATCATATCACGGGGTTTGGATGCACCGGCGAAGTTTGCACCAACTATCAATGTGAGAAAGGGCAATGCACGGTACCGAAGAGGCTAGCAATGATGGAAGGGTGAGAGTGCGTATAATCCATGGACTCAACATTAGTCATAAAGAACTCACATACTTATTGCAAAAATCTACAAGTCATCAAAAACCAAGCACTACGCGCATGCTCCTAGGGGGATAGATTGGTAGGAAAAGACCATCGCTCGTCCCCGACCGCCACTCATAAGGAGGACAATCAAAGAACACCTCATGTTTCAAATTTGTTACATAACGTTTACCATATGTGCATGCTACGGGACTTGCAAACTTCAACACAAGCATTTCTCAAATTCACAACTACTCAACTGGCACGACTTTGATATTATTACCTCCATATCTCAAAACAATCATCAAGCATCAAACTTCTCTTAGTATTCAACACAATCATAAGAAAGTTTTTACTAATCTTGAATACCTAGCATATTAGGATTATTTAAGCAAATTACCATGCTATTTAAGACTCTCAAAATAATCTAAGTGAAGCATGAGAGATCAATAGTTTCTATAAAACAAATCCACCACCGTGCTCTAAAAGATATAAGTGAAGTACTAGAGCAAAACTATATAACTCAAAAGATATAAGTGAAGTACATAGAGTATTCTAATAATTTCCAAATCATGTATGGCTCTCTCAAAAGGTGTGTACAGAAAGGATGATTGTGGTAAACTAAAAAGCAAAGACTCAAATCATACAAGACGCTCCAAGCAAAACACATATCATGTGGTGAATAAAAATATAGCTCCAAGTAAAGTTATAGATGGAAGTAGACGAAAGAGGGGATGCCTTCCGGGGCATCCCCAAGCTTTGGCTTTTTGGTGTCCTTAGATTATCTTGGGGGTGCTATGGGCATCCCCAAGATTAGGCTCTTACCACTCCTTGTTCCATAATCCATCAAAATCTTTCACCCAAAACTTGAAAACTTCACAACACAAAACTCAACAGAAATCCCGTGAGCTCCGTTAGCGAAAGAAAACAAAAGACCACTTCAAGGTACTGTAATGAACTCATTATTTATTTATATTGGTGTTAAACCTACTGTATTCCAACTTCTCTATGATTTATAAACTATTTTACTAGCCATAGATTCATCAAAATAAGCAAACAACACACGAAAAACAGAATCTGTCAAAAACAGAACAGTCTGTAGTAATCTGTAACTAACGCAAACTTCTGGAACTCCAAAAAATCAGCCAAAATAGGACGACCTAGAAAATTTGTTTATTGATCAGAAGCAATTGGAATCAGTATTTTATCACGTTCTGGTGATTTTTAACAATTATTTTCGTGAACAGAAAATTTCTGAAAATTACAGCAAGATCAAATAACTACATCCAAGAAGATCCTATAGGTTTAACTTGGCACAAACACTAATTAAAACATAAAAACACATCTAACCAGAGGCTAGATCAAATATTTATTCCTAAACAGAAGCAAAAAGAAAAAAACTAAAAATAAAATTGGGTTGCCTCCCAACAAGCGCTATCGTTTAACGCCCCTAGCTAGGCAAAGATAATTTTAATGATGCTCACATGAAAGACAAGAATTGAGGCGCAAAGAGATCATCATAAAACACGTGACAAACACATCTAAGTCTAACATACTTCCTATGCATAGGCATCTTATAGGCAAACAAATTATCATAGCAAGCAAAAACTAGCATATGCAAGGAAACGGAAAGAAACAATAGCAATCTCAACATAACGAGAGGTAATTGATTAACATGAAAATTTCTACGACCATATTTTCCTCTCTCATAATAATTACATGTGGGATCATAAGAAAATTCAACAAAATACCTATCACATAAAATATTTTCAACACGATCCACGTGCATGCAAAGTTGACACTCTTCCGAAATAGTGGGGTTAACATTAACTAAAGTCATGACCTCTCCAAACCCACTTTCAATATTATTGCAAACAATATTATCAATATCATATTCATCATGGGGATTAAATAAATTTTCAAGATCATAAGAAGAATCACCCCAATCATGATCATTGCGACAAGTAGTAGACACAAAACTAGCATCCACAAGCTTAGGGTTTTGCATATTATTAGCACAAATGACATCAAGAGAATTTATAGTAAAATCATTGAAATCATGCTTTTCATCGAGGGAACTATCAAGCATGGGTGCAATAGCAACAATCTCATTTTTAACATAAGGAACTATAGCAAATTCGTCTTCATAAATATTGGCATCATGGCCACAAGAATAGCAAGCATCATGTTCATCAAGGGATATTTCAACCAAATCATCGGAATCATCATTATCTATAGATTCATGCATATCATTATTTTCTTCCAAAGAAACGGTCATTCTTTCAATAAATTCTTGGACATAGACATTATGAGCAAGGTTTTCATTGCAATATTTAAGTATGACGGAATTTTCAGATTTGTTGAGAGTAAAATCATACTTTTCAATCAAAGAAGCAACTTCATGAGCACCCTTAAAAACGACAAATTCTTCAATTTGTTCGATATCATAGTAGCTATAAACACCCTTTGCATAAGAAGATAAGATTTCATTATCATTGGACTCACATAGGTAGGGAAGGTGTTTTTTAGGGTTCTTAGAGCAACAAGTAAAATCACACATTTCACAAAGATTCCAAGCATAACATAGCCAACTATTTATATGATACCATAAGAGCTTTCCTTTTTCAGACAAACGATGGCGCACAAAATGAGCATGCTCATCTAAAGATTTCCCATCGACTAGGCTAGTTGGGGTTTCAACACGAGCGCATAAGGATCGAAGATGATCCAAGTACAACACTTTAAGTGGATCCATATCAATAGATTTTTAGCAAGCGAAGATGCAAGCATATAGAAGGCACAAGGAAACACAAACAAAGATACATACGGGAAGAAGGCGAACGAAAAAGAGAGGGCGAATAAAACGGCAAGGGTGAAGTGGGGGAGAGGAAAACGAGAGGTAAATGGCAAATAATGTAATGCGGGAGATAAAGGATTGTGATGGGTACTTGGTATGTTGAATTTTGCGTAGACCTCCCCGGCAACGGCGCCAGAAATCCTTCTTGCTACCTCTTGAGCACTGCGTTGGTTTTCCCTTGAAGAGGAAAGGGTGATGCAGCAAAGTAGCGTAAGTATTTCCCTCAGTTTTTGAGAACCAAGGTATCAATCCAGTAGGAGGCTACGCGCGAGTCCCTCGCACATACACAAAACAAATAACTCCTCGCAACCAACGCGATAAGGGGTTGTCAATCCCTTCACGGTCACTTACGAGAGTGAGATCTGATAGATATGATAGGATAATATTTTTGGTATTTTTGTGATAAAGATGCAAAGTAAAATAAAAGCAAACTAAAAAGCAAAGGAAATAACTAAGTGTTGGAAGATTAATATGATGAAGATAGACCCGGGGGCCATAGGTTTCACTAGTGGCTTCTCTCAAGAGCATAAGTATTTTACGGTGGGTGAACGAATTACTGTTGAGCAATTGACAGAATTGAGCATAGTTATGAGAATATCTAGGTATGATCATGTATATAAGCATCACGTCCGAGACAAGTAGACCGACTCCTGCCTGCATCTACTACTATTACTCCACTCATCGACCGCTATCCAGCATGCATCTAGAGTATTAAGTTTATGAAAACAGAGTAACGCCTTAAGCAAGATGACATGATGTAGAGGGATAAATTCATGCAATATGATAAAAAAAACCCATCTTGTTATCCTCGATGGCAACAATACAATACGTGCCTTGCTGCCCCTACTGTCACTGGGAAAGGACACCGCAAGATTGAACCCAAAGCTAAGCACTTCTCCCATTGCAAGAAAGATCAAGCTAGTAGGCCAAACCAAACTGATAATTCAAAGAGACTTGCAAAGATAATCAATCATACATAAAAAAATTCAGAAAAGATTCAAATATTGTTCATAGATAAACTTGATCATAAACCCGCAATTCATCGATCTCAACAAACACACCGCAAAAAGAAGATTAAATCGAATAGATCTCCACGAAAGAGGGGGGAACATTGTATTGAGATCCAAAAAGAGAGAAGAAGCCATCTAGCTACTAACTATGGACCCGAAGGTCTGAGGTAAACTACTCACACTTCATCGGAGAGGCTATGGTGTTGATGTACAAGCCCTCCGTGATGGATGCCCCCTTCGGCGGAGCTCCGGAACAGGCCCCAAGATGGGATCTCGTGGGTACAGAAGGTTGCGGCGGTGGAATTAGGTTTTTGGCTCCGTATCTGATCGTTTGGGGGTACATAGGTATATATAGGAGGAAGAAGTACGTCGGTGGAGCAACGTGGGGCCCACGAGGGTGGAGGGCGCGCCCTGGGGGGTGGGCGCGCCCCCTACCTCGTGGCCTCCTGGAAGCTTCTCTTACGTAGGGTCCAAGTCTCCTGAATCTTGTTCGTTCCAAAAATCACGTTCCCGAAGGTTTCATTCCGTTTGGACTCCGTTTGATATTCTTTTTCTGCGAAACTCTGAAATGGGCAAAAAACAGCAATTCTGGGCTGGGCCTCCGGTTAATAGGTTAGTCCCAAAAATAATATAAAAGTGGATAATAAAGCCCAATATTGTCCAAAACAGTAGATAATATAGCATGGAGCAATCAAAAATTATAGATACGTTGGAGACGTATCAGCCATCAAACATCTTGATTCGAACGGAACCTATGCCTTCAATCTTGCATGGTGAATTATCAAAACCCAAAACAGAGCCAGCAGAAGTAGTGGAATCAAAAGTATTAAACCAATCTCTATGTGGACACATATGAAAAGTGCATGCAGTGTCAAGTACCCACTCATCATTGGTCTCAGCACATCCAGCAACAACGACAAGAGCATCATCAGAACTATCATCACGAGCAACGTTAGCAGAATTTTCACCTTGTTTGTTACCTTTCCTCTTTTTCTTGTTCTGCAACTTGAAACATTATGAGATGTCATGCCCGTCTCTCTTGCAATATATGCAATATTTCTTGTCTCTGGATTGCGACCGGCCCCTGTGGCCGTTCTTACTTTTGCTTCTGTTTCCATTATTGGAGTTCTTCTCCTTTGTCCTGCCACGAACAGATAATCCCTCGGCTTGGGATGAACTTGAACCATCATGACGCACCATTAGTTTCATCTTCTCCTTAGAGTTCAAAGCTTCATAAACTTCATTAAGTGTGAGAGTATCACGACTGTATAATATGGTGTCTCTAAAAATGGTATAAGAACTTGGCAATGAACAAAGTAACATTAAAGCAGTATCTTCCTCTTCATACTTAACCTCCATTGCAGCTAGATCAGATATGATCTCTTTAAATTCCGAAATATGATTCAAAACATTACCTCCCTCGGGTAACTTGTGCAGGAATAATTTTTGCTTCAGATGCATCTTGCTGGTGAGATCTTTAGTCATGCAAATCCCTTCCAGCTTTAACCATAGAGCGGCGGCAGTTTTCTCGCTCAAAACTTCCTGCAAAATATTATTATGCAAATGAAGTTGAATTTGTGACAAAGCCTTACAATCAATTCTTTTCTCCTCATCAGTCCAGTCCTGAATTCTGTTTTTCCTAAAACTATCCAATGCTTCATCATAGTCGGACTGTGGCAACAACGCCCACATCTTGACTTGCCATAGGATAAACCTTGTGTCACGGTCCAGCAGTGAAAGATCATACTTCATGGATGCCATGAGTCGATAAATCTAAGTACACAAAGTAGTACAAGCCGGTAGAAAAATTCTTGACAGAATTAATATGCGGACAAAGAACCAGAGGAAAAATAGCACCTGGTAGTCGCTAGTGGCCGTAGCAATCGATGATGGAAAACAAGAGCCGTACTAGTACTATGCACTAGCACCTTCACATGGCGAAGTAGCAGCAGCAGAAACAAATTAGCCTTGTACGTGAACTTGATACGTGGCTGATCAGCGCCTAACCAAAAGGTGTGGACGGCTTGCGATTTGACGGCTGATATATAGATCGCCTCGGGACTTGATTCCCTCGTGAGCGGCAGCTCATGTGGATGCTGCGTACGGAGCGGCAGCGGCAACACAGCGGAACAGCAAGGACGACTGCAACTTTGAGGGATCTCCGCACGATTGGAAATCGAGTCGGTCTCGGCGGATTAAAAAAACGATCGGATGAATCGTAAAACGGCGGCGGCCGAACAGACCGTAACCCTAATCCGTCTCGATCTCAATCTCGTATATGTAACCTCAGCTCTGTATACCACTTGTTAGATAATACCGAGAAATAAACGAGACACGAGAGACACGGATTTTTACGTGGAAACTTTTGCGGGAGAAAACCACATACGCACGAAGGCGCAATCACTATGAGGAGGAGTATTACAAGTACGAGACGACATGCCGTTTTAGGTGCGACTATATGAGGTATATATGAGGGGCAACACATAAGAGTCCTTGTAGGACAAGTAAACGAGTTGTACTCGTACACGTCGGTACCAACGCAAAAAGCCACACCGTATGTATTACGTTTAGTTCAATACGGTAGAATTTGGATTACAATTTAACAGCAGCAGCAAAGGTCACAGGCGTGGAGGCTGGCTGGCGCGTGCGACCACACCGGTGCCGTATAGCGTGTGCAGCCAACATCGGGATAGAGCGGATCGGGTTGATCTGGTCAGGAGAGACCTGGGGGCGGCACCATGAGCCAGCTACGCTCGGTGGAGCTGATGTCGTAGGCGCTGGCAACGTAGCAGCGGCGGCGACTCGGATTGCTTCCGCGTGGAGCGGGTCTGGTGGGCTGCTAGAGGCCCATGTACGGCAGGGCTCTGGATGCGCGCAGATCAGTCAAGGGCTCGAGGCCTGTGCGGGCATGTGCGACGGCAAAGGTGGTAGGTCCTGGCGCCAGACGGCAAATTACTCGTGGGAAGGGCTTATGCGTGGATGATCTGTACTGCTGGTTGGGATTGAGGCACGTGAGATTTGTTGTGGAAAAAGGAATTGGAGCATGTCCCAGGAACGAGGTGTAGAGAGACGTACGCACATGGCTCCGTGATGTTTCGGAAACAAGATGGCATGCAATGCAAGGGCGTGGTGGGTGCATGTTGGTACGTGTACATGCGGAAAACTATGCAGGCTATGTATATGCATGGTGTGGCTGTGTGAAGCAAGCTGGAGCGGACGTGGGCGTGGTCGAATTTGCACATTGACTCGATACTCTTACCATTGCAAGACCAATGAGTAATCTTGGAGTTGTCAAGGAATCTGGGACAAAGTTTCAAGGATGGCGGCGTGCGTATAAGGCTCGGAGGAGTTTGGAGTGCGTCGTGACAGGGATCATGCAAACACAGGGCGTCAAGCAATGCACCGAGATGTGCGGGCGGACACGACGCATGGTGAAGCATGGTTGCAGTCGGATAATTTCGGCTGGGTCGGACTGAATTGTCTGACGGATCGATGGGGATGTCGATCAAAGCAGAAGACGGCGGTGATTTCGGCGACGATGATATAGGAGCGTGATGCTGATGGTGGCTGACTTCTGGGGCGTGGAAACACGTGGTGCAAGCCTGAGGGCTTGTGCGACTTCGACAGACTATGGCGCAGGGTTGATTCAAGACGGTGCACACAAGAGAGCTTGAAGTCGACAGGGCGCGAGGGTAGCATGGCCAGCTACATGGAGTCATGTTGAAGGTGGAGCTGGAGTCTGATGGCCGACTTCACTCTGTGCTGATGGAGGGGCTACGGCGTAAGTGCACGGAGAATCGCAGCCTATTTCAGCGGAATAGCGAGAGACACGCGGATTGGACTGGGGCCCAGTGATCTGATGGAGGCGTGATACTCGGCATCGATCGGTGATGATTGGTGGTTCTCTGCAGTAGGGGGTTGAGTGGTGTGGGTTCGCGGCCCTAGAGACTTGACCAGGACAGCAGAGGCTCGACGCGGTGCTAGCGGCGAGGCGTGCGGTAAGCACGGGACATAGCGACAGGCCAATGCACTGGTGGTCAGACATGTGGTCAGACAAATTATGTAGGGGGTGCTGAAGCAGTGTTGACGAGTACTAGATTCAAGTTGGTGACTAGGTCTATCGGTGCCGGAAGATGGACATGAGTTGACCATGGAGAATCTGAGAAAGTGACGGAGAGTCTGAAATTGTCAAAAGCTGAGAGAGTACATGGCCGTATATTCTGTGGTGTTCAATTCACATGGCAAAGTGTGGATGACAAGTACAGAAGGAGGTGGAGTGCTATAGCTATGGGACATGTCAGAGACTATCCGGAAAAAGGATGAGACAACTGCGAATTTGACTCAGGGTGACACAGGGCGACGGTGAAATTCCTTCAAGTTTCAGACAAGTAGTGAAGAAAGAGCGGTGACGTTGAGTTCAGGTAACTCTTATATGTGGCGTCCAATATGTAAGTTGTTCACTTTCACGCAGACAGTAGTCGGTGTGTGATGGCGTTGAACGGATTCTCTAAAAGATGGAAGCATAAGGTAGAGTAATGGGGAACTTATTTTTGCTCGAGTGTTGACTGTGAAGAAGAAAAGAAGGGACTACAAGTTGCAGGTGGAATCACATGGAGTCTAGGAGTAGCAGCGGTGCTCATGGTGTATCTCAAGTCCAATGTACATGAAAGTTCGACGCATGGATGAATTTAAGGTGGTGAAGAATATTCACCAAGATGGAGTTAATTCTAACAGCGATTCGTTGGCACGGATTGGGTCAGGGCAGCTCGGATGTCCATGCTTCGCAGCGACTTCGACCGGCTGTGCATGGCGGATGCGAGTCACTGGACGCCTTCACCGGTAGGATTGGAGGCATGGCGGCACGCTACGCGGGGCACGGGACGACGCTAGATGACGCGGCAATGGTCAAGAAGATGCTCAACACCGTGTCGGACTGCCTGTACGCGGCAGTGGCATGCATCAAGTAGTTCTATGACGTGGAGATCATGCCGTTCGAGGAGGCACTAGGATGGCTCATGGTGTTCAAGGAGGGGATGCAGAGGCGTGCGCAGGACGGCGGCGAACGGGCGAGTGAGTAGCTCATGCTCATTGCGGCTTAGTGGGCTGCGCGCCGGCGCCAGGGAAACAGCGGTCTCGACGACGATGATGGCGGCAGCAACACGACGTCGCACAACGGAGGGAAGCGTCGTGGGCGCTGCTACAACTGTGGGCAGTGCATACATTTCAAGCGTGAGTGCAGGCAACCGTGGAAGGCAGAGGCGGCAGAGCAGGCGTTTCTCATCAAAGTCGATGTCGAAGGGCCGACACTCCCCTAGGCCATGGCTTAGGGGGCGACTGTTAGGAAAATAAGCCACGGCCATGTGCCTGGGCATAGCCGATATGTGTCTAGGCTTAGTCCGATCACTTCTTCTTCGGTACAACCCCCTCGAACACATCAACGAATGAGATCTGTTCATACCTCTTTATAATAAAGGATAAGATGGTCTTTCTAAAAAATACGCTGCGGAGATCTGTCATTGAGTCCGCCTTGGGCCAGCCTATTAATGAGCATGTACAGTAGCACGGATTGAAAATCAAAAAAACAGTGTGCCTATCAGGAACCGAACACAGGACCTGCAGAGGTTGTAAAATTGCTAATAGCCACTAGAACCATCAAGTTTTGGTGATACTTAAGTGGGGCATTTTTTATCACCTAGAATGGACGTAGTGTAGGAGTTATTTTAATTATAAATATTGTAGCATATAAAAATCGTTATTGTATAACCAGGCCGACATTCAGCTAAAGCGTTTTTTTAGCTAAAAAAATGTGTTCCTTCATCTATTGGAATATTTTTTAAACATGGTACATTTTTTGGAAATGCGATTTTTTTCATATTTATGAACATTTTTTTACGAAAATACTTTGATTTTTTGAATATTTTTTAAATTTTAAGAACAGTTTTTCAGGATTGTAAACATTTTTCTGAAAACTGCAGACATTTTTTCAAAAAGACGAATAATTTATCAAATTTGTGCACATTTTCTAAAACACGAAAAACAAATACAATTTTTTTTAGAAGCACACTTTTTCAAATTGGCGAGCATTATTCGAAAATACAAACATTTTTTTAAATTTACGAATATTTTTTCAAATATACTAACATTTGCTGAAAGCATTTCTTATTTTCTAGGGCCTAAGCATTTTTTTCGTTTTTCTTCTGTTTATGTTAACTCATTTTTCTACTTTCGCACTTTATTATCCTTTGTGAAACTTGTCGAAAAATTCGATTTTTTTGGCAAAACATAAAATGTCCTTTTTTCAAATATTGTTTAAAATACAAAAAAATATTCCGATTTTCGAATTTTTTTGTTCAAAAATGTTCTGATTTTCGAATTTTTTTGTTCAAAAATTTAAAAAATGTATGCATTTTAAAAAAGTTTATAATTTTTTAAAAGTACATGGTTTGTGAGTTTGAAATTTTCATCATCGTTCGTAATTTGTTAACAATTTTGGAAAAAAAGTTGAAGTTAGTGAAAATTTCATACATACTTTGAAATTCCACAATTGTTGAAAAATTTCAAGAAATTGCTTGGAAAAATAAGATGTTCATGTGGAGTAATAATGATAGGAATTACAAATACAGTCATGTAACTGGTATATTTTAGGCTATGGATAAATGATTGTAGCTTCTTGTAAGAGCCTGGCATGGACATATGAGCCATCCATGCCAGGTTTGAATGACTTCCGATACCGTTTATATGTTACGACACGTCCGACCATTTATCGCCTATTTTCACCGAGAAAACTCTAGAAAAAAAAAATCAAAAATCTAAACAACTTGGCATTGTGCCTTGAATTTGTCGTAGAAGATGGTGGAAAATATTTTAGGATTATTTAACAGGTGTCAAAAACAACAAGCTTTCAAACGGACCCTTCTGGCCTATCCGAACACCCTCCGTTGAACATAGTCTACTTTTGGACATCCTTATAATGAACCCTACTTCTGCAAGAAGGTAGGCATGCCCATGGCAGTCACATGCTTGGTTTGCACGATTTTCGACATCATATGCAAGTGGTGGAGCATCCGGTCATTTATCAGCCTTCTTAACCAAGAAAACTTCAGAAAATGCAAAATTGGGTGAAACCCCAAACAATTTGGCTTTGTGCCTTGAATTAGTCATACAGGGCCATGAAAAATGGGGCCATTTAAGGGATCTCGAGAAATGAGGTGCTCCCAAACATACCCTTCTTGCTTGTCCGAACACTCCATTGAACATGGTATTTCCTCGGAGATCTTAGGACATACCCCCCAACTTTTGCAAGCAAGTCGGCATGCCCATTTTAGGCATCCATGCCTGGTTTGAATGACTTCTAACACCGTATGCATGTTTTAACACGTTTTGCCATTAATCAGCTTTTTTCACTAAGAAAACTCCAAAAAATGCAAAACTTGGCAAAAACTCAAACAATTTGGCATGGTGTCTTGAATTGGTCATACAAGGCCATGAAAAAAGGGGTCATTTAAGGGATGTCAGGAAATGAGATGCTCCCAAACAAATCATTCTAGCCTATTCGAACACTCTGCATTGAACATGGTATTTCTTTGAAAAAATCAGGATTGCCCTCAACTTTTGTAAGCAAGTGGGCATGCCCATGTTAGGCATCCATGTCTGGTCTAAATGACTTCTGACACCATGTGCATGTTGTGTTGGAAATATGCCCTAGAGGCAATAATAAAATGGTTATTATTATATTTCCTTGTTCATGATAATTGTCTATTGTTCATGCTATAATTGTGTTATCCGGAAATCGTAATACATGTGTGAACACATAGACCATAACATGTCCCTAGTGAGCCTCTAGTTGACTAGCTCGTTGATCAATAGATGGTTACGGTTTCCTGACCATGGACAGTGGATGTCATTGATAACGGGATCACATCATTGGGAGAATGATGTTATGGACAAGACCCAATCCTAAGCATAGCACTAGATCGTGTAGTTCGTTTGCTAAAACTTTTCTAATGTCAGGTATCATTTCCTTAGACCATGAGATCGTGCAACTCACGGATACCGTAGGAATGCTTTGGGTGCACCAAACGTCACAACGTAACTGGGTGGCTATAAAGGTGCACTACAGGTATCTCCGAAAGTGTCTGTTGGGTTGGCTCGGATCGAGACTGGGATTTGTCACTCCGTATGACGGAGAGGTATCTCTGGGCCCACTCGGTATTGCATCATCATAATGAGCTCAATGTGACTAAGTAGTTAGTCACGGGATCATGCATTGCGGAACGAGTAAAGTGACTTGCCGGTAACGAGATTGAACGAGGTATTGGGATACCGACGATCGAATCTCGGGCAAGTAAAGTACCGATTGACAAAGGGAATTGTATACGGGATTACTTGAATCCTCGACATCGTGGTTCACCCGATGAGATCATCGAGGAACATGTGGGAGCCAACATGGGTATCCAGATCCCGCTGTTGGTTATTGACCGCAGAGTCGTCTCGGTCATGTCTGCATGTCTCCCGAACCCGTAGGGTCTACACACTTAAGGTTCGGTGACGCTAGGGTTGTAGAGATATTAGTATGCGGTAACCCGAAAGTTGTTCGG
The DNA here is from genome assembly GCF_002575655.3 of Aegilops tauschii subsp. strangulata. Taxonomy (NCBI): domain Eukaryota; kingdom Viridiplantae; phylum Streptophyta; class Magnoliopsida; order Poales; family Poaceae; genus Aegilops; species Aegilops tauschii. Next base: position 50,848,316 of record NC_053040.3, on the reverse strand, counting down.
AGTCCCGGATGAGATTCCGGACGTCACGAGGAGTTCCGGAATGGTCCGGAGTTAAAGATTTGTATATAGGAAGTCCAGTTTCGGCCACCGGGAAAGTTTCGGGGGTCACCGGTATTGTACCGGGACCACCGGAAGGGTCCCGGGGGTCCACCGGGTGGGGCCACCTATCCCGGAGGGCCCCATGAGCTGAAGTGGGGAGGAACCAGCCCCTGGTGGGCTGGTGCGTCCCCCATGGGCCTCCCCTGCGCCGAGGGTTGGAAACCCTAGGGGTGGGGGGCGCCCCACTTGACTTGGGGGGCAAGTCCCCCCCTTGGCCGCCGCCCCCCCTCAGATGGGATCTCCAGGGGGGCGGCGCCCCCCCAGGGCCTCTACAAATAGTGGGGGGAGGGAGGGCAGCCGCACCCTAAGCCCTGGCGCCTCCCTCTCCCTCCCGTGACACATCTCCCTCCTCCCGCAGCGCTTGGCGAAGCTCTGTCGGAGTCCCGCTACTTCCACCACCACGCCGTCGTGCTGCTGGATCTCCATCAACCTCTCCTTCCCCCTTGCTGGATCAAGAAGGAGGAGACGTCACTGCTCCGTACGTGTGTTGAACGCGGAGGTGCCGTCCGTTCGGTGCTAGGATCATCGGTGATTTGGATCACGACGAGTACGACTCCATCATTCCCGTTCTCTTGAACGCTTCCGCTCGCGATCTACAAGGGTATGTAGATGCACTCCTCTCTCTCGTTGCTAGATGACTCCATAGATTGATCTTGGTGATGCGTAGAAAATTTTAAATTTTTGCTACGATCCCCAACAGTGGTATCAGAGCCAGGTTTATGCGTAGTTACTATGCACGAGTAGAACACAAGATTGTTGTGGGCGTAGATCATGTCAATTTACTTGCCGCTACTAGTCTTATCTTGATTCGGCGGCATCGTGGGATGAAGCGGCCTGGACCGACCTTACACGTACGCTTACGTGAGACAGGTTCCACCGACTGACATGCACTAGTTGCATAAGGTGGCTAGCGGGTGTCTGTCTCTCCCACTTTAGTCGGATCAGATTCGATGAAAAGGGTCCTTATGAAGGGTAAATAGTAATTGGCATATCATGTTGTGGTTTTTGCGTATGTAAGAATTGTTCTTGCTAGAAACCTATAGAAGCCACGTAAAAACATGCAACAACAATTAGAGGACGTCTAACTTGTTTTTGCAGCAAGTGTCATGTGATGTGATATGGCCAGAAGATGTGATGAATGATATATGTGATGTATGAGATTGATCATGTTCTTGTAATAGGAATCACGACTTGCATGTCGATGAGTATGACAACCGGCAGGAGCCATAGGAGTTGTCTTTATTTTTTGTATGACCTGCGTGTCATTGAATAACGCCATGTAAATTACTTTACTTTATTGCTAAACACGTTAGCCATAGTAGTAGAAGTAATCGTTGGCGTGACAACTTCATGAAGACACGATGATGGAGATCATGATGATGGAGATCATGGTGTCATGCCGGTGACGAAGATGATCATGGCGCCCCGAAGATGGAGATCAAAGGAGCAATATGATATTGGCCATATCATGTCACTATTTGATTGCATGTGATGTTTTATCATGTTTTGCTTCTTATTTGCTTAGTACGACGGTAGTAAATAAGATGATCCCTTATAATAAATTCAAGAAAGTGTTCCCCCTAACTATGCGCCGTTGCGAAAGTTCGTTGTTTCGAAGCACCACGTGATGATCGGGTGTGATAGATTCCAACGTTCACATACAACGGGTGTAAGACAGATTTACACATGCAAAACACTTAGGTTGACTTGACGAGCCTAGCATGTACAGACATGGCCTCAGAACACAAGAGACCGAAAGGTCGAACATGAGTCGTATGGAAGATACGATCAACATGAAGATGTTCACCGACGATGACTAGTCCGTCTCACGTGATGATCAGACACGGCCTAGTTGACTCGGATCATGTATCACTTAGATGACTAGAGGGATGTCTGTCTGAGTGGGAGTTCATTAATAATTTGATTAGATGAACTTAATTATCATGAACTTAGTCTAAAATCTTTACAATATGTCTTGTAGATCAAATGGCCCACGCTAATGTCAACCTCAACTTCAACGCGTTCCTAGAGAAAACCAAGCTGAAAGACGATGGTAGCAACTATACGGATTGGGTCCGGAACTTGAGGATCATCCTCATAGCTGCCAAGAAAGCATATGTCCTTGAAGCACCGCTAGGTGAAGCACCCGTCCCGGCACACCCAGACGTTATGAACGCCTGGCAAACACGTGTTGATGATTACTCCCTGGTTCAGTGCGGCATGCTTTACAGCTTAGAACCGGGGCTCCAAAAGCGTTTTGAGCAGCACGGAGCATATGAGATGTTCCAAGAGCTGAAAATGGTTTTCCAAGCTCATGCCCGGGTCGAGAGATATGAAGTCTCTGACAAGTTCTACAGTTATAAGATGGAGGAGAATAGTTCCGTCAGCGAACACATACTCAAAATGTCTGGGTTGCACAACCGCTTCTCTCAGCTGGGAGTTAATCTCCCGGATGACGCGGTCGTTGACAGAATCCTTCAGTCGCTCCCACCTAGCTACAAGAGCTTTGTGATGAACTTCAATATGCAGGGGATGGAAAAGACCATCCCTGAGGTATATTCAATGCTGAAATCAGCGGATGTGGAGATCAAGAAGGAGCATCAAGTGTTGATGGTGAATAAAACCACTAAGTTCAAGAAAGGCAAGGGTAAGAAGAACTTCAAGAAGGACGGCAAAGGAGTTGCCGCGCCCGGTAAGCCAGTTGCCAGGAAGAAGACAAAGAATGGACCTAAGCCTGAGACTGAGTGCTTTTATTGCAAGGGAAACGGTAACTGGAAGCGGAACTGCCCCAAGTACTTAGCGGATAAGAAGGCCGGCAATACCAAAGGTATATGTGATATACATGTTATTGATGTGTACCTAACCAGCGCTCGTAGTAGCTCCTGGGTATTCGATACCGGTGCGGTTGCTCATATTTGTAACTCAAAGCAGGAGCTGTGTAATAAGCGGAGACTGGCGAAGGACGAGGTGACGATGCGCGTCGGGAATGGTTCCAAGGTCGATGTGATCGCCGTCGGCACGCTACCTCTACATTTACCTACGGGATTAGTTTTAAACCTCAATAATTGTTATTTAGTGCCAGCTTTGAGCATGAACATTGTATCTGGATCTCGTTTAATGCGAGATGGCTACTCATTTAAATCCGAGAATAATGGTTGTTCTATTTATATGAGAGATATGTTTTATGGTCATGCCCCGCTGGTCAATGGTTTATTCTTGATGAATCTCGAACGTGATGTTACACATATTCATAGTGTGAATGCCAAGAAATGTAAGGTTGATAATGATAGTCCCACATACTTGTGGCACTGCCGCCTTGGTCACGTTGGTGTCAAACGCATGAAGAAACTCCATGCAGATGGACTTTTGGAGTCTCTTGATTATGATCATTTGACACGTGCGAACCATGCCTCATGGGAAAAATGACCAAGACTCCGTTCTCCGGAACAATGGAGCGAGTAACCAACTTATTGGAAATCATACATACTGATGTGTGCGGTCCAATGAGCGTTGAGGCTCGCGGTGGCTATCGTTATGTTCTCACCCTCACTGATGACTTGAGTAGATATGGGTATGTCTACTTAATGAAACACAAGTCTGAGACCTTTGAAAAGTTCAAGGAATTTCAGAGTGAGGTTGAGAATCAACGTGACAGGAAAATAAAGTTCTTACGATCAGATCGTGGAGGGGAATATTTGAGTCACGAATTTGGCACACACTTAAGGAAATGTGGAATTGTTTCATAACTCACGCCGCCTGGAACACCTCAGCGTAATGGTGTGTCCGAACGTCGTAATCGCACTCTATTGGATATGGTGCGATCTATGATGTCTCTTACCGATCTACCGCTATCATTCTGGGGTTATGCTTTAGAGGCTGCCGCATTCACTTTAAATAGGGCTCCGTCTAAATCCGTTGAGACGACACCGTATGAATTATGGTTTGGAAAGAAACCTAAGCTGTCGTTTCTTAAAGTTTGGGGATGCGATGCTTATGTCAAGAAACTTCAACCTGAAAAGCTCGAACCCAAGTCGGAAAAATGCGTGTTCATAGGATAGCCTAAGGAAACCATTGGGTATACCTTCTACCTCAGATCCGAAGGCAAGATCTTCGTTGCCAAGAATGGGTCCTTTCTGGAGAAAGAGTTTCTCTCGAAAGAAGTAAGTGGGAGGAAAGTGGAACTTGATGAGATGACCCCTCTCGAACCAGAAAGTAGCACAGCACAAGAAAATGTTTCTGTGGTGCCTGCACCGACTAGAGAGGAAGTTAATGATGACGATCATGATCAAGTTGCCACTGAACTTCGTAGGTCCACAAGGACACGTTCCGCACCAGAGTGGTATGGTAACCCTGTTCTGAAAATCATGTTGTTGGACAACGGTGAACCTTCGAACTATGAAGAAGCAATGGCGGGTCCAGATTCCAACAAATGGCTTGAAGCCATGCAATCCGATATAGGATCCATGTATGAAAACAAAGTGTGGACTTTGACAGACTTGCCCGATGATCGACGAGCGATAGAAAATAAATGGATCTTTAAGAAGAAGACGGACGCGGATGGAAATGTTACCATCTATCAAGCTCGACTTGTCGCTAAGGGTTATCGACAAGTTCAAGGTGTTGACTACGATGAGACCTTCTCAGCCGTAGCGAAGCTGAAGTCCGTCCGAATCATGTTAGCAATTGCCGCATTCTACGATTATGAAATATGGCAAATGGACGTCAAAACGGCATTCCTTAACGGCTTCCTTAAGGAAGAATTGTATATGATGCAGCCGGAAGGTTTTGTCGATCCTAAGAATGCTAACAAAGTATGCAAGCTCCAGCGCTCAATCTATGGGCTGGTGCAGGCATCTCGGAGTTGGAACATTCGTTTTGATGAGATGATCAAAGCGTTTGGGTTTACGCAGACTTATGGAGAAGCCTGTGTTTACAAGAAATTGAGTGGGAGCTCTGTAGCATTTCTCATATTATATGTGGATGACATACTATTGATGGGAAATGATATAGAATTCTTGGAAAGTATAAAGGCCTACTTGCATAAGTGTTTTTCAATGAAGGACCTTGGAGAAGCTGCTTACATATTAGGCATCAAGATCTATAGAGATAGATCGAGACGCCTCATAGGTCTTTCACAAAGCACATACCTTGACAAGATATTGAAGAAGTTCAATATGGATCAGTCCAAGAAGGGGTTCTTGCCTGTATTGCAAGGTGTGAGATTGAGCACGGCTCAATGCCCGACCACGGCAGAAGATAGAGAAAAGATGAGTGTCGTCCCCTATGCCTTGGCCATAGAGTCTATTATGTATGCCATGCTGTGTACCAGACCTGATGTAAACCTTGCCATAAGTTTGGTAGGAAGGTACCAAAGTAATCCCGGCATGGAACACTGGACAACGGTCAAGAATATCCTGAAGTACCTGAAAAGGACTAAAGATATGTTTCTCGTTTATGGAGGTGACGAAGAGCTCGTCATAAAGGGTTATGTCGATGCTAGCTTCGACACAGATCTGGATGACTCTAAGTCACAAACCGGATACGTGTATATTTTGAATGGTGGGGCAGTCAGCTGGTGCAGTTGCAAGCAAAGCGTCGTGGCGGGATCTACATTTGAAGCGGAGTACATGGCAGCCTCGGAGGCAGCACATGAAGCAATCTGGATGAAGGAGTTCATTGCCGACCTAGGAGTTATTCCCAATGCATCGGGGCTGATGACTCTCTTCTGTGACAACACAGGAGCTATTGCCCTTGCCAAGGAGCCCAGGTTTCACAAGAAGACTAGGCACATCAAGCGTCGCTTCAACTCCATTCGCGAAAATGTTCAAAATGGAGACATAGATATTTGTAAAGTGCATACGGATTTGAATGTCGCAGATCCGTTGACTAAACCTCTTCCACGAGCGAAACATGATCAACACCAGAACGCTATGGGTGTATGATTCATCACAATGTAACTAGATTATTGACTCTAGTGCAAGTGGGAGACTGTTGGAAATATGCCCTAGAGGCAATAATAAAATGGTTATTATTATATTTCCTTGTTCATGATAATTGTCTATTGTTCATGCTATAATTGTGTTATCCGGAAATCGTAATACATGTGTGAACACATAGACCATAACATGTCCCTAGTGAGCCTCTAGTTGACTAGCTCGTTGATCAATAGATGGTTACGGTTTCCTGACCATGGACAGTGGATGTCATTGATAACGGGATCACATCATTGGGAGAATGATGTTATGGACAAGACCCAATCCTAAGCATAGCACTAGATCGTGTAGTTCGTTTGCTAAAACTTTTCTAATGTCAGGTATCATTCCCTTAGACCATGAGATCGTGCAACTCCCGGATACCGTAGGAATGCTTTGGGTGCACCAAACGTCACAACGTAACTGGGTGGCTATAAAGGTGCACTACAGGTATCTCCGAAAGTGTCTGTTGGGTTGGCTCAGATCGAGACTGGGATTTGTCACTCCGTATGACGGAGAGGTATCTCTGGGCCCACTCGGTATTGCATCATCATAATGAGCTCAATGTGACTAAGTAGTTAGTCACGGGATCATGCATTGCGGAACGAGTAAAGTGACTTGCCGGTAACGAGATTGAACGAGGTATTGGGATACCGACGATCAAATCTCGGGCAAGTAAAGTACCGATTGACAAAGGGAATTGTATACGGGATTACTTGAATCCTCAACATCTTGGTTCACCCGATGAGATCATCGAGGAACATGTGGGAGCCAACATGGGTATCCAGATCCCGCTGTTGGTTATTGACCGGAGAGTCATCTCGGTCATGTCTGCATGTCTCCCGAACCCGTAGGGTCTACACACTTAAGGTTCGGTGACGCTAGGGTTGTAGAGATACTAGTATGCGGTAACCCCAAAGTTGTTCGGAGTCCCGGATGAGATCCCGGACGTCACGAGGAGTTCCGGAATGGTCCGGAGGTAAAGATTTGTATATAGGAAGTCCAGTTTCGGCCACCGGGAAAGTTTCGGGGGTCACCGGTATTGTACCGGGACCACCGGAAGGGTCCCGGGGGTCCACGGGGTGGGGCCACCTATCCCGGAGGGCCCCATGGGCTGATGTGGGGAGGAACCAGCCCCTGGTGGGCTAGTGCGCCCCCCATGGGCCTCCCCTGCGCCTAGGGTTGGAAACCCTAGGGGTGGGGGGCGCCCCACTTGACTTGGGGGGCAAGTCCCCCCCTTGGCCGCCGCCCCGCCCCCTCAGATGGGATCTCCAGGGGGCCGGCGCCCCCCCAGGGCCCCTATAAATAGTGGGGGGGAGGGAGGGCAGCCGCACCCTAAGCCCTGGCGCCTCCCTCTCCCTCCCGTGACACATCTCCCTCCTCCCGCAGCGCTTGGCGAAGCTCTGTCGGAGTCCCGCTACTTCCACCACCACGCCGTCGTGCTGCTGGATCTCCATCAACCTCTCCTTCCCCCTTGCTGGATCAAGAAGGAGGAGACGTCGCTGCAGCGTACGTGTGTTGAACGCGGAGGTGCCGTCCGTTCGGCGCTAGGATCATCGGTGATTTGGATCACGACGAGTACGACTCCATCATCCCCGTTCTCTTGAACGCTTCCGCTCGCGATCTACAAGGGTATGTAGATGCACTCCTCTCTCTCGTTGCTAGATGACTCCATAGATTGATCTTGGTGATGCGTAGAAAATTTTAAATTTCTGCTACGATCCCCAACATGTTGCGACATGTTCTGTCATTAACTGTCATTTTTTCACCGGGAAAACTCGAGGAAATGCAAAACTTGTCGAAAACCCAAACAGCTTGTCATGATACCTTGAATTGGTCATACGAAGCCCTTGAAAAAAATGGAGTAATTTTAAGGATGTCGAGAAATAACATGGCTTCAGACGGAGCCTTATGGCCCCCAGAACACACTTCAGTCAACATGGTCTATTTTTGTACACCCTTTAAATGATCCCCACTTTTGCCACCAGGTGGGCATGCCCCTCATAGGCATCCAAGCCATGTTTGAACAATTTTCGACATCGTATGCAAGTTGCGACCTGTCCAACCTTTTTTCTGCATTTTCTTACCGAGAAAACTCTAGAAAAATACGAAACTTGTTGAAAACCAAAACAACTTGTCATGGTGCCTTGAATTGTTCATGCGAGGCCATGAAAAAATTAGGACAATTTCAAGGATGTCGAAAACCAACGTGCTCTCTAACAGACCCTTCTGGCTAACCTGAACACCTTTTGTTGAACATGGTGTTTTCGTGGACATCCTTGAAATTACCCCAACTTTTTCCACTAGGTGGACATGCCCATGATAGGCATCCATGGCAAGTTTGAACTACTTCGGACACCATATGCAAGTTGCGACACGTCTAGCCATTTATCGACCTTTTTTGACCGAGAAAACTTTAGAAAATGCAAAATTTATCGAAAACCCAAGCAACTTGGATTGGTGCCTTGAATTGGTCATACAAGACCATGGAAAAAATATTGGGGGCATGGATGCCTACCATGGGCACTCCAGCTGCTGGCAAATATTGGGGTCATTTCAAGAATGTCCAAAAAAATACCATGTTCAACATAACGTGTCTCAGTAGTCATCCATGCCAGTTTTGAAGGAATAATGTATTTAAAATCATAATTTACATAGATACTTAAAGCTGCCATTTTAAGTTTCAAACATAACTAATAAGTACAAAATGATAGAATTGAAAACAACAAATGCTTTTTAAAGCATTTAATAAATATATAAATGAAAAAAGAATTTTCAATGGTAATTTAAAATAGTGACTTAAAACTGTTATTTTGGTATTTCATTTTTTGAACAGGTTTCAAACAAATAATAAAGTTTTAAAAGGAGAAAAGATAAAATAACTAAAAAAGAGAAAAACCAAAAAATAGAAAAGAAAAAAAATCTTAGGCCTTGCCCAACTAAGCGGCGGCATCGCTCCTGTCGGGCGACTATTGGAATTTGTTCTGAATTTTAAAAAATTTCTCATTTTCAAAATAATTGTTCACAAATTGAAAAAATGTTTGGGAAAATTTAGAACAATTTTTTGATATCATTTATTTAGTCTCATTTCTGGAAAAAATGTAATTTAGTTTTTTGTCCGTGGTCTCAGAAAATGTTTGTTTTCACAATTTTGTTTGTGATTTTCGAAAAATTATTCACATTTTGATATTCTGAACAATTTTTTAAAGACACAAACATATTTTGAAATTACCTTACAATTTCCGAAAATGCAAATATTTTTTAATTTATGAACATAATTTGGAAATAACGAACCGTTTGAACTTTTGAACAACATTATGAAAGCACGACCATTTTTTGAGAAAGAAAGAAGAAACGTAACTTGAAAAGGAAAATAAACAAATAAAAAGATATTATGGAAAAAAGACCAGTTCACAAAGTGTGCTCAAATCTTTAATAAAATTCCCAGCCCTTGCATTACTTAAAGTTTCTAGCTTTAGACCGTTCACCAGAGTCATGTTGTCGCAGTGGTTGTGGACACACTTAATGTTGTAAGCGGTCTTGGGTTCAATTCCTATCTTGTGCTATCCTTTTCTGCTATTTTTCATCGCATGCCACCACAAATGGGCCGGCCCAAGTAAGCTGCCCGGTGTATACTTTTACTAGAAAAGTAGATACAAATTGTGAAAGGTCTATATTACCCCTTTATACGTATTACAGGGGTTGTACCGAGGCGATGTATTAGGTGAAAACGCACATTCAGTGAAAATATGGAAACTATTGTTTTGGGGCGTGAGATCGGCAACATACGGTGACAGATCACATGTGGGATTGCTTTCAGATCCACTTAAGAGTGCAGTTAACCCCTCTCTCCTTAATTGTAGACAAATTATTTGGGAGGTCATGCGTCGTTTTCCTGCCACCAGCGTTCGTCCGTTTCTATTCCATAGGGAGTCACCGTCGCGGCTAATGGAAATTGTTGTCGCTGCCGTTAGGAGCTGATGACGCCGCCGCAGCCGCCGGCACTTCCACATGGAGCTAAGCTGCCGACGCCGCTCGATGTCGAACCCCGCCGCAGCAGGCAGTTGCCCTCGAGCGAGAAGGGTGAGTTGGTCGCCGACATTAATGCGAGAACGGATCCGCTGCACCGACGCAACGGCGGCTGGATGGGGATGACTCTGGCTTACGAGATGGTGTGTGCTCACTCTCACAGTGAGCCGCTTCCACCTGGATGATTAATTTTCTGTTTTGAACTGAATTTGTTTGTTCTTTAAAATCTGCTTCGTCCTGTAATCAGTCGATGTTTGGTGCCGTGAAAGTTGAATTCCTGATTCCTATTTTGATTCGTTATGAACGGTTGGAATATATATGGGAATGCATACGAGATGAAGTTTCTGAACTTGTCCGCATTCAACAAGCGAGGCAGAACTGTGTCCTGTCGATTTAGCGGCGTCGTTGGCTCTAAAGTCGGCGGCCGGCTTGCTCTCTTCCTCGACCCTCGGGGGAATCTTCCCGTGGCATTAAGATATGGCGTTCGCCATCGAGCAGCCCCATGCGGCAGTGGCAGCAAGAGCTTTCATCGGCGGCGACGGCAGCTCCCTGCGAATAGAAACAGACGGGTCGAGGAGAACGACGCATGACCCATATAGTTTGCCTAAAATTAAGGAGAGGGGGGGTTATACACTCTTAAGTAGATCTGGAAGCAATCCCACCTGTGATCTGTCACCGTATGTTGCCGATCTCACGCCCCAGAACAAATAGTTTCCAGATCTTCACTGAATGTGCGTTTTCATCTGATACATCGCCTTGTACCGAAGCGGGGACTAAAGATACGAATTTTGCTAGGGACTTTTAGTTTGCATAATGTCCTCCATATTGGGTTATTCACTGACGGTCCAGGAGTAGCATCAGATGCAGCCCGGCGTCCTAGCTGGTGATTCCACTCTAAATAATATGATGTACATACGCACAGAAAAGAAACCGTTGCGTGTGTGGTTCCAATCAACGAAATCATCAAAAGCCTCCATGTTTAGTGGAATGTGTAGTATCCTTCTAGCATCCACTAAATCGAATGTCGCTGAAACAAGGGCCTCCTCCCAACTGCCAGCATACGGATCAATGAGGTCACTGACCTTTGATAAGTGATATGATGGCCTCTGGGCGATATGACCATGCTCGTCGGGCTCGAAGGGATCCAACGATCAGTCCAGATATTAACTTTCTCGCCACCCCCAATACGCCAAATATGCCCGTGTTTAAAAGTCTGAATCCCTGCTACTAAACTTTGCCATGTGAAGGATGGGCCATTCTTAGGTCCAGCTTTTAGGATATCACCATGAGGGTAATGTTTTGCACGTAAAATCTGAGCACAAATGGAAACCGGGTTATCAATGAGCCTCCATGCTAAGTTGCTAACATTGCCAAGTTGGAGTTATGCAGATCACGGAATCCCATGTCACCAATATGTTTGAAAACACAAAGTTCCACCATGTGTACCAATGCATCTTCTTATTCTCTTCATCATCACCCCACCAGAATCCCGCAATGAAGTCCATAATTTCCTTACATAAACCCTTCGGCAATTTGAACACAGACATAGCATACACTGTAATAGCACGTACCACTGCTTTCAATAAAATTTCCTTGCCTCCAATAGACAAGTGTTTTTTATTTCCATCCACTTATCCTTTCTTGGATCCGGTCTAGAAAGTGTGTAAAACAGTCACTTCTATCCGCCCGCACTAAAGCACGAAGTCCCAAATACTGATCAGACAATGCTTCTGTGTCAATGTGTAGTTCATTGCAAATCTCTGTTCTGGTCACATTACTTGTATTAGGACCAAAGAAAATACTAGATTTTGCTCTACTTACTAGTTGGCCTGAATTTGCACAGTAAGTATCAAGAACTTGTTGCAAGGAAGCAACATTCAACAAATCTGCCTTCATGAGAATGAGAGAATCATCAGCAAAAAGGAGGTGTGACACCGATAGTACATTCCTGCACATTCTAATCCCATCAATACCGCCAACTTCTTCTTCATGCATCAGTAAGCTTGATAACCCTCCTGCACACAGTAAAAATAGATAAGGGGATCTCCCTGTCGTATGCCTCTCGTAGGTGAGAAACTCCCAGTTTCTTGGGAGTTGTACCTAATTGTGTATTTAACCGAGCTCACACAATTCATAATCAGATTAATCCATTGATCATGGAACCCTAGTTTTTTTCATCATGTTCCTCAAAAAAGTCCATTCAACTCTGTCATAGGCCTTGAGCATATCTAGCTTTACCGCACAAAGGCCTGTTAGACCATCTCTTTTATTCTTGATTTTATGCACACAGTCATATGCCACAAGAACATTATCTGTGATAATCCTACCTGGCGCGAAAGCACTTTGAGTGGGAGAATTTATTTCAGGAAGGATAACTTTCAATCGAGCAGCTAATATTTTTGAGATAATCTTATATATGACATTACACTGACTAATAGGGCGATACTGTGTAATCAACTCTGGGGAATCTATTTTTGGAATTAATACCACCGTTGTGGTGTTCCAGTCATTCGGAATAATACCTGAGTTTATCGCAGCCAAAACCTCCCCTGTAATCTCATCACAAAAAATGTGCCAATACTTTTTACAAAAAATTGCATGTAGCCCTGGTGTGCTTTGGACAGCTTTCTTCACATCCTCTGTTATGTACGGAGCTAGGAGAGTATCATTCATTTGATCAGAAACTCGCCTTTGAACCTTCAGCATAACAGATTTTTTCAGTGACTTAAATAAATAATAGTCAATCCATGGGTTTTCATCCGTTAAAAAAAATCAGTGGTCTTTCCCAATAATAAATAAATAATGTTGTCCAAGACGTGTAAATGGTGTCAATTAGCTATTTTCTTTTACAGGAATAGGACTTTAGGGCATCTTCAATGCGGACCCACAAACATCCTGCAATCGTCCAGATTGCGTTGTCTGGACCACGAAAGTCATCCAACACGGCTCTGTATTGTTCCGCGGGGTGGTCCGGATGCGATTTCTCCCGCAAACCAGATACAAACATTGCGGGCTTTGCGGGTGTCCGGACTCCTCCCAAGCCTGTTTCTGACCGCTCTGGCCCACCCAAACCCAGCCATCCACCCCTCTCGCGCATTCCTTCTAATGCACGCACTTCTTAATGCACCGCATTCATGCCGCGCCAGAGACGCAGCGACCGACATTGATGCTACGATGTGATTGGTGGGAGGGAGGGCGGTGCTGACCGACGCGACCTCTCGGCAACCGGCGCCTTAATGCGGACGCAGGTTCCCAAGGAACCAACTCTGGCCGCTGCGCCGCATTGAAGCGGACCGCCCCTTCCCCTGGGCCTCGCCGTGGCTATTTAAACCGTGCGCCTGCGATGCACAGAGCCGCACCCCCCCCCCCCCCCCCCCTATCCGAGCACTGGCCCCCTCCCCCATCTCCATGCCCAAGCCACTCCCTCCCCCTCTTCGCCCCAAGCTCCGGTGATAGAGAAGTCATGGTGCCCCACGCCGGCATGCAGAGTAGGCAGAAGCTCCTCCTCCAGCGGTTCTTGGCGCCGCCGCAAACGCTGTCCGGGCCCGTCAGCGTCCACGGCGACCGGCTCCTCCGCCAAGGAGGAGATCATCATCTCCTCCTGTGACAAGGAGGACCAGGCGTCGCCACAGCCGCCGCAGCAGCCGCCCCGACTCCTCAAGGAGGCCGCTCTCGCGGACCTAGATTTTGTCCGTCAGATCGAGATAATGACGGAGCAGTCGCTCCGTTACATGGGGCTGTCGCAGGCGTGCGTGAAGGATGAGCCGCCTTCCCCTCCGCGCCACCACGTCAAGCCCGAGCCGGCGTCCACGCTCCTGCCAGTGAAGGAGGAGCCGGTCTTGCCTCGGCACAACCGCAGCGTCCAGATCAGACGTCGCGTGAAGGAGGAGCCGGCCTTGCCCCCGCACCACCGCGGTGTCCAGATCAAATGCCAGGTTAACGAGGAACTGCGTCACTGCCAAGCAGCCGGTACGGCTGCATCAACGCGTCGTTCTTGCCTGCGCGCTGCCACCGCCTCGCCGTCAAGGAGGAGCTGCTGCCCGCAATCGAGAAGGCGTGGGGCCGCCTCCTCCACTACCTCGGCGGTCCCTCGGGCTCGAGGGCTGTCGTGTTTGAGGTGGAGCGCGCGGCTCGGCAGCAGGAGTGGTACGATCGGCGCAATGCCAGTCGCCGCTCTGCGTTCGCCAAGAGCGATGAGGCGCCGGACTGCGTCCATAACGACCCAGACCTCACTGTCGTGTGGGCGCTCGACCGCCCCGTGACCACCACAAATACGGCAGCCAGGCGTCGCCGCTGCCTTGACGGCGAGCTCGCCAAGATCAGTGAGGAGAGGTCGCTTAACGACTGCTCCGCGAAAGCCGGTCGCGGCAAGGCCGCTGCCAGGGCTTCGAAGGCCATGTTGGTAGTGGTCATGGTGGCACTCTGCACAGCGCAGCAGGAGGCAGAGTGTCACCTCCGCGAGCGGTAGCCAGCCGCCGGACAAGGCTGCCGTGGCCCTCCGGTGCCATTCCGCCGCTAGAGGGACCACGAGGATGACGACGGCACCAACGGAGACCGCGGTGCGGCAGGACAGGGCCGCCACGCGTACGAGGTGGTCGTTGTCGGTGTCGAAACCGGAGGATCTCGGGTAGGGGGTCCCGAACTATGCGTCTAAGGTCGATGGTAACATGAGACAATACCCTATGTCCTGCTTGATTGATATTGATGAATATGAGTGTTACAAGAGTTGATCCACCTCGAGATCGTAATGGCTAAACCCTAGAGGTCTAGCGTGTATGGCTATGATAATAAGTATCCTCTATCTGGACTAAGTCCTCCGGTTTATATAGACACCGGGAGGATCTAGGGTTACATAAGGTCAGTTACAAAGAAAGGAATCTACATCTTCGGTCGCCAAGCTTGCCTTCCACGCCAAGGAGAGTCCTATCTGGACACGGGTATAGTCTTCAGTCTCCGTATCTTCACAGCCGATCAGTGCGACCCATAGCCAACAGGCCGGACGCCCGAGGACCCCTTAGTCCAGGGCTCCCTCAGTAGCCCCTGAACCTGACTTCAATGACAAGGTATCCGGCGCGTAGTGCTGTCTTAGGCATTGCAAGGCGGGTTCCTCCTTCCGAACTCCAAAATAGTCTTCGGACGAATTGATCGTGTCCGGACCTGTAACACACAACCGTAGAGAGAATATAATAATACACAAGTCCAATCCGCTGACAACTTTTACAACATGACATCACGTCCATCCAGTCATAATTTCAAACCGTTTTTGCCTGCCGCTCCACGTTTCGAGACGCGGTTGCCATTGGCACGTCTTGTCAAAGCAGAGATCGTGTCCCCTTATTATGGGATTCTCATCAATACGGGCGTGCCCAACCGTGCCGTTTTACATAGCCCTTGGGAGCAGGCGAACTTTGATGCGAGTGGAGTGGCGTTCAATATTCACTGCCCTTATAAGGAGATAAGATTCCCCCTTCTTCCCCCACACCTTCTTCCTGCCTTTCCACTCTTGAGCTCCAACGCCCAAGTCCTCATCTGTTTCCCACTCGAGAGAAAACACTCCAACCATGTCCGGATCCGGAGCTGGTGGCAAGTGGATGGCTTCTTTAGTCAAGAAGAAAGACATCAAGGAGCTTCGAGGGGCCGGATACCTGGCCAAGGAGATCGCTCACCGTCTCCCGGCCAAAGGACAGATCGTCCCTACCCCAGAGCCCCATGAGAGGGTTGTATTTCTCGCACATTTCGTCTGTGGGCTGGGATTCCCTCTCCACCCTTTTGTCCGCGGACTGATGTTTTACTACGGGCTAGACTTCCATGATCTAGCCCCCAACTTTGTCCTCAACATCTCGTCCTTTATAGTCGTTTGCGAGGCCTTCGTCCGTATCCCACCTCACTTCGGCCTATGGCTGAAGACTTTCAATGTAAAGACAAAGGTGGTGAGAGGCCAACAGGCAGAGTGCGGAGGTGCCATGGTGGGCAAGATGCCCAACATTACATGGCTTGAAGGCTCCTTTGTGGAGACGGTGAAGGGGTGGCAGTCGGGGTGGCTCTACATCACCGAGCCGCGTGACACCAATTGGGCGGCGGCCCCCGAATTTCGATCCGGATCTCCGCTGCGGCTCACCTCCTGGCAAAAGAAGGGCCTCGCCTGGGGCTCTTCAAGCGAGCTGACCGGGCTCCAAACGTGCGTTCAGAATATGATAACCAAGAGGATCAAACTCGTAAACGTGATCCAGGTATGCTCATTCGCCGGATCCTTCCGTGCCAACGCCGAACTTGCTATTTGTGGGAATTCGATCCAGCCAAGCACCAGACGCTACAGAGCTCTTCGGCACAACGCACGAAGATATCTGGAAAGTGCTCTTCAAGGCCGGCGAGACACCACCGCCCACGACCGAAGATCGTGGGCTCATCTTAAAGCGCCAGGCCAATCCGGTAAGTTTTCTCACATATTCAAGGTATAGCCTTTACTGGCATATTTTGGGAAGAAGTCTAAGCCTTACTATCAATTTTCAGGCCTGGATTGACATAGCGGGCGTCGCTGTTGGCTGCTGCTGCTCCACTTCCCGAAGATGAAGAAACCCCACTCCTAACAAAGATGCTATTTCCGGCGCCTTATGACGTGCCGGAGAAGAAGGCCAAGAAGACGGCCAAAGTCAGCAGGAGCGGTCTTCGCCGGAAGGGTGCCTCGGACAAGTCGTCTGAAGACGAGACTGACTCTTCCGTCGCCGAAGACGACGGCGAGGAGGAAGCAGAAGGCGACTTCCCCCCAAAGGGGGGAAAGAAGAAAAGAGAGGCCCCCACGAATCTGGAGGCGAAGGCGCCCAAGAGGGTGAAGGGCTCCCTTGCGGATAACTTCGCACGGGATGCTGAAAGCAGTCCGGAGCGAATGCCCTGGACCAAGCCTCGGTCTGCCTCGTAAGCACCAAAACCCTATGCTCCTCCCAATACCTGGCCTTTCCAGTTTATAATATTAACATGTTTAAACTATGCCATTGCAGTCCGGCCCGCGACGGCTCCCCGCGATCCTCGACAGAGGATTCGCTAGACTCAAAGGAGATGGCTAGCATGTCTCCGCCGCCCGCTCATTCTGCCTCACCCAAGGGTGATGACGAGGTGGCGTCCCAAAGGATCTTCCCCGACCAGGGGGAGATTCCGGAAATCATTAAGGTGGCGCCGCAGGATGACTCCTCGGCTGTGGGACACATGGGGGAGAAAGCCCCCATGGAGACTGGCAATGGGGGCCAAATTCCCATCGGCCCTCAGCCGGATACCGTTCCGGAGACCTACATGGCTCCGGAGTCCAGCGAATGGCCTTCCCCGAAAGGAGGAAGTGTGCCTGTTCCATCGGTGACCTCTGTCCAACCAGAGGCACCGGATAATCTTCTGGAGGCGCTGCGAGGCGCCTCCATTGTGGATGAGCACCATATCCTTATGGGTACGGTGCTCGAAAAGGTTTAGTCCGCCAAAAGCGGACTGACCGATGCCTGCACTAGCCTTTTAACATGCTTTGAGGTAACCACTGTAGAAAAAATATCACAATGTGGACAGTAGCCCCTGATGCGCTGTTCGGTGTCCGGAAAGGAAAAGCCGAACAGGGGATCAAAATAATCTTCGCAGGAGTCTAACATAATATGTCTTTGTGATTAAGCAGGCGTCGCTGCTGGCTGCTGCTGCTCACACTGCGGAGGTCTCCGGACTGAAGCAGAACCTGGAGCGGGCCGAGAAAGAGCTTGGCCTCGTGAAGAAGCAGCTGGAGGACAGCAAAGGTATGCAGTGACCTGCGTGTATGTTTAGGAAGAATGAATGGTTCGTGCTTGACTAAAGTGCCATGAACTTTATTAGGGACCACGACCGAGGTGGCGGCTCTTAAGAAGGCATTAGAGAAGGCCGAGAACAAAGCGGCCAAGGAACACACCGCGCGCGAGAAGCACGAGGCCCGGGTCGGCGAGGTTCAACAAGAGCTCCAGGACGCCGTCAAGAAGTGTGAGTCCTTGGAGCGTGATTCTAAGACGCAAGCGTATGAACTTGCGAAGGCCCTCCAGAGCACGCATGAGGCTCGAGCCGAAGCCCAGAGCGCCCTTCAACAAATCCTGGCAGCTCGGGAGATCGCGGCAGGTAAGGCTTTCGGTATGCAAAGCAAGTCTGTGGAGGAAGCATTCCTTTTACTTACCCAAATTTGGGGCTCTCCAAGGGCGTTTACGAATTTGCCGCGCAGCGTATCAGATGCTGCCGAGTTCTATCGAGCCAAGGAAGGGAGTTCGACGGAGAAGCTGTTCTGGTCCCAATATCTTGGACCCAAACATCCGGTGTCCTTCAGTGACCAGCTGAAACAGCTGGTCGAGCTGCACAAGGCGGCCGAGCTAGCCATGAAGGAGCTGATAGTCCAACTATGGCCTGCTGCACCGATACCTAGCAACTACTACGGACTTGTGAAGCGGCTTGTTGATGCCTGCCCCCGGCTTGAGGTGATAAAGCGGTCGGTCTGCATCGAAGGTGCACGGATGGCCTTTGCCCACGTCAAAACGAACTGGGCGAAGATGGATGCCAAGAAGGTAATGACTGAGGGGCCACCTGAGGGCAAGGAGCATGCTACCTCTTGAGCACTGCGTTGGTTTTCCCTTGAAGAGGAAAGGTGATGCAGTAAAGTAGCGTAAGTATTTCCCTCAGTTTTTGAGAACCAAGGTATCAATCCAGTAGGAGATCACGCTCAACTCCCACGCACCTACACAAACAAATAAGAACCTCGCAACCAACGCGATAAAGGGGTTGCAATCCCTTCACGGTCACTTACGAGAGTGAGATCTGATAGATATGATAAGATAATATTTTTGGTATTTTTATGATAAAATAAAATAAAGATGCAAAGTAAAATAAACGGCAAAGGAAATAACTAAGTATTGGAAGATTAATATGATGGAAGATAGACCCGGGGGCCATAGGTTTCACTAGTGGCTTCTCTTAAGAGCATAAGTATTACGGTGGGTAAACGAATTACTGTCGAGCAATTGATAGAAAAGCGAATAATTATGAGAATATCTAGGTATGATCATGTATATAGGCATCACGCCCGAGACAAGTAGACCGAAACGATTCTGCATCTACTACTATTACTCCACACATCAACCGCTATCCAGCATGCATCTAGAGTATTAAGTTCATAAGAACAGAGTAATGCTTTAAGTAAGATGACATGATGTAGAGGGATAAACTCATGCAATATGATATAAACCCCATCTTTTTATCCTCGATGGAAACAATACAATACGTGTCGGTTCCCTTTCTGTCACTGGGATCGAGCACCGCAAGATTGAACCCAAAGCTAAGCACTTCTCCCATTGCAAGAAAGATCAATCTAGTAGGCCAAACCAAACTGATAATTCGAAGAGACTTGCAAAGATAAACCAATCATACATAAAAGAATTCAGAGGAGAATCAAATATTTTTCATAGATAATCTGGATCATAAACCCACAATTCATCGGATCTCGACAAACACACCGCAAAAAAATATTACATCGAATAGATCTCCAAGAAGATCGAGGAGAACTTTGTATTGAGATCCAAAGAGAGAGAAGAAGCCATCTAGCTAATAACTATGGACCCGTAGGTGTGAAGTAAACTACTCACACATCACCGGAGAGGCCATGGAGTTGATGTAGAGGCCCTCCGTGATCAATGCCCCCTCCGGTGGAGTTCCGGAAAAGGCCCCAAGATGGGATCTCTCGGGTACAGAAGGTTGCGGTGGTGGAATTAAGTTTTCGTGGTGCTCCTGGATGTTTGGGGGGTACGTGGACTTATATAGGAGGAAGAAGTACGTCGGTGGAGCAACGAGGGGCCCACGAGGGTGGAGGGCGCGCCCAGGGGGTAGGCGTGCCCCCCTGCCTCGTGCCTTCCTCCGTTGTTTCTTGATGCCTACTCCAAGTCTCCTGGATCACATTTGTTGAGAAAATCACGTTCCCGAAGGTTTCATTCCGTTTGGACTCCGTTTGATATTCCTTTTCTTTGAAACCCTAAAATAGGCAAAAAACAGGAATTTGGGCTGGGCCTCCGATTAGTAGGTTAGTCCCAAAAATGATATGAAAGTGTAAAATAAAGCCCATTAACATCCAAAATAGATAATATAATAGCATGGAGAAATCAAAAATTATAGATACGTTGGAGACGTATCAAGCATCCCCAAGCTTAATTCCTGCTCGTCCTCGAGTAGGTAAATGATAAAAAAGAATTTTTGATGTGGAATGCTTTCTAACATATTTCTCAATGTAATTTTTCTTTATTGTGGCATGAATGTTCAGATCCGAAATATTGAAGATAAAAGTTTAATATTGACATAAAAATAATAGTACTTCAAGCATACTAACTAAGCAATCATGTCTTCTCAAAATAACATGGCCGAAGAAAGTTAACCCTACAAAATCATATAGTCTGGCTATGCTCTATCTTCACCACACAAAATATTTAAATCATGCACAACCCTGATGACAAGCCAAGCAATTGTTTCATACTTTTGATGTTCTCAAACTTTTTCAATCTTCACGCAATATATGAGCGTGAGCCATGGATATAGCACTATATGTGGAATAGAATGGTGGTTGTGGAGAAGACAAAATGGAGAAGATAGTCTCACATCAACTAGGCGTATCAAAGAGCTATGGAGATGCCCATTAATAGATATCAATGTGAGTGAGTAGGGATTGCCAAAGAACGGATGCACCAGAGCTATGAGTATATGAAAGCTCAACAAAAGAAACTAAGTGGGTGTGCATCCAACTTGCTTGCTCATGAAGACCTAGGGCATTTTAAGGAAGCCCATCATTGGAATATACAAGCCAAGTTCTATAATGAAAGAATTCCCACTAGTATATGAAAGTGATATCATAGGAGACTCTCTATCATGAAGATCATGGTGCTACTTTGAAGCACAAGTGTGGAAAAAGGATAGTAGCATTGTCCCTTCTCTCTTTTTCTCTCATTTTCTTTTTTCTCCCTTTTTTTCTTTGGGCCTTCTTTTTTTCTTTTCTTTTTGGCCTCTTTTTTTTTCGTCTGGAGTCTCATCCCGACTTGTGGGGGAATCATAGTCTCCATCATCCTTTCCTCACTGGGACAATGCTCTAAGAATGATGATCATCACACTTTATTTACTTACAACTCAAAAATTACAACTCGATACTTAGAACAAAATATGACTCTATGTGAATGCCTCCGGCGGTCTACCGGGATGTGCAATGATGCATGAGTGACATGTATGAAAATTATGAACGGTGGCTTTGCCACAAATACGATGTCAACTACATGATCATGCAAGCAATATGACAATGATGAAACGTGTCATAATAACGGAACGATGGAAAGTTGCATGGCAATATATCTTGGAATGGCTATGGAAATGCCATAATAGGTAGGTATGGTGGCTGTTTTCAGGAAGGTATATGGTGGGTTTATGGTACCGGCGAAACTTGCCCGATACTAGAGAGGCTAGCAATGGTGGAAGGGTGAGAGTGCGTATAATCCATGGACTCAACATTAGTCATAAAGAACTCACATACTTATTGCAAAGATCTATTAATTATCGAAACAAAGTATTGCGCGCATGCTCCTAGGGGGATAGATTGGTAGGAAAAGACAATCGCTCGTCCCCGACTGCCACTCATAAGGAAGACAATCAATAAATAAATCATGCTCCGACTTCATCACATAACGGTTCACCATACGTGCATGCTACGGGAATCACAAACTTTAACACAAGTATTTCTCAAATTCACAACTACTCAACTAGCATGACTCTAATATCAACATCTCCATATCTCAAAACAGTTATCAAGTATCAAACTTCTCATAGTATTCAATGCACTTGTATGAAAGTTTTTATTATTGCCATGTTGTTCTAAAGGACTCTCAAAATAATATAAGTGAAGCATGAGAGAACAATAGTTTCTATAGAACAAAACCATCACCGTGCTCTAAAAGATATAAGTGAAGCACTAGAGCAAAAATTATATAGCTCAAAAGATATAAGTGAAGCACATAGAGTATTCTGATAAATTTCAAATCATGTGAGTCTCTCTCAAAAGGTGTGTACAGCAAGGATGATTGTGGTAAACTAAAAAGCAAAGACTCAAATCATACAAGACGCTCCAAGCAAAACACATATCATGTGGTGAATAAAAATATAGCTCCAAGTAAAGTTACCGATAGACGAAGACGAAAGAGGGGATGCTTTCCGGGGCATCCCCAAGCTTAGGCTTTTTGGTATCCTTGAATTTTACCTTGGGGTGCCATGGGAATCCCCAAGCTTAGGCTCTTGCCACTCCTTGTTCCATAATCCATCAAATCTTGACCCAAAACTTGAAAACTTCACAACAGAAAACTCAAAATAGAAAATCTCGTGAGCTCCATTAGCGAAAGAAAACAAAACACCACTTCAAGGTACTGTAATGAACTCATTATTAATTTATATTGGTGTTAAAACTACTGTATTCCAACTTCTCTATGGTTTATAAACTCTTTTACTAGCCATGGATTCATCAAAATAAGCAAACAACACACGAAAAACAGAATCTGTCAAAAACAGAACAGTCTGTAGTAATCTGTAGCTAACGCAAACTTCTGGAACCCCAAAAATTCTAAAATAAATTTCTGGACGTGAGGAATTTATCTATTAATCATCTGCAAAAATAATTAACTAAATAGCACTTTCCAAATAAAAATGGCAGCAATTCTCATGAGCGCTAAATTTTCTGTTTTTTACAGCAAGATCAAAAAGACTTTCCCCAAGTCTTCTCAACGGTTCTACTTTGCACAAACACTAATTAAACACAAAAAACATAACCAAAACAAAGTCTAGATAAATTATTTATTACTAAACAGGAACAAAAAGCAAGGAATAAAAATAAAATTGGGTTGCCTCCCAACAAGCGCTATCGTTTAACACCCCTAGCTAGGCATAAAAGCAAGGATAGATCTAGGTATTGCCATCTTTGGTAGGCAATCCATTGAAGGAAATATGACCTAGAGGAAATAATAAAGTTATTATTTATTTCCTTATATCATGATAAATGTTTATTATTCATGCTAGAATTGTATTAACCAGAAACATAATACTTGTGTGAATACATAGACAAACAGAGTGTCACTAGTATGCCTCTACCTGACTAGCTCGTTGATCAAAGATGGTTATGTTTCCTAGCCATAGACATGAGTTGTCATTTGATTAACGGGATCACATCATTAGGAGAATGATGTGATTGACTTGACCCATCCCGTTAGCTTAGCACTCAATCGTTTAGTATGTTGCTATTGCTTTCTTCATGACTTATACATGTTCCTATGACTATGAGATTATGCAACTCCCGTTTACCGGAGGAACACTTTGTGTG
Source organism: Aegilops tauschii subsp. strangulata (assembly GCF_002575655.3). NCBI lineage: Eukaryota > Viridiplantae > Streptophyta > Magnoliopsida > Poales > Poaceae > Aegilops > Aegilops tauschii. The sequence goes on along the minus strand of NC_053040.3, from coordinate 50,824,844 downwards.
CTACCAAACGTCACAACATAACTGGATGATTATAAAGGTGCTCTACAGGTGTCTCCAAAGGTACTTGTTGGGTTGGCATATTTCGAGATTAGGATTTGTCACTCCGATTGTCGGAGAGGTATCTCTGGGCCCTCTCGGTAATGCACATCACTTAAGCCTTGCAAGCATTGCAACTAATGAGCTAGTTGTGGGATGATGTATTACGGAACGAGTAAAGAGACTTGCCGGTAACGAGATTGAACTAGGTATTGAGATACCGACGATCGAATCTCAGGCAAGTAACATACCGATGACAAAGGGAACAACGTATGTTGTTATGCGGTCTGACCGATAAAGATCTTCGTAGAATATGTGGGAGCCAATATGAGCATCCAGGTTCCGCTATTGGTTATTGACCGGAGACGTGTCTCGGTCATGTCTACATAGTTCTTGAACCCGTAGGGTCCGCACGCTTAACGTTTCGATGACAGTTATATTATGAGTTTATATGTTTTGATGTACCGAAGGTTGTTCGGAGTCCCGGATGTGATCACGGACATGACGAGGAGTCTCAAAATGGTCGAGACATGAAGATTGATATATTGGATGACTATATTCGGACACCGGAATTGTTCCGGGGGTTATCAGATATATACCGGAGTACCGGGGGGTTACGGAACCCCCCGAAGGCTATTGGGCCTCATGGGCCCAATTGGTGGAAGAGGAGAGGCGGCCAAGGGGCAGCCGCGCGCCCCTCCCCCATGTCCGAATTGGACAAGGAGGGGGGCGGCGCCCCCCTCTCCTTTCCTCTCCTCTCCTAGTCCAACAAGGAAGGGAGGGAGTCCTACTCCCGGTGGGAGTAGGACTCCTCCTGGCGCGCCTCCTCCTGGCCGGCCGCACCTCCCCCCTTGCTCCTTTATATACGGGGGCAGGGGGGCACCCTAGACACAACAATTGATCGTTTGATCTTTTAGCCGTGTGCGGTGCCCCCCTCCACCATAGTCCACCTCGATAATACTGTAGCGGTGCTTAGGCGAAGCCCTGCGTCGGTAGAACATCATCATTGTCACCACGCCATCGTGCTGACGAAACTCTCCCTCGACACTCAGCTGGATCGGAGTTCGAGGGACGTCATCGGGCTGAACGTGTGCTGAACTCGGAGGTGCCGTGCGTTCGGTACTTGATCGGTCGGATCGTGAAGACGTACGACTACATCAACCGCGTTGTGCTAACGCTTCCGCTTTCGGTCTACGAGGGTACGTGGACAACACTCTCCCCTCTCGTTGCTATGCATCACCATGATCTTGCGTGTGCGTAGGAATTTTTTTGAAATTACTACGTTCCCCAACAGTGGCATCCGAGCCTGGTTTTATGCGTTGATGTTATATGCACGAGTAGAACACAAGTGAGTTGTGGGTGATATAAGTCATACTGCTTACCAGCATGTCATAATTTGGTTTGGCGGTATTGTTGGATGAAGCGGACCGGACCGACATTACGCGTACGCTTACGCGAGACTGGTTCTAGCGACGTGCTTTGCACACAGGTGGCTGGCGGGTGTCAGTTTCTCCAACTTTAGTTGAACCGAGTGTGGCTACGCCCGGTGCTTGCGAAGGTTAAAACAGCACCAACTTGACAAACTATCGTTGTGGTTTTGATGCGTAGGTAAGAACGGTTCTTGCTAAGCCCGTAGCAGCCACGTAAAATTTGCAACAACAAAGTAGATGACGTCTAACTTGTTTTTGCAGGGCATGTTGTGATGTGATATGGTCAAGACATGATGCTAAATTTTATTGTATGAGATGATCATGTTTTGTAACCGAGTTATCGGCAACTGGCAGGAGCCATATGGTTGTCGCTTTATTGTATGCAATGCAATCGCCCTGTAATGCTTTACTTTATCACTAAGCGGTAGCGATAGTCGTAGAAGCATAAGATTGGCGAGACGACAACGATGCTACGATGAAGATCAAGGTGTCGCGCCGGTGATGATGGTGATCATGACGGTGCTTCGAAGATGGAGATCACAAGCACAAGATGATGATGGCCATATCATATCACTTATATTGATTGCATGTGATGTTTATCTTTTATGCATCTTATCTTGCTTTGATTGACTGTAGCATTATAAGATGATCCCTCACTAAATTATCAAAGTATAAGTGTTCTCCCTGAGTATGCACCGTTGCGAAAGTTCTTCGTGCTGAGACACCACGTGATGATCGGGTGTGATAGGCTCTACGTTCAAATACAACGGGTGCAAAACAGTTGCACACGCGGAATACTCAGGTTAAACTTGACGAGCCTAGCATATAACAGATATGGCCTCGGAACACGGAGACCGAAAGGTCGAGCGTGAATCATATAGTAGATATGATCAACATAGTGATGTTCACTGTTGAAACTACTCCATCTCACGTGATGATCGGACATGGTTTAGTTGATATGGATCACGTGATCACTGAGAGGATTAGAGGGATGTCTATCTAAGTGGGAGTTCTTAAGTAATATGATTAACTGAACTTAAATTTATCATGAACTTAGTACCTGATAGTATCTTGCTTGTCTATGTTGATTGTAGATAGATGGCCCGTGCTATTGTTCCGTTGAATTTTAGTGCGTTCCTTGAGAAAGCAAAGTTGAAAGATGATGGTAGCAATTAAACGGACTGGGTCCGTAACTTGAGGATTATCCTCATTGCTGCATAGAAGAATTACGTCCTGGAAGCACCGCTGGGTGCCAGGCCTGCTGCCGAGCAACTGACGACGTTAAGAACGTCTGGCAGAGCAAAGTTGATGACTACTCGATAGTTCAATGTGCCATGCTTTATGGCTTAGAACCGGGACTTCAACGACGTTTTGAACGTCATGGAGCATATGAGATGTTCCAGGAGTTGAAGTTAATATTTCAAGCAAATGCCCGAATTGAGAGATATGAAGTCTCCAATAAGTTCTACAGCTGCAAGATGGAGGAGAATAGTTCTGTCAGTGAGCACATACTCAAAATGTCTGGGTATAATAATCACTTGATTCAACTGGGAGTTAATCTTCGGATGATAGCGTCATTGACAGAATTCTCCAATCACTGCCACCAAGCTACAAGAGCTTCGTGATGAACTATAACATGCAAGGGATGGATAAGACGATTCCCGAGCTCTTCGCAATGCTAAAGGCTGCAGAGGTAGAAATCAAAAAGGAGCATCAAGTATTGATGGTCAATAAGACCACCAGTTTCAAGAAAAAGGGCAAAGGGAAGAAGAAGAGGAACTTCAAGAAGAACAACAAGCAAGTTGCTGTTCAGGAGAAGAAACCCAAGTCTGGACCTAAGCCTGAGACTGAGTGCTTCTACTGCAAGCAGACTGGTCACTGGAAGCGGAACTGCCCCAAGTATTTGGCGGATAAGAAGGATGGCAAGGTGAACAAAGGTATATGTGATATACATGTTATTGATGTGTACCTTACTAATGCTCGCAGTACCACCTGGGTATTTGATACTGGTTCTGTTGCTAATATTTGCAGCTCGAAACAGGGGCTACGATTAAGCGAAGATTGGCTAAGGACGAGGTGACGATGCGCGTGGGAAATGGTTCCAAAGTCGATGTGATCGCGGTCGGCACGCTACCTCTACATCTACCTTCGGGATTAGTTTTAGACCTAAATAATTGTTATTTGGTGCCAGCGTTAAGCATGAACATTATATCTGGATCTTGTTTGATGCGAGACGGTTATTCATTTAAATCAGAGAATAATGGTTGTTCTATTTATACGAGTAATATCTTTTATGGTCATGCACACTTGAAGAGTGGTCTATTTTTGTTGAATCTCGATAGTAGTGATACACATATTCATAATAATGAAGCCAAAAGATACAAAGTTGATAATGATAGTGCAACTTATTTGTGGCACTGCCGTTTTGGTCATATTGGTGTAAAGCGCATGAAGAAACTCCATACTGATGGACTTTTGGAACCACTTGATTATGAATCACTTGGTACTTGCGAACCGTGCCTCATGGGCAAGATGACTAAAACACCGTTCTCCGGAACTATGGAGAGAGCAACAGATTTGTTGGAAATCATACATACAGATGTTGTGGTCCGATGAATGTTGAGGCTCGTGGCGGATATCGTTATTTTCTCACCTTCACAGATTATTTAAGCAGATATGGGTATATCTACTTAATGAAACATAAGTCTGAAACATTTGAAAAGTTCAAAGAATTTCAGAGTGAAGTTGAAAATCATCGTAACAAGAAAATAAAGTTTCTACGATCTGATCGTGGAGGAGAATTTTGAGTTATGAGTTTGGTCTTCATTTGAAACAATGCGGAATAGTTTCGCAACTCACGCCACCCGGAACACCACAACGTAATGGTGTGTCCGAACGTCGTAATCGTACTCTACTAGATATGGTGCGATCTATGATGTCTCTTACTGATTTACCGCTATCGTTTTGGGGTTATGCTTTAGAGATGGCCGCATTCACGTTAAATAGGGCACCATCAAAATCCGTTGAGACGACACCTTATGAACTGTGGTTTGGCAAGAAACCAAAGTTGTCGTTTCTTAAAGTTTGGGGCTGCGATGCTTATGTGAAAAAACTTCAACCTGATAAGCTCGAACCCAAATCCGAGAAATGTGTCTTCATAGGATACCCAAAGGAGACTGTTGGGTACACCTTCTATCACAGATCCGAAGGCAAGACTTTTGTCGCTAAATTCGGAATCTTTCTGGAGAAGGAGTTTGTCTCGAAAGAAGTGAGTGGGAGGAAAGTAGAACTTGATGAGGTAATTGTCCCTGCTCCCTTATTGGAAAGTAATTCATAGCAGAAACCGGTTTCTGCGATGCCTACACCAATTAGTGAGGAAGTTAATGATGAGGATCATGGAACTTCAGATCAAGTTGTTACTGAACCTCGTAGGTCAACCAGAGTAAGATCCGCACCAGAGTGGTAGGGTAATCCTGTTCTGGAGGTTATGTTACTAGACCATGAAGAAGCGATGGTGAGCCCAGATTCCACAAAATGGCTTGAGGCCATGAAATCTGAGATGGGATCCATGTATGAGAACAATGTGTGGACTTTGGTTGACTTGCCCGATGATTGGCAAACCATTTAGAATAAATGGATCTTCAAGAAGAAGAGTGACGCTGACGGTAATGTTACTGTCTATAAAGCTCGACTTGTTGCAAAAGGTTTTCGACAAGCTCAAGGGATTGACTACGATGAGACCTTCTCACCCGTAGCGATGCTTAAGTCTGTTATCATGTTAGCAATTGCCGCATTTTATGATTATGAAATTTGGCAAATGGATGTCAAAACTGCATTCCTGAATGGATTTCTGGAAAAAGAGTTGTATATGATGCAACCGAAAGGTTTTGTCGATCCAAAGGGAGCTAACAAAGTGTGCAAGCTCCAGTGATCCATTTATGGACTGGTGCAAGCCTCTCGGAGTTGCAATAAATGCTTTGATAGTGTGATCAAAACATTTGATTTTGTACAGACTTTTGGAGAAGCCTGTATTTACAAGAAAGTGAGTGGGAGATCGGTTGCATTTCTAATATTATATGTGGATGACATATTGCTGATTGAAATGATATAGAATTTCTGAATAGCATAAAGGGATACTTGAATAAGAGTTTTTCAATGAAAGACCTCGGTGAAGCTGCGTATATATTGGGCATCAAGATCTATAGAGATAGATCAAGACGCTTAATTGTACTTTCACAAAGCACATACATTGACAAAGTTTTGAAGAAGTTCAAAATGGATCAAGCAAAGAAAGGGTTCTTGCCTGTGTTACAAGGTGAGAAGTTGAGTAAGACTCAATGCTCGACCACTGCAGAAGATAGAGAGAAGATGAAAGATGTTCCCTATGCTTCAGCCATAGGCTCTATCATGTATGCAATGCTGTGTACCAGACCTGATGTGTGCCTTGCTATAAGTTTAGCAGGGAGGTACCAAAGTAATCCAGGAGTGGATCACTGGACAGCGGTCAAGAACATCCTGAAATACCTGAAAAAGACTAAGGATATGTTTCTCGTTTATGTAGGTGACAAAGAGCTCATCGTAAATGGTTACGTTGATGCAAGCTTTGACACTGATCCGGACGATTCCAAATCGCAAGCCGGATACGTGTTTACATTGAACGGTGGAGCTGTCAGTTGGTGCAGTTCTAAACAAAGCGTCGTGGCGGGATCTACATGTGAAGCAGAGTACATAGCTGCTTCGAAAGCAGCAAATGAAGGAGTCTAGATGAAGGAGTTCATATCCGATCTAGGTGTCATACCTAGTGCATCGGGTAATGAAAATCTTTTGTGACAATACTGGTGCAATTGCCTTGGCGAAGGAATCCAGATTTCACAAGAGAACCAAGCACATCAAGAGACGCTTCCATTCCGTCCGGGATTTAGTCCAGGTGGGAGACATAGAAATTTGCAAGATACATACGGATCTGAATGTTGCAGACCCGTTGACTAAGCCTCTTCCACGAGCAAAACATGATCAGCACCAAGGCTCCATGGGTGTTAGAATCATTACTCTGTAATCTAGATTATTGACTCTAGTGCAAGTGGGAGACAGAAGGAAATATGCCCTAGAGGCAATAATAAAGTTATTATTTATTTCCTTATATCATGATAAATGTTTATTATTCATGCTAGAATTGTATTAACCGGAAACATAATACTTGTGTGAATACATAGACAAACAGAGTGTCACTAGTATGCCTCTACTTGACTAGCTCGTTGATCAAAGATGGTTATGTTCCCTAGCCATAGACATGAGTTGTCATTTGGTTAACGGGATCACATCATTAGGAGAATGATGTGATTGACTTGACCCATTCCGATAGCTTAGCACTCGATCGTTTAGTATGTTGCTATTGCTTTCTTCATGACTTATACATGTTCCTATGACTATGAGATTATGCAACACCCGTTTACCGGAGGAACACTTTGTGTGCTACCAAACGTCACAACGTAAGTGGGTGATTATAAAGGTGCTCTACAGGTGTCTCCAAGGGTACTTGTTGGGTTGGCATATTTCGAGATTAGGATTTGTCACTCCGATTGTCGGAGAGGTATCTCTGGGCCCTCTCGGTAATGCACGTCACTTAAGACTTGCAAGCATTGCAACTAATGAGTTAGTTGTGGGATGATGTATTACGGAACGAGTAAAGAGACTTGCTGGTAACGAGATTGAACTAGGTATTGAGATACCGACGATCGAATCTTCGGCAAGTAACATACCGATGACAAAGGGAACAACGTATGTTGTTATGCGGTCTGACCGATAAAGATCTTCGTAGAATATGTGTGAGCCAATATGAGCATCCAGGTTCCGCTATTGGTTATTGAGCGGAGACGTGTCTCGGTCATGTTTACATAGTTCTCGAACCCGTAGGGTCCGCACGCTTAACGTTTCGATGACAGTTATATTATGAGTTTATATGTTTTGATGTACCGAAGGTTGTTCGGAGTCCCAGATGTGATCACGGAGATGACGAGGAGTCTCGAAATGGTCGAGACATGAAGATTGATATATTGGATGACTATATTCAGACACCAGAATGGTCCCGGGGGGTTATCAGATATATACCGGAGTACCGGGGGGTTACCGGAACCCCCCGGAGGCTATTGGGCCTCATGGGCCCAATTGGTAGAAGAGGAGAGGCGGCCAAGGGGCAGCCGCGCGCCCCTCCCCCCAAGTCCGAATTGGACAAGGAGGGGGGGGGGCGGCGCCCCCCCTTTCCTTTCCCCCTCTCTCCTTCCCTCTCTTCTCCTAGTCCAACAAGGAAGGGAGGGAGTCCTACTCCCGGTGGGAGTAGGACTCCTCCTGGCGCGCCTCCTCCTGGCCAGCCGCACCTCCCCCCTTGCTCCTTTATATATGGGGGCAGGGGGGCACCCTAGACACAACAATTGATCGTTTGATCTTTTAGCCGTGTGCGGTGCCCCCTCCACCATAGCCCACCTCGATAATACTGTAGCGGTGCTTAGGCGAAGCCCTGCGTCGGTAGAACATCATCATCTTCACCACGCCGTCGTGCTGAAGAACTCTCCCTCAACACTCGGCTGGATCGGAGTTCGAGGGACGTCATCGGGCTGAACGTGTGCTGAACTCGGAGGTGCCGTGCGTTCGGTACTTGATCGGTCGGATCGTGAAGACGTACGAGTACATCAACCGTGTTGTCCTAACGCTTCCGGTTTCGGTCTACGAGGGTACGTGGACAACACTCTCCCCTCTCGTTGCTATGCATCACCATGATCTTGCGTGTGCGTAGGAATTTTTTTTGAAATTACTACGTTCGCCAACATCCATAAGTGGCTCTCATAATAGATTCATATGGTAATTTAATTTTCTTTCTAGGGAAGTGTTCCATGCCTTTCCTTAACAGAAATTGGAATCTAATATTCCCTTCCTTCATATCAATAATTGCACCAATCGTTCTAAGGAAAGGTCTACCAAGAATAATAGGACACGAAGGATTGCAATCTATGTCAAGAACAATGAAATCTACGGGCACATAGTTCCTATTTGCAACAATAAGAACATCATTAATTCTTCCCATAGTTTCTTAATAGTGGAATCCGCAAGGTGCAAGTTTAAAGAACAATCATCAAAATCACGGAAACCTAGCAAATCACATAAGGTTTTTGGAATCGTGGAAACACTAGCACCCAAATCACACAAAGCATAACACTCATGATCTTTAATTTTAATTTCTATTGTAGGTTCCCACTCATCATAAAGTTTTCTAGGGATAGAAACTTCCAACTCAAGTTTTTCTTCATAAGATTGCATCAAAGCATCAACGATATGTTTAGTAAAAGCTTTATTTTGACTATAAGCATGAGGAGAATTTAGAACGGATTGCAACAAGGAAATACAATCTATCAAAGAGCAATTATCATAATTAAATCCCTTGAAATCCAAGATAGTGGGTTCATTGTTATTTAAAGTTTTAATCTCTTCAATCCCACTTTTATCAATTTTTGCATCAAGATCTAAAAACTCCGAATTTTTGGAATGCCTTCTAGGTAAAGGTGGCCCATCTTCAGTCCCATCATTATCAAGATTCATATTGCAAAACAAAGATTTAATAGGGAACACATCAATAACTTTTAGATCTTCATCCTTATTATCATGAAAACTAGAAGAACACGCTTTCACAAAGCAATCTTTCTTAGCACGCATCCTAGCGGTTCTTTCTTTGCACTCATCAATGAAAATTCTCATGGCTTTGAGAGACTCACTGATATCATGCTTAGGTGGAATAGATCTATGTTTCAAAGAATCAACATCAAGAGAAATTCTATCAACGTTCCTAGCCAAGTCAATCTTAAGCAATTTTTCTTCAATCAAAGCATTGAAACTCTTTTGCGAACTAATAAATTCTTTAATATTAGATTCAAAATCAGAGGGCATCTTATTAAAGTTTCCATAAGAATTGTTGTAGGAATTACCATAATTATTAGAGGAATTACTAGGAAATGGCCTAGAATTGAAATTACCTCTATACGCGTTATTACCAAAATTGTTCCTACCAACAAAATTCACATCCATAGATTCATTATTATTCTCAATCAAAGTAGACAAAGGCATATCATTAGAATCAGTAGGAGCACTCTTATTAGCAAACAATCTCATAAGTTCATCCATCTTTCCACTCAAAACATTAATCTCTTCAATTGCATGAACTTTTTTACTAGTAGATCTTTCAGTGTGCCATTGAGAATAATTAACCATAATATTATCTAGGAGTTTGGTAGCTTCTCCTAAAGTGATTTCCATAAAAGTGCCTCCCGCGGCCGAATCTAAAAGATTTCTAGAAGCAAAATTCAACCTGGCATGAAAATTTTGTATAATCATCCATAAATTCAAACCATGTGATGGGAAATTACGTATCATTGATTTCATCCTCTCCCAAGATTGTGCAACATGTTCATGATCAAGTTGCTTAAAATTCATAATATTGTTTCTAAGAGAGATGATCTTAGCGGGAGGAAAATACTTAGAGATAAAAGCATCTTTGCACTTATTCCATGAATCAATACTATTTTTAGGCAAAGATGAAAACCAAGCTTTAGCACGATCTCTAAGCGAAAACGGAAACAACTTCAATTTAACAATATCATTATCCACATCTTTCTTCTTTTGCATATCACACAAATCAATAAAGTTGTTTAGATGGGTAGCGGCATCTTCACTAGGAAGGCCAGAAAACGGATCTTTCATGACAAGATTCAGCAAAGCAGTATTAATTTCACAAGATTCGGCATCGGTAAGAGGAGCAATCGGAGTGCTAATAAAATCATTATTGTTGGTATTGGCAAAGTCACACAATTTAGTATTATCTTGAGCCATCGTGACAAGCAAGCAATCCAACACACAAGCAAACAAGAAATGGGCAAAAAGGCAAATAGAAAAAGAGAAGGGGAACGGAAAGAGAGGGCGAATAAAACGGCAAGGGTGAAGTGGGGGAGAGGAAAACGAGAGGCAAATGGCAAAAATGTAATGCGAGGGATAAGAGTTTGTGATGGGTACTTGGTATGTCTTGACTTGTGCGTAGACTCCGGCAACGGTGCCAATAATGGCTCGTTGTTGGGAGTCAAATCTTGACTTGACTTGGCGCGAATCTCCCCGGCAACGGTGCCAGAAATCCTTCTTGCAACCTCTTGAGCACTGAGTTGGTTTTCCCTCGAAGAGGAAAGGGTGATGCAGTAAAGTAGCGTAAGTATTTCCCTCAGTTTTTGAGAACCAAGGTATCAATCCAGTAGGAGATCATGCTCAAGTCCCACGCACCTACACAAACAAATAAGAACCTCGCAACCAACGTGATAAAGGGGTTTTCAATCCCTTCACGGTCACTTACGAGAGTGAGATCTGATAGATATGATAAGATAATATTTTTGGTATTTTTACGATAAAGAGAAATAAAGGTGCAAAGTAAAATAAACGGCAAAGGAAATAACTAAGTATTGGAAGATTAATATGATGGAAGATAGACCCGGGGGCCATAGGTTTCACTAGTGGCTTCTCTCAAGAGCATAAGTATTACGGTGGGTAAATGAATTACTGTCGAGCAATTGATAGAAAAGCGAATAATTATGAGAATATCTAGGTATGATCATGTATATAGGCATCACGTCCGAGACAAGTAGACCGAAACGATTCTGCATCTACTACTATTACTCCACACATCGACCGCTATCCAGCATGCATCTAGAGTATTAAGTTCATAAGAACAGAGTAATGCTTTAAGTAAGATGACATGTTGTAGAGGGATAAACTCATGCAATATGATATAAACCCCATCTTTTTATCCTCGATGGCAACAATACAATACGTGTCGGTTCCCTTTCTGTCACTGGGATCAAGCACCGCAAGATTGAACCCAAAGCTAAGCACTTCTCCCATTGCAAGAAAGTTCAATCTAGTAGGCCAAACCAAACTGATAATTCGAAAAGACTTGCAAAGATAAACCATACATAAAAGAATTCAGAGGAGAATCAAATATTGTTCATAGATAATCTGGATCATAAACCCACAATTCATCAAATCTCGACAAACACACCGCAAAGAAGATGACATCGAATAGATCTCCAAGAAGATCGAGGAGAACTTTGTATTGAGATCCAAAGAGAGAGAAGAAGCCATCTAGCTAATAACTATGGACCCGTAGGTCTGAAGTAAACTACTCACACATCACCGGAGAGGCCATGGAGTTGATGTAGAGGCCCTCCGTGATCAATGCCCCCTCCGGTGGAGCTCCGGAAAAGGCCCCAAGATGGGATCTCTCGGGTACAGAAGGTTGCGGCGGTGGAATTAGGTTTTCGTGGTGCTCCTGGATGTTTGGGGGTACGTGGACTTATATAGGAGGAAGAAGTACGTCGGTGGAGCAACGAGGGGCCCACGAGGGTGGAGGGCGCGCCCAGGGGGGTAGGCGCGCCCCTGCCTCGTGCCTTCCTCCGTTGTTTCTTGACGCCTACTCCAAGTCTCCTGGATCACGTTTGTTGAGAAAATCACGTTCCCGAAGGTTTCATTCCGTTTGGACTCCGTTTGATATCCCTTTTCTTCGAAACCCTAAAATAGGCAAAAGAACACAATTTGGGTTGGGCCTCCGATTAGTAGGTTAGTCCCAAAAATTATATAAAAGTGTAAAATAAAACCCATTAACATCCAAAATAGATAATACAATAGCATGGAGCAATCAAAAATTATAGATACGTCGGAGACGTATCAGAGCATCGCCGACCCGAGATGTATTTTGATGGTGTCCTAGAGGTGTCCCGCATTGTTGCGGATCACTGTGCGAAAGACATTATCTTTGAGTGAATGTACTTGAGCTCCCTTTGCCTTGTATAAAACAAGTTGTTTATGCAATATAATGCTTGTTATGTTTTTAAAATTTTACTTCCTATGCGGCCGTATTGTATGAAATCTGAGGGTTAACCAGTCGTCGGCTTCTGCCCCCACGTAGGTAGTACGGGGGTGTTCGGGATGGAATCTAAACAATCTTGATCCAATTACATGGTCCTTGAAGGAGTTGTTTAGCGCAACGAACCAGGCAACCAGACTATGCGGCTGTAACGCCCTCACTTAGCCATAGGAGTGCGACAATAAAAACATGGGCGCATCCCCTAGTATCCGAACTAAGGTGCTATAGTCGTCTGATCGGGAAGTACCAATCCTTCGCGTAATGCGGAAGAAATCTCCAACGATTTGCAACCTCCGAACAGCTGACCGGCTCTCGCCGCATCATGACAGTCAGTTTTCGGCTTTCTCTACTGAGGTGCTCCTTTGGATAAACCAAGGCACAATCATAGTAGTGTTGGAAATATGCCCTAGAGGCAATAATGAATTGGTTATTATTATATTTCCTTGTTCATGACAATCGTCTATTATCCATGCTAGAATTGTATTGATAGGAAACTCAGATACATGTGTGGATACATAGACAACACCATGTCCCTAGTAAGCCTCTAGTTGACTAGCTCGTTGATCAATAGATGGTTACGGTTTCCTGACCATGGACATTGGATGTCGTTGATAACGGGATCACATCATTAGGAGAATGATGTGATGGACAAGACCCAATCCTAAGCCTAGCACAAGATCGTGTAGTTCGTTTGCTGAGAGCTTTTCTAATGTCAAGTATCATTTCCTTAGACCATGAGATTGTGCAACTCCCGGATACCGTAGGAATGCTTTGGGTGTACCAAACGTCACAACGTAACTGGGTGGCTATAAAGGTGCACTACAGGTATCTCCGAAAGTGTCTGTTGGGTTGGCACGAATCAAGACTGGGATTTGTCACTCCGTGTAAACAGAGAGGTATCTCTAGGCCCACGCGGTAGGACATCATCATAATGTGCACAATGTGACCAGGGAGTTGATCACGGGATGATGTGAGTTACGGAACGAGTAAAGAGACTTGCCGGTAACGAGATTGAACAAGGTATCGGGATACCGACGATCGAATCTCGGGCAAGTAACATACCGATAGACAAAGGGAATTGTATACGGGATTGATTGAATCCCCAACATCGTGGTTCATCCGATGAGATCATCGTGGAACATGTGGGAGCCAACATGGGTATCCAGATCCCGCTGTTGGTTATTGACCAGAGAACGTCTCGGTCATGTCTGCATGGTTCCCGAACCCGTAGGGTCTACACACTTAAGGTTCGATGACGCTAGGGTTATAGGGAATAGATATACATGGTTACCGAATGTTGTTCGGAGTCCCGGATGAGATCCCGAATGTCACGAGGAGTTCCGGAATGGTCCGGAGGTAAAGATTTATATATGGGAAGTCCTGTTTTGGTCACCAGAAAAGTTTCAGGTGCTATCGGTAATGTACCGGGACCACCGGGAGGGTCCCGGGGGTCCACCAAGTGGGGCCACCAGCCCCAGAAGGCTGCGTGGGCCATGTGTGGGAGGGGACCAGCCCCAGGTGGGCTGGTGCGCCCGCCACCAAGGCCCAAGGCGCATTGGAGAGTGGGAGGGGGCAAACCCTAGGTCCAGATGGGCCTTAAGGCCCACCCTAGTGGCGCCCCCCTTCTCCTCCCCTTGGCAGCCCCCCTAGATGGGATCTAGGGCTGGCCGCCACCCCTTGGGGTGGGAACCCTAGAGGGGGCGCAGCCCCCCCCCCCCATATATAGTTGAGGTCTAGGGCTGCCCAACACATGAGTTTTCCTGTCTCTCTTGGCGCAGCCCTACCTCTCTTCCTCCTCCTCTCCCGCGGTGCTTGGCGAAGCCCTGCAGGATTGCCACGCTCCTCCATCACCACCACGCCGTCGTCCTGCTACTGGATGGAGTCTTCCCCAACCTCTCCCTCTCTCCTTGCTGGATCAAGGCGTGGGAGATGTCACCGGGCTGCACGTGTGTTGAACGCGGAGGCGTCGTGGTTCGGCGCTTAGATCGGAATCAACCGCGATCTGAATCGCTACGAGTACGACTCATTCATCCGCGTTCTTGCAACGCTTCCGCATCGCGATCTACAAGGGTATGTAGATGAACTCCCCTTCCCCTCGTTGCTAGATTACTCCATAGATTGATCTTGGTGATGCGTAGAAAATTTTGAATTTCTGCTACGTTCCCCAATAGTGGCATCATGAGCTAGGTCTATGCGTAGTTTCTGTGCACGAGTAGAACACAAAGCAGTTGTGGGCGTAGATGTTGCCAATTCTTCTTGCCGCTACTAGTCTTATCTTGTTTCGGCGGCATTGTGGGATGAAGTGGCCCGGACCGACCTTACACGTACGCTTACGTGAGACAGGTTCCACCGACTGAGATGCACTAGTTGCATAAGGTGGCTAGCGGGTGTCTGTCTCTCCCACTTTAGTCGGAACGGATTCGATGAAAAGGGTCCTTATGAAGGGTAAATAGAAATTGGCATATCATGTTGTGGTTTTTGCGTAGGTAAGAAACGTTCTTGCTAGAAACCCATAGCAGCCACGTAAAACATGCAACAACAATTAGAGGACGTCTAACTTGTTTTTGCAGGGTATGCTATGTGATGTGATGTGATGTGGCCAAAAGGATGTGATGAATGATATATGTGATGTATGAGATTGATCATGTTCTTGTAATAGGAATCACGACTTGCATGTCGATGAGTATGACAATCGGCAGGAGCCATAGGAGTTGTCTTAATTTATTGTATGACCTGCGTGTCAATGAAAACGCCATGTAATTACTTTACTTTATTGCAAACTGTTAGCCATAGTAGTAGAAGTAATAGTTGGCGAGACAACTTCATGAAGACACAATGATGGAGATCATGATGATGGAGATCATGGTGTCATGCCGGTGACGAAGGTGATCATGCCGCGCCTCGAAGATGGAGATCAAAGGCGCAAGATGATATTGGCCATATCACGTCACTTTATGATTTGCATGTGATGTTTGTCATGTTTGCATCTTATTTGCTTAGAACGACGGTAGCATAAATAAAATGATCCCTCACTAAAATTTCAAGAGAGGTGTTCCCCCTAACTGTGCACCGTTGCGAAGATTCGTTGTTTCGAAGCACCACGTGATGATCGGGTGTGATAGATTCTAACGTTCGAATACAACGGGTGTTGACGAGCCTAGCATGTACAGACATGGCCTCGGAACACATGCGAAACACTTAGGTTGACTTGACGAGCCTAGCATGTACAGACATGGCCTCGGAACACAAGAGACCGAAAGGTCGAACATGAGTCGTATAGCAGATACGATCAACATGGAGATGTTCACCGATGATGACTAGTCCGTCTCACGTGATGATCGGACACAGCCTAGTTTGACTCGGATCATGTATCACTTAGATGACTAGAGGGATGTCTATCTGAGTGGGAGTTCAATAATCAGATGAACTTCATTATCATGAACATAGTCAAAAGGTCTTTGCAAATTATGTCATAGCTTGCGCTTTAGTTCTACTGTTTAAGATATGTTCCTAGAGAAAATTTAGTTGAAAGTTAATAGTAGCAATTATGCGGACTGGGTCCGTAAACTGAGGAGTGTCCTCATTGCTGCACAGAAGGCTTATGTCCTTAGTGCACCGCTCGGTGTGCTGAACCTCAGCGTCGTCTGTAGATGTTACGAAACATCTGACATACACGTTTTGATGACTACGTGATAGTTCAGTGCGTATTGCTAACGGTTTAGAATTGTGGCACCAAAGACGTTTTTGAAACGTCGCAGAACATATGAGATGTTCCGAAGACTGAAATTGGGATTTCAGACCAGTGCCCACGTCAAGAGGTATGAGACCTCTGACAAGTTTCTTAAGCCTGCAAACTAAGGGAGAAAAGCTCAATCGTTGAACGTGTGCTCAGATTGTCTGAGTGCCACAATCGCTTGAATCGAGTGGGAGTTAATCTTCCAGATGAGATAGTGATGGTTCTCCATAGTCACTGCCACCAAGCTATTAGAGCTTCGTGATGAACTATAACATATCAAGGATAGATGATGATCCTTGAGCAACTCGCGATGTTTGACACTGTGAAAGTAGAAATCAAGAAGGAGCATCAATTGTTGATGGTTAGTAAAACCACTAGTTTCTAGAAGGGCAAGGGCAAAAGGGATACTTCATGAAACAGCAAATCATTTGCTGCTCTAGTGAAGAATCCCAAGGTTGAACCCAAACCCGAGACTAAGTGCTTCTGTAATGAGGGGAACGGTCACTGAAGCAGTACTACCCTAGATACTTGGTAGATGAGAAGGCAGGCAAGGTCGACAGAAGTATATTGGATATACGTTATATGAATGTGTACTTTACTAGTACTCCTAGCAGCACCAGGGTATTAGATTCCGGTTCGGTTGCTAAGTGTTAGCAACTCGAAATAAAAGCTGCGGAATAAACGGAGACTAGCTAAAGGTGAGATGACGATATGTGTTGGAAGTGTTTCCAAGGTTGATGTGATCAAGCATCGCATGCTCCCTCTACCATCAAGATTTGGAGTATAGCATGGCAGACGGACAAGAGTGTAGAGCCACTGATGGAACACTAGCATCCTATACTAAGCAGTAGGATAGCAGGTAAGGGTAACAACTGTAGCAACAATGACAGGCTATGCATCAGGATAGGATTAACGGAAAGCAGTAACATGCTACACTACTCTAATGCAAGCAGTATAGAGAAGAATAGGCGATATCTGGTGATCAAGGGGGGGCTTGCCTGGTTGCTCTGGCAAGGAGGGGGTCGTCGTCGACGTAGTCGATCATAGGGGCAACATCGGTCTCGGGGTCTATCGGAGAGAAGAGGGGGAAGAAACAGTAAATATAAAGCAAACATAGCTTCACAAAGCATAACGTGGCAATATGATGTGCCAGGTGTGACCTAACGTATGGCTAC
Source organism: Aegilops tauschii subsp. strangulata (assembly GCF_002575655.3). Taxonomy (NCBI): domain Eukaryota; kingdom Viridiplantae; phylum Streptophyta; class Magnoliopsida; order Poales; family Poaceae; genus Aegilops; species Aegilops tauschii. Next base: position 50,807,519 of record NC_053040.3, on the reverse strand, counting down.
GCGATATAGGTGAAGGGGGAATTCAACCGGGAAGGGGTTCCCGGTTCCGGACCTGTGTCAGACAGATGACTAGAGGGGGAAAGTTCCATGTTCAGCATGCTAGAGGCATGTGACAAATGAACGGACCGCGTATTCGGATTCGTTGGATTTTTCTGAGCAACTTTCATATAGAAAACATTTTCATCCGAGCTACGGATTATTTTATATGATTTTTGAAAGATTTAACAATATTCTGGAATTATTTATATTAACAGAAAAGGAATATGACGTCAGCATTGCGTGGGGATGACGTCAGCAGTCAACAGACTCGCTGACCAGGTCAAACTGACCAGTGGGTCCCACCTGTCATCGACAGTGGACTGACAGTGGGTTATTTTAATTAAACATGGCTAATTAGCAGCTGGGCCCCACATGTCAGTGGCTGTTTTAGCTTAACTAATTATTTTTAATTATAAAACATTTTAATTAGTTTAATTAAGCGGCGGGGCCTGCATGTCAGTGGCACTGGGCTGCCCAGTCAGCAGTTGACTGGGTCAACCCAGTCAACTTGGGCCCGTGGGGCCCACTGGCAGTGAGCCAGGGGTGGGGCCCGGCCGGCCACGTCGGCAGGGCACCGGAGAGGGGCTCCGGCGACCAAAACAGAGGCGGCCCCTCGCCGGAGTTGGCCGGAATCGCGCTACAAGTGACCATTTGGCCCGGGGTTTGGCCCTACGGGACGCGCACGTCGCGCCGCGTCAGATGTGGGCAGTGGCAGGAGCAGAGACGGCCGGAATCGGGCGGGGCGTCGACGGGCGGCGGCAGCCGGAGTTGGGCGAGCACGGGATCGACTCTACGGGCGCTAATGCGATGGACTGGCGGCACGGGCGGTATCGGGGCGATGCACTAAGCACGACCGAGTGCTTGCCCGGCCCTAAAACGAACGGCAGCAGCAGCGACGATGACCGCAGTGGCGGCGAGGTTCGGCAATGGCGGGGAAACGAAGCTAGGGGCGCGCAGGGAAAACGGGGAGAGAGGGGAGGTGTGCGAGCTCACAGTGGTCGCAGAGGAGGGGTGGCGAGGTCTGGGGCGCTGTGTAGCTCATGAATCGACGGCGAGGTTGTGCGACGGCGGACAGGGAAGAAGATGAAGCAGGCGTCGTCGATGGGGCCTCCCGTCTTCGATCTAGCACCCTAGTCCACGTAGGGGGGCACGCACTTCCTCCTGGACAGGCCGGTTCAGCTGGAGGCGGCCGGGGGGGGCGGTGGTTCGCGTTGGCGAGCTCCGGCTTGAGCGTTCGGCGAGCTGGGAGGAGCAGGGAGAGTGGAAGAGAGCGAGGCAGATCTAGACGAGGTGAGAGGGGGGTATCGGGCGGCTAGGGTTCCAGGGGAAGGAGAGTGGGAGCCGGGGGTTCTTATCCACTCGCCGGCGCCAGCGAGCTGGTCCGGCGGGGCTCCTCCCCTGTAGCGATGTGCCTGAGGAACAGGACGAGCAACCGGGTGGGGGTGGGCCACTGGGTTGAGCTAGCTGGGCCGGTTCGGTTGGCTAGGCCCAGGGGTAGGGGTCTTCCCCCTTTTTTTTGCCTTTCTCTTTTTTTTAAAAAAACTTTTTATTATTTTCTATTTTTTTGTTACTATTTATGTTAGTTTTATAAATTATAAAATTAGTTCCTAAAATAGTATTACTACTTATTCTAATGCCACAATAACTTGGGCACCCAAACAAATTAGTTTAACATTTTATATATTATAAAAGGAATTTAATTATTGGTTTTAGCTATTATTTATTTACTTTCGAGCATTCAGTTATTTTATAAAAGTGTGGTTTCTCCCCCATTATTATCTATGCAATATTTGGTTCACTCCGAACATTTTAGTTTTAATATTTGAAAACTTTTATTGTTTGCTTGATTTTGAACTTTGAATTTTGGACCGGTTTTGATCTAACGATAGATTAGCAACAGTAATGGAGGTAACGTGGCACCATTAGCGGAGTTTTACTATAGCTTGATTATCCGGGCGTCACAATTCTCCTCCACTACAAGAAATCTCGTCCCGAGATTTAGGAGCGGTTATAAGGGGGAAGGGATCTGGTTACGAAACTCTAACGATTCTTCTCAGTCATAGTTGCTCTTCTCGAAGAGGTCGATCCATTATGTTGATGTCTCCAGTCCTCTGCTTCAGGTGACCATGATAAGGTTGTCGTCCTTTCTTCGGGAACTCCATCGTACTTACGACTGAGTAAGGGGGTATTCTGGAAGAACGGACTTCTGCAGGGTTTACTATCTGGTCAATAACATCGGGGAAGGTGGCGGAAAGTATCTCTCGAACTAAATCTTAAGAAAAGCCGAGAGCAAGTAAGAAAGTACCATGAGGAGTTTCAAATGGGTAGGCAATCGTTCGAAGCCTGAAACAAAGTGTGAATGGGGTTCAAAGCAATCGGAATAAGTATTATGTCTGATGCCAGTATAGATCAGTAGGATGGTGGTCCGTGAATTAAATATGGAGCCAAGTGTGAGGTATAACCATTAGAAACAGGGTTGTATGGAAGAGTCAGGTTTCGATCCTGTGGAACTGTGGGTTATGGGCCCACCATGTGGATTAAAAGTAGGAGGAACGGTGACATCTTGAACGGTCATGATAGCAAGACATGTCAGAGGGTAGCCTGTCGATTATATGTCAGCAACATCGTCGGTACCAAGGGCGAGGGACGAAGAGAACCATTTTCCTGCTCGTTGAAACGAGGCGGACCATTAGGCAAAGTTCTCGTCCATCGGTGGTTACCGAAATGTCACCAACAATAGTAACAGGGTCTTACTGACAGAGTGGTACAACAAGGTGCTTCCCTAAGCAGGGAATTATCACTGCTCAGCTAAGTCAGATTACAAGAAACGTTAATCCAAACAATGGAAAGGAAAATGTGATTATCAGATTAAACAGAACAATGGAAAGGAAAATGTGTTTAAACACATAATTCAAGGGTATATCCTTCCCAAGGACAAGCTGAGCACGATATCCATGACAGGATATAATGTAGAAAACTCTATAGGTAGGGGAGAGAAATTTCATGACATTACCCATACAGCGGTGTTTGGATAATTGTGCAGGAAACATTTAGCATTGTGCTTCAAGGTTCCCGTTGAAAATCGGAGTAGCATAGACATGCTTTGAGATAGCATTGACATGATCAACAGGTGAAGATCATAATTTGGAAACAAAAAGGATCCATCAGGAACAACTGATAGAATAAGTCTTACAATTTCCTCATGGAAGAATGGCTAACCTTGCTAAAAAGGAAACTATAACAATAGGTCCCCCGGACAGGTGTGTTAAGCATGGCATCACCTTACCGGATCTTATAAGGACCAATGTTATAACTCTTGGAAATATGTTCCAACCATCATATCTGACCGAGATTCAGATCTGATTGGTGTCAGGATAACTCAGACTCAGGATGCCTGAGAAGAAAGGTGCAACACAAATTGTCGAGATGACATTGTAAGATTCTCGAGAATTGAACTATGGAAGCGAGTTCCGAAACAAGAGTTCATCATTAAACCAAGGAGAGGATGAGGGGGTGGCTGATGGACTCAGCGACAATTCCTCGAAATTTCCAAAAAGATGGATTTCCATAATCATGTGAACAACGAGATAACATTTGTCAGATCAAATGGTATAATGATGTATGCTCGAGGAAAACATACACGATTAAACATTGGTTGAAAGGTGCACCCGAAATATGGGATGGGTTGCACGACCAACGTCGGAATGGTGATTCCACAATCAATAGTCTAAGAATGAACGGCCGACCATTAACTTCAAAGGAATAAGGTTGCTAGAAGGGCAGAATCCAAACAACACAGTTCACCTGTTGGTATCCCGGTTAGAATCAACACGTGAACCTAGAAATGAATGGAGATGACGACAAGTATTACTATATCAGGAATTCTCAAGAGGTGGTGAAATTCTTACGACATACTTGACATAAAAGATGGTAATACTCCAAGGTAGAACATATCATAAGTTAGATAGCAAGGAAATCAAGGTACAACACAAAACACGAACAAGTTTGTGTCGAATGGAAGGCAATAAAATGATCGATGATAAAACAAATCATCGAGGGCAAGGATGGTATTTCTCATCCAGAATTCGATAGATATCTTGGAAGAGCTCAGATTGTTGATGATGTTCACGACACATTTGTAGCGAGAATTTATGAAGAGGTAATCGATCGGCGATGACATCAAGTCAAGGGAATGATGAAGCGAAAAGTTATTGGAACCAGGGGTACGACACAAACTTGAAATCAAGCTTGTTGTTCAAGGCGAACTAATATGATGAGGAAGATCGATGTAAGCTTAGCTCATCGTCAAAAATTGTGCTTCGGGAAGAAGGACCATGTAGCACAGTTATAATTTAGCACGATAATGATATAGCCGATAAGGCTAGGAATGACTTGAAGGTTTATTAAACTCGTAAGCAACAAGAATTACTTAGAGTTATTGAATCGGAGTGCGGAATCGATTCACTTATCGGTGTTCTCGAGTGACTAATAACTCAGAGCCCGTGGAAAATTGGAATCAGTGAGAATGTAGCACTTGATGAAGAACTCATAAGAAGTTATGCAGTTCCATGATAATCTCGAGATACCAGGGGGTAATACTCGACGACAGATCAAGGTAGAGGTTGGACTAGGGTATTACTCTGCAGAAGACAAGTGCTCAAACTTGCACGAGAAACGGAATCAAGGAGAAACATGGTCGGAACCACGTCCACGGATACCAGATGAACTTATTACAAGGGGGTAATTATTATAAGAGAAGCTTCCATGATAGGATCTACATCGTGTCCATGGGCATGAACACAAACGTTCCAGGTCGACTCCCACTTCTTCAATGGATAACCTTCCATTCGCCTCTCTTATTTCGATAATGACATTAGTTGTCGAAAGTTTTACCTGGTGCAATACCAGATAAGTATGTCCCGCGAAATCTTTCGGGTTCGCACAGATTAAGGAAGGCATAGGTTCAACCCATCGGGGCATCGTAGAAAGATATACTACAAACTTCAGGAGTAAATAACACAAGCTCAAAAGTAGAGCATGGTTGACAAAGTAGAGGATACAATTTACTAAAGGCATTATGTAGCCGAGGAAAAGCTCACCAGCTTATTTAATATGGAGGACACTGTCGAATAAAATCCAACAAAGGAACCGATGGTCCACAAGGGATCTGATGTGAGCATCGGTACTCAACCAGAGGAAGAAGAACGCAAGGAGATCTGATTATAGAAACAACTGACTAACTCAAAGTTCAAATGCAAAAGAATTATGATTTCCAAATCAGGGGGTCAGAAGCAACGCTCTGATCAAGGATGGATAAGTTGAGTAGGCTTAGGGGTACAATCGATGGCAATTTGATAGGTCGAGATCCAGCTCACGTTTAAAATGACGTCTGAGCCGGAAGAATGAATTCTAGGATATGATTGAGGATTGCGAGCATTCGCAACAAATTGAATCAACGGACTCAAAATGATAATGACAAGAGATGCCAATAAGATTACGAGACTTATGGGATTAACCATAATGCAAGCAAACAAGAATTTCAAGAGCAACAGGCTCCTGAGGATTTTCGAAAGATCGAATAGTATTTTGAAGACTATTGTGGAATACTTGAACCAACTGGGGATGACCGGATACTCGGTAAGTGCGAGAATTATCCGTAGGGGTATTCAGGTGACAAAGAACAGCAAGGCAGTAAGCTCAAAGGATTCTCGGAACAACAGAGAGAATTTCGGGGTATCTTGTAATAACAAGATCAACTGGGAAACATTGTATGAATGGCGAGTATACGTGGTTATCTATAGGAGTTTATCGATGAAAGGGAATTGCAAAAGCGATGAACACAAGTCCTCGGGTTATCAACAGAGAGTATCTTCAGGGTCTTCACGTGCAGCAGACGATCATCAGTAATAAGGGGCTCTCCGGGTGAAAGTGATAACGAGATCCTAATGTTAGATTTAGTAAAATTCACTTAACCCGAATAGAAGAGAGATCAGAGTCCCAGAGTATAGGCAAGGAGTAAAAGATCCTAATACCACCCAATGGCGACGTGGGCCCGTAAGCCACACAGCCATGTTAGTAAAACAGTTTTCACTGACTAGACTCGACTTCGGCCAAGGAGTGTGGAGAGGTGGTTCCTACAGGCAGTCGGCTCTCATACCAACTTGTGACGCCCCCGATTTGACCGTACACTAATCATGCACGCAAATGTGTACGATCAAGATCAGGGACTCACGGGAAGATATCACAAGACAACTCTAAAACATAAATAAGTCATACAAGCATCATAATACAAGCCAGGGGCCTCGAGGGCTCGAATACAAGTGCTCGATCACAGACGAGTCAGCGGAAGCAACAATATCTGAGTACAGACACAAGTTAAACAAGTTTGCCTTAAGAAGGCTAGCACAAACTGGGATACAGATCGAACGAGGCGCAGGCCTCCTGCCTGGGATCCTCCTAACTACTCCTCGAAGCCGAACTCCATGTAGAAACATCCTCGGGATCTCTAGCTCCTGGACTCCAGCATCTGGTTGCGACAACCAGGTAGAAAGGAAAGGGGAAAAAGAGGGAGAAAAGCAACCGTGAGTACTCATCCAAAGTACTCGCAAGCAAGGAGCTACACTACATATGCATGGGTATATGTGTAAAGGGCATATCAGTGGACTGAACTGCAGAATGCCAGAATAAGAGGGGGATAGCTAATCCTGTCGAAGACTATGCTTCTGGCAGCCTCCATCTTGCAGCATGTAGAAGAGAGTAGATTGAAGTCCTCCAAGTAGCATCGTATAGCATAATCCTACCCGGCGATCCCCTCCTCGTCGCCCTGTTAGAGAGCGATCACCGGGTTATATCTGGCACTTGGAAGGGTGTGTTTTATTAAGTATCCAGTTCTAGTTGTCATAAGGTCAAGGTACAACTCCGGGTCGTCCTTTTACCGAGGGACACGGCTATTCGAATAGATAAACTTCCCTGCAGGGGTGCACCACATAACCCAACACGCTCGATCCCATTTGGCCGGACACACTTTTCTGGGTCATGCCCGGCCTCGTAAGATCAACGCGTCGCAGCCCTACCTAAGCACAACAGAGCGGTCAGCATGCCGGTCTAATCCTAAGCGCGCAGGGGTCTGGGCCCATCGCCCTATGCACACCTGCACGTTGCGAACGCGGCCGCGAGCAGACCTAGCAACCCACACGATCACGGCGGTTACGTCAAAGCGGTCCAACACGGCGCGCGCCACTCAGTCGCTGACGTCACGAAGGCTTCGGCTGATACCACGACGCCGGGATACCCATAACTACTCCCGCGTAGATGGTTAGTGCGTATAGACCAAATGGCCAGACTCAGATCAAATACCAAGATCTCGTTAAGCGTGTTAAGTATCTGCGAACGCCGACCAGGGCCAGGCCCACCTCTCTCCTAGGTGGTCTCAACCTGCCCTGTCGCTCCGCCACAAAGTAACAGTCGGGGGCCGTCAGGAACCCAGGCCCACCTCTACCGGGGTGGAGCCACCTGTCCTTTCAGCCCCCTCATCAGAATCACTTGCAGGTACTCAACGAGCCGACCCGACTTTAGTCACCACATGTGTCATGTATATAATGCATATAGTATATACCCGTGATCACCTCCCGAAGTGATCACGGCCCAGTAGTATAGCATGGCAGACGGACAAGAGTGTAGAGCCACTGATGGAACACTAGCATCCTATACTAAGCAGTAGGATAGCAGGTAAGGGTAACAACTGTAGCAACAATGACAGACTATGCATCAGGATAGGATTAACGGAAAGCAGTAACATGCTACACTACTCTAATGCAAGCAGTATAGAGAAGAATAGGCGATATCTGGTGATCAGGGGGGGCTTGCCTGGTTGCTCTGGCAAGGAGGGGGTCGTCGTCGACGTAGTCGATCATAGGGGCAACATCGGTCTCGGGGTCTATCGGAGAGAAGAGGGGGAAGAAACAGTAAATATAAAGCAAACATAGCTTCACAAAGCATAACGTGGCAATATGATGTGCCAGGTGTGACCTAACGTATGGCTACACGATATAGGTGAAGGGGGAATTCAACCGGGAAGGGGTTCCCGGTTCCGGACCTGTGTCAGACAGATGAGCAGAGGGGGAAAGTTCCATGTTCAGCATGCTAGAGGCATGTGACAAATGAACGGACCGCGTATTCGGATTCGTTGGATTTTTCTGAGCAACTTTCATATAGAAAACATTTTCATCCGAGCTACGGATTATTTTATATGATTTTTGAAAGATTTAACAATATTCTGGAATTATTTATATTAACAGAAAAGGAATATGACGTCAGCATTGTGTGGGGATGACGTCAGCAGTCAACAGACTCGCTGACCAGGTCAAACTGACCAGTGGGTCCCACCTGTCATCGACAGTGGACTGACAGTGGGTTATTTTAATTAAACATGGCTAATTAGCAGCTGGGCCCCACATGTCAGTGGCTGTTTTAGCTTAACTAATTATTTTTAATTATAAAACATTTTAATTAGTTTAATTAAGCGGCGGGGCCTGCATGTCAGTGGCACTGGGCTGCCCAGTCAGCAGTTGACTGGGTCAACCCAGTCAACTGGGGCCCGTGGGGCCCACTGGCAGTGAGCCAGGGGTGGGGCCCGGCCGGCCACGTCGGCAGGGCACCGGAGAGGGGCTCCGGCGACCAAAACAGAGGCGGCCCCTCGCCGGAGTTGGCCGGAATCGCGCTACAAGTGACCATTTGGCCCGGGGTTTGGCCCTACGGGACGCGCACGTCGCGCCGCGTCAGATGTGGGCAGTGGCAGGAGCAGAGACGGCCAGAATCGGGCGGGCGTCGACGGGCGGCGGCAGCCGGAGTTGGGCGAGCACGGGATCGACTCTACGGGCGCTAATGCGATGGACTGCCGGCACGGGCGGTATCGGGGCGATGCACTGAGCACGACCGAGTGCTTGCCCGGCCCTGAAACGAACTGTAGTAGCAGCGACGATGACCGCAGTGGTGGCGAGGTTCGGCAATGGTGGGGAAACGAAGCTAGGGGCGCGCAGGGAAAACGGGGAGAGAGGGGAGGTGTGCGAGCTCACAGTGGTCGCAGAGGAGGGGTGGCGAGGTCTGGGGCGCTGTGTAGCTCGTGAATCGACGGCGAGGTTGTGCGACGGCGGACAGGGAAGAAGATGAAGCAGGCGTCGTCGATGGGGCCTCCCGTCTTCGATCTAGCACCGTAGTCCACGTAGGGGGGGCACACACTTACTCCTGGACAGGCCGGTGCAGCTGGAGGCGGCCGGGGGGGGCGGTGGTTCGCGTTGGCGAGCTCCGGCTTGGGCGTTCGGCGAGCTGGGAGGAGCAGGGAGAGTGGAAGAGAGCGAGGCAGATCTGGACGAGGTGAGAGGGGGGTATCGGGCGGCTAGGGTTCCAGGGGAAGGAGAGTGGGAGCCGGGGGTTCTTATCCACTCGCCGGCGCCAGCGAGCTGGTCCGGCGGGGCTCCTCCCCTGTAGCGACGTGCCTGAGGAACAGGACGAGCGACCGGGTGGGGGTGGGCCACTGGGTTGAGCTAGCTGGGCCGGTTCGGCTGGCTAGGCCCAGGGGGCAGGGGTCTTCCCCCTTTTTTGCCTTTCTCTTTTTTTAATGCCACAATAACTTGGGCACCCAAACAAATTAGTTTAACATTTTATATATTATAAAAGGAATTTAATTATTGGATTTAGCTATTATTTATTTACTTTCGAGCATTCAGTTATTTTATAAAAGTGTGGTTTCTCCCCCATTATTATCTATGCAATATTTGGTTCACTCCGAACATTTTAGTTTTAATATTTGAAAACTTTTATTGTTTGCTTGATTTTGAACTTTGAATTTTGGACCGGTTTTGATCTAACGATAGATTAGCAACAGTAACGGAGGTAACGTGGCACCATTAGCGGAGTTTTACTGTAGCTTGATTATCCGGGCGTCACAGTGATACACATGTTCGTGCCAAAAGATATAAAATAGTAATGATAGTACCACATACTTGTGGCATTGCCATTTGAGGCATATTGGTATAGAACGCATGATGAAGCTCCATGTAGATGGATCTTTGGACTCACTCGTTTTTGAAAAGATTGAGACATGCGAACCATGTCTATCGGTATATATGCATGAAGAAACTCCATGCAGATGGATCGTTTGGACTCACTTGATTTTGAATCACTTGAGACATGCAAATCATACCACATGGGCAAGATGACTGAAAGGCCTCGTTTTCAGTAATATGGAACAAGAGAGCAACTTGTTGGAAGTAATACATTTTGATGTATGCAGTCCAATGAGTGCTGAGGCATGCAGTGGATATCGTTATGTTCTTACATCACAGATGATTTGAGTAGATGCTGAGTGTATTTACTTGATGAAACACAAGTCTGAATTATTGAAAGGTTCAAGTAATTTCAGAGTGAAGTTGAAGATCGTCGTGACAAGAGGATAAAATGTCTGTGATGTGATCATAGAGATGAGTATCTGAGTTACGAGTTTGGCACACAATTAAGACATTGTGGAAAGTGTTTCACAATTAATACCGCCTGGAACACCATAGTGTGATGGTGTGTCCGAACATCATAACTGCACCCTATTGGATATGGTGCATACCATGATGTCTCTTATCGAATTACCACAACCGCATTCACTTTAAAAGGGGCACCACGCAATTCCGTTGAGACGACACCGTTTAGAGAAACCTAAGTTGTCGTTTCTTAAAAGTTTGGGGCTGCGATGCTTATGTGAAAAAGTTTCAGGCTGATAAGCTCGAACCCAAAGCGGATAAATGCATCTTCATAGAATACCCAAAACAGTTGGGTATACCTCCTATTTCAGATCCGGAAGCAAAGTGATTGTTTCTAGAAACGGTTCCTTTCTCGAGGAAAAGTTTCTCTCGAAAGAATTGAGTGGGAGGATGGTGGAGACTTGAGAAGGTTATTGAACCGTCACTTCAACTAGTGTGTAGCAGGGCACAGGAAGTTGTTCCTGTGGCACCTACACCAATTGAAGTGGAAGCTCATGATAGTGATCATGAAACTACGGATCAAGTCACTACCAAACCTCGTAGGACGACGAGGATGCGTACTACTTCAGAGTGGTACGTGATCCTGTCTTGGAAGTCATGTTGCTAGACAACAATGAACCTACGAGCTATGGAGAAGCGATGGTGGGCCCATATTCCGACGAATAGCTCGAGGCCATAAAATCCGAGAGAGGATCCATGTACTTGATGGTCGTAAGGCTGTTGGGTGCAGATGGATTTTAAATGGAAGACAAACAATAATGGTAAGTGTCACCATTAAGAAAGCTCGGCTTGTCGTTAAGATGTTTTCCGAACAAGTTCAAGGAGTTGACTACGATGAGACTTTCTCACTCGTAGCGATGTTAAGAGTCTGTTGGAATTGTATTAGCAGTCCTGCAGATAGGATGTCAAAACATTGTTTCCTCGAAGATTTTCGTAAGGAAAGGTTGTATGTGATACAATCAGAAAGGTTTTGTCGATCCTAATAATGCTAAAAGGTATGCTAGCTCCAGCGATCCTTCCATGGACTAGAGCAAGCATCTCGGAGTCAGAATATACGCTTTGATGGAGTGATCAAAGTTTTGGGTTTATACAAAGTTTGTTAGAAACTTGTATTTACAATAAAGTGAGTGGGAGCGCTACAACATTTCTGATAAGTATATGTGAATGACATATTGTTGATCCGAAATGATGTAAAATTTCTGGAAAGCATAAATGGTTGTTTGAAAGGAGTTTTTCAAAGGAAGACCTGGATAAAGCTGCTTACATATTGGGCATCAAGATCTATAGAAATAGATCAAGACGCCTAATGATACTTTCAAAGAACGCACACCTTGACATGATTTTGAAAGAGTTCAAAATAGATCAGCAAAGAAGGAGTTCTTGGCTATGTTACAAGGTGTGAGTATTGAGTAAGACTCAAGACCTGACCACAGCAGAAGAGAGAGAAAGGACGAAGGTCGTCCCCTATGCTTTAGACGTAGGCTCTATAGTATGCTATGCTGTGTACCGCACATGAAGTGTGCCTTGCCATGAGTTGGTCAAGGGGTACAATAGTGATCCAGGAATGGATCACATGACAGCGGTCGAACTTATCCTTAGTATCTAGTGGACTAAGGAATTTTCTCGATTATGGAGGTGAAAAGGAGTTCGTCGTAAAGGGTTACGTCGATGCGAACTTTGACACTAATCCGGATGGCTCTGAGTAGTAAACCGGATTCGTATAGTAGAGCAGTTATTTGAAATGGCTCCAAATAGCGCGTGGTAGCATCCACAAGATGACATAGATATTCGTAAAGCACACACGGATCTGAAAGGTTCAGACCCGTTGACTAATAACCTCTCTCACAAGCATAACATGATCAAACCAGAACTCATTGAGTGTTAATCACATAGTGATGTGAACTAGATTTTTGACTCTAGTAAACTCTTTAGATGTTGGTCACATGGTGATGTGACCTGTGAGTGTTAATCACATGGTGATGTGAACTAGATTATTGACTCTAGTGCAAGTGGGAGACTGTTGGAAATATGCCCTAGAGGCAATAATGAATTGGTTATTATTATATTTCCTTGTTCATGATAATCGTCTATTATCCATGCTAGAATTGTATTGATAGGAAACTCAGATACATGTGTGGATACATAGACAACACCATGTCCCTAGTAAGCCTCTAGTTGACTAGCTCGTTGATCAATAGATGGTTACGGTTTCCTGACCATGGACATTGGATGTCGTTGATAACGGGATCACAACATTAGGAGAATGATGTGATGGACAAGACCCAATCCTAAGCCTAGCACAAGATCGTGTAGTTCGTTAGCTCAGAGCTTTTCTAATGTCAAGTATCATTTCCTTAGACCATGAGATTGTGCAACTCCCGGATACCGTAGGAATGCTTTAGGTGTACCAAACGTCACAACGTAACTGGGTGGCTATAAAGGTGCACTACAGGTATCTCCGAAAGTGTCTGTTGGGTTGGCACGAATCGAGACTGGGATTTGTCACTCCGTGTAAACGGAGAGGTATCTCTGGGCCCACTCGGTAGGACATCATCATAATGTGCACAATGTGACCAAGGAGTTTATCACAGGATGATGTGAGTTACGGAACGAGTAAAGAGACTTGCCAGTAACGAGATTGAACAAGGTATCGGGATACCGACGATCGAATCTCGGGCAAGTAACATACCGATAGACAAAGGGAATTGTATACGGGATTGATTGAATCCCCGACATCGTGGTTCATCCGATGAGATCATCATGGAACATGTGGGAGCCAACATGGGTATCCAGATCCCGCTGTTGGTTATTGACCGGAGAATGTCTCGGTCATGTCTGCATGGTTCCCGAACCCGTAGGGTCTACACACTTAAGGTTCGATGACGCTAGGGTTATAGGGAATAGATATACGTGGTCACGAGGAGTTCCGGAATGGTCCGGAGGTAAAGATTTATATATGGGAAGTCCTGTTTTGGTCACCGGAAAAGTTTCGGGTGCTATCGGTAATGTACCGGGACCACCGGGAGGGTCCCGGGGGTCCACCAAGTGGGGCCACCAGCCCCAGAAGGCTGCGTGGGCCATGTGTGGGAGGGGACCAGCCCCAGGTGGGTTGGTGCGCCCCCCCACCAAGGCCCAAGGTGCATGGGAGAGTGGGAGGGGGCAAACCCTAGGTCCAGATGGGCCTTAAGGCCCACCCTAGTGGCGCCCCCCCTTCTCCTCCCCTTGGCCGCCCCCTTAGATGGGATCTAGGGCTGGCCGCCACCCCTTGGGGTGGGAACCCTAGAGGGGGCGCAGCCCCCTCCCCCCCCCTATATATAGTTGAGGTCTAGGGCTGCCCAACACATGAGTTTTCCTGTCTCTCTTGGCGCAGCCCTACCTCTCTTCCTCCTCCTCTCCCGCGGTGCTTGGCGAAGCCCTGCAGGATTGCCACGCTCCTCCATCACCACCACGCCGTCGTGCTGCTACTAGATGGAGTCTTCCCCAACCTCTCCGTCTCTCCTTGCTGGATCAAGGCGTGGGAGACGTCACCGGGCTGCACGTGTGTTGAACGCAGAGGCGCCGTGGTTCGGCGCTTAGATCGGAATCAACCGCGATCTGAATCGCTACGAGTACGACTCCTTCTTCCGTGTTCTTGCAACGCTTCCGCATCGCGATCTACAAGGGTATGTAGATGCACTCCCCTTCCCCTCGTTGCTAGATTACTCCATAGATTGATCTTGGTGATGCGTAGAAAATTTTGAATTTCTGCTACGTTCCCCAACAAGTAGTTCTCCCTTTACTACCTTAGCTGATATAGCGGAACGTAAGGTAGCAAGCACTGGAGCCGGGCAACCCAACTATTGACCAAAGACATGATTCGGAGCCAATGCATATAATGCTAAATTCGGGGTGCCGAACTATACTTATAAAAAGTGTTCGGACTTTTGTTGCCATAGTGTGGGGTGCTATGCAGCCCCTGGAGAACATGAAAACGTACCAAAGTGTATGTGTGCTACCTGGTAGGATTATCCACAGGGGAGCTGAAAGAAAGAAAAAAGAAAGAAAACAGAAAAGATACAAAGGTAAAAAGCTGGAGTCCTACAGCTCCAGCTGCAAACTGTTCTCATTGTAATTTAATTAGTACGTCAAAGCACATTGATACAGGTAGTGCGATAAGCAACAGGCTATTTGACCTGCCGAAACCAAGAGAGAGCTGCATATGGGTCTTGAAAAACAGGTAGAGTTGTTGTTAACGGAATCACCTAAAAAGTCCCCCGTATGTCTGTGTTTCTCGTCGTCTTGGTGGGCTTATCCTTCCAGAGGACCGATGATCAGACCACCAGATGGTGCATGTGGGATTGAGACCTGCAAAGGAAACAAGTAAAAGTGAAAGTATGTGTGTATCCGACGTCGGTTGAGCCGTACTACGGACCACAAGCTAGTTGTGCCTCCGTCGATGCCCATGGGATTTTGAGTGCGTAGTTATGTACACGCGGCACGAATGCCATTACTTGATCGGGGCTGCGAGGGAGGCCGGATTGCTAGTCGAGCTCCTGACGAGCCGAGCTGTCCTGCTGCAGAGTAGTTCGGACCCTCTTAACGGTGTCCGTGGGCTTGGCAGCTGAATTAAGGTTCTGCTTGAGAAGGCCGCTCTGTACTTCTGCTGCTAAGGCAGCTGTGTGCTCTTCTGTACAGAGGGAGCGTTCCGTATTTCCATTGACTGTTATGACGCTGCGTGGACCGGGCATCTTGAGCTTGAGATAAGCATAATGTGGTACTGCATTGAATCGAGCAAACGCAGTTCGTCCGAGCAGTGCATGATAGCCGCTGCGGAAGGGGACGATATCGAAGATTAACTCCTTGCTTCGGAAGTTGTCCGGAGATCCGAAGACAACCTCTAGTGTGATTGAGCCCATACAACGGGCCTCTACACCTGGTATGACTCCTTTGAAGGTAGTCCTGGTGGGCTTGATCCAAGATGGGTTAATGCCCATTTTTCGCGTTGTATCCTGATAGAGCAGATTAAGGCTGCTACCTCCGTCAATAAGGACACCAGTCAGGTGGAACCCATCGATTATTGGGTCTAGGACCAGTGCGGCTGAGCCACCGTGACGGATACTGGTCGGATGATCCCGCCGATAAAAGGTGATCGGGCATGACGACCATGGATTGAATTTTGGGGCGACTGGCTCTATCGCGTAGACATCCCTGAGCGCACGCTTGCGCTCCCTCTTGGGGATGTGGGTAGCGTATATCATGTTCATCATTTTGACCTGAGGGGGAAACTTCTTCTGTCCCCCTGTGTTCGGTTGCTGGGGCTCTTGGTCATCGTCCTCGCTTTGCGATCCTTTTTCCCTGTTCTCGGCGTTTAATTTGCTGGCCTGTTTAAAAACCCAGCAATCTCTATTTGTATGATTGGGTGGCTTGTTTGGGGTGCCATGAATCTCGCACGGACGATCAAGTATGCGGTCCAAGCTGGATGGGCCTGAATTGTTCTTTTGGAATGGTTTCTTCCGCTGGCCGGACTTAGAGCCCCTGAATCCGGCTTGACTGTCGTGTCCTCGGTGTTATCACTATTGTTTCGATGCTTGTATCTGTTGCGTCGAGACTTGTCTTTGCTAGTTTTAGCTTCAGGGGTACCGGTGTCGCTTGCATTGTTTTTGCTACGGGCCAACCAACTGTCCTCACCCGCACAAAAAACGGGTCATGAGTGTCGTGAGAGCTGCCATGGATTTTGGCTTTTCTTGGCCGAGGTGGCGAGCGAGCCATTCATCGCGGATGCTGTGTTTGAAGGCTGCTAGGGCTTCGGCATCCGGACAATCAACGATTTGGTTCTTTTTAGTTAAGAACCTAGTCCAGAATTTCCTGGCGGACTCTCCGGGTTGTTGGACTATCTGCCTTAAGTCATCAGCGTCCGGAGGTCGAACATATGTACCTTGGAAGTTATCGAGGAAGGCCTCTTCCAAGTCCTCCCAGCTGCCAATAGAATTTGCAGGCAGATTGTTGAGCCAGTGCCGAGCTGGCCCCTTGAGTTTTAAAGGGAGGTATTTGTTGGCGTGGATGTCATCGCCGCGGGCCATATGAATGTGGAGAATAAAATCTTCGATCCACACCGCGGGGTCTCTGGTTCCATCGTATGATTCTATATTTACGGGTTTGAACCCTTCTGGGAATTCATGATCCAGGACCTCATCGGTGAAGCAATGAGGGTGTGCGGTGCCTCTATATCGGGCCGTATCGCGACGTAGCTCTGATGGAGTCCGTCTGCGGTTTTCATCCCGCGCATGACTAAATTTGTCACGTCCGAATAGGTGGCCGTCGTCGCGTGTCGAGGCACTGCCTCATGATCCATATATTGATCTAGTACGTCCTGCTTTATTGTCCAGGCTTTGCCAGAGGTCATATGTATGACCGTGGGCTAATTTACCTCTACTTGTGCGACGAGGCAGGGCTGGCTGGTGTTCGGCGTGAGTTGCCGTTTTGTCCCGACCACGTGGTGGTCGGTCAACCGCTTTGTACAATGGAGGTATGTATTCTGGCGCCTCCTCGTCGAACTGAGGTAGCAATTTGCGCTTTGGGTAGCTTTTGGTTGGGCGCTTGAGGCCGTACTCTTTGGCTGCTAGGATATCGGTGCATTTATCATTCAGCAGATCTTGGTCAGCTTGAAGCTGCTGCTGCTTCTTTTTCAGGCTCCTTGCAGTGGCAATTAGCTGGCGCTTAAAGCGCTCCTGCTCAAGAGGTTCCTCAGGCATGATGAAATCCTCGGTGCCGAGGCTCACCTCGTCCTCGGAGAGCGGAAGGTAATTATCATCCTCCGGATCTTCGTGCGTGGCCTGTTTACCGGGGCTAACCTACCCGCCTTCCCGTTCATCTTGTTCATTAGCTGTATCGACGGGGTCTTCATTGTCTTCGGCACCTTCCGGAGTGTTATCTTCTCCTTGCCTGTGTTGTTGTGTTTACTACGGCGAGACTTAGAGCGGCGCCGCTGACGTCGGCGCTTGGATTGTATTTCGGAAGGTTTATCCTCTACCGGATCTTCCTTGTCATCGCCGCTGTTCTCCTTTGGTGCATCCACCATGTATACATCGTACGAGGAAGTGGCCGTCCAGCGTCCGGTGAATGGCGGGTTCTGGGCCTCTTCTTCTCCGGCATCGTCGTCCATGCCGTCGATGTCCTCGGAGTCATAATCAAGTTCGTCGGTCAAATCCTCGACTGTGGCTATGAAGTGGGTGGTGGGTGGGAAGCAAAATTCTCCACCGTCAGCCCCTAGTTCGAGCCGAATATAGTTTGGCCGTGAGTCCTCCGCCAAGGACAGGTTCTTTAATGAGTTTAGCACATCGCCCAAAGGAGAGTGCTGGAAGATGTCTGCGGCGCTGAATTCGAAGGTCGACAAGCGATCAAGATCGGCAATGATCATGGAACTTCAGATCAAGTTGTTACTGAACCTCGTAGGTCAACCAGAGTAAGATCCGCACCAGAGTGGTACGGTAATCCTGTTCTGGAGGTTATGTTACTAGACCATGACGAACTACGAACTATGAAGAAGCGATGGTGAGCCCAGATTCCGCAAAATGGCTTGAGGCCATGAAATCTGAGATGGGATCCATGTATGAGAACAAAGTGTGGACCTTGGTTGACTTGCCCGATGATGGGCAAGCCATTTAGAATAAATGGATCTTCAAGAAGAAGACTGACGCTGACGATAATGTTACTGTCTATAAAGCTCGACTTGTTGCAAAAGGTTTTCGACAAGTTCAAGGGATTGACTACGATGAGACCTTCTCACCTGTAGCGATGCTTAAGTCTGTCCGAATCATGTTAGCAATTCCGCATTTTATGATTATGAAATTTGGCAAATGGATGTCAAAACTGCATTCCTGAATGGATTTCTGGAAGAAGAGTTGTATATGATGCAACCGAAAGGTTTTGTCGATCCAAATGGAGCTAACAAAGTGTGCAAGCTCCAGCGATCCATTTATGGACTGGTGCAAGCCTCTCGGAGTTGGAATAAATGCTTTGATAGTGTGATCAAAGCATTTGGTTTAGTACAGACTTTTGGAGAAGCCTGTATTTACAAGAAAGTGAGTGGGAGCTCTGTAGCATTTCTAATATTATATGTGGATGACGTATTGCTGATTGAAATGATATAGAATTTCTGAATAGCATAAAGGGATACTTGAATAAGAGTTTTTCAATGAAAGACCTCGGTGAAGCTGCATACATGAAGGAAATATGCCCTAGAGGCAATAATAAAATTATTATTTATTTCCTTATATCATGATAAATGTTTATTATTCATGCTAGAATTGTATTAACCAGAAACATAATACATGTGTGAATACATAGACAAACAAAGTGTCACTATTATGCCTCTACTAGACTAGCTCATTGATCAAAGATGGTTATGTTTCCTAGCCATAGACATGCGTTGTCATTTGATTAACGGGATCACATCATTAGGAGAATGATGTGATTGACTTGACCCATTCCGTTAGCTTAGCACTCGATCGTTTAGTATGTTGCTACTGCTTTCTTCATGACTTATACATGTTCCTATGACTATGAGATTATGCAACTCCCGTTTACCGGAGGAACACTTTGTGTGCTACCAAACGTCACAACGTAACTGGGTGATTATAAAGGTGCTCTACAGGTGTCTCTGAAGGTACTTGTTGGGTTGGCGTATTTCGAGATTAGGATTTGTCACTCCGATTGTCGGAGAGGTATCTCTGGGCCCACTCGATAATGCACATCACTATAAGCCTTGCAAGCATTGTAACTAATGAGTTAGTTGCGGGATGATGTATTACGGAACGATTAAAGAGACTTGCCGGTAACGAGATTGAACTAGGTATCGAGATACCGACGATCGAATCTCGGGCAAGTAACATACTGATGACAAAGGGAACAACGTATGTTGTTATGCGGTCTGACCGATAAAGATCTTCGTAGAATATGTAGGAACCAATATGAGCATCCAGGTTCCGCTATTGGTTATTGACCGGTGAGGTGTCTCGGTCATGTCTACATAGTTCTCGAACACGTAGGGTCCGCACGCTTAACGTTACGATGACAGTTATATTATGAGTTTATATGTTTTGATGTACCGAAGGTTGTTCGGAGTCCCGGATGTGATCACAGACATGACGAGGAGTCTCGAAATGGTCGAGACATAAAGATTGATATATTGGAAGCCTATGTTTGGACATCGGAAGTGTTCCGGGTGAAATCGGGATTTTTCCGGAGTACCGGGATGTTACCGGAACCCCCCGGTAACTTAATGGGCCTTAGTGGGCCTAGGTGGAAGAGAGTAGAGGAGGCCAGGGCAGGGCCGCGCGCCCCTCCCCCCAGTCCGAATAGGACAAGGAGAGGGGGGCGGCGCCCCCCTTCCTTCCTCCCCTCCACCTTTTCCCCCTTCCTCTCCTAGTCTAACATGGAAAGGGGGGAGTCCTACTCCCGGTAGGAGTAGGACTCCTCCTAGGCGCGCCTCTCCTCCTTGGCCGGCGGCCTCCCCCTTGCTCCTTTATATACGGGTGCAGGGGGCACCTCTCTACACACAATTGATCATTGATCTCTTAGCCGTGTGTGGTGCCCCCCTCCACCATATTACACCTCGATAATATCGTAGCGGTGCTTAGGCGAAGCCCTGCGTCGGTAGAACATCAACATTGTCACCACGCCGTCGTGCTGACGAAACTCTCCCTCAACACTCGGCTGGATTGGAGTTCGAGGGACGTCATCGAGCTGAACGTGTGCTGAACTCGGAGGTGCCATGCGTTCGGTACTTGATCGGTCGGATCGTGAAGACGTACGACTACATCAACCGCGTTGTGTTAACGCTTCCGCTTTCGGTCTACGAGGGTACGTGGACAACACTCTCCCCTCTCGTTGCTATGCATCACCATGATCTTGCGTGTGCGTATAAATTTTTTGAAATTACTACGTTCCCCAACAGTGGTATCAGAGCCAGGTTTTATGCGTTGATGTTATGCACGAGTAGAACACAAGTGAGTTGTGGGCGATATAAGTCATACTGCTTACCAGCATGTCATACTTTGGTTCGGCGGTATTGTGAGATGAAGCGGCCCGGACCGACATTACGCGTACGCTTATGCGAGACTGGTTTCACCGTTGCGAGCACCGTTGCTTAAAGGTAACCGGCGGGTGTCTGTCTCTCTCACTTTAGTTGAACCGATTGTGGCTACGCCCGGTCCTTGCGAAGGTTAAAACAACACCAACTTGACAAACTATCGTTGTGGTTTTGATGCGTAGGTAAGAACGGTTCTTGCTAAGCCCGTAGTAGCCATGTAAAATTTGCAACAACAAAGTAGAGGACGTCTAACTTGTTTTTGCAGGGCATGTTGTGATGTGATATGGTCAAAGCATGATGCTAAATTTATTGTATGAGATGATCATGTTTTGTAACCGAGTTATCGGCAACTGACAGGAGCCATATGGTTGTCGCTTTATTGTATGCAATGCAATCGCCCTGTAAAGCTTTACTTTATCACTAAGCGGTAGCGATAGTCGTAGAAGCATAAGATTGGCGAGATGACAACGATGCTACGATGGAGATCAAGGTGTCGCGCCGATGACGATGGTGATCATGACGGTGCTTCAGAGATGGAGATCACAAGCACAAGATGATGATGGCCATATCATATCACTTATATTGATTGCATGTGATGTTTATCTTTTATGCATCTTATCTTGCTTTGATTGACGGTAGCATTATAAGATGATCTCTCACTAAAATTTCAAGATAAAAGTGTTCTCCCTCAGTATGCACCGTTGCGAAAGTTCTTCGTGCTGAGACACCACGTGATGATCGGGTGTGATAAGCTCTACGTTCAAATACAACGGGTGCAAAACAGTTGCACACGCGGAATACTCAGGTTAAACTTGACGAGCCTAGCATATGCAGATATGGCCTCGGAACACGGAGACCGAAAGGTCGAGCGTGAATCATATAGTAGATATGATCAACATAGTGATGTTCACCATTGAAACTACTCCATCTCACGTGATGATCGGACATGGTTTAGTTGATTTGGATCACGTAATCACTTAGATGATTAGAGGGATGTCTATCTAAGTGGGAGTTCTTAAGTAATATGATTAATTGAACTTGAATTTATCATGAACTTAGTACCTGATAGTATCTTGCTTGTCTATGTTAATTGTAGATAAATGGCCCGTGCTGTTGTTCCGTTGAATTTTAATGCGTTCCTTGAGAAAGCAAAGTTGAAAGATGATGGTAGCAATTACACGGACTGGGTCCGTAACTTGAGGATTATCCTCATTGCTGCACAGAAAAATTACGTCCTGGAAGCACCGCTGGGTGCCAGGCCTGCTGCAAGAGCAACACCAGAAGTTATGAACGTCTGGCAGAGCAAAGCTGATGACTACTTGATAGTTCAGTGTGCCATGCTTTACGGCTTAGAACCAGGTCTTCAACGACGTTTTGAACGTCATGGAGCATATGAGATGTTCCAGGAGTTGAAGTTAATATTTCAAGCAAATGCACGGATTGAGAGATATGAAGTCTCCAATAAGTTCTACAGCTGCAAGATGGAAGAGAATAGTTCTGTCAGTGAGCATATACTCAAAATGTCTGGGTATAATAATCACTTGATTCAACTAGGAGTTAATCTTCCGGATGATAGCGTCATTGACAGAATTCTTCAATCACTGCCACCAAGCTACAAGAGCTTCGTGATGAACTATAACATGCAAGGGATGAATAAGACAATTCCCGAGCTCTTCGCAATGCTAAAGGCAGCGGAGGTAGAAATCAAAAAGTAGCATCAAGTGTTGATGGTCAATAAAACCACTAGTTTCAAGAAAAAGGGCAAAGGGAAGAAGAAGGGGAACTTTAAGAAGAACAGCAAGCAAGTTGCTGTTCAGGAGAAGAAACCCAAGTCTGGACCTAAGCCTGAAACTGAGTGCTTCTACTGCAAGCAGACTGGTCACTGGAAGCGGAACTGCCCCAAGTATTTGGCGGATAAGAAGGATGGCAAGGTTAACAAAGGTATATGTGATATACATGTTATTGATGTGTACCTTACTAATGCTCGCAGTAGCACCTAGGTATTTGATACTGGTTCTGTTGCTAATATTTGCAACTCGAAACAGGGGCTACGGATTAAGCGAATATTGGCTAAGGACGAGGTGACGATGCGCGTGGGAAATGGTTCCAAAGTCAATGTGATCGCGGTCGGCACGCTACCTCTACATCTACCTTCGGGATTAGTTTTAGACCTAAATAATTGTTATTTGGTGCCAGCGTTAAGCATGAACATTATATCTGGATCTTGTTTGATGCGAGACGGTTATTCATTTAAATCAGAAAATAATGGTTGTTCTATTTATATGAGTAATATCTTTTATGGTCATGCACACTTGAAGAGTGGTCTATTTTTGTTGAATCTCGATAGTAGTGATACACATATTCATAATAATGAAGCCAAAAGATACAAAGTTGATAATGATAGTGCAACTTATTTGTGGCACTGCCGTTTTGGTCATATTGGTGTAAAGCGCATGAAGAAACTCCATAATGATGGACTTTTGGAATCACTTGATTATGAATCACTTGGTACTTGCGAACCGTACCTCATGGGCAAGATGACTAAAACACCGTTCTCCGGAACTATGGAGAGAGCAACAGATTTACTGGAAATCATACATACAGATGTATGTGGTCCGATGAATATTGAGGCTCGTGGCGGATATCGTTATTTTCTCACCTTCACAAATGATTTGAGCAGATATGGGTATAACTACTTAATGAAACATAAGTCTGAAACATTTGAAAAGTTCAAAGAATTTCAGAGTGAAGTTGAAAATCATCGTAACAAGAAAATAAAATTTCTACGATCAGATCGTGGAGGAGAATATTTGATTTACGAGTTTGGCCTACATTTGAAACAATGCGGAATAGTTTCGCAACTCACGCCACCCGGAACACCACAGTGTAATGGTGTGTCCGAACGTCGTAATCGTACTTTACTAGATATGGTATGATCTATGATGTCTCTTACTGATTTACCGCTAACGTTTTGGGGTTATGCTTTAGAGACGGCTGCATTCACTCTAAATAGGGCACCATCGAAATCCGTTGAAACGACACCTTATGAACTATGGTTTGGCAAGAAACCAAAGTTGTCGTATCTTAAAGTTTGGGGTTGTGATGCTTATGTGAAGAAACTTCAACCTGATAAGCTCGAACCTAAATCGGAGAAATGTGTCTTCATAGGATACCCAAAGGAGACTGTTGGGTACACCTTCTATCACAGATCCGAAGGCAAGACATTCGTTGCTAAGAATGGATCCTTTCTAGATAAGGAGTTTCTCTCGAAAGAAGTGAGTGGGAGGAAAGTAGAACTTGATGAGGTAACTGTACCTCTCCCTTATTGGAAAGTAGATCATCACAGAAACCAGTTTCTGCGACACCTATGCCAATTAGTGGGGAAGTTAATGATAATGATCGTGAAACTTTAGATCAAGTTATTACTGAACCTCGTAGATCAACCAGATTAAGATCCGCACCAGAGTGGTACGGTAATCCTGTTCTGGAGGTTATGTTACTAGACCATGACGAACCTACGTACTATGAAGAAGCGATGGTGAGCCCAGATTCCGCAAAATGGCTTGAGGCCATGAAATCCGAGATGGGATCCATGTATGAGAACAAATTATGGACTTTGGTTGACTTGCCCGATGATCGGCAAGCCATTGAAAATAAATGGTTCTTCAAGAAGAAGACTGACGCTGACGGTAATGTTACTGTCTATAAAGCTCGACTTGTTGCGAAAGGTTTTCGACAAGTTCAAGGGATTGACTACGACGAGACTTTCTCACCCGTAGTGATGCTTAAGTCTGTCCGAATCATGTTAGCAATTGCCGCATTTTATGATTATGAAATTTGGCAAATGGATGTCAAAACTGCATTCCTGAATGGATTTCTGGAAGAAGAGTTGTATATGATGCAACCGGAAGGTTTTGTCGATCCAAAGGGAGCTAACAAAGTGTGCAAGCTCCAGCGATCCATTTATGGACTGGTGCAAGCCTCTCGGAGTTGGAATAAACGCTTTGATAGTGCGATCAAAGCATTTGGTTATATACAGACTTTTGTAGAAGCCTGTATTTACAAGAAAATGAGTGGGAGCTTAGTAGCATTTCTGATATTATATGTGGATGACATATTGCTGATTGGAAATGATATAGAATTTCTGGATAGCATAAAGGGATACTTGAATAAGAGTTTTTCAATGAAAGACCTCGGTGAAGCTGCATATATATTAGGCATCAAGATCTATTGAGATAGATCAAGACGCTTAATTGGACTTTCACAAAGCACATACCTTGACAAATTTTGAAGAAGTTCAAAATGGATCAAGCAAAGAAAGGGTTCTTGCCTGTACTACAAGGTGTGAGATTGAGTAAGACTCAATGCCCGACCACTGCAGAAGATAGAGAGAAGATGAAAGATGTTCCCTATGCTTCAGCCATAGGCTCTATCATGTATGCAATGTTGTGTACTAGACCTGATGTGTGCCTTGCTATAAGTTTAGCAGGGAGGTACCAAAGTAATCCAGGAGTGGATCACTGGACAGCGGTCAAGAACATCCTGAAATACCTGAAAAGGACTAAGGATATGTTTCTCGTTTATGGAGGTGACAAAGAGCTCATCGTAAATGGTTACGCTGATGCAAGCTTTGACACTGATCCGGACGATTCTAAATCGCAAACCGGATATGTATTTACATTGAACGGTGGAGCTGTCAGTTGGTGCAGTTCTAAGCAAAGTGTCGTGGCAGGATCTACGTGTGAAGCGGAGTACATAGCTGCTTCGGAAGCAGCAAATGAAGGAGTCTGGATGAAGGAGTTCATATCCGATCTAGGTGTCATACCTAGTGCATCGGGACCAATGAAAATCTTTTGTGACAATACTGGTGCAATTGCCTTGGCAAAGGAATCCAGATTTCACAAGAGAACCAAGCACATCAAAAGACGCTTCAATTCCATCCGGGATTTAGTCCAGGTGGGAGACATAGAAATTTGCAAGATACATACGGATATGAATGTTGCAGACCCGTTGACTAAGCCTCTTCCATGAGCAAAACATGATCAGCACCAAGACTCCATGGGTGTAAGAATCATTACTGTGTAATCTAGATTATTGACTCTAGTGCAAGTGGGAGACTGAAGGAAATATGCCCTAGAGGCAATAATAAAGTTATTATTTATTTCCTTATATCATGATAAATTTTTATTATTCATGCTAGAATTGTATTAACCAAAAACATAATACATGTGTGAATACATAGACAAACAGAGTGTCACTAGTATGCCTCTACTAGACTAGCTTGTTGATCAAAGATGGTTATGTTTCCTAGCCATAGACATGAGTTGTCATTTGATTAACGGGATCACATCATTAGGAGAATGATGTGATTGACTTGACCCATTCCGTTAGCTTAGCACTCGACCGTTTAGTATGTTGCTATTGCTTTCTTAATGACTTATACATGTTCCTATGACTATGAGATTATGCAACTCCCGTTTACCGGAGGAACACTTTGTGTGCTACCAAACGGCACAACGTAACTGGGTGATTATAAAGGTGCTCTACAGGTGTCTCCGAAGGTACTTGTTGGGTTGGCGTATTTCGAGATTAGGATTTGTCACTCCGATTGTCGAAGAGGTATCTCTGGGCCCACTCGGTAATGCACATCACTATAAGCCTTGCAAGCATTGTAACTAATGAGTTAGTTGCGGGATGATGTATTACGGAACGAGTAAAGAGACTTGCCGGTAACGAGATTGAACTAGGTATCGAGATACCGACGATCGAATCTCGGGCAAGTAACATACCGATGACAAAGGGAACAACGTATGTTGTTATGCGGTCTGACCGATAAAGATCTTCGTAGAATATGTAGGAACCAATATGAGCATCCAGGTTCCGCTATTGGTTATTGACCGGAGAGGTGTCTCGGTCATGTCTACATAGTTCTCGAACCCGTAGGGTCCGCACGCTTAACGTTATGATGACAGTTATATTATGAGTTTATATTTTTTGATGTACCGAAGGTTGTTCGGAGTCCCGGATGTGATCACGGACATGACGAGGAGTCTCGAAATGGTCGAGACATAAAGATTGATATATTGGAAGCCTATGTTTGGACATCGGAAGTGTTCCGGGTGAAATCGGGATTTTTCCGGAGTACCGGGAGGTTACCGAAACCCCCCGGTAACTTAATGGGCCTTAGTGGGACTAGGTGGAAGAGAGGAGAGGAGGCCAGGGCAGGGCCGCGCGCCCCTCCCCCCCCCCCAGTCCGAATAGGACAAGGAGAGGGGGGCGGCGCCCCCCCTTCCTTCCCCCCTCCACCTTTTCCCCCTTCCTCTCCTAGTCCAACATGGAAAGGCGGGAGTCCTACTCCCGGTAGGAGTAGGACTCCTCCTAGGCGCGCCTCTCCTCCTTGGCCGGCGGCCTCCCCTTGCTCCTTTATATACGAGGGCAGGGGGGCACCTCTCTACACACAATTGATCATTGATCTCTTAGCCGTGTGCGGTGCCCCCCTCCACCATATTACACCTCGATAATTTTAGCGGTGCTTAGGCGAAGCCCTGCGTCGGTAGAACATCAACATTGTCACCACGCCGTCGTGCTGATGAAACTCTCCCTCAACACTCGGCTGGAACGGAGTTCGAGGGACGTCATCGAGCTGAACGTGTGCTGAACTTGGAGGTGCCGTGCGTTCGGTACTTGATCGGTCGGATCGTGAAGACGTACGACTACATTAACCGCGTTGTGTTAACGCTTCCGCTTTCGGTCTACGAGGGTACGTGGACAACACTCTCCCCTCTCGTTGCTATACATCACCATGATCTTGCGTATGCGTAGAATTTTTTTGAAATTACTACGTTCCCCAACAATATATTGGGCATCAAGATCTATAGAGATAGATCAAGACGCTTAATTGTACTTTCACAAAGCACATACCTTGACAAAGTTTTGAAGAAGTTTAAAATGGATCAAGCAAAGAAAGGGTTCTTGCCTGTGTTACAAGGTGTGAAGTTGAGTAAGACTCAATGCCCGACCACTGCAGAAGATAGAGAGAAGATGAAAGATGTTCCCTATGCTTCAGCCATAGGCTCTATCATGTATGCAATGCTGTGTACCAAACCTGATGTGTGCCTTGCTATAAGTTTAGCAGGGAGGTACCAAAGTAATCCAGGAGTGGATCACTGGACAGCGGTCAAGAACATCCTGAAATACCTGAAAAGGACTAAGGATATGTTTCTCGTTTATGGAGGTGACAAAGAGCTCATCGTAAATGGTTACGTTGATGCAAGCTTTGACACTGATCCGGACGATTCTAAATCGCAAACCAGATATGTATTTACATTGAACGGTGGAGCTGCCAGTTGGTGCAGTTCTAAGCAAAGTGTCGTGGCAGGATCTACGTGTGAAGCGGAGTACATAGCTGCTTCGGAAGCAGCAAATGAAGGAGTCTGGATGAAGGAGTTCATATCCGATATAGGTGTCATACCTAGTGCATCGGGACCAATGTAAATCTTTTGTTACAATACTGGTGCAATTGCCTTGGCAAAGGAATCCAGATTTCACAAGAGAACCAAGCACATCAAAAGATGCTTCAATTCCATCCAGGATTTAGTCCAGGTGGGAGACATAGAAATTTGCAAGATACATATGGATCTGAATGTTGCAGACCCGTTGACTAAGCCTCTTCCATGAGCAAAACATTATCAGCACCAAGACTCCATGGGTGTAAGAATCATTACTGTGTAATCTAGATTATTGACTCTAGTGCAAGTGGGAGACTGAAGGAAATATGCCCTAGAGGCAATAATAAAGTTATTATTTATTTTTCTTATATCATGATAAATGTTTATTATTCATGCTAGAATTGTATTAACCGGAAACATAATACATGTGTGAATACATAGACAAACAGAGTGTCACTAGTATGCCTCTACTAGACTAGCTCGTTGATCAAAGATGGTTATGTTTCCTAGCCATGGACATGAGTTGTCATTTGATTAACGGGATCACATCATTAGGAAAATGATGTGATTGACTTGACCCATTCCGTTAGCTTAGCACTCAATCGTTTAGTATGTTGCTATTGCTTTCTTAATGACTTATACATGTTCCTATGACTATGAGATTATGCAACTCCCGTTTACCGGAGGAACACTTTGTGTGCTACCAAACGGCACAACGTAACTGGGTGATTATAAAGGTGCTCTACAGGTGTCTCCGAAGGTAATTGTTGGGTTGGCGTATTTCGAGATTAGGATTTGTCACTCCGATTGTCGGAGAGGTATCTCTGGGCCCACTCGGTAATGCACATCACTATAAGCCTTGCAAGCATTGTAACTAATGAGTTAGTTGCGGGATGATGTATTACGGAACGACTAAAGAGACTTGCCGGTAACGAGATTGAACTAGGTATCGAGATACCGACGATCGAATCTCGGGCAAGTAACATACCGATGACAAAGGGAACAACGTATGTTGTTATGCGGTCTGACCGATAAAGATCTTCGTAGAATATGTAGGAACCAATATGAGCATCCAGGTTCCGCTATTGGTTATTGACCGGAGAGGTGTCTCGGTCATGTCTACATAGTTCTCGAACCCGTAGGGTCCGCACGCTTAACGTTACGATGATAGTTATATTATGGGTTTATATGTTTTGATGTACCGAAGGTTGTTCGGAGTCCCGGATGTGATCACGGACATAACGAGGAGTCTCGAAATGGTCGAGACATAAAGATTGATATATTGGAAGCCTATGTTTGGACATCGGAAGTGTTCCGGGTGAAATCGGGATTTTTCCGGAGTACCGGGAGGTTACCGGAACCCCCCGGTAACTTAATGGGCCTTAGTGGGCCTAGGTGGAAGAGAGGAGAGGAGGCCAGGGCAGGGCCGCGCGCCCCTCCCCCCCAGTCCGAATAGGACAAGGAGAGGGGGGCGGCGCCCCCGCTTCCTTCCTCCCCTCCACCTTTTCCCCCTTCCTCTCCTAGTCCAACATGGAAAGGGGGGGAGTCCTACTCCCGGTAGGAGTAGGACTCCTCCTAGGCGTGCCTCTCCTCCTTGGCCGGCGGCCTCCCCCTTGCTCCTTTATATACGGAGGCAGGGGCACCTCTCTACACACAATTGATCATTGCTCTCTTAGCCGTGTGCGGTGCCCCCCTCCACCATATTACACCTCGATAATATCGTAGCGGTGCTTAGGCGAAGCCCTGCGTCGGTAGAACATCAACATTGTCACCACGCCGTTGTGCTGACGAAACTCTCCCTCAACACTCGGCTGGATCGGAGTTCGAGGGACGTCATCGAGCTGAATGTGTGCTGAACTCGGAGCTGCCGTGCGTTCGGTACTTGATCGGTCGGATCGTGAAGACGTACGACTACATCAACCGCGTTATGTTCACGCTTCCGCTTTCGGTCTACTAGGGTACGTGGACAACACTCTCCCCTCTCGTTGCTATGCATCACCATGATCTTGCGTGTGCGTAGAATTTTTTTGAAATTACTACGTTCCCCAACAATATATTGGGCATCAAGATCTATAGAGATAGATCAAGACGCTTAATTGTACTTTCACAAAGCACATACCTTGACAAAGTTTTGAAGAAGTTCAAAATGGATCAAGCAAAGAAAGGGTTCTTGCCTGTGTTACAAGGTGTGAAGTTGAGTAAGACTCAATGCCCGACCACTGCAGAAGATAGAGAGAAGATGAAAGATGTTCCCTATGCTTCAGCCATAGGCTCTATCATGTATGCAATGCTGTGTACCAGACCTGATGTGTGCCTTGCTATAAGTTTAGCAGGGAGGTGCCAAAGTAATCCAGGAGTGGATCACTGGACAGCGGTCAAGAACATCCTGAAATACCTGAAAAAGACTAAGGATATGTTTCTCGTTTATGGAGGTGACAAAGAGCTCATCGTAAATGGTTACGTTGATGCAAGCTTTGACACTGATCCGGACGATTCCAAATCGCAAACCGGATACGTGTTTACATTGAACGGTGGAGCTGTCAGTTGGTGCAGTTGTAAACAAAGCGTCGTGGCGGGATCTACATGTGAAGCGGACTACATAGCTGCTTCGCAAGCAGCAAATGAAGGAGTCTAGATGAAGGAGTTCATATCCGATCTAGGTGTCATACATAGTGCATCGGGTAATGAAAATCTTTTGTGACAATACTGGTGCAATTGCCTTGGCGAAGGAATCCAGATTTCACAAGAGAACCAAGCACATCAAGAGACGCTTCAATTCCATCCGGGATTTAGTCCAGGTGGGAGACATAGAAATTTGCAAGATACATACGAATCTGAATGTTGCAGACCCGTTGACTAAGCCTCTTCCACGAGCAAAACATGATCAGCAGCAAGGCTCCATGGGTGTTAGAATCATTACTGTGTAATGTAGATTATTGACTCTAGTGCAAGTGGGAGACTGAAGGAAATATGCCCTAGAGGCAATAATAAAGTTATTATTTATTTCCTTATATCATGATAAATGTTTATTATTCATGCTAGAATTGTATTAACCGGAAACATAATACTTGTGTGAATACATAGACAAACAGAGTGTCACTAGTATGCCTCTACTTGACTAGCTCGTTGATCAAAGATGGTTATGTTTCCTAGCCATAGACATGAGTTGTCATTTGATTAACGGGATCACATCATTAGGAGAATGATGTGATTGACTTGACCCATTCCGTTAGCTTAGCACTCGATCGTTTAGTATGTTGCTATTGCTTTCTTCATGACTTATACATGTTCCTATGACTATGAGATTATGCAACACCCGTTTACCGGAGGAACACTTTGTGTGCTACCAAACGTCACAACGTAACTGGGTGATTATAAAGGTGCTCTACAGGTGTCTCCAAGGGTACTTGTTGGGTTGGCATATTTCGAGATTAGGATTTGTCACTCGATTGTCGGAGAGGTATCTCTGGGCCCTCTCGGTAATGCACATCACTTAAGCCTTGCAAGCATTGCAACTAATGAGTTAGTTGTGGGATGATGTATTACGGAACGAGTAAAGAGACAACGAGATTGAACTAGGTATTGAGATACCGACGATCGAATCTTCGGCAAGTAACATAACGATGAAAAAGGGAACAACGTATGTTGTTATGCCGTCTGACCGATAAAGATCTTTGTAGAATATGTGTGAGCCAATATGAGCATCCAGGTTCCGCTATTGGTTATTGACCGGAGACGTGTCTTGGTCATGTCTACATAGTTCTCGAACCCGTAGGGTCCGCACGCTTAACGTTTCGATGACAGTTATATTAGGAGTTTATATGTTTTGATGTACCGAAGGTTGTTCGGAGTCCCGGATGTGATCACGGACATGACGAGGAGTCTCGAAATGGTCGAGACATGAAGATTGATATATTGGATGACTATATTCGGACACCGGAATGGTTCCGGGGGGTTATCAGATATATACAGGAGTACCGGGGGGGTTACCGGAACCCCCCGGAGGCTATTGGGCCTCATGGGCCCAATTGGTGGAAGAGGAGAGGCGGCCAAGAGGCAGCCGCGCGCCCCTCCCCCCCCCCCCCCAGTACGAATTGGACAAGGAGGGGGGGCGGCGCCCCCCCTTTCCTTTCCCCCTCTCTCCTTCCCTCTCCTCTCCTAGTCCAACAAGGAAGGGAGGGAGTCCTACTACCGGTGGGAGTAGGACTCCTCCTGGCGCGCCTCCTCCTGGCCGGCCGCACCTCCCTCCTTGCTCCTTTATATATGGGGGTAGGGGGGCACTCTAGACACAACAATTGATCGTTTGATCTTTTAGCCGTGTGCGGTGCCCCCTCCACCATAGTCCACCTCGATAATACTGTAGCGGTGCTTAGGCGAAGCCCTGCGTCGGTAGAACATCATCATCGTCACCACGCCGTCATGCTGACGAAACTCTCCCTCAACACTCAGCTGGATCGGAGTTCGTGGGACGTCATCGGGCTGAACGTGTGCTGAACTCGGAGGTGCCGTGCGTTCGGTACTTGATCGGTCGGATCATGAAGATGTACGAGTACATCAACCGTGTTGTGCTAACGCTTCCCCTTTCGGTCTACGAGGGTACGTGAACAACACTCTCCCCTCTCGTTGCTATGCATCACCATGATCTTGCGTGTGCGTAGGAAATTTTTTGAAATTACTACGTTCGCCAACATCCATAAGTGGCTCTCATAATAGATTCATATGGTAATTTAATTTTCTTTCTAGGGAAGTGTTCCATGCCTTTCCTTAACGGAAATTGGAATCTAATATTCCCTTCCTTCATATCAATTATTGCACCAATCGTTCTAAGGAAAGGTCTACCAAGAATAATAGGACACGAAGGATTGCAATCTATGTCAAGAACAATGAAATCTACGGGCACATAGTTCCTATTTGCAACAATAAGAACATCATTAATTCTTCCCATTGTTTCTTAATAGTGGAATCTGCAAGGTGCAAGTTTAAAGAACAATCATCAAAATCACGGAAACCTAGCAAATCACACAAGGTTTTTGGAATCGTGGAAACACTAGCACCCAAATCACACAAAGCATAACACTCATGATCTTTAATTTTAATTTTCATTGTAGGTTCCCACTCATCATAAAGTTTTCTAGGGATAGAAACTTCCAACTCAAGTTTTTTTTCATAAGATTGCATCAAAGCATCAACGATATGTTTAGTAAAAGCTTTATTTTGACTATAAGCATGAGGAGAATTTAGAACGG
The DNA here is from genome assembly GCF_002575655.3 of Aegilops tauschii subsp. strangulata. Classification (NCBI taxonomy): domain Eukaryota; kingdom Viridiplantae; phylum Streptophyta; class Magnoliopsida; order Poales; family Poaceae; genus Aegilops; species Aegilops tauschii. Next base: position 50,774,188 of record NC_053040.3, on the reverse strand, counting down.
ATTGCAACAAGGAAATACAATCTATCAAAGAGCAATTATCATAATAAAATCCCTTGAAATCCAAGATAGTGGGTTCATTGTTATTTAAAGTTTTAATCTCTTCAATCCCACTTTTATCAATTTTTGCATCAAGATCTAAAAACTCCGAATTTTTGGAACGCCTTCTAGGTAAAGGTGGCCCATCTTCAGTCCCATCATTATCAAGATTCATATTGCAAAACAAAGTTTAATAGGGGACACATCAATCACTTTTAGATCTTCATCCTTATTATCATGAAAACTAGAAGAACACGCTTTCACAAAGCAATCTTTCTTAGCCCGCATCCTAGCGGTTCTTTCTTTGCACTCATCAATGAAAATTCTCATGGCTTTGAGAGACTCATTGATATCATGCTTAGGTGGAATAGATCTAAGTTTCAAAGAATCAACATCAAGAGAAATTCTATCAACGTTCCTAGCCAATTCATCAATCTTGAGCAATTTTTCTTCAATCAAAGCATTGAAACTCTTTTGCGAAGTAATAAATTCTTTAATATTAGATTCAAAATCAGAGGGCATCTTATTAAAATTTCCATAATAATTGTTGTAGGAATTACCATAATTATTAGAGGAATTACTAGGAAATGGCCTAGAATTGAAATTACCTCTATACGCGTTATTACCAAAATTGTTCCTACCAACAAAATTCACATCCATAGATTCATTATTATTCTCAATCAAAGTAGACAAAGGCATATCATTAGGATCAGTAGGAGCACTCTTATTAGCAAACAATTTCATAAGTTCATCCATCTTTCCACTCAAAACATTAATCTCTTCAATTGCATGAACTTTTTTACTAGTAGATCTTTTAGTGTGCCATTGAGAATAATTAACCATAGTATTATCTAGGAGTTTGGTAGCTTCTCCTAAAGTGATTTCCATAAAAGTGCCTCCCGCGGCCAAATCTAAAAGATTTCTAGAAGCAAAATTCAACCCGGCATGAAAATTCTGTATAATCATCCATAAATTCAAACCATGTGATGGGCAATTACGTATCATTGATTTCATCCTCTCCCAAGATTGTGCAACATGTTCATGATCAAGTTGCTTAAAATTCATAATATCGTTTCTAAGAGAGATGATCTTAGCGGGAGGAAAATACATAGAGATAAAAGCATCTTTGCACTTATTCCATGAATCAATACTATTTTTAGGCAAAGATGAAAACCAAGCTTTAGCACGATCTCTAAGCGAAAACGGAAACAACTTCAATTTAACAATATCATTATCCACTGTTGGAAATATGCCCTAGAGGCAATAATAAAATGGTTATTATTGTATTTCCTTGTTCATGATAATTGTCTGTTGTTCATGCTATAATTGTATTAACTGGAAACCGTAATACATGTGTGAATACATAGACCACAACATGTCCCTAGTAAGCCTCTAGTTGACTAGCTCGTTGATCAATAGATGGTTATGGTTTCCTGACCATGGACATTGGATGTCATTGATAACGGCATCTCATCATTAGGAGAATGATGTGATGGACAAGACCCAATCCTAAGCATAGCACAAGATCATGTAGTTCGTTTGCTAAGAGCTTTTCTAATGTCAAGTATCATTTCCTTAGACCATGAGATTGTGCAACTCCCGGATACCGTAGGAATGCTTTGGGTGTACCAAACGTCACAACGTAACTGGGTGGCTATAAAGGTGCACTACAGGTATCTCCGAAAGTGTCTGTTGGGTTGGCACGAATCGAGACTGGGATTTGTCACTCCGTATGACGGAGAGGTATCTCTGGGCCCACTCGGTAATGCATCATCATAATGAGCTCAATGTGACTATGGAGTTAGCCACGGGATCATGCATTACGGTACGAGTAAAGTGACTTGCCGGTAACGAGATTGAACAAGGTATTGGGATACCGACGATCGAATCTCGGGCAAGTAACGTACCGATTGACAAAGGGAATTGTATACGGGATTGATTGAATCCTCGACATCGTGGTTCATCCGATGAGATCATCGTGGAACATGTGGGACCAACATGGGTATCCAGATCCCGCTGTTGGTTATTGACCGGAGAGTCGTCTCGGTCATGTCTGCATGTCTCCCGAACCCGTAGGGTCTACACACTTAAGGTTCGGTGACGCTAGAGTTGTAGAGATATTAGTATGCGGTTAACCGAAAGTTGTTCAGAGTCCCGGATGAGATCCCGGACGTCACGAGGAGTTCCGGAATGGTCCGGAGGTAAAGATTTATATATGGGAAGTCCTATTTTGGCCACCGGAAAATGTTCGGGATTTTTCGGTATTGTACCGGGAAGGTTCTAGAAGGTTCCGAAGTGGGGCCCACCTGCATGGGGGGACCCACATGAACGTGGGTAGTGGGGGCAAGGCCCCACACCCCTGGTCAAGGCGCACCAAGATCCCACCTTAGAAGGAATAAGATCATATCCCGAAGGGATAAGATCAAGATCCCTAAAAAGGGGGGATAACAATCGGTGGGGAAGGGGAATGATGGGATTTCTTTCCCCCACCTTTGCCAACGCCCCAATGGACTTGGAGGGCAAGAAACCAGCCCCCTCCACCCCTATATATAGTGGGGAGGCGCATGGGAGCAGCACGCCCAAGCCCTGGCGCCTCCCTCCCTCCCGTGACACCTCTTCCTCCCCGCTTGCGCTTGGCGAAGCCCTGCCGGGATCCCGCTACTTCCACCACCACGCCGTCGTGCTGCTGGATCTCCATCAACCTCTCCTCCCCCCTTGCTGGATCAAGAAGGAGGAGACGTCGCTGCTCCGTACGTGTGTTGAATGCGGAGGTGCCGTCCATTCGGCGCTAGGATCATCGGTGATTTGGATCACGACGAGTACGACTCCATCAACCCCGTTCTCTTGAACGCTTCCGCTCGCGATCTACAAGGGTATGTAGATGCACTCCTCCCCTCTCGTTGCTAGCATCTCCTAGATTGATCTTGGTGACACGTAGGAAAATTTTGAATTTCTGCTACGTTCCCCAACAGTGGCATCATGAGCCAGGTTTATGCGTAGATTCTATGCACGAGTAGAACACAAAGTAGTTGTGGGCGACGATTTGTTCAATTTGCTTACCGTTACTACTCTTATCTTGATTTGGCGGCATTGTGGGATGAAGCGGCCCGGACCGACCTTACACGTACTCTTACGTGAGACAGGTTCCACCGACTGACATGCACTTGATGCATAAGGTGGCTAGCGGGTATCTGTCTCTCCCAGTTTAGTCAGATCGGATTCGATGAAAAGGGTCCTTATGAAGGGTAAATAGCAATTGGCATATCACCGTTGTGGTTTTACGTAGGTAAGAAACGTTCTTGCTAGAAACCTATACAAGCCACGTAAAAACTTGCAACAACAATTAGAGGACGTCTAACTTGTTTTTGCAGGGTATGCTATGTGATGTGATATGGCCAAAAGGATGTGATGAATGATATATGTGATGTATGAGATTGATCACGTTCTTGTAATAGGAATCACGACTTGCATGTCGATGAGTATGACAACCGGCAGGAGCCATAGGAGTTGTCTTAATTTATTGTATGACAGGCGTGTCAATGAAAAATGCCATGTAATTACTTTACTTTATTGCTAACCGTTAGCCATAGTAGTAGAAGTAATAGTTGGCGAGACAACTTCATGAAGACACGATGATGGAGATCATGATGATGGAGATCATGGTGTCATGCCGGTGACGAAGGTGATCATGCCGCGCCTCGAAGATGGAGATCAAAAGGCGCAAGATGATATTGGCCATATCATGTCACTTTATGATTTGCATGTGATGTTTGTCATGTTTACATCTTATTTCCTTAGAACGACGGTAGCATAAATAAGATGATCCCTCACTAAAATTTCAAGAGATGTGTTCCCCTAACTGTGCACCGTTGCGAAGGTTCGTTGTTTCGAAGCACCACGTGATGATCGGGTGTGATAGATTCTAACGTTCGCATACAACGGGTGTTGACGAGCCTAGCATGTACAAACATGGCCTCAGAACACAAGCAAAACACTTAGGTTGACTTGACGAGCCTAGCATGTACAGACATGGCCTCGGAACACAAGAGACCGAAAGGTCGAACATGAGTCGTATAGTAGATACGATCAACATGGAGATGTTCACCGATGATGACTAGTCCGTCTCACGTGATGATCGGACACGGCCTAGTCGATTCGGATCATGTATCACTTAGATGACTAGAGGGATGTCTATCTAAGTGGGAGTTCATTAAATAATCAGATGAACTTAATTATCATGAACATAGTCAAAAGGTCTTTGCGAATAATGTCGTAGCTTACGCTTTAGTTCTACTAAGATATGTTCCTAGAGAAAATTTAGTTGAAAGTTGATAGTAGAAATTATGCGGACTGGGTCCGTAAACTGAGGATTATCCTTATTGCTGCGCAGAAGGCTTATGTCCTTAATGCACTGCTCGGTGTGCTGAACCTCGAGCGTCGTCTGTGGATGTTGCGAACATCTGACATACACGTTTTGATGACTACGTGATAGTTCAGTGCGTAATGCTAACGGTTTAGAATTGAGGCGCCAAAGACGTTTTTGAAATGTCGCAGAACATATGAGATGTTCCAAAGACTGAAATTGGGATTTCAGACTAGTGCCCACGTCAAGAGGTATGAGACCTCTGACAAGTTTCTTAAGCCTGCAAACTAAGGGAGAAAAGCTCAATCGTTGAGCATGTGCTCAGATTGTCTGAGTACTACAATCACTTAAATCGAGTGGGAGTTAATCTTCCAGATGAGATAGTGATGGTTCTCCATAGTCACTGCCACCAAGCTATTAGAGCTTCGTGATGAACTATAACATATCAGGGATAGACATGATGATCCTTGAGCAACTCGCGATGTTTGACACCGCAAAAGTAGAAATCAAGTAGGAGCATCAATTGTTGATGGTTAGTAAAACCACTAGTTTCTAGAAGGGCAAGGGCAAGAAGAGATACTTCATGAAATGGCAAATCAGTTGCTGCTCTAGTGAAGAAACCCAAGGTTGAACCCAAACCCGAGACTAAGTGCTTCTGAAATGAGGGGAACGGTCACTGAAGCAGAACTACCCTAGATACTTCGTAGATGAGAAGGCTGGCAAGGTCGACAGAAGTATATTGGATATACATTATATTAATGTGTACTTTATTAGTACTCCTAGTAGCACCAGGGTATTAGATACCGGTTCGGTTGCTAATTGTTAGTAACTCGGAATAAAAGCTGCGGAATAAACGGAGACTAGCTAAAGGTGAGATGACGATATGTGTTGGAAGTGTTTCCAAGGTTGATGTGATCAAGCATCGCATGCTCTATCTACCATCGAGATTGGGGTTAAACCTGAATAATTGTTATTTGGTGTTTGCGTTGAGCATAGACATGATTGGATCATGTTTATAGCAATACGGTTATTCATTAAAGGAGAATAATGGTTACTTTGTCTATTTGAATAATACCTTCAATGGTCTTGCACCTAAAATGAATGGTTTATTGAATCTCGATCGTAGTGATACACATGTTCATGCCAAAAGATATAAGATAATAATGATAGTACCACATACTTGTGGCACTTCCACTTGAGTCATATTGGTATAAAACGCATGAAGAAGCTCCATGTTGATGGATCTTTGGACTCACTCGTTTTTGAAAAGATTGAGACATGCAAACCATGTCTATTAGTATATATGCATGAAGAAAGTCCATACAGATGGATCGTTTGGACTCACTTGATTTTGAATCACTTGAGACATGCAAATCATACCACATGGGCAAGATGACTGAAAGGCCTCGTTTTCAGTAAGATGGAACAAGAGAGCAACTTGTTGGAAGTAATACATTTGATGTGTGCAGTCCAATGAGTGCTGAGGCACGCAGTGGATATCGTTATGTTCTTACTTCACAGATGATTTGAGTAGATGCTGAGAATATTTACTTGATGAAACACAAGTCTGAATTATTGAAAGGTTCAAGTAATTTCAGAGTGAAGTTGAAGATCGTCGTGACAAGAGGATAAAATGTCTGTGATATGATCATAGAGATGAATATCTGAGTTACGAGTTTGGCACACAATTAAGACATTGTGGAAAATGTTTCACAACTAATACCGCCTGGAACACCATAGTGTGATGGTGTGTCCGCACATCATAACTGCACCCTATTGGATATGGTGCATACCATGATGTCTCTTATCGAATTACACTATCGTTTATGGGTTAGTCATTAGAGACAACCGCATTCACTTTAAATAGGGCACCACACAATTCCGTTGAGACGACACCGTATGAACTATGGTTTAGAGAAACCTAAGCTGTCGTTTCTTGAAAGTTTGGGGCTGCGACGCTTATGTGAAAAAGTTTCAGGCTGATAAGCTCGAACCCAAAGCGGATAAATGCATCTTCATAGAATACCCAAAACAGTTGGGTATACCTCCTATTTCAGATCTGGAAGCAAAAGTGATTGTTTCCAGAAACGGGTCCTTTCTCGAGGAAAAGTTTCTCTCGAAAGAATTGAGTGGAAGGATGGTGGAGACTTGATGAGATCATTGAACCGTCACTTCAACTAATGTGTAGCAGGGCACAGGAAGTTGTTCCTGTGGCACCTACTGTTGGTGAACGTAGCAGAAATTCAAAATTTTCTACGCATCACCAAGATCAATCTATGGAGTAATCTAGCAACGAGGGGAAGGGGAGTGCATCTACATACCCTTGTAGATCGCGATGCGGAAGCGTTGAAAGAACGCGGATGAGGGAGTCGTACTCGTAGCGATTCAGATCGCGGTTGATTCCGATCTAAGCACCGAAGAACGGTGCCTCCGCGTTCAACACACGTGCAGCCCGGTGACGTCTCCCATGCCTTGATCCAGCAAGGAGAGAGGGAGAGGTTGGGGAAGACTCCATCCAGCAGCAACACGACGGCGTGGTGGTGGTGGAGGAGCGTGGCAATCCCGCTGGGCTTCGCCAAGCACCGCGGGAGAGGAGGAGGAGGGAGAGGGGTAGGGCTGCACCGAAAGAGAGACGTTCTCATGTCTTGGGCAGCCCAAACCTCAACTATATATAGGGGGAAGGGGGCTGCGCCCCCCTTAGGGTTTCCACCCCCAAGAGGAGGCGGCCAGCCCTAGATCCCATCAAGGGGGGCGGCCAAGGGGAGGAGAGGGGGGCGCCCCACTAGATGGGCCCTAAGGCCCATCTGGACCTAGGGTTTGCCCCCTCCCACTCTCCCATGCGCCTTGGGCCTTGGTGGGGGGGCGCACCAGCCCACCTGGGGCTGGTCCCCTCCCACACTTGGCCCACGCAGCCTTCTGGGGCTGGTGGCCCCACTTGGTGGACCCCCGGGACCCTCCCGGTGGTCCCGGTACATTACCGATTTCACCCGAAACTTTTCCGGTGACCAAAACAGGACTTCCCATATATAAATCTTTACCTCCGGACCATTCCGGAACTCCTCATGACGTCCGGGATCTCATCCGGGACTCCGAACAACATTCGGTAACCACGTACATACTTTCCCTATAACCCTAGCGTCATCGAACCTTAAGCGTGTAGACCCTACGGGTTCGGGAACCATGCAGACATGACCGAGACGTTCTCCGGTCAATAACCAACAGCGGGATCTGGATACCCATGTTGGCTCCCACATGTTCCACGATGATCTCATCGGATGAACGACGATGTCGGGGATTCAATCAATCCCGTATTCAATTCCCTTTGTCTAACGGTATGTTACTTGCCCGAGATTCGATCGTCGGTATCCCTATACCTTGTTCAATCTCGTTACCGGCAAGTCTCTTTACTCGTTCCGTAACTCACATCATTCCGTGATCAACTCCTTGGTCACACTGTGCACATTATGATGATGTCCTACCGAGTGGGCCCAGAGATACCTCTCCGTTTACACGGAGTGACAAATCCCAGTCTCGATTCGTGCCAACCCAACAGACACTTTCGGAGATACCCGTAGTGCACCTTTATAGCCACCCAGTTACGTTGTGACGTTTGGCACACCCAAAGCATTCCTACGGTATCCGGGAGTTGCACAATCTCATGGTCTAAGGAAATGATACTTGACATTAGAAAAGCTCTGAGCAAACGAACTACACGATCTTGTGCTAGGCTTAGGATTGGGTCTTGTCCATCACATCATTCTCCTAATGATGTGATCCCGTTATCAACGACATCCAATGTCCATGGTCAGGAAACCGTAACCATCTATTGATCAACGAGCTAGTCAACTAGAGGCTTACTAGGGACATGGTGTTGTCTATGTATCCACACATGTATCTGAGTTTCCTATCAATACAATTCTAGCATGGATAATAAACGGTTATCATGAACAAGGAAATATAATAATAACCAATTTATTATTGCCTCTAGGGCATATTTCTAACAGTCTCCCACTTGCACTAGAGTCAATAATCTAGTCCACATCACCATGTGATTAACAGTCATAGGTCACATCACCATGTGACCAACATCCAAAGAGTTCACTATAGTCAACAATCTAGTTCACATCACTATGTGATTAACACTCAATGAGTTCTGGTTTGATCATGTTATGCTTGTGAGAGAGGTTATTAGTCAACGGGTCTGAACCTTTCAGATCCATGTGTGCTTTACGAATATCTATGTCATCTTTGTGGATGCTACCACGCGCTACTTGGAGCCATTTCAAGTAATTGCTCTACTATACGAATCCGGTTTACTACTCAGAGTCATCCGGATTAGTGTCAAAGTTCGCATCGACGTAACCCTTTACGACGAACTCCTTTTCACCTCCATAATCGAGAAAATTCCTTAGTCCACTAGGTACTAAGGATAAGTTCGACCGCTGTCATGTGATCCATTCCCGGATCACTATTGTACCCCTTGACCAACTCATGGCAAGGCACACTTCATGTGCGGTACACAGCATAGCATACTGTAGAGCCTACGTCTAAAGCATAGGGGACGACCTTCGTCCTTTCTCTCTCTTCTGCTGTGGTCAGGTCTTGAGTCTTACTCAATACTCACACCTTGTAACACAGCCAAGAACTCCTTCTTTGCTGATCTATTTTGAACTCTTTCAAAATCATGTCAAGGTGTGCGTTCTTTGAAATTATCATCGGGCGTCTTGATCTATCTCTATAGATCTTGATGCCCAATATGTAGTAGCTTTTATCCAGGTCTTCCTTTGAAAAACTCCTTTCAAACAACCCTTTATGCTTTCCAGAAATTTTACATCATTTCGGATCAACAATATGTCAATCACATATACTTATCAGAAATGTTGTAGCGCTCCCACTCACTTTATTGTAAATACAAGTTTCTAACAAACTTTGTATAAACCCAAAAACTTTGATCACTCCATCAAAGTGTATATTCTGACTCCGAGATGCTTGCTCTAATCCATGGAAGGATCGCTGGAGCTAGCATACCTTTTAGCATCCTTAGGATCGACAAAAACTTTCTGATTGTATCACATACAACCTTTCCTTACGAAAACTGGTAAGGAAACTTGTTTTGACATCCATCTGCCAGATTTCACAAATGCAGCTAATGCTAACATGATTCCGACGGACTTAAGCACCGCTACGGATGAGAAAATCTCATCGTAGTCAACTCCTTGAACTTGTGGAAATGCTCTTTGCCACAAGTCGAGCTTCATAGATGGTAACATTACCGTCCATGTCCGTCTTCTTCTTAAAGATCCATTTACCTCAACAGCCTTACGACCATCAAGTAGTACTCTCAAAGTCTATAATTTGTTTTCATGCATGGATCCTCTCGGATTTTATGGCTTCTAACCATTTGTCGGAATATGGGCCCACCATCGCTTCTCCATAGCTCGTAGGTTCAGTATTGTCCAACAACATGATATCTCAGAGAGGATCACGTACCACTCTGAAGTAGCACGCATCCTCGTCGTCCTACGAGGTTTGGTAGTGACTTGATCCGAAGTTTCATGATCACTATCATAAGATTCCACTTCAATTGGTGTAGGTGCCATAGGAACAACTTCCTGTGCCCTGCTACACACTAGTTGAAGTGACGGTTCAATAACCTTATCAAGTCTCCATCCTCCCACTCAATTCTTTCGAGAGAAACTTTTCCTCGTGAAAGGACTCGTTTCTAGAAACAATTACTTTTGCTTCCAGATCTGAAATAGGAGGTATACCCAACTGTTTTGGGTTTTCTATGAAGATGCATTTATCCGCTTTGGGTTCGAGCTTATCAGCCTGAAACATTTTCACATAAGCATCGCAGCCCCAAACTTTTAAGAAACGACAACTTAGGTTTCTCTAAACGGTGTCGTCTCAACGGAATTGCGTGGTGCCCCTTTTAAAGTGAATGCGGTTGTCTCTAATGCCTAACCCATAAACGATAGTGGTGATTCGATAAGAGACATCATGGTATGCACCATATCCAATAGGGTGCAGTTATGATGTTCGGACACACCATCACTCTGTGGTGTTCCAGGCGGTATTAATTGTGTAACACTTTCCACAATGTCTTAATTGTGTGCCAAACTCGTAACTCAGATACTCATCTCTATGATCATATCACAGACATTTTATCCTCTTGTCACGACGATCTTCAACTGCACTCTGAAATTACTTGAACCTTTCAATAATTCAGACTGGTGTTTCATCAAGTAAATACACTCAGCATCTACTCAAATCATCTGTGAAGTAAGAACATAACGATATCCACTGCATGCCTCAGCACTCATTGGACTGCATACATCAAAATGTATTACTTCCAACAAGTTGCTCTCTTGTTCCATCTTACTGAAAACGAGGCCTTTCAGTCATCTTGCGCATGTGGTATGATTTGCATGTCTCAAGTGATTCAAAATCAAGTGAGTCCAAACGATCCATCTGCATGGAGTTTCTTCATGCATATATACCAATAGACATGGTTCGCATGTCTCAATCTTTTCAAAAACGACTGAGTAAAGATCCATCTACATGGAGCTTCTTCATGCGTTCTATACTAATATGACTCAAATAGCAGTGCCACAAGTATGTGGTACTATCATTACTTTTGGCATGAACATGTGTATCACTACGATCGAGATTCATTTTAGGTGTAAGACCATTGAAGGTATTATTCAAATAAACAGAGTAACCATTATTCTCCTTAAATGAATAACCGTGTTGCGATAAACATAATCCAATCATGCTCCACGCAAACACCAAATCTTGATGGTAGAGGGAGCATGCGATGCTTGATCACATCAACCTTGGAAACACTTCCAACACATATCGTCATCTCACCTTTAGCTAGTCTCCGTTTATTCCGCAGCTTTTATTTCGAGTTACTAACACTTAGCAACCGAACCGGTATCTAATACCCTGGTGCTGCTAGGAGTACTAGTAAAGTACACATTCATATAATGTATATCCAATATACTTCTGTCGATCTTACCTGCCTTCTCATCTACCAAGTATCTAGGGTAGTACTGCTTCAGTGACCGTTCCTCTCATTACAGAAGCACTTAGTCTCGGGTTTGGGTTCAACCTTGGGATTCTTCACTAGAGCAACAAATGACTTGTTGTTTCATGAAGTATCCCTTTTGCCCTTGCCCTTCTAGACTAGTGGTTTTACTAACCATCAACAATTGATGCTCCTTCTTGATTTCTACTCTCGCGGTGTCAAACATCGCGAATAGCTCAAGGATCATCATAACTATCCCTGATATGTTATAGTTCATCACGAAGCTCTACTAGCTTGGTGGCAGTGACTATGGAGAACTATCACTATCTCATCTGGGAGATTAACTCCCACTCGATTCAAGCGATTGTGGTACTCAGACAATCTGAGCACATGCTCAACGGTTGAGCTTTTCTCCCTTAGTTTGCAGGCTTAAGAAACTTGTTAGAGGTCTCATACCTCTTGACATGGGCACTAGTCTGAAATCCCAATTTCAGTCTTCGGAACATCTCATATGTTCTGCGACGTTTCAAAAACGTCTTTGGTGCCACAATTCTAAACCGTTAGCATTACGCACTGAACTATCACGTAGTCATCAAAACGTGTATGTCAGATGTTTTGCAACATCTACAGACGACGCTGAGGTTCAGCACACCGAGCGGTGCATTAAGGACATAAGCCTTCTGTGCAGCAATGAGGACAATCCTCAGTTTACGGACCGAGTCCGCGTAATTGCTACTATAAACTTTCAACTAAATTTTCTCTAGGAACATATCTTAAACAGTAGAACAAAAGCGTAAGCTATGACATAATTTGCAAAGACCTTTTTGACTATGTTCATGATAATGAAGTTCATCTGATTATGAACTCCCACTCAGATAGACATCCCTCTAGTCATCTAAGTGATACATGATCCGAGTCAAACTAGGCCGTGTCCGATCATCACGTGAGACGGACTAGTCATCATCGGTGAACATCTCCATGTTGATCGTATCTGCTATACGACTCATGTTCGACCTTTCGCTCTCTTGTGTTCCGAGGCCATGTCTGTACATGCTAGGCTCGTCAAGTCAACCTAAGTGTTTCGCATGTGTTCCGAGGCCATGTCTGTACATGCTAGGCTCGTCAACACCCGTTGTATTCGAACGTTAGAATCTATCACACCCGATCATCACGTGGTGCTTCGAAACAACGAACCTTCGCAAAGGTGCACAGTTAGGGGGAACACTTCTCTTGAAATTTTAGTGAGGGATCATCTTATTTATGCTACCGTCGTTCTAAGCAAATAAGATGCATAACATGATAAACATCACATGCAATCAAATAGTGACATGATATGGCCAATATCATTTTGCTCCTTTGATCTCCATCTTTGGGGCACCATGATCATCTTTGTCACCGGCATGACACCATGATCTCCATCATCATGATCTCCATCATTGTGTCTTCATGAAGTTGTCACGCCAACGATTACTTCTACTTCTATGGCTAACGCGTTAGCAATAAAGTAAAGTAATTTACATGGCGTTATTCAATGACACGCGGGTCATACAAAAAATAAAGACAACTCCTATGGCTCCTGCCGGTTGTCATACTCATCGACATGCAAGTCGTGATTCCTATTACAAGAATATGATCAATCTCATACATCACATATATCATTCATCACATCTTCTGGCCATATCACATCACATAGCACATGCTACAAAAACAAGTTAGACGTCCTCTAATTGTTGTTGCAAGTTTTTACGTGGCTTGTATAGGTTTCTAGCAAGAACGTTTCTTACCTACGTAAAACCACAACGTGATATGCCAATTTCTATTTACCCTTCATAAGGACCCTTTTCATCGAATCCGTTCCGACTAAAGTGGGAGAGACAGACACCCGCTAGCCACCTTATGCAACTATTGCATGTCAGTCGGTGGAACCTGTCTCACGTAAGTGTACGTGTAAGGTCGGTCCGGGCCGCTTCATCCCACAATGCCGCCGAAACAAGATAAGACTAGTAGCGGCAAGAAGAATTGGCAACATCTACGCCCACAACTACTTTGTGTTCTACTCGTGCATATAAACTACGCATAGACCTAGCTCATGATGCCACTGATGGTGAACGTAGCAGAAATTCAAAATTTTCTACGCATCACCAAGATCAATCTATGGAGTAATCTAGCAACGAGGGGAAGGGGAGTGCATATACATACCCTTGTAGATCGCGATGCGGAAGCGTTGCAAGAACGCGGATGAGGGAGTCATACTCGTAGCGATTCAGATCGCGGTTGATTCCGATCTAAGCACCGAAGAACGGTGCCTCCGCGTTCAACACATGTGCAGCCCGGTGACGTCTCCCATGCCTTGATCCAGCAAGGAGAGAGGGAGAGGTTGGGGAAGACTCCATCCAGCAGCAGCACGATGGCGTGGTGGTGGTGGAGGAGCGTGGCAATCCCGCAGGGCTTCGCCAAGCACCGCGGGAGAGGAGGAGGAGGGAGAGGGGTAGGGCTGCACCGAAAGAGAGACGTTCTCATGTCTTGGGCAGCCCAAACCTCAACTATATATAGGGGGGAGGGGGCTGCGCCCCCCTTAGGGTTTCCACCCCCAAGAGGAGGCGGCCAGCCCTAGATCCCATCAAGGGGGGCGGCCAAGGGGAGGAGAGGGGGGCGCCCCACTAGATGGGCCCTAAGGCCCATCTGGACCAAGGGTTTGCCCCCTCCCACTCTCCCATGCGCCTTCGGCCTTGGTGGGGGGCGCACCAGCCTACCTGGGGCTGGTCCCCTCCCACACTTGGCCCACGCAGTCTTCTGGGGCTGGTGGCCCCACTTGGTGGACCCCCGGGACCCTCCCGGTGGTCCCGGTACATTACCGATTTCACCCGAAACTTTTCCGGTGACCAAAACAGGACTTCCCATATATAAATCTTTACCTCCGGACCATTCCAGAACTCCTCGTGACGTCCGGGATCTCATCTGGGACTCCGAACAACATTCGGTAACCACGTACATACTTTCCCTATAACCCTAGCGTCATCGAACCTTAAGCGTGTAGACCCTACGGGTTCGGGAACCATGCAGACATGACCGAGACGTTCTCCGGTCAATAACCAACAGCGGGATCTGGATACCCATGTTGGCTCCCACATGTTCCACGATGATCTCGTCGGATGAACCACGATGTCGGGGATTCAATCAATCCCGTATTCAATTCCCTTTGTCTAACGGTATGTTACTTGCCCGAGATTCGATCGTCGGTATCCCTATACCTTGTTCAATCTCGTTACCGGCAAGTCTCTTTACTCGTTCCGTAACTCACATCATCCCGTGATCAACTCCTTGGTCACATTGTGCACATTATGATGATGTCCTACCGAGTGGGCCCAGAGATACCTCTCCGTTTACACGGAGTGACAAATCCCAGTCTTGATTCGTGCCAACCCAACAGACACTTTCGGAGATACCCGTAGTGCACCTTTATAGCCACCCAGTTACGTTGTGACGTTTGGCACACCCAAAGCATTCCTACGGTATCCGGGAGTTGCACAATCTCATGGTCTAAGGAAATGATACTTGACATTAGAAAAGCTCTGAGCAAACGAACTACACGATCTTGTGCTAGGCTTAGGATTGGGTCTTGTCCATCACATCATTCTCCTAATGATGTGATCCCGTTATCAACGACATCCAATGTCCATGGTCAGGAAACCGTAACCATCTATTGATCAACAAGCTAGTCAACTAGAGGCTTACTAGGGACATGGTGTTGTCTATGTATCCACACATGTATCTGAGTTTCCTATCAATACAATTCTAGCATGGATAATAAACGATTATCATGAACAAGGAAATATAATAATAACCAATTTATTATTGCCTCTAGGGCATATTTCTAACACCTACACCAATTGAAGTGGAAGCTTATGATAGTGATCATGAAACTTCAGATCAAGTCACTACCAAACCTCATAGGACGACTAGGATGCGTACTACTTCAGAGTGGTACGTAATCCTGTCTTGGAAGTCATGTTGCAAGACAACAATGAACCTACGAGCTATGGAGAAGCGATGGTGGGCCCGGATTCTGACGAATGGCTCGAGGCCATAAAATCCGAGAGGATCCATGTATGAAAACAAAGTATAGACTTTGAAAGAACTACTTGATGGTCGTAAGGCTGTTGGGTATAGATGGATTTTAAAGGGAAGACAGACAATGATGGTAAGTGTCACCATTAAGAAAGCTCGACTTATCGTTAAGATGTTTTCCGGCAAGTTCAAGGAGTTGACTGCGATGAGACTTTCTCACTCGTAGCGATGCTAAGAGTCTGTTAGAATTATATTAGCAGTTACTGCATTATTTATGAAATCTTGCAGATAGGATGTCAAAACATTGTTTCCTCGACGATTTTCTTGAGGAAAGGTTGTATGTGATACAACCAGAAGGTTTTGTCAATCCTGAAAGATGCTAACAAGTATGCAAAGCTCCAGCAATCCTTCTAAGGATTGGAGTAAGCATCTCGGAGTTGGAATGAACGCTTTGATGAGATGATCAAAGATTTTGGGTTTATACAAAGTTCATGAGAAACTTGTATTTCCAAAGAAGTGAGTGGGAGCACTATAGAACTTTTGATGAGTATATGTTGTTAACATATTGTTGATCAGAAATGATGTAGAATTTCTGGAAAGCATCCAGGGTTATTTGAAAAGTGTTTTTCAATGGAAAACCTGGATTAAGCTACTTGAACATTGAGCATCAAGATCTATAAGGATAGATCAAAACGCTTAATAGTACTTTCAAATGAATGCATACCGTGACAGGATTTTGAAGGAGTTCAAAATAGATCAGCAAAGAAGGAGTTCTTGGCTGTGTTACAAGGTGTGAGTATTGAGTAAGACTCAAGACCTGACCACGGCAGAAGAGAGAGAAAGGACGAAGGTCGTCCCCTATGCTTTAGACGTAGGCTCTACAGTATGCTATGCAGTGTACCGCACCTGAAGTGTACCTTGCCATGAGTCAGTCAAGGGGTACAAGAGTGATCCAGGAATGGATCACATGACAGCGGTCGAACTTATCCTTAGTATCTAGTGGACTAAGGAATTTTCTCGATTATGGAGGTGGTAAAAGAGTTCGTCGTAAGGGGTTACATCGATGCAAACTTTGACACTAGTCCGGATGACTCTGAGTAGTAAACCAGATTCGTATAGTAGAGTAGTTATTTGGAATAGTTCCAAGTGGCGCGTGGTAGCTACATCTACAAGATGACATAGAGATTTGTAAAGCACACACGGATCTGAATGTTGCAGACCCGTTGACTAAAACCTCTCTCGTAAGCATAACATGATCAAACCCTAGAACTCATTGAGTGTTATTCACATGGTGATGTGGACTAGATTATCGACTCTAGTAAACTCTTGGGTATTAGTCACATGGCGATGTGAACTTTGAGTGTTAATCACATGGCGATGTGAACTAGATTATTGACTCTAGTGCAAGTGGGAGACTGTTGGAAATATGCCCTAGAGGCAATAATAAAATGGTTATTATTGTATTTCCTTGTTCATGATAATTGTCTGTTGTTCATGCTATAATTGTATTAACTGGAAACCGTAATACATGTGTGAATACATAGACCACAACATGTCCCTAGTAAGCCTCTAGTTGACTAGCTCATTGATCAATAGATGGTTATGGTTTCCTGACCATGGACATTGGATGTCATTGATAACGGGATCACATCATTAGGAGAATGATGTGATGGACAAGACCCAATCCTAAGCATAGCACATGATCGTGTAGTTCGTTTGCTAAGAGCTTTTCTAATGTCAAGTATCATTTCCTTAGACCATGAGATTGTGCAACTCCCGGATACCGCAGGAATGCTTTGGGTGTACCAAACGTCACAACGTAACTGGGTGGCTATAAAGGTGCACTACAGGTATCTCCGAAAGTGTCTGTTGGGTTGGCACGAATCGAGACTGGGATTTGTCACTCCGTATGACGGAGAGGTATCTCTGGGCCCACTCGGTAATGCATCATCATAATGAGCTCAATGTGACTATGGGGTTAGCCATGGGATCATGCATTACGGTACGAGTAAAGTGACTTGCCGGTAACGAGATTGAACAAGGTATTGGGATACCGACGATTGAATCTCGGGCAAGTAACGTACCGATTGACAAAGGGAATTGTATACGGGATTGGTTGAATCCTCGACATCGCGGTTCATCCGATGAGATCATCGTGGAACATGTGGGAGACAACATGGGTATCCAGATCCCGCTGTTGGTTATTGACCGGAGAGTCGTCTCGGTCATGTCTGCATGTCTCCCGAACCCGTAGGGTCTACACACTTAAGGTTCGGTGACGCTAGAGTTGTAGAGATATTAGTATGCGGTTAACCGAAAGTTGTTCGGAGTCCCGGATGAGATCCCGGACGTCACGAGGAGTTCCGGAATGGTCCGGAGGTAAAGATTTATATATGGGAAATCCTATTTTGGCCACCGGAAAATGTTCGGGATTTTTCGGTATTGTACCGGGAAGGTTCTAGAAGGTTCCGAAGTGGGGCCCACCTGCATGGGGGGACCCACATGAACGTGGGTAGTGGGGGCAAGGCCCCACACCCCTGGTCAAGGCGCACCAAGATCCCACCTTAGAAGGAATAAGATCATATCCCGAAGGGATAAGATCAAGATCCCTAAAAAGGGGGATAACAATCGGTGGGGAAGGGGAATGATGGGATTTCTCTCCCCCACCTTTGCCAACGCCCCAATGGACTTGGAGGGAAAGAAACCAGCCCCCTCCACCCCTATATATAGTGGGGAGGCGCATGGGAGCAGCACGCCCAAGCCCTGGCGCCTCCCTCCCTCCCGTGACACCTCTTCCTCCCCGCTTGCGCTTGGCGAAGCCCTGCCGGGATCCCGCTACTTCCACCACCACGCCGTCGTGCTGCTGGATCTCCATCAACCTCTCCTCCCCCCTTGCTAGATCAAGAAGGAGGAGACGTCGCTGCTCCGTACGTGTGTTGAACGCGGAGGTGCCGTCCGTTCGGCGCTAGGATCATCGGTGATTTGGATCACGACGAGTACGACTCTATCAACCCCGTTCTCTTGAACGCTTCCGCTCGCGATCTACAAGGGTATGTAGATGCACTCCTCCCCTCTCGTTGCTAGCATCTCCTAGATTGATCTTGGTGACACGTAGGAAAATTTTGAATTTCTGCTACGTTCCCCAACATCCACATCTTTCTTCTTTTGCATATCACACAAATCAACAAAGTTGTTTAGATGGGTAGCGGCATCTTCACTAGGAAGGCCAGAAAACGGATCTTTCATGACAAGATTCAGCAAAGCAGTATTAATTTCACAAGATTCGGCATCGGTAAGAGGAGCAATCGGAGTGCTAATAAAATCATTATTGTTGGTATTGGCAAAGTCACACAATTTAGTATTATCTTGAGCCATCGTGACAAGCAAGCAATCCAACACACAAGCAAACAAGAAACGGGCAAAAAGGCAAATAGAAAAAGAGAAGGGGAACGGAAAGAGAGGGCGAATAAAACGGCAAGGGTGAATTGGGGGAGAGGAAAACGAGAGGCAAATGGCAAAAATGTAATGCGAGGGATAAGAGTTTGTGATGGGTACTTGGTATGTCTTGACTTGTGCGTAGACTCCGGCAATGGTGCCAATAATGGCTCGTTGTTGGGAGTCAAATCTTGACTTGACTTGGCGCGAATCTCCCCGGCAACGGTGCCAGAAATCCTTCTTGTGACCTCTTGAGCACTGAGTTGGTTTTCCCTTGAAGAGGAAAGGGTGATGCAGTAAAGTAGCGTAAGTATTTCCCTCAGTTTTTGAGAACCAAGGTATCAATCCAGTAGGAGATCACGCTCAACTCCCACGCACCTACACAAACAAATAAGAACCTCGCAACCAACGCGATGAAGGGGTTGTCAATCCCTTCACGGTCACTTACGAGAGTGAGATCTGATAGATATGATAAGATAATATTTTTGGTATTTTTATGATAAAGAGAAATAAAGATGCAAAGTAAAATAAACGGAAAAGGAAATAACTAAGTATTGGAAGATTAATATGATGGAAGATAGACCCGGGGGCCATAGGTTTCACTAGTGGCTTCTCTCAAGAGCATAAGTATTGCGGTGGGTAAACGAATTACTGTCGAGCAATTGATAGAAAAGCGAATAATTATGAGAATATCTAGGTATGATCATGTATATAGGCATCACGTCTGAGACAAGTAGACCAAAACGATTCTGCATCTACTACTATTACTCCACACATCGACCGCTATCCAGCATGCATCTAGAGTATTAAGTTCATAAGAACAGAGTAATGCTTTAAGTAAGATGACATGTTGTATAGGGATAAACTCATGCAATATGATATAAACCCCATCTTTTTATCCTCGATGGCAACAATACAATACGTGTCGGTTCCCTTTCTGTCACTGGGATTGAGCACCGCAAGATTGAACCCAAAGCTAAGCACTTCTCCCATTGCAAGAAAGATCAATCTAGTAGGCCAAACCAAACTGATAATTCGAAAAGACTTGCAAAGATAAACCAATCATATATAAAAGAATTCAGAGGAGAATCAAATATTGTTCATAGATAATCTGGATCATAAACCCACAATTCATCAAATCTCAACAAACACACCGCAAAAGAAGATGACATCGAATAGATCTCCAAGAAGATCGAGGAGAACTTTGTATTGAGATCCAAAGAGAGAGAAGAAGCCATCTAGCTAATAACTATGGACCCGTAGGTCTAAAGTAAACTACTCACACATCACCGGAGAGGCCATGGAGTTGATGTAGAGGCCCTCCGTGATCAATGCCCCCTCCGGTGGAGCTCCGGAAAAGGCCCCAAGATGGGATCTCTCGGGTACAGAAGGTTGCGGCGGTGGAATTAGGTTTTCGTGGTGCTCCTGGATGTTTGGGGGTACGTGGACTTATATAGGAGGAAGAAGTACGTCGGTGGAGCAACGAGGGGCCCACGAGGGTGGAGGGCGCGCCCCCCTGCCTCGTGCCTTCCTCCTTTGTTTCTTGATGCCTACTCCAAGTCTCCTGGATCACATTTGTTGAGAAAACCACGTTCCCGAAGGTTTCATTCCGTTCAGACTCCGTTTGATATCCCTTTTCTTCGAAACCCTAAAATAGGCAAAAAAACACAATTTGGGCTGGGCCTTCGATTAGTAGGTTAGTCCCAAATATGATATAAAAGTGTAAAATAAAACCCATTAACATCCAAAATAGATAATATAATAGCATGGACCAATCAAAAATTATAGATACGTTGGAGACGTATCAGAGCACCACCGACCCGAGATGTATTTTGATGGTGTCCTGGAGGGGTCCCGCATTGTTGCGGATCACTGTGCGAAAGACATTATCTTTGAGTGAATGTACTTGAGCTCCCTCTGCCTTGTATAAAACAAGTTGTTTATGCAATATAATGCTTGTTATGTTATTAAAATTTTACTTCCTATGCGGCCGTATTGTATGGAATCTGAGGGTTAACCAGTCGTCGGCTTCTGCCCCCACGTAGGTAGTACGGCGATGTTCGGGATGGAATCTAAACAATCTTGATCCAATTACATGGTCCTTGAAGGAGTTGTTTAGCGCAATGAACCAGGCAACCAGACTATGCGGCTGTAACGCCCTCACTTAGCCATAGGAGTGCGACAATAAAAACATGGGCGCATCCCCTAGTATCCGAACTAAGGTGCTATAGTCGTCAGAATTGGGAAGTACCAATCCTTCGCGTAATGCGGAAGAAATCTCCAACGATTTGCAACCTCTGAACAGCTGACCGGCTCTCGCCGCATCATGACAGTCAGTTTTCGGCTTTCTCTACTAAGGTGCTCCTTTGGATAAACCAAGGCACAATCATAGTAGTTCTCCCATTACTACCATAGCCGATATAGCGGAACGTAAAGTAGCAAGCACAGGAGCTGGGCAACCCAACTACCAAAGACATGATTCGGAGCCAATGCATATAATGCTAAATTCGGGGTGCCGAACTATACTTATAAAAAGTGTTCGGACTTTTGTTGCCATAGTGTGGGGTGCTATGCAGCCCCTGGAGAACATGAAAACGTACCAAAGTGTACGTGTGCTACCTGGTAGGATTATCCACAGGGGAGCTGAAAGAAAGAAAACAGAAAAGATACGAAGGTAAAAAGCTGGAGTCCTACAGCTCCAGCTGCAAACTGTTCTCATTGTAATTTAATTAGTATGTCAAAGCGCATTGATACAGGTAGTTCGATAAGCAACATGCTATTTGACATGCCGAAACCAAGAGAGAGCTGCATATGGGTCTTGAAAAACAGGTAGAGTTGTTGTTAACGGAATCACCTAAAAAGTCCCCCGTATGTCTGTGTTTCTCGTCGTCTTGGTGTGTTTATCCTTCCAGAGGACCGATGATCAGACCACCAGATGGTGCATGTGGGATTGAGACCTGCAAAGGAAACAAGTAAAAGTGAAAGTATGTGTATATCCGACGTCGATTGAGCCGTACTACGGACCACAAGCTAGTTGTGCCTCCGTCGATGCCCATGGGATTTTGAGTGCGTAGTTATGTACACGCGGCACGAATGCCATTACTTGATCGGGGCTGCGACGGAGGCCGGATTGCTAGTCGAGCTCCTGACGAGCCGAGCTCTCCTGCTGCAGAGTAGTTCGGACCCTCTTAACGGTGTCCATGGGCTTGGCAGCCGAATTAAGGTTCTGCTTGAGAAGGCCGCTCTGTACTTCTGCTGCTAAGGCAGCTATGTGCTCTTCTGTATAGAGGGAGCGTTCCGTATTTCCGTTGACTGTTATGACCCTGCGTGGACCGGGCATCTTGAGCTTGAGATAAGCATAATGTGGTACTGCATTGAATCGAGCAAACGCAGTTCGTCCGAGCAGTGCATGATAGCTGCTGCGGAAGGGGACGATATCGAAGATTAAATCCTCGCTTCGGAAGTTGTCCGGAGATCCGAAGACAACCTCTAGTGTGATTGAGCCCGTACAACGGGCCTCTACACCTGGTATGACTCCTTTGAAGGTAGTCCTGGTGGGCTTGATCCGAGATGGGTTAATGCCCATTTTTCGCGTTGTATCCTGATATAGCAGATTAAGGCTGCTACCTCCGTCCATAAGGACACCAGTCAGGTGGAACCCATCGATTATTGGGTCTAGGACCAGTGCGGCTGAGCCACCGTGACAGATACTGGTCAGATGATCCCGCCGATCAAAGGTGATCGGGCATGACGACCATGGATTGCATTTTGGGGCGACTGGCTCTATCGCGTAGACGTCCCTGAGCGCACGCTTGCGCTCCCTCTTGGGGATGTGGGTAGCGTATATCATGTTCATCATTTTGACATGAGGGGGAAACTTCTTCTGTCCCCCTATGTTCGGTTGCTGGGGCTCTTCATCATCGTCCTTGCTTTGCGATCCTTTTTCCCTGTTCTCGGCGTTTAATTCGCCGGCCTGTTTAAAAACCCAGCAATCTCTATTTGTATGATTGGGTGGCTTGTTTGGGGTGCCATGAATCTCGACGGACGATCAAGTATGCGGTCCAAGCTGGATGGGCCTGAACTGTTCTTTTGGAACGGCTTCTTCCGCTGGCCGGACTTAGAGCCCCTGAATCCGGCTTGACTGCCGTGTCCTTGGTGTTATCACTGTTGTTTCGACGCTTGTATCTATTGCGTCGAGACTTGTCTTTGCTAGTTTTAGCTTCAGGGGTACCGGTGTCGCTTGCATTGTTTTTGCTACGGGCCAACCAACTGTCCTCACCCGCACAAAAAGCGGGTCATGAGTGTCGTGAGGGCTGCCATGGATTTTGGCTTTTCTTGGCCGAGGTGGCGAGCGAGCCATTCGTCGCGGATGCTGTGTTTGAAGGCTGCTAGGGCTTCGGCATCCGGACAATCAACGATTTGGTTCTTTTTAGTTAAGAACCTAGTCCAGAATTTCCTGGCGGACTCTCCGGGTTGTTGGACTATCTGCCTTAAGTCATCAGCGTCCGGAGGTCGAACATATGTACCTTGGAAGTTATCGAGGAAGGCCTCTTCCAAGTCCTCCCAGCTGCCAATAGAATTTGCAGGCAGATTGTTGAGCCAGTGCCGAGCTGGCCCCTTGAGTTTTAAAGGGAGGTATTTGATGGCGTGGAGGTCATCGCCGCGGGCCATATGATTGTGGAGAATAAAATCTTCGATCCACACCGCGGGGCCTCTGGTTCCATCGTATGATTCTATATTAACGGGTTTGAACCCTTCTGGGAATTCAAGATCTAGGACCTCATCGGTGAAGCAATGAGGGTGTGCGGCGCCTCTATATCGGGCCGTATCGCGACGTAGCTCTGATGGAGTCCGTCTGCGGTTTTCATCCCGCGCATGACTAAATTTGTCACGTCCGAATAGGTGGCCGTCGTCGCGTGTTGAGGCACGTCCTCACGATCCGTAGATTGATCTAGTACGTCCTGCTTTATTGTCCAGGCTTTGCCGGAGGTCATATGTATGACCGTGGGCTAATTTGCCTCTACCTGTGCGACGAGGCGGGGCTGGCTGGTGTTCGGCGTGAGTTGCCGTTTTGTCCCGACCACGTGGTGGTCGGTCAGCCGCTTTGTACAATGGAGGTATGTATTCTAGCGCCTCCTCGTCGAACTGAGGTAGCAATTTGCGCTTTGGGTAGCTTTTGGTTGGGCGCTTGAGGCCGTACTCTTCGGCTGCTAGGACATCGGTCCATTTATCATTGAGCAGATCTTGGTCAGCTTGAAGCTGCTGCTGCTTCTTTTTCAGGCTCCTTGCAGTGCCAATTAGCTGGCGCTTAAAGCGCTCCTGCTCAAGAGGTTCCTCAGGAATGATGAAATCCTCGGTGCCGAGGCTCACCTCGTCCTCGGAGAGCGGAAGGTAATTATCGTCCTCCGGATCTTCGTGCGTGGCCTGTTTACCGGGGCTAACCTACCCGCCTTCCCGTTCATCTTGTTCATTAGCTGTATCGACGGGGTCTTCGTTGTCTTCGGCACCTTCCGGAGTGTTATCTTCTCCTGTGTCGGTGTTCCTGTGTTTACTGCCGCGTGACTTAGAGCGGCGCCGCTGACGCTGGCGCTTGGATTGTATTTCGGAAGGTTTATCCTCTACCGGATCTTCCTTGTCATCGTCGCTGTTCTCCTTTGGTGCATCCACCATGTATACATCGTACGAGGAAGTGGCCGTCCAGCGTCCGGTGAATGGCTGGTTCTGGGCCTCTTCTTCTCTGGCATCGTCGTCCATGCCGTCGATGTCCTCGGAGTCGTAATCAAGTTCATCGGTCAAATCCTCAACTGTGGCTATGAAGTGGGTGGCGGGTGGGAAGCAAAATTCTCCACCGTCAGCCCCTAGTTCGAGCCGGATATAGTTTGGCTGTGAGTCCTCTGCCAAGGATAGGTTCTTTAATGAGTTTAGCACATCGCCCAAAGGAGAGTGCTGGAAGATGTCTGCGGCGCTGAATTCGAAGGTCAACAAGCGATCAAGCTCGACAATGATCATGGAACTTCATATCAAGTTGTTATTGAACCTCGTAGGTCAACCAGAGTAAGATCCGCACCAGAGTGGTACGGTAATCCTGTTCTGGAGGTTATGTTACTAGACCATGACGAACTACGAACTATGAAAAAGCGATGGTGAGCCCAGATTCCGCAAAATGGCTTGAGGCCATGAAATCTGAGATGGGCCATGTATGAGAACAAAGTGTGGACTTTGGTTGACTTTCCCGATGATTGGCAAGCCATTTAGAATACATGGATCTTCAAGAAGAAGACTGACGCTGACGGTAATGTTACTGTCTATAAAGCTCGACTTGTTGCAAAAGGTTTTCGACAAGTTCAAGGGATTGACTACAATGAGACCTTCTCACCCGTAGCGATGCTTAAGTCTGTCCGAATCATGTTAGCAATTGCCGCATTTTATGATTATGAAATTTGGCAAATGGATGTCAAAACTGCATTCCTGAATGGATTTCTGGAAGAAGAGCTGTATATGATGCAACCGAAAGGTTTTGTCGATCCAAAGGGAGCTAACAAAGTGTGCAAGCTCCAGTGATCCATTTATGGACTGGTGCAAGCCTCTCGGAGTTGGAATAAATGCTTTGATAGTGTGATCAAAGCATTTCGTTTTGTACATACTTTTGGAGAAGCCTGTATTTACAAGAAAGTGAGTGGGAGCTCTGTAGCATTTCTAATATTATATGTGGATGACATATTGCTGATTGAAATGATATAGAATTTCTGAATGGCATAAAGGGATACTTGAATAAGAGTTTTTCAATGAAAGACCTCGGTGAAGCTACGTATATATTGGGCATCAAGATCTATAGAGATAGATCAAGACGCTTAATTGTACTTTCACAAAGCACATACCTTGACAAAGTTTTGAAGAAGTTCAAAATGGATCAAGCAAAGAAAGGGTTCTTGCCTGTGTTACAAGGTGTGAAGTTGAGTAAGACTCAATGCCCGACCACTACAGAAGATAGAGAGAAGATGAAAGATGTTCCCTATGCTTTAGCCATAGGCTCTATCATGTATGCAATGCTGTGTACCAGACCTGATGTGTGCCTTGCTATAAGTTTAGCAGGGAGGTACCAAAGTAATCCAGGAGTGGATCACTGGACAGCGGTCAAGAACATACTAAAGTACCTGAAAAAGACTAAGGATATGTTTCTCGTTTATGGAGGTGACAAAGAGCTCATCGTAAATGGTTACGTTGATGCAAGCTTTGACACTGATCCGGACGATTCCAAATCGCAAACCGGATACGTGTTTACATTGAACGGTGGAGCTGTCAGTTGGTGCAGTTCTAAACGAAGCGTCGTGGCGGGATCTACATGTGAAATGGAGTACATAGCTTCTTCGGAAGCACCAAATGAAGGAGTCTAGATGAAGGAGTTCATATCCGATCTAGGTGTCATACCTAGTGCATCGGGTAATGAAAATCTTTTGTGACAATACTGGTGCAATTGCCTTGGCGAAGGAATCCAGATTTCACAAGAGAACCAAGCACATCAAGAGACGCTTCAATTCCATGCAGGATTTAGTCCAGGTGGGAGACATAGAAATTTGCAAGATACATACGGATCTGAATGTTGCAGACCCGTTGACTAAGCCTCTTCCACGAGCAAAACATGATCAGCACCAAGGCTCCATGGGTGTTAGAATCATTACTCTGTAATCTAGATTATTGACTCTAGTGGGAGACTGAAGGAAATATGCCCTAGAGGCAATAATAAAGTTATTATTTATTTCCTTATATCATGATAAATGTTTATTATTCATGCTAGAATTGTATTAACCGGAAACATAATACTTGTGTGAATACATAGACAAACGGAGTGTCACTAGTATGCCTCTACTTGACTAGCTCGTTGATCAAAGATGGTTATGTTTCCTAGCCATAGACATGAGTTGTCATTTGATTAACGGGATCACATCATTAGGAGAATGATGTGATTGACTTGACCCATTCCGTTAGCTTAGCACTCGATCGTTTAGTATGTTGCTATTGCTTTCTTCATGACTTATACATGTTCCTATGACTATGAGATTATGCAACACCCGTTTACCGGAGGAACACTTTGTGTGCTACCAAACGTCACAACGTAACTGGGTGATTATAAAGGTGCTCTACAGGTGTCTCCAAGGGTACTTGTTGGGTTGGCATATTTCGAGATTAGGATTTGTCACTCCGATTGTCGGAGAGGTATCTCTGGGCCCTCTCGGTAATGCACATCACTTAAGCCTTGCAAGCATTGCAACTAATGAGTTAGTTGTGGGATGATGTATTACGGAACGAGTAAAGAGACTTGCTGGTAACGAGACTGAACTAGGTATTGAGATACTGACGATCGAATCTTCGGCAAGTAACATACCGATGGCAAAGGGAACAACGTATGTTGTTATGCGGTCTGACCGATAGAGATCTTCGTAGAATATGTGGGAGCCAATATGAGCATCCAGGTTCCGCTATTGGTTATTGACCGGAGACGTGTCTCGGTCATGTCTACATAGTTCTCGAACCCGTAGGGTCCGCACGCTTAACGTTTCGATGACAGTTATATTAGGAGTTTATATGTTTTGATGTACCGAAGGTTGTTCGGAGTCCCGGATGTGATCACGGACATGACAAGGAGTCTCGAAATGGTCGAGACATGAAGATTGATATATTGGATGACTATATTCGGACACCGGAATGGTTCCGGGGGGTTATCAGATATATACCGGAGTACCGGGGGGTTACCGGAACCCCCCGAAGGCTATTGGGCCTCATGGGCCCAATTGGTGGAAGAGGAGAGGCCGCCAAGGGGCAGCCGCGCCCCCCCCCCCCCAAGTCTGAATTGGACAAGGAGGGGAGGCGGCGCCCCCCCCCCTTTCCTTTCCCCCTCTCTCCTTCCCTCTCCTCTCCTAGTCCAACAAGGAAGGGAGGGAGTCCTACTCCCGGTGGGAGTAGGGCTCCTCCTGGCGCGCCTCCTCCTGGCCGGCCGCACCTCCCCCCTTGCTCCTTTATATATGGGGGCAGGGGGGCACCCTAGACACAACAATTGATCATTTGATCTTTTAGCCGTGGGCGGTGCCCCCTCCACCATAGTCCACCTCGATAATATTGTAGCGGTGCTTAGGCGAAGCCCTGCGTCGGTAGAACATCATCATCGTCATCACGCCGTCGTGCTGACAAAACTCTCCCTCAACACTCGGCTGGATCGGAGTTCGAGGGACGTCATCGGGCTGAACGTGTGCTGAACTCGGAGGTGCCGTGCGTTCGGTACTTGATCGGTCGGATCATGAAGACGTACGA
Organism: Aegilops tauschii subsp. strangulata; assembly: GCF_002575655.3. Lineage (NCBI taxonomy): Eukaryota > Viridiplantae > Streptophyta > Magnoliopsida > Poales > Poaceae > Aegilops > Aegilops tauschii. The sequence continues at coordinate 50,745,950 of NC_053040.3, read as the reverse complement.
GTACATCAACCGTGTTGTGCTAACGCTTCCGCTTTCGGTCTACGAGGGTACGTGGACAACACTCTCCCCTCTCGTTGCTATGCATCACCATGATCTTGCGTGTGCGTAGGAAATTTTTTGAAATTACTACGTTCGCCAACATCCATAAGTGGCTCTCATAATAGATTCATATGGTAATTTAATTTTCTTTCTAGGGAAGTGTTCCATGCCTTTCCTTAACGAAAATTGGAATCTAATATTCCCTTCCTTCATATCAATTATTGCACCAATCGTTCTAAGGAAAGGTCTACCAAGAATAATAGGACACGAAGGATTGCAATCTATGTCAAGAACAATGAAATCTACAGGCACATAGTTCCTATTTGCAACAATAAGAACATCATTAATTCTTCCCATAGTTTCTTAATAGTGGAATCCGCAAGGTGCAAGTTTAAAGAACAATCATCAAAATCACGGAAACCTAGCAAATCACACAAGGTTTTTGGAATCGTGGAAACACTAGCACCCAAATCACACAAAGCATAATACTCATGATCTTTAATTTTAATTTTTATTGTAGGTTCCCACTTATCATAAAGTTTTCTAGGGATAGAAACTTCCAACTCAAGTTTTTCTTCATAAGATTGCATCGAAGCATCAACGATATGTTTAGTAAAAGCTTTATTTTGACTATAAGCATGAGGAGAATTTAGAACGGATTGCAACAAGGAAATACAATCTATCAAAGAGCAATTATCATAATTAAATCCCTTGAAATCCAAGATAGTGGGTTCATTGTTATTTAAAGTTTTAATCTCTTCAATCCCACTTTTATCAATTTTTGCATCAAGATCTGAAAACTTCGAATTTATGGAACGCCTTCTATGTAAAGGTGGCCCATATTCAGTCCCATCATTATCAAGATTCATATTGCAAAACAAAGATTTAATAGGGGACACATCAATCACTTTTAGATCTCCATCCTTATTATCATGAAAACTAGAAGAACACGCTTTCACAAAGCAATCTTTCTTAGCACGCATCCTAGCGGTTCTTTCTTTGCACTCATCAATGAAAATTCTCATGGCTTTGAGAGACTCATTGATATCATGCATAGGTGGAATAGATCTAAGTTTCAAAGAATCAACATCAAGAGAAATTCTATCAACGTTCCTAGCCAATTCATCAATCTTAAGGAATTTTTCTTCAATCAAAGCATTGAAACTCTTTTGCGAAGTAATAAATTCTTTAATATTAGATTCAAAATCAGAGGGCATCTTATTAAAATTTCCATAAGAATTGTTGTAGGAATTACCATAATTATTAGAGGAATTACTAGGAAATGGCCTAGAATTGAAATTACCTCTATACGCGTTATTACCAAAATTGTTCCTACCAACAAAATTCACATCCATAGATTCATTATTATTCTCAATCAAAGTAGACAAAGGCATATCATTAGGATCAGTAGGAGCACTCTTATTAGCAAACAATTTCATAAGTTCATCCATCTTTCCACACAAAACATTAATCTCTTCAATTGCATGAACTTTTTTACTAGTAGATCTTTCAGTGTGCCATTGAGAATAATTAACCATAATATTATCTAGGAGTTTGGTAGCTTCTCCTAAAGTGATTTCCATCAAAGTGCCTCCCGCGGCCGAATCTAAAAGATTTCTACAAGCAAAATTCAACCTAGCATGAAAATTCTGTATAATCATCCATAAATTCAAACCATGTGATGGGCAATTACGTATCATTGATTTGATCCTCTCCCAAGATTGTGCAACATGTTCATGATCAAGTTGCTTAAAATTCATAATATTGTTTCTAAGAGAGATGATCTTAGCGGGAGGAAAATACTTAGAGATAAAAGCATCTTTGCACTTATTCCATGAATCAATACTATTTTTAGGCAAAGATGAAAACCAAGCTTTAGCACGATCTCTAAACGAAAACGGAAACAGCTTCAATTTAACAATATCATTATCCACATCTTTCTTCTTTTGCATATCACACAAATCAACAAAGTTGTTTAGATGGGTAGCGGCATCTTCACTAGGAAGGCCAGAAAACGGATCTTTCATGACAAGATTCAGCAAAGCAATATTAATTTCACAAGATTCGGCATCGGTAAGAGGAGCAATCGGAGTGCTAATAAAATCATTATTGTTGGCATTGGCAAAGTCACACAATTTAGTATTATCTTGAGCCATCGTGACAAGCAAGCAATCCAACACACAAGCAAACAAGAAACGGGCAAAAAGGCAAATAGAAAAAGAGAAGGGGAACGGAAAGAGAGGGCGAATAAAACGGCAAGGGTGAAGTGGGGGAGAGGAAAACGAGAGGCAAATGGAAAATGATGTAATGCGAGGGATAAGAGTTTGTGATGGGTACTTGGTATGTCTTGACTTGTGCGTAGACTCCGGCAACGGTTCCAATAATGGCTCGTTGTTGGGAGTCAAATCTTGACTTGACTTGGCGCGAATCTCCCCGGCAACGGTGCCAGAAATCCTTCTTGCTACCTCTTGAGCACTGAGTTGGTTTTCCCTTGAAGAGGAAAGGGTGATGCAGTAAAGTAGCGTAAGTATTTCCCTCAGTTTTTGAGAACCAAGGTATCAATCCAGTAGGAGATCATGCTCAAGTCCCATGCACCTACACAAACAAATAAGAACCTCGCAACCAACGCGATAAAGGGGTTGTCAATCCCTTCACGGTCACTTACGAGAGTGAGATCTGATAGATATGATAAGATAATATTTTTGGTATTTTCATGATAAAGACAAATAAAGATGCAAAGTAAAATAAACGGCATAGGAAATAACTAAGTATTGGAAGATTAATATGATGGAAGATAGACCCGGGGGCCATAGGTTTCACTAGTGGCTTCTCTCAAGAGCATAAGTATTACGGTGGGTAAACGAATTACTATCGAGCAATTGATAGAAAAGCGAATAATTATGAGAATATCTAGGTATGATCATGTATATAGGCATCACGTCCGAGACAAGTAGACCGAAACGATTCTTCATCTACTACTATTACTCCACACATCGACCGCTATCCAGCATGCATCTAGAGTATTAAGTTCATAAGAACAGAGTAATGCTTTAAGTAAGATGACATGTTGTAGAGGGATAAACTCATGCAATGTGATATAAACCCCATCTTTTTATCCTCGATGGCAACAATACAATACGTGTCGGTTCCCTTTCTGTCACTGGGATCGAGCACCGCAAGATTGAACCCAAAGCTAAGCACTTCTCCCATTGCAAGCAAGATCAATCTAGTAGGCCAAACCAAACTGATAATTCGAAAAGACTTGCAAAGATAAACCAATCATACATAAAAGAATTCAGAGGAGAATCAAATATTGTTCATAGATAATCTGGATCATAAACCCACAATTCATCAAATCTCGACAAACACACCGCAAAAGAAGATGACATCGAATAGATCTCCAAGAAGATCGAGGAGAACTTTGTATTGAGATCCAAAGAGAGAGAAGAAGCCATCTAGCTAATAACTATGGACCCGTAGGTCTGAAGTAAACTACTCACACATCACCGGAGAGGCCATGGAGTTGATGTAGAGGCCCTCCGTGATCAATGCCCCCTCCGGTGGAGCTCCGGAAAAGGCCCCAAGATGGGATCTCTCGGGTATAGAAGGTTGCGGCGGTGGAATTAGGTTTTCGTGGTGCTCCTTGATGTTTGGGGGTACGTGGACTTATATAGGAGGAAGAAGTACGTCGGTGGAGCAACGAGGGGCCCACGAGGGTGGAGGGCGCGCCCAGGGGGGTAGGCGTGCCCCCTGCCTCGTGCCTTCCTCCGTTGTTTCTTGACGCCTACTCCAAGTCTCCTGGATCACGTTTGTTGAGAAAATCACGTTCCCGAAGGTTTCATTCCGTTTGGACTCCGTTTGATATCCCTTTTCTTCGAAACCCTAAAATAGGCAAAAAAAACACAATTTGGGCTGGGCCTCCGATTAGTAGGTTAGTCCCAAAAATGATATAAAAGTGTAAAATAAAACCCATTAACATCCAAAATAGATAATATAATAGCATGGAGCAATCAAAAATTATAGATACGTTGGAGACGTATCAGAGCACCGCCGACCCGAGATGTATTTTGATGGTGTCCTGGAGGGGTCCCGCATTGTTGCGGATCACTGTGCGAAAGACATTATCTTTGAGTGAATGTACTTGAGCTCCCTCTGCCTTGTATAAAACAAGTTGTTTATGCAATATAATGCTTGTTATGTTTTTAAAATTTTACTTCCTATGCGGCCGTATTGTATGAAATCTGAGGGTTAACCAGTTGTCGGCTTCTGCCCCCACATAGGTAGTACGGGGGTGTTCGGGATGGAATCTAAACAATCTTGATCCAATTACATGGTCCTTGAAGGAGTTGTTTAGCGCAACGAACCAGGCAACCAGACTATGCGGCTGTAACGCCCTCACTTAGCCATAGGAGTGCGACAATAAAAACATGGGCGCATCCCCTAGTATCCGAACTAAGGTGCTATAGTCGTCTGATCGGGAAGTACCAATCCTTCGCGTAATGCGGAAGAAATCTCCAACGATTTGCAACCTCCGAACAGCTGACCGGCTCTCGCCGCACCATGACAATCAGTTTTCGGCTTTCTCTACTGAGGTGCTCCTTTGGATAAACCAAGGCACAATCATAGTAGTTCTCCCTTTACTACCTTAGCCGATATAGTGGAACGTAAGGTAGCAAGCACAGGAGCCGGGCAACCCAACTATTGACCAAAGACATGATTCGGAGCCAATGCATATAATGCTAAATTCGGGGTGCCGAACTATACTTATAAAAAGTGTTCGGACTTTTGTTGCCATAGTGTGGGGTGCTATGCAGCCCCTGAAGAACATGAAAACGTACCAAAGTGTACGTGTCCACAGGGGAGCTGAAAGAAAGAAAAAAGAAAGAAAACAGAAAAGATACGAAGGTAAAAAGCTGGAGTCCTACAGCTCTTGCTGCAAACTGTTCTCATTGTAATTTAATTAGTACGTCAAAGCGCATTGATACAGGTAGTGCGATAAGCAACAGGCTATTTGACATGCCGAAACCAAGAGAGAGGTGCATATGGGTCTTGAAAAACAGGTAGAGTTGTTGTTAACGGAATCACCTAAAAAGTCCCCCGTATGTCTGTGTTTCTCGTCGTCTTGGTGTGTTTATCCTTCCAGAGGACCGTTGATCAGACCACCAGATGGTGCATGTGGGATTGAGACCTGCAAAGGAAACAAGTAAAAGTGAAAGTATGTGTGTATCCGACGTCGGTTGAGCCGTACTACGGACCACAAGCTAGTTGTGCCTCCGTCGATGCCCATGGGATTTTGAGTGCGTAGTTATGTACACGCGGCACGAATGCCATTACTTGATCGGGGCTGCGACGGAGGCCGGATTGCTAGTCGAGCTCCTGACGAGCTGAGCTCTCCTACTGCAGAGTAGTTCGGACCCTCTTAACGGTGTCCGTGGGCTTGGCAGTCGAATTAAGGTTCTGCTTCAGAAGGCCGCTCTGTACTTCTGCTGCTAAGGCAGCTGTGTGCTCTTCTGTACAGAGGGTGCGTTCCGTATTTCCGTTGACTGTTATGACGCCGCGTGGACCGGGCATCTTGAGCTTGAGATAAGCATAATGTGGTACTGCATTGAATCGAGCAAATGCAGTTCGTCCGAGCAGTGCATGATAGCCGCTGCGGAAGGGGACGATATCGAAGATTAACTCCTCGCTTCGGAAGTTGTCCGGAGATCCGAAGACAACCTCTAGTGTGATTGAGCCCATACAACGGGCCTCTACACCTGGTATGACTCCTTTGAAGGTAGTCCTGGTGGGCTTGATCCGAGATGGGTTAATGCCCATTTTTCGCGTTGTATCCTGATAGAGCAGATTAAGGCTGCTACCTCCGTCCATAAGGACACCAGTCAGGTGGAACCCATCGATTATTGGGTCTAGGACCAGTGCGGCTGAGCCACCGTGACGGATACTGGTCGGATGATCCCGGCAATCAAAGGTGATCGGGCATGATGACCATGGATTGAATTTTGGGGCGACTGGCTCTATCGTGTAGCCGTCCCTGAGCGCACGCTTGCGCTCCCTCTTGGGGATGTGGGTAGCGTATATCATGTTCATCATTTTGACATGAGGGGGAAACTTCTTCTGTCCCCCTGTGTTCGGTTGCTGGGGCTCTTCGTCATCGTCCTCGCTTGGCGATCCTTTTTCCCTGTTCTCGGCGTTTAATTTGCTGGCCTGTTTAAAAACCCAGCAATCTCTATTTGTATGATTGGGTGGCTTGTTTGGGGTGCCATGAATCTCGCACGGACGATCAAGTATGCGGTCCAAGCTGGACGGGCCTAAATTGTTCTTTTGGAACGGCTTCTTCCGCTGGCCGGACTTAGAGCCCCTGAATCCAGCTTGACTGCCGTGTCCTCGGTGTTATCACTGTTGTTTCGACGCTTGTATCCGTTGTGTCGAGACTTGTCTTTGCTAGTTTTAGCTTCAGGGGTACCGATGTCGCTTGCATTGTTTTTGCTACGGGCCAACCAACTGTCCTCACCCGCACAAAAAGCGGGTCATGAGTGCCGTGAGGGCTGCCATGGAGTTTGGCTTTTCTTGGCCGAGGTGGCGAGCGAGCCATTCGTCGCGGATGCTGTGTTTGAAGGCTGCTAGGGCTTCGGCATCCGGACAATCAACGATTTGGTTCTTTTTAGTTAAGAACCTAGTCCAGAATTTCCTGGCGGGCTCTCCGGGTTGTTGGACTATCTGCCTTAAGTCATCAGCGTCCGAAGGTCGAACATATGTACCTTGGAAGTTATCAAGGAAGGCCTCTTCCAAGTCCTCCCAGCTGCCAATAGAATTTGCAGGCAGATTGTTGAGCCAGTGCCGAGCTGGCCCCTTGAGTTTTAAAGGGAGGTATTTGATGGCGTGGAGGTCATCGCCGCAGGCCATATGAATGTGGAGAATAAAATCTTCGATCCACACCGCGGGGCCTCTGGTTCCGTCATATGATTCTATATTAACGGGTTTGAACCCTTCTGGGAATTCATGATCCAGGACCTCATCGGTGAAGCAATGAGGGTGTGCGGCGCCTCTATATCGGGCCGTATCGCGACGTAGCTCTGATGGAGTCCGTCTGCGGTTTTCATCCCGCGCATGACTAAATTTGTCACGTCCGAATAGGTGGCCGTCGTCGCATGTCGAGGCACGTCCTCACGATCCGTAGGTTGATCTAGTACGTCCTTCTTTATTGTCCAGGCTTTGCCGGAGGTCATATGTATGACCGTGGGCTAATTTACCTCTACATGTGCAACGAGGCGGGGCTGGCTGGTGTTCGGCGTGAGTTGCCGTTTTGTCTCGACCACGTGGTTGTCGGTCAGCCGCTTTGTACAATGGAGGTATGTATTCTGGTGCCTCCTCGTCGAACTGAGGTAGCAATTTGCGCTTTGGGTAGCTTTTGGTTGGGCGCTTGAGGCCGTACTCTTCGGCTGCTAGGACATCGGTCCATTTATCATTGTGTAGATCTTGGTCAGCTTGAAGCTGCTGCTGCTTCTTTTTCAGGCTCCTTGCAGTGGCAATTAGCTGGCGCTTAAAGCGCTCCTGCTCAAGAGGTTCCTCAGGCATGATGAAATCCTCGGTGCCGAGGCTCACCTCGTCCTCGGAGAGCGGAAGGTAATTATCGTCCTCCGGATCTTCGTGCGTGGCCTGTTTACCGGGGCTAACCTACCCGCCTTCCCGTTCATCTTGTTCATTAGCTGTATCGACGGGGTCTTCGTTGTCTTCGGCACCTTCCGGAGTGTTATCTTCTCCTGTGCCGGTGTTGCTATGTTTACTGCGGCGTGACTTAGAGCGGCGCCACTGACGCCGGCGCTTGGATTGTATTTCGGAAGGTTTATCCTCTACCGGATCTTCCTTGTCATCGCCGCTGTTCTCCTTTGGTGCATCCACCATGTATACATCGTACGAGGAAGTGGCCGTCCAGCGTCCGGTGAATGGCAGGTTCTGGGCCTCTTCTTCTCCGGCATCGTCGTCCATGCCGTCGATGTCCTCGAAGTCGTAATCAAGTTCGTCGGTCAAATCCTCGACTGTGGCTATGAAGTGGGTGGCGGGTGGGAAGCAAAATTCTCCACCGTCAGCCCCTAGTTCGAGCCGGATATAGTTTGGCTGTGAGTCCTCCGCCAAGGACAGGTTCTTTAATGAGTTTAGCACATCGCCCAAAGGAGAGTGCTGGAAGATGTCTGCGGCGCTGAATTCGAAGGTCGACAAGCGATCAAGCTCGGCGTCTGCGGGCTCACGTGGTTCGGAACTTACGGCCGGAGACGAGTCCGGAGTTCCGCTGACAAAGACGTCGTGAGAGGTTAAGTTTATGTGCGGCTCCAACGCCGTGGAATCTGTGGTCTCCGTGGTGGGGTTGATCCTCCCGTCCTTGGATGGCGCAGCTTGCTCCGGATCTAGGGCCAGAGCGGTTACAGGAGCAATCTCCTGGATGCGACCAGATGACAGATTTAGGTCATGATCATCAGGGTGACCGGGAGCGGCTACCGCGGTTTCGAATCCGGCAGAGATCAAGTCTCCACGGGTGTCCGCAACATAGTTCAAGCTCCCAAATCTGACCTGATGGCCAGGGGCGTAGCTTTCGATCTGCTCCAGATGGCCAAGCGAATTGGCCCGCAGTGCGAAGCCGCCGAACACGAAGATCTGTCCGGGGAGGAAAGTTTCTCCTTGGACGGCATCATTATTGACGATTGAAGGGGCCATCAAACCTTTTGGCCATAGCACAGTGGAACTCTCAAGGAAAGCACCAATGTCGGTGTCAAAACTGGCGGATCTCGGGTAGCGGGTCCCGAACTGTGCGTCTAAGGTCGATGGTAACAGGAGACAAGGGACACGATGTTTACCCAGGTTCAGGCCCTCTCTATGGAGGTAATACCCTACGTCCTGCTTGATTGATATTGATGAATATGAGTGTTACAAGAGTTGATCTACCTCGAGATCGTAATGGCTAAACCCTAGAGGTCTAGCGTGTATGGCTATGATAATGAGTATCCTCTATCCGGACTAAGTCCTCCGGTTTATATAGACACCGGGAGGATCTAGGGTTACATAAGGTCAGTTACAAAGAAAGGAATCTACATATTCGGTCACCAAGCTTGCCTTCCACGCCAAGGAGAGTCCTATCTAGACACGGGTACAGTATTCGGTCTTCGTATCTTCACAGCCCATCAGTCCGACCCATAGCCAACAGGCCGGACGCCCGAGGACCCCTTAGTCCAGGACTCCCTCAGTCGTCCGGTATAAGGTTTATGTTTTTTCTAGTTTTTAACTTAAACGGTTGAAATATTGACCTTTATATTTAAAATATATGCGGACTTGAATGAAATCCATCTGGTTTAATCGAATTTTGTAAGGTTGGTTTGAATTGTAGGCCCAATGTATGCGGCTAGCGTTGGATATTGTCCTCCCACATCCGTGTCCACGGGCTGGTCTCTCCCTTTCTGCAGACGGATGCGGGAGAAAATTTGCGGGTTCCTATTGGAGATGCCCCTTATTGATTGTATAATAACAATGTCATTTACAAGTTGTGATGAAATAAAGTTCGGGATTCTGAACCCCAGAAAGCTAATGTTGAAATTTGCTCGGCTATCAGCAACATGATTAGGTTTATAGAGTCATAAGTGATCTATGGCGATTGGAGGAGTCCAATGTCGGTTCGGTCTCCTTGACTTGCACGACACAAATGCCGATTTCCTTCTTCTTGGAGAGCCCATAAGCCAGGCTAGAGTTTGGGACCCAATATTAGCACGGGGGCCCTGCATCGGCCTGATGGATTGAGTTACGGTGTCCTGCGGCACCCCTGGGCCATGGCACCGTGATTGTTGAAATTCATCATGGGCCGATGGCATTGGAGAACATGTCTATATACAATCTATTGTCTGAGTTATACATTATCCGTGGTTCACGCCTCGTTCCAATTGTGAAATTTTGGGGCTGACATCGGAGTCGCTTGATCACACTTGCCAATCACGACATTCAATAACACATTCAATAACACAGAAGAACTCATTGCACGATCATGATTAGCAGACCAATGAACACAAGTTGTAGGGAGACAAACTTCGGAGCTCTTGGTCATTAATCTTTGGTGGATTTATGTACAAGATCAAGTGAGCTACTCGACACCCTTGTGTTTTTATTTATTTACCAAACTCTCCCAAAAGGAGAGTATATATAGCCATTCATTCCTTAGCCCATAAGAAATCTTGCTTCATAAGTTTGCTACACTCCTTGGTCACCAAGTTACTTCATCTCTCAAAGCTTATCTACAAGATACCTTGGAGCGGAAGGAACTTGCATCACAAGTTTCCTTAGTAGTGAAGCAAACTTGCAAGACAAGGTTTCTTACTAGTGAAACTTGATTGTAGGGTAAGCTTGCTTAGTGGAGAAGAAAACTTGTATGGCAAGCTAGCTCAGCCAAGCGTGTCCAGATATATCTGTATCTCGATAAATCTAAAACTACTTTTTAAGACAAAGGGGCATGAGTTAAATGTTTCTATTACAGTATTATATTACCTGCATAATTACGTGTTATAATACGTAGTTTCAAACAGTTCCAAATATATTTCGCCATACTAAAAAATCGCCAATTGTGACGACCACATTGACAACCAATGCTACCGGACGCCGAAGCCCATGGGCCAGAATCGTGGGCATCGTGCGTCTATGCTAGGTGTGGTCAGGTCGCGTGTGAGTTTCTCTCAGCCGATGTATATGTACAGCGTGAGATAGTAGGGTGGTGTACAGCGTGAGACAGCGCGAGTAGTATTAATTGTCTTCATACACTCTAAACCCCAAATCCCAGCTTCTTCTGTTCATTCTCTAGCCCCCAATTCCAATCTAGATCTGGATCCAGGAGTGTGACAACGACCTGCAGCGTCAAAACACAGCGCCGCGTGCGCGGTCTTAAACCGAGATCGATCGACGATGGCATCGGAGCCGGTCGCGCTACCGGACGACGCGCTCGCGGAGGTCCTCCGGCGTCTCCCCCCGCACATCCTGGCCGAGACCCGACAGGTCTGCAAGGCGTGGCGCGACGCCGTCGACGACCGCCTGCGCGGCATCTTCATCAACTTCTCGGGGCAGTACTTCTCGGAGTTTTTCTCCCGCCCGTCAACGGGCCCGGCGATTGACGGAGGGTTCGACTTCCTGCCTTGCATGGGCGTCGAGGTCAAGGACCACTGCGACATGGGCGTCAAGGTCAAGGACCACTGCAACGGCCTTTTGCTTTGCCGCGAGTCGAGCTACCGTGCACTGCCGTGCCCGCGCGAGTACGTCGTCAACCCGGCCACCTGGCGGTGGGCGCGTTTGCCCAAACGCCCCCCGCCGCTCATGCCAGGATTCGACCACACCGCCCACCTCGCGTTCGAGCCCGCTGTGTCGCCGCACTACCAGGTCTTTTTGATCCCACGCGTGCCATGGCGACTGCCATCCGACGGAGAATCCGGCGACGACGATGACAACCCGTTGCTCGAATTGGAGTGGCCTCCCGCGTCATACCTCATCGATGTGTTCTCCTCGGTGACTCAGCGATGGGACACAACAACCTTCCTTCGGGAAGGGGAAGCTGCCGGGATCGTCGCCGATATGCAGTTGGATTGGCGGTATGATCCGTCTCTCTATCATGCCGTATACTGGCAAAGCGCACTCTACATCCATTGCCAACATGGCTATCTTATGAGGTACGTATCATAGCTCACTTCAACAAATTGTACATACCACCATGATTCACCCATGTTTATATTAATCTACTTTATCTGATTTGTTTGTGTTTGCAGAATGTCCTTGTCAGATCACTCGTACAGAGTGATTAAACTACCAGGTGCCGTTGGATTGATAGTATATTCCAACCACCGTCTCGGGAGATCATCGCAAGGGGTGTATTGTGCAATACTTGATGGCTCGAAACGACTTCAGGTTTGGTATCTCAGTGAATCGTGCGGTCGAATAGAATGGGTGTTAAAACATGATACCCGTCTTAAGACCGTCTATGCTCAACAGCTGGGCAAACAATGGATCTTACAACAGGTTAACCTCCGTAAGGAGGACCCTGAGCACAAAGCCTCAGTGGACGTGAAATATGACTATGACTGGAACTCTGATGAGGATAACGTTCTTGACATTGAAGACGTCGTTGAAGAGGCGGTAGATGTCATTGAAGATGAAGAGCATATATCTTATGGTTTCCTTGGATTTCATCCTTATAAAGAGGTTGTCTTCTTGAATACATCAACAAGAGGACTAGCCTATGACTGGATCAACTCAAAATTCCAGGACTTGGGCAGTTCATGGACATGTCAAGCGTATGGAACACCATATGGAGAGACAGGCGTATCTTTTCCATACACGCCTTGCTGGGTAAGCGCGTTTCCTGGAAACGAATTAGAATCTCTTCTTTTAGACGAGAAGCTATATAGGAACAAGCTAGAACTGGAAGCTCAACTTGAGGAGGAATCCTACTTCACCTACATGGGCGAGTACGAGCTGCGCAAGCAGTCTGGGCGTGCCAAGAGGGTCAAGGACTCCGCCGCCAAGATTCGTCGCAGACACCACATTGCCGCTCGGCAGGAACCCATCATCACCGACATGAAGTCGAAGGTGAATCGCACCGGGGCGACCAAGTTCAGCCTTGGCAAGGCCACCACAGAACTAGTCACCGCCATAGTTGGATCCTAGCTACCTACTTGATTAGTTTCCTGGAAACAAAGATGAGTATGTATGTGCAAATCAGATGCCCTAATCATCGCCAGCTTCATTTATCTTGCCTTACTTATCTATTTGTGCTCAGCTGCTGTCGGAGCCTTGTCTCGGTACTCTGCACAATTTGTATCGTTGTTATTTCGGTTTGCCTCGTAAGACTATGTGACTTTGTTATTTTCCGTTGTCGGGCTTTATTAATTTAAACCCGAGTGTTTCTTGTGACTTTCTTCTAAAGTAGGTATGTGCAAGCAATTTGGAAAATAATTTTTTTTGTGTATCTTGCATTTGATTGGAGAAAGCTAACATTGCCTTCCATGCATCTGCCTACCTATTTGGTCAAGAACGCACACAAGTTCAGGTTTCTTGCTTTCTGGTGGATGCTTGAGATCAGGTTAAAACAACCACAAAATGTTAATTTGCGAGTTTGTCGGGCGGCAACCTTGTAGATGTGATGCTGTTGTTTCAAACTGTGCAAATGGGCCGGTGTATCTCGTCTGATGTGAAACAGTATTTACTTTAGACAGGACGTATAGTTCATCTATTTTTAGTTTGAGCAACTAACTGTGTACGGGAATTTTCACCTTGTTTTTGTACGTGATGATGATGGCTCTCATGAGTAACTCTTTTTGTACGTGATGATGATGATCATGTGATTGAAAAAAAGTTTAACTAAACGACAATAGAAATTTGGGAAACTCTTCTTGTATTACTTTCGGTTCTTTCTTTTTCTCGAGGATAGTACTCTACGCCGGCGTGCCGGCCGAAATTTTCGGCCGGTCAGCCCCCAGCCGCATGATGTGCGCCTTCCCAACCACATGATTCCACACCTCGCCCCCACATGTGTGCCTCCTTCCTTACGCCAGTCTCCTTCCTCGCGCCCACCAGCCATGACTCCACGCTTGCCCCTGAGCCTCCCGTGCTCGTCGGCCGCCGTTGAGTGGTCGTGGCTTCCTCCCCGGGCGTTTCCAGCTTCCTTGATATGTAGTTCCAGCACTGCCGGTGGTGAGCGCCGCAACTCCGGGAAGCAGCGTCGCTGGCTCTCCGTCGGACTGGTTCCAACATCGATCTCTCTCCGCCGGTCCGCAGTTGCATCATCCCAAAAATCAAAAGAGGTCACCCCCCTTATAGCTCCACCGCACCGTGGTTCCAGCTCGCCTGGTAAGCAGCTGCAACATCCCAGCCGTAGGGGGTACTCTTGCAGCTCCATCGGACCGCCGTTGCAGCTCCGCTGGACTGCGGTTCCGGCTCTTGTGGCCATGGTTGCAACACCCCTTGCCTTGTTGCAAGCACGCCATGCCGGTGGCTATGTCGTCATCCATCACTGATGCAGCAAAATTCATCACCGATAGTAGCAGAACCAACAACGGTTGTAGCAAAAAAGGTCATATGTCGTCTCGCTGTGACTGTTTGTAGCAAAAACCGATACAGGTTGTAGCACCGAGGCTCGCCGGTTGTAGCAAAAAATCACCATGCTTGTAACCTCGTCGTCCGCCGGTTCCAGCAAATTTGCGCCGAGAGGTTGTAGCACCGAGGCTCATCGGTTATACCAAAAAAATCACCATGGTTGTAACCTCGACGTCTACCGCTTCCAGCAAATTTGCACCGCGGGAGTGTATCCCGGCATGGCTGGTTGCAGCTCCGGCGTGGCCGGTCCGGCGAGGTAGGCAGAGCTCCGATGCATGTGGATCCACGCGGATCTGGTCGAGGGCGGCCAGATCGGCTGATTCCCATGGCGGCGGTGCCCTGCGAGGCCTCCGGGCGGGGCGACGGTTGACAATGGCAGCGGGGGGAGAGAAGAGAGAGACGAGGCGACAGGAAGAAGAGAAAAAGGAGGGAGAATACGCATGTGGGCGGCCCCCCCATCCTACGTGTTGCTAGGCGAGTCGTTGAGTGCGTTTGCGCGTGGACGTGATCAGCCAAAGCTTCGACCAGCGCTCCGTCGTGAAACATTTTCCTTTTAACAAACGCATGCAAAACCTTCGGCACAACAGATTTTTCCAATGATGTAAATAAATAATAGTCAATCCATGGTCTTTCATCTGTTAAAAAAATCCATGGTCTTTCCCAATAATAAATAAATAATGTTGTACAAGACGATGGTGTCAATTAGCTATTTTCTTTTACAGGAATAGGACTTTATTCATTGTATAATACTAATGTCATTTACAAGTTGTGATGAAATAAAGTTTAGGGATCTGAATCCCAGAAAGCTGATGTTCTAGAACTGAAAGTAGCCTTTGCTCGGCTATCAACAACATGATTAGGGTTATAGAGTCCTAAGCGATCTATGGCGATTGGAGAAGTCCAATGTCGGTCCGGTCTTCATGACTTGCATGACACATATGCCGACTTTCTTCTTCTTGGAGAGCCCATAAGCCAGGCTAGAGTATGGGGCCCAATATTAGCACGGGCCTTGTGTCGGCCTGATGGGTTGAGTTACGGTGTCCTGCGGCACCCCTGGGCCATGGCACCGTCCTTGTTGAATTTGATCACGGGCCCAATGGCGTTGAAGAACATGTCCATGATCGCCTTCATCCAAGTTGTTGCCTCGACGCTAGCCCTCATGATGATGAGTGTGTCATCCGCGCATTGACTCAAGGGACACGGGGCGTCGTCGGCTAGGGGCTGTCTGGGTAGTGGATCCCGCGCAATGAAGCGATGGAGAATGTCTGCAACAAGAAGGAAGAGGTAGGGCAGGATCGTCTATATTGTCGCAGGCCCCTCTTGCAACCAATCCATTTGTAATTCAACATGTTAACAGAGCTGCCAATCTCCTAGCCCAATTGTGTGCGGAGCATGCTTGCTCGCTTCAGCCGAGTGAGGGTTTACTTAACTTAACTCCCTTCTTGGTCACTAGCCTCATGGGTATGATGACTCCATGACCATCCTTAATAAATGCTCTCAATTTCCGCAACAAAAAAGCAGACAAAAAAATAGATGAGCCGAAATACAATCTATCATCTGAGTTATACATTATCCAAGGTTTACACCTCGTTCTAGTTGTGAAACTTTGGGGCTGACACTGGAGTCGCTTGATCGCACTTGCCAATCACGACATTCAATAACATAGAAGAACTAATTGCACAATCATGATTAGCACACCAATGAACATAATATGTAGGGAGAGAAACTTGGGAGCTCTCGGTTATTAATCTTTGGTGGATTTGTGTACAAGATCAAGTGAGCTACTCGACACCCTTGTGTTTTTATTTATTTATCAAATACTCCCAAAAAGAGAGTACATATAGCCATCCATTTCTTAGCCCATAAGAAACCTTTCTTCATAAGTTTGCTACACTCCTTGATCACCAAGTTATTTCATCTCTCAAAGCTTATGAAGAAGGAACTTGCATAGCAAGTTTCCTTAGTAGTGAAGCAAAGTTGGATGATAAGGTTTCATAGTAGTGAAACTTGCTTGTTGGGTAAGCTTGCTTAGTGGAGAAGTAAACTTGTATGGTAAGCTAACTTAGCCAAAAAAAACTTTTATGGTAAATTTCATTGCTGAAAAAGATTGGTCCTCGATCTTTATCTAGACAAAACGTGTCCAGATACATCTGTATCTAGACAAATCTAAAACAACCCTTTTAGAACGAACAGAGTATGAGCTAAATGTTTGTATTACGGTATTAACCGCATAATTACGTGTTATTTCAGACAGTTCCAAATATATTTCGCCGTTTCTCGCAAAAATAAAATAAAATTCGCGATACTAAAAAATAATAATTCGCCAACTGTCACGATCACATTGACAGCCGTGCGTCCGTGTTATGTGTGAACAGGTCGCGCGTGTGGGTTTCTCTCAGCCGATGTACAAGTAGTTAAGTAGAGCGTGAGACAGTAGGTGGAGCAAATCTGATCCCCGCTTCTTCAGTTCGTGCCCTAGCCCCAATTTCCCCCCTGAACCTCCAGATCCAGGAGTGTGAGAACGAGCTGCAGCACCAAAACACCGCGCCGCCGCGTGCGCGATCTCGAAACGAGATCGACCGACGATGGAATCGGAGCCGGCCGCGCTACCCGACGACGCCCTCGCGGAGGTCCTCCGGCGTCTCGCGCCGCACGTCCTGGCCGTGGCCCGGCGGGTCTGCACGGCGTGGCGCGACGCCGTCGACGACCGCCTGTGCGGCAGCCTGCTTCCGCGCTCGGTGCGCGGCATCTTCATCAACTTCCCGGGGGATTACTTCTCGGAGTTCTTCTCCCGCACCTCGACCGGCCCGGCGATCGACGGAGGGATTGATTTCCTGCCCTGCCTGTGCATGGGCGTCAAGGTCAAGGACCACTGCGAAGGCCTTTTGCTTTGCCGCGAGTCGAGCGACCGCGCACTGCCGCGCCCACGCGAGTACGTCGTCAACCCGGCCACCCGTCGGTGGGCGAGTTTGCCCAAATGCCCCCGGCCGCACATGCCAGGATTCAACCACACTGCCCACCTCGCGTTCGAGCCCGCCGTGTCGCCGCACTACCAGGTCTTCTGATCCCACGCGTGCCATGGCGACTGCCAGCCGACGGGGAATACGACGACGACGATGACAACCCGTCGCTCGAGTCGGAGTGGCCTCCCGCGTCATACCCCATCCATGTATTCTCGTCGGTGACTCAGCGATGGGACGAGACGACCTTCCTTCGGGAAGGGGAGGCTGCAGGGATCGTCGCCAACATGGTGTCGTATCCGTGGTATGATGAGTGTCGTTATTATGGCGTCTACTGGCAAAGAACGCTCTACATCCAAACCAAGAATTGCTATCTTACCAGGTATCAACCTCCTCATCGGCCATCATTCTCCTTTAAAAAATGTATACCACCATGGTTCACTCATGTGTATATTAATCTGCATTATCCGATTTGTTTATGTTTGCAGAATGTCTTTGTCGGATCACACGTACAGCGTAATTAAACTACCAGGTGCCAGTGAATTGATGGGATATCCCAACAACCACCATCTTGGGAAATCATCGCGAGGGGTGTATTGTGCAATACTTGATGTCTTGAATCGACTTCAGGTTTGGTATCTCAGTGAATCCTGCGGTCGAATAGAATGGGTGTTAAAACATCATACCCGTCTTAAGACCTTTGAATATGTCGACTATGCTCAACAACTGGGCAGACAATGGATCTTGCAAAAGTTATGTGCAAATCAGATGCCCTAATCGTCGCCAGCTTCATTTATCTTGCCTTACTTATCTATTATCTATTTGTGCTCAACTGTTGTCAGAGCCTTGTCTCAATACTCTGCACAATTTGTATCATTGTTATTTCGGTTTGACTTGCAAGACTATGTGACTTTGTTATTTTCCGTTATCGGGCTTTATTAATTTAAACCCGAGTGTTTCTTGTGACTTTCTTCTAAAGTAGGTATGTGCAAGCAATTTGGAAAATCAACTTGAAGATGACTCGTGTCTGAGGCCCTATGTTGTAACTTGTTGGGTCAATGGAAAACAATGTTTTATACCCTTTTTGTGTATCCTGCATTTGATTGGAGAAAGCTAACATTGCCTGCCATGCATCTGCCTTCCTATTTGGTCAAGAACGCACACAAGTTCAGGGTCTTGCTTTCTGATGAATGCTTGAGATCAGGTAAAACAACACCTCTTTTTTGCGGGAAAGGTAAAACAACAACAAACTGTTTAATTTGTGAGTTTGTCGTGCGGCAACTTTACTCACTCGTAGATGTGATGCTGTTGTTTCAAAATGTGCAAATGGGCCGGTGTATCTCGTCTGATGTTAAACAGTATTTACTTTAGGCAGGATGTATAGTTTATCTATTTTTAGTTTGAGCAACTAACTGTGTATGGGAATTTTCACCCTGTTTTTGTACGTGATGATGATGGCTCTCATGAGTATAACTCGCTGCAAGCATTCACATCAGGTGATAAAAAGACTTTAATTAAATGGCAATAGAAATTTGGGAAACTATTCCTATATTACGTTCTGTTCTTCGTTTTCTCAAATGCCTGCAAAACCTGCGATACAGAATGTTGATCCAACGACGTAAATGAATAATAGTCAATTCGTGGTCTTTCTCAATAGTACATAAATAATGTTGTACAACATATAGGACTCTATTCATCATATAATAGCAATAACATTTACAAGTTGTGATGAGATGAAGTCTGGGGATCTGACTCCAATAAGCTGATGTTCTAGAACTGAAAGTAGCCTTTGCTTGTGTATAGGTGACATGATTAGCACTATGATTACATAAATAGAAGGAAGATTATTTGCGAAAATTCACCGCTAGTTGCAGACATTCAGCATAAACCGCAGCGTCGGCACCAAAGTACTGAGAGGCATCACAGATCGCTTCAATTATTACTGGTTGGTAGCTGGGAAGTTTAAAGGGAATGTCGACCCTTTCTTCCATAGGTTGCATAGGTGGACGAGTAGTGAGGAGTAAATGTAAGAAACTTGTATGATCTTGGTGGAGGCATTATTTTGCCTTTCTTCTTTAATATATAATATGCACACTCATGCATATTCGAGAAGAAAAAAATTACTGGTTGACAGTCGGACTCAGCTTCAACCTTACTGCAGTGCAGCCCATATGATCCGCCAACACCAAGCCATTTCGGAGAACCAAAGCTTTGGTTGCCCCTGCATTAGCGACATCAATATTTATTTAACCTTTACAATGTCATGCGGCGGGCCTCTGCAGGATGTCGGCCATCCATGGCTGGAGTGACGGCGAGGCTGCTGCTGATGCCGCTTGAGGAGTTGGAGCTGAAGCTGAAGCTCAAACTTGACTCTCAGGGTCAGATAGTACATTGACAGTTTCTCTCTTCAGATGGCTCGTATCTGTTTTTAAGCACAAACTGTAGTGGTGCCAAGGACCGAGCTTGCGGCGGAGGATGCTCCGGTGGAGTCGTCGAACGCTTCCGTCTCCGGCGAGCTGCTACCTGTTTCTGAAGCAAACAATGGAGAAGTTGCAGGGCCTGTTAAGCTGGACACAGAGGATGCACCTTTTTTCTTCAGAGAGCTACTATCGGTTTCTGAAGCACACAATGGAGAATTGCCTGGGTTTGTTGAGTTTGACACGGAAGGTGTTTCCACATCCTGACCTGTTCACTACAGCCAGATTATTCATCTTGCTTGAGAGGAAGGAGTGAGACATTTTATTTAAGGCAGGTGCAAATTGCAATTCAACATACAGGAGCTTCTTCACAGCTCCTAGGTCAGACTACTGGTGCAATTCAACATACGTGAGCTTCTTCACACCTCCTAGGTCAGACTACTGATGCAATTCACACATCAGAACCACTGCGATTTCTAGATACTGAGCTCGGAATCAGATTCTAGATACTGCGATTCTAGATTCAACACAAACACACACGCACAGACAAGCACAAATGGGACAAGCAGGGACATCATGGAACATATATAAGCAGAAACCCGGCGCCAAATTAAAATCTCCTGGCCTGATGCAACATGCAATCGGCACAGAGAGGGAGAAATTGTGCTGCCGCGAAAAACCATGGGCAAATCAATTTGTTCCTTGCTTACCAGTAACTAATCACCGTATTCCCCTCCCGAAAAGACATCACGATACATTCCCTCTACCATCCACAGATATCCGCATACACATTCGCAATTCATCCAATCCGCGAGATACGGTACATAGGAAAAACCTGACGGGCAGTGTCATAAGAACACACATGTTCGTGTAATACGTCTATTTTCACTTCCATAGGCACAGCAATATGTCTGGCAACCGTATATGTAGTATCGCGACCAAATGAGATTTCACCAGATACGAAGTGGTTATCGCACACGAAGCATCATGCCGCCGACCTGAAAAGGAGTGGTAAGGTGAAAGATGATTAGAACCATGTAGCCGAGGCATGTTTACATATGTGAAATCATCCACACAAAATATTTCTGAGATACAACTACATAAGCTTTCATACTAGGTGCAAAATATAAAACTAAGGTTTTCACTTCCAGCTCCAACAAACAGGCAGCGAGTAATTCAGAGAACAAGGAGGTAACCAAACATATGTTACCGGCTTTGTGGGTATATGCACCTAGACACAGAGAACAGAGGGGGAGCCAAAATACTTGTATAGATCAAACAGCTTTGTGGGTATATACAACTAGGAGTGTGTCGTGAAAATAGTACAACTTGAATCAGCTAATAATCATGCTAATCGAACTATAGCAAAAAAGGAGAGAGAAAACACTAACCAATTATAACATAACATGATCAAAATTGGTTGTCCTAGAGCATGATTGGTTGATTACCTAAAATTGGCCAACCAATATTTTGGCAAGACAAAAATTTGGCTACCAATTGGTTGGCCACCAACTTACTTTGACCATCTCACAAAATTTGCCAAAAACAGGCAAATCTTGGGTGTTGCAATATTTTGGCATGCCAAAATGTTGGCTAGCAAATTCTTGGCTACCAACCAATCATGCTCGACGCCTCGACATTGTTCATCCACAGATGTTCACTAATGCCAGTGGGAAAAAGGCTTACTGATCTATCAGCTGTTCGAGTTTCAGTGTTGTTCAAAGTCATGTTGCAGATATAGCTTATTAGGTGTTTCTCTACTCAAGATTTGTTTAGCTAGACTCAGTTATACTAAATTTACAATCACCAAGCCAATTTCAGGGGGGAAATGAATAATAATGCTAGCAGGCAGTAGTACATGAATTAGTAGCAATGCCGAATTTCCTTTGTTGTACTTCAAACAGTAAAAATCAGTTTGCTAGCAGATATGACAACTGATCTTTTTAGATCTTCACTCAAGCTGTATATATAGCACATTAGGCATTTTTTTCATGAACATTTATTGCCTATACAGAGGTATTTATAATATATTAAAAAACTAGAGGAAGTGTGAATGTATGAAAGAAGATGATAAGGATGCAAACATATGGTCCATCGAACTTTTATTTATCACAAAAGAAATTTCAGTACAAAGGATAGTATTTGATCCATTCAGAAATTTGTACCAAGAGAACATGAAGATACTCGTTACACTAGGCGATTTCACTCCATTGACCAGATAACGCTCACTCACATCCTAATTGACACTCAAATCGAGCGCAACTGGACAATCTACCAGCATCCACTTACAAGAACCACCGGTGAAGAAAGAGTATTCAAGTTTTTCACTAAGCATGGGAAAGAGGAAAATTTTCATTCTGCCACAACTTAACATGGCAGACACATCATCTATGAGAAGGCAGTGCAGTAGAGCCTGGAGAAAACATCCAGGAGACAGCGATTCATGGAAGCATGATGGGAGGCTGCTAGGTGGGCAATAGTTGAGCAAAGGGTTGTAGAGAGAATCATAGAGTACTCTCTTGAAATTTGGTACTTGAGAAATGGTAATAAAAATTAAAGCGAGACATTTTCGTAAAATAACAGTTCAGATGCCTCAACTTGCATGCAGAGGTTAAGCTTACCTTGCTCGACCAATACATCACAATAGCATATCTAACAGAATAATCCTCTTATTTGTTATCTCCATCGTTTCCACCACGAGCGCAACTGAATAATCCTCTTATGTGTTGCCTACATCGTTTCCACCACGAGCGCCTCTTGTCAGTTCCCTCTTGTCCACCACCAATGCCTGTTATACATGCATAAGAAGTCAAACGACCAATGGCATTACAAAAACAAAAGGCCAAATAGATACGAGGATGCACAAACAAGATACTTGGATCAACTCGCAGCTATAATCTGAGAAACAAAATAGTTTTGATAAAAAAAATGAATTGATAAACAGAACCACACCTGCTGTCAAATTCAAAGAATATTCTCAAAACAGTATATACTCATTATATCATGTAAGTGAAGAACATGCAGACTTGGACCGTCATCTGATCACAAAAGAAGTGAAGTTGTCCAGAATTATCTTATTCTCATTCCACTCCATACCGAACAACACAAAATAATTCGTACCAACAGAAGTGATCATGACTATTTAGATTTAGATTATCTTTTCAAAAGAATATCCTGAAAAGATGAACTGAACTTTATTTATTAACTTTCCCTGGTACAGATGGACCTGTCTCACATGCAACAGGACTCTCCTACAAGTGACAAAATGAGCAATTATTTCATACATTAAAAACTAAGTCGTTATTAATAATTTACTATTATTAGCAAGATCACCAGAGACAACAATATCGAAGGGAAGAAATATAACTAGCTTTTGATCCTCCAAGTACCAGTTGAGCTACATATTTGACATTTTTAGTTTGTTCAAGCTAGTTATTCATATATAGTTGTCTAAACTTCAAACTACTATGCATCAAATCTCAATAGGAAAAAAGCTGCACTGCAGCTATCTGCTAACACTACCATTATACATCTCTTGCATATTTCAGTAGGCAGGCAATTATGTAATTCAGTTCAGTTATTACACAAAGAATTAGCCAATCTTGGTATTAATTGTATGCCATTTCATATCACCTATGTATCCTGTTTAACTGATGCGGGGTCAATCCACGACATCAACAAAATAGATTGTCCGTTTGATAATTTCACAGCTTCATAGCCGCCGAGTAATTCCCTGTTACGGTATGCCTAGGTTCATATTGTTTTTGTTCTTCCTTGCATAGCTCTGACTTGAAGCAGATAGTTCAAAGTTCGATGAAAAAATAACAATAGTAGAAACAACATTTGTAGATAGGGAAGAGATATGTTGAAGAGGTCATGAAGCAGCAAAAGAAACAAGTGATCTTACTGCTACCTAAAATGGCCAGATTAACACAAAAGGAAATAAGCAACATTTAATCAGCCAATTATGAAAGGAATAACTCAATTTTGTTATAACCACAGTGAAAAGGCATGCTAATACCTGGAGTATAGACGGTTTCGAATGGATGATAACCATAACCAGAGATGCCAATCTCAGAAAGTCTCGTGGGCTCCAATGACTGAAGGTTGAACATGAAGACACCAACAACTGTCCAGAAGAACACCACATTGTTTTCCTCCGCATAACCTAACATACGCAGGGCTTCGTTATCTGAACCTGGGGGAAGTAACTTGTCCAATTCAACAGTTCCTCCAAGCATCCATGAACCATCACAGTCTGTCTCCCTCCTCCAAAATTCGGCAGTGAAGTCTGCCACGTTGAGGAAACCCATCCCACCACCCTCTGCTCGCATAACCGTGGACTGGTGACTCCTGCCGGTAAGCATGTCCGCTGGCACCAATATCACAGCTAGGCTCTGGCTATCCAAATCAAACTCGAGGATACTCGTCACAGAAATCAACCAGTAAATGCAACCCCCAGCCAGCACAGAGGGCTCGCCCCAATGGACCATGGTCGCGGATTGGAGCTGCGCGGAGATGAAATCACCCCATAACCCAGTCTCCGACGAGTAAACGCAGGCAAGTGCTGGTCGTCTCCCGTCGCTGGTTACCAGGACCACCTGGAAGTGGTCGATGTCCCCGGCGGCGCGAAGCACCGCCCCGTTGACTGGGTCCTCCGACGGGTCGAGCACGAACCCCTCGGGAATGTCGAGGCGGTGCTGGGCGCCGGCGAGGGGGTCCCAGACGACGACCTGGAGCGAGTCCGGGAGGTAGAAGAGCGCGAGGCCGTGGCGCCATCCGAGGGTCATGTAGTCGTCGTCGAGGTTGAGGGAGAAGTGGCCGCGGGGGAGGCGGTCGGGGGCGTCCAGGGCTGGCTGGAAGGTGACGACGCCCCGGCTCGAGCCGAAGAGACCGAGGAGCGGAGGGGTGCCGCGGCGGTGGTGAATGCGGAAGCGGCGGCGGAAGGCGGGGTCGGAGAGGAGGCGGCGCCAGCGCCTGCAGACGCGGGAGGCGCGCGGGAGGGAGGACGGCTGCGGGGGGAGGCGGAGGAGGATCTCGGAGACCAGATCGTCGTTCTCCAGCACCGCCGCCGCCGCCTCCGGCGAGCCGGGGAGGCTGGCCGTCGCCATCTCGCCCTCCTTGCTCACGCAGGTCGTGCGGTGCGGGGTGGTGTGCAGTGAGTCAAGCGCAGGTCCAAACCGACGCTCGGCTCAACAGACGACGCGGATATCACGCTGCGCTGCTGCTCAGAGCCCATAAGGCCATGACTGGAGGCCCAAAGTCACGTTCTGCTCCTTTCCCACACAAAGATTGAAGCCCACACACGAACACACGCCGCAGAGGTTGAAATCACCACTAATTTCTTTTATTCTTTTATATACCCCCTAAAAAATGATTTCTTTTGTAATACTCCCTCCAATCCATATTAATTGTCACAGACTTAATACAATTTTTTATTAAAGGTATATTAAATTTGTGACAATTAATAGGGATTAGAGGGAGTACTATATATATATATATATATATATATATATATATATATATATATATATATATATATATATATATATATATACTAGTTAAGTGCCCATTGGGGGCGTATATATTCTTGTAGTTCAATATCAATCAGTCATCACCTTTATCTTGGGCTCCAACATGAGTTACATGATTTTGGAAAAATAATTAACATTATTATAGTAGAATGACAGACACTCACATACATAGACAGAAAAGTTATTCTAACATGCATAGGATGTTGTTTTTTCTATATAAACACAGTTGTAGACCATATTAACACAGTTGTAGACCGAATGCATCAAGCCTCTTTTGCATTAAAATAACTGAGTTCTAGGATGCACCCCTCGCACACATTATTTGCAGCAGAAATTCCGGAAACTTTGGTACCACAAACAAAAGATGGGCTAGTGATTGACATTTGTAGATTTTTTCCAACAACGAATATCTAAAACTTTTCTTCCGATTCAACTATTTTGTGTCATATTTAATTTTAATATCATCCAAAGAATGGGGAAGTGCAGGTGACAATTCTTCACTTGGTTGGTTGGCCCCTGCCTGAAACCCTTTCTTCCTTTACACTTGCTTTCAATATCATGCACACTGAGAGCCCTTGTCCAATGATTCAAGGAAACACACAAAAGTGATATGACGTTTGTGGTTGAGAAAAAAGAAAAAGGAAAAATCATACCACATGCATACATTTCCATGACCTTCAAACTAAAGTCAACATAAAAGTTGCATGTTGAGTTTCATAACTATTTCAACCCTAGGGAAAATCCAAATAAATTATTCTCACAATATTAGTAAGAAACAAAGTTATTTTTACCATCCTCACCATGTGTCTAACCCCTCACTACAAATTTTGTTTAATAACTACATTTACAACAAGAGTCCAATTATTTTCCTTTTAAGCTAAAAAATCAATAAATTTTAAATATAGTTTCTTCTCAATATTACCCTAACCAAAGATATTGTGGTGCAACAGTAGCAATAGCAGGAACAAGATGAGCATTACCTTAATGTTGCAGAGATCCTTGTCATCCTTCTACAAATTGTCTCCTCTTACCATTACAACAACACGGTTGAGCTTGCCCAAATCTTAGACTTCACCAACTAGCTTTACCTGATGATGTTCACCTCGTGGGAGTCTCGCTATCTTTCGAAGCATGTTTGGGGAGGGTACTCAACAGTCGGTGGCTTTTGTCCACGTACGGATTACCGATTAGGTCAATTGAACCCCACGTAGAAAATTGGATGCCCACAAAGGAATGACGGTGATCGGAAACGAGAAGGGGTGATCTATTAATTAATTTCATTATTTTCATATGTTTGGCATCCGCATTTGCAAGGGGAAATTATTACCTTGTGCTCCGATGGGTTCGCTGGTTAAGATGCCAATAGGTGGGTCTTATATTTTTTCAAACTTATAACTGCAGGGCAAAGCCCCACAGCTCTTCCTTTATTAAAACACCAAAGAAATCAGATATGTACAAAGAAAATTACAAGGGAGAAGTCCCCAAAAAGAAAAAGGAACAAAAAAAATAAAAGAACCATACAAAAAATATAATAAAAAAAGAACTATCCTCCCTCAAGGAGGCAAGTGAGAAATCCACCTGATTAACTCCTGCTTATTTTTTGCCTTGATCCTATAAGCTAAGAGGGCCATGTCATTAATGAAACTAGCTCTCCGCCTTGCAAAAGATGGTCTCTCATTTCTAAACACCTTTGTTGTTCCTGATTATCGAAATGTTCCAACAGGCAGTAAAGACCACCTCAGCAAAGAAAGGTGGGTCTTATAGTTGATTTGATGATCATGGTGCATGGGACATGCAGCCTTCAGCAACACTTCTTGCATGCGATATCAAAGATATCATCAAAATTGAAATAAATCAACACCAAGAGGACATAATTGCATGGGGACTCGAGAAGTCTGGTATTTTCTCAGTCCCTAGTGTCCATAGAGCAGAGCTTGTGGATCTCCACCGACATAAAATCTAGTGCAGTGAGCGAGGCATTGGACCGCATGCGCGTCGTTTGGATGACACTATGGACGTGCCCTGCCCCACCTAAGGTATGTACCTTCATGTGGAGATTAGGCACTAACTCTTTTGCCACCTGCGATAACAGGCACTCAAGAAACGTAGGTGAAACTTTTATATGTCCACTTTGTGGTGCCAAGCCAAAAAATTATTTCCATGGTCTATCAGATTCCAACACGTATGGTGATCAAATGGCGGCTATTTGGTGCTTACGTACCTAATCTAGCTAATATCAAGCGTGCTGGCACCAAATGGATCATACACTACTTGACTGACCTTCCGGAGATGGAGCATGTCATGCTCTTCATGACTATTTGGCGAATTTTGCACCGCGGGAATGAGGCATATTAGGCGTAGCGAAACCAAGTGGATCATACACTACTCGACTCGATTGGCCTTCAGGAATTATCATCATGGATCACTTGGGAGGTATTGTTGTATTAGCTTGCCATCAACCTTTTTTCGTGTCGTAATGTGTTGGATTCAGATATTCAAGTGATTAGAGAAGGATGTTCACTTGCTCTAGAGTGGTGTCATTTGTCTTTGAAGCTAAAGATTGATATGTGTCTGGAAGCTTGTGCGATGATCAATAAAGGCGGCACATGTATGTCAAGGTATTGTAGCCTGGTGCATGAGATGAGAGAATTGATGTGTGTTGAACATGTAGTTTGTTTTACTTATGTTAGTTGTAGTCAGGATCTTGGCAAAATATGGTAGTACCAAACCTAGAACTACTGCTTGGATAGGCTATCTACATGTTGGACGAGGATTTGTGGCACACACGTCTCAGGGCACCGAGTCCCCTGCGCGTGCTTTTATTTTTGACTTCCGATTTTCAAACTTCTATATCATTTGAGCGAACAATCGATATTAAGTTTGTTTTCATATTTGTGTTTCTCGCGAGGATGGCTTTCAAATAAGATCCATTTTGAATATGTTTTGACGAATTTTACAGATAAGTGTTAAGTTTTAACTCTTGAAACTTGTACGAGCGACAGATAAAAATCACAATTTTTGCGCCTACCACCGACAGAACAATGCGCCTTTAAATTTTATCTATGAAACTTGGTAAAAGCGAGCGAGAAAATCGCAAGTTTCAGAATAAAATAAGTTTCGTGACTGAAACTTAAAACTTACTATGCCCTCGTGCGTGATTCAACTATATACTTCGCGAATCGTGAGACACTCAAGCGCCTGGGCAGGGCTTGGCAGGTGCGTGCCCTTGCAAATTTTGGCACATTTGGCCATGGTTGAGTAATACAAGCCACTATTCACCCCCAAAAAACCGACATCATCCTTGTAACAATGCTGTTTTCGCGAGGGAAAAATAATCTACATCCCGAGACCATTCTCTTTTATTTGATTATATTTCAATGTTTATCATACGTGATGAACAAAATGAGTGAATTCATTGCAAGAAACAGAGGACCAGTGACAATAAATGTTAAGTTTTAACTCTTGAAACTTAGTACGAGCTACAGATAAAAATCGCATTTTTTGCGCCTACAACCGACAAAATAATGCGCTTATAAAATTTATCTATGAACTTGGTAAAGCGAGCGAGAAAATCGCAAGTTTTAGAATAAAAATCATAAGTTTCAACGACTGAAATTAAAACTTATTGTGCCTCATACGAGATTCAACTACTTCGCGAATCACGAGACACTCAAGCGCCTGGGCAGGGCTTGGCAGGTGGGTGCCCTTGCAAATTTTGGCACATTTGACCATGGTTGAGTAAAGAGTTTTTAGAAATGGAGGAGGACCTCCGGCCTCTGCATCTGGATGACGCATGCAGCCACTTTATTAATAATTCATACAAGACCTTACAAAGTCATACAACAGTAAGACTGAAGCCACCGTCTAGGCAACAAAATTGTTGCTACTCCTATCCAATTGATGAAGGGATGCTGATAGTCTGGACCTAGTACTAAACAGACCTCGCAGCCAAACCTAACATCTAAGACCTAAGGTCCCAACCAGGACGCCTGCCGGGTATGGGGCACCTACCAGTCCGGCGCACTCCTCAACCAGGACGCCTGCCGGGTATGAGGGTCGCCGCAGCCACCTGCCACCAATCCATCCTCGGTGTTGTACTGTTTTGTAACATCCCAAATTTTCAATTTGGAATGTTATACATAGGTCATCATATGCATATCATATTTTATCTGCATTTCGTTTGTGATCCTACAAATTCTAAGCAACTCAAGGACCCACGGAGAGAGTTGGGGATTTCATTTATTTTTCATATTTGAATTTTTCTCAAATTTGAAAAGAGGATTACTTTGGTTTTAATTATTTTTCTCTCCAAAAATATTTCCAATATAAAAATAAACGAGAGGAGATAATATGACTTCTCCAAAATAAAAGAAATATTGGAGGAAAAATATTAAAATCAAATGATTATTTTATTTGGATTTTATTGCTATTTTATTCGAATTAGGAAAAAATATGCATTTTTCAAAATTGCATTTTTAGGCCAAGAAAATGTTCACTTTGTTCTAAATATTTTACTTAGACGGTGAAAATTGATTTTGGCATTTTTAGAATTTTTTATATTTTATTTAGGATTTT
The DNA here is from genome assembly GCF_002575655.3 of Aegilops tauschii subsp. strangulata. NCBI lineage: Eukaryota > Viridiplantae > Streptophyta > Magnoliopsida > Poales > Poaceae > Aegilops > Aegilops tauschii. The sequence goes on along the minus strand of NC_053040.3, from coordinate 50,716,316 downwards.
CTCTTTTCGGCGGAATTTGTTTTTTTAAGAGAGCCAGGCCGGCCCAGCCAGAGGCCGAGCCAGCCCCGCCGCCGCCTCCCCGTGCCTTGCGCGCGCGCCCGAGTGGGCCGCGGCCCAGCTCGCGCCCCGGTCGCCCCCGACCCCGAGCCGGAGTCCCGCCGCCGCACAGCATCACCGGCAAGCCGTCGCCGCCCCGGACTCCCTTGCCCCTCCCGCAAGCAGCCCCCCGGCCCCTTAAATACCGGAGCCCGAGCCCCCTCTCCACCTCGTCCCACGCCTCGCCCAGCCGCCCCGCCGCCTGCAGCCGCCGCCCCGCCGCGCCGCGCCGCACCACCATCCCGCGCCGCCGTCGCCCCACTCCGCCGGAGCCACGCCACCGTTGACCGAAGCCACCGCCGGTTTTTTTTCGATTTAGGTAAAAACCGTTCATTTTTTTAAACCCTAGATCAGTTTTTATTTATTTATTAGATCGGTTCGGTTTTCTCGGTTTAGCTTATTCCGCGAACGTTCGTTCATTAGCTCGTTTTAACGAACGTTTTCGTTCGTTTGTCTCTGTTAGCGGACGTTCGTCCGATAGATTTTTTTTTCTGTTTATTTTCGGCCAGGGACCTATCCGCGATTATTTTTATCGCGGATTAGCCCCTGATCTTCAAACCCTCGCAACTTTTTAACCGTTCGTCCAAATCCAGTGAAACCAACGCCAAAATCTTCGTCTCGAACCCCTCTTTCTGGTTAAGCAACTTGAACATGGTTTTGACAATTTAAATATTGGTTTCAAGCAGATTTGAATTCAAAGTTCTTTTGACCGTAGTTTCAGTTCCGTAGCTCCGATTCGATCGATTCTTTTTGAAAATCGAATCTCTTCAGTTGAACTTTCAGATTGGATCTTCTTATTTGAGTTTTACCCTTGCATCTGTGTTGGAGTGCTTATGTATGCTATTGTTTGTTTGCGATAGAATTCCCGGAGTACGAAGCGTGCTACTACGAGTCTCTAGGGTTTGCAGATCGTCAGCAAGGCAAGTAACACATTGATATTACCCCTTTATTATCTAGTTTTTATGCATTAGTTACAATCCTCAAACACTGCATGATTAGGATGTGATTTAACATGTGGGTATTGGGAAGTAGATGATGAGGTAGAACCTATTGTCCTTTATTATCAAACCATGGGAGTTACTTCTACGCTATGCTTATATTGCCATGCTATGCTCGTAGACGTGGATTGGGTTTGAGTGTATCCATGACAGATGTGAGATTGTTAATTAATGGTTAACTTAAGGTGGCTACTTGAATACACATCTAGGTGGATTGGTTGCGGGCACCTGGGGATATACCAGTGCTGTCCTTTTGGTTCGCCACCCAGGCTCAAAGGGATCATAAGATTATTCATGCAAGAAACTTCCGTGTGCAGCCACAAGCTATTATTGGCTCTAGCATAGTTGAGTACGTTGCATGACCTCTTTCAGTGGTAGACTAGCAGATGTAGGGGATGTAGGTTGGTACTGTCTACCCAGAGTAAAGAGTTAATGTTTCTGAAAGACTGTGTCTCGGTCATCCGTTTCTCAAACACCATGTAGTGCGAGAAATCCAACAGAGGAGATCGAGTCTTGTGGGGAATAGTGCGCAAACCTCTGCAGAGTGTACAAACTAATCATGGTTAGCCGTGTCCCCAGTTATGGACATCTTGAGTATCTGGTTCTTGGATTATCATGTTGATCTCATCACTCTAAATTAACTTTGTTGGGTTGTTAATTACTTTTAATTGGGATTGAGATGGGGGTACCATTCTCAATGTTTATCAACTATCATGATAGTTAAATAAAATATATTCCTTTGATGTAGGAATAAATTGGCTTTTTCGCAAAACCTTCTAACCGTAGAGCCTCCACCAGCCATATATACATGTAGTGATAGTATTTACTTGTTCATTGCTCTATTGTGTTATCTTGCCAGGATATTCCATGTGCTGACCCGTTTCGGGCTGCAACATATCATGTTGCAGACTTTTCAGACGAAGAGTAATGTGCGCTAGGTCGTTGTCGTGCACTCAGCCATGCCATTGGAGTTGATGGACTCACTTTATCTTCCAAGCCTTCCGATGTTATCTTATTTAGATGCCCTTAAGCCATATTTATTGTAAAAAGTTCTCTTTTGAGACACTCGATCTACTAAGTGTGTGATTCCACTCTGTTATAAATCCTTCAAGTATTGTGTGTGTCAGCATTAGCGATCCAGGGATGACACTTAAGCACAGAGATTCGACTGTTTGAGGTTGGATCGCTACAAGATGGTATCAGAGCACACGCTGATTGTAGGACACGACCACTAAGAAAAGCCATAGGTCACTCTTCTCTACTGATTTCTGACTCCTCTCCATTTTTGACTCTAAAGGATGGCGGACTCAAGGAACAAGTTTGCACAACCGGATGAAGACACACCTTTTGGGAGACACTTGAAGGAAGTCACTAGGTACCCGAACATCGGAATACCAAGCTTCACCGAGACCTACACCGCCACTTTACTAGAAGAGGAGCGTGATACGTCTCCGTCGTATCTACTTTTCCAAACACTTTTGCTTTTGTTTTGGACTCTAACTTGCATGATTTGAATGGAACTAACCCGGACTGACGCTATTTTCAGCAGAATTGCCATGGTGTTATTTATGTGCAGAAACAAAAGTTCTCGGAATGACCTGAAACTCCACGGAACTTATTTTTGGAAAATATTAAAAATACTGGAAGAAGAATCCACGTCAGGGGGGGCTCCACCTGTCCACCAGGGTGGGGACGCGCCTGCCCCCCCTGGGCGCGCCCCCCTGCCTCGTGGGCCCCCTGACGCTCCACCGACCTCAACTCCAACTCCATATATTCGTGTTCGGGGAGAAAAAATCAGAGAGAAGGATTCATCGCGTTTTACGATAGAGAGCCGCCGCCAAGCCCTAAAACCTCTCGGGAGGGCTGATCTGGAGTCCGTTCGGGGCTCCGGAGAGGGGAATCCGTCGCCGTCGTCATCATCAACCATCCTCCATCACCAATTTCATGATGCTCACCGCCGTGCGTGAGTAATTCCATCATAGGCTTGCTGGACGGTAATGGGTTGGATGAGATTTATCATGTAATCGAGTTAGTTTTGTTAGGGTTTGATCCCTAGTATCCACTATGTTCTGAGATTGATGTTGCTATGACTTTGCTATGCTTAATGCTTGTCACTAGGGCCCGAGTGCCATGATTTCAGATCTGAACCTATTATGTTTTCATGAATATATGTGAGTTCTTGATCCTATCTTGCAAGTCTATAGTCACCTACTATGTGTTATGATCCGGCAAACCCGAAGTGACAATAATCGGGACCACTCCCGGTGATGACCGTAGTTTGAGGAGTTCATGTATTCACTATGTGTTAATGCTTTGGTTCAGTACTCTATTAAAAGGAGGCCTTAATATCCCTTAGTTTCCGCTAGGACCCCGATGCCACGGGAGGGTAGGACAAAAGATGTCATGCAAGTTCTTTTCCATAAGCATGTATGACTATATTCGGAATACATGCCTACATTAATCGATGAATTGGAGCTAGTTCTGTGTCACCCTATGTTATGACTGTTACATGATGAACCGCATCCGGCATAATTCTCCATCACCGATCCAATGCCTACGAGCTTTTCACATATTGTTCTTCGCTTATTTATTTTTCCGTTGCTACTGTTACAATCACTACAAAACCCAAAAATATTACTTTGCTACCGTTACCGTTACTTCCATATTACTTTGCTACTAAATACTTTGCTGCAGATACTAAGTTATCCAGGTGTGGTTGAATTGACAACTCAAGTGCTAATACTTGAGAATATTCTTTGGCTCCCCTTGTGTCGAATCAATAACTTTGGGTTGAATACTCTACCCTCAAAAAATTTTGCGATCCCCTATACTTGTGGGTTATCAAGACTATTTTCTGGCGCCGTTGCCGGGGAGCATAGCTCTATTCTTTGAGTCACTTGGGATTTATATCTGCTGGTCACTATGAAGAACTTGAAAGACGCGAAAACAAAAATTTATCCCTCAACTACGAGGGGAGGTAAGGAACTGCCATCTAGCTCTCCACTTGATTCACCTTCTGTATTGAGTAAGCTTGCGACACCTAAACCTGCTTCTGCTATTAATTCTGATATGTCGCATGTTATTGATGATGCCACATCTGCTATGCATGATACTTATGATGAAACCACTTCTATGCTTGATACTACTGTGCCACTTGGTGAATTTCTTGATGAACAACTTGCTAGGGCTAGAGAGAATGAAATTATTGAAACTGATAATATTGAAGATAGTGATGATGAAGACTCTCCCCCTAATAAATATGAATTGCCTGTTGTGCCTGAGGGTTATGTTCTGGATGAAGAATCTGCTAGAGCCATTCTTGCTTGCAATGATAGAAGTGATCTTAAGAAATTATTAGCTAAATGGAAGTAGCAATCTCTTAATGCTAGAATGAAACCTGACCCTGCTTTTGCTACTTCACCTATCTATGTTCCTGATAAGGATTATGAATTCTCTGTTGATCCTGATATAATTACTTTGGTTGAATCTGATCCTTTTTATGGCTATGAATCTGAAACTGTTGTGGCACATCTTACTAAATTAAATGATATAGCCACCCTGTTCACTAATGATGAGAGAACTCGCTACCTTTATATCCTTAAAATATTTCCGTTCTCATTAAAGGGTGATGCTAAGATATGGTTTAATTCTCTTGATCCTGGTTGTGTGCGTAGTCCCCAGGATATGATTTATTACTTCTCTGCTAAATATTTCCCTGCTCATAAGAAACAAGCTGCTTTAAGGGACATATATAATTTTGTGCAAATTGAAGAAGAGAGTCTCCCACAAGCTTGGGGGAGGCTTCTCCAATTACTTAATGCTTTGCCTGATCATCCTCTTAAGAAAAATGAAATACTTGATATCTTTTATAATGGACTAACCGATGCTTCCAGAGATTACCTGGGTAGTTGTGTTGGTTCTGTTTTCAGGGAAAGAACACCGGATGAAGCAGAAATTTTATTGAATAATATGTTAACAAATGAAAATAATTGGACACTTCCTGAGCCAATTCCTGAGCCTATTCCTAAACCAACTCCGAAGAAGAGGGGTGTTCTATTTCTCAGTCCTGAAGATATGCAAGAGGCAAAGAAATCTATGAAAGAAAAGGGTATTAAAGCTGAAGATGTTAAGAATTTACCTCCTATTGAAGAAATACATGGTCTTAATTTACCGCCTGTTGAAGAAACATATGATCTTAATCCATCACCTATTGAAGAAACTCATGGTCTTGATAACCCGACATAGGTAGTAAAGGTAAATTCTCTCTATAGATATGATAAAGCTGAAATCCCTCCTATTAAGTTTGCTAGCCAATGTTTGGATGATTTTGATAACTTTATGGTTAAGCAAGAAGACTTTAATGCTTATTTTGGTAGACAATTAAAACAAAATGCTTATATGATTGAACCTTGGGTGATTATATGTCTAGAGTTAAAGGTGAACTTAAACTCATTAGTAAACATGCTTCTATGGTTACCACTCAAGTAGAACAAGTACTTAAAGCTCAAAATGATTTGCTCAATGAATTGAATAGTAAGAATAATGATTATGCTGTTAGAGTGGCTACTAGAACTGGTAAAATGACTCAGGAACCTTTGTATCCTGAAGGCCACCCTAAGAGAATTGAGCAAGATTCTCAGAGAAATAATATTGATGCACCTAGTCCTTCTAAAAAGAAGCAAAAGAAAAATGATAGGACTTTGCATGCTTCTAGTGAACCTATTGCTGAAACACCTGAGAATCCAAATGATATTTCTATTTCTGATGCTGAAACACAATCTGGTAATGAACATGAAACTAGTGATGATGTTAATGATGATGTTCATGATGATGCTCAACCTAGTAATGACAATGATGTAGAAATTGAACCTGCTGTTGATCTTGATAACCCACAATCAAAGAATCAGCGTTATGATAAGAGAGACTTTGTTGCTAGGAAGCACGGTAAAGAAAGAGAACCATGGGTTCAGAAACCCATGCCTTTTCCTCCCAAACCATCCAAGAAAAAGGATGATGAGGATTTTGAGCGCTTTGCTGAAATGATTAGACCTATCTTCTTGCATATGCGTTTAACTGATATGCTGAAAATGAATCCTTATGCTAAGTACATGAAAGAAATTGTTACTAATGAAAGAAAGATACCGGAAGCTGAAGTTTCCACCATGCTTGCTAATTACACTTTTAAGGGTGGAATACCAAAGAAACTAGGAGATCCAGGAGTACCAACTATACCATGCTCTATTAAAAGAAATTATGTTAAAACTGCTCTATGTGATCTTGGAGTCGGTGTTAGTGTTATGCCTCTCTCTTTATATCGTAGACTTGACTTGAATAAGTTGACACCTACTGAAATATCTTTGCAAATGGCTGATAAATCAACTGCTATACATGTCGGTATTTGTGAGAACGTGCCTGTTGTGGTTGCAAACGTTACTATTTTAACGGACTTTGTTATTCTTGATATTCCCGAGGACGATAGTATGTCTATTATTCTTGGAAGACCTTTTTGAATACTGCAGGGGCTGTTATTGATTGCAACAAAGGCAATGTCACTTTTCATGTTAATGGTAATGAGCATACGGTACACTTTCCGAGGAAACAACCTCAAGTCCATAGTATCAATTCTATTGGAAAAATTCCATCGATTATTTTTGGAGGTTTTGAATTTCCTCTTCCTACTGTCAAGAAGAAATATGATATTCTTATTATTGGGGATGTGCATATCCCCGTTGAGGTAACATAGTGTTATTCGAAATTTCTCCGGTTTCATGCGATTCGGAATGAGTTTGTTAAGTAGACATGATCAACCTTGTTAGTGGATTCCTTTTGATGAGCATGAGATGGATGAAGTTAGAAAGCACAACCTTCTGTACCCTCCTTTTACTTTCTGTTATTTGGTTGAAATAAAGTAAAAATAGTATTTTTTTTGTCTGTTTTCTGATTTATCCGTGCAATATAAAAATACCCCGAAAATAAAAGTTCTCCAAATGCCCTGAAAATGGAATATGATTTTTTCTGGAATATTTGAGAATATCTGGCACTGAGAACACAGCAGGGGGAGCAAGCACCTGGCGACGAGGGTCCAGGGCGCGCCCCCTGCCTCGTGGGCCCATGGTGGCTCCCCTCCACTTATTCCTGCACCCACACACTTCTTCCTCCCAAAAAAATCACCATCCAGCTCAAGCACGAGTTCTAGCTCATTTTGCTACGATTTTCGATCTCCTTGCTCAAAGCACCTCTCACAAAACTGCTTGGGGAGATTGTTCCTTGGTATGTGACTCCTCCATTGGTCCAATTAGTTTTTGTTCTAGTGCTTTATTCATTGCAAATTTGTGCTGCCTAGGTGACCATGTTCTTGAGCTTGCATGTCAAATTTATATGGTTCCAAGTAGTTCTAATGCATGATATAGCCTCTAGGCACTTGTAGGAGTAGTTGCTATCAATTTTGTTGAGCTTGGTTCACTTTTATTTGAAGTTACTAAAAATTTCAGAAATTTTTCAGAGGAAGAAATATGCTTAGGAAAATATACCAAGGTGGTCCTTCAAGGAAGCAAGGACCCAGGCTCGCTATGCGCGATGCCGATGATGAGCCACCAAGGAACGCTCCAGTGCGGCCTTGTGAATGGCCTTCAGAAGGCTTTATGGATCAAGCGGGAATCAAGGAAGAATTTAATGTGTATTTGTGTAACGCTAATCTTGTGAGTTTTGAGGGAGAAAAGTGCCGCCAGTACCACTATCTCACTAGTTCCTTTGTGAGGAGGTTTGAATTTTCATCTTCACGCAATTCTCAAACTGTCCTGTTTGATCTCTATGAAAAATCTTACACTATGGACTTAGAGGATTTTACCACTGCTTGCAAACTTCCACAATGGGGTAGTACTAGTGAACCCCGCAAATCTGAATTTAGAGAATTTCTTGCTAGTATAACTATGGGGGAATCTAGAGATATAGCACAAGCAACCATAGGGAGCATTCATTTTCATGCTATACATTATTTTGCTCTCTTCATAGGTAGGTGCATAAATGGTAAGGATGAAGCATGTCACATGTGTGTCCCTGACCTCAGTATTCTTAGGAGTGCTGTGTTAGGAGATAAATCTTATAATTTGGGAGCCATTGTTGCACGTAGGTTGCATCACAATAGATTTAATGGAGATTTCTTTGGTGGAACTTATGCAACCCGCTTAGCTGATTTTCTTGGTGTAACCATACGTGATGATGATATGAATTGCCTCCTACTTATCTAGACTTTAATGCTATGGTTCATCATCAGGTTGTCGAGAGGAATGAACCACCTCTCCAGTACAGACTAATCTTTGACAGGCGTCACGCCGTCAATATTGTTCTTCCTGCCCCTACTCTCTTTGACTTTCAGGAAAAAGGGAGACATTACATAACCAGAGAGGAGGTGGAGGAGTATAAGAGGAGGGCTGAGATAGCTCGCCTCCAAGCTGCTGCACACGATGCAATGACCGCTGCATCTCAGTACGACCCCAACTACAACTATGGATATCCGCCAGGCCATCCGTGGCAATAAACCAACTTAGGCCAAAAGCCTAAGATTGGGGGAGTACGTATTCCCCACCGACATTACATTTATGTTCACACACTCATTGCTAGATGTCAGTGCTCATACTCTTTCTCTGTAATATACATGCTAGTTTATTTTCCTTTTTCTTGCTTTCTTCTTGTGTGTTTAATAAACCTTAAGAAAAACAAAAAAATAGTTGTAGCTTTTAGTTAGTTTACTTTTCTTGCTGTAGTAGTAATAATTAAAAAGAAAACCCAAAAATATTTCCCGTTCTTCTTTTTGCTTGTTGGGAGCTTTCCCGTGTAAATAGTTTTATTTCTTTTCTTTTCTTTGGGGGTCGATAGGAGAAGACCATGATTAAATTGTTGAAGTGGCTCTTATATGCATTATTGTTGATTTAACCAAGAGCCCATATTGCCTTGTCTTCTCCTGTTTATTGAATGCTCGCAGATTCCAGCTTAGTCCAATGCACGTGCACTCTTATTATTTTCACATCGTTCGGTCGTGCAAGTGAAAGGCAATTATGACGATATATGATGGACTGATTGAGATGAGAGAAGCTGGTATGAACTCGACCTCTCTTGTTTTTGTAAATATGATTAGTTCATCGTTCCTGATTCAGCCTATTATGGATGAACATGTTTGCAATGACAATTAGAGATCATAGTTTCTTATGCCATGCTTGATTAGCTATGAGTTATAATGGTTTACCTTGCGTGCCAACATGCTATTAAAATGGTTGTGATGTGGTATAGTGGGGTGGTATCCTCCTTTGAATGATTTAAGTGACTCGACTTGGCACATGTTCATGCATGTAGTTGAAACAAAATCAACATAGCCTTCACGATATTTATGTTCATGGTGGATTATATCCTACTCATGCTTGTACTCAATGTTTATTAATTTTAATGCATGTTCATGACTGTTGTCGCTCTCTAGTTGGTCGCTTCCCAGTCTTTTGCTAGCCTTCACTTGTACTAAGCGGGAATACTGCTTGTGCATCCAATCCCTTAAACCCCAAAGTTATGCCATATGAGTCCACTATACCTTTCTATATGCGGTATCTACCTGCCGTTCCAAGTAAATTTGTATGTGCCAAACTCTAAACCTTCAAATGAAATTCTGTTTTGTATGCTAGAATAGCTCATGTATCAACTAGGGTTGTCCGTATCTTCCATGTTAGGCGGGTTATTCTCAAGAGGAGTGGACTCCGCTCCTCACTCACGAGAAAATGGCTGGTCAGCGGGATGCCCAGTCCCATGCTTTATGCAAATCAAATCAAAATAATTGCAAACAAAACTCCCCCTGGGACTGTTGCTAGTTGGAGGCACTCGTTGTTTCGAGCAAGCCATGGATTGATGCTTGTTGGTGGAGGGGGAGTATAAACTTTACCATTCTGTGTGGGAACCGCCTATAATGTGTGTAGCATGGAAGATATCGCCATCTCTTGGTTGTTATGTTGACAATGAAAGTATGCCGCTCAAAATATTATTTATCTCTGCTTTAAAATCGAGCTCTGGCACCTCTACAAATCCCTGCTTCCCTCTGCGAAGGGCCTATCTATTTACTTTTATGTTGAGTCATCACCCTCTTATTAAAAGCGCCAGCTGGAGAGCACTGCTGTCATTTGCATTCATTATTATTAATTTATATTGGGCATGACTATGACTGGATCTCTTTTACCATGAATTACAATGTTTACTCAGTCCTTGATCTTTAAAGGTGCTCTGCATTTATGTTTTGCGGTCTTAGAAAGGGCTAGCGAGATACCATCCTGTTATATCATATTATGATTGTTTTGAAAAAGTGTTGTCATCCGAGATTTATTATTATTGCTCGCTAGTTGATTATGCCATTGATATGAGTAAGCATGAGACCTAAGAGTTATTGTGAATGTGGTTAGTCATAATCTTTGCTGAAAACTTGAATGCTGGCTTTACATATTTACAACAACAAGAGCAAACAGAGTTTGTAAAAGTTTTTCTTTATCACTTTCAGTTTATCAACTGAATTGCTTGAGGACAAGCAAAGGTTTAAGCTTGGGGGAGTTGATACGTCTCCGTCGTATCTACTTTTCCAAACACTTTTGCCCTTGTTTTGGACTCTAACTTGCATGATTTGAATGGAACTAACCCGGACTGACGCTGTTTTCAGCAGAATTGCCATGGTGTTATTTATGTGCAGAAACAAAAGTTATCGGAATGACCTGAAACTCCACGGAACTTATTTTTGGAAAATATTAAAAATACTGGAAGAAGAATCCACGCCAGGGGGGCCTCCACCTGTCCATGAGGGTGGGGGCGCGCTTGCCCCCTAGGCGCGCTCCCCTGCCTCGTGGGCCCCCTGACGCTCCACCGACCTCAACTCCAACTCCATATATTCGTGTTCGGGGAGAAAAAAATCAGAGAGAAGGATTCATCGCGTTTTACGATACGGAGCCGCCGCCAAGCCCTAAAACCTCTCGGGAGGGCTGATCTAGAGTCCGTTCGGGGCTCCGGAGAGGGGAATCTATCGCCGTCGTCATCATCAACCATCCTCCATCACCAATTTCATGATGCTCACCATTGTGCATGAGTAATTCCATCGTAGGCTTGCTGGACGGTGATGGGTTGGATGAGTTTTATCATGTAATCGAGTTAGTTTTGTTAGGGTTTGATCCCTAGTATCCACTATGTTCTGAGATTGATGCTGCTATGACTTTGCTGTGCTTAATGCTTGTCACTAGGGCCCGAGTGCCATGATTTCAGATCTGAACCTATTATGTTTTCATGAATATATGTGAGTTCTTGATCCTATCTTGCAAGTCTATAGTCACCTACTATGTGTTATGATCCGGCAACCCTGAAGTGACAATAATCGGGACCACTCCCAGTGATGACCGTAGTTTGAGGAGTTCATGTATTCACTATGTGTTAATGCTTTGGTCCGGTACTCTATTAAAAGGAGGCCTTAATATCCCTTAGTTTCCACTAGGACCCCGCTGCCACGGGAGGGTAGGACAAAAGATGTCATGCAAGTTCTTTTCCATAAGCACGTATGACTATATTCGGAATACATGCCTACATTACATTGATGAATTGGAGCTAGTTCTGTGTCATCCTATGTTATGACTGTTACATGATGAACCGCATCCGGCATAATTCTCCATCACCGATCCAATGCCTACGAGCTTTTCACATATTGTTCTTCGCTTATTTACTTTTTCGTTGCTACTGTTACAATCACTACAAAACCAAAAAATATTACTTTGCTACCGTTACCGTTACTTCCATATTACTTTGCTACTAAATACTTTGCTACAGATACTAAGTTATCCAGGTGTGGTTGAATTGACAGCTCAACTGCTAATACTTGAGAATATTCTTTGGCTCCCCTTGTGTCGAATCAATAACTTTGGGTTGAATACTCTACCCTCGAAAACTGTTGTGATCCCCTATACTTGTGGGTTATCAAAGCGTTGGATGATTTGAGTTCAAGTTCCAGGAAGGACATTCACACTAGTTACTGAGCCCATAGAGTTTTCCTTTGATGCACCAACCTGGAGTCTAGGTAAGAGCATGGCAGCCCACATCGCCATGGGATGCATCGGCAAAGTTTATCACAAGGATCTTAAGGACACCATCTACCAGATATGTGGGCGCCGAAATGAGCAATGGGAGATGATCAGCACCAGGAGGGACAGGTCCATTGCAGCTTTCATCCAGGAGTTAAACCAGTACATTCGTCGACAGGAGAACTAGATGTGCGCAAGCATGATAGATTTGAAGAAGGTGATGACCAGGAACACGGAGCTAGAAGAGGAACTCAAGTCTACACGCGACGGATACAAGGAGGAAATTGCAATACTAGTGGAGAAGAATGACGACCTGACAAGGAAGCTAGGAGTATTCATGGGAGACCCCGCGCCAGGAGGAGATGACGACCATCCCGAGGACTACATCATCATCGACGACACTGACTCCGACCCCGACAGTAGTGATGATGATTATGAAGATGAAGTTGGAGCGGATATCATGGAGTCTTCCACCGATCAAAATTTCTAGTAGACCACCCTATTATTAGTAGTATTTCCCCATGTAGATAGTAGTAGTCCGAGCATTTCCGTAACGATAGTTAGATCGATTGTATGCCCTTGCTTGAATTGATTTGGTGCGATATGAATGTGTTTGTCTCATGTGCATATGGGTAGTGCTTTCTCATTAGACCTCACTCTATTCTAATCTCTTCCCTCTAAACCCATCAGATGCCTCCGAGACGTGACCCCGGATTTGTCTTTCCACCGAAGCTCACTCAGTTGATCCAACAGCAGAATGCCCTGATGCAGTTACTAGTCCAGAACCAAGGCAACAACAACAACAACAACAACAACAACAACAACAACAACAACAACCCACCGCCACCACCTCCTGTTGACAACTTAGCCCGTTTTCTGAGGTTGCAGCCACCGGTGTTTTCCAGTAGCACCGAGCCAATAGTTGCTGATGACTGGCTACGCAGGATTGGAAGGGAGTTGACCATCGCAGGTTGCACAGATGCAGAGAAGGTGCGTTTTGCCGCACATCAATTGGATGGACCCGCAGCCGCATGGTGGCAGAATTACGCAGCCACTTTCCCTATAGCCAATGCCACTTGGGAGCAGTTTCAGCAAGCATTCCACACTGCTCACGTCTCAACTGGAGCTATGAGCATGAAGAAGCGTGAGTTTCGCAACTAACGCCAGGGAAACCATACTGTGGGGCAGTACGTGGATGAGTTCAGTAAGTTAGCTCGCTATGCACCAGATGATGTGGCCACAGATGCCGCGAAGCAGGAGAAGTTTATGGATGGGCTGAATGATGAGATGAGTATGCAGCTGATGGTAGCGACATTCGCCAACTACCAGGAGTTGGTAGATAAGGCTCTTATGATTGAAGGGAAGCGGTGATAATCCCCAAGTGCAGGGAATCATCGTAGCAATTTCCAAAGGTGGAAGTGATAAGTATGGAGTGTCGAAACCATAAGGAGCTAAAGGTAAGATCAATATTCTTTCAAACCCTATCTGCCACTGATACGACTCTACGTGCACCGAACGGCTGCTTCCAACTAGAAACGAGAAATAAAACTACGTTGTGGGTATGAAGAGGATAACTTTGCATGATATCGGAGAGCTAAAATATAAAAGTAGGTGCTGTTATCATAAAGTTAGAATATATTACTAAATATTATAAATAGCGAGTGTGGAATAATGGTGGATCGGTGTGCAGAATTGTCCTAGGCAATTATTAACAAGACCGGTAATCACTATTGCAGTTTCATATGAGGGAGAGGCATAAGCTAACATACTTTCTCTACTTGGATCATATGCACTTACGATTGGAACTCTAGCAAGCATCCGCAACTACTAAAGATCATTAAGGTAAAACCCAACCATAGCATTAAAGCATCAAGTCCTCTTTATTCCCATACGCAACAATCCCTCTTACTCGGGTTTGTGTTTCAGTCACTCACCAACCCACTATAAGCGAATCATGAACGTATTGCAACAGCCTACAACGGGAACCCCTCACGCTTGCGCGACACGGAGGGCACCATAGGACAGCATCAAAGTAAAACATACAACTCATACCAATCTAGATCATCAATCAACCCAAAGACAAAAGATATCTACTCAAAACATCATAGGATGGCAACACATCATTGGATCATAATATGTGGCATAAAGCACCATGTTCAAGTAGGGATTACAGCGGGGTGCGGGAGAGTGGACCGCGTAAAAGAGATGAGGATGGTGATGATGATGGTGATGTTGATGAAGACGATCACCGTGGCGATGATTCCCCTCCCGATGGCACTCCGGCGCCACCGGAAGAGAGGAGGAGAGGTTCTCCCCTTGTGCTTCCTCCTCCATGGCCTCCACCATCTGGTCCTTGGCCTTCGTGGTGATGATGGCCCCTCCGGGATACTCCTCCATGGCCACCGGTGATGATGGCCCCCTCCGGCAGGGTGCCAGAGAGGGCCTAGATTGACTTCTCGTGGCTACAGAGGCTTGAGGCGGCGGAACTTCCGATCTAGGTTTCTTTCTGGAAGTTTGGGTATATATAGAAGAGTTTTGCATTGATTTCACGTCAGGGGGGTCTCCGGGCTGTCCACGAGGCAGGGGGCGCGCCCTCCACCCTCATGGGCAGCCCGGGACTCTTCTGGCCTGCTTCTGGTACTTCGTGGGCTTCTTCTGGTCCAAAAATGATCTCCGTCAAGTGGCACGTCAATTGGACTCCGTTTAGTTTTCCTTTTCTGCGATACTCTAAAACAAGGAGAAAACAGAAACTGGCACTGGGCTCTAGGTTAATAGGTTAGTCCCAAAAATCATATAAAATATCATATAAATGCATATAAAACATCCTAGAAGGATAGTATAATAGCATGAATACTTCATAAATTATAGATACGTTGGAGACGTATCAGCATCCCCAAGCTTAATTCCTGCTCGTCCTCGAGTAGGTAAATGATAAAAGAAATAATTTATGAAGTGTGAATGCTAGCAAGTGCTTAAGTTTGATCAATGATAATTCCAATCACTTTTTCTAGCATCATTACATGTCATAACAGTAGCTCATCTCATAAAACTTCTCATGATAAAGTAAAAAGCTATCCACATGATAAAGTATAGATCGTAAACTTTCTTGAAAACTAACAAACAATATTCTCAGTCATCAAACAATTGCAATCCATCTTATTTTCAGGAAGAGTCTATGTCAGAGCTTTGATTTAGCAAACTCCACATACTCAACTATCATTTAGTCATTCATAATTGCTAACACTCACGCGATATTTATGGGTTCAAAGTTTTAATCAGACACAGAGAAAGATAGGGGCTTATAGATTCGCCTCCCAACCTTTTACCTCAAGGGTAATGTCAACAATAATAGTTCATGATGCCTTACATCCAACTGGATATATATATATCAGAATCTTTCCAACACAAGGTGCTTGCCAAAGGATAAAATGTAAAAAGGAAAGGTGAAAATCACCATGACTCTTGCATAAGGGTAAGAAATAAAAGTAAAAGATAGGCCCTTCGCGGAGGGAAGCAGAGCTTGCCATGCGCTTTCAGGGTTGGATGCACAAAATCTTAATGCGAAAGAACGTCACTTTATATTGCCACTTGTGATATGAACCTTTATTATGCAGTCCGTCACTTTTATTTCTTCCACATCACAAGATCGTAAAGCTTATTTCCTCCACACTAATCAATCACACATATTTAGAGGGCAATTTTTATTGCTTGCACCGATGACAACTTACTTGAAGGATCTTACTCAATCCATAGGTAGGTATGGTGGACTCTCATGGAAAAACTTGGTTTAAGGATACTTGGAAGCACAAGTAGTATCTCTACTTAGTGCAAATAATTTGGCTAGCATGAGGGGGAAAGGCAAGCTCAACGTGTTGGGCGATCCATGACAATATACTTTATTTCAGATATAAGAAAACATAACCCATTACGTTGTCTTCCTTGTCCAACATCAACCTTTTATCATGTCATATTTTAATGAGTGCTCACAATTACAAAAGATGTCCAAGATAGTATATTTATATGTGAAATCCCTCTTCCTTCAATATTCTTTCATGAATTGTTCAAGTGACCAATTCTACGTTTGCTAACTTTCAATAAGTTTACTACTTATACTTATTATATGTGAAGTCATTACTCCCCATGTTATAAGCATACGAAACATATATAAATTCAGATTTATGACATTCAATTTATTCAACCATTTACTCATAGGATATACATGAAGCACATGAGCAAATGACAAACTACACCAAAAGATATGAGTGAAGAACACTGAGTAGTCAAATAATTAACTAGCCATGGGAGGATTCTTTTTCATTCAATATTTCAGATCCAATGATTTTATTCAAACAGCAAGTAAAATTGAAAATACGCTCCAAGCAAAACACATATCATGTGACAAATAAAAATATAGCTCCGAGTAAGGTATACCGATAGTTTTGAAGACGAAAGAGGGGATGCCTTCCGAGGCATCCCCAAGCTTAGGTACTTGAGTATTCCTTGAATATTTCCTTGGGGTGCCTTGGGCATCCCCAAGCTTAGGGTCTTTCCACTCCTTATTCTCCTCATATCGATATCTCACCCAAAACTTGAAAACTTCAATCACACAAAACTTAACCAAACTTCGTGAGATAGGTTAGTATGATAAAGAGCAAACCATTCACTTTGGTACTGTCAAATACAAGGTTCATAATTTTTCTCACACAATGCCTACTGTACCATATCATTTCTACAATTTATATTGAGAAATATAAATCATAGAAATTAGAAAACAAGCAAACTATGCAATGAAAACAGAATCTGTCAGAAACAGAACAGTCTGTAATGATCTGAACATAAACCATACTTATGCTACTCCAAAAATTATGAAATAAATTGGTGGACGTGAGGAATTTGTCTATTAATCTTCTTCAAAAAGAATCAACTAAAAATCACTCTTCTGTAAAAAATGACAGCTAATCTCGTGAGCGCAAAGTTTCTGTTTTTTACAGCAAGATCACATTGACTTTCTCCCAAGTCTTCCCAAAGGTCTTACTTGGCACTTTATTGAAACAAAAGCTATAAAACATGATTACTACAGTATCTTAATCATGTAAACACACAAAAACAGTAAGGGTAAATATTGGGTTGTCTCCCAACAAGCGCTTTTCTTTAATGCCTTTTAGCTAGGCATGATGATTTCAATGATGCTCACATAAAATATAGGAATTGAAGCACAAAGAGAGCATCTTGAAGAATATGACTAGCACATTTAAATCTAACCCACTTCCTATGCCTAGGGATTTTGTGAGCGCACAACTTATAGGAACAAGAATCAACTAGCATAGGAAGGTAGAACAAGTATAACTTCAAGACTTTAAGCACATAGAGAGGAAACTTGATATTATTGCAACTCCTACAAGCATGTATTCCTCCCTCATAATAATTTTCAGTAGCATCATGGATAGAAACTTTGTTCTCATACTCAATTGGAACCTCTTCCGAAATAGTGGAATCATTACTAGCTAAAGTTGACACTCTTCCAAATCCACTTTCATACATATCACACTAAGATTCAACACCCTCCAAAATAGTGGGATCACTAATTCCTAAAGTTGACACTCTTGCAAACCCACTTTAAATGATGGTATTATTCATACTCCAAAATATATAAGTGAAGTTCATGGAGAATTCTACAATTAATATAGACTAACCAATATCCAAGCTCAAAATGTATAAGTGAAGCACACGAAGCATTCTATAAAACCATACTCAAAAGATTTAAGTGAAGCACAAAGAGCAATTCTATAAGATCATTCTTAAAAGATATAAGTGAAGCACATGAAGTATTCTATAAATTTATGAAGGTACATCTCATACTATCATGGTTCTTAAAGAAAAAGAAAAACACAAAGGACACAAATCCTGTGAACAAAACAAAAACCGAGGTATACCGATAATTGTTGAAGAAGAAAGAGGGGATGCCAACCGGGGCATCCCCAAGATTAGATGCTTGAGTATCCTTTGAAATATTTACTTGGGGTGCCTTGGGCCTCCCCAAGCTTTAACTCTTGCCTCTCTTTATTCTTCTCACATCGGTAACTCCTCGTTCTTCGAACACTTCATCCACAAAAACTTAACAAAAACTTTGTGAGATCCGTTAGTATAACAAAGCAAATCACTACTATAGGTACTGTTGGAAACCAATTAATATTTTTTTTTTGCATTGTAGCTACTGTAATATAAATTTTCCATGGCTTAATCCACTAATATAAATCAATAGTTTCATCAAAACAAGCAATCAATGCATCAAAAACAGAATCTGTCTTAAACAGGACAGTCTGTAGTAATCTGGAAGTTTAGTAAACTTCTGTAACTCCTAAAATTATGAACTAAATTTTACAATTTGAAACATTTGTACAGAAGTAATGTGCAAAAAGTTTCAGACCCATTTGACTTTCCAGTAAAAAAATTAAATTCACGCATTACAGCCAAAGTTTCTGTTTTTGTTCTGCACATAGTAAACAAGCAATCTAATCATCCTAAAACCAAAGCTTGCCACATTATTTTTATAATACAATGAATATATACAAGGGGATAATTATTTACAGAGAAACTTCCATGAAAAATTCTACATTGTTTCCGTGAGCATGAACACAAGTGCTCAAGGTCGACCCTCACTTCTTCAATGCATAACTTTCCAATCGCTTCTCTTTTTGAAAAACTTTTTAGGTAAGTATTTTTTTTTGTATTTTCATTCTTTTAAAAAAATTGTATGTTTCACCCACAACTAAACAGAAACAAAAAGGAAAAGCAAAATCTACTTAGTGAAGAAAGCAAACAAGCACACACAAGAATATCAACCCCACGCTATTGCTCCCCGGCAACGGCGCCAGAAAAGAGCTTGATAATCCCCAAGTGCAGGGAATCATCGTAGAAATTTCCAAAGGTGGAAGTGATAAGTATGGAGTATCTAAACCACAAGGAGCTAAAGGTAAGATCAATATTCTTTCAAGCCCTGTCTGCCACTAATACGACTCTACGTGCACCGAACGTCTGCTTCCAACTAGAAACGAGAAATAAAACTACGTTGTGGGTATGAAGAGGATAACTTTGCATGATATCGGAGAGCTAAAATCTAAAAGTAGGTGCTGTTATCATAAAGTTAGAATATATTACTAAATATTATAAATAGCGAGTGTGGAATAATGGTGGATCGGTGTGCAGAATTGTCCTAGGAAATTATTAACAAGACCGGTAATCACTATTGCAGTTTCATATGAGGGAGAGGCATAAGCTAACATACTTTCTCTACTTGGATCATATGCACTTATGATTGGAACTCTAGCAAGCATCCGCAACTACTAAAGATCATTAAGGTAAAACCCAACCATAGCATTAAAGCATCAAGTCCTCTTTATTCCCATACGCAACAATCCCTCTTACTCGGGTTTGTGTTTCGGTCACTCACCAACCCACTATAAGCGAATCATGAACGTATTGCAACAGCCTACAGCGGGAACCCCTCAAGCTTGCGCGACACGGAGGGCACCATAGGACAGCATCAAAGTAAAACATACAACTCATACCAATCTAGATCATCAATCAACCCAAAGACAAAAGATATCTACTCAAAACATCATAGGATGGCAACACATCATTGGATCATAATATGTGGCATAAAGCACCATGTTCAAGTAGGGATTATAGCGGGGTGCGGGAGAGTGGACCGCGTAAAAGAGATGACGATGGTGATGTTGATGAAGACGATCACTGTGGCGATGATTCCCCTCCCGATGGCACTCCGGCGCCACCGGAAGAGAGGAGGAGAGGTTCTCCCCCTTGTGCTTCCTCCTCCATGGCCTCCACCCTCTGGTCCTTGGCCTTCGTGGTGATGATGGCCCCTCCGGGATACTCCTCCATGGCCACCGGTGATGATGGCCCCCTCCGGCAGGGTGCCGGAGAGGGCCTAGATTGACTTTTCGTGGCTATACAGGCTTGCGGTGGCGGAACTTCCGATCTAGGTTTCTTTCTGGAAGTTTGGGTATATATAGAAGAGTTTTGCGTTGATTTCACGTCAAGGGGGTCTCCGGGCTGTCCACGAGGCAGGGGGGCGCGCCCTAGGGGGGTGGGCGCGCCCCCCACCCTCGTGGGCAGCCCGGGACTCTTCTGGCCTGCTTCTGGTACTCCATGGGCTTCTTCTGGTCCAAAAATGATCTCCGTCAAGTGGCACGTCAATTGGACTCCGTTTAGTTTTCCTTTTCTGCGATACTCTAAAACAAGGAGAAAACAGAAACTGGCACTGGGCTCTAGGTTAATAGGTTAGTCCCAAAAATCATATAAAATATCATATAAATGCATATAAAACATCCTAGAAGGATAGTATAATAGCATGAATACTTCATAAATTATAGATACGTTGGAGACGTATCAAGCAGCAGCAGATTGAGAGCCACAAAAGGAAGTATGGACAAGGGAAGTACCATTCAGGAGCTCAGCAGAAGCCACGTTTTACCCCGAACTCGGGAGGTTATACCCATAACCATGGAGGCCACACCCACAATGGAGGAAGTTCACATAACCACAGTGGCCCCAAGAATGGAAATGGGAATGGAGCAGGTAGCAATCAGACCGCTCTAACCCAGCCAAACCCGCCAAGAAGGATCAAAGTCACATTACTTGTTTCAAGTGCGGGAAGACTGGACACTATGCCAATGAGTGTCCTAAAGCAAAGAATGGTAATGGCAATGGAAGCTCTGGGAAGAAGCCCAACCCTTTCAACAGGGGACAAGTGAACCACGTGAACGTAGAGGAGGTTGAAGAGCAGCCAGATGCAGTTATCGGTAAGTTTTTGGTTAAGTCATTTACCGCTCTCGTTCTTTTTGATACTGGTGCATCACATTCATACATATCAAGAGGATTTGTGGACAAGTTTAAGTTACCCACCTTAGCCCTTAGGTCACCCATGCTAGTAAGCTCACCAGGAGCAGAATATATGGCCAGCCGATGGTGCGATCGGATACCCTTAACCATTGGTAGCCATGTTTTCCCCTCAGACCTAATAATTTTGGAGTCACAAGGATTGGATATAATACTAGGCATGGATTGGCTATCAGAGTATGGAGGGAACATTGACTGTGCTAGTAGGTCAATTCTGCTCACCACCCCGGAGGGAAAAAGGATTAAGTATGTATGCAGGCACACGCCAAAGAGAACCCAAGTAAATTCCCTCTCAGGAGTTGTTCACGAGGAAGTGCATGTAGTGAAGGATTATCCGGATGTATTTCCAGAGGAGCTACCAGGCATGCCGCCAGATCGAGACATTGAGTTTTTGATAGAGCTGTTGCCAGGCACCGGACCGATATCAAAAAGACCATACCGGGTGCCCGCAAATGATCTAGAGGAGATTAAGAAGCAGATTAAGGAGTTATTGGAAAAAGGTTACATTCGGCGAAGTTCGTCACCGTGGGGAGCCCCATTGCTATTGGTTGAAAAGAAGGATGGATCTTTGAGAATGGTTGTTGATTATCGGGCATTGAATGAAGTGACGATCAAGAACAAGTACCCACTGTCGATGATCAATGATTTGTTTGATCAGTTGCAAGGAGCTAAAGTATTTTCCAAGATCGATCTGCGATTAGGATACCACCAGTTGAAGATCCGAGAACAGGATATACCTAAGACAGCCTTCACCACTAGGTACGGGCTATATGAGTACACGGTTATGTCATTTGGATTGACTAACGCCCTACCTATTTCATGAGTATGATGAATAAGGTGTTCATGGAGTTCTTGGATAAGTTTGTCGTGGTGTTCATTGATGATATTTTGGTGTGCTCGAAGAATGAAGAGGAGCACAAGGAGCATTTGCGTTTAGTTCTCGAGAAGCTCAGGGAACATCAGTTGTATGCCAAGTTCAGCAAATGTGAGTTTTGGTTGAAGGAAGTTGGATTTCTTGGACATGTTATATCAGGAGAAGGTATAGCAGTGGATCCCACCAAGGTTCAGTCAGTCACTGAGTGGTTGCCACCCACCTCAGTTGGAGAGATCCGCAGTTTTCTTGGACTCGCGGGATATTATCGGAGATTCATTGAGGATTTTTCTAAGATTGCGAAGCCCATGACGAAGTTGTTGAAGACGGACACCAAGTTCAACTGGACATATGAATGTGAAGCAAGTTTTTAGGAGTTGAAGAAATGTTTGGTTACAACCCCAGTGCTGATTCTACCGGATATACGCAAGGATTTCCAAGTGTATTGCGACGCTTCCCGCTTAGGACTTGGAGGTGTACTTATGCAGGACGGAAGAGTTGTTTCATATGCCTCACGTCAGCTTCGACCGCATGAGTTGAATTATGCCACGCATGATTTGGAGTTAGCAGCGGTAGTGCATGCACTCAAGACCTGGAGACATTTTCTTATTGGAAACCATTGTGATGTGTACACGGATCACAAGAGTTTGAAGTACATTTTCACACAGAAGGAGCTGAATCTCAGGCAAAGGAGATGGTTGGAGCTTATAAAGGATTATGATATGAAGTTGCATTATCACCCAGGAAAGGCCAATGTCGTAGCAGACGCTTTGAGCCGGAAGAGTTATGTCAATACCCTCGTAAGCAGAGGATTACCAAAGGAGTTAGCCGAAGATCTCAGGGAGCTTCGTTTGGAGATAGTCCCTAGAGGTTTCGTCGTAGCAATGGAGGTTCAGTCGACATTATTGGGAAAGATTCGAGAAGCTCAGAAGGGTGACAAGGAAATTGCTGAGATAAAGGAGAAGATGAGTAAAGGAAAAGCCAAGGGATTTCGTGAAGATGAGCACGACACCTTGTGGTTTGAGGACCGTGTTTATGTGCCCAATAATGCGGAGATCCGGAAGTTAATACTTCAGGAAGCTCATGACTCGCCATACTCGATACACCCCGGAAACACCAAGATGTATTTGGATTTGAAGGAGCATTTCTGGTGGACTGGAGTGAAGAAGGATATTGCCGAGTATGTAGCCGTATGTGATGTATGTCAGAGAGTGAAGGCAGAACATCAGAAGCCAGCAGGATTACTGCAACCTATGCCGATACCCGAATGGAAGTGGGATAAGCTTGGCATGGATTTCATCACCGGATTGCCCAGGACCCAATCGGGATATGATTCTATCTGGGTAGTAGTGGATCGGTTGACCAAAGTGGCTCATTTTATCCCAGTGAAGACCACCTATACAAGTGCAAAGTTGGCCAAGATATATATGACCAGGATCGTATGTCTGCATGGAGTTATGAGGACCATCGAATCTGATAGAGGGACTCGGTTTACTTTGAAGTTTTGGCACCAGCTGCACCAAACTTTGGGTACCAGGCTAGAGTTTAGTACAGCCTTTCATCCGCAATCAGATGGACAGACCGAGAGAGTCAATCAGATTCTGGAGGACATGTTGAGAGCTTTGTGCTAGATTATGGATCTATTTGGGATGATAATTTGCCTTACGCGGAGTTCTCATACAACAACAGTTATCAAGCCAGTTTGAAGATGGCCCCTTTCGAAGCTTTGTATGGAAGGAGGTGCAGGACACCGTTGATGTGGGATGAAGTTGGAGACCGTCAGTTGTTTGGACCAGATTTGATCAAAGAGTCCGAAGAGAAGGTTAAGTTGATTCGAGATAGACTGAAGGTAGCTCAGTCCAGATAGAAGAGTTATGCAGACTCAAAGCGCAAGGAGGTAGTCTATGAAATCAGAGACAGAGCATATCTTCGAGTGTCACCTCTGCGAGGAGTTAAAATGCTTTGGAGTTAAGGGAAAGTTAGCCCCGAGATTTTTAGGACCAAACCGAGTTTTGGAACATATGGGAGAAGTGGCCTACAAGTTGGAGTTACCCGAAGGACTGTCAGGAGTTCATGATGTGTTTCACGTTTCTCAGTTGAAGAAGTGCCATGCTGAGATGGCCGATATTCCTCTGAGAGATACAGTGCCCCTGGAAGCAATACAGTTGGATAGTGATCTGACCTACGAGGAGAAACCAGTCAAGATTCTCGAGTTTGCCAGCCGAGTGACACGCAGCAAGGTTATCAAGTTTTGCAAAGTTTAGTGGAGCCACCATACCGAGGATGAAGCCACCTGGGAACGAGAGGAAGACCTATGGAAAGACCACCCACACCTATTTTCTAGCCAACCCGAATCTCGAGGACGAGATTCATCTTAAGGGGGGTAGGTTTGTAACATCCCAAATTTTCAATTTGAAATGTTATACATAGGTCATCATATGCATATCATATTTTATCTGCATTTTGTTTGTGATCCTAGAAATTCTAAGCAACTCAAGAACCCACGGAGAGAGTTGGGGATTTCATTTATTTTCATATTTGAATTTTCTCAAATTTGAAAAGAGGATCACTCTGGTTTTAATTATTTTTCTCTCCGAAAATATTTCCAATACAAAAATAAACGAGAGGAGATAATATGACTTCTCCAAAATAAAAGAAATATTGGAGGAAAAATATTAAAATCAAATAATTATTTTATTTGGATTTTTATTGCTATTTTATTTGTATTAGGAAAAAATATGCATTTTTCAAAATTGCATTTTTAGGCCAAGAAAATATTCACTATGTTCTAAATATTTTATTTAGACGGTGAAAATTGTTTTTGGCATTTTTAGAATTTTTTATATTTTATTTAGGATTTTCCCTTTTCGGCGGAACTTGTTTTTTTTAAGAGACCCAGGCCGGCCCCGCCAAAGGCCGAGCCAGTGCAGTCGCCGCCTCCCCGTGCCTCGCGCGCACGTCCGAGTGGGCCGCAGCCCAGCTCGCGCCCCGGTCGCCCCCGACCGTGAGCCGGAGTCCCGCCGCCGCACGGCATCGCCGGCAAGCCGTAGCTGCCCCGGACTCCCTTGCCCCTCCCGCAAGCAGCCCCCCTGGCCCCTTAAATACCGGAGCCAGAGCCCACTCTCCACCTCGTCCCGCGCCTCGCCCCGCCGCCTGCAGCGGCCGCCGCAAGCCGCCACCGCCGCTGCTTCGCCGCCGCCGCTGCACCGCCGCCGCCGCGCCGCACCACCACCCCGCGCCTGCGCCGCCGTCGCCCCACTCCGCTGCAGCCCCGCCGCCGTTGACCGAAGCCGCCGCCGGTTTTTTCGGTTTAGGTAAAAACCGTTCAGTTTTAAAAAAAAACTAGATCGGTTTATTTATTTATTAGATCGGTTCGGTTTTCTCGGTTTAGCTTATTCCGTGAACGTTCGTTCGTTAGCTCGTTTTAGCGAACGTTTCTGTTCGTTCGTCTCTGTTAGAGGACGTTCGTCCGATAGATTTTTCTTTTTCCGTTTATCTTCGGCCAGGACCTATCCGCGATTATTTTTATCGCAGATTAGCCCCTGATCTTCAAACCCTCGCAACTTTTTAACCGTTCGTCCAAATCTAGTGAAACCAACGCCAAAATCTTCATCTCGAACCCCTCTTTCTGGTTAATCAACTTGAACATGGTTTTGACAATTTAAAATTTGGTTTCAAGCAGATTTGAATTCGAAGTTCTTTTGACCGTAGTTTCAGTTCCGTAGCTCCGATTCGATCGATTCTTTTTGCAAATCGAATCTCTTCAGTTGAACTTTCAGATTGGATCTGCTTATTTGGGTTTTACTCTTGCATCTGTGCTGGAGTGCTTATGTATGCTATTGTTTGTTTGTGATAGAATTCCTGGAGTGCGAAGCGTGCTACTACGAGTCTCTAGGGTTTGCAGATCGTCAGCAAGGCAAGTAACACATTGATATTACCCCTTTATTATCTAGTTTTTATGCATTAGTTACAATCCTCAAACACTGCATGATTAGGATGTGATTTAACATGTGGGTATTGGGAAGTAGATGATGAGGTAGAACCTATTGTCCTTTATTATCAAACCATGGGAGTTACTTCTACGCTATACTTATATTGCCATGCTATGCTCGTAGACGTGGATTGGGTTTGAGTGTATCCATGACAGATGTGAGATTGTTAATTAATGGTTAACTTAAGGTGGCTACTTGAATACACATCTGGGTGGATTGGTTGCGGGCACCTGGGGATATACCAGTGATGTCCTTTTGGTTCGCCACCCAGGCTCAAAGGGATCATAAGATTATTCATGCAAGAAACTTCCGTGTGTAGCCACAAGCTATTATGGGCTCTAGCATAGTTGAGTACGTTGCATGACCTCTTTCAGTGGTAGACTAGCAGATGTAGGGGATGTAGGTTGGTACTGTCTACCCAGAGTAAAGAGTTAATGTTTCTGAAAGACTGTGTCTCGGTCATCCGTTTCTCAAACACCATGTAGTGCGAGAAATCCAACAGAGGAGATCGAGTCTTGTGGGGAATAGTGCGCAAACCTCTGCAGAGTGTACAAACTAATCATGGTTAGCCGTGTCCCCAGTTATGGACATCTTGAGTATCTGGTTCTTGGATTATCATGTTGATCTCATCACTCTAAATTAACTTTGTTGGGTTGTTAATTACTTTTAATTGGGATTGAGATGGGGGTACCATTCTCAATGTTTATCAACTATCATGATAGTTAAATAAAATATATTCCTTTGATGTAGGAATAAATTGGCTTTTTCGCAAAACCTTCTAACCGTAGAGCCTCCACCAGCCATATATACATGTAGTGATAGTATTTACTTGTTCAGTGCTCTATTGTGTTATCTGATACGTCTCCAACGTATCTATAATTTTTTATTGTTCCATGCTATATTATATTCTGTTTTGGATGTTTAATGGGCTTTATTATACACTTTTATATTATTTTTGGGACTAACCTATTAACCGGGGGCCCAGCCCAAATTGCTGTTTTTTGCCTATTTTAGTGTTTCGCAGAAAAAGAATATCAAATGGAGTCCAAACGGAATGAAACCTTCGGGAACGTGATTTTCGGAACAAACGTGATCCAGAGGACTTGAGTCCACGTCAAGCAATCAACGAGGAGAGCACGAGGCAGGGGGCGCGCTCTCCACCCTCGTGGGGCCCACGTTGCTCCACAGACGTACTTCTTCCTCCTATATATACTTACGTACCCCCAAACCATCACAAGCATCCACGAAAACCTAATTCCACCGCCGCAACCTTCTGTATCCGTGAGATCCCATCTTGGGGCCTTTTCCGCCGTCCTGCCGGAGGGGGCATTGATCACGGAGGGCTTCTACATCAACACCATAGCCTCTCCGATGATGTGTGAGTAGTTTACCTCAGACCTTCGGGTCCATAGTTATTAGCTAGGTGGCTTCTTCTCACTCTTTGGATCTCAATACAAAGTTCTCCACGATTCTCGTGGAGATCTATTCGATGTAATCTTCTTTTGCGGTGTCGAGACCAATGAATTGTGGGTTTATGATCAAGTTTATCTATGAACAATATTTGAATCTTCTCTGAATTCTTTTATGTACGATTGGTTATCTTTGCAAGTCTCTTCAAATTATCAGTTTGGTTTGGCCTACTAGATTGATCTTTCTTGCAATGGGAGAAGTGCTTAGCTTTGGGTTCAATCTTGCGGTGTCCTTTCCCAGTGACAGCAGGGGCAGCAAGGCACGTATTGTGTTGTTGCCATCGAGGATAACAAGATGGGGTTTATATCATATTGCATGAGTTTATCCCTCTACATCATGTCATCTTGCTTAAAGCGTTACTCCGTTCTTATGAACTTAATACTCTAGATGCATGCTGGATAGCAGTCAATGTGTGGAGTAATAGTAGTAGATGCAGGCAGGAGTCGGTCTACTTGTCGCAGACGTGATGCCTATATACATGATCATACCTAGATATTCTCATAACTATGCTCAATTCTATCAATTGCTCGACAGTAATTTGTTCACCCACCATAATACTTATGCTATCTTAAGAGAAGCCACTAGTGAAACCTATGGCCCCCGGATCTATTTTCCATCATATTAATCTCCCGTCAACAAGCTATTTCTGGCGCCGTTTATTTTGCTTTCTTTACTTTTAGTCTTTATCATAAAAATACCAAAAATATTATCTTATCATATCTATCAGATCTCACTCTCGTAAGTGACCGTGAAGGGATTGACAACCCCTTTATTGCATTGGTTGCGAGGTTATTATTTGTTTGTGTAGGTGCGAGGGACTTGAGCATGGTCTCCTACTGGATTGATACCTTGGTTCTCAAAAACTAAGGGAAATACTTATGCTACTTTACTGCATCACCCTTTCCTCTTCAAGGGAAAACCAACGCAGTGCTCAAGAGGTAGCAAGAAGGATTTCTGGCACCGTTGCCGGGGAGATTTGCGCCATGTCAAGTCAAGATTTGACTCCCGACAACGAGCCATTTCTGGCGCCGTTGCCGGGGAGTCTACGCAAAAGTCAACATACCAAGTACCCATCACAAACCCTTATCCCTCGCATTACATTATTTGCCATTTGCCTCTCGTTTTCCTCTCCCCACTTCACCCTTGTCGTTTTATTAGCCCTCTCTTTTCCGTTCGCCTCTTTTTCGCTCGCTTCTCGTTTGCTCGTGTGTTGGATTGCTTGCTTGTCACGATGAGTCTACCTAGATTTGGTGATCTTCACCTTAAAAGGTTAGAGGAGATCGAAAGCAACGTCAGGAGTTTTATGACTTTACAATTTGAGCATAATGTTTCTTTAGGAACGAGCTTAAGGAACAAAAAAGCTTTATGGGATATATGAATAAAGAGCTCGATGATATGTCAAAAGAATTTTATGGTTTGAAATCTCATATTGCTCATCTTGAAAAATCAATAGCTGAAGTTTCGAATAAGCAGGCCACCTTAGTTAATAAGATGGCCGCTAAGCCGGAAAATTTCTATGAGAATAAAGATGAAGATCTAAAAGTTATTGATGTGTCTCCTATTAAATCTTTGTTTTGCAATATGAATCTTGATAATGATGGGACTGAATATGAGCCACCTTTACCTAGAAGGCGTTCCAAAATTCGGAGTTTTTAGATCTTGATGCTAAAATTGTTAAAAGTGGGATTGCAGAGGTCAAAACTTTAGATAGTAATGAACCCACTATTTTGGATTTCAAGGAATTTAATTATGATAATTGCTCTTTGATAGATTGTATTTCCTTGTTGCAATCCGTGCTAAATTCTCCGCATGCTTATAGTCAAAATAAAGCTTTTACCAAACATATCGTTGATGCTTTAATGCAATCTTATGAAGAAAAACTTGAGTTGGAAGTTTATATCCCTAGAAAACTTTATGATGAATGGGAACCTACTATTAAAATTAAAATTAAAGATCATGAATGCTATGCTTTGTGTGATTTGGGTGCTAGTGTTTCCACGATTCCAAAAACTTTGTGTGATTTGTTAGGTTTCCGCGAATTTGATGATTGTTCCTTGAACTTGCACCTTGCGGATTCCACTACTAAAAAACCTATGGGAAGAATTAATGATGTTCTTATTGTTGCAAATAGGAATTATGTGCCCGTAGATTTTATTGTTCTTGATATAGATTGCAATCCTTCATGTCCTATTATTCTTGGTAGACCTTTCCTTAGAACGATTGGTGCAATCATTGATATGAAGGAAGGGAATATTAGATTCCAATTTCCGTTAAGGAAAGGCATGGAACACTTCTCTAGAAAGAAAATAAAATTACCTTATGAATCTATTATGAGAGCCACTTATGGATTGCCTACCAAAGACGGCAATACCTAGATCTATCCTTGCTTTTATGCCTAGCTAGGGGCGTTAAACGATAGCGCTTGTTGGGAGGCAACCCAATTTTATTTTTGGTTTTTTGCTTTTTGCTTCTGTTTAGTAATAAATCTTTGATATAGCCTCTGGTTAGATTTGTTTTTATGTTTTAATTAGTGTTTGTGCCAAGTTAAACCTATAGGATCTTCTTGGATGATAGTTATTTGATCTTGCTGAAAATTCCAGAAACTTTCTGTCCACGAAAACAATTGTTAAAAATTACCAGAACGTGATATAATATTGATTCCAATTGCAGCAGATCAATAAACAAAATATTTAGGTCGTCCTATTTTGGTTGAATTTTTAGAGTTCCAGAAGTTTGCGTTAGTTATAGATTACTACAGACTGTTCTGTTTTTGACAGATTCTTTTTTTCGTGTGTTGTTTGCTTATTTTGATGAATCTATGGCTAGTAAAATAGTTTATAAACCATAGAGAAGTTGGAATACAGTAGGTTTGACACCAATATAAATAAAAAATGAGTTCAATACAGTACCTTGAAGTGGTGTTTTGTTTTCTTTCGCTAACGGAGCTCACGAGATTTTCTGTTAAGTTTTGTGTTGTGAAGTTTTCAAGTTTTGGGTAAAGATTTGATGGAGTATGGAACAAGGCGTGGCAAGAGCCTAAGCTTGGGGATGCCCATGGCACCCCAAGATAATCTAAGGACACCAAAAAGCCAAAGCTTGGGGATGCCCCGGAAAGCATCCCCTCTTTCGTCCTCATCCATCGGTAAATTTACTTGGAGCTATATTTTTATTCACCACATGATATGTGTTTTGCTTGGAGCGTCTTGTATGATTTGAGTCTTTATTTTTTAGTTTTCCACAATCATCCTTGCTGTACACACCTTTTGAGAGAGACACACTTGATTCGGAATTTGTTAGAATACTCTATGTGCTTCACTTATATCTTTTTGAGCTATATAGTTTTTTCTCTAGTGCTTCACTTATATCTTTTAGAGCACGGTGGTGGTTATATTTTATAGAAACTATTGTTCTCTCATGATTCACTTATATTATTTTGAGAGTCCCACAAAACAGCGTGGTAATTTGCTTTAATTATGATAGGCATTCAAGATTAGTAAAAAAATTATTATGAGTGTGTTGAATACTATGAGAAGTTTGATGCTTGATAATTGTTTTGAGATATGAAGATGGTAATATTAGAGTTATGCTAGTCTAGTAGTTGTGAATTTGAGAAATACTTGTGTTAAAGCTTGTGATTCCCGTAGCATGCACGTATGGTGAACCGTTATGTGATGAAGTCGGAGCATGATTTATTTATTGACTGTCTTCCTTATGAGTGGCGGTCAGGGACGAGCGATGGTCTTTTCCTACCAATCTATCCCCCTAGGAGCATGCGCGTAATACTTTGTTTCGATAACTAATAGATTTTTGCAACAAGTATATGAGTTCTTTATGACTAATGTTGAGTCCATGGATTATACACACTCTCATCCTTCCACCATTGCTAGCCTCTCTAATACCGCGCACTTTTCGCCGGTATCATACACCCACCGTATACCTTCCTCAAAACAGCCACCATACCTACCTATCATGGCATTTCCATAGCCTTTCCGAGATATATTGCCATGCAACTTACCACCGTTCCGTTTGCTATGACATGCTTCGTCATTGTCATATTGCTTTGCATGATCATGTAGTTGACATCGTATTTGTGGCAAAGCCACCGTTCATAATTCTTTCATACATGTCACTCTTGATTCATTGCATATCCCGGTACTCCGCCGGAGGCATTCACATAGAGTCATATTATTGTTCTAAGTATCGAGTTGTAATTCTTGAGTTGTAAGTAAATAAAAGTGTGATGATCATCATTATTAGAGCATTGTCCCAGTGAGGAAAGGATGATGGAGACTATGATTCCCCCACAACTCGGGATGAGACTCCAGACTAAAAAAAGGCCATAAAAAGAGAAAAGGCCCAAACAAAAATAAAAAATGAGAGAAAAAGAGAGAATGGACAATGCTACTATCCTTTTACCACACTTGTGCTTCAAAGTAGCACCATGATCTTCATGATAGAGAGTCTCCTATGTTGTCACTTTCATATACTAGTGGGAAATTTTCATTATAGAACTTGGCTTGTATATTCCAATGATGGGCTTCCTCAAAATTCCCTAGGTCTTCGTGAGCAAGCAAGTTGGATGCACACCCACTTAGTTTCTTTTGTTGAGCTTTCATATACTTATAGCTCTAGTGCATCCGTTGCATGGCAATCCCAACTCACTCACATTGATATCTATTAATGGGCATCTCCATAGCCCGTTGATACGCCTAGTTGATGTGAGACTATCTTCTTCTTTTTGTCTTCTCCACAACCACCATTCTATTCCGCATATAGTGCTATGTCCATGGCTCACGCTCATGTATTGCGTGAAGATTGAAAAAGTTTGAGAACACCAAAAGTATGAAACAATTGCTTGGCTTGTCATCGGGGTTGTGCATGATTAAATACTTTGTGTGATGAAGATAGAGCATAGCCAGACTATATGATTTTGTAGGGATAACTTTCTTTGGCCATGTTATTTTGAGAAGACATGATTGCTTAGTTAGTATGCTTGAAGTATTATTATTTTTATGTCAATATTAATCTTTTGTCTTGAATCTTTCGGATCTGAACATTTATACCACAATTAAGAGAATTACATTGAAAATTATGCCAAGTAGGATTCCACATCAAAAATTCCGTTTATATCATTTACCTACTCGAGGACGAGTAGGAATTAAGCTTGGGGATGCTTGATACGTCTCCAACGTATCTATAATTTTTTATTGTTCCATGCTATATCATATTCTATTTTGGATGTTTAATGGGCTTTATTATACACTTTTATATTATTTTTGGGACTAACCTATTAACCGGAGGCCCAGCCCAAATTTTTGGGACTAACCTATTAATCGAGACCAATGAATTGTGGGTTTATGATCAAGTTTATCTATGAACAATATTTGAATCTTCTCTGAATTCTTTTATGTACGATTGGTTATCTTTGCAAGTCTCTTCGAATTATCAGTTTGGTTTGGCCTACTAGATTGATCTTTCTTGCAATGGGAGAAGTGCTTAGCTTTGGGTTCAATCTTGCGGTGTCATTTCCCAGTGACAGCAGGGGCAGCAAGGCACGTATTGTATTGTTGCCATCGAGGATAACAAGATGGGGTTTATATCATATTGCATGAGTTTATCCCTCTACATCATGTCATCTTGCTTAAAGCGTTACTCCGTTCTTATGAACTTAATACTCTAGATGCATGCTGGATAGCGGTCAATGTGTGGAGTAATAGTAGTAGATGCAGGCAGGAGTCGGTCTACTTGTCGTGGACGTGATGCCTATATACATGATCATACCTAGATATTCTCATAACTATGCTCAATTCTATCAATTGCTCGACAGTAATTTGTTCACCCACCGTAATGTTGGAAATATGCCCTAGAGGCAATAATAAATTGGTTATTATTATATTTCCTTGTTCATGATAATCGTTTATTATCCATGCTAAAATTGTATTGATAGGAAACTCAGATACATGTGTGGATACATAGACAACACCATGTCCCTAGTAAGCCTCTAGTTGACTAGCTCGTTGATCAATAGATGGTTACGGTTTCCTGCCATGGACATTGGATGTCGTTGCTAACGGGATCACATCATTAGGAGAATGATGTGATGGACAAGACCCAATCCTAAGCCTAGCACAAGATCGTGTAGTTCGTCTGCTAAAGCTTTTCTAATGTCAAGTATCATTTCCTTAGACCATGAGATTGTGCAACTCCCGGATACCGTAGGAATGCTTTGGATGTGCCAAACGTCACAACGTAACTGGGTGGCTATAAAGGTGCACTACAGGTATCTCCGAAAGTGTCTGTTGGGTTGGCACGAATCGAGACTGGGATTTGTCACTCCGTGTAAACGGAGAGGTATCTCTGGGCCCACTCGGTAGGACATCATCATAATGTGCACAATGTGACCAAGGAGTTGATCACGGGATGATGTGTTACGGAACGAGTAAAGAGACTTGCCGGTAACGAGATTGAACAAGGTATCGGGATACCGACGATCGAATCTCGGGCAAGTAACATACCGATAGACAAAGGGAATTGTATACGGATTGATTGAATCCCCGACATCGTGGTTCATCCGATGAGATCATCGTGGAACATGTGGGAGCCAACATGGGTATCCAGATCCCGCTGTTGGTTATTGACCGGAGAACGTCTCGGTCATGTCTGCATGGTTCCCGAACCCGTAGGGTCTACACACTTAAGGTTCGATGACGCTAGGGTTATAGGGAATAGATATACGTGGTTACCGAATGTTGTTCGGAGTCCCGGATGAGATCCCGGACGTCACGAGGAGTTCCGGAATGGTCCGGAGGTAAAGATTTATATATGAGAAGTCATGTTTTGGTCACCGGAAAAGTTTCGGGTGCTATCGGTAACGTACCGGGACCACCGGGAGGGTCCCGGGGGTCCACCAGGTGGGGCCACCGGCCCCAGAGGGCTGCGTGGGCCAAGTGTGGGAAGGGACCAGCCCCTAGGTGGGCTGGTGCGCCTCCCACAAGGGGCCCAGGGCGCAGGAAGGGGGGGGGGAAACCCTAGGCTCAGATGGGCCTAAGGCCCACCTAGTGGTGCGCCCCCCTCTCTCCCCCCTTGGCCGCCCCCCCAAGTCCCATCTAGGGCTGGCCGCACCCCTTGGGGGGGGAACCCTAGATGGGGGCGCAGCCCCTCCCCCTCCCCTATATATAGTGGGGGTTTTGAGGCTGCCAGAGACATGAGAACATCTCTCTCTTGGCGCAGCCCTACCCCTCTCCCTCCTCGTCTCTCGCAGTGCTTGGCGAAGCCCTGCTGGAGTACCGCGCTCCTCCACCACCACCACGCCGTCGTGCTGCTGCTGGACGGAGTCTTCCCCAACCTCTCCCTCTCTCCTTGCTGGATCAAGGCGTGGGAGACGTCACCGGGCTGCACGTGTGTTGAACGCGGAGGCGCCGTGGTTCGGCGCTTAGATCGGGATCAACCGCGATCTGTATCGCTACGAGTACGACTCCTTCATCCGCATTCTTGCAACGCTTCCGCATCGCGATCTACAAGGGTATGTAGATGCACTCCCCTTCCCCTCGTTGCTATATTACTCCATAGATTGATCTTGGTGATGCGTAGAAAATTTTGAATTTCTGCTACGTTCCACGACACGTAATACTTATGCTATCTTTAGAGAAGCCACTAGTGAAACCTATGGCCCCCGGGTCTATTCTCCATCATATTAATCTCCCGTCAACAAGCTTTTTCTGGCACTGTTTATTTTGCTTTCTTTACTTTTAGTCTTTATCATAAAAATACCAAAAATATTATATTATCATATCTATCAGATCTCACTCTCGTAAGTGACCGTGAAGGGATTGACAACCCCTTTATCGCGTTGGTTGCGAGGTTCTTATTTGTTTGTGTAGGTGCGAGGGACTTGAGCGTGGTCTCCTACTGGATTGATACATTGGTTCTAAAAAAACTGAGGGAAATACTTATGCTACTTTACTGCATCACCCTTTCCTCTTCATGGGAAAAACCAACGCAGTGCTCAAGAGGTAGCATTATCTTGCGAGCATATTCCATGTGCTGACCCGTTTCGGGCTGCAACATATCATGTTGCAGACTTTTCAGACAAAGAGTAAGGTGCGCTAGGTCGTTGTCGTGCACTCAGCCATGCCGTTGGAGTTGATGGACTCACTTTATCTTTCAAGCCTTTCGCTGTTATCTTATTTAGATGGCCTTAAGCCATATTTATTGTAAAAAGTTCTCTTTTGAGACAATCGATGTACTAAGTGTGTGATTGCACTCTGTTATAAATCCTTCAAATACTGTGTGTGTCAGCATTACCGATTCAGGGATGACACTTAAGCACAGAGATTCGACTGTTTGAGGTTGGATCGCTACATGCTGCATCTACCTTGCCTGGCCTAGCTGTCGTCGACGCCAGACAACGCCACCATCCTGCGCGAGTCCATCTCCGTGCATCGGGCGCCGAGTCTCCACTACGCCACGCCGCCGAGATCCGCCGCTATAAATGGGCAAGATGAAACACCGCTCTTCCTTTTGTCCCCTTCAGCCAGCACTTGCTCCAAAACGATGCCCCCAGGAAGGAGAACGACACCGAAAGCTCCGTCATCGTCCGATCCGGTAGACCCAGATCTAAGGTTTCCCCCGGAACATCCGAATCAGGTTGACGTGACCTGCAACGATGATGCCTCGAGAAGGGAACGATGTTGAGACGCCGCCATCGTCCGCCAAGACCGCAGTCAGGAGCGATTTTCACCGGAAGCCACGTCGTCCCGATCTCTCTCGGCTGGCTGGAACCGAGCGGAGCCTCGCCACGAAGACGTACGCCGCCGTCGGTACTCCTGCGGAGATCCGTCATCGCCTCACCGGTCCCTCCACGCGCTGCCGGTCGGCGCAAGACCAACCCGCGGCGGATCCGATCGGGGCGTTGGATCCGCAGCCACCACCGTTACCATCTCCGTACAGATCAGCCACCCCCGCCGGATGGGGCGTTGCCACCGCCGACGTCCATCTCAGGGTCGCCGCTCCGCTAGCCATGGAACTGCAGCCACCGCTGCGCGGCATAGGGTCGCCGCCCTAGCCGCCGCCCTCGGACTCCCACGAGAGGTGCCGCCCCTGCCGCCTCAGATGGGATCCCGCAGCCTCCGCCCGCCCAGGTGCCTTCGACGCCGGGCCTGCCGCCACCGCGGCCCACGCCTAGCGGTAGCGGCGGCAGGAGGAGGCGCGAGGGGTAGCCTGCGGCGCTAGGGCGTCGCCCAGGGGAGGCGACGCGAGGGGAGATTGAGTAAGGAGTACAACCCACTATTCACAAATAAATAAATAAATCGACATCATCCTTGTAACAAATGCTGTTTTTCTGGGTGAAAATTAATCTACACCCTGAACGTCGAAACCATTTTCTTTTATTTGCTTCTATTTCAATGCTTATTATCACACTCACACATGATGAACAAATGAATGAATTCGTTGCAAGAAACAGAGGACCGGTGACAAGTCGCTTGGAACCGGCAAAATCCAATTTGTTTTGAGCTGCCTCCCGCCTCACTAGACGAAATTCCAGAGCCACACCAGCGATCCGCGCCATCTCTCCCCGGATCGTTATCCTGACCGTCCATTCTGTCTAGATCCAACGGCAGGCTGCACCTTCCTCCCCTATTAAATCCCCCCTTCGCTTCCGTCTCCTACCAACAGCCGCCACCACCGCACCGCTCCTCCTCCATTTCCAAACTCCATCAGCGCCACCAATCATGTCCGGGCGCGGCAAGGGCGGGAAGGGGCTGGGCAAGGGCGGCGCGAAGCGTCACCGGAAGGTGCTGCGGGACAACATCCAGGGCATCACCAAGCCGGCGATCCGGCGGCTGGCGCGGCGGGGCGGCGTGAAGCGCATCTCGGGGCTCATCTACGAGGAGACCCGCGGCGTGCTCAAGATCTTCCTCGAGAACGTCATCCGTGACGCCGTCACCTACACCGAGCACGCCCGCCGCAAGACCGTCACCGCCATGGACGTCGTCTACGCGCTCAAGCGACAGGGCCGCACCCTCTACGGATTCGGCGGCTGATCTGCTGCTGCTGCTGCTGTTCGGTTCAGTCTCTGCTCTATGGCTTTCTTCTGAGTGCGTGCGTTGTTGTTCCATTGATCTGTGTAGTTACTGGCGATTGAATATGAATGGAATGGAATTAGCGTTCTAATGGTTTTATCTTGCCTGCATCTCTCAGATATGTTCCTGTCTGCAGTCACTACCAATTTGCGTCATCCTAATTCTTCTCAGCAATGAAGTTGGTGCACTGATTGTGGGAAAGAAAAGTGCTCTTGTAATTTGAATGTGAATAGAATGGGATGGAATCAGCGTTGTATTAGGTTGTGCAGAAACGTTCTCTGAAGTTATGTATTTTTTTGGTTTTCTTTAAACAAGTCATACTGATTTGTGTTCTAAAACTCTTGAGAGTTGAGATGGCACAATTTTAGTTTACTTGGTCATTGAATTGCCCATTGGTCAACACAAAAGCTAGCTAACTTGTACTAATGTTTAAAAAAATTCACAATCATCTTGTGGTACTTTGTCAGTTGCTAGTATTTAGGTACCACTGGGGTTTCCTCTTCTTTGATGACATGTGGCCAAGGCTTCCATGAATTTGTTAACATTTGGGTGTCAATCCTTTTATGAGTGTTGTTATAAGAAATACGACATTTGAGTTACCAAAAAAGGCTCATGACTCGCTTTAAAAATAAAGTCAAGACCACACACCAACATATATCAAGTACGCAAACAAATGGGCAGACAGAGGTGCAAAGAACAGAAAAGAAAGACATCATGCTGAGGGCATAGCTCAACAAGCCCCAAATAAAAGGAAAAAAAGGGCATTTGAGTTACTAGAGGAATATGGACATTTGATCCAGATGGCTCGTAACGTAGCAATGGAACATACTGTTTCACTACAGTATTTATAGCAAATCAAATTCCAAGATGAGTCTCCTTTTGAATACCAATTCCTTCCGTGGTATTCAGTTTTCTGGACAATTGTGTCTTCCTGTCACTCGCCGGAAAAAAACAGCCTGGATCTTAAGCCGAGGAGACAAGCATGAGTTGTGCATGTACTCCCTCTGTAAACTAATATAAGAGTGTTTAGATCACTTTACAGAGGGAGTATCTTTTTCAGACACATCATTATGAAGCAGTTTTGATATAATGATGCTCATATGGCATGGCAAATTGGCCATGACATAGTAGTGAAAGGTCTTGTATGTGTTATTTAAGAGACATAAGCACCCCTGTTTAGTAGTAACAGGGCAACTACTTAACCTGATGTCAAGATCAACGGCGGGAGCACCTCCAAATGCCGGCAGAAGTCATGTATCTGCAGAATACCTCTCTTGCATACACTTACATCAATGTTTATAAGAAAATTATGTAATCATAAAATTTAACTATTTTGTTATCCAAAATATATTTTTACTAACTAATCTAGCAAATAATTCGTGATTTATTTTCCTACATATCTTCTAAACAATGAAAATTTGTATCGGAATTGCTGTGCGTACGACCAAAAGTGCGTACAATTTCCGTATGACGTCATCTTACCCATCCATGGAATTCAATCAACGGTTGATAACGATTGTCGTACATAAATTGTACGAAATTTGTCGTACATGTAGCAGGGCTCAATTTGTATCCAGCAATACTAGAATTTGCTTCCAGCAAAATTATTTTGTCATACTAGGAACCTACTAGGAAATTCTTCGGTTGACATGTTTTTGAATTGTGTGACTAATTCTTTTTGAATTATGCAAATATATTTTTAGTAATGTCACAAACATACTTTTGAAATGCGTTGACACTTTTGAATTGTTTGATTTTTTAAATTAGAAGAACATTTTTCACATGGTCTAAACATTAATAATAATAATAGTAATGAAGAGTTTCGAGAATGCATGAAACAAATTAATTGCTATGATTTTTATTTTGAATGGTACAAGCACTTCTTAAAGAGTGCATGAACAATTTTTTTACACTCCATAAATTATTTTTAGATGCACGATGACTGATTTTCAAAATTTAAGTAAAATATTTCCCATTTCAGAAATATACATAAAAGAAATATAAAGTAAAAGAAACTATGTATACGGACGTATTACTAATGGGCCGACCCACTAAACACTGTGCCACGTCGAGATTTCGTTTCATGCAAGACCGACGGGAGCGGCTTCGCCCGCAGCGAGACACAAGCACGTTTCGCCTCAAGGAGCCTAAATGGGCCTCCCAAGCGCATGTTGATATATTATTTTGATTTGCATTTATGAAATGTGAATAAAATTTGTTTATATTTCCATGAAAACATTAATCCTCATTTAAAAATGTACATGTAGTGAATAATAAATGTTGGTGCAACTTTTAGTTTTTTTATAGTATTGTCAAAATATGTTCGGCAATTTAGAAGATGTCAGCATCTTTAAAAAATATGTTCCTATTTTTTAAGTTAATACACTGTAAGAAATGTCCCCATAATTTATAAACATATGTCTCGTAATTAATTTTTTTTTTATGAAATGTAAAAACAATGTTCGCTTAGTTTTAACAAAAATGTTTGTACCGTCAAAAAAAATTGTTCGTATAGTTTAGAAAAATGCTCATGTAGTTTTAAGAAATTTTTGAATCTCAAAAAATATTTATGACATTATAAACTATATTTTATACAATGTAGAAAAATGTTTGCATAGTTTAAACATATTTTTATGTATTATTAAAATAAATATATCAATATGTATTTGAAAAATGTTGACATGTATTCGCAATAGTTCAGAAAGTTGTATACGCAAAATGTTAAACATGTATACAAATATACCATAGGTATGAAGAAAATAGACATCAAAACATATACTTCAAAACAAATATCAGTTATTTTATTGAAA
Organism: Aegilops tauschii subsp. strangulata; assembly: GCF_002575655.3. NCBI lineage: Eukaryota > Viridiplantae > Streptophyta > Magnoliopsida > Poales > Poaceae > Aegilops > Aegilops tauschii. Next base: position 50,675,994 of record NC_053040.3, on the reverse strand, counting down.
ATGTGTAACCTGAATAAAAAATGTATCTAATGCATACAAAATATGTAGAATGTATATGAAAATTAGACATGTGTTAAAAAATAAAGAAGAATAAAAAAAGGAGAGACTAAAATCGAAGAAAGAGAAAAAAACAGAAAAAAAAACCCAGACACAAAGTGTGAAAACCCATAAGAAACACAGAGAAAAAAAAATTCGAGCCAGAGAGGTAAGATCAAATTACATCCTGTACGGGTCAGAAATAGCTCTCGCGTGAGACCGACGACCGCCTCACCTCAAGCAGGCTTATGGTGGGCTCACACGTTAGTATATGGCTCATTAGATTCATTCATTTCCTTAGTTTCACTTGTCCTTTTCGCTTCCCTTTTTATTCCTTATTTACATTTCGTTTATATTTCAAAATTATTGCAACATAACATTGTTTACGGGGTAGAAGACCTATCATGGGCCCACACGCCCACACGGCGCACCCTGTTCCTAGGGCGCGCTAGTAGGGCCTGTGGGGGCACACACTTACCGCCTTACCTCGATTCCACCGCCATAAATCCCTATAAATACCGAAACCCTTTGCCTTATTTTTAGAAGAATTTTATCGCGCTGCAAGTTCCTATTTTGCAAAGATCCAATCTGGAGGCCTATTCCGAAGCTCTGCCGGAGGGGCAAGCCATTGCTGGAACCTTCTTCATCAACCTTGATTCCTCCATGATGATGTGTGGGTAGTTCCATTAGGACTTTAGGGTTCGTAGTAGTACTTAGATGGTTCTCTCTCTTTTTGGATCTTCATGGAGGGCCAGACAACCCCTGCACGGCCGCACATGGTGCCCAGCACCACCACGCGTGCAGCCACCGAGCCATACCCACCACGTGGATGCTACATGAGCACCCACCTAGCAACTAGAACATGTACTACCGCCTCTAACATGCCCCTTCACACCTAATTCAAGGTTCGCAACAAGACAAAGCCACACGATGCAGTGGAGGTTGACGCGAGGCCTTCCGCGGGTAGCTTCAACGAGATGCCGTCTGCTGACTAATGCAAAATCTGGGCGAGATGAGGCCAGCCACACCAGGAAAAAATACCAATGACCCGATGACGCGTGCCGACGATGACGAGGGAAGGATGGGAAGGGAGTGTTGGCGAGGTCCCTCTTGAGCCGCCTAATCGGGGAGAGGCCGCAAGGGCTCCTTACGCGTGATAATTCAATTGTCTTACTATTACCACATTTGATTACTCTATTGTACTTTAGGTAGATCCAATAACGAATGAAAAATTGATCAGTTGCCACACTGCTCCCCAACTGGTGGAGTCTAGGTTCACCCTCCATTGACACAACACATGACAAATGATCAAACACCCAAATAAAGTGTGGCAAATGATCTAACCCCCACCATTACAAAACTAGACTAGATCTCAGTTCACAAAGGTATCACTCCGGGGGCTCAAAGTTTGAGGGGGTGTATGAATTAGACTTCCTTCGACAATTTTTTTGAGACAAATGTGTGATGTACCATAGTACACGCGGGTTCTAAACATGCTGAGTATTGGGCCTCATGGTTGCTGAACTATGGCCCATCACTACTAGAATCTCGAGCGTCCAACTTTGCCGAGTACAGAGGTATGGGATCTTGGTGAAGACGGCATCTCGACACACTATTGCCGCCACGTGTCCCGCCCCAGGGCATATGAGATCGCCGAATCCCTGCGGCCGGCTCTCGGCAAAGACATCTGCCACGTGGCAGCCGCCATCTCTATTCGTCCCGTCAAGTTACTTTTGTTTGCTGAGTCCCCGACAGGTTTTGGGCCGAGTACCCTTAGCCGAGAACTATACTCGACAAACTCTATGCCGAGTGTGAAACAGCTTTCGTCGAGTTTTTTCAGTTCTCGGCAAACTCGGAAATTCAGGTAGCGCATGAGCTACCCATGAATCTTAACAACAGAAGGAAGCTCCTTAACTATCACTAGAGGTTGTTCTAAAGAAAAACCAGAGGCCTTCTAGGGCGGCGTCTATGGTTTTGTGCCCGATGGAGTCGAGATGCGGTGGATGGGAAGGGGGTCCTAGGGGGGCGTCTATGGTTTTGTGCCCGATGGAGTCGCCCTAGGACTACGCAGGGCCGGCGGGCCGGGGGTGGTGGCCAGGTTTGTGTCTGCGAGCTGCTCTTTGAAGATTGTTAGGATATAATTTCATGTCTCGGCTTTGCGAGCTGCATTGGTTCCAACTCCAATCGAATTAATCTTCACTTATTTTTGTGTTTTTTTTCAGCGATAAGAATGAATATTCACTTGTTTTTGCAAGTGACGCTGGTTGACCTTGGGTGCAGCCGTGCAGGTAATCGAGAAGCCGACATCAAGATCGCATCGCCACACCGACTTCAATTTCCCCTGACAAAGCTGACCAGTGAAATATATAGTGTCAGACTAATCGCATCTGCACGCCAGTTTAAAAGATACTACGTATCAGCCGGGTAATTAAGAGAGCTGTCAACAAAATCTTCCATCGATGCAATTTTTTTCCTAATCTACGTAATAATCAAGCACCCTCGACATGTATTCCAGCGCTATAAATATAAGTAAATAGCCCAGGCTTCCTATCATCACACTCACTCACCCCATCTAGCTTGTGTCTTCCATTGTAGCTAGCCATCTAGCATCACCTCGCCATGGGTGCTACCAAGCTGGTCGTGTCCGCTGCCCTCCTCGTCCTTCTAAGCATAGGGCTGTCCAGCGCCATTAGGGTAGTAAACCACGCCGCCACCGCCGATGGTCAAGGCAGTGGGGGCGGAGGCGGCAGCGGGACCGGCACCAGCCAGGCCTCTGGCCACGGGTCCGGCCACGGGACGTCCGAGGCGTACGACAAGAACAGCTACGTCTACGGCTCCGGAGGAGCCCGCGGCGGCGGCAGCTGGGAAGGCAGAGAGGAGCCCGCGGCTGGTTACGGAACTGGCGGCGCATCCGGCTCGGGCCACGGCGACTCGAGTAACACGGACACCGGCGGTTTGTCCACAAACGCGAATGGCCAAGGCGGCGGTGCTGGTTCTGGAGGGAGCGCCGGGAAGGGCAGCGGCTCCGGCTCCGGCGACGGAAGCGGGTCAGGGATAGCTGATAGCTATGGACCAGACGGTTCGAGCTACGCGAACAGCGGAGGGGGAGGAGGTGGCGACGCCGGCGGTAGCGACGATGGGTTTGCCAGTGGTTCTGGAGGTGGATCAGGGAACAGCAGCGGTGAATCAACACCTTAATTTGCTAGAGGCGACCTCATTTCATTTGGCTCCAAATAATACGGCTGGCCAGCTAGCTCTGGCCACTGCCTACTGTTGTTCTATTATGTCTAGCGTGTCAACGTGTTACCCTACACGTACTGAATGTTTCTTAGAATGTTTAAGCTGTAATATTTGGCTTTTCTAGTACTAAAAGCCAGCCCATTGGCTGTTTCTGAATAGCATAATGGTATTGCACAAGTGAAGAAACTCACCCTCGAGTCCCGGAAAACACTTACCCCAGATACTTCTGCAAAGAAACTGATACACTGGTTGTAATGGTTGGAAACATGAGCAATTTACCAAAAGATTTTATTAACAGAAATACAAAATAAAGCACGACTAGTATAGCAGTGATAAAACAAATCATGCGATTTGACAAAAAGAAGGTAAACATCATCTTCATATATGAACTGTAACTAAACACATCTAGAGCAGATAGTATAGCAAGTTGCATATATGAAACAGAGTCTAACATATCTAGGGCAAACACTAGAAGAAGGAACTGTAGCAGGGTCTCTAATAAAAAGAGAAAAAACACGTACGGGACAGCAGCAGCAGAAGCACTGGACTTGGGGTCGACATCCTCTCCAGCCATGTCATCGATGAGGTTGTCGACGTCGGGGAATAAGTCGTCGTCGGGGAAGTAGTCGTCGGAGTTCGTGATGGAAAAGTCAGTAGTCGCGCGGAGCGCTCCCCAAAAGCCTTATCACCCTTCTCCCGTACAGGACTCAAAGTGGTGCAGTTTCGGAGGCCTGCTGTCCCGAACTGCGGTGCACGCCGCAAGCCGGGATGGGGAAGATCGTAGCAGTAGCTCAGTGGTCGGAAACTCTGAGGCGAGAGGGTTGTGTTGTTCTGGTGCGCCTCTCTGAGAGGAGCGACCTCCCTTTTATAGGCGCAATAGAAGGAGGCGAGAGGGCAGCGACGGGAGGCGAAACGAAGAGACGGAGATGAAGCGAATAGCCAGCAGCCGACCCGTTCGCATTCGAACTCCACTTTCACAAAAATCTTTTCAGCTTCCGTGTGACCTTTCGTATACCCATAGTGCGTGGCAAAAATTTAGACATCGGCTCGGCTCATTCCCGCAACCCGCGGCGCGGCGCGGCGCGGCGCGGCGCGGCGCGGCGAGGCGGGCGGCGGAGGAGGAGCGCGCGTGGATGTCCCTCTTGTTCTCATGCTCATACAAGTGGGGAAAGAACCTCCCTTATAAAGAGGTCCAACTCCCTCTAAGCTAGCAATGTGGGACTAAACTTTAGTTCCACCTCTTGCCTTGCACGAATGGGCTGCGTGGGCCTCTAGGATTTATTAGGAATTTCTGAAACTGCTATTGGGCTAGGCCCAAAATAGACAAAATTCCAACAATCCCCCACCAGATCCCAGAGGCACACAAAATTTGCCTTTGATTCCAAAACACTTTTTTATATACCGGTACTGCAGTGGAGACTGTTAAGTTGAACTTCCACCTAGAACTCTATGCTACACTAGTAAGCAACTTGAACAGTGGACTAGGCCTTGAACTGCAAGTTTTCTGCGAATCTAGCTTCACATAAAACCTTGACCGATACGTGGCTACCGTGGGTCTTCCCCACGGGTGGATCTTATGCGTCATACTCCGAGACCTTTCATGAGTTTACTAGAGAGAACCCTACTCTCATAGATTGCGACGTTTAACAATCAGACTCATATAGGTGCGTTCTTCAAAAGATGTTCTGCAGGACGACATCTCTGCTTCAATGAGCCACTTAGAACACATTAAGATATACATCAACCTGCCATGCAGATTAGGAGAGTATTCCATCTTCATGGAGTGGTATTGTTAATAGTAAGGATACTCTCCTCTCAGTTGATCAACAGCTTGTCTTCCACATCTAATTCACGCGATCTCCGATCACAAAGAATAGGTTACCACTGTGAACAACTCATATTGTGGGTCTCATACCCATCTCCCTCGATGCATTATCTATCACATTACGTGATAGACCCTTAGTAAAAGGATTTGCCAGATTTTTAGACGTTTGGATATAATCCAATGCAATAACTCCGGAGTTTCTCATTTTCCCGACAGACTTTAACCTTCTCTGAACGTGTCTTGATGACTTCATGTTATCCTTTGAGCTACTCACTTTCGTGATCACAGTTTGATTGTCGCAGTTCAAAAGGATACCCGGTACAGGTTTCTCAACAACTGACAAGTCATTCAAGAGCCGACGAAGCCAATCTGCTTCGACCGTAGCTGTATCTAGTGCTGTGAGTTCTGCTTCCATCGTTGACCTCGTTAAGATGGTCTGCTTGCAAGACTTCCAAGAAACAGCGCCACCTCCACGAGTGAATACATAACCGCTCGTGGCCTTTATCTCATCAGCATCTGAGATCCAGTTTGAGTCACTATACCCTTCAAGCACCTTTGGGTGCCCGGTGTAGTGAATTCCATAATTCGCAGTGCCTTTTAAATAACGCAAAACTCTCTCTAGAGCTTTCCAATGCACATCTCCTGGTTTTGAGACAAACCGACTCAGTTTGCTAACAGCAAAAGAGATTTCAGGTCTTGTAGCACTGGCTAAGTACATAAGCGAGCCAATAATCTGAGAATATTTCAATTGATATCTAGCAATTCTTCGATTCTTTCGAAGTAACACACTCGCATCATATGGTGTTGGAGAGGGCCTGCAGTCACTATAGCCAAAGCGACTCAAGATCTTTTCCACATAGCGAGATTGAAGCAATGTAATCCCACCATCATCGTCTCTGAACAACTTGATGTTCAGAATAACATCAGCCACTCCTAAATCCTTCATCTCAAAACAACGAGATAGAAAATCCTTGACCTCCTTAATAACATTCAGATTTGTTCTGAAAATCAGTATGTCATCAACATACAAGCAAAGGATAACTCCCTCGCCCCCACCATGGCGATAGTACACACATTTGTCAGCTTCGCTTACAACAAAGCCTGCAGTTGTTAAAGTTCTTTCAAACTTCTCGTGCCACTGTTTGGGTGCTTCCTTGAGTCCATACAAAGACTTCAGCAACTTGCACACTTTTCCTTCCTGACCATCTAGTACAAACCCATCTGGTTGTTCCATATAAATTTCCTCGTCCAACTCTCCATTTAGGAAAGCAGTCTTAACATCCATTTGATGAACGAGAAGACCATGTGAGGCAGCTAGTGAAAGTAGAACTCGAATAGTGGTCAGTCGAGCCACAAGTGAGTAAGTATCAAAGAAGTCTTCACCTTCCTTTTGGGTATAACCCTTAGCCACAAGCCGAGCCTTGTACTTTTCAATAGTACCATCAGACCTAAGCTTCTTCTTGAATACCCATTTGCATCCTATAGGTTTGCACCCATAAGGACGATCAGTTATCTCCCAAGTTTCATTCGCCAAGATGGAATCCATCTCGCTACGAACCTCTTCCTTTCAGTAGTCAGCATCTTCAGATCCATAGGCCTCTGAAATAGAACTGGGAGTATCATCTATGAGATACACAAGAAAATCATCACCAAAGGACTTTGCAGTCCTCTGTCTCTTGCTCCTAGTAGGAACTTCATTGTTCTCCTCCACAGGACTTTCAAAGTGTTCCATCGAAATTGCAGGTTCAGTAATTGTAACTGGTTCCTGATTCGATGAACTAGGCATCTCCTGATTAGATGAGGTAGTCATATCCTTCATGGGAAAGATATCTTCAAAGAAAGTCGCATCATTCGACTCCATGATCGTACCGACATGCATGTCAGGTACCTCAGATTTTACAACCAAGAATCTGTAACCAATGCTATGAAAAGCATATCCCAGGAAAACACAATCCACGGTCTTTGGTCCAAGCTTGCGCTTCTTTGGAATTGGCACATTGACTTTCGCCAAACAACCCCAGGTTTGTAGATAAGAGAGTTTTAATCTTTTCTTCTCCCATTCCTCAAATGGAGTTATCTCTTTATTCTTTGTGGGAACTCGGTTTAGGACATGACATGCAGTCAATATCGCCTCCCCCCACCATGCCTTGGAGAGACCCGATGTGTCTAACATGGCGTTAACCAAATCTGTTAGAGTACGGTTCTTTCTTTCGGCCACACCATTTGACTGAGGTGAATAGGGAGGCGTCCTCTCATGGATTATACCACGTTCCGCACAAAAAGCATCAAATTCATTGGAAAAATACTCTCCACCACGGTCGGACCTAAGCCTCTTGATTTTCCGATCAAGTTGGTTTTCCACTTCAGCTTTATAGATCTTGAAAAAGTTCAAAGCCTCATCCTTAGATTTCAGAAGATACACACGGCAGTATCTAGTGGAGTCGTCAATTAACGTCATGAAATATTTCTTTCCACCTTTTGTCAAAACACCATTCATTTCACATAGATCTGAATGTATGAGCTCTAGTGGTGCAAGATTTCTCGTTTCCGCAGTCGTGTGAGACTTACGAGGTTGCTTAGCTTGCACACAAACTTGACACTTAGATCCCTTGACAGTGGTGAAACTAGGGATTAAGTTCAACTTCGCTAGTCGCGACATGCAACCAAAGTTAACATGACAAAGACGTGAATGCCACACATTTGATTCACTATTGTTGCAAACATGATTAACAACTTTATTGCAAACGTCTGACAAGGATAAACGAAACAGGCCTCCTGACTCATAGCCTTTACCAACAAAGGTTCCATACTTGGATATTACAAATTTATTCGACTCAAAGACATGCTTATAGCCATCTCTACACAGAAGAGATCCGCTAACAAGATTTTTATTGACGGAGGAGACATAATGCACGTTCTTCAGCCGCACGATCTTCCCCGAAGTAAACTTCAGATCGACCGTGCCAACACCACGAACAGAAGCACTTGAACCGTTGCCCATCAGCACGGTTGAAGTTCCTGTAGTCTGATAAGACGAAAACATGGAAATATCACTGCATACATGCACATTAGCACCCGTGTCAATCAACCAATCAGGAGAATGACATACTGAAAGAATAGTGGGAAATATACCATACCCAACATCCTTCATGTCAGTGTCTCCAATGACAACATTAGCGGTCTTGCCGCCTTTCCCAGGATGATGCTTGTCATAGCGATTAGGGCAAGTACGAGCCCAATGATCAGGATTCCCACACACATGACAAACACCTTTCTTCTTGTCATTCTTCTTCTTGAAGTTCGTGTGTTGCACAGCCTTGTTCTTCCCATCAAACTTTGCTTTACCATCAAACTTGCCCTTGTTCTTGAACTTGTGGGGCTGGAAGTTCTTCTTCTGTACCAGATTGGCACTAGATCCTCCCTCAATACCTCGAGCACGTGTGTCCTTTGCTCTCGCCTTCTCTTCCACATCAAGAGTGCCAATGAGATCCGGGACGGAAAACTCCTGTCTCTTATGCTTCAGTAAGGTAGCAAAGTTCCTCCACGAAGGAGGAAGCTTAGTGATGATACCTCCGGCAACAAACTTGTCCGGGAGCATACAACTGAAGTGCTCAAGTTCTCTAGCAAATGACTGTATCTCATGAGCTTGCTCGACCACGGAGCGCTCTTCAGTCATCTTGTAATCATAGAATTGCTCCATGATGTACAGCTCAGTGCCAGCATCCGAGACCCCAAACTTGGCCTCGGGTGCATCCCACATATCTTTTCCATTATCAATTGACGCATAAGCATCAACTATGTTCTCACCAAGAACACTCAAGAGAGCAGCATTAAACAGAGTATCCATTTTCTGAAAAGCTTGTGCCTGTTGAGCATCAAGCTCTCCTTCAGGTTTGCCAAGAGTGGCGTCATAGCAACTCATGGTTTGAAACCATAAGACTGCTCTCACGCGCCACCTCTTATAGTGGATACCCTCAAACATAGGAGGTCTCATGGAAGCAGCAAAACCACTCGGGGTAAATTGCCTATAATAAGGTTTTTGGGTTGTTGGAAATATGAGCAATTTACCAAAAGATTTTATTAACAGAAATACTAGATAAAGCATGACTAGTATAGCAGTGATAAAACAAGTCATGCGATTTGACAAAGAGAAGGTAAACATCATCTTCATATATGAACTGTAACTAAACACATCTAGAGCAGATAGTATAGCCAGTTGCATATATGAAACAGAGTCTAACATATCTAGGGCAAACACTAGAAGAAGGAACTGTAGCAGGGTCTCTAATAAAAAGAGGAAGAACACGTACGGGACAGCAGCAGCAGAAGCACTGGACTTGGGGTCGACATCCTCTCCAGCCATGTCGTCGATGAGGTTGTCGACATCGGGGAATAAGTCGTCGTCGGGGAAGTAGTCGTCAGAGTCCGTGATGGAAAAGTCAGTAGTCGCGCGGAGCGCTCCCCAAAAGCCTTATCACCCTTCTCCCGTACAGGACTCAAAGTGGTGCGGTTTCGGAGGCCTGCTGCCCCGAACTGCGGTGCACGCCGCAAGCCGGGATGGGGAAGATCGTAGCAGTAGCTCAGTGGTCGGAAACTCTGAGGCGAGAGGGTTGTGTTGTTCTGGTGCGCCTCTCTGAGAGGAGCGACCTCCCTTTTATAGGCGCAAGAGAAGGAGGCGAGAGGGCAGCGACGGGAGGCGAAACGAAGAGACGGAGATGAAGCGAATAGCCAGCAGCCGACCCGTTCGCATTCGAACTCCACTTTCACAAAAATCTTTTCAGCTTCCGTGTGACCTTTCGTATACCCATAGTGCGTGGCAAAAATTTAGACATCGGCTCGGCTCATTCCCGCAACCCGCGGCGCGGCGCGGCGAGGCGGGCGGCGGAGGAGGAGCGCGCGTGGATGTCCCTCTTGTTCTCATGCTCATACAAGTGGGGAAAGAACCTCCCTTATAAAGAGGTCCAACTCCCTCTAAGCTAGCAATGTGGGACTAAACTTTAGTTCCACCTCTTGCCTTGCACGAATGGGCTGCGTGGGCCTCTAGGATTTATTAGGAATTTCTGAAACTGCTATTGGGCTAGGCCCAAAATAGACAAAATTCCAACAATCCCCCACCAGATCCCAGAGGCACACAAAATTTGCCTTTGATTCCAAAACACTTTTTTATATACCGGTACTGCAGTGGAGACTGTTAAGTTGAACTTCCACCTAGAACTCTATGCTACACTAGTAAGCAACTTGAACAGTGGACTAGGCCTTGAACTACAAGTTTTCTGCGAATCTAGCTTCACATAAAACCTTGACCGATACGTGGCTACCGTGGGTCTTCCCCACGGGTGGATCTTATGCGTCATACTCCGAGACCTTTCATGAGTTTACTAGAGAGAACCCTACTCTCATAGATTGCGACGTTTAACAATCAGACTCATATAGGTGCGTTCTTCAAAAGATGTTCTGCAGGACGACATCTCTGCTTCAATGAGCCACTTAGAACACATTAAGATATACATCAACCTGCCATGCAGATTAGGAGAGTATTCCATCTTCATGGAGTGGTATTGTTAATAGTAAGGATACTCTCCTCTCAGTTGATCAACAGCTTGTCTTCCACATCTAATTCACGCGATCTCCGATCACAAAGAATAGGTTACCACTGTGAACAACTCATATTGTGGGTCTCATACCCATCTCCCTCGATGCATTATCTATCACATTACGTGATAGACCCTTAGTAAAAGGATTTGCCAGATTTTTAGACGTTTGGATATAATCCAATGCAATAACTCCGGAGTTTCTCATTTTCCCGACAGACTTTAACCTTCTCTGAACGTGTCTTGATGACTTCATGTTATCCTTTGAGCTACTCACTTTCGTGATCACAGTTTGATTGTCGCAGTTCATAAGGATACCCGGTACAGGTTTCTCAACAACTGACAAGTCATTCAAGACCGACGAAGCCAATCTGCTTCGACCGTAGCTGTATCTAGTGCTGTGAGTTCTGCTTCCATCGTTGACCTCGTTAAGATGGTCTGCTTGCAAGACTTCCAAGAAACAGCGCCACCTCCACGAGTGAATACATAACCGCTCGTGGCCTTTATCTCATCAGCATCTGAGATCCAGTTTGAGTCACTATACCCTTCAAGCACCTTTGGGTGCCCGGTGTAGTGAATTCCATAATTCGCAGTGCCTTTTAAATAACGCAAAACTCTCTCTAGAGCTTTCCAATGCACATCTCCTGGTTTTGAGACAAACCGACTCAGTTTGCTAACAGCAAAAGAGATTTCAGGTCTTGTAGCACTGGCTAAGTACATAAGCGAGCCAATAATCTGAGAATATTTCAATTGATCTCTAGCAATTCTTTGATTCTTTCGAAGTAACACGCTCGCATTATATGGTGTTGGAGAGGGCCTGCAGTCACTATAGCCAAAGCGACTCAAGATCTTTTCCACATAGTGAGATTGAAGCAATGTAATCCCACCATCATCGTCTCTGAACAACTTGATGTTCAGAATAACATCAGCCACTCCTAAATCCTTCATCTCAAAACAACGAGATAGGAAATCCTTGACCTCCTTAATAACATTCAGATTTGTTCCGAAAATCAGTATGTCATCAACATACAAGCAAAGGATAACTCCCTCGCCCCCACCATGGCGATAGTACACACATTTGTCAGCTTCGTTTACAACAAAGCCTGCAGTTGTTAAAGTTCTTTCAAACTTCTCGTGCCACTGTTTAGGTGCTTGCTTGAGTCCATACAAAGACTTCAGCAACTTGCACACTTTTCCTTCCTGACCATCTAGTACAAACCCATCTGGTTGTTCCATATAAATTTCCTCGTCCAACTCTCCATTTAGGAAAGCAGTCTTAACATCCATTTGATGAACGAGAAGACCATGTGAGGCAGCTAGTGAAAGTAGAACTCGAATAGTGGTCAGTCGAGCCACAGGTGAGTAAGTATCAAAGAAGTCTTCACCTTCCTTTTGGGTATAACCCTTAGCCACAAGCCGAGCCTTGTACTTTTTAATAGTACCATCAGGCCTAAGCTTCTTCTTGAATACCCATTTGCATCCTATAGGTTTGCACCCATAAGGACGATCAGTTATCTCCCAAGTTTCATTCGCCAAGATGGAATCCATCTCGCTACAAACCGCTTCCTTCCAATAGTCAGCATCTTCAGATGCATAGGCCTCTGAAATAGAACTGGGAGTATCATCTATGAGATACACAAGAAAATCATCACCAAAGGACTTTGCAGTCCTCTGTCTCTTGCTCCTAGTAGGAACTTCATTGTTCTCCTCCACAGGACTTTCAAAGTGTTCCATCAAAATTGCAGGTTCAGTAATTGTAACTGGTTCCTGATTCGATGAACTAGGCATCTCTTGATTAGATGAGGTAGTCATATCCTTCATGGGAAAGATATCTTCAAAGAAAGTCGCATCATTCGACTCCATGATCGTACCGACATGCATGTCAGGTACCTCAGATTTTATAACCAAGAATCTGTAACCAATGCTATGAAAAGCATATCCCAGGAAAACACAATCCACGGTCTTTGGTCCAAGCTTGCGCTTCTTTGGAATTGACACATTGACTTTCGCCAAACAACCCCAGGTTTGTAGATAAGAGAGTTTTAATCTTTTCTTCTCCCATTCCTCAAATGGAGTTATCTCTTTATTCTTTATGGGAACTCGGTTTAGGACATGACATGCAGTCAATATCGCCTCCCCCCACCATGCCTTGGAGAGACCCGATGTGTCTAACATGGCGTTAACCAAATCTGTTAGAGTACGGTTCTTTCTTTCGGCCACACCATTTGACTGAGGTGAATAGGGAGGCGTCCTCTCATGGATTATACCACGTTCCGCACAAAAAGCATCAAATTCATTGGAAAAATACTCTCCACCACGGTCGGACCTAAGCCTCTTGATTTTCCGATCAAGTTGGTTTTCCACTTCAGCTTTATAGATCTTGAAAAAGTTCAAAGCCTCATCCTTAGATTTCAGAAGATACACATGGCAGTATCTAGTGGAGTCGTCAATTAACGTCATGAAATATTTCTTTCCACCTTTTGTCAAAACACCATTCATTTCACATAGATCTGAATGTATGAGCTCTAGTGGTGCAAGATTTCTCGTTTCCGCAGTCGTGTGAGACTTACGAGGTTGCTTAGCTTGCACACAAACTTGACACTTAGATCCCTTGACAGTGGTGAAACTAGGGATTAAGTTCAACTTCGCTAGTCGCGACATGCAACCAAAGTTAACATGACAAAGACGTGAATGCCACACATTTGATTCACTATTGTTGCAAACATGATTAACAACTTTATTGCAAACGTCTGACAAGGATAAACGAAACAGGCCTCCTGACTCATAGCCTTTACCAACAAAGGTTCCATACTTGGATATTACAAATTTATTCGACTCAAAGACATGCTTATAGCCATCTCTACACAGAAGAGATCCGCTAACAAGATTTTTATTGACGGAGGAGACATAATGCACGTTCTTCAGCCGCACGATCTTCCCCGAAGTAAACTTCAGATCGACTGTGCCAACACCACGAACAGAAGCACTTGAACCGTTGCCCATCAGCACGGTTGAAGTCCCTGTAGTCTGATAAGACGAAAACATGGAAATATCACTGCATACATGCACATTAGCACCCGTGTCAATCAACCAATCAGGAGAATGACATACTGAAAGAATAGTGGGAAATATACCATACCCAACATCCTTCATGTCAGTGTCTCCAATGACAACATTAGCGGTCTTGCCGCCTTTCCCAGGATGATGCTTGTCATAGCGATTAGGGCAAGTAGGAGCCCAATGATCAGGATCCCCACACACATGACAAACACCTTTCTTCTTGTCATTCTTCTTCTTGAAGTTCGTGTGTTGCACAGCCTTGTTCTTCCCATCAAACTTTGCTTTACCATCAAACTTGCCCTTGTTCTTGAACTTGTGGGGCTGGAAGTTCTTCTTCTGTACCAGATTGGCACTAGATCCTCCCTCAATACCTCGAGCACGTGTGTCCTTTGCTCTCGCCTTCTCTTCCACATCAAGAGTGCCAATGAGATCCGGGACGGAAAACTCCTGTCTCTTATGCTTCAGTAAGGTAGCAAAGTTCCTCCACGAAGGAGGAAGCTTAGTGATGATACCTCCGGCAACAAACTTGTCCGGGAGCATACAACTGAAGTGCTCAAGTTCTCTAGCAAATGACTGTATCTCATGAGCTTGCTCGACCACGGAGCGCTCTTCAGTCATCTTGTAATCATAGAATTGCTCCATGATGTACAGCTCAGTGCCAGCATCCGAGACCCCAAACTTGGCCTCGGGTGCATCCCACATATCTTTTCCATTATCAATTGACGCATAAGCATCAACTATGTTCTCACCAAGAACACTCAAGAGAGCAACATTAAACAGAGTATCCATTTTCTGAAAAGCTTGTGCCTGTTGAGCATCAAGCTCTCCTTCAGGTTTGCCAAGAGTGGCGTCATAGCAACTCATGGTTTGAAACCATAAGACTGCTCTCACGCGCCACCTCTTATAGTGGATACCCTCAAACATAGGAGGTCTCATGGAAGCAGCAAAACCACTCGGGGTAAATTGCCTATAATAAGGTTTTTGGGTTGTTGGAAATATGAGCAATTTACCAAAAGATTTTATTAACAGAAATACTAGATAAAGCATGACTAGTATAGCAGTGATAAAACAAGTCATGCGATTTGACAAAGAGAAGGTAAACATCATCTTCATATATGAACTGTAACTAAACACATCTAGAGCAGATAGTATAGCCAGTTGCATATATGAAACAGAGTCTAACATATCTAGGGCAAACACTAGAAGAAGGAACTGTAGCAGGGTCTCTAATAAAAAGAGGAAGAACACGTACGGGACAACAGCAGCAGAAGCACTGGACTTGGGGTCGACATCCTCTCCAGCCATGTCGTCGATGAGGTTGTCGACGTTGGGGAAGTAGTTGTCGGAGTCCGTGATGGAAAAGTCAGTAGTCGCGCGGAGCGCTCCCCAAAAACCTTATCACCCTTCTCCCGTATAGGACTCAAAGTGGTGCGGTTTTGGAGGCCTACTGTCCCGACCTGCGGTGCACGCCGCAAGCCGGGATGGGGAAGATCGTAGGAGTAGCTCAGTGGTCGGAAACTCTGAGGCGAGAGGGTTGTGTTGTTCTGGTGCGCCTCTCTGAGAGGAGCGACCTCCCTTTTATAGGCGCAAGAGAAGGAGGCGAGAGGCCAGCGACGGGAGGCGAAACGAAGAGACAGAGATGAAGCGAACAACCATCGTTCGCACTCCACTTTCGCTTTCAGCTTCCGTGTGACCTTTCGTATACCCATAGTGCGTGGCAAAAATTTAGACATCGGCTCGGCTCATTCCCGCAACCCGCGGCGCGGCGAGGCGGGGCGTGGCGAGGTGGCGGCGGAGGAGGAGCGCGCGTGGATGTCCCTCTTGTTCTCATGCTTATACAAGTGGGGAAAGAACCTCCCTTATAAAGAGGTCCAACTCCCTCTAAACTAGCAATGTGGGACTAAACTTTAGTTTCACCTCTTGCCTTGCACGAATGGGCTGCGTGGGCCTCTAGGATTTATTAGGAATTTCTGAAACTGCTATTGGGCTAGGCCCGAAATAGACAAAATTCCAGCAGTAATTGGAAACTCGATTTGGAATAATAGAAATTCTAGCTGAAAATAATAAACAGAACTGATTTTTCATCCAACATGACTGGGATTCGGCTCATACAGGCCCACTCTTTGGATCTCTCCCACCCTCCCAAATCCCAATCGTGTCATGTAAAAATGCCTAAGAAACCTGGATCCGATCCCTCCCGA
The DNA here is from genome assembly GCF_002575655.3 of Aegilops tauschii subsp. strangulata. Lineage (NCBI taxonomy): Eukaryota > Viridiplantae > Streptophyta > Magnoliopsida > Poales > Poaceae > Aegilops > Aegilops tauschii. Next base: position 50,660,041 of record NC_053040.3, on the reverse strand, counting down.
CATGTTTCATATACCTTTCCCCCTCTGCATATCCCCATCAAAAATGATATTATCTTTAACACCACTAGCATGAGGAAGTGTTTGTAATTTTTTTAAAGATCTCTTCCATGGTATATGTAAGTCCTCATTTTAAGTTGAGCAAGGCTATGTACTTCTCTAGACATTCAATGCATGTTTTTAAGGAAGGTATTTGGCCAAAAATAATGCATAAGATGCCTCTAAACAATTTGGGCCCCTAGATGGAAGATTATAGAACCCGCTCTTAGAACTTCCTTCTAGTGAAAAAACATTAACCTGAGCATCAGAAAAATATGGGTTGATGTCTTAGCGAAAAAAAAAATCTCCTCAGTTATATCCATATGAGCAAAAAAAAATCTTATACTATTATTTTCCAAAAGAATTACCCCCCCCACACACACAGAGACCCACACCCACCTAATAAGCACCCCAATTTGCCAATTCCTCCGTCCTTAAACCTAATTCCCGTACACCGCCACCTTGAGCCTCTAGAACTATGTTAAGCTAATGCGAAATAAAATCAAATAAAGAAAATCCATGAAGCTACTGGTTACAAGGCAAAACCAGAAAAATTCATTAAGGCTCCCTACATCGCGCATTCTCCATAGATGGATCAATATTGTATGTAACATAAGGACCTCCACATCACGCCATAGATGCAATTTAGTCGGTGACACGCCAACAATGTCTCTTTTGATGCCATCCTCGATACATAATGTGTGCATTACTTTGGGCTATATAAAACTGTTGGTATGATGTCATATTTAACAAACAAACCATTACAACAATTTTGTAGGTCATCTTTTGGGCATCTGTACGGATTCGTACATGGTTGTTACTCAGCCATGCGAAAGTTAGGGAGCTTATGCCTATGGGTGCAACCGCCGGGAGATAGTAGCATGAGACACATACAAACGGTTTGAATGGCGGTCCAACAATTGGATAGGTGTCTAGTCATCTTACCCTATTTTTTGCCGGTTGTGGCAGTTTCTCCTTTTTTTATTCGGCTTTGATTGAGAGATTGTTTTGAACTTCATACTTTATTGCTACTTTGTTTAATAAAATGGTTGTGTGCATCGCAAGATGCAGAGGCCGGGGTCATCCCCTTTCCGAAATGTCTGAAATCACCTCTGTGAACGCACAATGTGAAAAAGTTCCCCTTTGTTGCATGTGTTTTTTGTTTATAGGCATGAATGGGCAGGGTCATTGCTCATATATCCACTCCATGGATTCACGCGCGAATCGTCGTTTCTCACATATGTATCTATGATATAGCTTTTGCTTCAATCACATCAATGTGCTTCAATCATCGTAGTATTGCTTCTTTCATTCAACTTTAGTTGGTGTGTGCTTCATCATTTTCCATAGATGTATATGTTGAAGTGAGCAGACCTAGCTGGAAACAGCAGCACCAACAGTGGAAATAGGCAGAGCAGCAATAGAACGCAAGCACCAGTATGACGGCAGTAGGCAAAGCAACAACATAACCTATGAAAACGGCTAGGCAATTCACATATACACTTCAACAATATCTATTTTACAGACATTTTGCTCTACTAGGTTGAAATCATGCTTCTTTATTTCCCGCGTGCACATGCGTATGACATTCCAATGTCGTCCAATGTCCCACGACCACGGTCTGCCATAGCACTGACGAGGAGCTAGCTTGCTAAGGCGTGGAACTCGTCCATGATTAGTCTCTTCAACACAATTCATCGTCTTTTAGGTGTTTATGTTGCAAAAAGGGTCATAAAGAGAGGATGCTGGTGGGATGCAATGCTGACTGGGCCATCGAAGACCGATGCCGATGGCTAAGCGGGCGCTTCCTTTATGTGATTTGGAATGCATGGAAAGAGAGGAACCCAAAGATCTTCAATGAAACGAGGCGAACCTACATCGAAGTAGCGAATCTGGCCCCCAAGGATATTCAGAAGCACGAGCTAGCTTTTGGAGTGCATGGCCATGGCCTTGCCATGGTGTCCGCAGAGTTCATTTTGTTCTGTTTAGCTAGGGTTTTGACGTGTTCCCTTGAAAAACATGTCGCCTCTTGTAAATAATTGGTTCTCTCTTCTATCTTAATGAATAGGCAGCGCTCCTGCCTATTGCTTGAAAAAAGATCATAAAATGTGGTCACATCCAACGATTTTTTTAGTGTATGTGCTTCTTATTTTGCCTCTTTCTCTTGTGAAGAAATGTACTTTATTTCCATTGCACCGACAAATTATATGGTTCTATACATGAGAACAAATAATTGGTACTTCCATCCATCATCAATACCGTTTCTGTTGCACAAAAGCATGTTGAACTTTGCTTTGGCACACCCCCACTGGAAAAGTTTATATATTTTGATACAAATTAAAGATTAGAAGTTATCAATTTTCAATCAAAAAGGATAATATAGTCTTTTGTAGCTAAATTTCTATCCAATATGTTTGATTTGCAGGCTAATATGGTGATAGAATTTTTAAGTAACTTCAAGATTCGCGTAAACTTTTAGGGGGTGTATGGAAGCAAACTCAAACATGTTTCCAATGGTGACATTTTTTTTTGATTTTACAGGTCTTTCAAAGATAAATTGATTTTACAAATTTATCTGCTGGAAACCCCATAATTCAGAAAAATCGAACATTAACAGAGACTACCCCTAAAATGAATAAAGAAAAAGGAAAAAAAGGGACTAACTAATTAGCACCAGATTCGAGAAAAAAAAACTAATTAGCACCACACGTACGCACGCATATCGTACAGGCCGTGATTACTTCAGTGTAACTTTGGGCCGATCCAGTTCACTTTGGGCTGCCTGCTCTGCTTCCACTCCACCGCATCCCGCATCCGCAGCGAGGAGGGCGAGATGAGCCGCCGCCGCCGCCGCCGCCGCCGCCACCCCCTCTCGCCGGCGGCGGCGCCCCTTGATGATGACGACCTGCTCTCCGAGATCCTCCTCCGCCTCCCCCCGCAGCCGTCCTCCCTCCCCCGCGCCTCTCTCGTCTGCAGGCGCTGGCGCCTCCTCGTCTCCGACCCTCGCTTCGCCCGCCGCTTCCGCATCCACCACCGCCGCAACCCTCCTCTCCTCGGTTTCTTTGATGAAGGCTTTCGCGACATCTCCTTCGTACCTACTCTGGAGCCCCACAATCGTGTCCCGCCCGGGCGCTTCTCTTTGAAGTTCGACGGCGGCGGCCGCTTCGTGCCTCTCGGATGCCGCCATGGCCTGGTACTCGTTTACCACGCATTTTGGAAACAGATCCTGGTGTGGGATCCTGTCACCACCGACCAGCACCGCATTGCAGTTCCCCCAGGGTTTGCGAGCGATAAGGGTTTCATCTTGATTACTGCGGCGGTGCTTCGGGCTTCCGTAGACGTCCACTTCCAGGTAGCCTTAGCAGTGGTAGACAGAGAACACAGGCGAGCTCTCGCCTGTGTTTACTCGTCAGAGACTGGAGAATGGAGTGATATCATCTGGACACCTCTTCCATCCGAGGCTTCTGCGGGCAATCTGTTCTTTACAGAGAGGCCCGCTGTGCTGGTTGGGCATTCTCTTTACTGGCTGCTTGTTGGGAATATGATTGGATTTCTGGAGTTTGATTTGAAGAGGCAGAGCCTAACTATGATACGGATACCGGTGGATTTGTTTACCAAGGGCACTTTTGATATCTGTGCGATGCGGGCAGAGGATGGTGGTCTTGGTTTCCTCTTTCTGCTGCACACAGACCACAGTATCCAATTATGGAAGAGGCGGACTGAATGTCATGGTGCTGCTTCATGGGTGCTAGGAAGAACTATTGAACTGGACAAGCTAATTCCCTTGAATTTAGTGGACAAATGGCCTTTTATGATACTGGGGTTTGCTGAGGACAATAATGTGGTGTTTCTGTGGACAAGTGGCGTCTTCTTTATGATCCATCTTGGGTCATTGCAGTTCAAGCAACTTTCTGAAGCCGAGGACAATAATGTGGTGTTTCTGTGGACAAGTGGCGTCTTCTTTATGATCCATCTTGGGTCATTGCAGTTCAAGCAACTTTCTGAAGCCGAGTTCATTTTTTATTGTCACCCATTCGAAAGCGTCTACACTGCAGGTAATAACATGCCTTCACATATTGGGTTTAACAAAACCAAGTTAATGTTCAATAATTGGTTGATGGAATTCCGCTCACATCCTTTGAGTTAGCAACTTTAAGTAGTGTCATATCACATGTTTGTTTTGCTACTTAATGACCTCTTTTACATTAATATTCCTGGTCTGATTCTTGTATGTAATGATTATGATTCATTTTAGTGGTATCTGATTTATTTTATGCTCTGTAGCCAGGCGGTGGGCTGCAATTGGTCTACTGTGAGCTTCATTTCTGTAATTCTTGCGGTTCAAGTCAGAACTAGCAAACTGTCTTTATTAAGTCATTATACGAATATTTATACAATAAAACAGTGAACACCAAGATTGGCAAATGATTTCTTTAAAGTTGAACTATGTTTCAATGTTCTATGCCTATGAACATATACTGTACAATGGTAGTTTTAGTGCATAGCTACAGCGCAGTTTTTTCTCGAGATAAGATACATGGTAAGGTTGAAGCCAACTACTTGAGACACTTGCTTGCAACAACAACAACAACAAAGCCTTTAGTCCCAAACAAGTTGGGGTAGGCTAGAGGTGAAACCCATTAGATCTCGCAACCAACTCATGGCTCTGGCACATGGATAGCAAGCTTCCACGCACCCCTGTCCATAGCTAGCTCTTTGGTGATACTCCAATCCTTCAGGTCTCTCTTAACGGACTCCTCCCATGTCAAATTCGGTCTACCCCGCCCTCTCTTGACATTCTCCGCACGCTTTAGCCGTCCGCTATGCACTGGAGCTTCTAGAGGCCTGCGCTGAATATGCCCAAACCATCTCAGACGATGTTGGACAAGCTTCTCCTCAATTGGTGCTACCCCAACTCTATCCCGTATATCATCATTCCGGACTCGATCCTTCCTCGTGTGGCCACACATCCATCTCAACATACGCATCTCCGCCACACCTAACTGTTGAACATGTCGCCTAGCTTTTAGTCGGCCAACACTCCGCGCCATACAACATTGCGGGTCGAACCGCCGTCCTGTAGAACTTGCCTTTTAGCTTTTGTGGCACTCTCTTGTCACAGAGAATGCCAGAAGCTTGGCGCCACTTCATCCATCCGGCTTTGATTCGATGGTTCACATCTTCATCAATACCCCCATCCTCCCGCAACATTGACCCCAAATACCGAAAGGTGTCCTTCCGAGGTACCACCTGGCCATCAAGGCCAACCTCCTCCTCCTCACACCTAGTAGTACTGAAACCGCACATCATGTACTCGGTTTTAGTTCTACTAAGCCTAAACCCTTTCGATTCCAAGGTTTGTCTCCGTAACTCTAACTTCCTATTTACCCCCGTTCGACTATCGCCAACTAGCACCACATCATCCGCAAAGAGCATACACCATGGAATATCTCCTTGTATATCCCTTGTGACCTCATCCATCACCAATGCAAAAAGATAAGGGCTCAAAGCTGACCCCTGATGCAGTCCTATCTTAATCGGGAAGTCATCGGTGTCGACATCACTTGTTCGAACACTTGTCACAACATTATCGTACATGTCCTTGATGAGGGTAATGTACTTTGCTGGGACTTTGTGTTTCTCCAAGGCCCACCACATGACATTCCGCGGTATCTTATCATAGGCCTTCTCCAAGTCAATGAACACCATATGCAAGTCCTTCTTTTGCTACCTATATCTCTCCATAAGTTGTCGTACGAAGAAAATGGCTTCCATGGTCGACCTCCCAGGCATGAAACCAAACTGATTTTTGGTCACGCTTGTCATTCTTCTTAAGCGGGTGCTCAATGACTCTCTCCCATAGCTTCATTATATGGTTCATCAGCTTAATTCCACGGTAATTAGTACAACTCTGAACATCCCCCTTGTTCTTGAAGATTGGTACTAATATACTCCGTCTCCATTCTTCTGGCATCTTGTTTGCCCAAAAAATGAGGTTGAAAAGCTTGGTTAGCCATACTATCGCTATGTCCCCGAGACCCTTCCACACCTCAATGGGGATACAATCAGGGCCCATCGCCTTGCCTCCTTTCATCCTTTTTAAAGCCTCCTTCACCTCAGACTCCTGGATTCGCCGCACAAAACGCTTGCTGGTCTCATCAAAGGAGTCGTCCAGTTCAATGGTAGAACTCTCATTCTCCCCATTGAACAGCTTGTCGAAGTACTCCCGCCATCTATGCTTAATCTCCTCGTCCTTCACCAAGAGTTGGCCTGCTCCGTCCTTGATGCATTTGACTTGGCCAATATCCCTCGTCTTCCTCTCTCGGATCTTGGCCATCTTATAGATGTCCCTTTCACCTTCCTTCGTGCCTAACCGTTGGTAGAGGTCCTCATATGCCCGACCCCTTGCTTCACCAACAGCTCGCTTTGCGGCCTTCTTCGCCATCTTGTACTTCTCTATGTTGTCTGCACTCCTATCCAGGTATAGGCGTCTGAAGCAATCTTTCTTCTCTTTAATCGCCTTCTGGACATCATCATTCCACCACCAGGTATCCTTATCTTCGCTTCTCCTTCCCCTGGACACTCCAAACTCCTCCGAGGCCACCTTACGAATGCAAGTCGCCATCTTCATCCACACATTGTCCGCATCCCCTCCTTCCTCCCAAGGGCCCTCCTTAATGACCCTCTCCTTGAACACCTGAGCTACCTCCCCCTTGAGTTTCCACCACTTCGTTCTAGCGACTTTGGCATGCTTATCCCGCTGGACACGAATCCGAAAGCGGAAGTCAGCAACCACCAGCTTATGCTGGGGTACAACACTCTCTCCAGGTATCACCTTACAGTCTAGGCACGCACGCCTATCTTCTCTTCTCGAGAGGATGAAATCAATCTGGCTAGAGTGTTGGCCACTACTAAAAGTCACCAGATGTGATTCTCTCTTTCTAAAGAGGGTGTTAGCTACAATCATGTTGTAGGCTAGAGCAAAGCTTAAGACATCTTCTCCTTGTTGATTCCTGATGCCATAGCCAAAGCCCCCATGCGCCCCTTCAAAACCTGTGTTAGATGTACCCACGTGGCCATTGAGGTCTCCTCCTATGAAGAGCTTCTCACCAATCGGTACACTCCTAACCATGTCTTCCAGGCCTTCCCAGAACTCCCTCTTGGTGTTCTCATTGTGGCCTACTTGCGGGGCATACGCGCTGATAACATTGAGAACCAAGTCCTCAACTACCATCTTGACCAGGATAATCCGGTCCCCATGTCTCTTGACGTCTACCACTCCATACTTGAGGCTCTTGTTGATCAAGATGCCTACGCCATTTCTGTTTGCAGCCGTCCCCGTGTACCACAGCTTGAAGCCGGTATCCTCCACCTCCTTTGCCTTCTGTCCTCTCCATTTGGTTTCTTGGACGCAAAGGATATCAACACCTCTCCTCACCGCTGCATCAACTAGCTCCCGAAGCTTCCCTGTCAGAGACCCTACGTTCCAGCTACCTAAGCGAATCCTCCTAGGCTCGGCTAGCTTCCTTACCCTTCGCACTCGTCGAGTCAAATGCGAAGACCCTTGCTCATTTTCCACTACATCCGGGCGCCGATGTAGCGCGCCACTAAGGATGCGACGACCCGATCCTCGCTCACTTGCCACCGTATCCGGATCAAGATACGGCGCGCCACTTGGGGGGTGACGGCCCGGCCCTTGCCCATTTTCCACCACACTCGGGTTCCGATGTGGCACGTCACTGAGAGGGTTACGCCCCAACGAAAATCTTTTGGGTTTCATCTCCATAAGAGTGGCTGAGTTTTTACGTTGGCTCGCCAAGCCTATCACAACCCTCCTCCTTTACCCGGGCTTGGGACCGGCTATGTTGAGACAACATAGGCGGAGTTACTTGGGACACTTGCTTGAACCAACTAAAATGTCGAATAGGTAGCTCAATTTGTACAGTTAGAAGCTTCAAGCTCATTCTATTTCCTTCATTCAACATTTATTATCTTGCTACTAAATTAAGCTCATATTGATGAATAACTTTTCACTTTATCACTTTTAGGAGATTCCTAGCACGAGTAGCAAATCCATTTGTACCAGGGAAAGAAAATAAACTGATATCATTTATTTTTTTGGGCTAAATTTATTTTAAGATGATCTAAATCTGAATGGTCTTGATCACTTTTATTGCTAGTTTATTTAGTATTGATTTAATTTTTTTGAGGCTAAATTTACTTGAAAATAATCTAAATTTGGATAGTCTTGTTCCCTTTTGTTGCTAGGATTTATCAGTATGCCTATATTTTATTTATTCCAATATGGCGTGGAATGAGCTTAATTATTCTAGATAACTTGTCTCTTCTGACCAGCTAATGCCTAATAGTCTCGAGTGTCCATCTTCTTCATTTTTAAGATAGTAATCAGCTTATACTTTTTTGGAATATTCATCAAATTTGATAGTAGGTGTGGTTTTGTTTATCCATTCCTAATCTGGTATAAAACTAATATTTTTTCCCAAACGATAACTGTGAGTTTATCTAAATTTCTTTTTGATGCCTCATCGTATCTATTTGGTTTTTTGTTGGAATGTCATTGGTTGTTTGACTTGATTACTTCTTATGCTTGCAGAAACAGACATTGGTGGACACGATGGGGCTGGTCTTTTGCAGAATACATAAGATGATTATCAGGTTAGATATGCTGTCATGTTGTACTGATTGAGCAGGTAAGCATATCTTCCGCATGTATGCTGAGGTATCTGGACTGTTTCATACTTTCATTAATGTATTGCTTCCCCTTTTATTGCCATTTCTCAAGTATCAAATTATAAGCGAGGACTAAGATTCTATCGACAATTCTTTGCTTAGCTGTTTCCTGCCTGGCCACCTCCTATACACGTCATGCCAAGCTGCATCTTCGATCTTTTCTCCAGGCCCTGCTTTCTCATCCCCTCATGCCTTCGTGAGCAGCTCTCCATTCTCTTTCCCATAACTTCACCCCTCCTGCCTTCCCTGTTATTTGCTGATGTTCTACTGAATGTGCTCTTTCGCTTACCTTCGCCGTCCATCTAGCTGCTTTGCTTTCAGTTACCTTCTCCCCTTCTCCTTAATACTCTCCTGGTTCCTTCTGTTAGTGCAGTTTCTATAGCTCCTCAGATGACTAATGACTTAGGGCCTCCCCCCCTTTTGTGTACATGTTAAGTGATAGCATAGTCAAATGCACTCTCTTTCTGCATTTGATTTTTTTACTACCAGTTGCTACATGTCTTTGGTTCGTTTTTTTACTATGCACTGTAGGGGAAAACCCCCACAGCCTGATTTATTTATTGCAAGAACACATCAAGTACAATATTTACAACAGAGTGGGGGGGGGGGGGGGGAGGATGTACAAAAGAACTTACAAAAAAATCCCAAGGAGGCAAGAAAGAGATCCACTTGAGGAGATCATCCTTGAATCTGGGTTTTATCCTGTGAGCCAGCAAGGATATATCATACACAAATCCTCTCTTCCATTTGTAGAATGTTGGCCTCTGGTGTCTAAAGACTCTGGCATTTCTGACCAGCCAAATATTCCAGCAGGCAAGAAAAACAACCTCAACAAAAAAGGGCTGATGAAACTCCCTCCTTGCATGCATTGCCACCTGTGAGATACTTCCATTATATGTCCAGTCTGCTTGCAAGTAATTCTAGACCCTTGTGCTAAATAGACACTCAAAAAAAACAAATAATTTCTGGTCTCTCTAAGTTGTGCATGACAGAGCAGACACTCTACTCCATCTGAAATATTCCAATGCCTTCGCTGAAGCATGTCTTTGGTGTCCACTCTGTCCATTATAACCATCCATGCAATCACCTTAATCTGCAAAGTACAACAACTCTTCCAAACTCAGTTAGAAGTGGAAAGGATCGCATAGTCTTATGGACCAAAGAGTAATATAGATTTGGTCGGAAACTTGTCCATATTTTCTCCATAAGCACTGTCACTGAATTCTTTCCAATTGCTTCATAATCCCAGGTGGTATGTTTAGACTGCACAGAAAGAACAGTGGCATGGAGGATAAATCGGAGTTTAGAAACTGTAGGCCTTCCACTTAGAGCCAAAAACATAGAGCTGGTAGACAATCTTCTCTCCGTGCAATCAACTACAGGCATCAGATCAGATATCTTAGGTCTGGTTGTTCCCACTGACAGCCCCAAATTAGTGAATGGCAGAGTGCCCACCTGGCAACCAAAAGCTTCAGCCAGTCTCTTAGTCTCCTGGTGATCAACTTTAATGGGGATCAGGGAAGATTTATGATAGTTGATGTTGAGGCCTGTAGAGATGGAGAACAAGTCCAACATTTTCTTCAAGGCCATCAACTGTGTCTCATCAGCAGGTATAATAAGAGTGTCATCAGCTTGCTGTATAATATGGTAATCCTTATCATGACAGGGAATAGGAAGCTCTAACTGCCCCAACTGCAACATATTATTGACAATTGATTGCAACAAATCAGCTGCCAGAACAAAAAGGAGAGGTGACAAAGGGTCACCCTATTTGACACCTTTCTTACAGTAGAAAGCCTTGCTAGGCACCCCATTTAGGAGAACTGCTGAAGACCCAGAGGATAGCAACTGTTGCACCCAGGAAATCCACGTAGGTGGAAAACCCTTGTGCTTCAAAATTAGCAAAATTGCTTCATACTTAATTGTGTCAAATACCTTCTCAAAATCCAATTTAAGGATCACAATGGGTTTCTACTGGTGCAAATACTCAAGGGTCCACCCAATACAATCCTGTATTGTTCTAGATCTGATGAAACCATAATGGTTTTTGGGCTAGTGGTCCTCTCCGGTGATCTACTCCCCCCCGTCTCTTGTCTGCCCTTGCTTTAGTGGTCTTTGGGGGTCCGTGGTCTTGGGCCGGGGCGAGATCCCTGCGCACTGACTGCCTGCGCTGACAACGGCGACACCTGAGGGTGTCGTTACCTCAATGGAGATGCTCTCAAGGCCTTGACTGGCCCCTCTCCTCGAGCACCGGGGGAAACCCTTGGTCTAGTTCGCTGGACAAGGCAGCGGCGGTGTCTCAACGCCATCCCCTTCTTGAAGGCGCTGTTTGGGTTTGCACTTGGAGTCCCCGATGCGTTGCTGTGATGTGGGCTCCAACATAGGGTGTGGGCGTTTAGGGCGCAATGTGCGCCAGCGTGTCCAAGACGATGGCTTCGCTAGTTCCGTCTGGGTCCTGCCATCGGCTTGCCGATTCTCCTAGGTACATGGTTGGAAGGTACGTTGGCCGAGGTAGCCTTGGAGATGTGGTCTTCTTTGGAGGCACCTCGCAATGGCTGTGACGCAGCCTTGACGCTTGGAGTCTAGCTGCCTCAGCCATTCATGGTTGGAGGCTGGACAAGGTGAGACCTTGCATCGTTGTTGTCTGTAGTTGGTGACACCTCCTCACCTGCTCATTTGGTGAGGACGGTGGTGTGAAATTTAAATTCGAGTCCCACCATTTTTGTCATAGCCTTTTCTTTGCAAATTAGTTTATAAAACCCGATCTCCCAAACGGCACAAGCGTTTACGGTCTATTTTAATAACAAATGGTCCGCTACACAAATATGACCTCCATCTCTCACAACATGATAATAGCAAGAAATTCCTTTTGGACAATCTCTAATTACTGACCTCGAGGGCCTTGCTATAAAATGCCATAGGGTGGTCATGTTACATAAGGACAACTTCAATCCCTGTAGCACATGCATCAGTCTCAATGCAAAAGGGTTGATTAAAGTTAGCTAACACTAGGATAGGGGTGGTGATCATAGCTTGCTTCAAACTATCAAAGGCCACCTGAGCTTCTGGGTTCCATTGAAAAGATTTCTTTTATAATAATGCAGTTAGAGGTCTAGCCAGAATTCCATGTCCTTTGATAAATTTCCTGTAGTACCCTGTGAGCCCCAAGAACCCTCTTAGTTTAGTGATATTTGTAGGGTTAGGCCACTGTAACATGGTCTAAGTTTTGGCTGGGTCTGTAGCTACCCCTTGAGTTGAGTTTTTATGTCCCAAATATACTAACTGAGGTCGAGAGAAAGAACATTTGGATATTTTTGCAAACAGCTGATTCCCTCAAAATTTGGAACATTACGGTAAGGTGTTGCGGGTATCTAGCCAAATCATTGCTATAGACTAGGATGTCATCCATGAACACAAGTACATACTTCTTGAATGGCCAAAGGCATAGACTGCATCATAAACACACTGCAAAAAAGGCCCTCGGGTCGCTCCAGGTGCAACACTGGCGACAATATCCTAGCTGCCAACAGGCCTCCCCCCACTGCCTTCCTCTTTAACTCGCCATTGCCAGAGGATCCCGACGGGCAAAGCCCACACCGGAGGATGGCTGCAGCGTGGCTACTCTGGCTCATGGTGGGAGTGATGCTTGCGGGGCATGGTCGGGTGCGTGAGGTGTGGTGGAGCTCATCGCCTGGCAGGTTGTGCGGTGCGTGCGGGAGGGCGCTGCTGTCAGGCGGGAGGGGGGGGGGGGGGTGAATAGGTGTTTTAAAAGCTTTCTACAGATTTGGCTTTATCCTAATGCGGAAATAAACTAAGAGGATACTTTTCAAGCACAAATCCTAAATATACTAGGCTCAACTAAGTGCACCAACAACTTAATCTAAGTAAGTGAGCACAACAAGGATACTAACAAGCACAAATTACACAAAATTGCTTGAGCAATATCACAAGATATGGAAGTGTATGTCACACGTTAGCAATTCACACCGATCTCAAGATTTTTTTTTGAACCGGGCTAATCCCCTTTCCATTAAAGATATAACGGAAATACAGCCAAATCCGAGTTCACACGACAAGGGAAAGGGAAAAAGCGAGTTCAGGCACTTTAGTGAAACCCGCTGTGAACGCTCGCAATCGAAACGCCCACTACGAGGCAAAAACCCTGAAGCACCGTCAACACGCACCAACCAAACTCAAGTTCAGACCACGTTACAGCCTACGCAGAGGCAACACAGACATGCAGAACACCAAAATGAACGCCGCAAAGACCTCCAGAAACACCGATCACAAGATATATCAATAGTAGCAAGTATGAATTGGGGAATATAAAGTGTATGCCTAATTAATCTCTACAAGGGAATAGCCAACATGATATGAGGACAAGAAGATATAGTGAATGCACGGTCAAGTGACCAAAGTAAACCACAGGTAAGGAGCTAGGGTTATGGATAACCGAAGTCATGGAGACGAGGATGTATCCCGATGTTCACTTCCTTGGAGGCAAGGTAGTCATCGTTGGAGGGATGGGTGTTACCATGAAGGCTCACCCTATTCTCCTTGAGATATCACCACAAAGACGATTCTCAACCACTAGTGGTAGACCTTGAGGCGGCCTTCAAACCTTTACAAACTTTTCAAGGGGTGGGGGAATCAAGTTGATTCATCACGGGAGCACTCCTACCGCCTAGGAGTCTCCAACCTCGAAAAGTAACACGGTGGAAATGTGTTGGGGAATGCAGTATTTCAAAAAAAAAATTCTACGATCATGCAAGATCTATCTAGGAGATGCATAGCAACGAGACGGGAGAGTGTGCAGTAACAAGGTGGAAATGTGTTGAGGACGAGGAAGAGTTCCGTCAGCACGATGGCGTGGTGACGGTGATGATGAAGTTACTGGTGCAGGGCTTCGCCTAAGCACTACGACGATATGACTGAGGTGTGTAACTGTGGAGGGGGCACCGCACACGGTTAAGAGAAACTTGTGTGTTCTAGGGTGCCCCCCTGCCCCCGTATATAAAGGAGAGGAGGGGGAGGCTGGCCGGCCCTGTAGGGCGCGCCAGGAGGAGGGAGTCCTACTAGGACTCCAAGTCCTAGTAGGATTCCACCTGGAGGAAAGGGGGAAGAAGGAAGGGAGAGGGAAAAGGGAAGGAAATGGGGGCGCCGCCCCCTTCCCCTAGTCCAATTCGGACCCCGGGGCGGGGGGGCGGCCAGCCCCTTGTGGCCCTTCCTCTCTCCCTACTAAGGCCCATCAAGGCCCATTAGTTCCCCCGGGGGGTTCCGATAACCCTCCGGCACTCTGATAATTATCCGGTACCTCTTGGAACTCATCCGGTGTCCGAATAACATCGTCCAATATATCAATCTTTATGTCTCGACCATTTCGAGACTCCTCGTCATGTCCGTGATCTCATCCGGGACTCCGAACAATCTTCGGTCATCAAATCACATAACTCATAATACAAATCGTCATCCAATGTTAAGCGTGCGGACCCTACGGGTTCGAGAACTATGCAGACATGACCGGGACACATCTCCGGTCAATAACCAATAGCTGAACCTGGATGCTCATATTGGCTCCTACATATTCTACGAAGTTCTTTATCGGTCAAACCGCATAACAACATACATTGTTCCCTTTGTCATCGGTATGTTACTTGCCCGAAATTCGATTGTCGGTATCTTCATACCTAGTTCAATCTCGGGCTATGGCTGAATGATCTAAGTCTCTTTACTCATTTCGTAATGCATCATCCCGTAACTAACTCATTAGTCACATTGCTTGCAAGGCTTATAGTGATGTGCATTGCCGAGAGGGCCCAGAGATACCTCTCCGAAACTCGGAGTGACAAATCCTAATCTCGATCTATGCCAACTCAACAAACACCATCGGAGACACCTGTAGAGCATCTTTATAATCACCCAATTACGTTGTGACGTTTGATAGCACAAGGTGTTCCTCCGGTATTCGGGAGTTGCATAATCTCATAGTCAGAGGAACATGTGTAAGTCATGAAGAAAAGCAATAGCAATAAAACTAAACGATCATTATGCTAAGCTAACGGATGGGTCTTGTCCATCACATCATTCTCTAATGATGTGATCCCGTTCATCAAATGACAACACATGTCTATGGCTAGGAAACTTAACCATCTTTGATTAACGAGCTAGTCAAGTAGAGGCATACTAGGGACACTTTGTTTTGTCTATGTATTCACACATGTATCAAGTTTCCGGTTAATACAATTCTAGCATGAATAATAAACATTTATCATGATATAAGGAAATATAAATAACAACTTTATTATTGCCTCTAGGGCATATTTCCTTCAAAATGCTCAAGACTTGCTCAAATCACAAATTGCTTTGGTCAAAAGAGAGAGGAGTGGATCTATCAATGGGTGAAATCTCTCTAAGAACTCCCACAAATCTCTCCGGGATCTAAGATTTGGTGTAGGAGAAAGAAGAGGGAACTTTTCTAAGTTCCTAGGTCAGATATTTGTGTTTCTCAGCCCCTTCACAAAGTGGTGAAGGGGTATATATAGGCTAGAGGAAAAACTAGCCATTTGGGACATTTTTCTGTAAGTGCCCAGATTGTCCGGGTAGCAAACCAGATCATTCGACCATAGCCCGGACATCTGGGAAGAAACCTAGATCATCGTGCTATGAGGCACAACCTTTTGTTGATTTTAGGTGCCATACCCGAACGTCCGGGTAGCAACTCAGATCATTCAGCTACTAACTGAGTTCGCCTAACTTGGTCCGGGCTATGGCTGAATGATCTGAGTTGCCTCTCTTGTGCCTTTGTCAACCATGTAATCCTTCGGGATGCCTCTCTTGTGCCTTTGTCAACCATGATCATCAATACTTGATGTCATCCTCTCATGGACACTTGGAATATTCCTCTTGATGCAAGCTGATGAGAATCGCCTAACCCACATAGACCTAGACAAACACATAGTATGGGTTAGTGCACAAAACACAATTGACCCTAGATCTGTGTGATTGGACGATGATGGTGCTTTGGCATCGTATCCCCTCTCGGTGTCTTCGTGTTTGGAGCTATGCATCGGCAAGCGAGACCGATGGATGATGACGGTGTTGGCGTCGAGGCTTCTGTGGCAATGATGATGGGAATGTGTGACATTAGAGACGCGACAATGGTTGCGATAGTTTGCCTCTTCTCTGACGTGTTTGTGGAATTACCTCACGTTGTTTTGTTGCGGTGAAGTCGGAGCTCAACGGCGGGGCCCCAATGGTGATGACGACAGGCAGCAGGTGGTTTGTTCGGTGGTCTTCCGCAGCGCCAACTTTGCATAGTTCTCCTTCTGAGCTATCCTTCAGAGTCGGAGTTGCGTTGCCCTCGGCGTGTGAGGTTGAGTTTGGCACGGGCTTTCTTGTGTTTTCGCAGCGCCTAAACGGCGAGGGTTGAGTCGATGTTCATCTTCGGCGGAGTTGGTTGCTCGGAAATTAGGGAGGGCGATGACGCCATGTGGGGAGAAGTGATGACGATGATGCGGGTGTGCGATGTTGATGAGGCCCTCTATGTGAGGTGTGCGTGGGGTGTTGTGTGAGTGCCGCTCAGCGGTTTGTGATGGTTTTTGCCCGGTTTTCCATTAATTAACTGGGCAACTCTCTTCTGATTAATTAATAGATGAGGCAAATCTTTTGCCTCTATTTTTTTTAGAAAAAAAGGCAGAGTAGGGTGTTGAGCAAAAACGGAGTTCATCAGGCAGGCACTGAAGGGTAGATGGTGCATTAGTGAGGCCAAAAGGCATGACCTTAAATTGGAACTGTCCATGGTGGATCTTAAAAGCAGTTTTATGCTCATTTGCTTCCACCATCCTTGTCTGATGGTACCCAGCTCTCAAATCAAATCCAGCTTGGATAAGTATGTTATACCAACTCATCCAACAATTCATCTACTATGGGCATGTAGAATTTGCACTGTGATGGAAGTCAACCTCATGTAGTCTATACAGAATTTCCATGAAGTCATCACTTTTTGACTTGCTTCTCAATCTTATCCTTCTGTAAAGGAGAGTACCTGTATCAGGTGTGTAGCATGATCAAACCGTCTGCTAGGAGGTAGAGTTTGGGATTCCTGAAAGATATCTGAAAATTTAGTCAGAAGCTACTCTATTTCAGAAGGCACAGGGTCAGTGTAGTCAGGTTCTATGGGCAACACTACTGCACTAGCCCAAATTTCATTGACCTTGTGCCATTTGATTACCTGATCAGCAATCAGCTCTTTTAGTGCAGAGATTTCAGTATTTTGCAAAGTCACCATTTTTCCTTTGTACTGAAATTGAATCCATTTTTTGTTTTCAGTGGCAAGTCATTGTTCCCCACTGTTCTAGCCAACCCATACCCAATATTAAATCATAATCCCCCTTTTATTGCATGGTAATACGTGTCTCATTTATATTATAAAGACCATAATACAAGCCACGTACACACCGACCTAGCAAAACTGAAAAGACACCAAAACACTAACCTTTTGCACAAAGGAACACCAGTCAAGAAGGAAAATTACAATCAAGACCGAAGAATCCTCTGAGCTTGACACCTACACCTGTCACCTGCCTGTGGCACCACCACAGCAGCCACCAAAGGAAAAAAAATGACGGATCACCTTCTCACCCGAGCTTGATGCGGCTCCATCGCTAATATGCAACTTTGAGGACCTCCAAGGTGGCTCACCAAAGGCGAAATCATTACCGTTGAACAAATCAGACCGGGGCAACACCTCGGACACGCCATCAGACTTGAGATCTAGCACCCCCGCACAACTAAGACGTCCCAGGAGGAAACCATATTTGCCATCCACGAATCATGAACCCAGCACACGATCCACCATCTTCCAGATGCAGTCGATGCAGACCACAATCTGCATCCGCTCCTGGACCATCTCCCAAGCTCCCCGCCGGCGCTGGAGCACACACTGTCGCAACGGCAGAGCCCGAAGGCACAAGTCCTCCACGAGGATGCCGCTGCTGCCGCCACCACGTTATCCTTGCTTGAGTAGACTGGCTTCCAAATCCATCCCCAACCAGAGGACCGATTGCCTCGTCCGCAAGGATCTGAAGATACTTTATTCAGCGCCACCATGGCTGTCGCTGAAGCTAAGACGATGAACAACCTAAAAACCTAAGCAACCAGGGCCTAAAAACGATCCGCACACGTGGATTCGACGACCCCCTCACCACCGGAGGACGGTCGCGGTGGAGACTCTCCTGGCGGCTAGGCGGATCGCCTTTCCTTTCTTCGAGAGGAAGAAAGAAAGGGGATATTATTAGATCATATCCCCCTAGCTCTAAAACTTTAAACTGTACTGGAAGGTTGGCCCTGAATCCACCAACATAGGTCAGGCATTCAGACTGACAGAGCATTTTGTCACCGTTTGAAACTTTAACAGTGAGAGGAACATCCACTGAAGCAGGTACCGTGTTGATGCGATCAAGCGAAGCACAACAACAACAACAAAGCCTCAAGTCCCAAACAAGTTGGGGTAGGCTAGAGGACTTCCAGAGTAAAACAAAAAACTATGAGAACTTCCAGGGTCTAGAAGAACCAGGACAACTTGATTGCCAATCATAGCATGCAGGCGAATAGTTTTTGGATGATCAGCACCTGACAGCGCATTGACTGACATTAGTGACTCTTCTTCCAGCCTCCGTCGATTTAGCCAAAGCAGGCCTGGAGAAAATAATGGGACTGCCTTTTCAATTGGAATGACATCAAGCACAATGTCTGAGATGAGCACATCTGCACTTTCCACTGTTTCCATCGCCTGAACTTGAGCTGGTACCGCTTTAGCAGAGACATGGCCAGGACTGTATTTTTCGCCACAACTGAAGCACAGACCATTA
Source organism: Aegilops tauschii subsp. strangulata (assembly GCF_002575655.3). Classification (NCBI taxonomy): domain Eukaryota; kingdom Viridiplantae; phylum Streptophyta; class Magnoliopsida; order Poales; family Poaceae; genus Aegilops; species Aegilops tauschii. Next base: position 50,641,385 of record NC_053040.3, on the reverse strand, counting down.
GTGTGACTGTACTTCAGTTGTCTCGCATGCCATAGCTTCCCTGATGGCGCAGTCTGACGATTGTCCTGCCGCCCAACTGTAGGGAATGCTGCTCAGTTGGTCTTGGCTCTATTGAGAGTTTCTTCCTGAACTGTTGCATAGGCTGCTGTCGCTGCTACAGTAGCCGGAAACTGAATATTAACAGCGCCCTTTAACTCATCCTTCAGTCCCAAAATGAATCAGGTAACCAGATAAGTATCACTCACAGCCGGCTCATACAGATGGATTTGGTACGCCAATTGGCTGAGCTGAATGCTCGGTTGTACTTCTCCACCGTACCCTCATGTTTCACCAGCAACAGCACATCTTGTCATGGTGAGTATTGAAGTCAAATTCCTGAAGCACAACACAGAAATTGTTCCCAGTCCAGCCATCCCACCATACTCTTGTACGTGTGATACCAGTTTGTTGCGTCACCCCTCAGATGCAGAGTAGCTGAAGTAACTTTGAACCCCTCAGGAATGTCGCAAAGGAGGAAGAATGCGTCGAACCTGTCCAAACATCAGTTCCATCAAATCTGGGAAACTCCATCTTTGGCATCCACAGGCGACAATCATGTTATTTGTCAGGCAGCCGCCCGCAATCAGGTTGTTGTTCAGACGTGTTCTATCCTGTCAGCTGTGGCATCTGCGGGATCTGCAGTGGCGGCGGTGGGCGGGGAGGTGGGGAGGGAAGCAATCGATCTCCTACCGATGCCAGGGAGGTCGGCTGCGGTGGTGCCTTCTGTGTCCTAACTGCTGTAACCTGCTCCTGACGCACATCCCTGATGGAGGACATTGTGAGGTTTACATTGGTCTGTATCTTGTTGGTCTGACCCGCCTGACCCTCAAGCGCTGATCAATGCCATCTAGGCGCTTGGCGACCTCGTCCATCCTCTTGAACTTCTCACGGACCAGCTTCAGATTCTCGAGCTCCTTCATGACCCTCTCCTCGAACTGCTCCATGGCCGAAATAACTTGCCGAGTCTGTGCGCTTGGCTTCGACGGCGCCGTCACTACTCCCACTCCGAATCGGCGAATCCGGTTTCGGAATTACACCGATCAAGCCCGAGGGGCGTTAGGTAACCTTCCCAAGAAATTACGAGCTAGATCAAGAGAGTATGGGAATGGGAGTCACTCAACTGGCCCACAACCCGCTAATTCAAAAATATGTAAAAATAGTTTAATAAACAGAATTTAATAAACATTGACATTTATTTTGGTCGAAAGGAAGTGTGTCTTTTAATAAGATGCTGCATGCCTCTTGTACTGCACGAGTTTAATCAAATTCAATCTGTTACTGACTAGCTAGCTCGTTCATTTCTAACAAGTATGTCTATGGGCTAGCAACCAGATGGTTCGGTGAGCCCCTTATATGCCCATGATAATAAGGTACTTTTTGATAAGCTAGGATGTCCAATATCTCCCTCTGATGGAGTTATTTGAGTCACTATCTTTTAGCCTTTACTAAGACCAGAATACCAGATGTAGCCACATACTTGAGAGTACGCCAACAATAAGAGTCAAAGGTGCAGCAGTAAAAAAGTAAAATAAACCATTCTCATAAGCTGCTCTCTGTTTCTAATGTTGGTTTTGTCCAATAATCGCCTAGACGATTCAGTTTTTGAACTTTTGGCACAATTTTCCACAAGGTAGTGAAGTTAATGTTTACCTTTTGAGTCATCCTTATACATAAATTTAACGGCTTTTCCGTGAATAAAGTGTAGAAATTGGGTTGACTGATGAAATGTGTTTCTCCGCAGGTAAGAATTGCATGCAGAAATGGGTTGTGTGCTGTAGGTTCTTCCATTTTGTATGATGTGCTCTGCTCAGAAATTGGCCCTCTTTACTGGTCAGTTGTGAAGTATGTGACTTGTAGAAACGAATCGCTTCAACTGCTAACCAGAGGTACTAGTATTATCTAAGTTATGTATTAGGACCCAGTGACTTGCTCGGGTTAATGAATGATCAGTGTTGGCCCTGTCGGTTTACTCTTGCGGTTCGTTTGCCTGATGCATTCCAAGCAAGCAATGCTGAGGCGAGCTCACCTGTCAGTTGCGGGCGCACGCCTCTTTTTGGTATCGCTTGCCTATGTCCCATGTTGCGTCAGATTCAGTTTTACTTTTCTGTTTTGATTGAGGAAGAGTAACAAACTCATCAGATAGAACTACATTCAGAGAGCATTACAGAACTGAGCCCGCTGGCGATGAATTCTTGATGGCGGTTTATGCTGGCGTGGGCAGCCAACTCATGTGACATTTGATTTTGATTTCTGCCCACAGAACAAACCTGATGGGAAGCGAAGCAAGCAAGCAACCTCTTTGATGTCTCTGACGAAAGGAAAACAAACTCATCTGCTTGTCGCTGGCTCATTCAGTTCTCTGGCAATAGAAGTGCTGTCCACCTCCAGGAGTACAGGACCCTTGTACACCTTCAGGAGGGTCGATAAGCCAATCAGAACCCCACTCACCTCTGCTTCATCAGCGTTGTTGCAACTTGCAAGTGCCTGTTTGGTGACGGACCGAGATGAAGACAATGCCTTTCTGATCACGAGCGACAGCTCCCGTCGAGCTCTGGCCAGTATTGATCTTCGCCGTCCTCTCTGCAGGAGCCACCCAAGTGCTCACCCCACCGGTCTCAGAGGCATCTGTACAGGCTCTACCTCAACAGTCCCGGGGTCTTTTGCTCTCACAAACTCAGCGCCCCGGACAATCCCCTTATGGCCTTATCTCATCAGCATACGGATCAGGAAGGTCACGGTCTCACGGATCCGAAATTGGCTCCTTGTTTCCATGGATGCAGTTATTTCCCGAGTGCCAAGCCCTCCATAAAGTTTTTCGCAAAAAAAAGCCCTACATAGAGTTAATACGTAGAATTTTACATCTCATCTCTTCGGTACATGAGCTCAAAAATAAATTCCTCTTTTCACTGGAACAGGGGCTTTCCAAAATAGCACCCCAAAGACTACGATCATCAGCATCACGTGTTGAAGAAGTGGTCGTAACTCGTCCAGTATGATTCAACCAGCTTGTATGCCCAACCAAGATACCGCAATAAGTTTTTTTGGAAAGGAGGTTGAAACTCCGGACATCTGCATCATTATGATGCACACAAATTTATTAAAATTGATGCCTGAGCGTATGTCAGATGGTTAGGTTCCTTGCGGTGGAATCAACCCAGCAGGGTTCAAGTCCTATATTTGGCATAGATGCTTGCATTTTTTTAGATTTTATTTCAAACTTTCCAGCGATGTTCATTAAGAGTGAGGAGACGTTCCCGTCGACTACCAGTCAAAAAAATAATGGAACTGTGTAACTAAAATTGAGGAGAGAATTCCAACTTGTTATACAAATGAGGTGATACCTATTTTTTCTTACTATAGCCAGATCTGATCAACCTTTTCTAATGTAGACCAATCTAATAACTTTGTGGTACAAACAAGACCAGACCTCAGCTCACAGGTAATAGCCCCGGCCGGGGCTCAAAGTTCATGGTTGGTGAGAACTGGATCTTAACTAGAGATTTTGATTTTACTTTAGTTCTCTTCTTACTCTTATCGGTGGCGCGATGGAGGCTATGTTTTGCGGGTTCGATTGCACATCTCCTTTGTTGAGTACTTGGGCATGCAGCTGCCAAGCTGCCTTGCTCACGATCGAATTAATCTTCACGTGTTTCCGCGAGTGAAACGCTGGTTGACCTTAATTAGGTGCAAGTGAGGGACGTACTACAAGTGATCGATCGAGAGGCCGACGACAGTGCGATCGCATCGCCAGACTAGTATATACAGCGACTTCAATTCCACCTGACAAGGCTAATCACTGAAAGATAGTGTCAGACTAATCGCATTTGGATGCAAAAGATACGCATCAGCCCAGTAATTAAGAGGCCCAACTCACCAAAATCTTCCATAATCTTCAGTGGGTAATAATAATCACGCACGCTCAACATGCATGCTAATTTAAAACTATAACCAAGCGCTATAAATAACCACGTTACTCACTTCCGACCATCACTCACTTCATCAAGCTTGCTTGCTTCTTCCACTGGAGTGGCAATCTAGCATCGCCTCGCCATGGCTTCCACCAAGCTGATCCTGTCCGCTGCCCTCGTCGTCCTCCTAAGCGTGGGGCTGTCCAGCGCCATTAGGGTAGTGAACCACGCCGCCACCGCCGACGGCCAAGGCAGTGGAGGAGGAGGCGGCGGCGGGACCGGCAACAGCCAGGCCTCCGGCTATGGGTCCGGCGATGGCACCGCCGAGGCGTACGACCAGGACAACTACGCCTATGGCTCCGGAGGCGGTGGCGGCGGTGGCCGTTGGCGAGGCCGCGACAAGTCCGCGGCTGGTTCCGGAGCTGGCGGCGCGTCCGGCTCGGGCCACGGAGACTCGAGTACCACGGACGCCGGCGGGTCTTCAACCAACGCGAATGGCCAAGGAGGCGGTGGTGGCGCTGGGGGGAGCGATGGCAATGGCAGCGGCTCCGGCTACAGCGATGGAAGCGGGTCAGGGGTAGGTGAGAACTATGCACCGTATGGTTCGAGCTACGCGAGCAGCGGAGGGGGCGGGGGTGGCGACGGTGGCGGCCGCAACGGTGGGTTTGCCGCTGGTTCTGGAGGTGGATCAGGGAGCAGCAGCGGTGAATCAACCCCTTAACTAGAGGCGAGCTCATTTCACTTGGCTCCAAATAATACGGCTGGCCAGCTAGCTCTGGCCACTGCCTAATGTTGTTCCATTATGTCTAGTGCATGTGTCAATGTGTGACACGTATTGTATGTTTCTTGGGACAATGGTTAAGCTGTAATATTTGGATTTTCTAGTACTAAAAGCCAGGCCAGTGGCCTAGTTTCTGAAGAGAATAATGTTATTGAATCAATAAAGAAAACTCATAGCAAATCCTCCTAGTCCGAAAAACGCTTACCCGAGATGCTTTTGCAAAGAATCTCATATCTGAGATGGTTGTATTTTGAAACTCGATTTGGAATAATAGAAATCTAATTGTTTTTTTCAAAATAATAATCCAGAATGACTTTACGTGCAAGATGACTCGGATTCGACTCAACTTTGGATCTCCCCACCATTCCAATTGTGTCATGTAAGTCTAAGAAACCCGATCCAATCCCTCCCGGCATGCTTCTTATGCCCTTCCAGAAACTTCCAACATCTTTCCCTCCCCCGTTTCACCGCATCCCTTCAGATCCCCATCAAAAAGCATATTATCTGTAATACCATTAGCAAAACAAAGTGTTTGTATTTTTTTAATAAAAAACCTCTTCCATGGTATAGGTAAGTCCTTATTTTAAGTTGAGCAAGGCTGTGAACTTCTATAACTGATCCATGCAAGATTTTTAAGGAAGGTATTTAGCAAAAAACAATGCCTAAGATGCCTCTAAACTATTTGTGCCCTTGGATGGAAGATTATAGAACCCACTCTTAGCATTTCCTTCTAGTGAAAAAAGATCAACTTGAGAATCAGAAAAATATGGGGAAAAAACAAATATCTCCTCAATTCTACTCATATGAGCAAAATTATTATAAAATTTCTGGGTTCACCCAGAACAATTCAAGACTACATATCAACTTCTCAACAAAAACACATGCCCCCCCCCTTCTAAAACCTAATTCTCTTTCACTACCACCTTGAGCCTCTAGAACTTTGCTAAGCTAATGTGAGAATAGATTGAATAAAAAAACCATGAAGCTGCTTAGGTTACATAGAAAAAATAGAAAAAAATTCATTAAAGCTCCCTACATCGCACATGATCCATTTATAGGTATGGATTGGCATGGTTATTGTTCATATAGCCACTAAATGTAATCAGGATTCGTCGTTTCTCACATATGTATCTATGATAGTTAACTTGTTCTTCGACCTCATCTATGTGCTTCACCCATTGCATCATTGGTTCTGTCATTCAACTTTAGTCGGTGTGTGCTTCATCATTTCCCATAGATGTGTCGAATTTACATACATTTTGATCTAGTGGATTAAAGTTGTGCTTCTTTGTTTCGTGTAAATGCCTATGGCGTCCCAATGTCGTTCAGTGTGCCACGGCCCCATGCACTCTCTTTGTCTGCCATATTGGTGTCGAGGAGCTATCTTGCTAAGGCAGGAACTCGTCCATGATCAGCCCCGTCAACATGATTCGCCGCCTTTTAGTTTTTATGTCACAAAAAGGATCATAAATTGTTGGCCACATCGAATGGATTTGTTTCTGTGTCAGGTGCTTCTGGATATGACTCTCTTTTTTGTGAAGCAAATGATCTGTAGATAGAATTTTTCTGTTGCACTGACAGATTGTTTCAAAGCACAAAAATATTTATGATAATGGGATGGTTTCTTTTTACCGGTCTCAAGAACTGCTCTCATAGTGCAAATTCCGAACATTAGATGTATGCTTTTGTTACATCAGAAAATATAATTGGTGCTTCCATCCATCATCAAGACCGTTTCTGTAGCGCAAAAAAAAGTGTTTCCACTAGCGAGAAGAGTATCTTAAAAATTAAAATCATCATTGATTTTACAGATTTTAATTTGTTGGCAGAAACCCTAATTTACCCTAATTGTTTTAAAAAAAATGCCACAATTTTTTTCTAAGAGGAGATCATACACACATGACTCTAGGAAGCAGCAACTAGTTTCCTCAATCAAAAGAAAGAAAGGAAGCCGCATGTGGGAAACAAATCAAAAATTAATGGTGACTAACTTCCTACTAAAAAACCCAGAGACAACGGTGTAACTTTGAGCCGATCCACTGCGCTTTGGGCTGCTGCTGCTTCGACTCCATTAGCTACCCTAGAGGGCTATTAGAAAGTGTAACTTCACTCATACGACAATTTTGGTGGGGGAGTAAGAGAGGCAAACGCAAACCTGCTTGGGTTGCCTGGGATTTGATGACAAGACCAAAGAGTTTGGGTGGCCTTGGTTTCCGGGATATAGAAATTTTTAACCTGGCCTTATTGTCAAGACAAGCATGGAGAATCTTGAATGAACCATCAACTTTAAGTGCTAGAATTCTCAAAGCTGCATATTTCCCAAACTGCTCTATTCTTGAAGCAGACTTGGGGGCTCACCCCTCTCAGGTGTGGCATTCTATTCTAGATGGGAGAGATATTGTCAAGCAAGGAGCAATTAGAAGGATTGGAGATGGTGCTTCAACTAGCATCTGGACACAAAATTGGATACCCAGGACAGGGGTGATGAAACCTATCTCATCACTTGTACCAAATCCTCCACGCTTGGTTTCAGAGCTGATTGACCACTCCACGGCGTCATGGAGGGAGGACTTAATTCGTCAGGTGTTCCTTCCGGTTGATGTTGAGGCAATATTACAAATCCCACTCTGCTCACGGCAAGTTGATGATTTTTGGGCTTGGCAAGAGGATAATAAAGGCCGGTTCTCTGTCCGATCTGCGTATCGTATGGTTCTCAAAACGAAAATCTGCCGCGAGGCGTGGCTGGAAGAAAGAGAGGACCCATCAAATTCGGAGGCTGAATCCAAGGGATGGCTATCACTCTGGAAGACCACAGTACCACCGAAGTTGAGATTTTTTGCTTGGCGTTTAGCACAACATTCACTCCCCACGGGAGATGTGCTTCTTCACTGCAACATGGCAACAACTGGCTCATGTCCTCTCTGTGGAGTGCATGACAATTGGCGCCACGCCTTGCTGGAGTGTACTGCATCCCGTTGTGTATGGGCTTTGTCAAACGAGGAACTGGTTGAGCATATGACCATGACTACGCAGACAGATGCTAAGCTCTGGCTCTTCTCAATGAGCGAGTCCCTCCCGCCGGATCAGTTTCTGTTGATGACTGTAACTTTATGGGCAATATGGAGCGCTCGCCGGAAGGTGATACATGAGGATATCTATCAAACTCCTTTTGCAACTGACAGATTCATCACGTCTTATCTCGCGGACATTGGGTTTCTACAAACGAAGAAGGACATGCCACTTTCGATGCCGAAAACAAAGCCAAGGTCTTGGATAGCACCACCACCTGAGCACATGAAGATCAATGTGGATGCAGCTGTTTCCAGGACAGGGAGGTTTGGCGCTGCTAGTGCTATCTGTAGGGATGAAGCAGAAGGTTTTGTGGGAGCATCGACACTTGTTCTCAACAACATCTTTGATCCCCAGATTCTTGAGACCATAGCAATACGAGAAGCTCTAGCTCTTGCTCAAGATCTCTATATCAACAAGATGACCATAGCATCCGACTGCAAGGTGGCCATCGATGCGATCAAGGAGGGGAGTGCTGCAAACTTTGGTGCAATAATCAGAGAAGTTAAAGATACCTCTAGTAATTTTTCTTCTTGCTTTTTTAGTCATGAGTTTAGGACCTCAAATGAGGAGGCCCATAATCTCGCAAAGTACGCTTTATCCTTAGGGTTTGGCCGCCATGTTTGGTTAGGTCAGCCCGGAGATCTTGTATTCGTCCCTACAAACATTGTGACGCAATAAAGCTTTGTGAGATTCTAAAAAAAAAGCTACCCTGCCTTGGATAGGGACCGGGACGCGGGAGGAATTATGATTTTCTGTTGGTCTGCCCCCGCGCTTGTGGTGGGGAGATCGGACTGCTGGACGTCACGAGTATGGCGAACAAAGGCGGATCGGCTACATCGGGGAGCAAAGGAAAGGGAAAGGTCGAGGACCTCATGAAGGAACTTGCCCTAAGGGAGGACGACCTAGATGATGGTGTCTGAGGAGGAGGATGCGCCGCCAGTGGAATATCTCAGGTGGATGATCTTGGTCGTGTTCATATGGATAAGGGATTCAACTCTTATTGGTTCTTCCGTAATATGCGGTCTGCATGGGATCTGGCCAGAAAAGTCAATTAAAAACCCTAGAAGACAACCTCTTTGTCATGCAATTCAATTGCCTGGGGGATTGGGAGAGGGTGACCCAAGGGGGGCCTTGGAACTTCAGAGGTAACCCAATGATCATCACGCCATATGACGGATATACTAAATCATCGACCATAGAGCTATTTAAGTTTGAAATTTGGGCACGAATTATCAACCTCCCAATAGCTTACCATGGAAAGGTGAAGGCTCTTGCTTCAAAATTTGGCGAGTTTGTGGACTCGGAACCCTCGTCCTTCGATTTTGAAGGCAACTTCTATAGGGTGAGAGTGCGTTTGGATGTGCGCAACCCTCTGAAGAAGGCTACTTCGCTCGTCCGAGGAGGGGAGAGGTAGATTTTTGCAGTAAAATATGAGCGACTACCAGATTGGTGTCAGGTTTGCGGTATGATGGGGCATGAGTTTAAAGAGCAGGAACATGGAGTTCATCCTCCCTCGGCCCTGATTTACAAGAACTTGCGAGCGCCAGCGGCTACAGCTTGGGGAACCAGGCGTAGGAGTAACAGGCAGCAAGCAAAAGAACATGACCAGCCGACGGGAAGCGATCTGAAGAATCCTGTGGTAATAATGGAAAAGGAGACGAGCCAACTGACACTGATATGGATGATTCTGACCTGAACCACAAGCGCTCATCTGATGAGGTTGTTGGACAGGACAATCTAACGGTTGGTACTGGAATGGAATTGGCCCTAGTTGCTAGGGATAGCAGCGGGGCGGCTGTAGTCCCACCTAGCCCTCCACCAAAACAGGACCCGACGAGATCCAAGACCTCGGTGTTGCCTGAGAAGAGCGGCAATGGAGGAGGGAGGAAGGCTCTGCTTAATAGAAAAAATGACCCACAAATGGCGGCCTCCCTGGCGGAGGACCGCCGGACGAAATGAGTCTTTTGTGCTAGAATTGTCGTGGGATTGGCAACGCCCCGACAATTCAAGAGCTACGTGCAATCGCGACAAAGTTTGCCCCTAAAGTTATTTGCTTAGTAGAAACTCAAATTAGTAGAGTTCGTGCTGAGAATCTAACAAATACATTAGGTTTTGATAATGCTTATGGTGTTGATCCCACTGGTAGGAGTGGTGGGCTTGTTATGCTTTGGAATAATGAAATAAAATTGGAGTTCTTGGGTTACTCTAAGTTCCATATAGACATGAAAGTTTCAGAACTAGGGGAGAGTCCCTGGAGATTATCTTGCTTGTATGGTGAGGCCCAAACCCGTCTCCGCCATCACACTTGGGACACCATGAAAGATGTGGCAAGTACAAGCACATTACCTTGGATGTGTTTTGGGGATTTTAATGAGGTTTTGGAACTGGAAGAACACAATGGGATAGGCCAGTGGCATTAGACACAAATGCAAGCGTTTTGGGACGCGGTGGATGTATGCAGACTGATTGATTTAGGTTTCCAAGGGAGACCATGGACCTATGAAAAGAAAGTTGCAGGGGGTTCTTTCACAAGAGTACGTCTCGATAGAGCACTTGGATCAGCGGAGTGGTGCGCCCAGTTCCCATTGGCGACCCTAGAACACTTGACTGCAGCGACGTCTGACCATTCACCCATACTGCTGAAGCTGCAAGCGAGCCAGGTACCACCTATGACGAAGCAATTTCGCTATGAAACCATGTGGGATACCCATGCAGATATGAAAAGAGCTGTGAAAGAAGCATGGAATGTGGATAATAATAGCTCATCTGTAGCCGAGATTAGGCGAAAGCTTACAGAGTTGGCGGGCAACCTGGGAACTTGGAGCAAGACTACCTTTGGTAATGTCAGAAACGAAGTTAAAAAGCTGAAGCAGGAACTTGACAATCTGCGCAATGATCCTCTTAGGATTGGCCCAACCCCAATGGAGATAAAAGTGAATGATAAACTGATTGAGTTGTACTTGAGGGAGCAACTCATGTGGCAGCAACGTTCACAGGTGGAATGGCTTTCAGCGGGGGACAAGAACACACGTTTTTCCATATCCGTGCATCTTTGAGGAGAAAGAAGAATCCGATACGTGCGCTACAGCGACCGGATGGGCAAATGACTGACATCCAATCGAGATGCAGGCATTGGCATTGGAATTTTACAAAACTCTATATACCTCGAAAGGGGTTGACGGGGTACAAGAGGTGCTAAACCATGTACCTAGAAAGGTTACAGCTGAGATGAACACAACACTAATGGCGCCATATAGTGAGGACGAAGCGAAGAAGGCCTTTTTTCAAATGTTCCCGACTAAGGCATCGGGACCAGACGGGTTTCCTGCACATTTCTATCAACGTCATTGGGATATTTGCGGACCGGCTGTGACAAAAGCTGTGTTGGGAATTGTCCGGGGTGACGAGAGTGTTGCCTGCATTAATGACACCATCTTGGTGCTAATACCCAAGGTTTCAAACCCTACCCTTTTATCTCAATTCCGTCCAATAAGCCTAGGTAATGTGTTCTATAAGATTGCATCAAAGGTCATAGCAAATCAGTTGAAACAAATCCTACCGGATATCATATCGAAAGAACAGTTCGGCTTTTGTCCCCGGAAGATTGATAACTGATAACATTATCTCAGCTTATGAGTGTTAGCATTTTATGAAAAGAAACAGGTCCAAGAATAATTGCTTTGCCGCTCTCAAATTGGACAAGATGAAAGCATATGATAGAGTGGAGTGGAGCTACCTTAGGGCAATTATGGTGAAGTTGGGATTCGTGTCACAGTGGATCTCAACACGATTCACAGCCTTTTAGTTTTTATGTCGCAAAAGGATCATAAATTGTTGGCCACTTTAAGTGCATCTAGTGCCCCTTAGTGATTTTGGTGTATTGAAGACTTATAGGTTAAGGGACTGGTGCGTTTGTGAGTGTACAAAGGTCTATAAGTCTAGGAGGAGTTTGATAATTACAGAGAAAGTCGACCCCTAAAAATGAATGTCTTCAACTGAAGACTTTGGATTTCTGAAGACTTTGAAAGTGAAGAAATTGGTGTGACCGTGAAGACTCTATATTCATGAGAGGAATATGAAGAGTGAAGACTTTGTTTTCGTAGTTTCGTTTTTCTCTTTATTGAGTCATAGGAAACACCGTATTGTTAGAGGGAGTCGAGGAAAAACTAAGGAAAAGTTTCCAAGTGATGCTCATCTCAAAATCCTACACCTACCAATCCTTTCGAGTGAAGCCATTGGAAATATCATGTAGTTCAGTCAATTTCTTCAGTGACTGAGGAGTTAGGAATTCGCCAGTGGGGATTGCCTACAAGTGAGGAACATGATAGCCCTGAGGAATTTGATAGTCAAATTTCCGAACGTTGTTGTGCTATGCGGCAGCTGTCCCAAAATATCTACCCACCTAACGGTCATATCACTTAAGGGCATTTATGTCTTATCATGTCGGGCTGCTCCCTAGGCTATAAATAGCCGCCCCTACAACCACTAGCTGGTTGGCTGCTTCGAGAGAAACTGACACTTGTCATTGAGAGCATCCCATCCTCCGAGGACTTTGAGCGAAAATCATCAAGTGAGGAAAACCCAAACCCAAACACCTACAAACCCAAGTGATTGAGCATCACTGAAGAAATTGTTCCTATGTGGATCCGACGCTTGTTACCTTTGAAGACTGTGCATCTTCTAGCCGGTTAGGCGTCATGGTCTAGAGCATCCAAGAGGAAATTGTGGATCGCCGAGTGACCGAGTTTGTGAAGGTTTGGAAGTCACCTGAAGACTTACCACGAGTGATTGGGCGAGGTCTGTGTGACCTTAGCTCAAGGAGAATACGGTGAGGACTGTGTGTCCGGGACTATGTGTACTCAGGTTTAAATACCTAGCCGCTCCAACCAGACGTACAACTATCACAGCAGTTGCAACTGGTCTACCAAATCATTGTCTTCACTGAGCTAACTGGTTCTATTTCCTCAACCCTTCCATTTCCTCATTACTGTGTTGTGTGCTTGTTCATATCTGTTTGCAAACTTTGCCTGAAGACTTTCTCAATTTCCTCAGTTTAATTTCTTCAGTCTGTTTGTCTTCATCCTGTTTTATCCTGTGCTTACGCTTTTTGTACTCTCACTACAAAAAAATACACTTCCGTGATGATACGTGTTTGTCACAGTAGGTCGCGTTTTTTGTCATGCATATACATCCATGACAAATTTATGACAGAATCAAGATAGTCATACCTGTGCTGTCGTAGAAGTGTTCCATGACATTACCAAAATTATCATCACGGAAGTGTCCACTTCCATGACGATAAATCGCGCGTCACAGAAGTGCTTTCGTCAAGGGTGACCGACACGTGGCATCCACCGTAACGGAACACCGTTAAGCTATCGGGTCGGGTTTTGGATCCGATAACCCGTTAACTGCCCCGACCAATGGGGATTTTCCACGTGTAAAATCATCATTGGCTGGAGGAAACACGTGTCGGCTCATCGTTGGGACAGATGTCATCCACTCATTGGACAGAAGGCGCCTATGATACGTCGACACGTGGCACGGCCCAACAGAGGCCCATTCCTGTGAAAAGGCCGGCCCATTTGACTTGGTCAAAAGGTGGTGGGCCGGCCCATGGAAAGCCTGTTAACGGCCTGTTCGCATATAGCCCATTTACAGCCCGCTAACCCAAGGCCCGTTACGCCCTATCCGAATTAGGCCCAGTAGCGTCATCTGGGCCATCCAATATGATTCCAGCCCGTTTTCACTTCTGGCCCATGTATGGCCCATGACGTCTTTCGGCCCATATGAGGCCCTATGTAACTCTTGGCCTATTAACGGCCCGTGGTGAAACTGGCCCGTAATGAACAGTGTATCACTTTACACCCATTAACGGCCCGTGGTGAAACTGGCCCGTAATGAACAGTGTATCACTTTATACCCATTAACGGCCCGTTATTCTGTTGGGCCGTTTCTAGCCCATGTTATCTTTCGGCCTTCTCAGAGCCCATTTATTCTTGGGCTCATTTCCAGCATTCGTTTACATACGGCCCGTTACTGTCATTTTCTGCTTGTGGGCCAAATTCAGCCCGTGGTTACAGTCGGCCCGTTTGTGGTCCGTTAATACATTGGGCCGTTTTCATAGCGTCATCAAATACGGCCTATTAACGATGGCCCGTTATGGTCGGCCCATGAACGGACGATTCCAACTCTAGCCCGTTTACGGCCATAATGCGGTCTGTTTGGCCCATGTTTGGCCAATCGATCATACGGCCCGTATAAGGCCCATTGATGATACGGCCCGTAGAAGGCCCATTGTTTCTACGGCCCGTAGAAGGCCCACTGTTTCTATGGCCAGTAGGAGGCCCAGTGTCACTACAGAAAATATTAGCCCATGGTTATTGTGGCCTAGTTTAAAAAAATAGGTTATTGCAGGCACTAGCTAACCGCGGAAAAAGAACTGCAATTACTACAAGCAAACAAATAAACAAGACAACAAGGAAATAAATAAGCAAGCAACTAACGCTAGGCTATCACGGCTATTACACATATTACATCCACTGGGCATCAAAGTTCGCCACCAGTGCAAATATAGGGAACAAAGCAGCATATCATATACACTGGTTGTCAAAGTTGGCGACCAGCGCAAATAAACGCCGCAGCAAAACAAATCCAGAACTGAAACCACTTCAGAAGATCTCAAGAAACAATATCCTGGGTACCCATAATGCTGGCAAGATGCTTAGCAAGCTTATTAACTTTCTCTTGTTTGGCGCTTAAATCCTCCAGCGCTTGCTGTTGCACCAGAAAATATGCATCTGAATTCTGCAGGGACTTCCTCAGTCCTTCAGCTTCCTATCGCAGTACATCTAATCGATGTCTTTCAACTTGAAGTTGAGACTCAAGAAGACGAACTGATTCAGGCAGCGAGTTCGAAGAGCTTGTGCCAGCAGTAGTGGCCAGTAACTCAAACACTACATCAAGACAGGACTTTTGGGTTCCCTCACTGTCGTCAAGATAGTTTTTATCAGCTTTCTTGGAGACCAACAGGGATGTCTCACTATCTTGAACCTTATCTGCATTACTTCCTTTACCATTGGATAATGCGGTACTGTTCTCCAATATTTTGTCCGCATTCTAAAAGAGAAACAAGCAGACACATCACGTGTTTACCATGTTGTATATGAAACTCATTTTGATAAATGAGTTCAGTAGTAAAGTGGACAGGATAACATCATGAAACAAACATATATCTATGTACCATGGTCACTTTATGGTCTATACCATTCTAGTTTTTGTTGCCAAATCAAGATAGAGACACAGTTCAAATAATATTTGTTCAAGACAAAGCAGAATAGACAGAATATAAGTGTGGGTAACTATAGAGTAATAAAAACACTTGTAATGTGCATGACATGAGAACATAACTGTTTATTCAATTGAAACTGAAATCAACATAGAGCAGGTTTCCAACAGCAAACCAGTTAAAGAAACAGGTTTAAAACATACCTGTTGCGCCATTGGAGTTTCAATTCCATCCTTCAAATTTGAAAATAGTTGGTATGAGTAAATACAGTAATGCAAGAGCAAAGGAGTATGAACCATAGCTACAGAACCTGACCTGAGAACAAATCTTCTTTTCCTTTAAGCGTTGAGTTGGGATTCAGAGTGGTGGTCCTCGTGCTTTGGGCACTGCAGTTCCCTTACTAACTACTCGTGTTTGGGTGCTCTGTGGTGGAGACGGTGCTGTGTCAACTGGAACTGGTTTACTATCTGCCGGGGTTGGGGTTAGAAGGGGTGTAGCTGGTTCTCTGTCCAACTGGGTAGGGGTACAATCTGCGAGAGTCTGGGTTATGTGTGGTGGATCAGGTCCTTGGGCAAGTACAACCGTGGTTCTATCTGCATCAACTGGTAGCACTATCTTTTCTGAAGACCGTGTTGTTACTCCCTTAGATACTGCCATCACGCTCTCCAATTCAAATGGCTGATAAACAAGAAAAGTAATTGAAAGTATAGACATTGTATGATAGACAGGTGCAATGGATAGTGGGGAATAAAACAGGGCATGAAATAATTCATATTTATGTTGTCTAACCAAACAGGATAGCATGACACAATTTCACATATATGATGGCTAACTAAACAGGATAGCATGACACAATTTCACATTATGATGGCTAACTAAAAAAGATGGAAAGACATAGTTCAAAATATGAGACTATGTAAACAGGATGACATGACATAACTATATAATGTGTTTATTAAATAGGTTGGCATGCCATAATTCACATACATTCACGGATAGAATGCCATAATTCAAAATATGATGACTGTAAACACTAAACAGGATAAGATGATATAACTATATGATGTCTTTATTAAATGGGTTGCCATGCCATAATTCAGATAGATGATGTGTATGTACTATGTAAACATGATGGCATGATATAATTCAAATATATGATTTATATAGTAAGCAAGTAAGCAGATGGCAATCCATATATGATGTAAAAACTAAGCAATGCAAGACAACATGCATGACATGGGTAATATAACCCTGCCAAGTTTGAGCATAGACCTCAGGGGGGAAATAGGACTGGTCATCAGTCTCTGAATCCTCCTCTGAGGAGCTCTCTGTAACCAGCAAGATGTCTGCTTCAGCAGGTAGCATTGTCTGCTTTGAATACCTTGTTTTCACTCCAGATACTTCCATCACCGCTTCAAATGGCTGATGCACAGGAAGAGTAGTTGAATATACAAACGTTGTCGACAAATGGAACACGTAATACAAAAAATGATAGCATGATATAATTCACATACATGATGATTGGCTAAACAACATGGCATTGCATAATTCACATATATAATGCCTTTGCAACAAGATAGCATTGTATAATTCACATACATAATGTCTTGCAACAAGATGGCAATGCATAATTCACATATATGGTAATTAGACACTGAACAGGTGGCATTCACACAAAGCATGTCTAAACTAATCAAATGACATAGCAATGCGAGACACCATACGCACGATATGAGCAACATAACCCTGCCAAGTTAGAGCATACACCTCGGGGGGGGGGGGGGGAATAGGACTGTTCATCTGTCTCTGAATCCTCCTCTGAGGAGCTATCCGTAACCAGCGAGATATGCGCTTCGTCAGATAGCATAGTCTGCTCTGAAGACCTTGTTTTCACTCCAGAATTTTCCATCACCGTGTCAAATGGCTGATGCACACGAAGAGCAGTTGAATGTACTAACATTGTTGACAAATGTAATATGTAACGAAAAAAAAGGATGGCCTGATATAATTTACATATAAGATGACTGGCTAAGCAGGATGGCATTGCAAAATTCACATATATGATGCCTGGCTAAACAAGATGGCGTTGCATAATTCACATAAACGATGAATAAACTAAATAGATGGCATTTGCACAAAGGATGTCTAAACTAAGCAGATGACATATTTGATGTATAAAGTAAGCAATGCAAGACACCATATGCATGATATAACCAACACCAGCATGCCAAGTTAGAGCGAAGACCTCAGGGGGTAAGTAGGAGTTGTCTTCTCCTTCTGAATCCCCCTCAGAACAGATATCTTCCTCTCGATTACAATCCGAAATGCGTGGAGGGGGGGGCTGCCTTTGCGCCTACCATGGAGCGACGTCTGCATGAAATTTTATTGCCACGCAAGGCTCGTCTCTTTTGCTCTACATGTTCAGTTCCATTGTTTACAATAACTGCCATGCATAGGAATAAAACATAGTGAGATTATGTAAGGAGTGCATGCAGAAATCCAGAGTGATGGTAGCAACCTGTGGATAGACCCAAAACCAATAATAGCAGGCAAATAATGGCTTCAGTTAAAAAATACAGATAATGGCTTCTTTACTGTTTGTTTCCCACCCAACATGAAACTCATAGTAGACACCGGAGATTAACCAGATAGTAGATAGATACTATTGATAGTGGCCCCGATATGTACCCCACAACCATTTAAAAACTCAAGTTTGACCATTAGTTTGGAGCTCACTCAGAGTCTAATCGGTGAACAGGACGATAAAGTAGCATGTAATATTAAGCGATGCATAACGTAAGCAGACATGAAAGAGTGCGACCTCTCTTGCGGACCCGTGTAGTCCTCGAGGTCATCTGCTCGGTTGATGATGGTAATGCAGCTTTCATGGCTGCTAGCAGCGGGGAAGAAGATCTGAGGCGGCGAAAGACAGTCTGGAGGCCGGATCCCTGCTGTGCTGGACCCTTCTGTCGTTGGAGCAGCTGAGCTGGGGTGGACGACGGCGCAGCAGGAGCGGGACAAACCACGCAAGGTTTTCTTTGACAACTATCTGTAAGAGAAGTAATTCTGTAAGGGCTCGTTTGAATTGGAGGATTCCAACAATGCAGGGATAGGAAATAGACAGGAATAGGATAGGAATGCACGTGCAAAACAGAGAATTTAAAAACACAGGATTTCTGCCAATCTGGGTGTTTGATTCACAACAATTGGAAGATCACAGGATGCAAAGAAGCATGGTGAGATTAAGTCAAACCACAAGAAAATGTACGGTTATAATGCTATTATGCTACTATCTCTTAGTCTTGTGCTTCATGAATAGGAATTTGAAAAGGAGGACAAGTGAAAATTAAAATTCCTACGTTTTTTCTTTCAAGGAGACACTAAAGGAACAAATCCGTGTGCTCAATGGACAATATATATAACATGTAGAGTAAAAAAGAGATGCAACAAGTGTAGAACCTCTTTGGCGAAGCCATGTCGATCTCAGCGTGATTGGGTTGGCCGGTGAGGATGCTCCGGCTGACTTTGCTGTCGGAGGAGGGGAAGAAGATCTTAGGCGTCTGGAGATGGAGCCCGAGGTACTGCTCCGCTGTGATGGAGGGTTTCGTCGTTGGAGCAGCTCCGGTGAGTTGTACGACGCTGAGGCTGAAGCAGGACAAGAGAGACAAGGAACAACGTTAACCTGAGTGGAATTCTAATAGCATCTCCAATACATGACGTAAAATACATAACCACAAAGTGCTAGATGTAAAATACATCAGCCGCTCATCTCTGAACTTAACTGTCGAAACTGAACTTAACCGTCGAAACTAAATTTGGCTGTCGAAACTGAATTTTGCTGTCGAAACTGAACGCACTAGCAAGGTGAGGCTACACGTCGGCCGACTGACTTTTTCATCTCTGGTCAGTCGATTTTGCAGCCGTTGGATACAAAATCAAGGGCCTGCGGTTCATCTTCAACCTCCACCCCCTGAGCCGCCAGCCACGACCGGCCAAACAGCAGCCCCCCGCCGCCCGCGGCCGGCGGTGCGCCGTCCCGCCCACCCCGAAAACACTCCCCACCGCCGGTCCGCCGCCGCCCCGGCCATCCCTCTAGGCCCCCCCGTGCCGAGATTTTTCTCCGGCGATCCCCACGCCACCGCCCCGCCAACGCCGGTGACCACCGCCCCCATCCTGAACCCTAAGATAGATAGTGGGGTACCTCTCCGGCGAGCCCCCCTCCCCGCTGCGGCTGGTTCTTCCTTCACCCCGGCGAGCCCCCCCACCCCCTGAAAATCGACTGACCCAAAAGTCGATTCAGTCGACTGAAGTGTAGCTAAATCGGAGCAGCATCACAAGCAAGAGCAAGAGGAAGAGCGAGAGCAGCAGCGCGAGCAAGAGCAATAGCAAGAGCAGACCAGGCAGGGGACCGAGAGCAAGAGCAGAGCAGCAGCGCGAGCGAGAGCTAAAGCAGCAGCAGCTCCTACTAATGTGGACGTCACCGCCGAGGGAGCGACACCGTGGAGGAAGTGGCCGGCGACGCCGCCGTGGATGGAGCCGCGCCGTGTCGGCTCGGGACCGAGCGCCGGCAGCACCGTGAGATCGAATCAAGAAGAAAATGCGGCGATTAGTGTACAACCTCTTTGGTGGTGCCGATTAGGCCGCAGCTTCATCCGAGGAAACGGTGATGATGATGCTCTTCCGGTGGTGCAGGTGAAGACGGTGGTGTGGGAATGGAGGTGGCGCGAAAGACGAGGGGAACGTCGGGGCAGCTCCTTGGAGGTGGAGGACGGGGTGGCTGAACCGGCGGGACAATGAGATCGACGACGGATCCTCATCCAGTACGGTGGATGAGGGACGTCGAGGTGTTGCTGTGGACAACGTCGTCGGGGAAGAGGCTCCGGCTGGGTGGCGGACGAAGCAGGGTGTGGGGTTTCGTCGCGGGTTTTCGCGGCCTCGGTGTACGAATGGGTGGGCGGATGGGATGGCAGTGGGGAACCATGGCTTAGAGACGCGCTTGTCCGAAATGTGGGGTAAGTTACGAAAATACCCCCACCGATTTGAGGCGGTTCTTTCGGTTCAGGGGTACCACGGGCATTTCGCGTGTCGGGATTGCACAGGAGGTGGGAGTTTTCGCGTGCGTTGTAATTTCGGAATAGCAAGGCGCGGGTTGAGATGGAGGGAGTTGTCGGAGCACAACGAGACAAAGATATATCTTAAATATTTCGGGCTAACAAGGCGCGGGTTGAAATTTCCGGACAAGCCTAACGTGTACTGTACCAAATCAATGCGCACTACAAATGTCATACAAAACTTTGAATTCATGTTATGTTCAATTAAAATATTTCGCTACGTGTATAATGCATGCAACCTACTACTCAAATGAACGTTTTAGTGCATTCCAAACGTATATACTACCGCTTCAATATGAACTAAATTTGAATTCGTTTCTCTATTTGAATAAGATCTACAGTAATGATTGTTGTGAAGTCAAAGCATTTGAATTCGTTTCTCTGTTTTAATAAGATCTACAATCATCATTATTGTCAAGTTAAACCATCGTTTGTGTATTATCTTCACAGCACACCACATGATTAGTCTCGAGTTACATATGAACTATGTGTACTATATGAACTCGAACTAGATTTTTTGAATCCACTTTATTTTGATTTCAAATCACATTACATTTCTAGCTCTAGCTAGATCTTCATAATCTAAACCATGTCTCATATGTATAATGTGTTTATCACATTATGTATGGTGCCCCGCCCCCTACGCCTACAAGTATTTAGATGTGAGTTGCAAACACCACACATTACCACAAATTCAAATAAAATGTGAGAATGTTCGATATATAGTATTGTTTAGATTGTTCGATATTTAGTTGTAAGCTGCAAACGCCACACATTATCACAAATTCAAATAAAATGTGAGATTGTTTGATGTATAGTATGGTTTAGATTGTTCGGCATTTAGCTGTGAGTTGCAAACGCCATGCATTATCACATTATGGTATAACATGTGCACAGCACGTGTATGACCGCTATATTCATGCATGCAATGTTTAAAACACTATGATCTCCTATTCAAATATATGAATCCGCTTTCATATCAAATTATGATCTTTGTTAGTCTCTTACACCCACACAATCCTCTAACCTTTGTAGCTACCACTAACTTTCTCTCGTGCATGCACACGCCCTCCTCGCCCTCCCCCTCCCTCGGCATTCTATCCACCGGGCACATTCATTTTTT
The DNA here is from genome assembly GCF_002575655.3 of Aegilops tauschii subsp. strangulata. Lineage (NCBI taxonomy): Eukaryota > Viridiplantae > Streptophyta > Magnoliopsida > Poales > Poaceae > Aegilops > Aegilops tauschii. Next base: position 50,620,063 of record NC_053040.3, on the reverse strand, counting down.
TCTTTAGGTCGTTCTCCCAGAGTCTCCACAACTCCTTTCCGACACACACCGATCGATAAACCTCTCCAGCGATGCCTGCCTACAACATACACACACACCTTCAATCTCCTCCTTTATGTGTCCTTGCCTCGTGTCTCTCATACGGTCAGACACACGTGTAAACTCTCGCCCCTCTTTTCATCGATCTCACAACCGCACACTCCTCCCCCTATCTAGCTAGTAGTTGGGCCTCTCGCACCACCTCCTAGCTCCATTCTCTCTGTCTATCCGTCTCGCTGGGCCTTATTTGCCTCTAACAAATGGACGTACACCAACCGATCTCTCGCTATACATATAGCTAGCTAGGTCCTTATAACTCATTTTTACCCACACGTCAATCGATCTACCTCATTAGTTGTGTCTCTCCCTTCCTCTGACAAACAACAATTGATCTACCGATCTAGTTAGGTTTGCTTACCAAACACATGGTTCCCCTTCATCATCCATGGATGCGTCCCGACAGATCTATCACGCACAGGCACACATAGAAACACATCCCCACTCTTATTGATAACATTGCAGTTCCACCCTCAGTTTGTCTAGTAGGCCTCTCCCACCATCTTCGAGAAGCAACTCCATCACCCATCCAGCACTCTACCCCTCTCCCTCCCTCTCCCTCTCTCTCTCTCCTCTCTCTCTCTCTCTCTGTCCCATCATATTTCCCGTCCTTCAGTTATGTATGGATGTCGACCGATCTCCCTCAAGACATAGCTGGGTCTCTCCTTCTCAACACATATACGAGTCGTTCTACCTCTATAGTTAGGCCTCTGCCTACCCCTCCCCCCACTCCCTCCCCCCCACACACCGATACATCGAGCGCTCTAATCATGTCTCCCTGCCACACACAAACTTGACATGTGCCCTCTAACGTTCCGGTAGGCCAGTCGCCCTATATCTTTGACTTGCACACACACACAATTTCGATGGCTCTCTTCATCGATCTCGCACCCACCCACTTGATCCTCTCTTCGACTCTATCGATAGCTATGACCGCTCCCTCTCTTCTCGTGGATTGCCCGACCCTCTATGTATGATATGGATAGGCCTCCATTTCACACACATTGCATGCAAAAATTTGTTTGAGATGTCATCGACACATATTCCCACAAATAATTCACGAAATCAACCCCCCACCCCACCCCCACCCCAAAACAAAAAACACTCACGAACGCGGTTTGTATCTCTCACACACACCCACGTACGTGGGGGACGTGCACGAAGAGAAGAGGTGCATGCACGGCGCACGTACTCCCGTCTCTTTCCCAACCACACCCGCGCGGGTACACGGTGGAGCTCATTTCTGTACGAAAAAGGCAGCCCACGTGGTAATTTGGCACGTGTACTGGTTGTCCACTTGGTGGAGGGAGAATCGTCTACCACGGGTGAACAAACAAATTGCGACTTGACGTGTTATGTTGAAAAAAGAGGCAAACCATGTGGGACCTACCTTAGAGGCAAGGCTCTATACACTGGAGTACTTTTGATGTGTCCCGTCAACTCGCAGAACGAGGAGAAGCTTGCTTAGTACGCCGTCTCCCCCGCCCACGGGCGCGGTGGCTCGCAGGATGAGGTGAAGCTTGCTCCGCCTTACGCCCGCTCCCTCGCCCATGCGCGCGGTGGCTCGCAGGACGAGGAGAAAAATTTGCTACTCCCTCCGTTTACTCCTCGTCCCTACTACCTTGGTTATAGAGATTATATCATATTGTTTGGAATATATATGTCCTTTAGTAGATTTCAATATGAACTACTAGTACATACTCCAAACACTGATGTATATAGACGTATTTTAGAGTGTAGATTCACTCATTTTGCTCCGTATGTAGCACTCTCCCTCGCCCCTCGACCCTCGCCCACGTGGTGGATGTGCAGCAATTCATTCGGTCTCATATAGCCAGAACGATATATACTGCACTACCATTATTGCTCGACTCCCCGAAGAGGCGAAGAGCCAATCGCAAGGTTAATATTCTGGAGATGCCAAGCGCAAGGTTATAGGAGAACGAGTAGTAGGTGCCGCGTCATTTATAAATAAAGTTTTTTTTTCTTCAGTGGCACGTACGCAATATGATAGGTTCATATGGAGAGAAAAGGAAACCGCTCCACTATATACATAGTCAGGACGGGCCAGCCTACACGGTTGCTTGCTGGGGTTGCTCTCTTCACACTCCCTCGCACAAAATGACTGTGGCCACATCTCTAACATCCCGGCGGATCACGTCCGCTTGGGGAAGGGGTGGATGCTTAATGTAGATGCGGTGGCGGTCGCCGACAGCGAAAACCCACTGTCGGCACGTCCCGATCAGGGGTCCCTGCCGTTCTCTCTCACAAAGCCGGTAAGGTTGCCTTCGTCCCTTGCTCACTGCCGCGATGTGGGTAGTTGCCGCCTCCCGCCGCCCTCCTCAAGGTTGAGCTACGTCCCTCAGGTACAACTCCCTTTACAGCTGGCTTGCACCACTGCTCCAGCTGCCCACATCACTCCCTGTGGATATTTCTCTACTTCTTTGCCCTGCACATACCTCTACTGGCTTCTACGTACTGTATTTGTGATGAGTTTATGTCTCATCAACTAGTCCCAGTAATCTTATTCTAATCATGCTTCTTCAATTTCTTTGCCACAGGGATGCTCATCTCGATTTTGGTGAAACTGCACAAAATGATCCGATGGTCAAAAGGTTGCAAACTTCATTTATTAGGAAGCTCGAACGTTGCCAGCAAATTGAAGCCTGGTCAGGGTTCACGGTTCAAGGGCTAGGGACTGCATGGATCGTTTTTTTCTTTAGCTGCCTCTGTTCCAAAATAAGTGTCAACTTTAGTAGTAGTACAACTTTGTACTAAAGTTTGCACAAAGTTGAGACACTTATTTTGGAACGCAGGGAGTACATATTTGCTATGATCTGTCAATCATTGAGATGCAATAGCATGCATGTTAGTCTCCTTTGTATTTGATGAAATGTTGCAACGGGCAACCTTGGACGCAAGATACATGTAACAGAAGCTGGAAGCTTCATAGCATTGTACAAATTTATCTCGCTGATAAATTACAGTATGTACTATACTAGTACTTCCTCCATTCCTAAATATAAGTCTTTGTAGAGATTTCACCATGAACCACATGCGGATGTATATAGATGCATTTTAAGTGTAGATTCATTCATTTTGTTCCGTATGTAGTGGAATCTCTACAAAGACTTATCTACTAGTAATAGCTAGCCCCCACTTCTAGGAATTCTCTATCCTCTCCTTGAGCCACATCATCAAAATTGATGTAGCCGTTAGATGAAGTAAATCAGTCCATAATAGCCGTCTGATCTAGACGTTGAGAGGCTCCGCACTAAGCCACATGCAAGCATGCAGAAATACCGTGGCACATGCATGTGAGTGGGTTTTAAATCACATCAACATGTCTGCATGCAAGAATGCATCGGTAGCATGCATGTAAGTGAGCTTTTAAGTCCCATTAACATGTCAAAAAGAAAAATATAATCCCATTATGCAGTAGGAGTTGGCTGATCTTTTTTCCTTACGTGGGATGATCTAAATGATGATGGGAGTTTATTTAGTTTGGCTACCACATTTGTCATGCGGTTATAGAGTTTTTTTTAGTTCTATGAAATCGATAATTTTGCGCAGAGAGATATACCGCTGTTCCGCGGCAACGCGCGGGGACTCATCTAGTAATATTTAGGAACGAAGGGAGTACTATGTAAAGAGTTAGGTGTCGCACGGTGATAGTGTGAGGTGGGCCATGTAATCACTGAGCCTGTGTGTTTTCACTGCTCTTGCACGCCTCCGCTGTAAGAATGGAGAAAATTGTAATCTAGTAGTAGTACCTCCTTTCGCCGAAAGCGTGGGACATCCAGCAGTCCTACCACCTCAGTAATAAAGACCAATGAGCCGTCAAATCACATAGACCCAGAAGTAAGTTGGACGGACGAAGCAACCATCACTCTTGCGCCAGTGAGAGGTCGCGTCCGCTCTGCCCGGGCATGAATGTGGCACCGATTCTTTGGAGCGGCGCTGACCGTTTCGGGCGGGAAGCGCGCGCGGGCGATGGAGGGGCTTTGGGTGGGCCAGGCTGGTCAGGAGCAGGCGTGGCAGCTGTCCACATGTCCCTACCAGACACGCCCGGAAACGAGAGGATGCACCGACTCTCGCGGCTAAAATCGTTCTACACTACACAACATCTCTCTGTAGGAGTAGGTCGATCTGTCGCTCTCTCTAACACACACATGCTGTTAAACACACACACACACACACACACACACGCACGCACCTTGGTCCCGTTGCACCTTCTAACGTGACTACACCTAGACGGAGGGAGTAGTAAGTATACGAGATATGGTGGCACACTGACTTAAGTCGAATACAAGTGCCCAAAATTTGTGTGCATGTTATAATAAGGATTCACTTAAAATAGTACGTGAGCTAACAGAGGGATCAATTGGACAGTGTTCCCGAGCAGTAGCGAGATGTGTGAGGTAAGATACACCGCTGGCGCTTTTAATTTTTCTTATTAATTTGTTTGTTTCACACTCTGACTGGTGGGACCCAACGTACTACGTGGAGAGAGGTAAGGTGACTAAGGCTGCATTATTTCTGCACCACTATGGATAGTCTTACCACCAAAGCCACATGACACGATTATGATTGAAATCCCAATGACTCCCACACACACAAAAAAACACGGCATGCTTGTCACACGAATGCAGGAATGTATAAAAGGTTATTTCCCTCTCGTTGAACATAACGGGAGGGTTGTGTAGCTGGTTAGCCTGTTCGCTCATCAAACTTGAGGTCTCGGGTGGATTCTTTGACTGGTCAAAATGTTTTCTAGGGTTTGCACGCTTCACACACACTCTCTCTCCAGTATATATATATACACGCTGGAGCCTCAGCGCTTGTAGTTGCTCTCTTCACACTCTCTCGCCCTCTCCAGATCTAAACAAGACTTCGTTGGCCTCTCTCTCCCCTCACTGCTGCTCAAAGAGCCGGCAGGATCCGTCCGCCGAGAAGGGAAGGAGGCTTAACGCTGTCGCCGTCGGCGAGGGACTACCGGCGCAGCTGTTCACTTTCCACCCAGCGGCGGCGCGGGAGGGCCTCCGACCCCTTCTTCTTCGTCGCCGTCCCGTCGCCCACCAAACCACGCCCCAAGAACCTTAAGGTATAATTTACTTACTCCACATGCATTGCTCTAGCTGCATGTATACCATGAATCTAGGACGTGGTTCAAAGAGGAAAGGAGTGGGGGAAAGTAGTGGGAAAAGTTGTATATAGCATGAATCTAGGATGTGGTTCAAAGAGGAAATGAAGGGGGAAAGTTGTATAGCATGAATCTAGGATGTGGTTCAAAGAGGAAAGGAATGGGGGAAAGTAGTGGGGAAAGTTGTATCGCATAAATCTAGGACGTGGTTCAAAGAGAAAAGGAAGGGGCGAAAGTACTAGTTCAAAAAGAAAAGGAAGGGACAAGGCTGTAGAGTTTGAGCAGGACTAGATTTGCTGCGCTCACATAGGGAAAGGTGTCTAAAGATAACAAAACTGGGACCAACAAAAATATGCTCCTTGGTTGTTTGTTTTTTTGTTGCAACAGACTGTGCAGGACCACAGTACATCGGTAGATGCACATGGTGCTGGTGCGTCCACTGTCCCGTGCAACTCATTAGCTGTTGTTAATCTAAGGCCCTGTTTGGTTAAACACTCCCTAGTCCCTACCTGCTTGGTTCCAGGGACTAAACATGGACTAGAGGTTATTAAATGACATGCTAAAAGACCATGTTACCCCTAGTAATGAACTAATAGAGACAAGGTGCGATGCGTGGCAGGGGCAACTGTTGGAAAAAGTCCCAAAAAGACTCCCTCGGGGTCTTCTTTCTTTAGTCCCAAATGCCCACTTTTAGTCCCTAAAAGTCCCTCCTGTTTGGTTTAGATGGGACTGACACGGAGTTTTTTTAGTCCCTACACCAAAATGTCCCTGTAAACAAACACCCTCTAATAATGCCGCTGGAAAATTGATGCAATGCCACAGTTAAAAGCAAATTACATGTTTAACGAATTTTATTGTTAATATAATCTCTATGTTAATATTAATCAATGCCACCGTTTGAGAAATGCTACTGTCTTGCTTTCTTTCCCATTTAGATAAGGTAGATGCTTCTTTTTGTTGGCTTCTGTGTCATCCACCGTTATTGATCACTAATTGTTTCCTTTGCACCTCTGTGTAAACAGGGTTATCTACTTCACCTCGTTGCCATTGTGATCTTTTGTTGCACTGCACAAAACACTTTTGTTTTAAGAGTGTTTTGTGCAGTTCAACCAAAATGTCACACCGACAACGTTGCTTGATTGCTTGATCTTAGTGGAACTGCACAAGAGGAGATCTTACTTCCTATCCGTTAAGGCGAATTTGGTTCAGATCTTCTTCTTGTGAGTTGTTTGAATTCCGCATCATGAGAGGTCAGTACTAGCCTTCTTTCACATGATTCTGCAGTGTGCTTTCATATGTTGTGCTACTTGTACGATTTGCTTGATTTTAGTGAACTGCACAAATGGAGACAAGACTTCCAATCTGTATGTGCACCGTAATATCCCATTGAGGTAAGATAAGGATATTTCACAACTGCTAGCCTGTATTTTGCCACTTTCATCAGAAAATTAAGTTTAGTACTATACTTGTGCTCCCTAATTGACATGCCAAATCTTACATTGAAGGCGAAGCTTGTCTGTTATTGAACCAAGTGATGAAGGGGATGAACAAGCGGAAGAAAAAAAATCAACTCCCGGTGTTGTAATGAAGCACTGGAACTGTGATGACACAAGTAATGATATAGTTTTGCATCTTAATTTATTGCTATGGCTGGAACGAGCAATTGTTTTGCCACTGATTTGATGCCACTCTTAATGTAATATGTAATTATCTCTACTTGTGCAAACAGGGACCTTCTTTGAAGATACCATATATTTTAGTGGAACTGCACAAGAAGATGTTGGAAACATTAAACTAATCGAGGAGTATATAGTAAGCATGGCCACCACCGTAGATAGCAACAGATGGTTCCGGAGAAGTGCTTCCTCTGTATGCTCTACACAATAAGCCTCCTGACAAAGGTTGGTACTCGCCCACTGATTTCATCCATATGATTGAGCTTTGTCATCTCTATTGGTGTTGTGCTACTGTTTAGATACTGTCATGAAAAAGTGGTATTGTCCTTGAGAAGTGCTTCATCTGTGTTGTTTTAAATATTTCCTTTCCTTTTTTTCGAGCAAACAGGGATGCTAGCATTTAGTAGTCCTCTTGTCTTTGCACAACAGGATCATCTTCCTCTGAAGAAGAATATGGAGTACGTGAAGTGACTAGTTCCGATTATGCCAGGATGAAGAAGCCCTGTCTATCTTCTCATCAGAAGGAGCAGTTGAAGGATGGTTACATTACTCCCCACAAGACCAAACTAACTTCAGCTCAGAAGGACTGACAAATCTCCATTTTTTTGCTGTGATGCGCGAGTACAATGTTGTTCTAGGATTCTTTCTGGTGAGTTCCATTTTTCTAAAAGTGTGCTCTACATGGACCATGTATGTGCCTGTTGAAACTGTCAATTCATAGTACTGTTTGCTTTATACTAATCACTTTTTTGTATTTGTGCAAACAGGGGTGCTCAGCTTGATTTCAATGGGAACTGCACAAAATGTTCATGAATACATCGAATCATTCATTTCCACCACAAGAAAGGAGGTGCCGATAAGTTCAAGGCGTTGCAACATATGAGGGCGAAATCATACAAGCTACGTGCGAATTTGGTTGATTTTGGTGGAACTGCACAAAAAGAACAGCTGGTTTATTTAGCACGAGGTGCCATGTCAATGTCCGAATTGATGGCAAACCCTGCCCATTCCACAATCGTAGGCATTTAATATTTTGGAATGGGACAACCTTGTCAAATTTTCCTCATTGATTTTAGCAAGACATGCGTTTGATATTTTCGAATGGGATGCCCTTTGCTGTCAGCAGCGTCGATCAATTTTTTCTTTATTCTTTAGTTGTGAAGTAAATATTGCCTCGGACATGTGAGTCGCTGAGATGCATAATCATCGATTGTTTGAATGTTCTCTATGAATTGCCAGGCCTGTGTGTTTGATTGCAATGTACAGAAACGCTAAAAGCTGCTCAAACTCTTTGTACTCCTTCTATTCCTTTTTATTTCGCACATTGTGAAAGTACATACTTTTTTGTATAAGATTGGTCAAAGTAGAGATACTTTGACTGCAGACAAAACTTGTATGCAGACTAGAAAGGACCGGAGGGAGTACATGTGAAACTGCTGCAAACGAGGTGATCACCCTGGGAATAATGCTAGTACGTATTGTTTTGCATGTTCATCCAATGCCAGTGATACATGAATTCGAACTAATCGAAATAAATTCATTCATACACGGTCGGATTTCATATAAACATGTCGGATTTCATTACATTTCATACATTCTTCAACTAAAAAGGGGTGCGCTGGAGGTATAATTAATTAACTGAAGCTACCCACCTGTGTCCCGCTGAGCCGAACAGAAGCTTTAGTGACTTAACTGCAGGTGCAGTTGCGTAACTCACATGTGGCCTGTTGGGCCCACGTGTCAGTCAGCCAACTACACCAGCAGTTAAGTAGAAGCAGCGTTCTTCTCCAGCGCAGCTCTCCGACTCCACGTCGCCGCCAAGAAGCTAACTGGCCGTCAATGGTCAACCCGCCTAGCTTGGCTTCAACAGGAGGGTAGCAGCGGTGGCCTTACTTGGACCCGAGTGGCGGCGACCTACCGTGTTCTACTCTTCCTCGTTTTCTGTGTGGCGCGGCCTCGTTGGCAGCGGGGCGGGGCCTCGGCGGAGCCGGCGATGTCCTCTATCTCGTTGCCGGCGGGCGGCGCCTCAGCGGAGCGGTGGAAATCCTCCCCCACGTTGCCGGCAGGGTGGGGCCTCGGCTGAGCCGGCGATGTCCTCTACCTCGTTGTTGGCGGGGCGGGGCCTCGGCGGAGCCGGCAGTGTCCTCTGCCTCGTTGTTGGCACCGCGGGGCCTCGGCGGAGCAGGGCCTCGTCGACGCCAGCGGAGCGGGGACTCGTCGGAGCCGGCATTGTCCTCTGCCTCGTCCTCGGTCTCACCAAACAGCACCTCGCCCGCTTCATCGCCCTCTTTGCTAGCCTCTTTGTAGGCGGCCGCAGCCTCCGTCACCCGCATGCGGTACCGCCAGCGCTCGAGGCGGCCCTTGCGGGCGGAGCGGTACGAGTCGAGCAGCGCCTCCTGCTCCGCCCGCTCCACGGCGATCTGCTCCTCCGCCTGCAGGTGCTCCTGGAGGAGATGGTGGTTGTAGGCGGCGTCGGCCTGCGCCTCCCGGAACTGCTCCTCACGCATCTGCCTCACCCTGTCCATATATTGGGCACGGGCCTCGCCGATGGTCATGGTGCAATGCACCGGCGAGGATGGCGCGGAGGAGGGGGTTGGCGCCGGATCGTCGACTACCATGTTCTCCATTGGGACGTCGTCGTCCTCCGGCTGCCTGCCGGCCAGCCGGTCGGCAGCAATGGCTGCCATCTCCTTGTGGTCCATCGTCCGCCCGTCCCGAAGAGCGCTGGAGCGCGAGGAAGCCATGGTGGGCAGTAGTGGTGTGGACAGGAGAAAGGGAACGGATGCGGATGACTGCGGCTATGGCCGGCGCAGCAATTTATATAGCAATGGTGGGCGGGCGGAGGGACGGACGTGTGGCGCCAGAGTAGCCGCCTCGGCAATCGCGTATCATTAATGTGGGCGGCAGATGGACGGACGGACGGCACTTGTGTCGTTTGAAGGCGGAGCAATCGCCTGCACCGGGGAGCGGGGCAGGCGGCGCTGACTGTTTCGCGCGGAAAGCGTGCGCGGGCGAGGAGATGACTTTACTTGGAGAGGATGACAATGGGGACCCACCAGGTCCATAGCCTCACATACGCAAGTGCCTCCTTATTATATATATATAACTATAATTTATTTTGCTTCCTCCTGGTTTCCTGACATCACGGTCCCACACCATTGTCAACCTATGTAGTAGTCAATAAACGAGAGAATTGCACAAGAAGCGGCCGACAGCTGGGACCAAGCAGCTCGAGCAGTATCTGTGTTTTTGAGGTGTGAGCACTGCAGAGTTTTGCGATGTTTAGCCCAGATATTAATTTTTCTCCTCTGAACAACAACGAAAACATCGCTGCAGGTATTAACTGGGCGGGTTGTGGCCCGTCTAGCCCAGACCAGATATTCAGCCCAGATATTAATTTTTTTCAAGCTGAAAATGGCTAGCCCAGCTATACTTTTTTTAGGAATACCCTGGCAAGGTCAAGTTGTTATTCTCCGCCCCGCTGGCCTGCAAATCTTTCGTAGGACGGATGCATTAGGCTTAACAAGAAAATGGGCTTTAAGAAATAATAAATGGGATGTAATTATAAAAACTGGGCAGTAACTATAAAAAAATGCACCAAACACGTGATTACTTTATAAAATATTATTTTTGGATATTGAAAACTTTAATTTCATTAATTGTTGCGAGCGCAATGTTTCGTTGGAGTTTTACGTAATATAAATTTATATTGAAATTGTATTTAATTTGACTAGAAATTTCGGGATAAAAATATTTCGGATCCCATCAAAATGTGGGAAGTTTTATTGAATTCTGTTTTGAACGGTTGGTTGAAATGGGCTGTACTTTTAACAAACTGTAAATGGGCTGTAGTAAATTCCATTAGAATTCAAAAATGGGCTACACATTCTTACAAATCTCAAATGGGCTATAAGTTCTCTGCCACACACTTCTGGCTTACTAAGTTGACGCGTCCCCTAAAAAAACAGAGTTGACGCATATGCAAGGCTTTGTCAACTTATAGTCAACACACGGTTCTAGCAGCAGTGGTCGTTGGATGTCCATCCAACACATGCCGTGCTTCTTCTTCAATCTTGGATATTCTAGCTTCACCCACCCAAAAAATGGTTCCTCCCCCTGACATCTCGGGCGCACCATTTCGGAAGCTGACCTGTGGGCCTACTAAGTTGACGTACCAAGGGCTTTGTCAACTTAGTCAATATAAACGATTCTAGCTGCAGTGACCGTACGATGTCCATCCAACGGCCATCGTGCTTCTTCAACCTCTGGTCTTCTTGCTCCAGCCGCCCAAAGCAGCGCCGGTCGTGCCGCCTGCTCCTGCCTCCCGTGGCCGGCTGTGCTGCCGCGGAGGCCTCACCGCCCCCTACTACTCCAACCGCTGGCCAGGCCATCCCTCCACTCACCCACACCCCCTGTTATTCTACGGCGACGGCAGCGCAGCCGAACCAGTGAACCCTCGTACTCCTCTCCGCGTGTGGATCCACTGCCGCGTCTTCCCCGGCTCCGCGTCGTCCCCTTCCTAGGCCTCGCCGTCGTCCACCGCCCTGGTGCTCTCGGCGCGGCGTGGTCAACGTGGTCAAGGAACGACTTTCATCGGACGTGGACTGTATGTGGAGAGGCTGACAGCTGGGTCCACGGCAGCCGCAAGGAAGTGCCTCCTTATTACGCGGAAAATAATTATTCATCCACCTGACAGCGGGGACCCACCGGACGGGCCACCAGTATTTTGCAAAAAAATCGTTTCCCCCTGACTGTTGGGACCCACCGGACGGGCCACCATATTTCACGAAAAAAACGTTCCCCCCGCTGTCAGCTCAGACTCACCGGAAGTGCCTCCTTATTACGCACAAAAAAATGAATACTCCCCCGGCTAGCCGGGACCCACCTTGGTGGGAGGCTGACTTGTGGGCCTACTAAGTTAACGGGGACGAGTCAACTTAGTCAATATGAACGATTCTAGCTCCAGTGACCGTACGATGTCCATCCAACGGCCGTAGTGCTTCTTCAACCTCTGGTCTTCTTGCTCCAGCCGCCCAAAGCAGCGCCGGTCGTGCCGCATGCTCCTGCCTCCCGTGGCCGGCTGTGCTGCCGCAGAGGCCTCACCGCCCCCTACTATTCCCACCGCTGGCCAGGCCCTGCGGCGACGGCAGCCTCACACCGCAGCCGAACCAGTGAACCCTCGTACTCCTCTCCGCGCGGGCTTCCACTGCCGCGTCTTCCCCGGCTTCGCGTTGTCCCCTTCCTAGGCCTCGCCGTCGTCCACCGCCGTGGTGCTCTCCGCGCGGCGTGGTCAACGTGGTCAAGGAACGACTTCCATCGGAAGAGTACTGTACGTGGTGAGGCTGACAGCTGGGTCCACGGCCACAACCCAGTTTTTTTTGTGATTTGCCAAGTAAGTCGCTTTGTCAGGCCTGTTGGGCTGCAAATCTTTCAAGATGAGGAGAGCTTTCATTCGGCTGGTCGAGAAAATGGCCCATCAGTAATGAGAAATGGGTTGTACATTTTTAAAACACATCAAACCGGCAATTAGTTTCAAATATCTTTTTTTCATTTCAAGATTTTAAATTACATTAATTTTTATGCGTGGAGAATTTGTTGGATTTTATATTGATATACATTTATTTTTAAAATCAGTTTGAATGTGAGTCGAAATTTCGGGATTAAAAACAGTTCGGACCGCACCGAAATATGCAAAATTTCGTATAATTTTTTAACCGTGGCCACAATATGGGCTGTAATGCTAACAAAAAGAATATGGGCTCCAAAAAAAACCTTAAGAATTAGAAAATGGGCTGTAAATTATTAGAAATAATGGAAGATGGGCTGTATGCTTTTTTCCACAGATTTGAGGCTTTCCTTAAAAGAAAGGTTGACGCACAAGCACTGACTGTTGGATGTCCATCCAACGGCCGTCGTGCTTCTTCAATCTCTGCTCTTCCTGCTCCAGCCGCTCAAACAAGTGCCGGCGGGACTGCCTGCTCCCTCGTCCCCGCGGCGGGCTGTGCTGCCGCGCAGGCCTCACCGCCCCACCGTACTCCCATCGCTGGCCTAGCCATCCCTCTACTCACCCACACCTGCTGTTATTCTCCGGCAACGGCAGACGAACCAGTAAACCCTCGTACTCCTCCGTGTGGGAAACAACTGCCGAGTCTTCCCTGCCTCCGTGTCGTTCCCTTCCTAGGCCTCGCCGTCGTCCACCGCCCTGGTGCTCTCGGCGCGGCCTGGTCAACGTGGTCAACGACCGACATGCATCTGAAGTGGACTGTACGTGGAGAGGTCGACAGCTGGGTCCACGGCCGCACGCAAGGAAATGCCTCCTTATTACGCGCAAAATAATGATTCCTCCACCTAACATCAGGGACCCACCGAAAGGGCCTCTGTATTTTGCGAAAAAACGTTACCGTCGCTGACAGCTCGGACCCACCAGCTATATCTTCGCACGCAAGGAAGTGCCTCCTTATTACGCACAAAAAAATGAATACTCCCCCTGTTAGCTGGGACCCAGTATAGTGGCAGGCTGACTTGTGGGCTTACTAAGTTGACGGGGACGGAGGGCTTTGTCAACTTAGCCAATATGCACGATTCTAGCTCCAGTGACTGTACGATGTCCATCCAACGGCCGTAGTGCTTCTTCAACCTCTGGTCTTCTTGCTCCAGCCGCCCAAAGCAGCGCCGGTCGTGTCGCATGCTCCTGCCTCCCGTGGCCGGCTGTGCTGCTGCGGAGGCCTCACCGCCTACTATTCCCACCGCTGGCCAGGCCCTGCGGCGACGGCAGCCTCACACCACAACCGAACCAGTGAACCCTCGTACTCCTCTCCGCGCGGGCTTCCACTGCCGCGTCTTCCCCGGCTCCCCGTCGTTCCCTTCCTAGGCCTCGCCGTCGTCCACCGCCCTGGTGCTCTCGGCGCGGCGTGGTCAACGTGGTCAAGGAACGACTTCCATCGGACGTGGACTGTACGTCGAGAGGCTGACAGCTAGGTCCACGCCCGCAGCAAGGAAGTGCCTCCTTATTATGCGGAAAATAATTATTCCTCCACCTGACAGCTGGGACCCACCGGACGGGCCACTGTATTTCGCGAAAAAAATGTTTCCCCTGACTGCTGGGACCCACCAGCTACATCTTCGCACGCAAGGAAGTGCGTCCGGGCAAAAAAAATGATTCGCCCCCTGACTGCTGGGACCCACCAGCTACATCTTCGCAGGCAAGGAAGGTGCCTAACAGTCAGGACCTACCTGGTCGAAGCGTACGTAGCGTTGTCATTCTGGTCGCGAACGTGTACGTACATATATTCTGGGGGATGTAGAGGCGCGCACATGTCGTAGTAGAGGCGCGTACGTGTCGTAGTAGAGGCGCGCACGTAGCATGTACACGTACGTACAACGGCCAGGGTGCAGGAAAGAAAATACGGCCACGTATGTGTACATACGGGCGAGGTCTCGAACGCCTACTCGCGCATAGGTACGGCCAGGGCTCGTGTACATGGTTGGGTCGGAACAGAGAAACAGCATCGTCGTCGTGTTCATGGGGAGCCAACCGGCTGGGTCGGAACGGAATGCGTGGTCGTGTTCATCAGGAGGGCTTGGACGGAACATGTGATGGAAACGAGGCCTGGTGTAATGCAGAACGGAGGAAACGGACCTCCTATGGTCGAAACGGGGGTCCTGTTGATCGGGAGGGGTGTGGCGTACCGCAAAACGGAGGAAACGGACCTCCTACGGTCGAAATGGGGGTCCTGTTGATCGGGAGGGGTGTGGCGTACCGCAAAACAGAGGAAACGGACTTGTGTTGGAGCGCTACGGTCGAAACGGGGGTCCTGTTCATCGGGAGGGGTGTGGCGTACCGCAAAACGGGACTCCACGGGATACTGTTCATCTCCACCGTCGACCCCCTCCAGCCTCCAGGGGCTACTGTTCATCCACCGTCGACCTCCTCCAGCCTCCACCTGCGACTGTTCATCCACGGGCTCATGTTCATCCAGCCTCCACCACGCGCTACTCCACTGGCTACTGTTCAACCAGCCCTCTCCACGGGCTCCTGTTCAACCACCCCTCCACGGGCTACTGTTCATCCAGCCCTCCATCGTCTACTGTTCATTCTGCCCTCCACGGGGTGGTCCTGTTCATCCTGCCCTCCACGGGGTCCTATTCATCCAGCCCCAACCGGCTCGATCGATCGGGGTCCTGTTCATCCAGAGGCAACACCACGGGGTCCTGTTCATCCACCCCCACTGGGAACTGTTCATCCAAACCCCCCCAGCAACGCTCACTGTTCATCCAGAGGCAGCATCGATCGGCTTCAGTTAGCAGCAGTAGCGAAGGAATCGCTCAATCGGGTTCAGTTAACAGCCATCGATCGATCGCTCAGGTTCAGTAACGCGTAGCCTGCAGTGCAATCGCTCGGGTTCAGTTAGAGCCCAACGCCTCGCTCGGGTTCAGTTAGAGCCAACGCATCGCACACACGCGCGTACGTGTACGAGAGAAACGCGCATCGCTCGGCCCCCGACCTCCCACCGTAACCGGGAACTCCCCGAAATTTTCCTCGCCCTCGCTTCTACCACGGTTTTTTCCGTCATGGACGGCCCAAAGAATGTCATGCAGCTGCGTCTCCGGCCCGCCCAGGACGAAAAGCCCATTTTCTATCATGATTTTTTGTCATAGAAGTAGGAGACCACCACATCTATGATGATACCGGGTTTTGTCACAATTATCGTCATAGAAGTGTCATATGTATGACAGGAAAAAATTTCGTTCGGCCCAAAATGTCGGGGATGTGTCTTTTTTTTGTAGTGTCTGTGTTTGTTTTCATTTCATCATGATGACTGTGCTTATGTTATGTTATGTTTTCATCTGAGTACTTATTCCGCTGCAAGTAGTTCTTCCCTTAGGAAATTCCTCACCCTGAAGTTCCTCAGTGAAGAATTCATAAAAATCGCCTATTCACCCCCCTTTAGCTGACTTAACGCACTTTCAATTGGTATCAGAGCAAGGTACTTCCTTGTTCTGTGTGATTTTGGTTTAACCGCCTGGAGTTTTAGTTATGTCGATCGCAGGTATGATCAAGGTCTTTGTTGGGTGTCCTACCTTCGATGGTACGGACTACCCCTACTAGAAGAATAAGATACGCATACATCTTGAGGCAATTGATAACGATCTCTGGTATGTTGTGGAGAATGGTGTCCCCTCTGTCACCCCTACCATCAACGCTGCTGACGTGAAGAGATTCAAGCAACTCGACTCTCAAGCGAAGAACATCATATGTGGCCATCTGAGCAAAGGGCAGTATGGTAGAGTGAGTTCTTTGGAGACAGCTAAGCTTATCTGGGATAGGTTGTCCAAGGTCAATGAAGGAGTCTCAACATAGCGTGACTCTCGAGTTGACGTTCTTCGCAGTATCTTCAACCGCTTCAAAAGACTCGACAATGAAAATGTTCAGCAAACCCGCGACCGCCTCACTGGCATCTCAAATGAGCTTCAAGCACTTGGTGCCACTGACATCACCGACCATGAGGTGGTGAAGATATTGCTGAGATCGCTTGATTCCTCATTTGATACTCTGGCATTGATAATACAAGAACATGGAGACTATAAGTCACTTGATCCCGCTGATATCCTCGAGAGGCTAAACACTCATGAGTTCTAGCTTGCTGAGAAGAGAGATCTCTATGGACCGAGCTATGGCAGATCACGTGCTCTGAAGGCCAAGGCAGTGTCTGAATCTGAAGGTGAAGATTCTGGTAGCAGCCTTGGTGATCCTGAAGAACTGAGCCAGGAGCTAGCAATGCTCATGAAGAAATTCCAGAAGTTCTCAAGATGTGGTCGCTTTGGAAAATCCTCAAGAAGTGATGATTCCTCATCCCGTGACTACAAGAAGAGACTGTGCCACAAGTGCAAGAAACCTGGTCACTACATTCAAGACTGTCCTCAGTGGGAAAAGGAATCAAAGAAGAAGAAATACAAGGATTACAGTTCTGATGACTCAAAGAAGAAGAAGACGAAATATTCAAAGTCTTCATCATCAAAATCCTCGAAGTCTTCACCTCACAAGAAGAGTAGCTCGAAGAAGGCTCGGGCATTCATTGGCAAGGAAATAGACTCTGAAGCTGAATCTGAGGAACATGAGGATGAGGAGGCATCTGAGGAGTCAGAATCTGGTGTGGCAAGCCTAGCCCTCGCTACTGCATTCGTCAGCAAGTCCATCTTCAACTCTGAGGAGAATGACTTCCCCAACAAAGCTGACGATGGCGATGATGACTACGATCCCACCTAGTGCTTCATGGCAAAGGGTGCCAAGGTACTCAAATATCCCTCCTCTGAATCAAGTGAGGATGAATCTGATGAAAACATCAAGCCTAGCTACTCTAAACTTGCTAAGATTGCTGTGAAACAACAAAAGGCTTTTGAAAAGGTTCAAAATATGTTAGATAAAAGTGATGATATGTTGGGTGAAGAAATGGATCGCACTAAAACCTTGACTGAAAATCTTTAGAGACTTCAGTCTAAGTTTGACAACCTTCAAAGTCATCATAACACTCTCTTATCTGATCATGAGAAGCTTTCTTATGAATTTCTTCAAAGAAAGCAAGATCTTGAGAAGCTAAGGGTGAGTTATGAAGATCTTCAGAAGGAGCGTGATTCATTACTTTGCTCAACAAATCAGCGCTGCTCAGGAAGAATTCATTCCTCCATGTTTGAAGTGCATTGAACGTGAATCTGCTAATTCTTCACCTGAAAGTTCAAATGCTTCTATTGCTGCAAATTCTTCACCTGTCTCTGCTATCACTGATTCCTCATCTGAGGATATTGCTAGTATCACTGACAATGCAGGGCTGAAGGAATTGTATATGATAGGCATGTACAAAAGCCTCAAAGGGCATTAGGCCCTTTGTGATGTGCTTAAAAAGTAGGTCCTCAACAAGAACCCTAGGAAAGAGGGTATTGCCTTTGAGAGGAAACTCAATGTTGATGGAACATACTGGAAGCCTGAGCAGTATCCCAAAACCTCATGGGTTGCTGCAAAGGGACCTCCAGTAGATCCATCTACTTTATCTGGCTTTACATGTGAATCTTCTCATTCTTCTGATGAGTTATTTGACTCCAACTATAAGATGTTCAAAAATCAAAATGGTGAAGTATTTGCTAGATATGTTGGCACTAACTGCAGGAACAGTTCTCCTATGAAGAAAAACTGGGTTCCCAAAAGGTGCCTTGAAAGTCTTCAGGTGAATGTCATCATTGTTGGGGAACATAGTAATTTCAAAAAATTCCTACGCACACGCAAGATCATGGTGATGCATAGCAACGAGAGATAAGAGTGTTGTCCACGTAACCTCGTAGACCGAAAGCGGAAGCGTTAGCACAACGCGCTTGATGTAGTCGTACGTCTTCACGATCCGACCGATCCAAGTACCGAACGTACGGCACCTCCGAGTTCAGCACACGTTTCAGCTCGATGACGTCCCGCGAACTCCGATCCAGCAGAGCTTCACGGGAGAGTTCCGTCAGCACGACGGCGTGATGACGGTGATGATGATGCTACCGACACAGGGCTTCGCCTAAGCACCGCTACGATATGACCGAGGTGGAATATGGTGGAGGGGGGCACCGCACACGGCTAAGAGATCAATGATCAATTGTTGTGTCTAGAGGTGCCCCCCTGCCCCCGTATATAAAGGATGGAGGAGGGGAGGCCGGCCAGCCCCTAGGGCGCGCCAGAAGTGCGGAGTCCTACTAGGACTCCCTAGTCCTAGTAGGATTCCTCCTCCCACATGGAATAGGAAAAAGGGAAGGGAAAAGGAGAAGGAAGGAAGGGGCGCCCCCCTTCCCTAGTCCAATTCGGACCAGACCATGGGAGGGGCGCGGCCACCTTTTGCGGCCTTTCTCTCCTTTCCCGTATGGCCCATTAAGGCCCAATACGAATTCCCGTAACTCTCCGGTACTCCGAAAAATACCCGAATCACTCGGAACCTTTCCGATGTCCGAATATAGTCGTCCAATATATTGATCTTTACGTCTCGACCATTTCGATACTCCTCGTCATGTATCCGATCTCATCCGGGACTCCGAACTACCTTCGGTACATCAAATCACATAACTCATAATACAAATCGTCACCGAACGTTAAGCGTGCGGACCCTACGGGTTCGAGAACTATGTAGACATGACCGAGACACATCTCCGATCAGTAACCAACAACAGAACCTGGATGCTCATATTGGCTCCTACATATTCTACGAAGATCTTTATCGGTCAAACCGCATAACAACATACGTTGTTCCCTTTGTCATCGGTATGTTACTTGCCCGAGATTTGATCGTTGGTATCTCAATACCTAGTTCAATCTCGTTACTGGCAAGTCTCTTTACTCGTTCCGTAATGCATCATCCCGCAACTAACTCATTAGTCACATTGCTTGCAAGGCTTATAGTGATGTGCATTACCGAGAGGGCCTAGAGATACCTCTCCGATACGCGGAGTGACAAATCCTAATCTTGATTCATGCCAACCCAACAAACACCTTCGGAAACACCTGTAGAGCATCTTTATAATCACCCATTTACGTTGTGACATTTGATTGCACACAAAGTGTTCCTCCGGATATTCGGGAGTTGCACAATCTCATAGTCCGAGGAACATGTATAAGTCATGAAGAAAGCAGTAGCAATAAAACTGTAATGATCAAAATGCTAAGCTAATGAATGGGTCTTGTCCATCACATCATTCTTCTAATGATGTGATCCCGTTCATCAAATGACAACACATGTCTATGGCTAGGAAACATAACCATCTTTGATGAACAAGCTAGTCAAGTAGAGGCATACTAGGGACACATTGTTTTGTCTATGTATTCACACATGTATCAAGTTTCCAGTTAATACAATTCTAGCATGAATAATAAACATTTATCATGAAATAAGGAAATAAATAATAACTTTATAATTGCCTCTAGGGCATATTTCCTTCAATCATGACACCACCTGTGAAGAATAGGAACCCCGGATCAAATTCTTCATATGGATCCAAGTCCTCATATGGACCAAATTCCTCACGTGGATCAAATTCTTCAGATGGATCAAAGTCCTCATATGAACATCATCATGCTAACACTTCTGTTTCACAGGGAAAGACTAAGGGTTATGAATATGTGCATTATTCTTCAAATCATTATATTCATAAGTCCTTGAAGAATTTCTCTGCTTATTCATATGCTTACCCTAACTCCTCTTATGTGAAACAAAGTGAACTGGCTTCTATGCCACCTTTCTCTTATGGAGCTCGCAGAATGATGAACTCTTTGCCACCCCTTCAGATGTGGGTGGTGAAGAAAAAGAACTAATCTCTTATGCAGGGTCAGGTCTCCAGACGTACTTAAATGTCTGAAGAATTTGTTGGAGACCTGAAGATGCTTGAAAGGACGCAAGCTAATCATGAAGAAATGAACTTTCTTTTCTCTCGTCCTCATACTGCTTTATCTGTTCTATTGCTTGATGAAATTGATCTGATGAAATTGATGTCATATTCTTCACTGATGAAGTATATGAGTTCATAAGTTGCACTAATTCATCTGCAGGATGATCAACCCAAAGCCACTGAGTGGGTCCTTGATAGTGGATGTACAAACCACATGACTGGTGACCAGAATCTATTGATGGATGCTCCCTTATCTCCATCGCATCTGAAGCATATCACCTACGCTGACAAAGGAAACAAGCAAGGTATTGGGTCTAGGTAAGGTTGCGATCTCAAAGGATCGACACATGGACAAAGTCATGCTTGTCGAGTCTTTAGGATTCAACCTCATGTCAGTCTTAGTGCTTTGTGATCTTGATATGGTTGTTATCTTTGGCAAGTATCGTTGTGTTGTGATCATGGAAGCTGACCATTCCAAAGTCTTCGAAGGCTTTAGGAGAGGAGACATGTATATTGTTGATTTCTCTACAGGACCACAACCCGCTATATGCCTACTTGCAAAAGCTTCAGAAGGCTGGCTATGGCATCGACAACTTGGTCATGCTGGCATGAGGAACTTGCACACGCTCGCGAAGAAGAAGCATATCATTGGCATTAAGAATGTCAAATTCCTCAAGGATCACTTGTGTGGAGCCTGTGAAGCTGGAAAGATGACCAAGGCCAAGCATCCAGCGAAGACTATCATGACTACCACTCGTCCATTTGAATTGCTTCACATGGATCTCTTTGGTCCTAACCATTATTCTGCATTCACCAATGAAGCTTCTCTATATGGCTTTGTTATTTTTGTTGATTACTCTTGTTACACATGGGTACATATCGTCACTTACAAACGTGAAGTGCAGGAAGTCTTCAAACGATTTTCCTCGAGGGCTTCAACCAACTTTGGTGTGAAGATCAAGCACATCAGAAGTGACAATGGAACTGAGTTCAAGAATAGTGGTCTTGATGACTATCTTGATGAAGTTGGTATTACTCATGAGTTATCTGCTCCTTATACTCCTCAGCAGAATGGCGTCGTGGAGCGCAAGAACAGGACTCTTGTTGAGATGGCTCGCACTATGCTTGGTGAATACAAGACACCTTGTCATTTCTGGACTGAGCGCAAGAACAGGGTATATCTTCACAAATTCTTCAAGAAGACTGCATATGAACTCCTCACTGACAAGAAACCCAATGTGAGTTATTTCAAAGTCTTCGGTGCTAAATGTTGGATTAGAGATCCTCATCACAATTCTAAATTTGCACCGAAAGCACATGAAGGTTTTATGCTTGGTTATGGAAAGGACTCGCACACCTACATAGTCTTCAACACCGTTCACCACAAGGTTGTTGAAACTATAGATGTGCGGTTCGATGAAACTAATGGCTCGCAAAGAGAGCACCTACCTCCTGTGCTAGATGAATAGTCTCCTAAGGAAACCATCAAGTTCAAGGCTACTGAGGATGTCATTCCTACCGAAGAATCTGCTGAAGAAGTTATTCCAGACCGTGAAGAACATCATGTTGGTGCACCTGAGGAAAATGGATCTGAAGAAAATGCTGATCCAATTCCTCGTCGCCAACCCACTCATCCTCGAGTTGCAAATGAAGTGCAGATTGAGAAAATCATCAACGACGTCAACGCACCAAGTCCTCTCACACGCTCAAAAGCTTCACATTTGTCTAACTTTTGTGGGCACTTTGCTTTCGTCTCTATCACAGAGCCCACTAAGGTAGATGAAGCATTTCTGGAGCCTGAGTGGATTCAGCTATGCAAGAAGAATTACATCAGTTCAAGCTCAACAACGTCTGGGAACTTGTCAAGCGACCAGACCCTCGCAAGCACAATATCATCGGCACAAAGTGGATCTACCGCAACAAACAAGATGAAAATGGCCTTGTGGTGAGGAATAAGGCACGGCTTGTAGCTCAAGGCTACACACAGGTTGAAGGAATTGATTTCGATGAAACTTCTGCACCTGTTGCTAGACTTGAGGCTATTCGCATATTACTTGCTTATGCTAACCATCATAATATAATCTTATATCAAATGGATGTGAAAAGTGCATTCCTCAATGGTAAGCTTGAGGAAGAAGTATATGCTGCTCAACCCCCAGATTTTGAAGATCCAAAGCATCCTGACAAAGTCTTCAGACTCAATAAGGCCCTCTATGGCCTCAAGTAGGCCCCTCGGGCGTGGTATGAGACTTTGAAGGAATTCCTCATGAAGAAAGGTTTCAAACCCGCTTCACTTGACCCAACTCTTTTCACCAAAACTTATGATGATGAACTATTCGTGTGCCAAATATATGTTGATGATATTATCTTTGGCTGTACTGACCAACGTTACAGTGATGAAATTTGCCTATATGATGAGTGAAGAATATCAAATGTCTATGATGGGAGAATTGAAATTCTTCTTAGGTCTTCAGATACGTCAACAATGCAATGGCATATTCATATCTCAGGAAAAATACCTCAAAGATGTACTGAGGAAATCTGGCATGCAAGATTGCAAAGGCGTCAAAATCCCTATGCCCACAAATGGCCATCTATGCACTGATGAAAATGGTATTGACTTCGATCAAAAGGTATAGCGCTCCATGATTGGTTCTTTATTGTATTTATGTGCATCTAGGCCGGGTATTATGCTTAGTGTTTGCATGTGTGCCCGCTTTCAAGCTACACCGAAGGAATCACACCATAAGGCTGTGAAGCATATTCTTTGATATCTAGCTCACACTCCAACACTTCGATTATGGTATCCCAAGGGCTCGGCTTTTGATCTCATTGGATATTCAGACTCTGACTATGCTGGTGATCATGTGGACCGCAAGTCAACATTAGGCACATGTCATTTCCTCGAACGATCCTTGGTATGTTGGTCCTCGAAGAAACATAACTGCGTATCACTCTCTACTGCTGAAACTGAGTACATTGCTGCTGGTTCCTGCTGTGCTCAATTGCTATGGATGAAGCAAACCCTCAAGGACTACGGCATCAATGTGAAGAATGTGCCACTCTATTGTGACAATGAGAGTGCCATCAAGATTGCTCATAACCCAGTTCAGCACTCGAAGACAAAGCACATTCAGATTCGTCATCATTTTCTTCATGATCATGTGTTGAAGGGCGACATCTCTATCGAGCACGTGAAGACTGAAGAACAACTAGCCGACATCTTCACAAAACCCTTGGATGAGAAGAGATTTAGCTAGTTGCAGTGTGAGCTAAATATCTTAGAATCTTCGAATGTCCTTTGAAAAGGACACACATCCTAACACTTATGTAAAATTAATAACTTAGATGTGCAACAGACGAAGTAACATTTTTCTTCAATCAATGAAGACTAACACCCTAAGTGTGAAGAAACTAACGAAGAATTTGATTCTCAGAGCCCTACGACAATTGTACGCGGTGTCTGAAATCAGCATTCTTATACGGTGGGTTACGCCACCAACAACAGTTGAAAATCTTCAATTTGAGTTTTTCTTCATTTTTGAAATTCCTCAGTTGTTCAATTTCTTCAACTTTGCATTGTCTTCTCTCTCTCCGTCGTTTTTCTTCCTTGGCTATATAAATATATGAGTTTATGTCCTCTACGGCATTCACTTATTGCTAATTCCTCAAGTTGCTTTTTCTGCTAAGTGAATGTGATCGGACCCTTCCCCCTCTATGCTAAACTCAACCCAGTCTGTTAACAAATTCTTCTTGTGCGTTCTATTTGAAACCCGTTCAAAATCTTCACTATGTCCTTGTCAGCTGAAGAATTTGCGAACGAAACCTTAAAATATTCTAATCTGAATTTTCGGCTTTTGCTGCTCAAACCGTTCCACATTCCATGATATGATTATCTATTCACCCACGATCTCACACGATCTCCACCTCACAGTATGTGGGTGACACATGTCGCACGAATGAGAAGGGTCAGGGGCACGTTCGTCCATTTTCCTCGGACGAGCGGTTTTTCACCTCGGCTATAAATAGCCCTCACCCTCCTCAGACTGTTTTTACTCCGCTCGACCTCACTCCCTCGCTCGAGCTCTCAAAACCTAGCGCCGCCGCTACTTCCATCGTCGCCAGTGAGGAAGAGCTTCGATGCCTCGACCTCGTCGCCGTCGTACTCGCACCGGCCACGGAATTCTTCACTCCGCCGCCGTCGTAGCTGTCTTCCTCCGCCAAGTTAGGGCGTGGAAGATCTGAACTGACGAGCTTCAAATCTACTATTCACAGTTCGTTGTGTTCTTCGTTAAGGGTAATTAAAACTCATTTTTACTACCCTTGTTGATTCCTTTGATTTCTAAAAATCTTCAAAAGGTGTTTATTCTTCAATCTTCACACTCTAAAAACCTCACACAAACATCTGTTCTTGATCTGTTTCCCTAAGCAACGTTTTTCTTCAAGATTCCTCAGTTGTGTGGATTTTCAATCTATACAACTCTGGAACCTAAGACAAAGAACGCTTAATTAGTGAAATTCCTCAAGACACATCTGGTCAAATTCCTCAAACTTGTTCTTTTTGCAAATACTTCTGAGAACGCATATGACCTCTCCAAATTCCTTGCACCTATACTCTGTTCACAGGTACACATGTCCGCTGCTGAATCACTAGGTTCTCATCAACTTAACTCATTTGCAGCATTCCTCGAAGAAAAGTTGCATACCTCTTCACAGAATTCTGTTGTTCAGATTCCTCAGCTGAAGAAAATGGCTGACGGCAAGAAACCTCGGAAAGGAGGGAAGAAACCTGAAGTCAACACTGCGTTTGAGATTCCTGATGTCATCTATGCAGGGTACTGCACTCCTCCTCATGAAACGAAGAATGAGCGCAAAGTGCGCATTCAGAAGATAGAGAGGAGATGGGCCAGAGAATGGAGGGAATATCGATATGTCACTCCAAAGTACATGAAGAAATTCGCTGTACACCCTCCATGCCCAAGACCTCCACTGGCACCTGGCCAAGAAGCGGATCCCTCAAGCATCAGACGTGGTGAGGAATTTCCTGCTGAATGGGCCAAACGTCAAGCTAAACTGGCCAAAATGGCAAAAGAGATAGTGAAGAAATTCAATGAAGATTCTGCTGCTGCCACTACTGGGGCCTCTGCTCGCAAGCCTAAGAAGGCTATGCCCAAGAAGCCCGCTCACAAGCCCAGTACATCTGCTTCAATGCCCTCTCGGTCCAGTTCTGCAAAACCCTCACAGAAAATTCCTCATGCTGCTCCTGCTCCTCCAAAGTCCTCAACTCCTCCGACAACGTCCTCAGCACCTGTGCATCTTGCCTCGTGTCAAAGGACCATAGGCAAATCAATTGCCTCAGGAGGCTCCGCAAGTTCTTCAGCTCCTCCGAATTCCTCAACAGGCCCTACCTTGCTGAAGACCAAGACCATTGCTGGACAAGGCTCTAGACGAAGTCCTCACAAGAAGCAGGTTGCCTTTCAAGTACCGTCCGATGATGACGAAGCTGATGATGAGGAACTTGCCGAAATCATCAGAGATAGACAACAAAGGGCCGCTAGAGCCAAAGGAAGTGAAGTTCCTCTCCTACTGGATCCAAAGTTGATCCTTGAGTACATCGATCTCTGGCACAAGGACCCCAACACACCTGTGCCTGACTTCAAGCTCACCCCTGGCCAAAGTCACATGTTGACCGCCTTCATTGGCGAGGAAAAATGGAAGTTTGAGAAGGCCAGGCAGCTGAAGAAAGCTCAATACAAAAAGGAGCGCTTTCTGAAGAAAAATGTTGTCAACATGACAACTGATGAACTCATTACTATACAAACTGAGGTCAAAGGACTCACTGATGAATTCAACGTCTACCGCACTGATTGTCTAGGAGCCAAGGTCAGATTCGTCAAGTTGGCTGAAGGATTCACCACCAATATTGCAGCCCCAACGCAACATGAATCCCTTCATGCTGAAGCATCTGCTCAACCGACTGAAGAACATGAAAGCACCGCTGATGAAAATCAGGCTGCTGATGAAACTGCTAGTACCAGGGCTGATGACTCTATTTCAGCCATTGATGAAATTGCCAGGGCAACCACTAGTGTTGCGCCTGAGGAACAATCCAGGCCAGCTGAGCCATCAACCGCCGAGCCTGAAGAAACTGAACCAACCAGGCCAACTGCATCAGTTGTGCCTGAGGTAAATGTACCAAATTCCTCTGCTCCTCCTGCACCAACACCAAGTCCAGTTCTTCCTTCTGCATCAGAAGCGAAGAAAACCAAGGCTGCAGAGCGATCAGCAGTGAAGAAAAGGAAATCATCAGCTTCATCAGATTCTTCAACCCCGAAGAAGATGAAGACATTGACAAGCTCTTTTGAGAATCCCATTGATGCTGTTCCTGTCTCTAGTATGCCATCAAAGGAACTCGTTCCTTTTGGTGAAGATTATGAGATCCCAAGCGGATCGGATGAAGACGTTCCTTCTGCTGCTTCTTCAAAGCAGTTGGACGAAGAAATTGAAGTGGATAATATCCCTTCAACCCCAGTCATCTCATTGCCTATGCCTCAGTTCATAGCTGAAGAGGCAGGGGTTGAAGAATTAAGTGAAGAAGATGAAGACGTGGACATTGGGATCACCACGGCTGTGATGAATGATGACTTTTGGGAAAGTCAGCACCCCAACTCTGCTTTGTTGACGCCACTGCAACAAATTCCTCAGTCCCCAGTACACACTGAAGTTCAAATTGGCTCTGACGAACCTCACACCACTCCTTCCATTCCTGAAGAAATTCCAACCACTAGTGCTGATGAAAATGCTAATGAAGAAAAGAAGACCCAGGCTGCAACTGAAGCAGAAACTGAAATTCCTCAGCCTGTGGTTCCTGAGAATGTGATTCCTGAGCCTCTGATGACTTTGACTGATACTCCTCAGCCCAAGCCGAAGAATCCCTTCTCTAAGAAGCAAAACTTCAAGGTTGATGACTTCTTCCACGAGCATGTATTCTTCACATACTACAATCCCTATGACTCTGCTCGCCTACGAAGAAAGCGTTTCTAGACCACCAGCCAAGCAAACTTCTATTCTTCACTCCTTTGTGATAAGGACAAAGTCTTCGACCATGAGCATATTCCTCATGTGGACATGGAATCGCTGTCGTGCTTCACACCAGTTCTCAGCGTTCTTCACGACGTTGGATTGCTCAACTTCTGCATCGATATCTGTGATTGGAATGAAGAGCTAATTCTTCAGTTCTGTGTGATGCTGCACATCACAGGAAATACTAAAGATGTGAACTCTTGGGTGTTGGACTCGATGATAGAAAACACTCACTTCAAAGTACCAGCCTCTGAATTGCTTCATGCCCTGCCTGTCAGTCCTCCCCTTGAAGGTGCTTGTTGTATATATCATGAACCTGAACTCACTGATCACTATATGCAAGTGTTGATGAAGCCACTGAAGCCCAGTCAAGCCCCAAGGACCAAATTCCTCGTGAAGGAATTGCTATATGTGCCACGGACTGACTATCGCATTCTGACCAAGACATTGAGTCCAATCAAGGGCCACGACTCGAATGAAGAAGAGGTCGTTGGCATCATGAAGAATCTTCTGTTCAAAATCATTCATGGCGTTCTTGTCAACTACCATGATTTCTTCATGAGGACTCTGGCCAATGTTACATTGTCCCCTTTTGAATTAAAGCCTTACGCTCCCTGGATTATGAGATTCCTAAGATTAAGGTCTTCAATCAATTACAAGGCTGACACACTCAACCATGGCAGTAATGACCCACATGTATAGGGGATCTATCGTAGTCCTTTCGATAATTAAGAGTGTCGAACCCAACGAGCAGCAGAAGGAAATGATAAGCGGTTTTCAGCAAGGTATTCTCTGCAAGCATTGAAATTATAGGTAACAGATGGTTTTTGTGATAAGATAATTTGTAACGAGCAACAAGTAAAAAAAGTAAATAAAGTGCAGCAAGGTGGCCCAATCCTTTTTGTAGCAAAGGACAAGCCTGGACAAACTCTTATATAGAGAAAAGCGCTCCCGAGGACACATGGGAATTATCGTCAAGCTAGTTTTCATCACGTTCATATGATTCGCGTTCGGTACTTTGATAATTTGGTATGTGGGTGGACCGGTGCTTGGGTGCTGTCCTTACTTGGACAAGCATCCCACTTATGATTAACCCCTATTGCAAGCATCCGCAACTACAAAAGAAGTATTAAGGTAAACCTAACCATAGCATGAAACATATGGATCCAAATCAGCCCCTTACGAAGCAACGCATAAACTAGGGTTTAAGCTTCTGTCACTCTAGCAACCCATCATCTACTTATTACTTCCCAATGCCTTCCTCTAGGCCCAAATAATGGTGAAGTGTCATGTAGTCGACGTTCACATAACACCACTAGAGGAGAGACAACATACATCTCATCAAAATATCGAACGAATACCAAATTCACATGACTACTAATAGCAAGACTTCTCCCATGTCCTCAGGAACAAACGTAACTACTCACAAAGCATATTCATGTTCATAATCAGAGGGGTATTAATATGCATATAGGATCTGAACATATGATCTTCCACCAAATAAACCAAGTAGTATCAACTACAAGGAGTAATCAACACTACTAGCAACCTACAGGTACCAATCCCAGACTTAGAGACAAGAATTGGATACAAGAGATGAACTAGGGTTTGAGAGGAGATGGTGCTGGTGAAGATGTTGATGGAGATTGGACCTCTCCTGATGAGAGGAGCGTTGGTGATGACGATGGCGATGATTTCCCCCTCCCGGAGGGAAGTGTCCCCGGCAGAACAGCTCCGCCAGAGCCCTAGATTGGTTCCGCCAAGGTTCCGCCTCGTGGCGGCGGAGTCTCGTCCCGAAAGCTTGCTTATGATTTTTCTTCGGACAAAAGACTTCATATAGCAGAAGATGGGCACCGGAGGGCCAACCGGGGGCCCACGAGGCAGGGGCGCGCCCCCACCCTCGTGGCCAGGGTGTGGGCCCCCTCTGGTATTTCTTCCGCTCAGTATTTTTTATTATTTCCAAAAATAAATTTCGTGGAGTTTCAGGACTTTTGGAGTTGTGCAGAATAGGTCTCTAATATTTGCTCCTTTTCCAGCCCAAAATTCCAGCTACCGGCATTCTCCCTCCTTATGTAAACCTTGTAAAATAAGAGGGAGTAGGCATAAGCATTGTGACATAATGTGTAATAACAGCCCATAATGCAATAAATATCGATATAAAAGCATGATGCAAAATGGACGTATCAACTCCCCCAAGCTTAGACCTCGCTTGTCCTCAAGCGGAAGCCAATAACGATAAATATGTCCACATGTTTAGAGATAGAGGTGTCGATAAAATAAAATACGGACGTGAGGGCATCATGATCATTCTAATAACAGCAACATATATGGATATTGTCATATGATTTCTTATGCTCAAGTAATAATCTATTCACAATGCAAAGTATGAATCAGAAACTTCATTGAGAACCAACAAACTATAATCTCAGTCATTGAAGCAATTGCAATTTATCATAACATCGGAAAGAGTCAACATAAGAGCTTTTGAGCAAGCCCACATACTCAACTATCATTTAGTCTTTCACAATTGCTAACACTCACGCAATACTTGTGGTTACGGAGTTTTAATCGGACACAGAGAAAGATAGGGGCTTATAGTTTCGCCTCCCAACCTTTTACCTCAAGGGTAATGTCAACAATAATAGTTCACGCTAACTTACATCCAATTGGATATATATATCAGGATCTTTCCAACACACCGTGCTTGCCAAAGGACAAAATGTAAAAAGGAAAGGTGAAGTTCACCAAGACTCTTGCATAAGGGTAAGAGATAAAAGTAAAAGATAGGCCCTTCGCAGAGGGAAGCAGAGGTTGCCATGCGCTTTCAGGGTTGGATGCACAAAATCTTAATGCGAAAGAATGTCACTTTATATTGCCACTTGTGATATGGACCTTTATTATGCAGTCCGTCGCTTTTATTTCTTCCACATCACAAGATCGTATAAAGCTTATTTCCTCCACACTAATCAATCATACATATTTAGAGAGCAATTTTTTATTGCTTGCACCGATGACAACTTACTTGAAGGATCTTACTCAATCCATAGGTAGATATGGTGGACTCTCATGGCAAAACTGGGTTTAAGGGTTTTTGGAAGCACAAGTAGTATCTCTACTTGGCGCAAAGAATTTCGCTAGCATGAGGGGGAAAGGCAAGCTCAACATGTTGGATGATCCATGACAATATACTTTATTTTAGATATAAGAAAACATAACTCATTACGTTGTCTTCCTTGTCCAACATCAACTCTTTAGCATGTCATATTTTAATGAGTGCTCACAATCATAAAAGATGTCCAAGATAGTATATTTATATGTGAAACCTCTCTTTCTTTATTACTTCCTATTAATTGCAACGATGACCAAAGCTATGCTTGTCAACTCTCAACAACTTTTAATCATCATACTCTTTCTATGTGAAGTCATTACTCTCCATAAGATCAATATGATCTCTTTGTTTCTTTTTATTCTTTTCTCTTTTCTTTTATTCACTCAAGATGATAGCAAGATAATCAAGCCCTTGACTCAACACTAATCTTTATTATATATAGCTCATGGACTCGATTACATAGAGGGATCATAAAGCAAAACTCAAAACTGGATCATGCTTAAAAACTTTATTCTACTAAATCAAGATATTACTAAAAAGAATCGAACTAAGAAAAACGGTAAAGATAGGAGATGAGGTGGTGATACAATACCGGGGCACCTCCCCCAAGCTTGGCAGTTGCCAAGGGGAGTGCCCATACCCATGTGATTATGTTTCCTTCTTCGGAGGTGTTGGTGTGATATTCTTGGCGATGATACTCCTTAGGATACGATTCTCTTCTTCGAGCTTATTGAGTTGTTGCTTGAGATCCATTATCTCCTTACGAAGCTTTCCTGTAATGGCCAAAGCTCCTTGCACCCAAGGGTGTTGCATAGCTGCGGGAGAACAAGTGACACTCTTCTTCATATTTTCATAAGAAAGAAATCTAACATTGGAAGGGATAACCGAGTTTGGAATAGCCGAGCTCTGTAGTTCTCCCATTGTGAATCCAGCTCGGAATCGAGAAGTGACTTCTTGATCCTCCTGCATGGCGTCTATCCTTTTCAAATCAGCCTCCATCTCTTCCTTCGTTGCTGGCCTGAAGTGGTCAGCATCGCTATTTGTCCTTGATCTCGGTGCAGGATGAGACACCCGGCTCTCCCCGACTGACTCTTGAGAAGATATCTTTCTCTAATCTGCAGCAGCAGCAACAGCTCGAAACGAAAACAGAGGATATTTGCGTGATACAGGGGTCAAAACCTTCGGGAGATTATATAATGAATTTTTACCGACCAAAATACGTATCGTGCAAGAAAACGGAGTCCGGAGAGCGCACGAGGTGCCCACGAGGCAGGGGGACGCGCCCAGGGGGGTAGGGCGTGCCCTCCACCCTCGTGGAGTCCTCGTGTCCTTCCTGGACTACTTCTTATTTTTCTATTTTTCTAAATATTCCAAAACGGAGAAAATTTGCCATTAGAACTGTTTTGGAGGCGGTTTACTTACCGTACCACATACCTATTCCTTCTCGGAGTCTGAAACGTTCCGGAAGGTGTCCCTTATGTATTCCTCCGGGGTCACGGTTTCAATAACATTGGTTTCAACATTTATGGGATTACCTGAGATATAATGTTTGATTCTTTGACCGTTCACCACCTTTGGATTTGTGCCTTCGAAGTTGTTGATTTTTATGGCACCGGAACGATAGACCTCCTCGATAACGTAAGGACCTTCCCATTTAGAGAGAAGTTTTCCTGCAAAAAATCTTAAACGAGAGTTGTATAGCAATACATAATCACCTATATTAAACTCACGCTTTTGTATCCTTTTGTCATGCCATCTTTTAACTTTTTCTTTAAACAATTTGGCATTCTCATAGGCTTGGGTTCTCCATTCATCAAGTGAGCTAATGTCAAATAACCTTTTCTCACCGGCAAGTTTGAAATCATAGTTGAGCTCTTTAATAGCCCAATAAGCCTTATGTTCTAGTCCGAGAGGTAAGTGACATGCTTTTCCATAAACCATTTTATACGGAGACATACCCATAGGATTTTTATATGCAGTTCTATAGGCCCATAATGCATCATCAAGTTTCTTGGACCAATTCTTTCTAGATCTATTAATAGTCTTTTGCAAAATTAATTTGAGCTCTCTATTGCTCAATTCTACTTGACCACTAGACTGCGGGTGATAAGGAGATGCAATTCTATGATTAACATCATACTTAGCAAGCATTTTACGAAAAGCACCATGAATAAAATGTGAACCGCCGTCAGTCATTAAATATCTAGGGACTCCAAACCTCGAAAAAATAACTTCTTTAAGCATTTTAATAGAAGTGTTATGATCAGCACTACTAGTTGGAATAGCTTCTACCCACTTAGTAACGTAATCAACAGCAACTAAAATATGTGTGTATCCATTAGAGGCAGGAAAAGGTCCCATATAATCAAAGCCCCAAACATCAAATGGTTCAATAACAAGTGAATAATTCATAGGCATTTCTTGATGTCTACTAATATTACCAATTCTTTGACATTCATCACAAGATAAGACAAACTTACGGGCATCCTTGAAGAGAGTAGGCCAATAAAAACCGGATTGCAATACCTTATGTGCAGTTCTATCTCCAGCGTGGTGTCCTCCATAAGCCTCAGAGTGACACTTGCGTAGGATCTGTTCCTGTTCATGCTCAGGTACACAACGCCTAATAACACCATCTACTCCTTCTTTATAAAGATGTGGGTCATCCCAAAAGTAATGTCTCAAATCATAGAAAAACTTTTTCTTTTGCTGGTATGTGAAACTAGGTGGTATAAATTTAGCAACAATGTAATTAGCATAATCAACATACCATGGAGTAGTACGAGAAGCATTTATGACATTTAATTGTTCATCAGGAAAGCTATCATCAATAGGTAGTGGGTCATCAAGAACATTTTCTAACCTAGACAAGTTGTCTGCAACGGGGTTCTCAGCTCCCTTTCTATCAATAATATGCAAATCAAATTCTTGTAGCAGGAGAACCCATCTAATAAGTCTAGGTTTAACATCTTTCTTTTCCATAAGATATTTAATAGCAGCATGATCAGTGTGAATAGTTACTTTAGAATCAACAATATAATGTCTGAACTTATCACGAGCAAATACAACTGCTAAGAATTCTTTTTCACTAGTAGCATAATTTCTCAGAGCATTGTCTAGAGTTTTACTAGCATATTGAATAACATTTAATTTCTTATCTACTCTTTGCCCTAGAACAGCACCTACAACATAATCACTAGCATCACACATAATTTCAAAGGGTAAATTCCAATCAGGTGGCTGGACAATAGGTGCGGAGATCAATTCTTTCTTAAGTATTTCAAATGCTTCTACACAAACATCATCAAAGACAAATGGTATATCTTTTTGTAACAAATTAGTCAGAGGCCGAGAAATTTTTAAGAAGTCCTTGATGAACCTCCTATAAAATCCTGCGTGACCAAGGAAACTTCTTATACCTTTGATGTCCTTGGGACATGGCATCTTCTCAATAGCATCTACTTTAGCTTTATCAACTTCAATGCCTCTCTCAGAAATTTTATGCCCCAAGACAATACCTTCATTAACCATAAACTGGCACTTTTCCCAGTTCAAGACAAGATTAGTTTCTTCACATCTCTGCAAAACTCGATCAAGGTTGCTTAAGCAATCATCAAAAGAGGATCCATAAACAGAGAAATCGTCCATGAAAACATCACAAATCTTTTCACAAAAATTGGAGAATATAGCCATCATGCATCTTTGAAAGGTAGCAGGTGCATTACATAAACCAAAAGGCATACGTCTATAAGCAAAAGTACCGAAAGGACAAGTAAAAGTGGTCTTAGCTTGATCATCAGCTGACACAGGTATTTGAGAGAAACCAGAGTAACCATCTAGAAAGAAAAAATGTGTATGTTTGGACAATCTTTCTAGCATTTGATCAATAAAAGGTAAGGGGTAATGATCCGTTTTGGTGGCTTTATTTAATTTGCGGAAATCAATTACCATCCTATAACCAGTAATAATTCTTTGCGTAATCAATTCATCTTTATGATTAGGAACGACATTAATACCTCCCTTCTTAGGAACACAATGGACAGGACTTACCCACTGACTATTAGCAACGGGATAAATTATACCTGCCTCAAGGAGCTTTAGTATTTCCAACTTCTTTCATCTTAGGATTCAGCCATCGTTGATGATCAATAACCGGTTTGGCATCTTTCTCCAAATTTATCTTGTGTTGACATATAGTGGGACTAATACCCTTAAGATCATCAAGAGTATAACCAATAGCAGCACGGTGTTTCTTCAGAGTTTTCAATAATTTTTCTTCGTCCTTTGAAAGGTTAGCACTAATAATAACAGGATATATCTTCTTTTCATCAAGATAAGCATATTTAAGAGTATCAGGTAATGGTTTAAGCTCAAACACGGGATCACCCTTGGGTGGAGGAGGATCCCCTAGGATTTCAACAGGCAAGTTGTGTTTCAAAATAGGTCCCTGTTTAAAGAGCACTTCTTCTATTTCCCTTCTTTCAGTCATAAACATATCATTTTCATGGTCTAGCAAATATTGTTCTAAAGGATCACTAGGAGGTATGGCAATAGAAGCAAGACCAATAATTTCATCTTTACTAGCCAATTCCTCTTCACGGTGTTGTCTACGAAATTTAGAAAAGTTAAACTCATGAGACATATCACCTAAACCAATAGTAACAACATCCTTTTCGCAGTCTATCTAGCATTAACAGTGTTCAAGAAGGGTCTACCAAATATAATGGGACAAAAGCTATCTTGTGGGGAACCAAGAACAAGAAAATCAGTAGGATATTTAGTTTTCCCACACAAGACTTCAACATCTCTAACAATCCCCATTGGTGATATAGTATCTCTATTGGCAAGTTTAATTGTGACATCAATTTCTTCTAACTCAGTAGCTGCAATATCATGCATAATTTCTTTGTATAAGTCAATAGGTATTGCACTAGCACTAGAACCCACATCACACAAGCCATGATAACAATGATCTCCTATTTTAACAGAAATAACAGGCATGCCTACCACAGGTCTATGTTTATCTTTAGCACAAGGTTTAGCAATTCTAGCAGTCTCATCACAGAAATAAATAACATGCCCATCAATATTATCAGCCAAGAGGTCTTTAACAATAGCAATAATAGGTTCAACTTTAAATTGCTCAGGAGGTGTATAAGTTCTAATATTTCTTTTACGAACCACAGTTGAAGCTTTAGCATGATCTTTTATCCTAACAGGAAAAGGTGGTTTCTCAACATAAGCAATAGGAACAATAGGATCATTATAAGTGATAGTCTTTTCTTCAACTTTAATAGGTGCAGCTACTTTTACTTCTATGGGAGGATGATATTTAAACCACTTCTCCTTAGGGAGATCAACATGAGCAGCAAAAGATTCACAGAAAGAAGCTACTATGTCAGAGTCAAGTCCATATTTAGTGCTAAATTTACGGAAAACATCGGTATCCATAAAAGATTTAACACAATCAAACTTAGGTGTCATACCTGACTCCTTACCTTCATTGAGATCCGAATCTTCAGAGTTGCGTTTAATTCTTTCCAATAAATCCCATTTGAATTCAATAGTCTTCATCATAAAAGAGCCAGCACAAGAAGTATCGAGCATGGTGCGATTGTTACCACAAAGCCGAGCATAAATTTTTTGAATAATCATTTCTCTTGAGAGCTCATGATTGGGGCATGAATATAACATTGATTTAAGCCTCCCCCAAGCTTGAGCGATGCTTTCTCCTTCACGAGGCCAGAAATTATATATATAATTGCGATCACGATGAACAAGATGCATAGGATAAAACTTCCGAATTCCAAATTCAATCGTTTGTAGTTCCATGATCCCATATCATCACATAGCCTATACCATGTCAATGCATCTCCCTTCAAAGATAAAGGGAAGACCTTCTTCTTAATAACATCATCGGGCACACCTGCAAGCTTAAATAATCCACAAACTTCATCCACATATATTAGGTGCTCATAAGGATGCATTGTTCCGTCTCCTGCAAAAGGATTAGCTAGCAGTTTTTCTATCATACCCGAAGGAATCTCAAAGTAGACATTTTCATTTTCAGTAGGTTCAGTATGTTGAGTAGCAACTATGTGCTCTACTGGTCAGGGTGAAGATACCCCGAACAAGCCCCTCAGAGGATTACTTTCCATAGTAACAAGTGACAATAAATTTCAGCACACTATATAAAAATTTTCTTACCAAATTCCACCTACCAAAGGCGCTTCACTCCCCGGCAACGGCGCCAGAAAAGAGTCTTGATGACCCACAAGTATAGGGGATCTATCGTAGTCCTTTCGATAAGTAAGAGTGTCGAACCCAACAAGGAGCAGAAGGAAATGATAAGCGGTTTTCAGCAAGGTATTCTCTGCAAGCACTGAAATTATAGGTAACAGGTGGTTTTTGTGATAAGATAATTTGTAACGAGCAACAAGTAACAAAAGTAAATAAAGTGCAGCAAGGTGGCCCAATCCTTTTTGTAGCAAAGGACAAGCCTGGACAAACTCTTATATAGAGAAAAGCGCTCCCGAGGACACATGGGAATTATCGTCAAGCTAGTTTTCATCACGTTCATATGATTCGCGTTCGGTACTTTGATAATTTGATATGTGGGTGGACCGGTGCTTGGGTGCTGTCCTTACTTGGACAAGCATCCCACTTATGATTAACCCCTATTGCAAGCATCCGCAACTACAAAAGAAGTATTAAGGTAAACCTAACCATAGCATGAAACATATGGATCCAAATCAGCCCCTTACGAAGCAACGCATAAACTAGGGTTTAAGCTTCGGTCACTCTAGCAACCCATCATCTACTTATTACTTCCCAATGCCTTACTCTAGGCCCAAATAATGGTGAAGTGTCATGTAGTCGACGTTCACATAACACCACTAGAGGAGAGACAACATACATCTCATCAAAATATCGAACGAATACCAAATTCACATGACTACTAATAGCAAGACTTCTCCCATGTCCTCAGGAACAAACGTAACTACTCACAAAGCATATTCATGTTCATAATCAGAGGGTTATTAATATGCATATAGGATCTGAACATATGATCTTCCACCAAATAAACCAAGTAGTATCAACTACAAGGAGTAATCAACACTACTAGCAACCTACAGGTACCAATCCCAGACTTAGAGACAAGAATTGGATACAAGAGATGAACTAGGGTTTGAGAGGAGATGGTGCTGGTGAAGATGTTAATGGAGATTGGCCCTCTCCCTATGAGAGGAGCGTTGGTGATGACAATGGCGATGATTTCCCCCTCCCGGAGGGAAGTGTCCCCGGCAGAACAGCTCCGCCAGAGCCCTAGATTGGTTCCGCCAAGGTTCCGCCTCGTGGCGGCGGAGTCTCGTCCCGAAAGCTTGCTTATGATTTTTCTTCGGACGAAAGACTTCATATAGCAGAAGATGGGCACCGAAGGGCCAACAGGGGGCCCACAAGATAGGGGGGCGCGCCCAGGGGGTAGGGCGCGCCCCCACCCTCGTGGCCAGGGTGTGGGCCCCCTCTGGTATTTCTTCCGCTCAGTATTTTTTATTATTTCCAAAAATAACTTTCGTGGAGTTTCAGGACTTTTGGAGTTGTGCATAATAGGTCTCTAATATTTGCTCCTTTTCCAGCCCAGAATTCCAGCTGCCGGCATTCTCCCTCCTTATGTAAACCTTGTAAAATAAGAGAGAGTAGGCATAAGTATTGTGACATAATGTGTAATAACAGCCCATAATGCAATAAATATCGATATAAAAGCATGATGCAAAATGGACGTATCAGGCAGCTACTTGCCCCCCATTGAAGTCCTCAATCGGACATTTTCCTCAGCTGATGAAAAGGGCAATTCTACTGTTATTGATTAAGGCATTCGTCCATTGGATGGTCAGTTCCGCTAAGCTGCATCTTACTCCACCAATGATGACTCTGCCACTAATGACTCTGCCGCCAATGCCTCAAAGCAAAATCCTCAAGGCACAGCTCCAAGGGTGATGACTGATCCTGAGCTTCTCCTCAGTCTTCTCCAGAAGGTCGATCGCAACCACAAATGGGTTAGGCGTCAGTTTGGTTCAATTCTTCACAACATGACTGCTACGCACAATTCAGTGAAGAAGAACCACTACTACCTCCATGAAGTATTCAATCACACCTGGGCTGTTCTGTCTCATCTTTATGGTGAAGAAGATCTCAAGCAGATGGGCTTCAAGCAAGACTTTGACTGGTCTCAGCCATCGGCGAAGAAATTCAAGAAAGTCAAAGTTCCTTCCTTGGTAGCGAGCTCATATTCGTCATCGCGCGAGACTGATGAGCATGAAGATTTGGACGACACTGCGGCAGGCCATACTTCAACAACCGACCCCAACAATGCTGGCGCTCCTCCATCAACTTCATGATGATATTCTTCAGGGGCGTTAGTCCTCACTTTTCGTCCTTTTTGGTCATTCGATGACAAAGGGGGAGAAATTTGAGTTAGTCTTCAAGCGGGTCTATATATGGGCGTTTTTTTCTAAGTTACAACTCTCGTTCTTCTGAAGACTTTATTGGATCGAGTTGTAAACTTAAACCCGATGGTGGTCTAATACTTTTTCTATGTTCTTCTGCATGCTATTTCCTCATATATGTTAATGCACGCATGCTGAATTACACCAGTCACCATATTTCATCATGCATTTCAAATTCTTCATATCATATGTTAAATGCGTGTATGAATTACAAGATATAGGGGCAGATCTCCATGATTCTACTCTTCAAAATGTGCATTGATTCAAAAGAAAATTCCTCACTATGCACATCTTCAGGGGGAGTTCTTTTATATGTTGCAATCAAATTCCTCAATATCAGTATTTACACTTCAAATGTTTATCCCCGTTGAAAACTTAACCTATATTGTCATCAATCACCAAAAGGGGGAGATTGTAAGTGCATCTAGTGCCCCTTAGTGATTTTGGTGTATTGAAGACTTATAGGTTAAGGGACTGATGCGTTTGTGAGTGTACACAGGTCTATAAGTCTATGAGGAGTTTGATAATTACAGAGAAAGTCGAACCCTAAAAATGATTGTCTTCAACTGAAGACTTTGGATTTCTGAAGACTTTGAAAGTGAAGAAATTGGTGTGACCATGAAGACCCTATATTCATGCGAGGAATATGAAGCGTGAAGACTTTGTTTTCGTAGTTTCGTTTTTCTCTTTATTGATTCATAGGAAACACCGTACTGTTAAAGTGGGTCGAGGAAAAACTAAGGAAAAGTTTTCAAGTGATGCTCATCTCAAAATCCTACACCTACCAATCCTTTCGAGTGAAGCCATTGGAAATCTCATGCAGTTCAATCAAT
Source organism: Aegilops tauschii subsp. strangulata (assembly GCF_002575655.3). NCBI lineage: Eukaryota > Viridiplantae > Streptophyta > Magnoliopsida > Poales > Poaceae > Aegilops > Aegilops tauschii. The sequence goes on along the minus strand of NC_053040.3, from coordinate 50,580,209 downwards.
TTCTTCAGTGACAGAGACGAAGTTCTTCTGGTCTCTGAGGAATTTGTTCTGACTGAGGAGTTATGAATTCGCTAGTGCGGATTGCCTACAAGTGAGGAACATGATAGCCGTGAGGAATTTGATAGTCAATTTCTGACCGTTGCTGTGCTGTGCGCCAGCTGTCCCAAAATATCTACCCACCTAACGGTCATATCACTTAAGGGCATTTATGTCTTATCATATCGGGCTGCTCCCTAGGCTATAAATAGCCGCCCCCTACAACCACTAGCTGGTTGGCTGCTCCGAGAGAAACTGACACTTGTCATTGAGAGCATCCCATCCTCCGAGGACTTCGAGGGAAAATCATCAAGTGACGAAAACCCAAACCCAAACACCTACAAACCCAAGTGATTGAGCATCACTAAAGAAATTGTTCCTGTGTGGATCCGACGCTTGTTACCTTTGAAGAATGTGCATCTTCCAGACGGTTAGGCATCATGGTCTAGAGCATCCAAAAGGAAATTGTGGATCGCCGAGTGACCGAGTTTGTGAAGGTTTGGAAGTCACCTGAAGACTTACCACGAGTGATTGGGCAAGGTCTGTGTGACCTTAGCTCAAGGAGAATACGGAGAGGACTGTGTGTCCGGGACTATGTGTCCTCAGGTTTAAATACCTAGCCGCTCCAACCAGACGTACAACTGTCACAGCGGTTAGAACTGGTCTACCAAATCATTGTCTTCACCGAGCTAACTGGTTCTATTTCCTCAACCCTTCCATTTCCTCATTACTGTGTTGTGTGCTTGTTCATATCTGTTTGAAGACTTTGACTGAAGACTTTCTCAATTTCCTCAGTTCAATTTCTTCAGTCTGTTTGTCTTCATCCTGTTTTATTCTGTGCTTACGCTTTCTGTACTCTGTGTTTGTTTTCATTTCATCATGATGACTGTGCTTATGTTATGTTATGTTTTGATCTGAGTACTTATTCCGCTGCAAGTAGTTCTTCGTTTAGGAATTTCCTCACCCTAAAGTTCCTCAATGAAGAATTCGTAAAAATAGCCTATTCACCCCCCTCTAGTCGACTTAACGCACTTTCAGCCACATCGAATAAATTTGTTTCTGTGTTAGGTGCTTCTGGATATGCCTCTCGTTTTTGCAAAGCAAATGTTCAGTAGATAGATTTTTTCTGTTGCACCGACAAATTGTTTCAAAGCACAAAAATATATATTATAATGTGATAGTTTCTTTTTGCTGATCTCAAGAACTACTCTCATAGTGCAAATTCCGAACATTAGCGGTATGCTTCTGTTACATCAAAAAATATAATTGGTGCTTCCATCCATCATCAAGACCGTTTCTGTAGCACAAAAAAATGTTTAGCAAAATGAGTATCTTAAAAAGTAAAATCAGCTTTGATTTTACAGATTTTAATTTGTTGGCAGAAACTCTAATTTACCCAAAATGTTTAAGAAAATGCCAACACTTTTTTCTAAGAGGAGATCATACACACATGACTCTAGGAAGCAGCAACTAGTCCCCTCAGTCAAAAGAAAAAAAAAGGAAGCCGCATGTGGGAAACAAATAAAAAATTAACGGTGACTAACTTCCTATTTAAAAAAAACAGAGACAAACTACAGTAGACGTGCGTGATTTCTTCGGTGTAACTTTGGGCCGATCCACTGCGCTTTGGGCTGCTGATGCTTCGACTCCATTAGCATCCCGCATGAATATCAGGTGCAGCGGCGGCGATCTGCAGGGACAAGGACGGAAATTATTTGGGTTCTTCAGCAGTCAAATTTGACGGTTTGGTTGATGCTGCAAGCCTGGAAGCTCATGCGTGCAGCGAGGCCCTGGCTCTTGCCAAGGACATCAACATCTCACGTGTGATCATAGCATCTGACTGCTTGCAAGTAGTTTCAGATATTAATGGACGGGTGCTATCATCTTATGCCCTAGTCTTAGAGGAGATTAAAGAGTATGAAAGTTTTTGATAGAGTTTGTTATAGATATGAATGTAGGGAGGCAAATTCTGAAGCTCATGCCATTGCTAAGGCTGCTTCATCGCTCCCGTCAGGTCGCCACTTGTGGCTAAGGATCCTACCGGACATCACTTGTACTAGAACATAAGGGCGCGCATTGCCGCGCCCGTGCATTTTATTGGAAGAACAATACAAATATATGAGAAAATCTGGACGTCATAAAAAAGAAAAAAAAACTTACTTCAATATAGATAGTTGGGCATTATTGAAACTTTAGGTATAATTTGCGAAACTGAATGCCATCTAAGTCAGCATTGGATTGTCATTGTGCATTTTTTTGTCTATGCATAACATTTGCTAAGGCATTTGAATAATTGAATAAGTGGTGGATCATATTTGTGTGGTATGTGTCATCGTTCATCGTAGCCTTGCCGTGCTAAGGGGAAACCCTTGGTCCGTCCTTTGGACCAAGCAGCGGCGACAGCGGCGTCATGGCGTCGTCCTCTTCTTGGAGGCGTCGTCTTGTTGCTCAAGGAGTTCCGGTGGCACGGCTCAATTCGGTGTTGGCTTCTACTATGGGTGTGGGCCTCCTTGGCGCAATATACACCATCACGGGCGCTCTCTCGATGACGTCGTCTCTAGATCCGCCCAGGCCCTACCGTCCACTTGCCGACTTCTTGTTGGACAATGGGTTGGGTACATTAGTCTGTGTTGGCCTCGAGTTTTGGTCTTGTTGTAGAGGTCTCCGGCGTCGGTTGTGATGCGGCTTGGTTGCTCTGTGGCTTGCCCCATCGCCATCGGCATGAGGTTGGCCTAGGTGAAGCATGTATTGTAGTACATGTGGTGGGTGTGTTTCATGGATGTGGATTCTAGTTCTTGTGATTGGCGTTGCAATGGCCGAAAGACATTGTATCCAGCTTCTTTGCCGCTTCTCCTTTAATATATAATATGCATGCCAATACGTATTGCAGAAAAAAAAATAGTTGCTACGTAGTTGAGGAATAGTAAAAGGAACAAAGAATGATGATGTCCTCGTTTTAGCCTTGCAAGGTAGATGCTCCGTAGTACAGGAATATATATATATATATATATATATATATATATATATATATATATATATATATATATAATTTATTATTAAAGGTATGATTGATTCTTCCTCCAAAAAATTCGTCCGTGCTTTGTACGTCCGTTTCGTCCGTCATCTATTCGTTCTTCTATTTTGAAAACATGTGTACGTTGAGGTGGTTATTTTCAGATCGTGCCGCCGTATTGGGCCACGAGGCCACCAGGTGGCTTTCCAATTGATTTTCCTTATGGGCCGCCGCAGACTCCCCTAAAAAAACTAACGACCAGACATTAGTCCATTATTATGGGAGGAGAAGAGAGAGACCATGGGATTGTACGTTTCCTAATTATGAGAGGGCTCCTGATTAAAATATGCCGGAACATATAAGGGATTAAGGGGATGTTTGCTGTCAACTAATTAAGCTTAAATGCATGCATTCAGTTATGGCTACGCCTTGGAACGGAAAGTGCAAAAGCGATTAATTTCCAGATCCACAAACCGTTGATGATGAATAAAATTTAGAAGTTTAACAAATATTGAAGAAAAAACGAGGTTCTAGAGTACATATTCAATTTTTTTGGAAAATAAAAGCTTTATTACCTCAACGCCAGCCACGTTATATGTTTTGTACTATAGAAAAAATCCTCAGTTTTTTCTATTATATCATCAGGAGAATGTAGGCTCTTTGTTCAACGATTATAATCTTATCGAGCACGAACGGCGCTTGACGACCAAGTTCCTTCACCCGGTCAATCCTGGTTGATGTCAACTGATGTTTACTCCATAGCGAAGTATAACTCGCAAGGGTAACACTCGCGTCTAGCTCGATGATATTGGGTTTTTGTCATAAATTGTCACTTGCTCAGACGCAATTCGATGGCATGTGTGTCATGTTATGTACCAACTAATTGTTTTTGGATTGATTAGGGTCGAACACATTATGATCATGCAAACACTGCGGCCAATGTAGGCAAGACAGGAAAAAGGATAAGCGGCAACACGTGTGAGGTGTCGTGTTGACGTAGGGGGCATGGACCTTTGAAAGTAAGGGTTAGCTGAGTTGATATTTTTTTCACCCGTTGTAATGCACGGGCATGTTTGCTAGTAAAAGGATAAAAGAATGGTGCAGTAGAACCATAGGTAGCCAAAGTTTTTTTTAGACAAAGGTAGCCAAAGTTGAACGCTACTTTCTTGCACCATTAATCACGAATCGGCAGCAGCACCACGGATCGGCAGCCCGATCACTCTCACGACAGAAAATAAGTCATCAGGCGGCCGGCCTCACAGCCCACCACAGCCCAGTGCTTCAGAAGGCTCGGAAATAAGCCTGCGGAGCAGCGGCCCTTTTGATGTTGGTTCGACTTCGGCCGGTTTTGATGAGCGAACAGGCGCAAATGAATGCTACGGGGGGATGGAGTGATCTCACTCATTTATACGATTAATCGGACGGTTTAGGATGCCAAATCACTGTGGAGGCTCCTAACTAGCTGAGTTATACTGTTTAGTAATTCCTTCTTCATTGCATTATCAATAAAATCCCTAGTTCACTAAAAAAATTAGCATCCCGCATAGCCCTAAAAAAAATAGCATCCCGCATCAGCCGTGAGGAGCGTGAGATGAGTAGCCCCCGCCGCCACCCTTGCCCGGCGGCGGCGCCCCTGGATGACGACGACCTGCTCTCCGAGATCCTCCTCCGCCTACCCCCACTGCCATCCTCCCTCCCCCGCGCCTCTCTCGTCTGCCGGCGCTCGCGCCTCCTCGTCTCCGACCCTCGCTTCGCCCGCCGCTTCCGCATCCACCACCGCCGCAACCCTCCCCTCCCCGGCTTCCTTCACACAGGCTTTGACACAGCCTTTCGCGAGATCTCCTTCGTGCCTACTCTGGAGCCCCCCAATCGTGTCCCGTTCGGGCACTTCTCTTTGATGTTCGACGGCAGCAGCGGCGGCGGCCCCTTGGCGCTCCTTGGATGCCGCCATGGCCTGGTACTCGTCTACCACGCGTCTTGGAAACAGATCCTGGTGTGGGATCCTGTCACCGCCGACCAGCACCGGATTGCCGTCCCCCCAGGGTTTGCGAGAGATGATGAGGGGCACACCCTGCTCAGTGGAGCGGTGCTTCGTACCGCCGGAGATGCCCAACATTTTCGTGTAGCCTTGACAGTGGTGGACGACGAGGACAAACAACACAGACGAGCTCTCGCATGTGTGTACTCGTCAGAGACTGGAGTATGGGGTGATGTCGTCTCGACGCCGCTTCCATGCGAGGCTTCTGCGGGCAGGATGCTTATTACAGATAAGCCCGCTGTGCTGGTTCAGAATTCTCTTTACTGGCTGCCTACTGGGAATTTGGATGTATTTCTGGAGTTTGATTTGGAGAGGCAGATCCTAGCTGTGATATGGATGACAGTGGATTTGGTTGCCAAGGGCTGTTACGATATCTGCGTGACGTGTGCAGAGGATGGTGGTCTTGGTTTCTTCTGTGTGCTGCAGTTGGACTACATTGCCCAATTATGGAAGAGGAAGACTGATTATCATGGTGTTGCTTCATGGGTGCTAGGAAGAACTATTGAACTGGACAACCTAATTCCCTCGAATTTAGCAGGTAAATTGCCCATTGTGGTACTGGGGTTTGCTGAGGACAATAATGGGGTGTGCCTGTGGATAGGTGGCGTCTTCGCTATAGTCCATCTTGAGTCATTGCAGTTCAAGGAACTCTTTAAATCCAACCGCCTTTTTCATTGTCACCCATTCGAAAGTGTCTACACTGCAGGTAATAACACGCCTTCACATATTGGGTTTAACAAAACCAAGTTAATGTTTAATAATTGATTGGCGGAATTCTGCCGACATCCTTTTGCCTTAAGTTAGCAATTTTAAGTAGTGTCATATCACCTGTTTCTTTTACTACTTAATGGCCTCTTTTACATTAAGTGGCTTTGTTTCTGTAATATTCCTGTTCTGGTCTTTGTGCATTTTAATGAATGATTATGATCTAGATTTTTTTGTCAGTGGCATCTAGGTTATTATATGCTCTGTAGCCAGGCAGCGGTCTGCAATTGGTCTACTGTCAGCTTCATTTCTGTAATTCTTGTGGTTCAAGTCAGAACTAACACTAGTAGAAAACAGGGCTTAGGTCACAGGGCAGTTTTCACATTAGCCCCGGTTCAGTCACGAATCGGGACTAATGTGAGCATTGGTCCCGGTTCGTGAGCCCAGGGGGCCGGCCGGGGCCTCGTGGGCATTGGTCCCGGTTCGTATGGACCCTTTGGTCCCGGTTGGTGGTACAAACCGGGACCAATGGGCCACGCTCCTGGCCCACCACCCTTTAGTCCCGGTTCATACCGTGGTATTATAGGAGCATACCACATCACCTTGGCAGGAACCCTCTTCCTGGGGCGCTCGCCGTCAACATCACCAGGGTCATCTCGTCTGATCTTATACCGCAATGCACCGCATACCGGGCATGCGTTCAAATCCTCGTACGCAGCGCGGTAGAGGATGCAGTCATTAGGGTATGCATGTATCTTCTGCACCTCCAATCCTATAGGGCATACAACCTTCTTTGTTGCGTACGTATTGTCGGGCAATTCGTTATCCTTTGGAAGCTTCTTCTTCAATATTTTGAGTAGCTTCTCAAATCTTTGTCAGGTACACCATTCTCTGCTTTCCACTGCAGCAATTCCATTGTGGTACCGAGCTTTGTGTTACCATCTTCGCAATTGGGGACCCTTTTTGTCATCCTCTAACATGCGATCGAACTTCAGCTTCTCCTTTTCACTTTCACATTGTCTCTTTGCATAAACAATGACCCGGCAAAGATCATCATCGGGCACACCGTCTGGTTCCTCTTGATCTTCAGCTTCCCCCGTTGCAGCATCACCGTATTCAGGGGGCACATAGTTGTCATCATCCTCTTCTTCTTCGTTGTCTTCCATTATAACTCCTCTTTCTCCGTGCTTGGTCCAAACATTATAGTGTGGCACGAAACCCTTATAAAGCAGGTGGCTGTGAAGGATTTTTCGGTCTGAGTAAGACTTCGTATTCCCACATATAGGGCATGAACAACACATAAAACCATTCTACTTGTTTGCCTCAGCCACTTTGAGAAAATTATGCACGCCCTTAATGTACTCGGAGGTGCGTCTGTTACCGTACATCCATTGCCGGTTCATGTGTGTGCATTATATATAATTAAGTGTGTCAAAAACCATTACAGAACATCATGAATACATAAGTGACCAAATTAATGGAAGTTCATCATCACATTAAAACCAAAGTACATACATAGTTCTCATTGAACAACATATAGCTCTCCAGAGCATCTAATTAAACCATACATTGAAACTATCTAAAACATTTCAATGCAACAACAAATGCGATCATAATCGCAACTAAGGAAACAATTGATCGAACGGCATAATGATACCAAGCCTCGGTATGAATGACATATTTTCTAATTTTTCTAATCTTCAAGCGCATTGCATCCATCTTAATCTTGTGATCATCGACGATATCCGCAACATGCAACTCCAATATCATCTTCTCCTTCCTCAATTTGTTTCAATTTTTCCTTCAAGTAATTGTTTTCTTCTTCAACTAAATTTAACCCCTCGACAATAGGGTCGGTTGGAATTTCCGGTTCACATACCTCCTAGATAAAAAAATCTATGTCACGTTGGTGGGCATAATTGTCATAAACACTAAATGAACCAAACAGTTATAAAAGATAATATATACCACATCCGAATAATAGACAGGACAAGGGCCGACGAAGGCGGATACCAAAACCATCACACTATATAATAACAAACAATAATAAAAGTAAGAAAATTACACAAGTATCTATCTAAATCATACATGTAAGAACTTTTTTCTTTTAGAAAGAAGATAAGAAGAAGAGGCTAACCACGGTGGTGCCGGCGACGAGATCGGCGGGGGCAATCGACGACGGTGAGGACGGGGACGGGACAGGACGGACCGCCAAACCTAGACAAATCTTGAGGAAAATGGGGCTTGGACAAGGAGCTTCGAGAGGAGTGTGACGCCCCCGATTTGACCGTACACTAATCATGCACGCAAATGTGTACGATCAAGATCAGGGACTCACGGGAAGATATCACAACACAACTCTACAACATAAATAAGTCATTCAAGCATCAATACAAGCCAGGGACCTCGAGGGCTCGAATACAATTGCTTGATCATAGACGAGTCAGCGGAAGCAACAATATCTGAGTACAGACACAAGTTAAACAAGTTTGCCTTAAGAAGGCTAGCACAAAAGTAGCAACGATCGAAAAGGCAAGGCCTCCTGCCTGGGACCTCCTAACTACTCCTCGAAGCCGAACTCCACGTAGAATCATCCTCGGGATCTCTAGCTCCTGGACTCCAGCATCTGGTTGCGACAATCAGGTATAGAAAGGGGAAAAGAGGGACAAAAGCAACCGTGAGTACTCATCCAAAGTACTCGCAAGCAAGGAGCTACACTACATATGCATGTGTATAAGTGTAAAGGGGCCATATCAGTGGGCTGAACTGCAGAATGCCAGAATAAGAGGGGGATAGCTAATCCTGTCGAAGACTACGCTTCTGGCAGCCTCCATCTTGCAGCATGTAGAAGAGAGTAGATTGAAGTCCTCCAAGTAGCATCGCATAGCATAATCCTACCCGGCGATCCCCTCCTCGTCGCCCTGTTAGAGAGCGATCACCGGGTTGTATCTGGCACTTGGAAGGGTGTATTTTATTCAGTATCCGGTTCTAGTTGTCATAAGGTCAAGGTACAACTCCGGGTTGTCCTTTTACCGAGGGACACGGCTATTTGAATAGATAAACTTTCCTGCAGGGGTGCACCACATAACCCAACACGCTCGATCCCATTTGGCCGGACACACTTTTCTGGGTCATGCCCGGCCTCGGAAGATCAACACGTCGCAGCCCCACCTAAGCACAACAGAGAGGTCAGCACGCCGGTCTAACCCTATGTGCGCAGGGGTCTGGGCCCATCGCCCTATGCACACCTGCACGTTGCGTACGCGGCCGGAAGCAGACCTAGCCTAGTGGCGTTCCAGTCCAATCCGGCGCGCGCCACTCAGTCGCTGACGTCACGAAGGCTTCGGCTGATACCACGACGCCGGGATACCCATTACTACTCCCGCGTAGATGGTTAGTGCGTATAGACCAAATGGCCAGACTCAGATCAAATACCCAGAACTCGTTAAGCGTGTTAAGTATCCGCGAACGCCGACCAGGGCCAGGCCCACCTCTCTCCTGGGTGGTCTCAACCTGCCCTGTCGCTCCGCCACAAAGCAACAGTCGGGGGCCGTCAGGAACCCAGGCCCACCTCTACTGGGGTGGAGCCACCTGTCCTTTCAGCCCCCTCATCAGAATCACTTGCAGGTACTCAACGAGCCGACCCGACTTTAGTCACCACATGTGTCATGTATATAATGCATATAGTATATACCCGTGATCACCTCCCAAAGTGATCACGGCCCAGTAGTATAGCATGGCAGACGGACAAGAGTGTAGGGCCACTGATGGAACACTAGCATCCTATACTAAGCAGTAGGATAGCAGGTAAGGGTAACAACTGTAGCAACAATGACAGGCTATGCATCAGGATAGGATTAACGGAAAGCAGTAACATGCTACACTACTCTAATGCAAGCAGTATAGGGAAGAATAGGCGATATCTGGTGATCAAGGGGGGGGGGGGCTTGCCTGGTTGCTCTGGCAAGAAGGAGGGGTCGTCAACTCCGTAGTCGAACTGGGTAGCAGCAGCGTCGGTCTCGTAGTCTACCGGAGAAGGAGAGGGGGAAGAAACAGTAAATACGGAGCAAACAAAGCATCACAAAACATAAGGAGGCAAAACGCGGTGCTAGGTATGCCCTAACGCGGTAGTAAGCGATACCGGCGAAGCGGGGAAACATCCGGGAAAGTATCCCCGGTGTTTCGCGTTTTCGGACAGATGAACCGGAGGGGGAAAGTTGCGAGTTCGATAGGTTAGGGATGTGTGGTGGACGAACGGGCGGATTCGTCTTGTTGTTCTGAGCAACTTTCATGTACAAAGTTTTTCCATTCGTTATTTTATATTAATTTTTAAAAATTTAAATCATTTTAGGATTTATTTAATTAATTTATTCAACATTATCCAGAACAGTAAAATATGATGTCAGCATGACATCATGCTGACGTCAGCAGTCAACTGTGCATTTGACTGGGTCAACTACGGGTGGGTCCCGCATGTCATACACTTCTTAGCTTAATTAGGGTTTAGCTAATTAATTACTGTTTAATTAAATTAACTAATTAATTAGATTAATTTAATTAGGATTAATTAACTTAATTAATTTACTAATTAATTAATTAACTATTTAATAATTTTATTAATTACATTTTTATTAATTATTATTATTATTATTATTTATTTTTATGAATTATTTTTATTATTTATTTATTTATTTTTATTATTTATTTTTATTTATTAATTAATTATTTAATTTATTATTTTTTACATAAATCGTTCTGGGCAGTGGGCCCCGTTTGTCATAGGCCCAGAGTGCCGATGCGGGTTAGCGGGCGTCGGGTGCTGGGCGGAGCCGGGCGTCGGGCGTCGTCGCCCAACTGGGCGGGCGCCCAAATCGACGGGCAGGGGGGGCGCCAGCCACGGGCGTGGCGAGGCCGCCGGCGCCCACGATGCCGGCCAAGGGAGGCGGCGGAGGGCGGCGCCACGGGAGGGAGGAGAGGGCGGAGACGAGGCGAGCGGCGGTTCCGGCGAGCTGCAGCAGCTTCGGCGAGGCAGGGTAGCGAGGGACGCGGGCAAGGGCTCGGCAGGCGGGGCACGGGGTAGGGGCGACCGGCAGCGGTGGCCGTGGGCGAGGCAGGGCACGGCCACGGGGCACGGGTGGGCGCGTGCAGGGCGCGCCCCGAGCAGTGTGCAGGGGAGCGGGTGAGCGGCGTGGTGGCGCTAGGTGAGGGCGGGCGCGTGCGCGCACGACGACGCGTCGTGCGGTGAGCAGGGGAGGGCGCGCGTCGGCCGGGAACGAGGCAGAGGAGAGAGGAGAGGGGGGTAGCGGCTCACAGGGGGCCGTAGGGTTCGGGGCAACGTGGCTTGGGGAGGAGGACGAGGAGGCGACGACGGGGCATGGAAGTCTGGCGACGGGAGGGGCTCCGCGTGGCGACGTCGGCCTCAGGCCGCCGCGGGTGTCGGGGGCGAGGCGAGGCTTAGTGGAGCTCCGGGCGGCGAGGGACGGCGACGGGCCGTCGGGGGCGACGCGGCAGGCGCGGCGAGGGGCGCCGCTGAGGGAGAGGGGACGGGAGCGCGAGGATGAGGGCGGGGGCCGGCGAGGTCCAGGCGGCGGCGCGGGCGGGGACGGGCGCCGGCGTCGGCGCACGGCGTCGGGGTTCGGCCCGATCCAGTTCTGGATCGGGGGGGGGGGGGAAGAGGAGCAGGGGGATCGTGTGGGGGGGGGGAGTGGGAGGTGTCGGTGGGGGTTACGGGTTAGGGTTCGGCCTCCAGGGGGTTAAGGAGGAGTGGAGGGGTGACTGGGCCTTTGCCCAGTTGGGCTGGGCAGCTGGGCCACGGTTGGCCCAGTGGGGGGTTCTGTTTTTCTTTTCTTTTATTTTATTTCTTTCCTTTTATTTATTTTCTTTTACTGTTTTCTCTTAGTTTCACCCTTTTATAGTTTAAATGAAATACAAAACTAGTTCCTAATTTAGTTTTAATAAATATGCCACTGCCACAAACAGTTTAGCACTGAAATAAAATAGTTTTGAAATTGTTTATTATTTTTAAAAGCATTTGAGTAACTGTTTTGCCTCAGTTTATTTATTATAGTGCATTTTAACACTTCATAAAAGTGTGGTTTCTCCATTGATATTACATATGATTTATTGTCATATTTAGAACATTTTAGTTTAGACATTTGAAAACTTTTAATTTTTGCTTGATTTCGAATCTTGAATTTGAAACGATTTCGAACTAACGCGAGATTAGCAACAGAAATCGAAGTGACGTGGCATCCTTAACAGAGGGTTACTGTAGCTTAATTATCCGGGCGTCACAAGGAGAAAGCTTAAGTGTGGCTCGGGCATTTCATCGAACATCTCATGTGCATAGGAGGTGAGCTAGAGCACCACAAAGCTCTCCCATGGCCGGCCAAAAAAACAGAGCACTTCACTGCTCCGCTCGCGGGCAAGGGGGTATATATAGTCATCTCATTGGTCCCGGTTCGTGGCTGGAACCGGGACTAAAGGACCCCATTTGGTCCCGGTTCCAGCCACAAACCGGGACCAATGGTTGTGGGCCAGGAGGGAGGCCCATTGGTCCCGGTTCGCGTCTGGAACCGGGACCAAAGGGGCCAGACGAACCGGGTCCAATGGCCCACGAGGCCCGGCCGGCCCCCTGGCCTCACGAACCGGGACTGATGTCCCCATGGGACTCGGTTCGTGAGTGAACAGGGATTAATGGGCTTACCCGGCCTGGACCAAATCCCTGTTTTCTACTAGTGAAGCCGACACCATAAATATCCCAATATATTATTGAATTGCACATGTGTGACACGTGCAGGATTACTACTGCTTACAAGTGTTAGAGATTGTAATTGGTACGTTTGTACTCCTCCCTACAATAAAAAGGATCTTCTAGAGAAAATAGTATTCGTTTTCCTAACGAGAACCGAATGATCATCTTGACATTCACGTCAAGCCTCCTGTAATCTCTTATAACTCCACAACAATTTATGGACCGCTATACATACAAGTACGGTCCGAGACAAAGGGTTCAATGCTTCTCATTGTTTTTTACGTCAAAAAGGAAAGTATGCCCTTTGGCGCCGACTAGCACCCCTCCCTCGCAAATCCGTAACGCCACCATGAAGGAGAACCACCAAACCCCTCCTCCGCCATCACATTCATAATCACTAGACACATGAACGAAAGTACAAATCAAGAGAACCAAAAAACAAAACGAACTCAACACCATGGACCTATGTTGAATGAGAATCCAATGGATCGACACGCATCTATCCACGAGATAAAAACACCAGTAGCTTCCTGACATTGGTCGTGGTGAACACGCCAGGATTGAAATTGAGATGAGAGATAATTACTATGTACGACACCGGGACGTCTATGACAAAGACACAAAAATCAGTAATAGCCCCATAGAGCGTCGAGTGTGGGGTTTATGCAGGGCTGTGTACCGACCTATGTGTCAGAGACCTGCAATTGTAATCAAAACCTTGTTGCATAATAACTAGATTTAAATAAAATAATAATACTCACAAGTATTGTGAAACAGAATGAGTATCCATACATGATCGGTTCACAAAGTGAGGATTTAGTGAAAAACAGTACAACTCAGGAAGCAAAAACATGAGGCATTTACAGATTAATGTGAGATGTGTACTTATACGTTGATATGCAAATGTGAGCCAGTGAAGAATAGAAATGGATAACTCAGAAAATAATAAGAAGAATGGATATGAATTATTATGCTCTCTTTCAGGGTCTGAAGTTTCTTCAGCGTAGAGACAAGAGGGCAAAGACTGAACTGATATATCCCCAAGAAACTGATGGTGAAACGCGACAGCCAACTTCACCTTGTTCTGCTTTCGTTTGCTGTTAGATGATATTGGCGATCTGCTCTTTGAGCACTGCCTAGCTGACTATTCCCTGCGTCGCAGGCTATTAGGAGTTGATTGAGGCTTGGATGATTTTGTGCTGCGTAATACACGCATGACACATGGTGAGCTCGTGCACAGGAGTCTGAAACTCTGAAACCAACTGAAGAAATCGACGATCAACTAACAATATTTTCCCTTCTTTTTCTGAGGTACCATGAATGAAACCTTCCTATTATGAACGAAACGTCTTGTGCCATGTCGTCAGAGGCGCACAAGAACTAAGCAAAGAGAGGAGAGATTTTTTTTTTCCTGTAACGAATTTTTTTATCAGGTTTCACGGGCAGACCTACACTTTGACCGGGACTTCTTCACCACCGGCTCTTTAGGCAGGCCTGCCGGCACACACAGCTTCAGGAGAACTTCACTACGGCTCTTTTGGCAGGCCTGCCGGTATAACAACTTGCAACACAGAAAACAGATTCTCTAACGGTACAACAACTATAGACAGACAGGCACCCCGTCGAGCTCTTCTATGGGCGCAAGCAGGACATCATCGATCACGGATTCACGGTGTACAAACCCCACAGCAGAGGCAACTCGTGTTGCGGCAACATGAACTGGAGCAAAGACGCTTCTTCAGTCACCGCATCCCAAACAAAAAGAAAAGGGAAGCAGTACCAAAAATCAGGCATCTTTCAGTCACCGCATCCTAAGGTAAAAGAGAAAGAAGGTAGAGTACCAGGCAGGCAGACAGTTGCAGCTCAACATTCAACATTCAATAGGAAGGACCAGATAAAAGTTCAACATTACATAATTGATGCGGATTAGCAAAATACGCAGTCAAATTCCTAAAAGTCCACCGCACAGTTCTCCGTTGTGGTAGTACGAAGAGGGAGCACACCACAGGAACACCCCAACAGGCCATTTTGCATCTCGTTCTCAGCCATACGGAACAGAAGAACCTACGCCCAACCCAAGCCCATCTCTGGACCTCCTGCTAATACCTGCGGAGCAATAGTCAATGTTATTGGTCAAACAAGGTTGTACTGTTCCTTATATCTCACAATATTTGTATGATTCAAACACTGAACATTAGCTTCAACATCGTGGAAACTGGGCTGAAAGCTCCAAAGTCGAATCATCTAAGCTATTGGACAAAACCAACGGAACAGTTCATTTCAAGTGGCGCACCTTCAACTTCTTTTTTTTAATCGACGGCCTTCAATTTCTATTGTTGGCATATTCTAACTAAGTCTTTGGCTACATCAGAAGCTAAAAGACCAGTTGCTCAAATACCTCCATCAGAGGTAAATGCATAAAACAGGTGCATTCAGTTTGAACCTAATAGGTATACTTTTTAGAAATATACAAGCTAGATAGTCAGTAGCAAACCAAAACTAAGTAAATTCATGTTCATTTAGAAAAGCCTCAAGCAAAATAGTCAGTAGCAAATCGAAATATACGAGCTAGATAGTCAAGGGATTCCTCCAGCCATGTGCCATTGCCTGCTGGACTTTCGCCACCGTTGTCGCCAATCATCTTATATTAATTAATAATCACTGTTTCCTTCAGCTCTCAATTGATGAAGGCTAAATTTGACTATGTAGGTGCTCCAACCATAGCAGGTTTTATTGCCTTCACTCAAAAGGGAAGATTTATTTGGATGTAACTGCTCCTCATTCAATCATGATTCACTTCAATGATGACTGCCATGTATAGAATATTACATTTTGATACATATGTTTAACTAATAAAGAATCAAGAATAGCACATTCCATATCCATTTGGAGGCATGAAAAAAGTTCTAAGTTTTCATATCCGAAGCAGACTCATCTGATAGTGCGGCTATTTTTCCAGTAGAGCTCAATGTGATTTTTAATGATTCCTTTGAAATTGCTTTTTACAGCAGACATAGGCCTTTGTTCTTTAAGTCCATTGATAAGGTTGACAACTAGGATTCCAATTTGCAATCAGCAATGAGAGGTGGGAAAGATTTGTGCTCCGGATTTAAAAGGCTCTTCTAATGTTTTAGAAATTAGAAAATAAATGCCTCTATGAAGTCTGGGTGGTCAACCTAAAAGTTCTCAATGTGGAAGATCTTTGCTTTAGGGACTTTTGATCTGAATGGACAGAACACAACGGATGTACCCGAGGTGAGTCTTGAAAGAGGTTTGACAATGGTATTAGGGAATACCATAGTTCAGGACTCAAGATTTAAAAAAACAACATGTTCATATTTATTTATGGTTTTGTGAAAAAATGAAAACATAAAGGCAAACAGTTCCCACTTTGAATTTAAATTTCATATGTAAAATTCAGTTGTAGACTGTTCAATACTATCTGCCAATTGTACTTGTAAAATTTAATTTTAATGTGTTGCATGTTTTCAATCTCAAATAATTAGTGAGAACGTCTGAAAATAAATTATAGAGATGGTGAAAATAATCAGATATATCAAGTAAGATTATTGAAATCTATTTCATGAGAAGATTAATGTGTTTTATAAGATATTGCGTTCACGCTTCTATTAAAATTAATTAAAACTAAAATCTACCACGGTATTATTTGTTTCCTTATCTATCAAATGGCAGCTGACTACACTAGACCTTTAATGGTATTGGATAAAACCTTGATGAATGTGGACTCTTCGATCATACACTTGATGGTCCATACTCTACAAAATATCAACATCTAAAAGAACTTCTAGTTGGAGATAACATATGTGAGTTAGAGTGACAAACATAGGCATGTTGGTAAAATATTTAAACAAACTGCCTACAAGGCTAATATTGCACAATAATTGCAAACGAGCACTAGGTATTACAACAATCCCAAATGAGCAGCCACGTGAGATGGCAATTTATATAGGCACAATTTAATAAATGAAGTTCAAAGCCAAATGCTAAGGTATTTTTGGGTATCAATTACTTGTGTAGAGAGGACGACATACAAATTACACTCAGACTTCATAGATCCCTAGACAAAGAAATATCGAATGCAATGTTGCAACGACTAAAATGTAAATAGAAAATATAAAAGAAGCAAGGTAAAGGGAAAATATTTCATTCTGCTGCTACTTAAAGATAGGTTACTTACTCAGTTAATACGTCACAGTAGCGTATCCATGTGACCAATCATCTTATGTATTACGTAAACGTTCAGCTCCATCATGTCCACCACCAATACCCTTGCCTACAAGGGGGCATGCTAACCATTAGGTAACTCATTTCAAGAAACATCTGCACTGCTATGCACTGATACTACCATTCATATCAGATAAAAATATAAAATAGATACAAGGGGGCATCGATCAAATATTTGGCTAAACTCACATATAGAGTTAGGAAAACACCTCGGGTTTGATACACCATGAGAATATAAACAAAACCCCATCTACTATCAAATAAAGAAAAATATTCTCAAAACAGTATATACTCACTAGTGTAATACTCCCTCCGTCCCAAAATAACTGTCTCAAGCTTAGTGCAACTTTGTACTAGAGTTAGTACAAAGTTGAGACACTTATTTTGGGACAGAGGGAGTAGACATGAAGAATCCTGCACTCTCAAACTATTAGCTGACCGGAAGGGAGAAGTCACCTAAAATTATGCTTAAGCTCGCTCCATGCCATATGATAAAACAAAATACACTAATACTAATAAACCCACCAAGAGATGTTTTGCCAAATCATAACCATCACAGAAAACGCAACAACACAAACATCCAGAAAGAGGACGCTAGAACAACATTGCTATATGTTGAGAAGATCACCAAGTAGCAAGAAACAATTTATATGGCGCCACTTAAAATTGTTAGCTTAACACGAAAGGATTTGAGTGCTATTCAACGACCAATTATAAGTAATATCTTGGTTTTGTTATAGCAGCAATGTAAAGGCATCTGATATTATCCGCAAAAAAAGGCATATGTTGTTACCTGCAACAAAGACACTTTCGAATGGAAGATACCACCCCGAGATGTTGGTTTTGGAAACTTTCTTGAATTGCAGTGACTCAAGCTGGATCATGAAGAGGTCGGTGTGTGTCCGTAGGAACACCACGTTATTGTATTCAGCAAACCCCTGTATACTTCGGTGCCATCGATGCCATCTCTTCTTCTTCCCTGAATCAATGGGAAGTAGCTTATCCAGTTCAACAGTTCTTCCTAGGACCCATGAAGCAGCGCCATCACAATCGGTCTCCATCTCCCATAATTGGGCGCTGAAATTTGACAGAAAGAGAATGCCAAGGCCACCACCCTCTGCCTGCATAACCTGGAATTGCCATATGTTTTCCTTGGGAATACACACTGGCACCGGTTTCACAGCTAGGATCTGCCTCTCCAAATCAAACTCAAGTATGCCATCCAATATTGGAGTTTTTGCCGATCTGTCATTGAACAACCAGTAAAGGGAATGCCCAACTAGCACATCCATGGTAAAGACCATACGTCTCTTGGTGGGAAGTTTGGATGGTAGTGGTGTTGAGATGCGATCGCCCCATCCTCCAGTCTCCGACGAGTAAACGCGGGCGATGACCCGTGGATGTTGTTGCTCATCTGTCTCTGGTTACCAAGACCACCTGAAAGCGTCGGATGTCTCCGGCGGCGCGAAACACAGCCCCGCTGAACCGGGCCTTCTCCATATCGAACTCAGGGGGAACGGCAAGGCGGTGCTGGTCGACGTGGGTCCCACACCAGGAGCAGCTTCCGCGAAAGGTGGAAGATGAGTACGAGGCCATGGCGGCATCCCAAGGGTATGAAGTGGCCGAGGCCGTCGTCGTCGTCGATGCACGAGGGAAAGCGGCCACACGGGACACGATTGGGGGGAGCCATTGTAGGTATGAAGCGGAGGTCGTCGAAGAAACCGAGTAGGGGAGGGTTGCTGCGGTGGTGGAGGCGGAAGCGGCCGGAGAAGCCGGGGTCAGAGATTAGGCCGAGCCAGCGCTTGGAGACGAGGGATGCGCGAGGGAGGGATGAAGGATCTGGAGGGAGTCGGAGGAGGATCTCAGAGAGCAGGTTGTCGTCCTCCAGCGGCGCCGCCGCCACCGCCGGCGAGAGTGGGCGGCGGCGGCTCATCTCGCCCTCGTCACAGCTCATGTGGGGAATGGTGGTGGTGGAGTCGAAGCAGCAGCCCACGATGTGGATTGTGTTGTGGGGCTGTGGTGTAGTCACCTACGCGATACGAGAGCTCAAGTAAAAAAAGCCCACTACCCACAACCAGCATACCTAGATTTATTTTTTCTTACTTTCATGATTGATTTTCTTATGCAGAATCAAATTAATCAACTACTGTACAGAACAACTCCCCTGAAAATGTACACACAGCTAACAAAAATACAAGATTCAATGGCAGTCCAAGCAAAATTTAGGGCACCCTAAACCGGCATGGCCACAATATCACAAAGTCGACACACCGAAAAAAGAAAGCTAAAAGGAGCCGATGCTAGCATCATTGCCGTCACCCGTCGCATCACGGCCAAACGATCGTAACTTTATGACGGAAAAACACGGACGCGTTTTACATAGTGGTCATCCTTCCTACCTTCATGCATTCTTGGTCGAAGAGCCAAGTCTGTGTAAGAAACAAACAAACTTGCGCCAAGGACACTTTCTTCTCTACCCCACTGTTAATGCAATGAGGGCAAGGCTTGCCGCTTGACCATATGCTAGACATAGATAATTTCAACTTTGAATAGTACCTTCGAAGGAAGGATGTGCACAACTTGTATGTATTTGATTCGCTGCAACCTGTCACCACCGCCTGGATGATGACACGACTCCACTATTATGAAAATAAAAACATAACACATGAACCATCAAACATGTAACATAGTCGACTACAAAACCCTTGGTGCGACCCAAATGTCGCATGCCATGATTGTTATTTCCACCACAAGCCATCATGCCAATAACGTGCGTCACCCATAGGGAATGCACAAAGGGATGCACGTCTATCATGGCTAGCGAGGTGCCTCTGTTGGACACAATGCCATTTTCCAATCTGGCAAGCCTTATCCAAAGATTTCATCCAAAGACCAATGCTCAGAAGTAGACAATGATGCCCTTAGGCGTCGATGCGAGTAAAGGTTTTGCTCAGAGCACCTCTGACCAAACATCCCTGCACAACCATCCATGGCAGTAGCCACTGGCTTGTGGCCATAGTCCCGACTCTAAAGACCACACTCACAAGGGCCAGTAGACCCTACAGCGTCACTGGCTCTCACTCCCGCTGACTCGCAACCCTCCCCTCAAATTCATGCCGCTGTCGGCGTTCTGGGAACTAGGGTACCCAGACTTGCCTGCATGCGGCCCACGGCGTGGCTCCACCAACGGCTTGGTACGGCCCATCTACGAGCCATCAAGACAAGACCCTCGAGAGGGGCCAAGTCCCGCGAGGCGGGTGACATCAAGACCTCTGGAGGGAGCAGCCTCTCCAGGCGGCCTCTTGAGGAGCGGAGATTTCTATGCAGGTGCCCAACCTCATGAGGTTGCGGTGACGCAAGCCATGATGACCAAGGCCAGGTAGGCGCCAGCAGGCGCAGAGAAGATAGTTTCCTCTTTGGTGCTAAGGAGGCAGGCGCAGGCATGGGTTACCAAGGAATCAGACAAAGGTTTCCATTCCAGTGCAACGAGACCAAGACCGCCAGGATGGCAGGGCGGATGTCATCACCGAGCCCACCATGGCGTCACGACCAGAAGCTTTGCAGGCGAAAGACCACCTTTCATCAGGATAAGATGTACTACTTGTCCCCTTTCAAGTTGGCCACTGTGGGATCCCTTCCCGCCTATGTTTTGGGGGGGAAGAGGACCGAGGCCACTATAAGTATAGGTTAGCCACCACCGAGAGAGGGATCCAGACCAATCGGACCCTTTCCACCCTCACAAGAGCAGACCCCACGAGGTTGTTCATCCCTTGTACCAGTTCATCCTTAGCCCCTCGTGAGGCTAATCCACCACAAAGCAGGAGTAGGGTCTTACACCGCAAGGTGGCCCGGACCTGGGTAAACTGTCGTGTCCATCTTCTCCTTTGTTCATCGAGCTAGGCTGTGGGGGTGACGAGTTGGTTGGCTGGAGAGGTTGAGTTCTTCGCACACACCCCAGAGTTCGAACCTTTCTTGGGTCTGCGGAGCCCTGAATCCGACATTTGGCGTGCCAGGTAGGGGCGTGTCGAAGCTCGGTCTCTTCACCAACTACGTTCAGCCCTCACCCATCGCATCCATGGCGGAGGCTCCCCGACCTTGCGCTGAGCATTGGGCCACTCGCAACACCAGGGAGGCGCCCCTCGGCCGCGGAGATCATCATCACCCCATGCTCCCACTAGTAGAAAAAGGGCCTAATGTTCAGCTCATTACTCTCGGTTTGTAATTGAACCGGCACTAATGTGACCATTAGTGCTGGTTCCAATGGCTAGGCGGCCGGCGCTCATTAGTCTCGGTTCGTGGCGAACCTTTAGTACCGGTTCGTGCCACGAACCGGGACTAAAGAGGTGGCGGCAGGCTGGTGGCAGGTTGCTGCCCCACCAACACCTTTAGTCCCTGTTCGTGGCACGAACCGGGACTAGAGGTGCACCTTTAGCCCCGGTTCGTATAACCAACCGGGACTAAAGATCATCCTATATAAACCCTTCATCGACCCCGAGCTCTCTGTTCTTCCCCTTTCCTCTCCTCTCTGTTTTCTTCCTATCCTCTCGAGCTCATCCTCCATTTTTGACAAAATTTGTCAATATTTGAAGGCACCCCATCCATCCAAGTGATCACAAAGTTTAGCAACTTTGTCCTTTCATCTCTCATTGCTAGATTAGCTATTGCAATGCTTTATAAGTATAGTGATTTGTGGATTTTAGTTTGGGAGGAATTATATGTGGTAGTTTATTTGATTTATATGCAATTTGAGCTCAAAATAACTCTTAGTTTGCATATGTAGGTGTGGTTTACTTAGTGCCTTCCCGTCTCCATCCTAACCACCGTCGATCGCCCGCACCGTCCCGTCGCCGGCGTGACCTTGTGGTGAGCCTCTTGTTCTTATCTTCTTTATACAAAAAATAATGTATGTGTGATTTAGATATATAGTTACTTGTATAATTATCTTACCCGTACGTTGTTTGTTATACATAGTGCCATGGTTTTGATATTCGTCCCCGTCGGCCCTCGTCCGGTTTATGATTCGGATGTGGTATATTCTCTTTTATAACTATTTGTTGCATTTCGTGTTTATGAAAAATTATGCACATCAAGTTGACATAGATATTTCTATCTAGGAGGTATGTGAACCGGAAATTCCAACCGACTCTATTGTTGATAGGTTAAATTTAGATGAAAATGAAAACAAGTATTTGAAAGAAAAATTGAAAAGAATTGAGGAGCAGAAGATGGAATTGGAGTTGCATGTTGCCGATGTCGTCGATGATCACAAGATCAAGATGGAGAAAATGTGCTTGAAGAGTAGAAAGATTAGAAAATATGCCATTGATAGTGAGGCTTGGTATCATTATGTTGTTGGATCAATTGTTACCTTAGTTGCGATCTTGATCGCATTTGTTGTTGCATTTAAATGCTTTAGCTAGAGAGTTTGTATGTTGTTTTATGAGAATAAGTGTGTATGAACTTTATGTATGAACTTGTATTAATTTGGTCTTTTCGGTGCTGTGTAATGAAGATGAGCCGGCAATGGATGTACGATGACCGATGCTCTCCCCAGTTCGTTAATGGCGTGCGTACTTTTCTGCCTGCGGCTGAGGCAAACAAGCGGGCGAATGGTTTTATGTCTTGTCCATGTGCTGGCTGTAAGGATGATCGGAATTACTCTAAGTGAAGAACCATTCACGTCCACCTGTTTGAGTACAGTTTCATGCCCCACTATAATGTTTGGACCAAGCACGGAGAAAGAGGGGTTATGATGGAAGACAATGAAGAAGAAGAGGACGGTGAAAGCTATTCTGGCCATGGGTTCCCTGAATATGATGGTACAACAATGGGGGAAGAAGCTGGGCCGGTAATGCAGGAAGAAGCTGAAGAAGAGGCATCAGATGAGCCCATTGATGATCTAGGTCGGGCCATTGCCAATGCAAAGAGAAAGTGCACAACTGAAAAGGAGAGGCTGAAGTTGCAGCGCATGTTAGAGGATCAGAAGAAATTGTTGTACCCAAATTACGAAGCTGACAAGAAGCTGGGCACCACACTAGAATTGCTGCAATGGAAGGCAGAGAATGGTGTATCTGACAAGGGATTTGGAAACTTGGTGATAATGTTAAAAAAGATGCTTCCAAAGGACAACGAATTTCCCAAGAGTACGTACGAAGCAAAAAAGGCTGTCTGCCCTCTAGGATTAGAGGTGCAGAAGATACATGCATGCCCTAACGACTGTATCCTCTACCGCGATGAGTACGAGGATTTAAACGCGTGCCCGGTATGCGGTGCATTACGCTATAAGATCAGCCGCGATGACCCTGGTGATGTCTAGGGCGAGCGCCGCAGGAAGAAGATTTCTGCCAAGGTGATGTGGTATGCTCCTATAAAACCACGGTTGAAATGTTTGTTCCAAAACAAAGAGCATGCCAAGTTGACGCGATGGCACAGAGAAGACTGTAAGAAAGACGGGAAGTTGAGAGTACCTGCTGACGGGTCACAGTGGAGAAAAATTGAGAGAAAGTACTGGGAGGACTTTGCAGGTGATGCATGGAACGTATGGTTTGGTCTAAGCGCAGATGGCATTAGTCCTTTTGGGGAGCAGAGCAGCAATCATAGCACCTGGCCTATGACTCTATGTATGTATAACCTTCCTCCTTAGTTGTGCATGAAGCGGAAGTTCATTATGATGCCAGTGCTCATCCAAGGCCCTAAGCAACCAGGCAACGACGTTGATGTGTACCTAAGGCCATTAGTTGAAGAACTCTTACAGTTGTGGAATGGAAAAGGTGTACGTGTGTGGGATGAGCACAGACAGGAGGAATTTGACCTACATGCGTTGCAGTTTGTGACCATCAATGATTGGCCGTCTCTCAATAACCTTTTAGGACAGACAAACAAGGGATACCGCACATGCACGCACTGTTTGGATCATACCGACAGTATATATCTTGATAATTGTAAGAAGAATGTGTACCTGGGACATCGTCGATTTCTTCCGAGCAGGCATCCCGTAAGAAAGAAAGGCAAGCATTTCAAAGATGAGGCAAATCACTGGACGAAGCCTCGCCACCGTACTGGTGATGATGTACATGATATGTTAAAGGATTTGAAGGTAATCTTTGGAAAGGGTCCTAGCGGACAATCTGTTCCGAATGACGCTGACGGACGTGCACCCTTGTGGACGAAGAAATCTATATTTTGGGACCTACCCTATTGGAAAGACCTAGAGGTCCGCTCTACAATCGACGTGATGCATGTGACGAAGAATCTTTGTGTGACCCTGCTTGGCTTCTTGGGCGTGTATGGGAAGGCAAAAGATACACCGGAGGGACGGGAGGACCAGCACCGTATGCACGGAAAAGATGGCATACATCAGGGTCATATGCCAGCTATGCTCTTAACAAACAAGAGAAGGAAATCTTCTTTGAATGCCTGCTTAGTATGAAGGTCCCGTCTGGCTTCTCGTCCAATATAAAGGGAATAATAAACATGGTAGAGAAAAAGTTCTAGAACCTAAAGTCTCATGACTGCCACGTGATTATGACGGAGCTGCTTCCGGTTGCATTGAGGGGGCTTCTATCGAAAAATGTTCGATTAGCCATTGTGAAGCTATGTGCATTCCTCAATGCAACCTCTCAGATGGTAATCGATCCAGAAATCATACCAAGGTTAGAGAATGATTTGGTGCAATGTCTTGTCAGTTTCGAGTTGGTGTTCCCACCATCCTTCTTCAACATCATGACGCACGTCCTAGTTCACCTATGCGAAGAGATTAACGTTCTGGGTCCTATATTTCTACACAATATGTTCTCCTTTGAGAGGTTCATGGGAGTCTTAAAGAAACATGTTCATAACCGTGCTAGGCCAGAAGGAAGCATCTCCAAGGGCCATGAAAATGAGGAGGCCATTGAGTTTTGTATTGACTTTATTCCTGACCTTAAGCCGATTGGTGTTCTTGAATCGCGGCATAAGGGCAGACTGGGTGGAAATGGCACGCTAGGACCGAAACAAATAATATATATGGAGTGGCATTCTCTCACTCAAGCACACTACACAGTTCTACAAAATTCTGCCTTGGTGGCTCCGTATATGGAGGAACGCAAGAATATTCTACGCTCCAAACACCTGGAGCAGTCTGACGACTGGATTACACATGAACAAATGGGGACTTTCGCCGGTTGGTTGCACACACGTGCCATGCATGACGACGCTGTTGAAGATGACATGTACTTGTTGTCCCAGTTACCATCTCCGAATATAATGACTTTCAAAGGGTACGAGATAAATGGGAATACATTTTACACGATCACCCAAGATAAGAAGAGCACCAAAACAGTGGTGTCCGCTTTGATGCAGCAACCCAGAGGGGAAAGGACACATATTATGGTTACATAGAGGAGATATGGGAACTTGAATATGGACGTGGTTTGATGGTCCCTTTGTTACAGTGCAAATGGGTCAATCTGACACGAGGCGGTGTAA
Organism: Aegilops tauschii subsp. strangulata; assembly: GCF_002575655.3. Classification (NCBI taxonomy): domain Eukaryota; kingdom Viridiplantae; phylum Streptophyta; class Magnoliopsida; order Poales; family Poaceae; genus Aegilops; species Aegilops tauschii. The sequence continues at coordinate 50,554,952 of NC_053040.3, read as the reverse complement.
TGGAAGACCCGCAGTACGGAATGACAACAGTGGATCTCAACAATCTTGCGTACGCGGACGAACCATTCGTCCTAGCCAGTGATGTGGCGCAAGTTTTCTATGTGAAGGACATGTCTACCAAGCCGATAAAAAGAAAAGATAAGGAAGTGAATACATCATACGATGAGGCAAAGCGCCACATAGTTCTTCCAGGGAAAAGAAACATCATGGGAGTGGATGACAAGACAAACATGTCAGAAGATTATGAAAAGTTTCATGAAATTGCTCCCTTCACAGTGAATATTCACCCGAGCATCCAGTTAAATGATGAAGATTGTCCATGGTTACGGCGCAAAGGGACACACGCAAAGAAAAAGTTTCACACCCAAAGATCCAACTCTGGGATGTGACCGGCTTCACTGTCATCACTTTCTTCTCTAGTGAGTTTCCGGACTTATATATCTGGAAAGTCCCACTTTGGACAAACCGTAGGGAATCTTTGTAATAGTTAGGGTGCTTATGTGTTTTCGCATTTGAAATGTGTACTTTTGTGCTTCGGAAAAACGTGTACCTTTCTGACTTCATTTGCTATTTTTCAGCTCACTTACTGATTTTTTTGAGCTAAATGACCCTGAAACTGAAAAGCACTACAAAATGAACTCTCAAAAGGTTGAAAGTTGGCATGGCATCACCATTTCACCCACATAGCATGTGCTAAAAAGTTGACAGGGTTACGGCAAAAAAAAGGATGCACTTCGTGTACAAAATGGACAATCTCTTTTGAAGTATCAGGGTTTCGGACGAAAACTCATTTGTTACAAAAGGCATTTCCTTTTCTTAAACTTATTTCAACTCCAGACTTTTTGTGCATTTAGTATGCACCATTCAAAGCCACAGCATCAATTTTCAACCCTTTCTAACTTCATTTGCTATTTTTCATGCATTTACTGATTTTTTCGAGCTAAATGACCCTAAAATGAAAATCACTACAAATGAATTCTGAAAAGGTTGAAAGTTGGCATGGTATCACCATTTCACCCACATAGCATGTGCTAAAAAGTTGACAGGGTTACGACAAAAACTTGATGCATTTCGTGTACAAAATGGACAATCTCTTTCGAAGTATCAGGGTTTCAGATGAAAACTCATCTATTACTGATACATCTCCAACGTATCTATAATTTATGAAGTATTCATGCTATTAGATTATCCATCTTAGATTTTTTATATGGAGTCCAATTGACGTGCCAATTTTTGATGATTTCTTATGGACCAGAAGAAGCCCACGGAGCATCGGAGATGGACCAGAAGAGTCCCGAGCCGTCCACGAGGGTGGAGGGCGCGCCCTACCCCCTGGGCGCGCCCCCTACCTCGTGGACGCCTCGATGATCCCCCTGACGTGAAACCGACGCCAAAAATTCCTATAAATACAGAAACCCCTAGAAAATAACCTAGATCGGAAGTTCCGCCGCCACAAGCCTCTGTAGCCACGAGAAATCAATCTAGGCCCTCTCTGGCACCCTGCCGGAGGGGGCCATCATCACCGGAGGCCATGGAGGAGGACCCCGGAGGGGCCATCATCGCCATGAAGGCCAAGGAATAGAGGGAGAACCTCTCCCCATCTAGGGGGGAGGCCATGGAGGAGGAAGCACAAGGGGGAGAATCTCTCCTCCTCTCTCTCGGTGGCGCTGGAGTGCCATCGGGAGGGGAATCATCGCCGCGGTGATCGTCTTCATCAACATCACCATCATCAGCACCATCCTCATCTCTTTTACGCGGTCCACTCTCCCGCACCCCGCTGTAATCCCTACTTGAACATGGTGCTTTATGCCACATATTATGATCCAATGATGTGTTGCCATCCTATGATGTTTTGAGTAGATATCCTTTGTCTTTGGGTTGATTGATGATCTAGATTGGTACGAGTTGTATGTTTTATTTTGGTGCTGTCCTATTGTGCCCTCCGTGTCGCGCAAACGTGAGGGATTCCCGCTGTAGGGTGTTGCAATACGTTCATGATTCTCTTATAGTGGGTTGCTTGAGTGATAGAAGCATAAACCCGAGTAAGGGGGTTGTGGCGTATGGGATAAAGGGGACTTGATGCTTTAATGCTATGGTTGGGTTTTACCGTAATGATCTTTAGTAGTTGCGGATGCTTGCTAGAGTTCCAATCATAAGTGCATATGATCCAAGAAGAGAAAGTATGTTAGCTTATGCCTCTCCCTCATATGAAATTGCAATGACGACTACCGGTCTTGTTAACAATTGCCTAGGATAATTCCGCACACCGACCCATCATTATTCCACACTCGCTATTTATAATATTTAGTAATATATTCTAACTTTATGATAACAACAACAACTTTTATGTTTTAGCTCTCCGTTATCATGCAAAGTTATCCTCTTCATACCACAACGTAGTTTTATTTCTCGTTTCTACTTGGAAGCAAATGTTCAGTGTACGTAGAGTCGTATAAGTGGCAGATAGGACTTGAGAGAATATTGATCTTCCCTTTAGCTCCCTTGCGGTTCGACACTCCATACTTATCACTTCCACCTTTGGGAATTGCTACGATGATTCCCTGCACTTGGGGATTATCAAGGTCTTTTCTGACGCCGTTGCCGGGGAGCAATAGCGTCGGGTTGATATTCTCGTGTGTGCTTGTTTGCTTTCTTCCCTAAGTAGATTTTGTTTTTCCTTTTTGTTTCTGTTTAGTTGTGGGTGAAACATATTTTTTTTAAAAGAATGAAAATACAAAAAAAATATTACTTGCCTCTCATGCCTAAAAAGTTTTTCAATAAGAGAAGTGATTGGAAGGTTATGCATTGGAGAAGTGAGGGTCAACCTTGAACACTTGTGTTCATGCTCATGGAAACAATGTAAAAGATTTCATGGAAGCTTCTCTGAAAATAATTATCCCCTTGTATATATCCATTGTATTATAAAAATAATGTGCCAAGCTTTGGTTTTAGGATGATTAGATGGCTTGTTTACTATGTGTAGTACAAAAACAGAAACTTTGGCTGTAGTGCGTGAATTTACATTTTTACTGGAACATTAAATGGGTCTGAAACGTTACAGAAGTTTACTAAACTTCCAGATTACTACAGACTGTCCTGTTTTTGACAGATTCTATTTTCTATGTGTTGATCGCTTATTTTGATGAATCTATGGGTAGTATCGGGGGGTATGAACCATGGTGAAGTTGGAATACAGTATATAAAGTGGTAATATGAAATTGGAATGAGTTTGCAACAGTACCTAAAGGTAGTGATTTGCTTTAGTATACTAATGGATCTCACAAAGTTTTTGTTATGCTTTTCTGGATGAAGTGTTCGAAGAACGAGGAGTTACCGATGTGAGAAGAATAAAGAGAGGCAAGCGTTCAACCTTGGGGATGCCCAAGGCACCCCAAGTAAATATTCCAAGGATACTCAAGCATCTAAGCTTGGGGATGCCCCGGTTGGCATCCCATATTTCTTCTTCAACAATTATCGGTATACCTCGGTTTTTGTTTTGTTCACATGATTTGTGTCCTTTGAGTTATTCTTTTTCTTTAAAAACCATGCTAGTATGAGATAGCCCTTCATCGATTTATAGAATGCTTCATGAGCTTCACTTATATATTTTGAGCTTGGATATTGGTTCGTCTATATTAATTGTAGAATGCTCCATGAACTTCACTTATATCTTTTGGAGTATGAATAATACTATCATATAAAGCGGGTTTGGAAGAGTGTTAACTTTAGGAATTAGTGATCCCACTATTTTGGAGGGTGTTGAATCTTAGTGTGATATTTATGAAAGTGGATTTGGAAGAGTGTCGACTTTAGTTAGTAATGATTCCACTATTTCGGAAGAGGTTCCAATTGATTATGAGAACAAAGTTGCTATCTATGATGATTATTGTGATGACATGTATGCTATAAAGAATAATGTTAACCATTAAACTTGTCATCATGATTTTAATTTTCAATTGGATTATGCCTCACATGGCAGTTATTTTGTTGAGTTTGCTCCCACTATTCCGAATGAGAAGAATTTTGCTTAGTGGAGAGTAGCAAAATTTCTATGCTTGTAGATCATGAAAAGAATGCTGTATGTGATGGTTATATTGTTGAACTCATTCATGATTCTACTGAAAATTATTATGAGGGAGGAATACATGCTTGTAGGAGTTGCAATAATATCAAGTTTCCTCTCTATGTGCTTAAAGTTTTGAAGTTATACTTGTTTTGCGTTCCTATGCTTGTTGATTCTTGTTCCTATAAATTGTGTGCTCACAAAATCCCTAGGCATAAGAAGTGGGTTAGATTTAAATGTGCTAGTCATATTATTCATGATGCTCTCTTTATGTTTCAATTCTTATCTTTTATGTGAGCAATATTGAAATCATCATGCCTAGCTAAAAGGCATTAAAGAAAAGCGCTTGTTGGGAGACAACCCAATATTTACCCTTACTGCTTTTGTGTGTTTACATGATTTAGCTACTGTAGTAATCATGTTTTATAGCTTTTGTTTCAATAAAGTGCCAAGTAAGACCTTTGGGAAGACTTGGGTGAAAGTTAATGTGATCTTGCTGTAAAAAACAGAAACTTTGTGCTCACGAGATTAGCTGTCATTTTTTACAGAAGGGTGATTTTGAGTTGATTTTTTTGAGGAATATTAATAGACAAATTCCTCACGTCCACCAATTTATTTCATAATTTTTGGAGCAGCAGAAGTATAGTTGCTGTTCAGATCATTACAGACTGTTCTGTTTCTGACAGATTCTGTTTTCATTGCATAGTTTGCTTGTTTTCTAGTTTCTATGGCTTATATTTCTCAATATAAATTGTAGAAATGATATGGTACAGTAGGCATTGTGTGAAAACAATTATGAACCTTGTCTTTTACAGTACCAAGGTGAATGGTTTACTCTTTATCATACTAACCTATCTCACGAAGTTCCGTTATGTTTTGTGTGATTGAAGTTTTCAAGCTTTGGGTGAGATATCGATATGTGGAGAATAAGGAGTGGAAAGACCCTAAGCTTGGGGATTCCCAAGGCACCCCAAGGTAATATTCAAGGAATACTCAAGTGCCTAAGCTTGGGGATGCCCCGGAAGGCATCCCCTCTTTCGTCTTCAAAACTATCGGTATACCGTACTCGGAGCTATATTTTTATTCGTCACATGATATGTGTTTTGCTTGGAGCGTATTTTCAATTTTACTTGCTGTCTGAATAAAATCATTGGATCTGAAATCTTGAATGAAAAAGAATCCTCCCATGGCTAGTAAATTATTTGACTACTCAATGTTCTTCACTTATATCTTTTGGAGTAGTTTGTCATTTACTCACGTGCTTCACATATATCCTATGAGTAAAGATTGAATGAATTGAATATGATAAATCTGAAAGTATATACCATGGGGAGTAATGACTTCACACAGAATAAGTATAGGTGGTCAACTTATTGAAAGTTAGCAAACACAGAATTGGTCACTTGAACAATTCATGAAAGAATATTGAAGGAAGAGAGATTTCACATATAAATATACTATCTTGGACATCTTTTGTAATTGTGAGCACTCATTAAAATATGACATGCTAAAAGGTTGATGTTGGACAAGGAAGACAACTTAATGGGTTATATTTTCCTATATCCGAAACGTTATATTGTCTTGGATCATCCAACATGTTGAGCTTGCCTTTCCCTCTCATGCTAGCCAAATTCTTTGCACCAAGTAGAAATACTACTTGTGCTTCCAAACATCCCTTAAACTAGTTTTGCCATGAGAGTCCACCATACCTACCTATGGATTGAGTAAGATCCTTCAAGTAAGTTGTCATCGGTGCATGCAATAAAAATTGCTCTCTAAATATGTATGATCTATTAGTGCGAAGAAAATAAGCTTTATACGAACTTGTGATAGGGAAGAAATAAAAGCGACGGACTACATAATAAAGGTCTTTATCACAAGCGGCAATATAAAGTGACGTTCTTTTGCATTAAGATTTTGTGCATCCAACCATAAAAGCGCATGACAACTTCTGCTTCCCTCTGCGAAGGGCCTATCTTTTACTTTTATCTTCTACCCTTATACAAGAGTCATGGTGATCATCACCTTTCCTTTTTACACTTTTTCCTTTGGCAAGCACTTTGTGTTGGAGCGATCCGGATATATATATCCACTTGGATGTAGGTTTTCATAAATTATTATTGTTGACATTACCCTTGAGGTAAAAGGTTGGGAGGCAAAACTATAAGCCCCTATCTTTCTCTGTGTCTGACTAAAACTTTGAACCCATAAATATCACATGAGTGTTAGCAATTGTGAAAGATTAAATGATAGTTGAGTGTGTGGAGTTTGCTGAATCAAAGCTCTTACATAGACCCTTCCCGAAAATAAGATGAATTGCAATTGTTTGATGACTAAGAGCACAGTTTGTTAGTTTTCAAGAAAGTTTATGATCTATACTTTAACATGTGAATAGCTTGTTACTTGATCATGAAAAGTTTTATGAGATGAGCTACTGTTATGACATATAATGATGCTAGAAAAGGTGATTGAAATTATCATTGATCAAACTTGTGCACCTGCTAGCATTCACACTTCATAAATTATTTCTTTTATCATTTACCTACTCGAGGACGAGCAGGAATTAAGCTTGGGGATGCTGATACGTCTCCAACGTATCTATAATTTATGAAGTATTCATGCTATTATATTATCCATCTTAGATGTTTTATATGCATTTATATGCTATTTTATATGATTTTTGGCTAACCTAGAGCCCAGTGCCAGTTTATGTTTTTCCTTGTTTTTGAGTTTTACAGAAAAGGAATACCAAACGGAGTCCAATTGACGTGCCAATTTTTGATGATTTTTATGGACCAGAAGGAGCCCACGGAGCATCGGAGATGGACCAAAAGAGTCCCGAGCCGTCCACGAGGGTGGAGGGCGCGCCCTACCCCTTGGGCGCGCCCCCTATCTCGTGGATGACTCAGAGACCCCCCTGACGTGAAACTGACGCCAAAAATTCCTATAAATACAGAAACCCCTAGAAAATAACCTCGATCGGAAGTTCCGCCGCCACAAGCCTCTGTAGCCACGAGAAATCAATCGAGGCCCTCTCTGGCACCCTTCCGAAGGGGGCCATCATCACCGGAGGCCATGGAGGAGGATCCCGGAGGGGCCATCATCGCCATGAAGGCCAAGGACCAGAGGTAGAACCTTTCCCCATCTAGGTGGGAGGCCATGGAGGAGGAAGCACAAGGGGGAGAACCTCTCCTCCTCTCTCTCGGCGGCGCCGGAGTGCCATCGGGAGGGGAATCATCGCCGCGGTGATCGTCTTCATCAATATCACCATCCTCATCTCTTTTACGCGGTCCACTCACCCGCACCCGGCCGCTGTAATCCCTACTTGAACATGGTGCTTTATGCCACATATTATGATCCAATGATGTGTTGCCATCCTATGATGTCTTGAGTAGATATCCTTTGTCTTTGGGTTGATTGATGATCTAGATTGGTATGAGTTGTATGTTTTATTTTGGTGCTGTCCTATTGTGCCCTCCGTGTCGCGCAAGCGTGAGGGATTCCCGCTGTAGGGTGTTGCAATACGTTCATGATTCGCTTATAGTGGGTTGCTTGAGTGACAGAAGCATATACCCGAGTAAGGGGGTGTGGCGTATGGGATAAGGGGGCCTTGATGCTTTAATGCTATGGTTGGGTTTTACCTTAATGATCTTTAGTAGTTGTGGATGCTTGCTAGAGTTCCAATCATAAGTTCATATGATCCAAGAAGAGAAAGTATGTTAGCTTATGCCTCTCCCTCATATGAAATTGCAATGACGACTACCGGTCTTGTTAACGATTGCCTAGGATAATTCCGCACACCGACCCATCATTATTCCACACTCGCTATTTATAATATTTAGTAATGTATTCTAACTTTATGATAACAACAACAACTTTTATGTTTTAGCTCTCCGTTATCATGCAAAGTTATCCTCTTCATACCCATAACGTAGTTTTATTTCTCGTTTCTAGTTGGAAGCAAACGTTCGGTGTACGTAGAGTCGTATCAGTGGCAGATAGGACTTGAGAGAATATTGATCTTACCTTCAGCTCCTTGTGGGTTCTACACTCCATACTTATCACTTCCACCTTTGGGAATCGCGATGATGATTCCCTGCACTTGGGGATTATCAGTTACAAAGGCATTTCATTTTTTAAAACTTATTTGAACTCCAGACTTTTTGTGCATTCAGTATGCACCATTCAAAGCCACATCATCAATTTTCAACCCTTTCTGAGTTCATTTGCTATTTTTCATGCATTTACTGATTATTTTAAGCTAAATGACCCTGAAACTAAAAAGCACTATAAATGAACTTTGAAAAGGTTGAAAGTTGGCATGGTATCATCATTTCACCCACATAGCATATGCTAAAAAGTTGAGAGGGTTACGGCAAAAACTGGATGCACTTTGTGTACAAAATGGACAATTTCTTTCGAGGTATCAGGGTTTTGGACGAAAACTCATCTGTTACAAAGGCATTTCACTTTTTTAAATAACCTAAGTATTACCAAATTGAATATAATGATAAAACACACTAATATTAAACATAAGAAAAAAGAGTCACTGAAAAATCTATTTTTAAAGTAAAGTTATTCACAAACTAGTGATTCACACAAATTTCAAATAATTCAAATTTAAACTATTCAAATTGGAAAACTACTGGCACTAACAGAAAGTTTATATTTTTTACCTAAAACAAAAATATTCACAAAGAAACTCTAAATAAAGCAAAAAACAACTCAGAAATAAAAGAAAATAAATAACGCAAAAAAGCCCGCCTACTGGGCCACAACGGCTTGCATATGACTAGAAACCCAACCTGTAGTTGGGCCAGGATGCAGGCCCGCAAGGCCCAGAACGCCCACAGGGAAGCACAGTCGTTTTAGGCCCAGAAGCCTGCTTTGGAGAGGAGCTCGAAGGAGCAGCCGCGGCTGGGTTTATAAACCAGGGCAGCTGCCCTTCGCTCGGCGAGGTGGGACTAAACTTTGTGCACCGCGGGTGGCAGCGCATCACCTTTAGTCTCGGTTGGTGGCTCCAACCGCGACTAAAGGGGGGGTCTTTAGTCGCGGTTGGAGCCACCAACCGGGACTAAAGGCCTACGCTTCCCGCCGCTTGGCCTGGCAAAAACAGACCTTTAGTCCCGGTTGGTGGCTCCAACCAGGACTAAAGGCCCCTCATATATATACTCGCACTTCAAAAAAATTCAGTTTCATCTCCCTCTTCCTCTGCTTCAACTTCGACGACATCGCCGCCGCCCCCCGTCGCCACCGCCATCGCGCGCCGTCCCCGTCGCCGCCGCCCCGGCCCGTCGCCGCCCCCTGTCGCCGCCCCGGTCGCCCCGCTGTGAGACCCCCTGCCGCCATGGCCGCGCCCTCATCCGATCGAGCCTGCACACACACACACACATTTTCTTAATTATTTTCTTTTTTCTGTTTTTTAGTTTTTATACTTTTAGTTATAGAAATGTTAGATGAATTAGATATATATAAATGTTAGATTAATTTCAAAGTTTTAGATGAATTAGATTAATGTCAAATGTTAGATGAATTGGATATATTAATGCCAAATGTTAGATGAATTAGATAGAAATGTTAGATTAATGTCAAATGTTAGATGAATTAGATAGAAATGTTAGATGAATTAGTTTTTTTATACTTTTAGTTAGATGAATTAGATATATATTAATGTTAGATGATTTAGTTTTTTTATACTTCTGTCAAATGTTAGATGAATTAGCTAGATATATTAATGTTAGATGAAATTAGCTAGCTAGATATCATATGTCAAAGTTTGAATGTTGACATATGCAACATTTGATCATATATGAAAGTTTGATCATATGTCAAAGATTGAATTTTGACATATGCAACATTTGATAATATGTCAAAGTTTGAATTTTGACATATGCAACATTAGATCATATGTCAAAGTTTGAATTTTGACATATGCACCATTTGATCATATGTCAAAGTTTGATCATATGTCAAAGTTTGAATTTTGACATATGCAACAATATTTGATCATATGTCAAAGTTTGACTTTTGACATAATTTATCAAGAATGCCTCCATTAGGGATATGCACAAGTTGATCCAATTTTTTCTGATCTCATCTATATATATATATATTCTTCTATATGTCACGTTTTCTGTCAAAGTATTGAAGAAATCCATGGCTTCATCATTAGCCCGAAGTAACAGGCGTATGATGCTACAAAGCTCTTCAAAGTTGTTTTGGAACGGAGTTCCGGATAGAATAATTCGCTTTTTGGTACGAATTTCAGCAAAGGCCTTCCAAATAGCGATATTCGGAAGGCTCTTGCTGAACTTCTTACCAAAAAGCTAATTATCCTATCCGGGACTCCGTTCCAAAACAATTTTGGAGAGCCTCGTACCATTATGCGCCTGTTACTTCTGGCTAATGATGAAGCCATGGTTTTCATGAATCCTTTGACATTAGACAACCTGACATATGGAAGGGTAGATGAGATCAGGTAAAATATGGACCATTTTCTGCACATCCAGAATGGCACCATTTTGTTAAATCCCTTAAAGGTTAAGAGCCGTTATGATTCTGAATCCTGTTCCTATAGTCAGGGACTAAAGGTTTCCTCATATATAAGAAATCACAATCCAATCATTTAAAAAATGTTAGATTTGCATATAGAATTTGTTATCGACGTCAATGATGCCCGACCCGCATCCTCGCCGTCGACCCGTTCGCGACGACGTCCTGCTTCAGATGAGGCATGTCTGAGACTGGGCTCCACCCGGCTGGCACTGGGAGGTGCTACCTTCAGGGGCACACCGCTTGGTGAGGAACCCGGCCTCGGGTCCTGTCGTCGACCCGGAGCTCCTTTGGTGGCGTTTGCGTGGGCCACTTTCGGTGCGCAGGGAGCCGGCCCCGCCGGAGGTGGTACGTCACCGTGTGAGGGAGGAGGACGAGCTCGTCCGTCGCTACATGGCTGCGTGATGACCCACATGTATAGGGGATCTATCGTAGTCCTTTCGATATGTAAGAGTGTAGAACCCAACGAGGAGCAGAAGGAAATGACAAGCGGTTTTCAGTAAGGTATTCTCTACAAGCATTGAAATTATCGGTAACAGATAGTTTTGTGATAAGGTAATTTGTAACGAGTAACAAGTAATGAAAGTAAATAAGGTGCAGCAAGATGGCCCAATCCTTTTGTAGGAAAGTACAAGCCTGGAAAATTTCTTATATGAAGGAAAATGCTCCCGAGGACACATGGGAATTATCGTCAAGCTAGTTTTCATCACGCTCATATGATTCGCGTTCGTTACGTTGATAATTTGGTATGTGGGTGGACCGGTGCTTGGGTGCTGTCTTTTCTTGGACAAGCATCCCACTTATGATTAACCCCTATTGCAAGCATCCACAACTACAAAAGAAGTATTAAGGTAAACCTAACCATAGCATGAAACATATGGATCCGAATCAGCCCCTTACGAAGCAACTCATAAACTAGGGTTTAAGCTTCTATCACTCTAGCAACCCATCATCTACTTATTACTTCCCAATGCCTTCCTCTAGGCCCAAATAATGGTGAAGTGTCATGTAGTCGACATTCACATAACACCACTAGAGGATAGACAACATACATCTCATCAAAATATCGAACGAATACCAAATTCACATGACTACTAATAGAAAGACTTCTCCCATGTCCTCAGGAACAAACGTAACTACTCACAAAGCATATTCATGTTCATAATCAGAGGGATATTATATGCATCATGGATCTGAACATATGATCTTCCACCAAATAAACTAACTAGCATCAACTACAAGGAGTAACCAACACTACTAGTAATCCACAGGTACCAATCTAAGGCTTTGGGACAAACATTGGATACAAGAGATGAACTAGGGTTTGAGATGAGATGCTGCTGGTGAAGATGTTGATGGAGATTGACCCCCTCCCGGTGAGAGGATCGTTGGTGATGACGATGGCGATGATTTCCCCCTCTCGGAGGGAAATTTCCCCGGGAGAACAGCTCTGCCAGAGCCCTAGATTGGTTCCGCCAAGGTTCCGCCTCGTGGCGGCGGAGTTTCTTCCCACAAGGTTCCTTATGATTTTTCCTCGGACGAAAGACTTCATGTAGCAGAAGATGGGCACTGGAGGCCTGCCAGGGGGCCCACAAGGCAGGGGGGCGCGCCCCCACCCTCGTGGCCAGGGTGTGGGCCCCCTCTGGTATTTTCTCCGCTCAATATTTTTTATTAATTCCAAAAATGACTTCCGTGAAGTTTCAGGACTTTTGGAGCTGTGCAGAATAGGTCTCTAATATTTACTTCTTTTCCAGCCCAGAATTCCAGCTGCCGGCATTCTCCCTCTTCATGTAAACCTTGTAAAATAAGAGAGAATAGTTATAAGTATTGTGACATAACGTGTAATAACAGCCCATAATGCAATAAATATCGATATAAAAGCATGATGCAAAATGGAGGTATCAACTCCCCCAAGCTTAGACCTCGCTTGTCCTCAAGCAGAAGCCGATAATGCCAAATATGTCCACATGTTTAGAGGTAGAGGTGTCGATAAAATAAAATACGGACATGAGGGCATCATGATCATTCTTATAATAGCAACATGTATGCATATTGTCATATGATTTCTTATGCTCAAGTAATAATCTATTCACAATGTCAAGTATGAATCAGAAACTTCATTGAGAACCAACAAACTATAATCTCAGTCATTGAAGCAATTGCAATTTATCATAACATCGGAAAGAGTCAATATAAGAGCTTTTCAGCAAGTCCACATACTCAACTATCATTTAGTCTTTCACAATTGCAAACACTCACACAGTACTTGTGGTTACGGAGTTTTAATCGGACACAGCGAAAGATAGGGGCTTATAGTTTCGCCTCCCAACCTTTTACCTCAAGGGTAATGTCAACAATAATAGCTCATACTAACTTATATCCAATTGGATATATATATATATATATATCTGGATCTTTCCAACACAATGTGCTTGCCAAAGGATAAAATGTAAAAAGGAAAGGTGAAGATCACCATGACTCTTGCATATTGAAATAGACCAAAGCAAAAGATAGGCCCTTTGCAGAGGAAAGCAGAGGTTGTCATGCGCTTTCATGGTTGGATGCACGAAATCTTAATGCAAAAGAACGTCACTTTATATTGCCACTTGTGATATGGACCTTTATTATGCAGTCCGTCGCTTTTATTTCTTCCACATCACAAGATCGTATAAAGCTTATTTTCTCCATCCTAATAAGTCATACATATTTAGAGAGCAATTTTTATTGCATGCACCGATGACAACTTACTTGAAGGATCTTACTCGATCCATAGGTAGATATGGTGGACACTCATGGAAAAACGGGTTTTAAGGATATTTGGAAGCACAAGTAGTATCTCTACTTGGTGCAAAGAATTTGGCTAGCATGAGAGGGAAAAGGCAAGCTCAACATGTTGGATGATCCATGACAATATACTTTATTTCGGATATAAGAAAACATAACCCATTACGTTGTCTTCCTTGTCCAACATCAACTCTTTAACATGTCATATTTTAATGAGTGCTCACAATCATAAAAGATGTCCAAGATAGTGTATTTATATGTGAAAACCTCTCTTTCTTTATTACTTCCTATTAATTGCAATGATGACCAAAACTGGGTTTGTCAACTCTCAACAACTTTTATTCACCATACTCTTTATATGTGAAGTCATTACTCTCCATAAGATCAATATGATCTCTTTTATTTCTTTTTATTATTTCTCTTTTTTTTAATTCCCTCAAGATCAAAGCATAGTAATCAAGCCCTTGACTCAACACTAATCTTTATTATATATAGCTCACGGACTCGATTACATAGAAGGATCATAAAGCAAAACTCAAAACTAAATCATACTAAAACTTTATTCTACTAGATCAAGATATTACCAAAAGGATCAAGCTAAGAAAAACGGTAAAGATAGGAGTGTGATGGTGATACGATACCGGGGCACCTCCCCCAAGCTTGGCAGTTGCCAAGGGGAGTGCCCATACCCATGTGATTATGTCTCTCTCCTCGGAGGTGAAGAGGGTGGTGATGATGAAGATAATTGTGCCTTCAGCTTTTTCATATTATACTTGAGAAGAGCAATTTCCTCCTTTAGGTTATCGACTTCTGTTTCCAGCTTCAAGATCTTGTCACATAAATCTCCTTTGCTTTTCTGCCAAAAACGAGAAGGAATAGATCGGTGGTTAGACAATTTAGCTCTCTTAGGAAGACTAGACTTCTTGAACTTCACGTGCATATCCCCAGGTTGAGGTAGAGGGACATCCTCCTCCTCCGAACTTGAATCGTTGATCCTCATCAAATGAGCATCCTCTTCATCATCCGTAGTTCGACCACAAGGATATAGATCCCCATAGATCTTTGGGTCAGCAACGAGATGTGAGACATAGCTCTCTCCGTCGGAATCCTGAGATGACATATTGCTCCAAACCTGTGGCAGAAACAGCTCGAAACAAAAACAGAGGATATTTGCGTGATACGGTGGTCAAAACCTTCAGGAGATTATATAATGAAATTTTACGGACCAAAAGAAGTATCGTGCAAGGAAACAGAGTCCGGAGAGCGCACGAGGTGCCCACGAGGCAGGGTGCGCGCCGTCCACCCTCGTGGAAGCCTTGTGTCCTTCCCGGACTACTTCTTATTTTTCGTATTTTCTTAAATATTCCAAAACGGAGAAAATTTGCCATTAGAACTGTTTTGGAGTCGGTTTACTTACCGTACCACATACCTATTCCTTTTCGGAGTCTGAAGCGTGCTGGAAAGTGTCTCTTATGTATTCCTTCGGGGTTACAGTTTGAATAACATTAGTTTCAACATTTATAGGATTACCTGAGATATAATGTTTGATTCTTTGACCGTTCACCACTGATAACCCACAAGTATAGGGGATCAATTGTAGCCTCTTTCGATAAGTAAGAGTGTCGAACCCAACGAGGAGCTAAAGGTAGAACAAATATTCCCTCAAGTTCTATCGACCACCGATACAACTCTACGCACGCTTAATGTTTGCTTTACCTAGAACAAATATGAAACTAGAAGTACTCTGTATGTGTTTTTGGATAGGTTTGCAAGATAATAAAGAGCGCGTAAATAAAATCTAGGGGCTGTATAGGTAAAGAAGCAATAAAGTAAATATAGCGAGTGTGGAAAAGTGGTGGTAGGAGTTGCGAAATTGTCCCTAAGCAATTGACTACTTTACTGGACCGATAGCAAGTTTTATGTGGGAGAGGCCACTGCTAGCATGTCATCCTTGACTTGGAATTCTATGCACTTATGATTGGAACTATTAGCAAGCATCCGCAACTACTAACGTTCATTAAGGTAAAACCCAACCATAGCATTAAGATATATTGGTCCCCCTTCAATCCCGTATGCATCAATTTCTATGCTAGGTAGAAGCTTCTGTCACTCTTGCCCTCCAATACATAGTCCTATCAACATACAACTAACCCTATGGTGTGATCCACGCGCACGCTCATATGATGGGCACCAAAGGACAACAACATAACCACAAGCAAATTAAATCAATCATAGCAATTCATCAACCACCGATAGGACAACGAAAATCTACTCAGACATCATAGGATGGCAACACATCATTGGATAATAATATGAAGCATAAAGCACCATGTTCAAGTAGAGGGTACAATGGGTTGCGGGAGAGTGGACCTCTATAGATAGAGGGGTAAGGTGATGGAGATGTTGGTCAAGATGGCGGAGGTGTTGGTGAAGATCGCAGTGATGATGATGGTGGCCACGGCAGCGTTCCGGCGCCACCGGAAGAGAAGAGGAGAGGGGGCCCCTTCTTCTTCTTCCTTGACCTCCTCCCTAGGTGGGAGAAGGGTTTCCCCTCTGGTCCTTGGCCTCCATGGCATGGGAGGGGCGAGAGCCCCTCTGAGATTAGATCTATCTCTCTGTCTCTCTCTGTTTCTGCATTCTCCCCTCTGCCCTTTCACCGTTTCATATATATATGGAGATCCGTAACTCCGATTGGATTGAAACCTTCGCCCAGATTTTTCTCCAAAAATTAGCTTTCTTGTGGCCAAAGTAGAGCAGCAACCGCCTTACGGGGGGCTCACGAGGGTCAGGGGTGCCCCCAGGGGGTGGGGCGCCCCCCCTGCCTCGTGCCCCCATCGGGCACCGTCTCGCGTTGATTCTTCTTTCGGAATTTTCCAAATATTCCAAAAATATTCTCCGTCCGTTTTTATCCCGTTTGGATTCCATTTGATATGGGGTTTCTACGAAACATAAAACATGCAACAAACAGGAACTGGAACTGGGCACTGGATCAATATGTTAGTCCCAAAAATAGTATAAAAAGTTGCCAAAAAGTATATGAAAGTTGTATAATATTGCCATGGAACAATCAAAAATTATAGATATGCCAGAGACGTATCAGCATCCCCAAGCTTAATTCCTGCTCGTCCTCGAGTAGGTAAATGATAAAAAAGATAATTTTTGATGTGGAATGCTACCTAGCATACTCTTGATCATGTATCTAATCATGGCATGAATATTAAGACATGAGTGATTCAAAGCAATAGTCTATCATTTGACATAAAAACAATAATACTTCAAGCATACCAACCAAGCAATTATGTCTTATTGAAATAACATAGCCAAAGAAAGCTCATCCCTACAAAATCATATAGTCTGGCTATGCTCCATCTTCACCACACAAAGCATTCAAATCATGCACAACCCCGATGACAAGCCGAGCAATTGGTTCATACTTTTTAACGCGCTTCAGCCTTTTCATCCCTCACGCAATACATAGCACTGTAGGTAGAATAGCATATGATGATGGACGTTGTGTGAGAAGACAAAAAAGGAGAAAGTCTCACATTGACGCGGCTAATCAACGGGCTATGGAGATGCCCATCAAGTGATGTCAATGTGAGGAGTAGGGATTGCCATGCAACGGATGCACTAGAGCTATAAGTGTATGAAAGCTCAAACTGGAAACTAAGTGGGTGTGTCCAACTTGCTTGGTCAGGAAGACCTAGGGCATTTGAGGAAGCCCATCATTGGAATATACAAGCCAAGTTCTATAATGAAAATTCCCACTAGTATATGAAAAGTTATAACTCAAAAGACTCTCTATATGAAGAACATGGTGCTATTCTGAAGCACAAGTGTGGTAAAAGGATAGTAACATTTCCCCTTCTCTCTTTTTCTCTCATTTTTTTTCTTTTTTTTTTCTTTTTTTTCTTTTGGTGGGCTTCTTTGGCCTCTTTTTTTTATTTGGGCTTATTTGACCTCTTTTATTTATTTTTAAAGTCCGGAGTCTCATCCCGACTTGTGGAGGAATCATAGTCTCCATCATCCTTTCCTCACTGGGGCAATGCTCTAATAATGATGATCATCACACTTTTATTTACTTACAACTCAATATTACAACTCGATACTAGAACAAAGATATGACTCTATATGAATGCCTCCGGCGGTGTATCGGGATGTGCAATGATCTAGCGTAGCAATGACATCAAAAAACGGACAAGCCATGAAAACATCATGCTAGCTATCTTACGATCATGCAAAGAAATATGACAATAAATGCTCAAGTCATGTATATGATGATGATGGAAGTTGCATGGCAATATATCTCGGAATGGCTATGGAAATGCCATAATAGGTAGGTATGGTGGCTGTTTTGAGGAAGATATAATGAGGCTTATGTGTGATAGAGCGTATCGTATCACGGGGCTTGGATGCACCGGCGAAGTTTGCACCAACTCTCGAGGTGAGAAAGGGCAATGCACGGTACCGAAGAGGCTAGGAATGATGGAAGGATGAGAGTGCGTATAATCCATGGACTCACATTAGTAATAAAGAACTCATATACTTATTGCAAAAGTTTATTAGCCCTCGAAGAAAAGTACTACTATGCATGACCCTAAGGGGATAGATTGGTAGGAAAAGACCATCGCTCGTCCCCAACCGCCACTCATAAGGAAGACAATCAATAAATACCTCATGCTCCAACTTTGTTACATAACGGTTCACCATACGTGCATGCTACGGGACTTGCAAACCTCAACACAAGTATTTCTCAATTTCACAATTACTCAACTAGCACAACTCTAATATCACCACCTTTATATCGCAAAACTATTGCAAGGAATCAAACATATCATATTCAGTGATCTACAAGTTTTATGTAGGATTTTATGACTAACCATGTGAATGACCAATTCCTGTCATCTCTCTAAATAGATATAAGTGAAGCAAGAGAGTTTAATTTTTTCTACAAAAGATATGCCCACGCTCTAACAAATATAAGTGAAGCAAAAGAGCATTCTACAAATGGCGGTTTTCTATGTGAAGAGAAACAGGCAATCCAAACTTCAAATGATATAAGTGAAGCACATGAAGCATTCTATAAGGCCATACTCAAAAGATATAAGTGAAGTGCAAAGAGCATTCTATAAATCAACCAAGCACTATCTCATACCAGCATGGTGCATAAAAGAAAAGTGAAAACTAAAAGCAAAAGACGCTCCAAGATTGCACATATCGCATGAACGAAATGAATCCGAAAACATACCGATACTTGTTGAAGAAAGAGGGGATGCCTTTCGGGGCATCCCCAAGCTTAGATGCTTGAGTCTCCTTGAATATTTACTTGGTCTGCCTTGGGCATCCCCAAGCTTGAGCTCTTTCCTCTCCTCCTTTTCCTCATATCGAGACCTTCTCGATCATCGAACACTTCATCCACACAAAACTTCAACAGAAAACTCGGTAAGATCCGTTAGTATAATAAAGCAAATCACTACTCTAAGTACTGTTGCAAACGAATTCATATTTTATTTTTGCATTCTAGCTACTGTAATATAACTTTTCCATGGCTTAATCCACTGATAGGAATTGATAGTTTCATCAAAACAAGCAAACTATGCATCAAAAATAGAATCTGTCTAAAACAGAACAGTCTGTAACAATCTGAACATTAACCATACTTCTGGTACTTGAAAAATTCTTTCAAAATTATTAAAAATAAACAATTTTTATAGAAAGACAGTGCAAAAAGTTACAGAACCATTTGACGTTCCAGTAAAAAAATGTAAAATCGCGCACTACAGCCAAAGTTTCTGTCCTGCACCGCACAAACCAACAAGTATTGTAAACATCCTAAAGGCAAACCTTGGCACATTATTTTTATAATACAAGGAATTGTACAAGGGGATAATTATTTTTGTTGGAAAGTTTCTGTAATCAAGATTCACAAAGTTTCCGTGAGCATGAACAAAGTTCAAGGCTAGCTCCCACTTCAACAATGCTTGTCTTTCTCACTTTCACTTTCCTTTTTGAAAAGTTTCGGGTTCCCCTCTTTATTTTTTTTGTTTTTAAACTATATGAAAGCACTCAACAGAAATAAATGACTCTCTAAAACTTCCGGGTTGTCTCCCTGGCAGCGCTTTCTTTAAAGCCATTAAACTAGGCATATAGTGCTCAAGTAGTGAATCCACCCGGATCCCAAGGTATATCAAAGCCAATTTTAATTAATAATGATTTGGCATTTAGTAGTGAGCACAAGGCAACATATATCAAGCAATGACGAAGTCTAACTCTCTTCCTATGCATCGGCATGTCATAAAAGAACAATTCATGCACACATAGTAAAGGCTAATGCATAGTATAAACAGTTTCTTGCAATTTTTTCGTGTTGGAAACATAAAGAGGCGGAGATGTAGTTCCTCTCTCATAATAATTGCAAGTAGGAGCAGCAAGCACATGCATATTACACTCATCAAAATCATCATGTGCAACGGTAAAAGGCAACCCATCAATATAATCCTTAATAAGTGCAAACTTCTCCGATATAGTGTAGTCGGGAGAATTCAAAAAGATAATAGGACTATCATGTGTGGGTGCAATAGCAACAATTTCATGTTTAACATGAGGAACTATAGCAAGTTCATCTCCATGAGCATAATTCATATTGGCATCTTGGCCACAAGCATAGCAAGCATCATCAAAAAGGGATATTTCAAAAGAATCAACGGGATCATAGCAATCATCCTTCGGTAAGCACGAAGGGAAATTAAACACTGTATGAATTGAAGAGTTACTCTCATTGGAAGGTGGGCACGGGTAGCTAATCCGCTCTTCCTCCTTTTGTTCTTCGCTCTCCTCATCATCTTTTTCATCCAATGAGCTCACAGTTTCATCAATTTCTTCTTCCATAGACTCCTGCAAAATATTAGTCTCTTCTTGGACATCGGAGACTTTCTCAATAAATGCATCAATATCGGCATTGTATTCATAATTCTCATAGCAATTTTTAAGGATAGCTAAATTTTCAGGTCTATAAACAGCATCATAAAGATTTTCAAACTCTTTGAACATAGATTCAATTTCATAAGCACCCATAAAAGCAACAAATTCTCCTATTTGTTCCACATCATAGTAATCATATATACCTTTAGCATAAGAAGCCAATGTTTAATTATCATTAAATTTGCATGAAAAAGGAAGGTGTGGAGCCTTCATCCTAGAGCAACAAGTATAATCATATCTCAAGCATAGTTGCCTAGCATACCACTTCAATATATGAATTTGATCCCATAATAGTTTCCCTTTTTGAGTCAAGCGATAAACCCTAAAGTATTCACATTGATCCAACGTGTCTCCCATTACATAGTTGAATGGGGTTTTCTCAGGATTACCAAAGTAGTACATAATATCTTTCACATAACCAGCATCGAGGGTTTTAGGAGGTTCCCCATCTCCATGAGTAGCAAGTACCACTAATTTTTTTGGTATTTCGTGTTCCATATACATAACTAAAGATAGAGAACAACTAAGAGCAGCATATAAAAATTACTTAGTGATAAAGCAAACAAGCACACACGAGAATATTCACCCCACACTATTGCTCCCCGGCAACGGCACCAGAAAAATGTCTTGATAACCCACAAGTATAGGGGATCAACTGTAGCCTCTTTCGATAAGTAAGAGTGTCGAACCCAACGAGGAGCTAAAGGTAGAATAAATATTCCCTCAAGTTCTATCGACCACCGATACAACTCTACGCACGCTTAACGTTTGCTTTACCTAGAACAAGTATGAAACTAGAAGTACTTTGTAGGTGTTTTTGGATAGGTTTGCAAGATAATAAAGAGCGCATAAATAAAATCTAGGGGCTGTTTAGGTAAAGAAGCAATAAAGTAAGTATAGCGAGTGTGGAAAAGTGGTGGTAGGAGTTGCGAAATTGTCCCTAAGCAATTGACTACTTTACTAGACCGATAGCAAGTTTTATGTGGGAGAGGCCACTGCTAGCATGTCATCCCTGACTTGGAATTCTATGCACTTATGATTGGAACTATTAGCAAGCATCCGCAACTACTAACGTTCATTAAGGTTAAACCCAACCATAGCATTAAGATATATTGGTCCCCCTTCAATCCCGTATGCATCAATTTCTATGCTAGGTAGAAGCTTCTGTCACTCTTGCCCTCCAATACATAGTCCTATCAACATACAACTAACCCTATGGTGTGATCCACGTGCGCGCTCATATGATGGGCACCAAAGGACAGCAACATAACCACAAGCAAATTAAATCAATCATAGCAATTCATCAACCACCGATAGGACAACGAAAATCTACTCAGACATCTTAGGATGGCAAAACATCATTGGATAATATTATGAAGCATAAAGTACCATGTTCAAGTAGAGGGTACAACGGGTTGGGGGAAAGTGGACCGCTGTAGATAGAGGGGGGAAGGTGATGGAGATGTTGGTGAAGATGGCGGAGGTGTTGGTGAAGATCGCGGTGATGATGATGGTGGCCACAGCAGCGTTCCGGCGCCACCGGAAGAGAAGGGGAGAGGGGGCCCCTTCTTCTTCTTCTTCCTTGACCTGCTCGCTAGGTGGGAGAAGGGTTTCCCCTCTGGTCCTTGGCCTCCATGGCATGGGAGGGGCGAGAGCACCTCCGAGATTGGATCTGTCTCTCTCTGTTTCTGTGTTCTCCCCTCTGCCCTTTCACCGTTTCGTATATATATGGAGATCCGTAACTCCGATTGGATTGAAACCTTCGCCCAGATTTTTCTCCGAAAATTAGCTTTCTTGCGGCCAAAGTAGAGCAGCAACCACCTTACGAGGGGCCCACGAGGGTCAGGGCCGCGCCCAGGGGGTGGGGCGCACCCCCCTGCCTCGTGCCCCCATCGGGCACCGTCTCGCGTTGATTCTTCTTTCGGAATTTTCAATATTCCAAAAATATTCTCCATCCATTTTTATCCCGTTTGGATTCCGTTTGATATGGGGTTTCTGCGAACCATTAAACATGCAACAAACAGGAAAGGCACTGGGCACTGGATCAATATGTTAGTCCCAAAAATAGTATAAAAAGTTGCCAAAAAGTATATGAAAGTTCTATAATATTGGCATGGAACAATAAAAAGTTATAGATATGACGGAGACGTATCAACCACCTTTGGATTTGTGCCTTCGAAGTTGTCGATTTTTATGGCACCGGAACGATAGACCTCCTCGATAACGTAAGGACCTTCCCATTTAGAGAGAAGTTTACCTGCAAAAAATCTTAACGAGAGTTGAAAAGCAACACATAGTCACCTACATTAAACTCACGCTTTTGTATCCTTTTGTCATGCCATCTTTTAACTTTTTCTTTAAAAAGTTTGGCATTCTCATAGGCTTGGGTTCTCCATTCATCAAGTGAGCTAATGTCAAATAGCCTCTTCTCACCGGCAAGTTTGAAATCATAATTGAGCTCTTTAATGGCCCAATATGCCTTATGTTCTAGTTCGAGAGGTAAGTGACATGCTTTTCCATAAACCATTTTATACGGAGACATACCCATAGGATTTTTATATGCAGTTCTGTAGGCCCATAATGCATCATCAAGTTTATTGAACCAATTCTTTCTAGATCTATTAACAGTCTTTTGCAAAATTAATTTGAGCTCTCTATTACTCAATTCTACTTGACCACTAGACTGCGGGTAATAAGGGGATGCAATTCTATGATTAACATCATACTTAGCAAGCATTTTACGAAAAGCACCATGAATAAAATGTGAACCACCATCAGTCATTAAATATCTAGGTACTCCAAACCTCGGAAAAATGACTTCTTTAAGCATCTTCATAGAGGTGTTATGATCAGCACTACTAGTTGGAATAGCTTTAACCCACTTAGTAACGTAATCAACATCAACTAAAATATGTGTATACCCATTGGAGGAAGGAAACGGTCCCATGTAATCAAATCCCCAAACATCAAATGGTTCAATAACAAGTGAATAATTCATAGGCATTTCTTGACGTATACTAATATAACCAATTCTTTGACATTCATCACAAGATAAGACAAACTTACGGGCATCTTTGAAGAGAGTAGGCCAATAAAAACCAGATTGCAATACCTTATGTGCAGTTCTATCTCCAGCGTGGTGTCCTCCATAAGCTTCGGAGTGACACTTGCGTAGGATATGTTCCTGTTCATGCTCAGGTATACAACATCTAATAACACCATCTACTCGTTCTTTATAAAGGTGTGGGTCATCCCAGAAGTAATGTCTTAAATCATAGAAAAACTTTTTCTTTTGCTGGTATGTGAAACTAGGTGGTATAAATTTAGCAACAATGTAATTAGCATAATCAGCATACCATGGAGCAGTACGAGAAGCATTTATGACAGCTAATTTTTTATCAGGAAAGCTATCATCAATAGGTAGTGGGTCATAAAGAACATTCTCTAACCTAGACAAGTTGTCTACAACGGGGTTCTCAGCTCCCTTTCTATCAATAATATGCAAATCAAATTCTTGTAGCAAGAGAACCCATCTAATAAGTCTAGGTTTAGCATCTTTCTTTTCCATAAGGTATTTAATAGCAGCATGATCAGTGTGAATAGTTACTTTAGAATCAACAATATAAGGTCTGAACTTATCACAAGCAAATACAACTGCTAAAAATTCTTTTTCGGTAGTAGCATAATTTCTCTGAGCATTGTCTAGAGTTTAACTAGCATATTGAATGACATTTAATGTCTTATCAACTCTTTGCCCTAGAACAGCACCTACAGCATAATCACTAGCATCACACAGAATTTCAAAGGGTAAATTCCAATCAGGTGGCTGAACAATAGGTGCAGAAATCAATGCTTTCTTAAGTATTTCAAATGCTTCTACACAATCATCATCAAAGACAAAAGGAATATCTTTTTGTAATAGGTTAGTCAGAGGCCGGGAGATTTTTGAGAAGTCCTTAATGAACCTCCTATAAAAACCGGCATGACCAAGGAAGCTTCTTATACCTTTAATGTCCTTGGGACATGGCATATTTTCAATATCATCAACCTTAGCTTTATCAACTTCAATACCTCTTTCAGAAATTTTGTGCCCCAAGACAATACCTTCATTAACCATAAAATGGCACTTCTCCCAATTCAAGAAAAGGTTAGTTTCTTTACATCTCTGCAAAACTCGATCAAGGTTGCTCAAGCAATCATCAAAAGAGGATCCATAAACAGAGAAATCATCCATGAAAACCTCACAAATCTTTTCACAAAAGTCAGAGAATATAGCCATCATGCATCTTTGAAAGGTAGCAGGTGCATTACATAAACCAAAAGGCATATGTCTATAAGCAAAGGTACCGAAAGGGCAAGTAAACGTGGCCTTTGCTGGATCATCAGCTGACACAGGTATTTGAGAGAAACCAGAGTAACCATCTAGAAAGCAAAAATGTGTATGTTTGGATAATCTTTCTAGCATTTGATTAATGAAAGGCAAAGGGTAATGATCTTTTTAGTAGCTTTATTTAATTTGCGGAAATCAATTACCATCCTATAACCTGTAATAATTGTTTGCGGGATCAACTCATCTTTATCACTAGGAACGACAGTAATACCTCCCTTGTTAGGGACACAATGGACAGGACTTACCCACTAACTATCAGCAACGGGATAAATTATACCTGCCTCAAGGAGCTTTAATATTTCCTTTCTTACCACTTCTTTCATCTTAGGATTTAGCCATCGTTGGTGATCAATAACTAGTTTGGCGTCTTTCTCCAAATTTATTTTGTGTTGACATAGAGTGGGACTAATGCCCTTAAGATCATCAAGAGTATATCCAATAGCAGCACGGTGCTTCTTCAGAGTTTTCAATAATTTATCTTCTTCACGCTCTGAAAGGTTAGCACTAATAATAACATGATATATCTTCTTTTCATCAAGATAAGCATATTTAAGAGTATCAGGTAATGGTTTTAGCTCAAACACGAGATCACCCTTGGGTGGAGGAGGATCCCCTAGGATTTCAACAGGCAAGTTGTGTTTCAGAATAGGTCCCTGTTTAAAGAATACTTCATCTATTTCTTTTCTTTCATTCATGAACATATCATTTTCATGGTCGAGCAAATATTGTTCTAAAGGATCATTAGGAGGCACGACAATAGAAGCAAGACCAATAATTTCATCTTTACTAGGCAATTCCTCATCACGGGGTTTTCTACGAAATTTAGCAAAGTTAAACTCATGAGACATATCACCCAAACCAATAGTAACGACATCCTTTTCGCGGTCTATCCTAGCATTAACAGTGTTCAAGAAGGGTCTACCAAATGAAAGAAATATGCCCTAGAGGCAATAATAAAGTATTATTTATTTCCTTATATCATGATAAATATTTATTATTCATGCTAGAATTGTATTAACCAGAAACATAATACATGTGTGAATACATAGACAAACAGTGTGTCACTAGTATGCCTCTACTTGACTAGCTCGTTAATCAAAGATGGTTATGTTTCCTAGCCATAGACATGAGTTGTCATTTGATAAACGAGATCACCTCATTAGGAGAATGACATGATTGACTTGACCCATTCCGTTAGCTTAGCACCCGATCGCTTAGTATGTTGCTATTGCTTTCTTCATGACTTATACATGTTCCTATGACTATGAGATTATGCAACTCCCGTTTACCAGAGGAACACTTTGTGTGCTACCAAACGCCACAACGTAAATGGGTGATTATAAAGGTGCTCTACAGGTGTCTCCAAAGGTACTTGTTGGGTTGGCGTATTTCGAGATTAGGATTTGTCACTCCGATTGTCGAAGAGGTATCTCTGGGCCCACTCGGTAATGCACATCACTATAAGCCTTCAAGCATTGTGACTAATGAGTTAGTTGTGGGATGATGTATTACGGAACGAGTAAAGAGACTTGCCAGTAACGAGATTGAACTAGGTATCGAGATACCGACGATCGAATCTCGGGCAAGTAACATACCGATGACAAAGGGAACAACGTATGTTGTTATGCGGTTTGACCGATAAATATCTTCGTAGAATATGTGGGAGCCAATATGAGCATCCAGGTTCCGCTATTGGTTATTGAACGGAGAGGTGTCTCGGTCATGTCTACATAGTTCTCGAACCCGTAGGGTCCTCACGCTTAACGTTATGACAGTTATATTATGAGTTTATGTATGTTGATGTACCGAAGGAGTTCGGAGTCCCGGATGAGATCGGGGACATGACGAGGAGTCTTGAAATGGCCGAGACGTAAAGATCGATATATTGGACGACTATATTCGGACTTCGGAAAGGTTCCGAGTGATTCGGGTATTTTTCGGAGTACCGGAGAGTTACGGGAATTCGTATTGGGCCTTAATGGGCCATACGGGAAAGGAGAGAAAGACCCCAAAGGGTGGCCGCACCCCTCCCCATGGGCTAGTCCGAATTGGACTAGGGAGGGGGGGGGGCGCCCCCTTCCTTCTTTCTCCTTCCCCCTTCCCTTCTCCTACTCCCACAAGGAAAGGAGGAGTCCTACTCCCGGTGGGAGTAGGACTCCCCCCTTGGGCGCGCCACCTCCCCTTGGCCGGCCCTCTCCTCCATCCTTTATATACGGGGGCAGGGGGCACCCCATAGACACAACACTTGATATATGATATTTTAGCCGTGTGCGGTGCCCCCTCCACCATATTACACCTCGATAATACCGTTGCAGAGCTTAGGCGAAGCCCTGCGTCGGTGGAACATCATCATCGTCACCACGCCATCGTGCTGACGAAACTCTCTCTCAACACTCGGCTGGATCGGAGTTCGAGGGACGTCATCGAGCTGAACGTGTGCTGAACTCGGAGGTGCCGTGCGTTCGGTACTTGATCGGTCGGATCGTGAAGACGTACGACTACATCAACCGCGTTGTTATAACGCTTCCGCTGTCGGTCTACGAGGGTACGTGGACAACACTCTCCCCTCTCGTTGCTATGCATCACCATGATTTTGCGTGTGCGTAGGAATTTTTTTGAAATTACTACGTTGCCCAACAGTGGCATCCGAGCCTGGTTTTATGCGTTGATGCTATGCACGAGTAGAACACAAGTGAGTTGTGGGCGATATAAGTCATACTGCTTGCCAGCATGTCATACTTTGGTTCAGCGGTATTGTGAGATGAAGCGGCCCGGACCGACATTACGCGTACGCTTACGCGAGACTGGTTTCACCGTTGGGAGCACTCGTTGCTTAAAGGTGACTGGCGGGTGTCTGTCTCTCTCACTTTAGTTGAACCGAGTGTGGCTACGCCCGGTCCTTGCAAAGGTTAAAACAACACCAACTTGACAAACTATCGTTGTGGTTTTGATGCATAGGTAAGAACGGTTCTTGCTAAGCCCGTAGCAGCCACGTAAAACTTGCAACAACAAAGTAGAGGACGTCTAACTTGTTTTTGCAGGGCATGTTGTGATGTGATATGGTCAAGACATGATGCTATATTTTATTGTATGAGATGATCATGTTTTGTAACCGAGTTATCGGCAACTGGCAGGAGCCATATGGTTGTCGCTTTATTGTATGCAATGCAATCGCCATGTAATTGTTTTACTTTATCACTAAGCGGTAGCGATAGTCGTAAAAGCAATAAGTTGGCGAGACGATAACGATACTAAGATGGAGATCAAGGTGTCGCACCGGTGACGATGGTGATCATGACGGTGCTTCGGAGATGGAGATCACGAGCACGGTGCTTCGGAGAGGGAGATCACAAGCACAAGATGATGATGGCCATATCATATCACTTATATTGATTGCATGTGATGTTAATCTTTTATGCATCTTATCTTGCTTTGATTAATGGTAGCATTATAAGATGATCTCTCACTAAAATTTCAAGATAAAAGTGTTCTCCCTGAGTATGCACCGTTGCAAAAGTTCTTCGTGCTGAGACACCACGTGATGATCGGGTGTGATAGGCTCTACGTTCAAATACAACGGGTGCAAAACAGTTGCACACGCGGAATACTCAGGTTAAACTTGACGAGCCTAGCATATGCAGACATGGCCTCGGAACACGGAGACCGAAAGGTCGAGCGTGAATCATATAGTTGATATGATCAACATGGTGATGTTCACCATTGAAACTACTCCATCTCACGTGATGATCGGACATGGTTTAGTTGATACGGATCACGTGATCACTTAGAGGATTAGAGGGATGTCTATCTAAGTGGGAGTTCTTAAGTAATATGATTAATTGAACTTAAATTTATCATGAACTTAGTCCTGATAGTATTTTGCAAATTATGTTATAGATCAATAGCTCGCGTTGTTGCTTCCCTGTGTTTATTTTTGATATGTTCCTAGAGAAAAAATTATGTTGAAAGATGTTAGTGGCAAAGATGCGGATTGGATCCGTGATCTGAGGATTATCCTCATTGCTGCACAGAAAAATTTGTCCTTGATGCACCGCTAGGTGATAGACCTATTGCAGGAGCAGATGCAGACGTTATGAACGTTTGGCTAGCTCAATATGATGACTACTTGATAGTTTAGTGCACCATGCTTAACGGCTTAGAATCGGGACTTCAAAGACGTTTTGAACGTCATGGACCATATGAGATGTTCTAGGAGTTGAAGTTAATATTTCAAGCAAATACCCAAGTTGAGAGATATGAAGTCTCCAACAAGTTCTATAGCTAAAAGATGGAGGCGAATCGCTCAACTAGTGAGCATGTGCTCAGATTGTCTGGGTACTACAATCGCTTGAATCAAGTGGGAGTTAATCTTCCATATAAAATAGTGATTGACAGAATTCTCTAGTCACCATCACCAAGTTAGTAGAACTTCGTGATGAACTATAGTATGTAAGAGATGACGAAAGTAATTCCCGAGCTCTTCGCGATGCTGAAATCGATGAAGGTAGAAATCAAGAAAGAGCATCAAGTGTTGATGGTTAACAAGACCACTAGTTTCAAGAAAAGGGCAAAGGGATAGAAGGGGAACTTCAAGAAGAACGGCAAGCAAGTTGCTGCTCAAGTGAAGAAGCCTAAGTCTGGTCCTAAGCCTGAGACTAAGTGCTTCTACTACAATGGGACTGGTCACTGGAAGCGGAACTACCCCAACTATTTGGTGGATAAGAAGGATGGCAAAGTGAACAAAGGTATATTGGATATACATGTTATTGATGTGTACTTTACTAGTGTTTATAGCAACCCCTCGGTATTTGATACTGGTTCAGTTGCTAAGAGTAGTAACTCGAAACGGGAGTGCAGAATAAACAGAGACTAGTAAAAGGAGAGGTGACGATGTGTGTTGGAAGTAGTTCCAAGATTGATATGATCATCATCACACACTCCCTATACTTTCGGGATTAGTGTTGAAACTAAATAAGTGTTATTTGGTGTTTGCGTTGAGCATGAATATGATTTGATCATGTTTTTTGCAATTCGGTTATTCATTTAAGTTAGAGAACAATTGTTGTTCTGTTTACATGAATAAAAACCTTCTATGGTCATACACACCAACGAAAATGGTTTGTTGGATCTCGATCGTAGTGATACACATAATCATAATATTGAAGCCAAAAGATGCAAAGTTAATAATGATAGTGCAAATTATTTGTGGCACTGCCGTTTAGGTCATATTTGTGTAAAGCGCATGAAGAAACTCCATACTGATGGGATTTTGGAATCACTTGATTATGAATCACTTGATACTTGCGAACCGTGCCTCGTGGGCAAGATGACTAAAACGCCGTTCTCCGGAACTGTGGAGAGAGCAACAGATTTGTTGGAAGTCATACATACAGATGTATGTGGTCCAATGAATATTGAGGCTCGTGGCGGATATCGTTATTTTCTCACCTTCACAGATGATTTGAGCAGATATGGGTATATCTACTTAATGAAACATAAGTCTGAAACATTTGAAAAGTTCATATAATTTCAGAGTGAAGTGGAAAATCATCGTAACAAGAAAAATAAAGTTTCTACGATCTGATCGTAGAGAAGAGTATTTGAGTTACGAGTTTGGCCTTCAGTTAAAACAATGTGAAATAGTTTCACTACTCACGCCACCTGGAACACCACGGTGTAATGGTGTGTCCGAACGTCGTAATTGTACTTTATTAGATATGGTGCGATATATGATGTATCTTACCGATCTACCACTATCGTTTTGGGGTTATGCATTAGAGACAGCTGCATTCACGTTAAATAAGGCACCATCAAAATCCATTGAGATGACGCCTTATGAACTGAGGTTTAGCAAGAAACCAAAGTTGTTGTTTCTTAAAATTTTGGGGTTGCGATGCTTATGTGAAAAAGTTTCATCCTGATAAGCTCAAACCCAAATCGGAGAAATGTGTCTTCATAGGATACCCAAAGGAGACAGTTGGGTACACCTTCTATCACAGATCCGAAGGCAAGACATTCGTTGCTAAAAATGGATCCTTTCTAGAGAAGGAGTTTCTCTCGAAAGAAGTGAGTGGGAGGAAAGTAGAACTTGATGAGGTAACTGTACCTGCTCCCTTATTGGAAAGTAGTTCATCACAGAAATCTGTTCCTGTGACTCCTACACCAATTAGTGAGGAAGTTAATGATGATGATCATGTAACTTCAGATCAAGTTACTACCAAACCTCGTAGGTAAACCAGAGTGAGATCCACACCAGAGTGGTACGGTAATCCTGTTCTGGAGGTCATGTTATTTGACCATGACGAACCTACGAACTATGAGGAAGCGATGATGAGCCGAGATTCCGGGAAATGGCTTGAGGTCAAGAAATCTGAAATGAGATCCATGTATGAAGAACAAAGTATGGAATTTGGTTGACTTGCCTGATGATCGGCGAGCCATTGAGATTAAATGGATCTTCAAGAGGAAGACAGACGCTGATAGTAGTGTTACTATCTACAAAGCTAGAATTGTCGCAAAAGGTTTTCGACAAGTTCAAGGTGTTGACTACGATGAGAGAGTTTCTCACTCGTATCTATGCTTAAAGTCTGTCTGAATCATGTTAGCAATTGCCGCATTTTATGAAATCTGGCAAATGGATAAACAAAACTACATTCCTTAATGGATTTATTAAAGAAGAGTTGTATATGATGCAACCAGGAGGTTTTGTCAATCCTAAAAGTGCTAACAAAATATGCAAGCTCCAGCGATCCATCTATGGACTGTTGCAAGCATCTCGGAGTTGGAATATACGCTTTGCTAAGTTGATCAAAGGATATAGTTTTATACAGACTTGCGGTGAAGCCTGTATTTACAAGAAAGTGAGTGGGAGCACTACAGCATTTCTGATAAGTATATGTGAATGACATATTGTTAATCAGAAATAATGTAGAATTATTCTGCAAAGCATAAAGGAGTGTTTGAAAGGAGTTTTCCAAAGATAGACCTCGGTGAAGCTGCTTACATATTGAGCATCAAGATATATAGAGATAGATGAAGACGCTTGATAAGTTTTTCAATGAGTACATACCTTAACAAGATTTTGAAGTAGTTCAAAATAGAACAGTCAAAGAAAGAGTTCTTGCCTGTGTTACAAGGTGTGAAATTTAGACTCAAAGCCCGACCACGGCAAAAGATAGAAAGAGAATGAAAGTCATTCCCTATGCCTTGGCCATAGGTTCTATAAAGTATGCCATGCTGTGTACCAGATCTATTGTATACCCTACACTGATTTTTGGCAAGGGAGTACAATAGTGATCTAGGAGTAGATCACTGGACAGCGGTCAAAATTATCCTTAGTGGAATAAGGATATGTTTCTCGATTATGGAAGTGACAAAAGGTTCGTCGTAAAGGGTTATGTCGATGCAAGTTTTGACACTAAATCTAGATGACCCTAAGTCTCGGTCTAGATACATATTGAAAGTGGGAGCAATTAGCTAGAGTAGCTCCGTGCAGAGCATTGTAGACATAGAAATTTGCAAAATACTTACGGATCTGAATGTGACAGACCCGTTGACTAAAATTATCTCACAATCAAAACATGATCACACCTTAGTACTCTTTGGGTGTTAATCACATAGCGATGTGAACTAGATTATTGACTGTAGTAAACCCTTTGAGTGTTGGTCACATAGAGATGTGAACTATGGGTGTGAATCACATGGTGATGTGAATTATTAATGTTAAATCACATGGCGA
This sequence comes from Aegilops tauschii subsp. strangulata, assembly GCF_002575655.3. NCBI lineage: Eukaryota > Viridiplantae > Streptophyta > Magnoliopsida > Poales > Poaceae > Aegilops > Aegilops tauschii. The sequence goes on along the minus strand of NC_053040.3, from coordinate 50,522,444 downwards.
TGTGAACTAGATTATTGACTCTAGTGCAAGTGGGAGACTGAAGGAAATATGCCCTAGAGGCAATAATAAAGTATTATTTATTTCCTTATATCATGATAAATGTTTATTATTCATGCTAGAATTGTATTAACCGGAAACATAATACATGTGTGAATACATAGACAAATAGTGTGTCACTAGTATGCCTCTACTTGACTAGCTCGTTAATCAAAGATGGTTATGTTTCCTAGCCATAGACATGAGTTGTCATTTGACTAACGAGATCACCTCATTAGGAGAATGACGTGATTGACTTGACCCATTCCGTTAGCTTAGCACCCGATCGTTTAGTATGTTGCTATTGCTTTCTTCATGACTTATACATGTTCCTATGACTATGAGATTATGCAACTCCCGTTTACCGGAGGAACACTTTGTGTGCTACCAAACGTCACAACGTAAACGGGTGATTATAAAGGTGCTCTACAGGTGTCTCCAAAGGTACTTGTTGGGTTGGCGTATTTCGAGATTTGGATTTGTCACTCCGATTGTCGGAGAGGTATCTCTGGGCCCACTCGGTAATGCACATCACTATAAGCCTTGCAAGCATTGTGACTAATGAGTTAGTTGCGGGATTATGTATTACGGAACGAGTAAAGAGACTTGCCAGTAACGAGATTGAACTAGGTATCGAGATACCGACGATCGAATCTCGGGCAAGTAACATACCGATGACAAAGGGAACAACGTATGTTGTTATGCGGTTTGACCGATAAAGATCTTCGTAGAATATGTGGGAGCCAATATGAGCATCCAGGTTCCGCTATTGGTTATTGACCGGAGAGGTGTCTCTGTCATGTCTACATAGTTCTCGAACCCGTAGGGTCCGCACGCTTAACGTTACGATGACAGTTATATTATGAGTTTATGTATGTTGATGTACCGAAGGAGTTCGGAGTCCCGGATGAGATCGGGGACATGACGAGGAGTCTCGAAATGGCCGAGACGTAAAGATCGATATATTGGATGACTATATTCGGACTTCGGAAAGGATCCGAGTGATTCGGGTATTTTTCGGAGTACCGGAGAGTTACGGGAATTCGTATTGGGCCTTAATGGGCCATACGGGAAAGGAGAGAAAGACCCCAAAAGGTGGCCGCACCCCTCCCCATGGGCTAGTCCGAATTGGACTAGGGAGGGGGGGCGCCCCCTTCCTTCTTTCTCCTTCCCCCTTCCCTTCTCCTACTCCCACAAGGAAAGGAGGAGTCCTACTCCCGGTGGGAGTAGGACTCCCCCCTTGGGCGCGCCACCTCCCCTTGGCCGGCCCTCTCCTCCATCCTTTATATACGGGGGCAGGGGGCACCCCATAGACACAACACTTGATATACGATATTTTAGCCGTGTGCGGTGCCCCCCTCCACCATATTACACCTCGATAATACCGTTGCGGAGCTTAGGCGAAGCCCTGCGTCGGTGGAACATCATCATCGTCACCACGCCGTCGTGCTGACGAAACTCTCCCTCAACACTCGGCTGGATCAGAGTTCGAGGGACGTCATCGAGCTGAACGTGTGCTGAACTCGGAGGTGCCGTGCGTTCGGTACTTGATCGGTCGGATCGTGAAGACGTATGACTACATCAACCGCGTTGTTATAACGCTTCCACTGTCGGTCTACGAGGGTACGTGGAAAACACTCTCCCCTCTCGTTGCTATGCATCACCATGATCTTGCGTGTGCGTAGGAATTTTTTTGAAATTACTACGTTCCCCAACACCAAATATAATGGGACAAAAGCTATCTTGTGGGGAACCAAGAACAAGAAAATCAGCAGGATATTTAACCTTCCCACACAAGACTTCAACATCTCTAACAATCCCAATCGGTCAAATAGTATCTCTATTGGCAAGCTTAATTGTAACATCATTTTCTTCTATCTCAGCAGGTGCAATACCATGCATAATTTCTTCGTATAAAGAATAAGGTATTGCACTAGCACTAGCACCCATATCACATAAGCCTTGATAACAATGATCTCCTATTTTAACAGAAATAACATGCATGCCTACCACAGGTCTATGTTTATCTTTAGCACCAGGTTTAGCAATTCTAGCAGTCTCATCACAGAAGTAAATAACATGCCCATCAATATTATCAGCCAAGAGATCTTTAACCATAGCAACATTAGGATCAACTTTAATTTGTTCAGGAGGTTTGTGTCTCCTAATATTACTTTTGTTGACTACAGTTGAAGCTTTAGCATGATCCTTTATTCTAAGAGGGAAAGGTGGTTTCTCAACATAAGCAGTAAGAATAATCGGATCATTATAAGTGATAGTCTTTTCTTCATCTTTAATAGGTGCAACTACATTTACTTCAATGGGAGGATTATATTTAAACCACTTCTCCTTAGGGAGATCAACATGAGTAGCAAATGATTCACAGAAAGAAGCTACTATCTCAGAGTCAAGTCCATATTTAGTGCTAAATTCACGGAAAACATCGGTATCCATAAAAGATTTAACACGATCAAACTTGGGTGTTATACCTGACTCCTTACCTTCGTCGAGATACCAATCTTCAGAGTTGCATTTAATTCTTTCTAATAAATCCCATTTGAATTCAATAGTCTTCATCATAAAAGAGCCAGTGCAAGAAGTATCGAGCATGGAGCGATTATTGAGAGAAAGCCGAGCATAAATTTTTTGAATAATCATTTCTCTTGAGAGCTCATGATTGGGGCATGAATATAACATTGACTTAAGCCTTCCCCAAGCTTGAGAAATGCTTTCTCCTTTGCGAGGCCAAAAATTATATATATAATTACGATCACGATGAACAAGATGCATAGGATAAAACTTCTGATGAAATTCCAATTTCAATCGTTTGTAGTCCCATGATCCCATATCATCACATAGCCTATACCATGTCAATGCCTATCCCTTCAAAGATAAAGGGAAGACCTTCTTCTTGATAACATCATCGGGCATACCTGCAAGCTTAAATAATCCACAAACTTCATCCACATAGATTAGGTGTAAATCGGGATGCAATGTTCAATCTCCTGCAAAAGGATTAGCTAGCAGTTTCTCTATCATACCCGAAGGAATTTCAAAGTAAACATTTTCAGTAGGTTCAGTAGGTTGAGGGGTAGCTAATTGTGGTTCCGGACGAGGTGAAGATACCCCAAACAAGCCCCTCAAAGGATTGTTTTCCATAGTAACAAGTGATAGTAAATTTCAGCACACTATATAAAATTTTCCTTACCAAATTCCACCTACCAAAGGCGCTTCACTCCCCGGCAATGGCGCCAGAAAAGAGTCTTGATGACCCACAATTATAGGGGATATATCGTAGTCCTTTCGATACATAAGAGTGTCGAACCCAATGAAGAGCAGAAGGAAATGACAAGCGGTTTTCAGTAAGGTATTCTCTGCAAGCACTGAAATTATCAGTAACAGATAGTTTTGTGATAAGGTAATTTGTAACGAGTAACAAGTAATGAAAGTAAATAAGGTGCAGCAAGATGGCCCAATCCTTTTGTAGCAAAGGACAAGCCTGAACAATTTCTTATATGAAGGAAAACGCTCCCGAGGACATATGGGAATTATCGTCAAGCTAGTTTTCATCACGCTCATATGATTCGCGTTCGTTACGTTGATAATTTGGTATGTGGTGGACCGGTGCTTGGGTGCTGTCCTTTCTTGGACAAGCATACCACTTATGATTAACCCCTATTGCAAGCATCCACAACTACAAAATAAGTATTAAGGTAAACCTAACCATAGCATGAAACATATGGATCCAAATCAGCCCCTTACGAAGCAACTCATAAACTAGGGTTTAAGCTTCTGTCACTCCAGCAACCTATCATCTACTTATTACTTCCCAATGCCTTCCTCTAGGCCCAAATAATGGTGAAGTGTCATGTAGTGGATGTTCACATAACACCACTAGAGGAAAGACAACATACATCTCATCAAAATATCGAACGAATACCAAATTCACATGACTACAAATAGCAAGACTTCTCCCATGTCCTCAGGAACAAACGTAACTACTCACAAAGCATATTCATGTTCATAATCAGAGGGATATTAATATGCATAATGGATCTGAACATATGATCTTCCACCAAATAAACCAACTAGCATCAACTACAAGGAGTAATCAACACTACTAGTAATCCACAGGTACCAGTCTGAGGCTTTGGGACAAAGATTGGATACAAGAGACGAACTAGGGTTTTAGATGAGATGGTGCTGGTGAAGATGTTGATGGAGATTGACGCCCTCCCGATGAGAGGATCGTTGGTGATGACGATGGCGATGATTTCCCCCTCCCGGAGGGAAATTTCCCCGGCAGAACAGCTTTGCCGGAGCCCTAGATTGGTTCCGCCATGGTTCCGCTTCGTGGTGGCGGAGTTTCTTCCCGCAAGGTTTCCTTATGATTTTTCCTCGGACGAAAGACTTCATATAGAAGAAGATGGGCACTGGAGGCCTGCCAGGGGGTCCACGAGGCAGGGGCGCGCCCCCCACCCTCGTGGCCAGGGTGTGGGCCCCCTCTGGTATTTTCTTCGCTCAGTATTTTTTTTAATTCCAAAAATGACTTCCGTGAAGTTTCAGGACTTTTGGAGCTATGCAGAATAGGTCTCTAATATTTGCTTCTTTTCCAGCCCAGAATTCCAGCTGACGGATTTCTCCCTCTTCATGTAAACCTTGTAAAATAAGAGAGAATAGGCATAAGTATTGTGACATAACGTGTAATAACAGCCCATAATGCAATAAATATCGATATAAAAGCATGATGCAAAATGGACGTATCACTGCGTTAGACGTCAGGTTCTCCAATACCTGGCAGGTTCTTCGGGGATCTCACCCGAGCTACGATCCTATGATGGTTCCTTCTCTTTGGGTGTCCACCGCCCGCGCCTCAGGAACCGCGAGTGAACTAGATTATTCGATAGTATTCGATATGTATTAGCTAGTGATGTATTCGAGATATTCGAGATGATTTATTCGAGATTATATTATTTGATAATATTCGAGACTATGTATTCGAGATTATATTCGATGATGCATATTAATTATCTAGATTATTCGAGATGCATATTTTGTACTATGATTCAGTTTTTCCTTATTGATTGGATGCATGCATTCTAATTTGAATACTAAATTGTTTTATATTTCTTCTGGATTAGTTAAATAAAAGTTATGGCTGACAATACCGGCAGAGAAGGAGAGGAGGCCCTGTTCGCGATCATACGCTCCCCGAGCCGGCTAGATGAGAATGAAGAAGATGACGACTCACAATATCTGAACAATACGGGGGAGGGTGATATGATATTCGATGAAGACGAACGAATAGATGAAGTCCAGAACTATGATGATCTTCAAATTGCAAATACCGGTGAGGTATATTTATAGAAGCAGGCATCTGGTGATCATCACCTGTTTTAATTAATGAATCGATCTTTCTTCTTTCAGCCCTCCGGATCGAGCAAATCTTCTACAGGCAGCAGGATAGTGCGAGGCCCGGCCAAAAAGTTGAAGGATGGCGTAAAGTACAAGATCGATGCCATCAAATCTAATGGCGAACCGCGCGACCCTAAGAAGAATGCGGGCAAGTTCATTCGTCAGCGCGGCGTTCTTGTGAAGGACCAAATCTCGATCTCCATTCAAGAATGGAAGAAGCCAGCAAAGGAACGTCCAGATCTTACTTTTGTCAACCAAAGAGCAAAAGATTGGCTTTGGGAATCTCTCATGTCACATTTCACGCTACCAGATAATTTCACAGATACAGAGAAAGTCAAGAACGCTGCTCTTAGGAAGATGGTGATAGCATTCAACAACCACAAGAAAACTATATGGAACAAGTACGTCAAAGGAGGAAAGAAGACTCCAGAATTCAAGGGAATACTGGAGAAGCAAATAGATCACTGCGACGCTTTCGTGAAATTCAAGGAATCGGAAGTAGCTCAGGAACGGTTGAGAATAAAAAAGATCAATGCCGCGAAAAAGATATGGCACCATAAGCTAGGGCCAGGTGGCTATGAGGTGGCCCGACCTAAGTGGGATCTCTCTGAGCGACAGATGATGGATGCAGGGGTCACTCCAGTTACATTGAGCTGGCCCCCACAGGTGCAGGACTTGGTTCTATGCGCATGGGGGGGCATTGGACCCAAAGACAGGCGAGGTTTTGGAGCGGGCAAGTCTTAAAGGAACCGACATCGATTTACTTGTTGCAATCGAAGAGGCTCGAACGGGGGTGTTCACGCCCAACAAAGAGAACGACAAGCTTACACGCGCCCTGAAGAACACTGAACACCCGGGAAGAACACAAGGCAAAGTCGTTGTTCCGTGGTTTGAGGGGTTTGCGGACTAGAATACCGACTACAGAAGCCGTCCGAGAAAGAAGATGGAGGAGGAGAAGAAGAGGAAGCTGGAGGAGGAGCAGAGGAAGCAGGAAGCAGACCGCCTTCAAGGCCTAGAATCAGCGCACGCGAGGTTGGCACTCGCTTTCCAGCAGCAGCAGATCGACTCACTTAGCCAGGAAAGGGGGTCTCAGCAGCGGCAGCAGCTAGCGGATCCAGCATTGGATAGCACCATCCCATCCATGCCGAGGAGTAGCATGGGTTCCGCCATGGGTGATGAGGCACTGCTGGATAGATACCCTGTGGATGACATCATTGATAACACTAATTGTGAGCTACACTTTAAAATGAAGAACATATCCATGAAGGTGGCGGACGGCGTTGCTTATACAAATCCCCCTGAAGCAGCCTTCCATTGCAATCCGATTCCAGCTGGTTATGCTCGTGTCGCGGTTGATGAAGTGGTGGCACAATATTCAGGGATAGAGCTTAAAATTCCTGGAGGTGACGACGAGCACACACTAGGAGAGGCCATACATCATATCATTCTATGGAGAAAGGATTGCATCGTCTTTCCAAGGCCACCGACACCGCGTGAGCCGGCTCCTCCTCCAAGTCCGCCATCACGTCAGCAGACTCCAGCTCCTCCAAGTCAGCCCCCGCCTCTGTAGACTCCTGCTCCTCCAAGTCCGCCAACGTGTCAGCCCACTCCTCCTCCTCCAAGTACGGCACCGCGTCAGCCCACTCCTCCTCCAAGTACGGCACCGCGTCAGCCCAGTCCTCCTCCTCCAAGTTAGGCACCGCATCAGCCGTCTCTGCCGCCTAAGCAACAGCGGAAGAGAGCCGCTGTAGCTACGACGACTAGTGGTACAAGTATAGGAGGCAAGAGATACAAATTTGGTCCAAGCCTCAAGCTTCTTCGGAAGAGGCCTTACGACATGACTGAGGAGGAAAAGATGCTGAAGTGCAAGCCCAACTGAGGGCCCATTTTGGACCAAAACCGCCACCGTCGCCAAAGGAGAAAGTGCCTGAGCATGTCATTGCCCACTTTATTCGTATGGATGAACCACCATCTCCCAAGCCTATTGACTCAGACTATCAGCGCCAAATCAGGAAGTCATATCAAGCACAAAAAAGAAGGAGTCAGGCTCGAGCTCGAGCCAAGCAGCCGCCAAAAAAAGCGGGAAAACTGTTCCCCAACTGGGAGAACAGGTGGTGCAATCGATCCCCCCGGCCGCTCATTGTACCAACACATGTGAGTACCGGCGCCGATCATCTGGTAATAACCGATGATTATAGAAGGCAGGCTGCAGAGATCGGATGCACTATAGAACAAATCCTAGGCATCGAGCCCATGGAAAAGTTTACAGAGCAGGAACTAAAATGGAAATATGCCTACGGCTAGCCTATGGTGAAGCCTGAGAAGGTCAAGAAGCTCTCAACGAGAATGTATGAATTGCATGAATGGTACATGAAAATTGCCAAGACTATGAATCGAGAGTCCCTCGTGGTGAGAGTCAAGCCAGACCATTACTACCATGAGAATGATTTGTATGTTGAGTTTACAGAACTGTTTCAGTTATTCAATCAAGACACACTCAACAAATCTATCGTCAGTTGCTATTGTCTGTAGGTGATCTCTTTATGTAATTTAAGTCTCTAACTAGCTGTAGTGCTCGTTGATCATTACCTGTAATTATCCTCACTATATTCTTTTCTGTGGTATTATGCAGAATGAAGATCTATGAAATGAAAAAAGCTGGACGCTATGGCATTGGGTTCATTGACCCAAATACCATTAATCAAGAGACATGGACCTGTCAATGGGAACGAAAAGACACAAAGAACAGCTTGCTAGAGTTCTTGAAGCGCCTAAATACCAATCGAGATATACTACGTCCTTACAACTTCAGTGAGTCACACTGTCTTGTACTACAAATTCTACTTTTGCTTACTAGCTAGATGTTAATAAGTGTATAGGGTTTACGGTAGTTGATGAGTTAGATGCACATGCCCGCTTAATTTATACATGCAAATGTGTGCACATGCAATTTCCACTGGATCTTGTTAATCATTCAAGTTGACGATGTGTGTACTAAGACTGACAGTAGAATGGGGGGTAGGTATGAGGAGGCAAGATCTCAGCTATGGTGAAGTTGTACACACAAGATTTACGAGTTCAGGCCCTTCAGAGTGGAAGTAATAGCCCTACGTCTCGGTGCCCAGAGGCGGTCGACTGGATTATATGTGTGTTGAGTTACAGGGGATGCGAGCCCTTGTCCCTGAGGAGGGGGGTGGCTTATATAGAGTACGCCTGACCCCTCCGGCCCTCAGTTGCACAGGGTTTAAGGTACATAACTATGGGGCGCTTCTGGTAATGCCAGTAATAAAGTGACATAAATGACCATTAAGTCTACAGAGTAAATGTCCGACCGTTGCTATACAGAGTGGCTTTAGGTCTTCTGGTCGTCGAGTGATAATTGCTGCGGTCGAGTGACTTCGAGTCTTCCGAGTGGAATGCTTATGGTCGAGTGGATGATGATGATATCCCTCGAATGTTTCTGGCTTTAGGGTGATGTCCTAGGAGAGGGTGTCTAGGTCAGGCCTATGACCCTACCCTAGGTACATAGCTTCATCATTAGCCCCCGAATGGTTCAGGGTTCGAGTGGAGAAGGAGTTGAGAATACCTCCGACTCAATTCTTGCGCTTCAGAAGCGTCTTACTGGGATTAAATGAACAAATCATGATGACTTCAACTTCTTTTTCAGTCGCCTTGATCCATTCTTAGTTTGTCGAGTGAACTTTTACTGAAAAGCTCCGAGTGTTGATATGGAAAAAAACTTCCGTCTGACAGGTTGCTCTGCTGCTTGCGGATCTTGCGGGATTCGAATTTCAGGAAGCGCGCGGGGCAGAGGAGGCCGCAGTAATAGAAGAAGATTAGGTAGGGGCGCCTTGATCCCCGCGCCACCTTTTTCGCCACATACTGCGCGCGCCTATTGCGGGATTTGACGGGATTGCTTGGACCCACAAGTCAGCCACTCGGGAGAAGACCTCATATAAGGTGACGCGGCTGGTGGTTTCTGTACAGTGCGCCTCATTCTACCCCTTTCTCCTCTGTTTCTCCACCGTATCCGCTTCTGCTCTCGGCGCTGCCGTCTCGCTCGAGCTCCGTCCGCTGCAATGGGGAAAGAGAAGACGGTAGCCTTGGAGCGCGTGAAGAAGGCGACGGCGAAGGCGAAGGGGAAGAAGACCAGCCGGGGCGGATCTTCGTCGAGATCCGGCCTGTCGCGTTGCTGGATCCAGGGCAATTGGATTCGGTCGACGATCCGGCAAGACGACATTGATGATCTGGTTGAGGGGGGACTGATTCCCCACGGATCAGGGCGGCTCCCGGAAGACGAGACCGAGCCACGGCCGCAGGAGGGTGAGTGTGTCCTCCTCGCCACCCATGTCGACCGTGGTTTTTCTTTGCCTCCCCACCCTTTCTTCCGACGTTTCTTGAACTTCTTTGGAGCACAACTCCATCACTTTTCCCCCAACACCATCGTGTATCTTGCTGCGTTCGTGTCCATGTGCGAGAATTTCCTGGGTTGTCGACCACACTGGGGTCTCTTCAAACACATTTTCACCTGTCGTTCTCAGTCGGTCAAAAAGGCTAATCCGAGTGATGAGAGGACACATGTGATCCAGATGTGTGGGGGTCTTTGGGGTCCAAATGATAGGTAAGAGTACTTTCCCAACCATGATTCTCTCCGAGTCAGTCAGAGGGTGGCAGTCGACCTGGTTCTACTGCAAAGACCAGCCGACTCCAGGCCAGTCGACTGTGCTTCCCCCCTTTTCTATGGCTCGAGTCGAGAAGCCCTCTGCCTTGAAAGTGACTCCGGCAGAGAAGGCGGAGGTGAAGGTGCTGGTCGAGCGAGTAGTCCAGCTCGTTCGTGATGGCGTGACCGGCATGGATCTGCTGGAGGTCTTCCTCACACGACGCATTCAGCCGCTTCAAGCTCGCGACCATCCGATGTGGATGTATTCGGGCATCGATGATACCACTCGGATCCACCCATAGGAAGTCGACGAGGATACGGTGGAGCAGTGGTTGAGAGGCATCACTAGCAACAAGGATAACCCCAGGTGGTCTAGGAGAATCCCTCCACTCGACCACTCATATGAACCAGACAAGGTCCAACTCTAAACTTCCGAGTGTTTTCTTAATCCATCATGTAATTGCTTTTTTGCCAGTCGACTGACATTTGTTCCACTTGTTGTCTTTCAGGCCCTCACTGAGATGTACTCGATGCCCAACGGAGAGCAGGAGCAGGACCCAGAAGGGGAGGCGAGCGGAGGCGAGAGCGGCGAGTGGCATCCTGACGGAGGAGAATATGACGAAAGCAACGACTCTTGCGACGGCGAGGAAGTCGACTCGCCTCCTCGCACCAAAAGGCGGTCCAATCACTCTCATGACCCGGCGAGTGTCCGTGCCAAAGCGACTCCGTCTACTGGACAGACCTCGAAGCGCCCTCGGACGTTTTCTCCAGCACCGACTGAGAAGGCCCCAAAGCAGTCCAAAGTTGTAGCATCGAAGTCTCGGAAGACCCTGCCCAAAATCAAAATCGATATCCCCGTTGCTTCCGCGTGAGTGTTTTGTCTTCATTTTTTACCCGAGGTTCTATGATGTCTATTCTTTTCTTGGTTTGACCGAATGAATCTTGAAACCAGCAGTGCCGCTACCTCTGGGACTTCTGCTTACAAAAACGAGGACGAGGACATGGAAGACGCGGTTACTTCTAACCCAGGTATGACCTTCGTAATCTTGTCGTTGTTTTGTCGATTGAACTGCGGTCGACTGAATTCTGGCGACTAATCTTTTTGCAGCTCCTCCCAATGTCATTGATCTTCCAGACGACGACGAGGATGTGCGGCTGAGGCCCTTGGGTAGGAAAAATAGGAAAACGTCAACTGGTAAGACGCCTCAGTCGACACCGGTGATGGAACCGGTAATCCAGGAAGCCGGCGATGCCAATCGGACTTCTGTCACCTTCGCCATACCACTGTCGAGTGCTCAGCCTTCAGCGTCAACCGCGCAGACTCCAGCCGATCCACCTTCACTTTTTGCTGCACATCACGTCCCAGAGGACCAGGTGGGTGCAGCCAAGGAGGCTATACATCAGGCGGGTATTATGATGGAGCAGATGAAGATGGTCCGGGAGGCCAACCAAGCTGCTTATGATGCCAGCTCAGCTCTCCAGAGCAACGTCCAGGTTAGCAGATTACCGACTGACTCTTTAGCTTGGCGCTTGTTCTGTTAGGATATGCTACCTGAAAACTTTCTTTGAAGGATCTTTCCATCAGTCTGTGTTTTGCATTGGTACACCCACTGGGTGTTTTGACATGCCGTTGAGTAGATTTCTGTCTTGAGTCGGCTAAGTTATGTCGATTCAATCTTTGTACCAGTGGGGGCACGCTAAGTGCACCCACTGGGTGTAGTCCCCGAGGCCATACACTACAAAAAAAGACACATTCGTGACATTTTGGGCCGAACAATTTTTTTTTCTGTCATACATATGACACTTCTATGACGATAATTGTGACAAAACCCGGTATCATCATAGATGTGGCGGGCTCCTACTTCTATGACAAAAAATCATGACAGAAAATGGGCTTTTCGTCCTGGGCGGGCCGGAGACGCAGCTGCATGACATTCTTTGGGCCGTCCATGACGGAAAAAACCGTGGTAGAAGCGAGGGCGAGGAAAATTTCAGGGAGTTCCCGGTTACGGTGGGAGGTCGGGGGCCGAGCGATGCGCGTTTCTCTCGTACACGTATGCGCGTGTGTGTGAGGAGTTGGCTCTAACTGAACCCGAGCGAGGCGTTGGGCTCTAACTGAACCCGAGTGATTGCATTTGCAGGCTATGCGTTACTGAACCCGAGCGATCGATCGATGGCTGTTAACTGAACCCGATCGAGCGATTCCTTCGCTATTGCTGCTAACTGAAGCCGATCAATGCTGCGTCTGGATGAACAGTGAGCGTTGCTGGGGGGTTTGGATAAACAATTCCCGGTGGGGGTGGATGAACAGGACCCCGTGGTGTTGCTTCTGGATGAACAGGACCCCGATCGATCGAGCCGGTTGGGGCTGGATGAACAGGACCCCGTGGAGGGCAAGATGAACAGGACCACCCCGTGGAGGGCAGAATGAATAGTAGACGGTGGAGGGCTGGATGAACAGTAGCCCATGGAGGGGTGGTTGAACAGGAGCCCGTGGAGAGGGCTGGTTGAACAGTAGCCGTTGGAGTAGCGTGTGGTGGAGGCTGGATGAACAGGAGCCCGTGGATGAACAGTCGCAGGTGGAGGCTGGAGGAGGTCGACGGTGGATGAACAGTAGCCCGTGGAGGCGGGAGGGGGTCGACGGTGGAGATGAATAGTGTCCCGTGGAGTCCTGTTTTGCGGTACGCCACACCCCTCCCGATGAACAGGACCCCCGTTTCGACCGTAGCGCTCCAACACAAGTCCGTTTCCTCCGTTTTGCGGTACGCCACACCCCTGCCGATCAACAGGACCCCCGTTTGGACCGTAGGAGTTCCGTTTCCTCCGTTTTGCGGTACGCCAGACCCCTCCCGATGAACATGATCCCGTTTCAAACGTGGCCGATCGAACACAAGGCCGTTTCCTCCGTTTTGCGGTACGCCAGGCCTCATTTCCATCGGTTGTTCCGTCCAAGCCCTCCCGATGAACACGACGACGCATTCCGTTCCGACCCAGCCGGTTGGCTCCCCATGAACACGACGACAACACTGTTTCTCCGTTCCGACCCAGCCTTGTACACGAGCCCTGGCCGTACGTATGCGCGAGTAGGCATTCGAGACCCTGCCCATATGTATGTACGTGGTGGTATTTTCTTTCTTGCACACTGGCCGCTGTACGTACGTGTACATGCTACGTGCGCGCCTCTACTACGACACGTGCGCGCCTCTACATCGACCAGTATGTACGTACATGTTCGCGACCAGAATGACAATGGTAGGTACGCTTCGACCAGGTGGGTCCCGACTGTCAGGCACTTCCTTGCCTGCGAAGATGTAGCTGGTGGGTCCCAGAAGTCAGGGGCGCGAATCGTTTTTTTTTCGGACGCACTTCCTTGCGTGCGAAGATGTAGCTGCTGGGTCCCAACATTTAGGGGGAAACGTTTTTTTCGTGAAATACAGTGGCCCGTCTGGTGGGTCCCAGCTGTCAGGTGGAGGAATCATTATTTTCCGCGTAATAAGGAGGCACTTCCTTGCTGCGGCCATGGACCCAGCTGTCAGCCTCTCCACGTACAGTCCACGTCCAATGGTAGTTGTTCCTTGACCACGTTGACCACGCCGCGCCGAGAGCACCAGGGCGGTGGACGACGGGGAGCCGGGGAAGACGCAGCAGTGGAAGCCCGCGCGGAGAGGAGTACGAGGGTTCACTGGTTCGGCTGCGGTGTGAGGCTGCCATCGCCGCAGGGCCTGGCCAGCAGTGGGAATAGTAGGGGGCGGTGAGGCCTCCGCGGCAGCACAGCCGGCCACGGGAGGTAGGAGCATGCGGCACGACCGGCGCTGCTTTGGACGGCTGGAGCAAGAAGACCAGAGGTTGAAGAAGCACTACGGCCATTGGATGGACATCATACGGTCACTGGAGCTAGAATCGTTCATATTGACTAAAGTTGACAAAGGCCCCCGTCCCAGTCAACTTAGTAGGCCCACAAGTCAGCCTCCCACCATGGTGGGTCCCAGCTAGCAGGGGGAGTATTCATTTTTTTCGTGCGTAATAAGGAGGCACTTCCTTGCGTGCGAAGATATAGCTGGTGGGTCCGAGCTGTCAGCGGTGGTAACATTTTTTTCACGAAATACAGAGGCCCTTTCGGTGGGTCCTTGATGTCAGGTGGAGGAATCATTATTTTGCGCGAAATAAGGAGGCATTTCCGTGCGTGCGGCCGTGGACCCAGCTGTCGGCCTCTCCACGTACAGTCCACTTCAGATGCATGTCGGTCGTTGACCATGTTGACCAGGCCACGCCGAGAGCACCAGGGTGGTGGACGACGGCGAGGCCTAGGAAGGGAACGACACAGAGGCAGGGAAGACTCGGCAGTTGTTTACCACGCGGAGGGGAGTACGACTGTACGGGGGTTTACTGGTTCGTCTGCCGTCACCGGAGAATAACAGCAGGTGTGGGTGAGTAGAGGGATGGCTAGGCCAGCGATGGGAGTATGGTGGGGCGGTGAGGCCTGCGCGACAGCAGAGCCGGCCGCGAGGAGGAGGGAGCAGGCAGTCCCGCCGTCGCTTGTTTGAGCGGCTGGAGCAGGAAGAGCAGAGATTGAAGAAGCACGACGGCCGTTGGATGGCCATCCAACACTCACTGCTTGTGCGTCAACCTTTTTTTTAGGAAAGCCTCAAATCTGTGGAAAACAGCATACAGCCCATCTGCCATTATTTCTAATAACTTACAGCCCATTTGCTAATTATTAAGGTTTTTTGGAGCCCATATTCTTTTTTTAGCATTACAGCCCATATTGTGGCCACGGTTAAAAAATTATACGAAATTTTGCATATTTCGGTGCGGTCCGAACTGTTTGTAATCCCGAAATTTCGACTCACATTCAAACTAATTTTAAAAATAAATGTATAACAATATAAAATCCAACAAATTCTCCACGCATAAAAATTAATGAAATTGAAAATCTCGAAATGAAAAAAAAGATTTTTGAAACTAATTGCCGGTTTGATGTTTTTAAAAAATGTACAACCCATTTCTCATTACTGATGGGCCATTTTCTCGCCCTGCCGAATTAAAGCTCTCCTCGTCTTGAAAGATTTGCAGCCCAACAGGCCTGACAAAGCGACTTACTTGGCAAATCATAAAAAACTGGGCGGTGGCCGTGGACCAAGCTGTCAGCCTCTCCACGTACAGTACTCTTCCGATGGAAGTCGTTCCTTGACCACGTTGACCACGCCGCGCAGAGAGCACCACTGCGGTGGACGACGGCGAGGCCTAGGAAGGGGACGACGCGGAGCCGGGGAAGACGCGGCAGTGGAAGCCCGCGCGGAGAGGAGTACGAGGGTTCATTGGTTCGGCTGCGGTGTGAGGCTGCCGTCGCCGCATAGCCTGGCCAGCGGTGGGAATACTAGGGGGCGGTGAGGCCTCCGTGGCAGCACAGCCGGCGACGGGAGGCAGGAGCATGCGGCACGGCCGGCGCTGCTTTGGGTGGCTGGAGCAAGAAGACCAGAGGTTGAAGAAGCACTACGACCATTGGATGGATATCGTACGGTCACTGGAGCTAGAATCGTTCATATTGACTAAGTTGACAAAGCCCTTCATCCCCGTCAACTTAGTAGGCCCACAAGTCAGCCTCCCACCAAGGTGGGTCCCAGCTAGCCGGGGGTGTATTCATTTTTTGTGCGTAATAAGGAGGCACTTCCGGTGGGTCTGAGCTGACAGCGGGGGGAACTTTTTTTCGCGAAATACGGTGGCCCATCAGGTGGGTCCCAGCAGTCAGGGGGCAAACGTTTTTTTCGCAAAATACGGTGGCCCGTCCAGTGGGTCCCTGCGGTCAGTTGGAGAAATCATTATTTTCCGCGTAATAAGGAGGCACTTACTTGCTGCGGCCGTGGACCCAGCTGAGACTCTCCATGTACAGTATACTTCCGATGGAAGTCGTTCCTTGACCACGTTGACCTCACCGCGTTCCGTTGCATCCATGGGCGTGGTGCGTCCCCACTATCAGCCTCTCACGTACAGTCATCTTTCGATGACTCTCGGCTGTTGACCACGTTGACCACACCGTGCCGAGCGCACCCAGACTGGAACGACCCGGAGATGGGGAAGACGGGGCAGTGGAGTCGCAGATGAAGAGGAGTGGGAAACTTCACTGGTTCGGGTGCGCGGCAGCACAGCCGCGGTGCCGCCCACGGGAGACAGGAGCAAGAACAGAGGTTGAAGAAGGAGCACGGCTGTTGGATTAACATCAACGGTCCAGCTGCTAGAATCATTTGTTGATTAAGTTGACAAAGCCATGCGTACACGTCCGCTTAGTAGGCCCACAAGTCAATCACCAAATCTGACGGGTCCCAGCTGTCAACGGGATGAATAATTTTTTTCACAAAACAAGGAGGCACTTCCTTCCGTGCGAAGATACAGCCGGTGGGTCCCAGCTGTTAGGTGGAGGAAACATTTTTTTCAGCTTAATAAGGAGGAACTTTCCTTGCGTGCGACCATGGACCTCGTGGGTCCCAGTCGTCAGGCTCTCCACTTACAGTCCTCTTCCGATGACTCTCGTTTGTTGACCATGCCATACCGAACGCAGCGAGGCGGTGGACGACGGCGAGGCCCCGGACAGGAACCACTCGGAGATGGGAAAACGCGGCAGTGGAGTCGCAGATTGAGCGGAGGAGAAGGGTTATAACTGGTTCTGTTGCGGCGTGGGGCTGTAGTCTGTGGAGAATAACAGGAGGTGTCGAGGGGTGGAGGGATAGCCTGGCCGGCAGTGGGGTAGCGCTTCGCAGCGATGCGTGCTAAGCAGAGCCGCTAGCCGCCGGAGGCCGGACCAGGCGGTCCCGACGACGCTGGAGGAAGAAGACGAGAGATTGAAGGTGCATGCCGGCCGTTGGATATAAATCCAATGGCTGTGGATGACACAATCATTTGTTGACCAAGTTGACAATGCCCTGCGTAGGCTTCGACCTATTGGCCCACATGTCAGCCTGCAAAAATGTGGCATATATTTAACCCATGTTATCTAGAATGTACAGTCCATTTGCTGGGCTGGGTGAACAAATAATTTCGCGTCAGTCAGGCCCATTTATATTTTCTAAGAAAACCCAGCCCATTTGCACTTCCTTGAAATACACGTATTAGGTGGGCTCGTTATATATATAATGTTATGTTAGAAGGAGCAATTAATATCAAAGAATAAACCGGAGAGGCACATTATATATATATATATAATTAAGAAATTAGCGAGTTATTGCTCAAAATAAAAATGAGCGCTTTATTATTAAATTGGTCCTTAAAATCTTCGCAAGCTTTTGTACGCAATCACCAGGATTTTCCTTGCCAACTTCCGTTAAACATTTACTTTTATAAGTTAATAACACGTGGGATGTTTTTATAATGTATATACAAGTCTCTATAAAATATACGATAATAGTAATAATATGAATATATATAATGTGGTTAGAAGGGAAAACATAAATTGGACACAACATTACTTTTATAAGAGACCTGCGTTTTATACCCCACAGTAGGCATACTAACAAGTTCACACACAAATACAACAGAAAATGTAAACATTCATATCAAACTCAGGTTCACGGGACACGTTCATATTCATAGCCAACATTCACTATCAACAACCAAAAGATTCATATATACACAAGCTCAGCATATCTATGCATCCAAATGATTGATAGATCACACGACAATATTCATACATAATTCACAAAAAGATTCAGATATACACATGTTCAGTATGTTTATGCATCCAAATGATTGAGATCACAGCCAATATGATCCATGGACGAAAGGAGGCGGTTGAGAAAATGAACCACCCAAATTTTTTGTGCAGTTCAACTGAAATGGAGCATCCTTGGCGTGCAGACTGATTAAGTGCCAGATGAATATACGCGTCAACCAACTTGTCTGGAATCTTTAGACTCCATGCCATATAGTTCTCTACCATATGTGCCGATAACCAAAAGGCACAAGTTGGGACCAAAGACTGGACTGCGTTTTTCTGGGCTATGCACCAAGCAATATTTTTGGCATTCACTCTCCTAATACTTCGAGTTTGACAATTGGTTGATGCCGGTTGATACTCGAATAAATATAGGCACTTCTTGTCAACATCGATGCTTGTCTGAGTGAACTTTGGAGTACATAGCAGCAGCATAAGTACCTGTCCATCTGATCATTTTGTGCAGTTCTACTGAAATCACCCGATGTAATGATTTGTCTGCGAGTTCAGGCTCCAAATTACTCCTTTATGAAATCGGCAAACAGTAGCACAATACCAAATTACCAATACATATGACAGGCACAATAATCAGGATAAAGACCAGTACCAACCTGTGTGAGGTAGCATATCAATTACTATTTCCTTTGACTGGAAGCCGAGATAAGCCAAGCGACTGACAACAAAGGAAGAAAGAAAGCGAAGATTAGCAACTGACAGGAAAGGACGGAAGCTATCGAGGCAATGAAGCACCCAAAGTTTTTGTGCAGTTCCACCAAAATCGAGCATCCCTGTTGGCACATATATTGAGAGAGTAAGATTACTGTAATAGTGGGACTAGTTGATGAAACATACACTAACAAATAGAAGCACCCTCATTATCTTAATGGGTAAAGTTAGCAACTTAGTAGTCTTGCTTAAAGAGAGGTATTACTTTATTTAATCAGTGCCAATTAGCTCAACTCAACACTCAAAGCATTGCCATTTATCATAGGTTGCAAAACTTTAACGTGCAAAGATAAAGGAGTTCTCATGAAAGTAGCATGATACAAATAGAGATGATAGCAAACTAATATGGATGAAGGCCTTAGGCCCGTACCAACCTGAGAAAAAAGCTTATTCATGTAGTCCCATAAGAGATGATAAGGCACTCACTTGAATCACACAATAGTATATATTTTTTTGCACTTCAAATGTATGGTTGAAATCACTCTTGTTTACCAGTGTTGAGATTATATCGAAAGATTATCAAGAACTTCCAGCAGAGTTAAAGCATTGGCTGGGATACAGTTCATTGTATTGTCTTGTGTAGTTCCACTAAAATGTATGATTGGCACAACATGATCCCTGTTTGCACAAGTAGGAACAAGGTGAAACCTTTATTAGCTTAGTGAGAAAGGATAGGAAGACATTAGCATATTACTCAAATAGTAGCATCAAATTCATGATGGACAATACGCAAAACATTGCCTCATTGAACCAATGGCAATAAATTGACATGCAAAACAATAGCACTATTATGTCATGACACTAATAATATTCCCTCCCTGCTCCACCACATGATTCACCTCCATAGACAAACATACACACGTACATGATTTAGCATAGGGTCCTACTAAAGATTTGTTTAACTCCAACAGGAAAATTAGGCAGTAATAAATTAGTGGTACTTAAGTACTCCTAATTAATTAAGTGAGACACCAGAAGTGGAAGGGCTCCCTGGAGGATCGTCTCACATGTAAGGTAGTCATTGCCGGAGCCCTTGAATGGCCTCGACTGAGGCCTCTGGCTTCAACAAGATCGTCTTGGCACTGTTTATTCTTCTTCTTCTTCTTCTTCCTCTTCATGCTCGGTTTCTCATTCTCCTCTACATGATTGGCCTTCTAATTCAGAATTGGTTTTGTCAGTGAGGGAGTACAAGTGTACTAGTAAAAAATAGCATTATATTCTCATGACAGTCGGAAAATAGAGATGAACACATGCATTAAATATCATTCTTACCTAAAGGAAGGTTATGGCGCCAATATGGATGATGAGGATTGGAACACAGATCTCCCTTTGTGCAGTTCCACCAAAATGAACCAACTGTTCCATTCTGACATTCCAGTTAAACAACACAAAAGTCACTTCTTTTGAGAAGAGTTTTGTGCAGTGCACCAAAAGGTCACAACAGCAACCAGGTGAATTGGATATCCCTGTTTGCACAAAAAGGCACAGAGGAAACAGTCAGAGTCTCAAACAATTACAGGCAAAAACATTTGGCTAAACTTGTCATGGCTTATAATAGTGGCATGGCTTCATTTTTACCAGGGACATTAGATTAAGAACAGCTAAGGCTGCGTTCGGTTCACAGGTTTGGTGCAGGATTTTCGTAGGAACACAATTCCTACGGTATTATTTCCCTTCCAACCGTTCGGGACACGGGAAAGGTGAATAGTGTTTCATAGGAAAGCTGGTCTGGTAGTACTGATTCCATAGGATTAGAAACATCCACGCGCTGCTCATTTTTTGGGCGGAAGCCCGAGGCAGGCGCTCGCTGCCATGCGTTAGACAGGTTGCTGTGCTGTGTTGCCGGAATAAAAAAATCAACCTATGTGTGGTACGTGAGGTGAGGACAAGAGCAGTCACTGTGCAGCTATATAAACAAATAGCATCTCATACTGCCAAGCCTGCTACTCTAAAAAAACAAATCTGTACATTTCGTAGTCCATCCGAACACATTCTCTTGAGAGTTTCCTCCGGTTCGCTGTTCCATAGTTTTATACCTACATTCCTTTCCTATTCCTCTATTTTCATCAAGACCTATGCTTTCTGCCCCTTTATTCCGAACGGAGCCTAAATATTTGGTATAAGGGCATGGGACAGTGGGTGCACCAGCAGTCCAACACCATGTACGTAAACAGGGGCATAAAGTGGTGATTCATAGTTTGTTGCCCCGAGAAACAAACATCCAAGAAACATATCTGGGTTGGTCCCATTTTTGTTCACTCTAGCCACCTACTCCTATGTGTGGATAGCAAATCTAGTCCTGGTCATACCACTGTGTACAGCGTTACCCCTATATTTCCCTTTTAGACCAAGAGACCGGTTGGATGACCAATCTGTACTACTTTCACTCCCGTTCCTTCCTGTTTGTACCAAGTCCGATGTACTCCCTCCATTCGGAATTACTTGTCGCAGAAATGGATGTATCTAGATGTACTTTAGTTCTAGATACATCCATTTCCGAGACAAGTAATTCTGAACGGAGGGAGTACATACTAAATTCCCCCAGCCCCACTTTATTTCTTGTTAGAACCAAGTACTCCCTCCGTCCGGAATTACTTGTCATCAAAATGGATGTGTCTAGAACTAAATTACATCTAGATACATCCATTTCAATGAAAAGTATTTTCGGACGGAGGGAGTACAAGATTCGACTCCATGAAGTAGCTTTACCTCTAACAATAGAAGAAAAAAAAATGTGACATTGGACCATCAGATCAAGAGGCGCTGAGAGGTAGAAAATGATGCACATGCAGCGACGTAGTGAGCTGGGGAAGTAGAGCTAAGGCGGTTTCGAACGAAGATATACCTGAAGGTCGTCGGGATGTGGATAGGTGGGCGGCGGGAGGGCGGATCCGCCCACAGGCAACGACGAGGCAACGACGAAGGGATCGGAGGACCCCCCGTGCCGGCGCTCGGCCAGAGATAACGGTGCGGCCGGCAGTGGGTCTCCTCCCTCACTGTCGACGACGGCCTAAACGCTGCCCCTCCTCCCGTTCACCGGCGGAGGGGGATACGTCCGGATCTGTAACCAGCGGTGAGGATAGAAAGCCGGTGTTTTTTGAAGGGAGAAAGACAGTGTTACTACCCCTATCTTGTTTATATCTGGAGAGGATGAGAGTGTGTGAATAGAGCAACGCTAGCAAGCAAGCGCGGAGGCTCCGGCCTATATATACGTAGTGGGGTAGTTTTCCTTTTTCACTCCATCAAAACAATCGTTTAAAATTGTGCACTACTACATGCCAGGTCGCGGTTTTTTTAGTTGTTGATTGTTTTTTGAGATAGCTACCCGCTTGTTCCAAGTGGTGTTACGGTGTGCCAGGTCGCACTTTGTATCGTTCAAGTCTGGTACAACAAGTCCCTCCATTAAATGAACAACCAACCCCTCGTAAAAATTGTGAACAAGCCCACGGCTAAAATTAACGGAAACGTGGGTTGCCCCAACATGCATTATTATTTATATTTTCTACTCCCTCCGTTCCTAAATATAAGTCTTTTTTATAAGCCACACCTAAGACAAGATTTTTTTTATTAGCAGTGAACCCCACATGTCATAGACACAAAAATTGTGGCAAGATTCCCTTAGGCAAGCCAAAGTGTGTCTAACAATTTGAGCAACTCAGGTTAGGCAAGTGTGGCAAAAATAATGTGGCAACATAAGACAAACATAGTCACAATCCAAACAGCCCCGTAATTTTTTGTGACATGCATGAAAATTTGGTTAGTTAAATTTATAGTCAAAATTTGGCAAGGTGCATCAAATCAACACATGCAAGTATCAAAAGGAAAGTCACGGCATGCATGCATGCGTTGTACTCCCTCCATTTCCAAATATAAGTCTTTTTAGAGATTGCAACAAGTGACTACATACGAAGCAGAATATGTCTACTCCTACATATGAAGTAGCCCATTTTAAATGTGTAAAAAGACTTATATCGAGTGCAGTGCTTTGATGTGTCGCGTAAACTCGTACAAGACCGAGAAATTTGATTACTACAATGCCCTCTCCCTCGCGGACTGAGGTCCGGTGACTTAACTGCACCTGCCTTTGGCTGCATGACAGGAGGGCCAACCACCTGTTGGGCCCACCTGTCATAGACGCAAAGGCAGGAGCAGTAAGTAGAAGCTTTCGCTACACGCTATCCCTCCCGCACGAGGTGGACGGACATGCAGCAGTGGATTCGATACTGTAGAAGTAGGAGTAGCATCATTGTTCGTCTTCTCGAAGAGGCGAAGAGCCAAGCGCAACCCGAACGTGGCAGTTGCGAACGCTCGTGTGGTGCGGTTCCTTGGAGTACTAGCCAGGCTCTTGCATGAGACAAAATTGCTATTGTTTAACAATTAAACTCCATTATCCATTGGTTGATACTCATTCTGCATAGGTCCACGCGCTTAGCACCGTTTCCTCCTGGGGTCACCAATGTTTATTTGCTAATTAATAGCATTGCATGCAATGAACTAGCCATTGCATTTCATTAAAAGCATGCACACCTCTCATCTCTTATTGGTTGATATGTCAAGAAACAAGAAACAAGGTAGAAGTTAATGCACCGTGCCTAAGTGTTTTGGGACTATTTGGTTTTCATAAGATGACTTACACACCTAGACGGAGGGAGTAGTATAGCCCTGTAAACCGGAAAGGAGTATTTGCCTTTCTAGAGATTTCAACAAGTGACTAGACTACACCGTGTGCAGTACTCCCTCCCTTCTGGTTTATAGGGCTCAAATCTCAAATCTCATGAACCAAGGCATTTTGCGATTGGAGGAATGTATCTCGTACTTTACAAAACTACCATAATTAAACTCATGCATTAATTACGTAGTTCTCTCGTTTTCCTCTCCGCCTTGGTCGCGGTGCACAATATTGAGCACTCCTATATGACTAGCCGCTCTATCTACATGCAGCACATTTCAAAGCATCCGGGCCCGCGTGCCATCCACCAAATCACAGCGAGGTGCTACAGTCGAGACTCACCTGTCACCCCGGTGTGTCCGTCATGACCCGTCATATCACAAAACCCACACCTTTACCAGCAGTGGTAAGGTGGCCTCCAAGTTGGACTGGACGAAGCAACCTTCATTTCACTGGAACGCTCATTCAATCCCTTTCTTGAAGAAAACCTCACTCTAGGCTACTCACTTCTGCCATTTTTCTTCTGTACCGATGAAGGAAAGGTGGGCGAATCAGTTATCCTGCTATATTTTCATTCCAAGAATCTTCTTTTTGCGAAGCACCAACCGATTCTCACATCCTATTCTTTTCCCGTTTTCATTGAGATTGTGGTTTCCTTTCGATTGTTTTTGTTTGTCAGTTCATTGATGGATCCTGGAGCACTAGGCAAAGAGTTGCCGGCGGACAACCCGCTGGAGACAGCGATCTCCAGGAAGCGAGCACCGACCAACGAGTTGACCATGTTGGCGGCCAACCCATGGACACGAAGAACTCCAAGAAACAAGCACTGGCCAAAGAGTTGAGAACGTTGGCGGACGAACTCCTCAAAGAAAGTTGGAAGAACAGCAAGGGCCCCACCGTGCCTACCCCAGGAACTCTGATTGCCACCTATGTGAGGCTAAAGACCGAGTTTGAGGAGATATTCGCCGTTGAGAAGCAGTATTTCCCTGGCAAGGTGATGGCCCCATCGAGGACGAGGAGATGGCCCCGGAGGGATGAGATCCCCCGGTGAGCTGCACAAGGTAAAAAATAATGGCTTATTACCATAGTTGTGGTTTTTGATTATTTGCAATGTGCTTGCTAATATGTTAGGGTTGTGCAGGTGCCGGTGGACGTCCTTGATGATTCCGATGTCGTGGCCCGTCCTGTTGGCGTCACCCCGGAGATCGATTCCGATGCCATTGTCCATCCTGTGGACATCGCCCCAGAGATCGATTCCGATGTCGCGGTCAGTCCTGTGGACATCGCCCTAGAAATCGATTCCCATGCCGCTGTCCGTGTTGTGGTCATTGCCCGAGAGATCGATGACAAGAAATAGTTGGTCGCGCTAATCCTTCAGGGTAGTTTGCATTGCCCTGTGTTTAATTACCAGAACGATGCGTGTTATCAAACCATCGTAGGGCTAGTGCACTGTCTTGTGTGGGCGGATCTTGCTACTTTTGTTTGATAGTGAATCATGCGAACCCTCTCCGAGTTATGGAAACAGATGTATCCTCACCAGCTTTTGATGTAATATATGGCATGCTTAGATGTAAGTTTGAACTGTTTATCATATCAGCAGGGCTTGTTTGATGATTCTTGGTGTTAGTAGGCTAGCTACTGTGCGAGCTATAGTACTTGCAAAACACTCACTGAAGAGAAACGTTGGGGCTGATGAGCTCGTGGTACTCTTATACTTATCCCTCGTCGATCGACCAATAGCCCTAGCTCCTAAAATTGTAGGCTTAGCGATCGATCAGACAATAGTCGACATACATTCAGGCCTCATTTGGTTCATAGGGTAGGAAAATCATAGCAAAAGTACGGAGAACGTGCAACACAAAATCATAGCAGTGCAGAGACGTACTCCCTCCGTTCCAAAATAGATGACCTAGGCGGGCTAGTTTGGCCTAGTGGGTTTCATTGATATGACGTGGTACAGTGCCGTCCAGTCTTCGCGTGTGGTAGCAGTATTGCGGGTACAGTAAGTTTTCTTGAAGAAGCGGAATTCAACGAAGTCATGATGGTTCCTTCGTCCAAACAACTTACAGTGGGAAAGGTTGGGCCTGTGATTCGACCGGGGTAGACCAGGATAATTTTGTGCATGGCAGGTGGACCAGGATGGTCGACGTCCCACATGTCGGCGAATGAAAGTATTATTTTCCGATATAGAGGATGAGCAACGAGTATTTATTGTTTATTTTTGATGAAAGCTATTGTCTCCACTGTTACGATGGAGGAGTGTGAAACACGGCAGCCCAGTGAACTTGGCATGTGCACCACTCCCTCCTTCCTCATGTAATGCCCAGGTTACAACTTTTTCTCACTTTCTCTCTATCTATTTCCTCTCAAATGTTTTTCACCTTTCAGTACTAGGAAAAGGGCTATAGATGGAATGGCCACTAATGGCGCACTGTACATGTGGTGCGCCATTACTAAATACTAATGGCGCACCTTGTGTCGGTGCGCCATTAGTGTGAAAATACTAATGGCGCACAACATCCACGGTGCGCCATTAGTAATTTTTTTTTTAATTTTTCCAAAACTACTAATGGCGCACCATGGGATGGTGCGCCATTAGTAGTTCAACTAGTAATGGCGCACCACCCCACGGTGCGCCATTAGTAATTATGTTTCAATTTTTTTTTCAAATTTTTTTATTTTTATTTTTTAAACTACTTATGGCGCACGTGTGAGTGGTGCGCCATTAGTAGTTCAACTACTAATGGCGCACCACTCCCACGGTGCGCCATTACTAGTTGAACTACTAATGGCGCACCACTCACAGGTGCGCCATTAGTAATTTTGTTACAAATTTTGTTTGTTTCATTTTTTTTGGAAAACTACTAATGGCGCACGGTTGGGGTGGTGCGCCATTACTAGGTGAACTACTAATGGCGCACCACCCCCACGGTGCGCCATTAGTAACTTGGCCCATTCCACCGAATGCACCCCCCCGGTGGACCGCCTTTTCAGTTTTTAAAAAAATAAAAGAAAATGATGGAAATGTCAAAAAAATAAAATAAAATAATATTCCCATGTGATATGTGGTCTAGTTGTTGGGAAAATTAACAAATATGAATTTCGACTTTATTTGCAAAATCTCTCTGGAATTTCTTAAAATGGGCATAACTTTTGCATACGAACTCGGATGAAAAAGTTTTTTATATGAAAAATCATCTACTCGAAAAGTTACATCCGAACCCCGTTAAACATTTTCAAAATCCTCAAAAACCTAACAAAAAAAAGATACGGGGCTTTCAAGATCTGGAGGCAAAAAAATTCAAAAAATTTCAAACTTACTAATGGCGCACCTGCCCATGGTGCGCCATTACTATCTTCCCGCCTTCAAAATTCAAAATAAATTAAAAAAATAAAAAAAGTTACTAATGGCGCACCTGCCCATGGTGCGCCATTAGTATCTTCCCGCCTTCAAAATTCAAAATAAATAAAAAAAATAAAAAAAGTTACTAATGGCGCACCTGCCCATGGTGGGCCATTAGTATCTTCCCGCCTTCAAAATTCAAAATAAATAAAAAAAATAAAAAAAAGTTACTAATGGCGCACCTGCCCACGGTGCGCCATTACTATGCCGTATGTATGGCTGGGCGTGTCCTCTCCTCCTTACCCCTTCATTCTTCTCCTCCACTCCACCTCTGCTCCACTTCATCTCCTCCTCCCTCCTCTCCGGTGAGCTCCTCCTCCCTCCTCTCCGGTGAGCTCCTCCTCCCTCCTCTCCGGTGAGCTCCTCCTCCCTCCTCTCCGGTGAGCTCCTACTCCCTCCTCTCCGGTGAGCTCCTCCTCCCTCCTCTTCGGTGAGCTCCCCTCATGGTTTCTCCTTCCTCCTCTCCGATGCTCCGGTGAACTCCTCTCCGGCGACCTCCTCCTCCTCTCCGGCGACCTCCTCCTCCTCCTCTCCGGCAAAAGAACACGGCAAAAGAACGTACAAGATCCAAAAACAGGAACAAAATTTGAAATAATATCGTGCAAAAAAATGAGCCAAAAAAACGAGCAAAAAATGGGCAAAAAAATCGCGATCCAGATCCAAATTCAAAAATAGCAAAGGATACTAATGGCGCATCACTAAACAGTGCGCCATTAGTATGCCGAAGTTACTAATGGCGCATCCTGTTGTTGTGCGCCATTAGTATGCCAAAGCACCTGGGTATAAATGGCCCCCTGGGAGGCATACTAATGGCGCATCTGGGGTGCGCCATTAGTATACCAGATACTAATGGCGCACCAGTGGTGCGCCATTAGTAAAATATACTAATGGCATGCTACTAATGGCGCACCACTAATGCGCCATTAATGGCCAAATTAGGTGCGCCATTAGTAGGCCTTTTCCTAGTAGTGTTTCTTTTTTTAATTTTATGCCTTTTTTAGAATTATTTTTTTATACCTAGGAGCACGTGTAGAGATGCGCTCTTGCAGAGCCCACACCTTGACTTTGTCAATGCCTCTCTCTCCTCCACATAAGGAGTACTACTTGCTATGCATGCATGCGGCGGGCAGCAGGCATCTTGAGGGGCCAGGGCGGTGAGAGCGGGCTCCGGAAGCGGTCCGAACTCCAGCATGGCCCACCTCACATTATCACCATATATTTCTTGGAGTCCGTGCGCGGCGGGTGGGCGATCTCTTCTCCCTCCCCCATTTCTCTCCTCAGCCGACGCCCGCCGAGCGATTAGATTTCGGCTATCGACGGTTTATTCAATTACGGTCCCACATGTCAGTGAAATTGCAAGACAATGTGTGTCCCCTCTGGTAAGCGGCGTGCGAGCCGGACTGTCGGGGTTGCGACGCGTACGAGTCGTAAGTGTGCCGCCTTTTCCTTTAGAACTTGCGAAGCATAACATTTTTGCGCGATCGATCGATAGAAATCCAGAACAAAATGACGAGGGCGGTGCTTTCCCGCTCGTTAGGCGGGCTAGTTCGAGTGATATGACGTGCTACAGTGCCGTCCACTTGCTCCATTTTTATGTAAGCAAAGTTTACACTCTTACGCGGGAGGAGTGCGAAACACCGCGGATCTGATTTTGATCGAGGGATAACTGTTCCCTGCCAAATAATGGAGGATTGTTAGTGATTATAGCATGATAGTTAGGGCATCTCCAGCGCTGGCCCACAAATTTACACCGGCATCTGTCCGAGGACACTGATGGATGCCATCCGATGCTGCCCGCATACCTTTCAACAACTATATGAACTAACCGGACGAAATTCGTGCAAACAAAGCAAATTTCAAGTTAACCGGATGAAATTCATTACATTTCGAAAACTTTTCCTACAAACTGGACGGAATTCATTACATATTTCGCACAAACCGTACTAAAACCTACTGTAAACCTAATCTAAATGATCACCGGCGCCCGACCACCATGTCGGGCCATGAACCCGAGAAAGCCGGCCATTACCTTTTCCTCCTCCTCATCCGCCTCGATAACCTCCTCCTCCAGAGCGGCGGCGACCTACCGTGTACTACTCTTCCTCCCTGCCGGCTGTGCCTGCGCACGCGCGCCGGCTTTGTGGTTGTGGCGGCGGAGGGCGGCCGGGGCCGGGGGGGGGGTGGTGCCGGCGATCTCCTTGGTTTGCTCCTGTGACAGTACGTCGAAGAGAGCTTTGGACCGCGCCCGGAGCGGAGCCGCCGATGTCCCTCGTCTGCTCGTGCGACAGTACGTCCAAGAGAGCTTCGGAGCGCCAGGAGGCCATGGTTGAAGTGGTGCCGACAGAAGGAAGGGACTGGAGGAGAATAACTGTTGGACTTTGGCTATGGCTGGGAGCTGGGGCTCAAGTTAATATAGCGGGCGAATGGCAATGAGCCGTGGCAGACGGATGGACAACTGGCACCGGAGTAGGTTCATCGGGCGTGAATGCGGACGCTGCTTCAGTGACTTAACTGCAGATGCGTTTGGGTTACTGACATGTGGGCCCAACGGGCATCTGGCCCGCATGTCAGTGACACACCAATTGCACCTGCAGTTAAGTCCGGTGAATGCGGCATTGACATTCTGGAGAGACGGTGACCATTTCAAGCGGGAAGCGCGCGCGAGTAATGGAAGGGGTTTCGGTGTGCAGTGGCACTAAGATCGGTCGCTCACGATAGTACATACTCCGTACCATACTACCATAGTACCCTCTCTAGCCTAGGTTGTTTTATAGATTGTTGTTGTGATGGATGATATACATGAGCATGGCGGTCCGAGTATGACCGTTGGTGTTGAGCCAGGTGAATACATGCTCGGCGTTCGCGTAGGCCTCCATCAAACGTCTAAACAGTAATGTCAGGCACCGCCGGGGCGCGCAGGTGATGGGCTCGCCGTTTGCATTGCGCCATGAGGAGGACTTTGATTTAGAGGGCGACGTGCATGCATTAGCATGCTTTGACAACATGAGCGTGAGTGTCTGACGCGAAGTATTTCATTTTCATTTGGCTAACGAGGGTGCGTTGCAGCGACGAGTCCGTGGTTTGATTCCCCACATACGCATAATTTTGGTTTTTACAGTATTTCTTTCTCCATTGACAGGTAGGCCCGCGTAGATAGATAAAGAACACGAGTTGATGAGGCGCATGCGGACTGTTTGACTGGTCAACCAGACAAATACGGAGCTATACGCTGAGCCAGTGACTGTATAATCACCATATCTCGTATACAATGATCAAAGTGAGCTATCAAGACAAGTTCGATGACCGCCAATGCATTTTACTTGGTAATAAATGACCAGGATTGAAGGGGAATCCAAATTTGCTTCGTCTTCTGTCCTTGAGCTCTTGATAAACCAATGCACTATACGGTTGTCCGGCCACTCCACCCCAGAGCTCTCACCAAGCGTCGTTCATGCCATCGCGCCGCACACTAACGGGTAAGGCAGCGATGGCATCCCGCCGCGCCGAGTTCCTCGCCGCCCACGACCGCACACAAAATGGTAGGGAAGCGATGGCATCCCGCCGTGCCGAGTTCATCGCCGCTCGCGACCTCACAACAATGTGGGAGGAATTTGAAGATGCCAAGGCCGAATGGGCGGTAGAGCAAGAGGCGGCCAAAGCCGCACAGAGGGAGCGGAAAAGTCAGAAAGCACTCAAGAAAAGAGAGGCTCGCCGCCGCAAGAAAGAAAAGGACGCACGCGCTGCTGCGGAGAGGTCGGCGGAGATCCAAGCACGGTGGGGTGTCGCCGACAAAGCCGGGAAGGAGAACGACGGCGTTTGGCCAGCATGTGAGAAGTAGTAGTACTAGTAGTTAGTGTGTGTGTCTATGTCTGAGTACGAGCATGTACCAATACTACTAGTTACTACTGTAGTTTTAGAGCAAATTACCAGTACATTAGCCTAGACTAAATGGAAAAATTCCTATCCAAAGAATCAAATGGCATCTCTTTCTCTATAGGAATTGAGATGCATGTCATCTCACTTCCTATGATTTTCATATTCCTATCCTATGAACGACAGGAGGCCTCTGTTGGAGTAACTACTGTAGCTAGCAGTACTGCTGGTACAGTAGTTTGCTTCAAGAAGCGGAATTCAATGAAGTCATGATGGTTCCTTCGTTCGAGCAACTTCAAAGTGGGAAGTGGGCCTGTGATTTGACGGCTCATTAGTCTTTGTTACTGCGGCGCGACGACCTGGGTGACTCTCCCTTGGAGTTCTGCGTGCATGGCAAGTGGCCCAGGATGGTCGACGTCCCACATGTTGGCGAACGGAAGTATTCTTTCCGTTATCGAGGAGCAAGGAAACCGCGTGGTATAGTATCACTGCTGATTGGTTCGCAAAAAAATAGTATCACTTCCGATTTATAATTATTTTTTATTTCTGATGAATGCTAGCGTTTCAACTCTTACGACGAAGGGTGCCAAACACGGCACATGCTGGATGTCCCACACGTCAGCGAAAGGAGTGGGACATGAACAGCGTGGTAGAGCCCAGCGTAAAAAAACAGCGTGGTAGAGCGTCTCCACTTCTTCCACTTCTGGGTCAGAGACCACACGTAGTAGTACTTAGTGGTATGAACGATACAAAGTGCGACCTGGGGAGAAAGACACGTCTAGTTGGAAGGTCTCGGGGCATACACGTAAACAAATATAAAAGTTAATATGTGCCTCCAACTAATATAGTAGTAGTAGAGTACTTAGGCACGTACTCCATAACATCACCGTGCATTGCACGTACAACATTTAGTGGTAGTACGTAGTAAGAGACAAATGCCGCCCAAGAATTCCCTTCTTGACCTACTTTTGTGTGTTTGGTAGAGTGTATGGAGGGTGCATGAGTCCACACTAGTTTAGCACAAATACACTAGAAGCATGCATGAAGAGAGCATGCATGAAGAGGGAACAACTATGCTGAGACGAGAACGCAACCAAACACACCCTATATGCCACGCATGTTCATACCATTTGTGCCTTTCTACTTCACTTACTGCGTTACATTACTCAGGTTCGTACGTCCACTCCTGGGTACATGTCCGTCTCGTAGTTCCAGTCCCACGTGTTCTTCATATAGGTGGAACGATCCTTGCATAACATGTGCACCTTGATGCTAGATGTCTCGCGTGTTGGCAAAAGGATGAACAAAGCTCACGTAAAAAAAAGAGTGGAAGAACATAGTTTCCGGACGACCGAGAAGGAGCAAGAAACCTCGTGGTGGAGCGTCTGCACTCATAATATTTAATATTATTCAGCGATATAAAATTAACCAATCATCTCCACAGTGGACTGGAAGAGTACGAAACACGGCAGCCCAGTGTAGTTACATCATACTAGTACATAGCTAACCCACGCTATCACCATATTTCTTGGCTTCCATGCGACACCTATCTCTAGTAATCCAGCAGCCTGTATCGCTTCTCAATCCTCGTCTCTATCAAAGTGCGGCGGGCTGGCGTTTCTGCCGTCTATTGAGGTCGGTTAACTATCACATGTTAGCGACATGCCAAGAGCATTCTAAAAAAAATTCCTTTCACGTTCCATTTTCAAAAAGAAAAAATCCTTTCACGTACGAATTTGCCTGTATGCTTTGAGCAACTTGCATGTCCTATACTGCTCCTGTTTGATACTCTAAGTTAGCTAGAGGTTAGACTAACTCATGACTAACCCCGAACTAACTGTAGCCAAAGAGGTGTTTGGGTGACGGGGTTAGATTGACAATAAATGCACTTCATGGAGAGAGAAAAGTGATTTTTCAGTGGTCCCAATGAGAACTATCTCCAGTTAGCACCTCTTGGGTGGGATAGTTTTTTTTGGTGGGTTCGGTGCAACTTTCTCCAATTAAAACCCTCATGCTTGGATACTTTAGGGCTATTTGAGCCCCAACTAGCTCAAACTAACTCTAACCCATGGATCCAAACAGGGCCTATGGCCAGTCTCGACGCGGAGCAGTCGCGTGCATCGGGAAGCGGCGCTCTCTCGGCCGTCGCGCCACTTCAAAGCCGGCGCCAGTGAGAGGTCACCTCTGCTCTGGCCGGGCATTAATGCGGCACTGACGCTCCAGGGCGACGCTCCAGGGCAAGGGAGTATAGGTTTTGAACCGTTTCAGGTGTAGTACTGGTAGTTTGCAAAACTACTCAATTATTGCACTCAGTTTCCTATGAAATTGTGGTAAAATACTTTACTGCACAGCCCGCTTCCCTTCTCCTTCCTCTTCCACCGCCCGCGCACGTCCGCGGGAAGCGACATGTCAACCCTTATATAGGAGTGCTAGCACAAAAAGATGCATGCATGACCACTAAAATTTCCATATTAAAGCGCCGCTCCGGCGAAAGTATGGCGTATGTTGTTACCTTCGGCCGGCCCATGGCTACCGGGCGACGGCGACCAGAGAAGAGGCGGCGGGAGGGGAATGAATGCAGCTAATGTTTGGGTTCGCCTTCCGGCTTAAATAAATGCGCAGCGTCACGTGTACCCGCGGGTGCACAAATTGTAACATACGTGTCTGCTTAAGTGGGCGTCACGTAACTGGTGTGTGTGTGAGAGAGAGATTCTGAGAGACAGAGTGCATGTGTGCGACTCTACTCTTCGTACATGTACTCAACCTTTTGCATCGGGATATAAGTATAATGGTATTTACTTTAGCTAGTGATTTACGTGGCCATGTTAACGTGGTTGTGTCAAAAAAATGTCACTTCCTGCTCGTGATTTGCGTTATATAATTACAAGCAAGATTCTCGTGCATTGCACGGAACATCAATATGCTTTTTTTACAGAACACCTGTTGTGATTGACCCATGCAGGAGTAATCCCATGTGCAAAAACTAATGATATCTCGAGAATTTTATCGGAAAACCGGTATCTCGAGAATGTCATCGAAAAAATGAAAGATGAGAGATAAGGCGAGGAGGAGTGGAGTGTGGTGGTGACTGGTGGTCGGAATGGGTAGAGGCATGGGGATGGACGGCGCCGGCAGGCGGCAGCGGCCACCATGCATGCTAGATTGTTCCAGAGACTTATTCCTTTTTTAATTGCTGAGCAATGAGGTTGCGGGAGATAATGATGTGGAGAGAGGTGCGGGTATCTTTTGTAAAATTATCATAGTTTGATTTCTATCCTCAGATATAGATCATACGGTCTGTATTACAAGATGGCAGGCACACCATCACCGCCAACTCGTTTTTTTATAAGGGTACAGATGATAAGTTTGCTGACTACTAAAGTAAAGTGGAATTTGTCCATGTTATGCAAGTAAATAAAGGTGATTGTTTATCATACGGGTAAGGTTGGATGAAGGGTGGTAGGAACAAATGCTCCGCCTAGAGCATGTGTGTGTGAGATGGAGTCTTAGTGTGTGTGTGGGGTGTGTGTGTGAGAGAGAGAGAGAGAGAGAGGAGAGAGAGAGAGATGGAGTCTTAGTTTGTGTGTGTGTGTGAGAGAGAGAGAGATGGAGTCTTAGTGTGGGTGTGTGGGGGGGGGGTGTGCATGCGTGAGTGCATGTGTGTGTGTGAGAGAGAGAGAGAGAGAGATGGAGTCTTAGTGTGTGTGTGGGGGGGTGCGTGCGTGCGTGTGCGTGTGTGTGTGCGTGTGTGTGTGTGTGTGTGTGTCGCGGGGTCCTCTGTGGTGGATGTAATTTAAGTCTGCATGGCTTCATCATAGAGAGGTGATGTGTATGGCAGAGGCCACCAACGATGGGGTGCGAGAGAGAAAATGCCCATAGAGAGGGAAGAGAAGGTGTGTGCGCGTGAGAGGAGTCGACATCGAGAGAACGTGTTTGTTCGAGAGACACCGAGGAAGACTACTATATATCGATGGTGCATGTAGGCGGGAATTAAACAAAGGGATGGTCTTATTGGTTTCGGGGATATAGGGGAAGAGTGAGAGGCGGGGGGGGGGGGGGTAGCTAGATGGAGATTGTTAAGTGTGAGTGTGTGTTTTACCCATCCAGGCGGAAGTTATGTGCACAAAACAGGAGAACGATTCGATGTGGTGTTAGGATTGAGGGTAATTAACTACGTATGGAGACATAGAGACCTTGAACGTGCATGTGTGAGAGGTATACATGTGTACGTGGGATGTGTGTGTGTGCGCGCGCATGATCGAGATAAAAGAAAGAAGACATAAGTCATAAGATCAACGACATGGGAGAGACGGATCGGTATGACAATATGCATGCATGTGAGAATGCATGGAAGAAGGCCCGACAATTGAGCATGTGTTTTTGTCTTTAAGAGATAGTGGCGTGGGCTGGAGCATGCATCTATGGCGAGCAGAGGGAGTGAGGCGCAACAGTTGTGCAAAAGAGACCAACCTATAAATGCATATGTATGGAGAGACATATATAGTGTGGGTGATAGGAAGCAAGACTCCGTGCGAGAAAGAAATGTTGACAGAGAAACTACAGATAGATACAGAGATGGAGATGCTAGCTAGAGGGACATCCGCTAGTTTGGGTGTTGGAGATGACCGTCGGGTGGTTCAAAGGGTGAAGTTATATATGTGTGTGAGAGGGCACTTGACTGCATGTAGAGAGAAACATATGTAGTGTGCGTGATAGGAATCAAGAGTGAGGGCGAGAAAGAAGTTTGATGGAGAAACAGATAAATAGAAAGATAAAGATGCTAGCTAGTGTGCGTTAGAGATAGGAGTCGAGTGGATCAGAAGGCCGGGTTATGTGTGTGGGTGTGAGAAAGATAGAGAGAGGGTGCATGTGAGTCACATACAAACAGATATCAGAGAGAAATGAGATCCAGAGAGACGGAGTTTTGTGTCTGCGAGAGAGAAAGATATTTCACAACGAGAGTGATAGCTAGAGAGACATACGAGGGAACGCAAGATATCTGTAGGGAGAGAGGGTGTGTGTGAGCGACATACAAGAGAACAATGGAGAAATATGAGACCCTGGGAGGCAGAGTTTGTGTTTGTGTGTGAGAAAGAGACATTGAAGAGGAAGAGTCGTCGGTTCTCATATCTAAGGAGCGAAAGACATCTCTGTATGTGGGGTGTGCGAGTGGCACACATGGGAATAGTAGAGAGAAATGAGACCCCGGGAGACAAAGTTTTGTGTTTGTGTGAGAGAAAGAGATTCCACATGGAGAATCATAGTTAGAGACACATAGCAGGGAGCGAGATATACTTAGAGAGAGATAGAGTGATGAAGGTCGAGGGAGAGAGTACCGTGAGTGTGTTACGAAGATAAAAGATCATTGTCAACATACAGGTATCATGAGAGATACCTGAGAGACGATGAACGCGTATAGGTCTAGAGAGATAGTCCTATATAAGCATGAGTGATAGCTATATGAGACGAATATCCGGATTAAAGGGGATTCAAATATTTAAACTGGAGATCACAACATCGATAATATCATAATGCAAATTGGTGTATCAAACATGCATATTCATTTGAATTTGGGCACACGTGTAATATTATATAGTTTATCAATATTGGTGATCCATGGATTCTTCAATTACAAACAATGCATGGTTTATATGCAATTAATGTCTAAACGGTATTACACTATATGTTGCGTGTGTGAAACACATTATACATGTTTGAGTAGTAAAAAAACCGCATGAAACACACATTAATTGGAGACAGTTAGCGAGGAATGCATACATTGGATTTCAACATAAAGTGGTTTAAAATATTTGAAAATCCAAATTGATGAATACAACCTTATGAATCTGAGATCATGCCATTTGTAAACCATATTTATGTATAAATGGTGTTGTGCTTTTAAAAGTATATATAAAAAAATTATGTATATAGAATGTAATTCCAATTGAAAATGGATCCCGCAAAATTTGAACGGGATTCGAATTGAGTTGGCACGGTAAACGTGCACTCTGCGAAATTTGAACGAAGCGGGGAAAGTCACAGTAACCGCCCGAAACCAAAATCTGCGAGATGGAAATCACTACTGCCTATCCCTGCCACGCAAAGCCTATCTGCTGGATTTCTATAGGTTTCGATAGGGGTAGGTTTGTAATTTCACCCAAACGTGACATAACCGCGTCTCGCCCGGATTCATACATGGTGGGCGCCAAAACACAGTGTGTCCTCGGCCAAAATCGACTCCCTCCCAGATTCATATTCATACACGGTGGGCGCCAAAAACAAACTCTCGTCGTCAAATATTCGGTGCATGCAAGATTACCGTCCTATCCCCAACCGACTAATGTTGCTGCGATGTAGTAGAAATTTGAAACGGGGGCTAAGTTTGTAAATTTCCTCGCATTTGAGACAAGCGCGCCCTGAATACATGGTTCCCCCCTTCCTCTCTACCTCCCTTTCCCCATTCGTACTCCGCGGGCGCCAAAACACCCTCTCCACCCCACCCTCCTCCGTCCGCCGCTGTCCGCCACCCCATTCACCGCCGTCCTCCTCCACCATGCCGGAGCTCATACCCCGACGCCGCCGTCCATTACAAGAGATCGACCTCATCCACGGCTTCAGACCGGGATTCTTGCATCCCGTCCTCTCGCTTCATCCCCGCCATTGTCCACCTTGCCGGCGCCGCTCCTACGACCGTCTCGGCCACCCCGCCCCGCCGCCACCGTCTACCCTCCTAGATCTGCTTCCACACCGCCGACAGCCATCGCTACCGCGGCACCGTCAAATTCTCAGCAGATGCATACACGGGGCCGCACCAGAGGCGGTACTGTTTCGTATCTGCTCAACTTATTTATCGCAGCAAGAAAATAGATCGCCACCGCTTTACTCTGATTTCTTGTCTTGGTTGCAAAGTTGCCTTTGTCCGGTTTGCACCTTCAGATCCGCCATGGCACTCTCAACACTATACTACCAATGCTTATGGTTTTCTCCATTTATATTCCACACTAGTTAAATCACAGTAGACTAAATTTCAAAATTGGGCAGTCGATATTTTAGAGCTCGCCGGAGTTCGCCGGTGCGAACGAAGGCGCTCGGGTGGTTGTGGGGCCTCGCCGAACGAAGAAAACTCGACTCGGGTGGGGGTTGGGGCGGGGGTGGGGGTGGCGGAGGAACACAGGCGGCGGGGGCCGGTGGTCCGGCCGGCAGCCCGTGCGGTGTTCTGTATGGGAAGAATTAGAGACGAGGAAGAAGATGGGTTAGGAGACGTAGGATCTTCATCCAACCGCCTGAAATGTTCGAGAGACAGCTGGGAGTTACATTCTTAATGCGCTCTGGTTCATCATGTGTGGGCACTGCGCAACCAACATTTTATTATCCAAAATCTGCTTGCTCTTCTTTACCATGTTCCTCTTCCGTTCTTCTTTAATATGTACTCTCTCCGTTCCTAAATACAAGTCTTTGTATAGATTCCATCATGGACTATATATGGAGCAAAATGAGTGAATCTACACTCTAAAATGTATCTGGATACATATGTATGTGATCCATAGTGGAAATCTCTACCAAGACTTATATTTTGGAACGGAGGGAGTATGATAGTGGTACAGTATGTTCCTTGTACTGAAGATGAGCAGGGACTTTTGTAGTGTACAGGTCTATACGGTCGGTTGTGATGGACACTTTGAGCCTCTTTGATTCGTAGGATCTTGTAAACATAGGAATAGGATTTGTAGTCACCTGCCCACTTGAATCCTATAAGAATAGCAAGGAAATGCGGGGAGCTGTGTCGCCTTTGAGAGTAACACTGATATTAACAGTACCGCACCTTCACTTGAAGAGAGCTGGTATCCGAAGCCTTTCTAGCCGTACCGGCAATACTAGCACATATATTCCAGCAAGTTCCACTTTGCTGATTTTACTCTGATGCTTACGGTTTTCCCCGTTATATCTACACTATGATCTGTGTAGCTACTTTGTGTCACACTAGCAGCAGTCCACACTTGAAGCTAAACACTGCAATGACTTACAAAATTGGCACCAAGGCATTGAGTGCCATTCTGGATGCAATGAAACTCATACGCTCCCCACCTGTTGATTCTTGTTCAGAATATGATCCTAATGACTCTTGTTCAAAATTGCCACATATAGAGAGACAGCATGGAATTGCATTTCTTTGGGCGCTGTGATTCATCATGAGTGGGCAACCAACATTGTATGCAATGATGCGGAACCTCAAGAATATGCTTCCTCTTCTGTTCTTTAATATGTTCCTCTTTGTTTATTCTGTATTTAGTACGTACAGTATGTTCCTTGTTAGGAAGGGGCGCAGGGACATCTGCAGTCAACAGCTGATAGAGCTGGCCTGTACGTGATCGATAGGCTTTCAATTAGTAGCGGCAATACAACACCATATTTTCAAGCCAGTTCCACTTTCCCGATTTATATATCGTGGTTATGGTGTACCCCTGTTATGTACACTATGATCTGCCTAGTTGTTGTGTGCTCTTGTTATCATGGTTTTGCAATAAACTCTCTATATAGTATATTATGAACCTATCATCTGCCAGCTATCCTTACTTCTGGAGCCTATTTTTTTGTGTACTTGTGCCAGATTATATAAATGCACGCACCATATTACAGCACACATGAGCTCTCTCATCAGAATCCAGTGATAGCACACAAGTGTTTACAGGGGCGCCCCTATATTAGAATATCATCTGCATTACAAAAATAATCTCACAACTATTTATGTTTTCATGGTTCTCAGATATTATACGCAATTACAGTGAATATCAGAATCCGCATCAGAAGAATATTGTGGAACACTGCAATGACTTACAAAATTAGCACCAAGGCATTGAGTGCCATTCTGGAAGCAATGAAACTCATACGCTCCCCACCTGTTGATTCTTGTTCATAATATCATCCTAATGACTATTCTAACCTCGAGGAGTCAAAGGCAGATGGCCTGTCCTGTTCACCCATCAAGGTGCCTGTTCTAATTTGGCAAGGTTTAATTGATTGCGTGTATCTTGCATATGTTGTCTTGCTTTTCTTCTACTTTGTTGCACCGCCATCTGCTTAGTTTACTCATCATATAACTCGAGATGCCATGCCCATCCATTATCAATACATATTCCATTTGTCATCATACCATGTTTTTTCACTCAAATGCTGTTCTTGTGCATCAGACATCAAAAATGAAGAGGGTGATTGCCGAACCTGAAGGAGCACTAGCAAAGTCCTTGAAAAATGTGATGGTGCCGGAGAAATCAGACAGCGCCCCACTTATATTGGTTGTACAACCAGTGACACTAAACGTAGGACCGACTCCAGCTGACTATACCCATACTTCACTGGCCACACCACTAGCCCCACCACACAGGACCTGCACTCCAGCAAAAGGTATACCGATTTCATTTGCCATAGCACCAGCTGTACCACAGAAAAATCCCACTCCAGCAAAAAGTACAGCAAGTCCACCGCCCGAAGATCTATCCCAACTGAAGAGACGGCCAATTCCTGGAGGTTGGAACCCCATTCCATTTATTCCTAGTTTAAAAGACAATGCTTTCAATGTTGTTAGGGACTACGTGCATATATTCCCATCAAGGGAAGATTATAGTGAAGACAAACACCATTTTCACATCTTCCTGTCCAACTTACGTGTAAGTGCTATTATTCATGGTTATTATTTTCCTGTTTTCTGTTGATCGAACACATCAATGATTTACATTACATTGTTGTAACTAGGCGAGGGTCAATCTGGATAGTCATGACGAGCAAAGCTTGCTTGTGCTTTTCAAGGAAGCATTGCAGCAGTATCGGTGTTACCTGAGGAAATCACACTTTGATGGCAAGTCTATAAACGAATTTCCGGTGAAGTCTCCTGTGCTAAATTTAGAATACATTGAATGGAAAAACCTTGTTATGCACTGGTCTCGTTCCCAGGATGAGGTACTGTCTATGAAATCAAATGACAATTTGAACTTCTACTTTTCCGCATGTGCCTTACGGATCTTTTTTGTAGGAAATCTGCTCGAAGAAGAATTCCGGTTTGAAAAGAACGACAGGATATTGCAAATATGCAGCCTGCTGCTTTGCTCTTGTTAGTACATGTTGTCCTGTATCACTGTACTTGCATACATACCTTGTTCATTATGTGACAGCAGTATGCATGATAGCTTGCTTATCAATTGGTCGCTCCAAATTATCTGATCTGTATGAATGGTTACATTAGTGTAGAATATATCCAATGCCAATGATTTTTTTAGCTCTGCATTGTTCTTGTAAGTACATGCTGTCCTTTATCAGTGTACTTATCTTGACAGGTAGTTGTTCATGTGCCATCACTCTGCAGCTTATTTTCCTTTGCCCTCCATTTTCTACACATCAAATCTATACTTACTCTTACCATAAGGTTGGCACTGAAGAAGTTTAGCTGTGCATTGCTCTTGGCTGTGCCTTTTGCCTGTATCGCTGCACATACATTTATAGCTACTTGGTTATGTAGCATCACTCTTCATCTTATCTTAAATATTCTCCATTTTTTCGTATATTATCACATCTATATTTACTCTTAACAAAATGTAGAATAAAGGCAATGCTTATGAAGAAGATTATGTGGTAAACTTCTTGAATTGCCCCCCCCCCATCAGCATGGACAAGGGCTTTATAGAGCCTGTCTTCACCAGTAATGTAAGTTTGTCCTTCTCAAGCCTTCAAAATTTGTTGTGTATATTTTGTTAGGCATGACTGCAACAACTGTTTATTTTTGGTGTTTGCATCAAATTGCATGTTTAAAGTTTATTATGTAGTTCATAAACAAAAGTTTGTCCTTCTCAATTTAAGTTTTCAGTTGTACAACTAAGTGTCTTCTTCATACCATGTAAATTAAACTATACAGAGCAAGTGATCTTCTTTTGCACTACATGTATGCTTCTGTTCTTCATCCGTAATCCAGTGGTGTGGTGAACCTACCCACTACAACACAATGTCATATTCTGCAATGTCTTAACTATGAACAATGTCATATCATTCTACTATTATTTAAACTGTCTCTTTATTTGCCAATCTGAAATGGGATAAATTGATAGCACACTAACCATTGATACTTATGAGTTCTTGATCTGTAATCCAGTGGTGTCGTGAAGCTGCCAACTCCTTCACAATGTCATTTCCTGCCATGTCTTGACCTGAACAATGCCATATTGTGTTAATGCAATTTTAAACTGTGTCACTTTATTCGTCAGTAAGAAATGTGATGAATTGTCAGCACTGATACTTTTATGTGCAAAACCTGTCATCTGTTTGCTTGTTTATCTTTCAGAGTGAGGAAGATATAAGTGTTGGACAAGCGCAGTCTCACCATCTTGCTCAGGTGGTTGCGCTGCAGCTCGCCAGCAGGGCTAACCTTTCTTGAACTCTATTGAAGTGCTGTCGGTTTTGTATATTATTTTGTCGGCGTGTTTATTTGCACTGGTGGCGATCTTTGATGCCCAGTATATGTAATCTGCTGTCTGCTTGTGCTTTATTATCATAGTGGCGAACTTTGATGCCCAGTGGATGTAATATGCTATAATTTCTTTATTGTATAGTCTAGGTTTTTTCTTATTCACGATGCTGCAGTTATTTTACTGTATATATATCCTGTCTTTGCAGTAAACCGGCCAAACCGTAAAATTACGGTACATAATCGGGCCGTCATGCAATCATGATGTATGATCCGCATCATGGGCCTCGTCAAACTGGCCCACTAGTAGATTCAGGACTCTAATAGGCCGAGTAACCCCCGGCCCTCTTTTCGCAAGAAAACTCAATGGGCTTTTAGGAGGCTGAGAAGTAGGTTGGGCCTGAAACATGCCGAACAGCTCACGGGCCGGCAGCAGCCCGAAATGGACCCCGGCCCATGATTGTGCGAATCAAATCACGGGCTTTTAACAGGCCAAAATTGTCTCGGTCCTTGTTTGGCCCAATCAGATATCGGCTGCGAGCAGGCCGGATGCAAACCGGGCCGTAGTTAGGTCCAACTATATGACGGGCTTTTAACAGGCCGAAATTAATGTAGGGCCAAAATGTTAAACGGGCCCTTAACAGGCCGAAACTAATATCAAGCCGAATTACAAAATGGGCCTTTAGCAAGTGGGCCCAAAAGCATAGCGTCCA
This sequence comes from Aegilops tauschii subsp. strangulata, assembly GCF_002575655.3. Lineage (NCBI taxonomy): Eukaryota > Viridiplantae > Streptophyta > Magnoliopsida > Poales > Poaceae > Aegilops > Aegilops tauschii. The sequence continues at coordinate 50,479,795 of NC_053040.3, read as the reverse complement.
GTTAACGGGCCCAATCTGATATGGGCCATAATTGAGGCCAAAGCCTCTTAAAGGGCCGGACTTGATATGGGCCATGATTTGGCCCAGAACATGGGAGGCTTTTAACGGGCCGGATCTCATATGGGCCATTATTAGGCCCGGAACGTGGCAGGCCATTAATGGACCGGATCAAATATGGGTCGGCATTTGACCCAAAACATGGCAGCCAATTAATGGGCCGGCCTACTAGGGTCCTCAAAATCTTGTGGGCCTACAGCTAGGCCGACCCATTAGTGTCGGCGAAATCTCATGGGCCTTTAGGGGCCGACCCATTATGATCCGCAAGAATTTTGTGGGTCTTTACCTGGGCCGGCCCATTATGGCACACAAAAATCTTGTGGGCCTTTACCTGGGCCGGCCCATTATGGCCCGCGAAATCTTGTGGCCATTTAGCTGGGCCAGCCCATTATGGTCCGCAAAATCTCGTGGGCCTTTAGCTGGGCCGGCCCATTATGGTCCGCAAAATCTTGTGGGCCTTTAGTTGGGCCGGTCCATTTAAACTTGATGGGCCGTGCCACGTGTCGACGTATCATAGGCGCCTTCTGTCCAATGAGTGGATGACATCTGTCCCAACGATGAGCCGACACATGTTTCCTCCAGCCAATGATGATTTTACACGTGGAAAATCCCCATTGATCGCGGCTGCTACCGGTTATCGGATCCAAAACCCGACCCGGTAGCTTAACGGCGTTCCGTTACGGTGGATGCCACGTGTCGGTCACCCTTGACGAAAGCACTTCTGTGATGCGCGATTTATCGTCATGGACGTGGACACTTCCATGATGATAATTTTGGTAATGTCATGGAACACTTCTACGACAGCACAGGTATGACTATCTTGATTCTGTCATAAATTTGTCATGGATGTACATGCATGACAAAAAACGCGACCTACTGTGACAAACACGTATCATCACGGAAGTGTATTTTTTTGTAGTGATAGTTGAGTGCGGGCAGTCGACTATGGTTTGAGAGTCAGAATTTTCTCACTCGGCCTGGACGGACCATGTCGAGTGGAACCTGAGCCAGTGGGGGCACGCTAAGTGCACCCACTGGGTGTAGTCCCCGAGACCGTAGTTGACTGCGGGCAGTCGACTGTGGTATGAGAATCACCCCCCTTTTTTTACACTCAGCCTGGACAGACCATGTCGAGTGGAAACTGGACCAGTGGGGGCACGCTAAGTGCATGCACTTGGTGTAGTCCCCGGGACTACTATTGGATGTTTGATTGGGCAGTAGTCTTAGAACCTGTTGAATTTATCACTCTTTTGTTCTAAAGTAACCAATCCTTTCATCTGCCGACTGACTGTCCTTTGATTACAGAAATCCTGTGAACTTGGAGCTCGTTTTGCTGACCTGGAGCAGAAGCAGATTCAGCTCAATCTCGATCTAGAGCTAGGCAAGACGAACTTGCAGAAGGCCAAGGATGAAGCTACTAGTATGAAAAATTTGTCGACTACTCAGTTGCTGAACCGGGTGTTATTTGCTTTTGCTGAACCGAGTGTTATTTCTTTCAGAAATAATAAACCAAGCTCTGGCGAAGAAGGATCTGGACCTTGCAGCCGCACAGAAAGCAGCCAACGAGAAAACTGCACTCGCTGACCAGAAGCTGGCTTCAGTCGGCAAGATGGAGGAAGAGAATGCGAAGCTGAAAACTTCCCTTGATGAAGCCAACAAGGAGGCGACTCGTCTGAAGAAGGACAAGAAGAATCTGACCGAAAAGATGGAAGGCATTGCTCGCAAGTGGGATGACCTGGAGAACTATCTGGGAGGGCTTGTCAAGAAGCTGTTCATCATGCTTGAAGGTGCTTTCCTTTGTCCGACTGACTTGTTGCTGTCGACTCGATATATAACCATTGACTCATCGTTGTATTGTGTGTGCAGAATTTTGCCAAGACTTCGAGGAAGAAACTGGGCGAGTTGAGACAAGCTTGGACCCCATCGTCTCTCATGTAAAGGACGAAGCTGCTATGAACGTGCTCCGACGGGAATCCCGTGTCGCTGGTGTTGTCGACTATCTAGCCCGACTGAAAGTCGCGATGTCGCGGATCGACACCACACTCTGGCCAACGGCGACGCTCCAAAACGACCTCGAGTCTCTGATGGCTCGACTTAATGAGGTTCCTGGTCGAGTGCAAGAATGGAAGAAATCTTCTGCTTGGTACGGCGCTGATGTGGCTCTGTCTCTGGTTCGTGTCCACTGCAAGGAAGCGCGAGAAGAGAAGCTAGTAGTAATCAAGGTTGCCAACACCAAAAGGCACGACTTCCAATCCTGCATGGAAACCTTCATCGCTGCCGCCACTTGGATTGTTGACGGAATCGACCTCGACGAGTTCGTCGAGCCTGCTAGCCCACCTCCTGCAGAGTGAACAAACTTTATGCCTCACCTTAAATTTGCCTCGGAATGCCGAGTGATTTTGTAACCGTTAAACTCCTTTGGGCTTGATGCCCGAGTACTTTAATCCGTGGTCTGGAACCTTAGGATTTATCTGAACTTGGTTTATCTCTGAATATGCTTGTGTTTGTCTTCGAGTGGAACTTGTTCTTCACTCAAAATAGTCTTTGTACTTGTGATGCAACTCTGAGGAGAAGGTCACAGTCGACCAGCACCTCGTCGTCCTTGCGGATCCGGATGGAGCACACATTGTACTTATGGCGCACCTCCGAGGAGAAAACCGCAGTCGACCTATACCTCGTCGTCCTTGCGGATCAGGATGGAGCGCACATTGTGCTTATGGCGCAGCTCTGAGGAGAAAGCCGCAGTCAACCTGCAGCTCGTCGTCCTTGCGGATCAGGATGGAGCGCACATTGTACTTGTGGCGCAACTCTGAGGAGAAGCTCACAGTCGACCTGCACCTCGTCGTCCTTGCGGATCAAGATGAAGCGCACATTGTACTTGTGGCGTAGCTCTGAGGAGAAGGTCACGGTCGACCTGCATCTCGTCGTCCTTGCGGATCGGGATGGAGCGTGTGGCCAAGTTCCCGAGCGAGAAGATTGATTCTCACTTGGAACGTGTTTTATACTTAGGTGAGTACCAGACTGCAGCTAAGCCCCCGAGTGGGAGGATTGCTCACCACTCGGTTGGATTTTTCAAACTTAGGCGGGTACTGGACTGCAACTAAGCCTTTGAGTTAGAGGGTTGCTCACCACTCGGTAGGATTTTTCAAACTTAGGCGGGTACTGGACTGCAGCTAAGCCCCCGAGTGAGAGGGTTGCTCACCACTTGGTAGGATTTTTCAAACTTAGGCGGGTACTGGACTGCAGCTAAGCCCCCGAGTGAGAGGGTTGCTCACCACTCGGTAGGATTTTTCAAACTTAGGCGAGTACTGGACTGCAGCTAAGCCCCCGAGTGAGAGGGTTGCTCACCACTTGGTAGGATTTTTCAAACTTAGGAGAGTACTGGACTGCAGCTAAGCCCCCGAGTGGGAGGGTTGCTCACCACTCGGTAGGATTTTTCAAACTTAGGCGAGTACTGGACCGCAGCTAAGCACCCGAGTGAGAGGGTTGCTCGCCACTCGGTAGGATTTTTCAAACTTAGGCGAGTACTGGACTGCAGCTAAGCCCCCGAGTGGGAGGATTGCTCACCACTCGGTACGATTTTTCAAACTTAGGCGAAACAGATTCACAGCTAAGCCTCTGAGTGAGAGGCTTGCTCATCACTCTGCAGGATTTTCTTTTTTTTGGAACTTAGGCGAAACAGATTCATAGCTAAGCTAAGGCACCCACTAGGGGATTTAGGACACATGAGAAAAAAACAACAATCATTTAGACGACTGTAAAACTGTGTCTTTGATAATCAAACTAGAAGATATTTCTAATTACATCTCAACAGTCTGAATGCTTAAGTATAAAAGGGGCGGAGCAGCTCCGCATTCCAAGCGTGTGGCTCTTCTTAATTGTGCTCGACATTGTAGAGGTGATATGCTCCGTTGCGGAGCACTTTGGTAATGATGAAGGGGCCTTCCCAAGCAGGAGCAAGCTTATGAGGTTTCTGCTGATCCACTCAAAGGACCAAGTCTCCCTCTTGAAATGCTCGACCCCTCATGTTTCTGGCATGGAACCGACGCAGTTCTTGCTGATAAATGGTTGACCGGATTAAGGCCATCTCTCTTTCCTCTTCTAGGAGATCAATTGCATCTTGCTGAGCCTGTTCTGCTTCATCTTCTGAGAAAAGCTTGACTCGGGGTGCATTGTGAAGCAAGTCACTCAGAAGGATAGCCTCAGCCCCATAGACTAGGAAGAATGGAGTTCGACCAGGCGACCGGTTAGGAGTCGTCCTCAATCCCCAAAGGACTGATGGAAGTTCATCGACCCAGGCGCCTGCTGCATGCTTGAGGTCACGCATCAATCGGGGTTTCAGTCCTTTGAGAATCAATCCGTTTTCTCTTTCAGCTTGTCCATTCGACTGGGGATGAGCGACTGAAGCATAGTCGACCCAAGTGCCCTGGGAAGCGCAAAAGGCTCTGAACTCATCAGAATCGAAGTTCGACCCATTATCTGTTATGATGCTGTGCGGGACGCCATATCTGAATGTTAACTCTCTGATGAAGCTGACGGCAGTACTTGCTTCGAGATTCTTGATAGGCTTGGCTTCAATCCATTTGGTGAACTTGTCGACTGCTACGAGCACATGGGTGAAGCCACTTCTGCCAGTCCTCAGAGGTCCAACCATATCTAATCCCCAAACAGCAAAGGGCCAGACGAGTGGAATGGTCTTCAAGGCTGATGCAGGCTTGTGAGACATGTTGGAGTAGAACTGGCAACCTTCACATTTGTCGACTATGTCTTTTGACATTTCATTTGCTCACGACCAATAAAATCCCGCTCGGTATGCTTTGCCCACAATGGTCCGAGAGGATGCATGGTGACCACAGGTCCCCAAGTGGATATCGTTGAGGATCACTTGACCTTCTTCTAGTGTTATGCACTTCTGAGCAACTCCGGTAACACTTTCTCTGAACAGCTGTCCTCTTATCACAGTAAAGGCTTTGGATCGATGGACGATCTGTCGAGCCTCTTCTTCATGCTCTGGGAGTTCCTTCCGAAGAATGTATGTGATGTATGGCACTGTCCAGTCGGGAGTGATGACCAAAACCTCCATGATCAAGTCGACCACGGCTGAGACTTCGACTTCAGTCGGATCAGTGGCACTCTTTGGTTGTGGGGGCTCTTCAGTGAAAGGATCTTCCTGAACTGAAGGTGTATGAATATGTTCCAAAAACATATTGCTGGGAATGGTCTCCCTCTTGGAACCTATTTTTGCTAAATTATCAGCTGCTTGATTTTTCGGTCGGGGTATATGATGCAGCTCTAACCCCTCAAACTTCTTTTCTAATTTTCTCACTGAATTACAATAACCAGTCATAGCCGGGCTCCTGACGTCCCACTCCTTCATCACTTGATTAACCACCAAATCCGAGTCGCCATAGACCATTAGGTGACGGACGCCGAGTGAAATGGCCATACGTAACCCGTACAAAAGTGCTTCATATTCAGCTTCGTTGTTGGAGGAATCAAAATGAATCTGAAGAACATAGCTGAGTCTGTCTCCTCAGGGGGATACCAAAACCACCCTAGCACCAGAACCATTCAACATCTTGGATCTGTCAAAGAACATAGTCCAGTGCTCCGAATGAATCTGAGTCGGTTGTTGCTGCTCAACCCACTCGGCGAGGAAATCTGCTATTGCTTGGGACTTGATAGCTTTCTTTGCCTCAAACTTGATATCCAAGGGAAGGAGTTCAATCACCCACTTTGCCACTCGACCAGTTGCATCTCTGTTGTTCAGAATTTCTGACAATGGTGCGTCGCTGACGACTGTAATGGAGTGATCAGATAAAAAATGCGCAACCTTGTTCGTGGTCATGTAAATTCCATAGACAAGCTTCTGATAATGTGGATATCTTTGCTTGGATGGAGTCAAGACTTCAGAAACATAGTACACTGGGCGCTGAACTTTATAGGCTTTTCCTTCTTCTTCCCGCTCGACCGTGAGTACTGTACTGACAACTTGTCCAGTGGCTACAATATAAAGCAGTAAAGGCTCTTTGCTGATTGGGGCAGCGAGCACCGGCTGGGTGGAAAGCAGGGCTTTGAGCTCTGCAAACGCTGCGTCAGCTTCAGGAGTCCACTCAAACTTATCAGATTTCTTCCTCAGTCGGTAAAGAGGTAATGCCTTTTCACCGAGGCGAGAGATGAACCAACTCAAGGCGGTCAAACAACCAGTAAGCTTCTGGATATCATGCACACGCACAAGGCGCTTCATCTGGAGTATGGCACCAACTTTCTCTGGGTTCGCGTCGATCCCTCGTTCAGAAACGAGGAAACCGAGTAACTTTCCACCAGTAACTCCGAATGTGCACTTCGATGGGTTAAGCTTGATATCATACCTTCTCAGGTTCGCAAAGGTTTCAGCGAGGTCAGCAGCAGGTCGGAACCTTTGCGCGACTTGGCCACAATGTCATCCATATATGCTTCCACATTCCGACTGATTTAAGTGAGCAAACACTTCTGAATCATCCTCATAAATGTGGCTCCGGCGTTCTTGAGGCCGAATGGCATGGTGACATAACAAAAGCACCCGAATGGAGTGATGAAAGCTATTTTTATCTCATCGGGTCCATACAGTCGGATCTGATGATACCCGGAATAGGCGTCCAGAAAAGACAAACACTCACACCCCACAGTCGAGTCGACAATTTGGTCAATACGGGGGAGAGGAAAATGATCTTTCGGGCAGGCCCGATTGATATGCTTGAAGTTAATGCACAAACGAAGCGAGTCGTCCTTTTTGGGGACCATGACAACATTGGCCAGCCACTCGGAGTGGTAAATTTCTCGGATGAACTCGGCTGCCAGGAGCCGACCCACTTCCTCGCCAATTGCCTTTCTCTTCTGTATGGCGGACCGTCGAAGATGTTCCTTGACTAGTTTCACTTTCGGGTCGACTCGCAAACGGTGCTCAGCCAGTCCCCTGGGTACACCTGGCATGTCAGAAGGTTTCCATGCAAAGATGTCCCAGGTCTCACGGAGGAACTGAATGAGCGCTTCTTCCTATTTGCTGTCGAGTGATGTTGAGATATGAGTAGGAGCAGCATTAGGATTGGTCGGGTGAACATGAATCGGCTTCGTTTCACCGGACAACTGAAATGCAGAATCTGTGGCAGGCTTCTTGGCTCGCAACAAATCACTCTGATCTGCATTCTTCCGGTATTCTTGCATTTCGACAGATGCCAATTGTGCATCGGCGATTTTTGAGCCCTTCTAGAAGCACTCTTCTCCCTTTTGCCGATTGCCAGTGATTGTGATCACTCCTCTGGGACCAGGCATCTTCAGTTTGAGGTACACGTAACATGGTCGAGCCATAAAATGTGCATAAGCAGGCCTACCCAGAATAGCATGATAAGCACTTTGAAAATAGGTGGTTTTCGAATAGCCGATCAATCCTATCTACGAGGGGGCCTAAGAAATAGTAAAAGATACAAATGCATCGACGTTAGGAGCTCGGGAAGTAGAGCAAGGCCAGTTTCAAAGGAAGTTATACCTGACGGTTGCCGGGATGTCGCTAGGTGGGCGGCGGGAGGCCGGATCTGCGCACACTACGGTAGCGAGGAAGAAGGGGTGGGAGGCCCTCCCTCGCCAGTGATGCTTGGGAGAGAAGGCACGCTGATCGGGACGCGCCAGCAGTGGGTAAGAGCCGTCGCCGAGGACGACCGCATGAACGTTGCACCTTCTCACCTTCCCCGATCTGTGACCTACGGTGAGCAGAGAGAGAGAGTGTGTGGCCACCGCTATCGTGTTTAGATCTGGAGAGGACGAGACACTGTGAAGAGAGCAACACTAGCAAGCAAGCGCGGAGGCTCCTGCCTATATAGTGGAGTACTATTTTTCTTTTGTCTACCGGCCGGAGCCGGCTTGACCTCGGCAATGACTGTCGAGAAGTCTTCATGCACGTGCCCCGGAGGCGCAGTTGCTGTCATTTTGATCTGAAGCACCGGATTATAACATATAACACGAAAAAATGCCACATGACAAGAAATCATGATCTCACTGCCCAAAGGAGACAAGATGAATCCCGACTGACGAACTAGACGAGGATCAAAGCTCAAATTAAAGATAAACTCATAGAAAAGGGGTCCGTCGATAGATGTCCTAATTAACACAGCCGGCTTGACCTAGATGGCAGCCGAGTAGTCTTCGTGCATGTGCCCCCAATAACTAGCCCAACTCAGTTGTCGTTGTTTAACCCTCGCAGTGATCCGAAGCACATGACACCTAATTTTGCGAGATGACAAGAAACCTTTTTTTAGATTTCTCACCAGAACTACAGCCCTGTACAACACAGCCTGCACGATATGTAGACGATAGCCAATCTAGGCATGTCTGCTAAAGTCTGGTCACATGCATGGATGAACTGATCTTCCGTGTCTTGCAGGGATCATCCAGGTACCAACGTATGTACTCCTACAACACTTCTCCAGTAGTACTATCGCTCATCTTTCTCTTCTATTAACTCACCCGACTTGCGGGGCCAGGGAGTGTGCCTATGGTCGGTTCTCAATTGTGGTCCCACATGTGTGTGCAAACGCAATATGATGTGTGTTCCACTCGGAGAGCGGCGTGCCAGACCGACCGACCGTCTGGGGTGCGAAGCGAACGCGACGGGCGTGCTGTATAATCCGTACATGTGTACCGCCGTTTTCTTGAGGCTTTGCTCCATGGCGCAATCCATGGATACAAATTTAGTATACTGTACTATTTAAAAGTCGACGGCGGGGCTTTTCCTGCGCGGTAGACGGGGCAGTTCCGGCTAGTCGGTTCGACAGAGACGCGAGAAGATGAGGGAGTAGGCTGCTGGAAACGTAGGGCTGTGTGATTTGACAGCGAGTTACTGTTGGACAGGTGGGGTCCCGTGATTTGACTTGCCATTATCATTTTAACTGCGGTGTTACGCTCGGCGTGAGTCTCCCGATTCCTGACCACCTCCATACAGGTACCTCTCCCAATGCTCCACCAGGTAGACGCTGGCTCTTGCATGAGAGCCCACTCCTCCACTTTTTCCTTGCCTCTTTCCTCCACATATGCAAAAATGCCATGCAAAGCGGGCTTATAGCCCACTATTGTACTCCCTCTGTTCGAAAATAGATGACCCAACTTTGTTTTGGAACGGATGGAGTACTTACTTGCTCCTACAGGTGCTAAGCTTGGCACATAGGCATAAAGTCTGATGTGGAAGTTAATTAAGAAGAGAGAGACTAGTTTGGTGACCCAAGGAAGAGAAGGTGCTAAGCGCGTGTACCTAGGTGAAAAGACAATTTTGAGTCTATAGTTAATTAAATGAAGCAAACTTAGCAACAAAAAACTAAGCACCTATGCATTGGGGACTTGATTGCTAAGCCATTTAATGCCCTTAGCAGCTCATCTAAGCACCATTTCATCGAAAGAGGTCACTCCTTGGCAAATGCAAGAAATACTACAAAGAAAGAGATAGAGAGAAGTAAAAAAAATACTCTTATAGCCAACCTTATAGCTAACCTTGTTGTAGTACGAGTGACTAAGTGATGACTATGTATGACATGCCAACATCAGATAGCCTAACGCACCGTGTTAAATCTCCAAGGGCGCGACCGCGCGAGCGAGGCGACGGTCATGGTAGGCGGCGCGACCATGATACGGGCTGCTGGCAAACCTTGGATCTGAGATCGAATGGTCGCATTCTAAGTTGCTGAAAATTTGCAGAATAACCATCCACGATAGGATATTCAGCCATAGGTCTAGAATCACGCCATGCAACCGTTCGATCTCAGATCCAAGGGCTCTCGGAAGCCCGTATCATGGGAGAATGGAAAGCTTCGTATCACCTATAATTTTCCCAATGCTTGACATGACATCGAAAGCCATTTAATTGGGCGTCGAGTAGACATGACATCTAATTGGGCCCCCATAGCACCGTGCATGAATCCATTTATCCAGCAGGCAAGCCACTACCGTGCCATTTGCATGCCCCACTCAGCATTTTTACAATTGAAAAACCGCTGGCAGTTCGCTCCTACTCGTCCCCGGACGTCCTTTAACATTATGACAGTTCGCTCCTAGTCGTCCCGTCCTTTCACATTACGGCAGTTCCACTAATCCTAACCCTCCTCCCAAATTCATGGCGTCCCAAATCTCCATGATCAGCGGTGAATACAAGGTTAGAACCATCACCGGCGATGAGTTCGACGTCATCTACACCCGTTCTTCTGCGACGGTGAAAGGATGCCTTGCTCGCTTCAGTCGCATGTTCGAAAACTCAAATGATGAGTGGGTCGCTGGGCTAGATGTTGAGTACACCACAGTCCTGGGACAAGAGAAGGATCTAAAGGAGGAAGAGAAGATGAAGCCCGCCGTGATCCAGCTTTGCGTGCATGACTTATGCTTGGTTTACCACATATGCCATGCCGACGTTGAGTGCGAGGAATTTAAGAACTTCCTCAAGGGCAGCCTAGTCAAATTCGTTACTGTAGACTTTACGAATGACAAAAGAGTCCTGGGTTGGATAGGCCTCGTTGTAGGCAACCCCTTCGACCTCCAGAAGAATCGGCTGCTACCCTCCCGTGGTCAGCCTTCAAAGCTGACCCTGGCAGGAGCCATGGTTCATCCTTCGTACGGTAAACTAGAGAAACCTCCGTACACATTTCATCATCATGCATGGTAGTGGAATGTACTAGATATAGACCACATCCACTATGCTGCAATGGATTGCTACCTTTGTTTCAATATCTACAAGGGTTGGATGAAGAGCAAGAGCCAAGTGTGCGGTTCAAGCAAAGAAGTATCGGTCAAGAGGAAGAGGGACAAGGACGAAGTCGAGGACGTGGATGAGGACTCCGAGTAAGGTGACAGTGTCGTTGCTCATGGTGGTTCTAATGAAGTGTCTACCGGATTAGTTGCATAGTTTAATTTCAGGTGTGCTTAGTTTAATTTGAGGGGTGTGTTGTGCTGAGCCCCCAGCAGAACTATGTTATGTTCATTCTCACTATATTTCGTACATTTCATCTTTTAGTTGGTATAGTACTACCACTCATTTCTTCACATTATATACGTACAATATATATGGCCAACATCATATAGCCAGCAGTTTAGTTGTCAAAGAATTTCAGGGTGCTTAGTTTTGTCAAAGAATTCCAGGGTGCTTAGTTTTATTTGAGGGGTGTGTTGTGCTAGACATCATTAACTTATCATTGTGAGAATCGGCTTATTTTTGTCATGTAACATGGTCAACGGGTTTGACGTGAAAATAACAATGTCTAATGGCATTTCTGAGCAAACATCTGACTTAACGATGGCATTTTTTAGATATCTAATTGCATTTTTGAGCAGGCATCTCACGGATCGATGGCATTTTTTGAGTAGTTGTAACTTCTAATGGCAAAACTGAGTAGTGATACACAACTAGTGGTATAAATAATAAGAACCCAAGAATTAAATAGGTATGCTAATTTATTTATTTCTTTATACCTTTGTCTGCGAAACAATATACGCTGCCTCCCCCCAGATTTTATTTACAGAGGCAACATAGAACTATATGAGTGCCCTGTTAAATTTTGGAATTATTCCAGGTTCGTTTGGCCTTTTTTATACATTAATTGAGTTTCTGGTCATTTAATGTGCATAATTCAAATTTGATCTACAAGCCCTTGTTCCCGTGCACCAAAGTTGATTGAAAAATCACATGTGTGTCCTCGGGTGAATTTCTAGGTCCCATGCAAGAAATGGGAAAGAAATTCAAACATCTGGGCATCGTGGCTCGGCCGAGAACATTGAGAAGGTTGGTTTTAAAATTCTTGTAAATCCAAAACACGCCTGAAGATCGTGAATCTTGGCATGGTCTCATGTCATGGTACTACCATGCTGTGGTAAAAAAATTGCGGAATAGGAACAAGTTTTGGTATAAGTTTCTTGCAAACCGGAGCTCCTCTCAAGAAGGCTCGTGGTTCTGAGAGGGAACGTGTCAGTGGAAACGACACCTATGGGATCACTGGGATCCCTTCTATGGTTGGCTGGCGCGGGGTTGTGCAAAGAGCAGGTCCAGAAGCCAGCACAAGGATCGTTTACCCAGGTTCGGGCCGCGGGGATGCGTAAAACCCTAGTCCTGGTTTGGTGTATGTATTTGAGTGTTCTTGAGTTCTTGAACTAGCTACGGTGTGTCCCTAGTCCAAAAGAACCGAATCCTTCTCCTGGTCGCCTCGGGCCTCCTTTTATAGACAAAAGGGGTTGCCACAGTGGCACACAGGAGGTGGAAAGGTGTACAGTGGATGAGTCTATCCTCTGGAACCGTCGGACAAACGCATTTAATGCACTGCCGACCTGCCCCTCTTGCTTTATCGGGGACGGCAAGGAAGCTCGTCCCAGCTGTCGCCGCCTCGCCTGGCTGCGACGTGCGTCCGGGCTGACGAGACATTGTAGCGCCACGTTGGCTGGCTGCTGGGCTGGCGCGGTGGTGGAGTCTTCACGAAGATCTGCATGCCATCACGCAGGTGCTAGCTGAGTCGGCGTAGAGGCCGCACGCTGCCACTCAGGTGCCTGCCCAGCTAGTGGAGCTAGCAGCTGCATGGGAGCGGCGGTGTAGTCTTGGCAGACGTGGGCCTGGCCGCGGCCCCGTAAGTGTCCTCGGCAAGGGCCCTGCCGGGGCCCCGGCAAGGGTCCTGCCGCGGCACCGTGGTCATTGTCGGTGTCAAAACCGGCGGATCTCGGGTAGGGGGTCCCGAACTGTGCGTCTAAGGCGGATGGTAACAGGAGGCGGGGGACACGATGTTTACCCAGGTTCGGGCCCTCTCGATGGAGGTAATACCCTACATCCTGCTTGATTGATCTTGATGATATGAGTATTACAAGAGTTGATCTACCACGAGATCGTAGAGGCTAAACCCTAGAAGCTAGCCTATGGTATGATTGTTGTTGTCCTACGGACTAAACCCTCCGGTTTATATAGACACCGGAGGGGGCTAGGTTTACACAGAGTCGGTTACAAGGGAGGAGATCTACATATCCGTATTGCCAAGCTTGCCTTCCACGCCAAGGAGAGTCCCATCCGGACACGGGACGAAGTCTTCAATCTTGTATCTTCATAGTCCAACAGTTCGGCCAAAGGATATAGTCCGGCTATCCGAGGACCCCTTAATCCAGGACTCCCTCAGTAGCCCCTGAACCAGGCTTCAATGACGATGAGTCTGGCGCGCAGATTGTCTTCGGCATTGCAAGGTGGGTTCTTCTCCAAATTCTGAGTACCTGTCGAGTAGTGTCCGGCTTCCCATGAATGTTGTACTCCTCGGCTTCTGCGCCTAATAATGGCTATCGTCCACGTGTCGAGCGAATGCGAGAAGTCGGGGCATTTTTGCACTTGCCACCCTAACCATGTGAGTAAATCGTCTATTTAAGGGACTGGGGATCCTCAAATCCAGATCACACCAACCTCCCTCAGCGAGTATCCATCGGAGCGTGCCCGGAAAAATCCATCCCATCATGGCTGGTCGTCGCAGCTCCTCCTCTCGCTCCCGTAGCCCTAAGCCAGGCAACTGGAAGAAGTGTTCCGTCTCCCACAGACAGTTAGTAGAGTTACAAACCCAGGGGTTTCTTCCTCCTGCGTATATGGTCCCCGTCCGAGCTGGACTAGCCACTTACAATGGCGGGGAACAAGCGGAGAGCTTTCCCAACCCATCCATGGGGGAGCGGGTATGCCTTGTCCCGTACTTGTTAAGGGGACTTGGATTTCCGATCCATTCGTTCCTCCGCGGGCTCCTTGAGTTCTACGGCCTCCAGCTGCATAATTTTACTCCTACCTCCATATTACACATCGCAGGCTATGTCGCCCTTTGCGAGCTGTTTTTGGGCTGCGAAGCTCATTTCGAGTTATGGAAGGGGCTATTCTGCCTCGTACCCCATACACAAGAGGCATCGATATATCAAGTGGGCGGAGCCGAGATATGGCGCATCGCCGGGACCGGATATCTATCCGGTACTCCGAAAAAGACATCCGAAGACTGGCCTTCGGAATGGTTTTATATGGAGGACGTCCCTCTTCCGGACCCTGTTCGGATGGGCCTTCCTGAGCTTAATAATGCCCCTTTGAAGAAACGCCGCAGCTGGCGCCCTCGGAGCCCCCAGGAGGAAGATAACAGAGAGGTCCTTTACCTGATGAGCCGGATACAAACGCTGGCCAAATCAGGATTGACAATAGTCGAGGTTATGTCACTATGTATAATGCGGGGGGTGCAGCCACTTCAATATCGGGGACAACCCATGTGGCACATCAATGGAGAAGACGATGCCACACGCTGCGGTCGTAAAGGCCTGGACTCCGACGCTGCTCTAGCGAAAATACTGTCCGATTTATACAAAGGAGAGGAAGAGGAGTTCATCCGTATCAAGCCACGGGATGGATTCTCCATGTACAACCCCCCAAACTGGGTGAGCTGCTACTTTTTACTCCAGACCTTCCCGCATTCTTTGTCACAAATATTTACCTTGCTATTTCATAGCAGGAACTGTGAAAAGCCGTGGGGGAGGTCCACAGCCCGCCTCCACAACCAGAGGACCCTGACCGGGCCCTCGACCCCGGACTCAAAGAGGATCCGGACACATTTGTGGAGCTTATTGACAGGACGTTCTATCCATTGAGCTGCAATGATGCCATGGTGGCCATCATAGCCGATTATCCTGGACTACTCCCTGCATCGCATGTAAGTAAAACCGGAGTCCCAACTTCCGAGAAGGATCCCTTTTTCTGCACTTCACCTACTGCACACATATGGTGTCTTACAGGGAAGGCCCTCGGGACGCCATGCCGAACCCGCAGTGACTTACCAACAAGGGGCACCGAAGCTGGGTAGGCTTAAAAGGAAGGCGGTCAGGACTGAGACGCCGTTGCAGAGGTATGAAACAGAACCCCGCTCCGTGGTTGTCGTCTTTTAAAATATAATGACATCCATGTTTCCTAGTAGGAAAAACGCTCGTCGGACTATATCCGGAGAGGTTGCCGGCCACGCCTCCACCAGCCGAGCTCCAGAGCCGGACCTAAAGGCGGACGCTAACATGGGGCCAACACCGGATGTTCCTCCTACAGAGGATGCGGATAGGCTGTCCGCTACGAATTCCGAAGTGGAGAGTGCCATGAATCACAGGCGCTGCCGGGCCGTACTCCGCGATGCTTGTTTCTCCCAAGAGGCGTTCGACGCCATTAACTCAGGAGACGCGTACATCCGACCTGCTCAAAATGGTCTTGCCAAAGGCACGGACCAGTATGTAAAGGATATACGGGTAAGAAAATCGAATAATTATGTATATCAGTAGCCCCTGAGACTTGAAACAGTTGGCACAACTGATTTAAGGATCATTGTTTGCATAGGTTCTTACGGAGAAGAATACCCGGTTGTCTCAAGAGCTGGAGGAGTGCAAAGCCCGGCTTTAGGCCGCAATTGCCGTAGTAAAGGAGTCCGAGAAGGCCCCATCTGGTAACACTTATTTCTATTGCAAAGGATGACAGGTACCAGGTAGTATGCGGCATGCATGCGAATCTAACAATAGATTCTGCAGATGACTCCGGAGTCAATCCGGAGGTCGTGATAGGGGATGAGCCGCATGCTCAACGACAGCTAAATCCTGGCGAGCGCGTGCTTACACGGGTTAGGCGGGAGAAAAACGATCTCCAAGACGCCAATATCCAGCTGGGCGTGGAACTGAAAGATGTTCGAGCCCAGCTTGCTGACTCCGTAAAGGAGAATAAGAGGCTTCGACGTGGCATTTTCAGTAAGTGCTTGAATGAACTTTTAAAGAGTTCGGCAAAGAAACGGGCTAACAGAGTTATGTCTGCAGGTATGCTGACGGGTCGTCCCGCGGAGGAGATGCCCGGGTCTGCGGGTGATCTTCTGCCAAAGCTCTTACAACTGCACGAACAAGTTCGCAGGTGATGCAGGGCATTGCCCAAGCCTTGTGGCCATCCGCCTCCCTGCCAGGAGGCATGGGGGAGCTTGTAGAGAAGCTCAAGGGAGCGCGGCGCTTCCGACTATGGAAGATATCAGCTTGCCGACAAGGTGCGAGGGAAGCCTGGTTCATGGTGAAGACGCGATATACCAGGGCTGACCCGAACCACATGGCCGAGGTCGGACCTGTGGGGTCCGATGGGAAAGAGATCACCGTCAGTTTGGTGTATGACCAAGTAGAATTAGCCACAAAGTATTCCCAACAGGATTGTAGGCTAGACAACATGTTGGATGGTATAGAAGAAGAATTTAGTCAGTCTAAGTGACTGTGTACTTCAAGTGATATGTATTGTCCCTAGCCGGATTGTAAATCATTTGTCATGGCGGACCTTTTCGCTTCGACCTCTGGACCCGACAGTCCGGAGTGTATCCGAATACCCGCTCAGTTATGTAAAAACCGGGGTACGCGTGGAAACCAGGCGTAGGGGTCATAAGTGCTTGAACAGACAAGTACCCAACTAGCTATGTTATATTACATGGATAGTAAGAAACATCTTCCAGGGAGAATAGTTCCGTGAAGGGTTCCTTTCCTAGGTACGCATGCCCTAATGTGCACGTTCGAGCTGCGAAAAGAGACGCGGGATATAAACATCGGGGGCATGTATTACAATAAGTAAAGGTCATCTTTTGTTCACCGACCGAGTATTCCCTTAAGAACGCTACCTTTCGGCTTCACCCAGTCTGAGGTATACATCCGGCTGACCCGGCAGTAACAATCGCAAAGGTGCTCCCCTTATGCCCTAGCCGAATTAACGGGAACGTAGGGCATAAACACAAGATCCAGGCAACCCAGCTTGGCCAAAACTTAAGTCATATCGATGCATATAATGACGAAAAAGGTACATGTGGAAGAATAACACATGTGTGGGGCATAGAGCCCGAAAAATAGTTATATTAAGCTTATGTATAGGAAGCCCCCAGGTATAATGAGCGCGGCTAGCGCGTCAAGATTGTGTAGTCAAGACACAATTTAGACTTTTAAGGCCTTGAAGAGAAAGGGAAGAAAGAAAGAAATAAAAGACAGATAACGGATATATAAAAAATTGACGGGGGTAAGGAGACGAACATAGAGTCCGGCACTAGGCGTAGAACCTTCAGAGTCTGGCTGCGTTCCATGGGTTTGGCTCGAGTCGATTGTCCGATGCATCCCGCAGACGATACGTCCACCGGTCAGAACTTGGACAATAACGAAGGGACCTTCCCATTTGGGCTTGAGCTTGTTCTTTTTCTTCTCCGGTAGGCGTAGAACGAGTTCGCCGACGTTATAAGTTTTGGCCCGTACTTCTCTGCTTTGATACCTTCGAGCCTGTTGCTGATAAAATGCGGAACGGGCTTTTGCTACGTCACGCTCCTCCTCCAAGGCGTCCAAAATGTCCTGCCGATCAAGCTCGGCTTCTTTCTCTTCGTACATGCGCACTCGAGGTGAGTCATGAATTATGTCGCAGGGCAGTACCGCCTCTGCGGCGTACACCATGAAAAACGGTGTGTATCCGGTAGTGCGATTCGGCGTGGTCCGCAGCCCCCATAGTACGGAGTCGAGCTCCTCTACCCAGTGCGTATCTGATTCCTTTAAGGATCGCACTAATCTAGATTTAATGCCGCTCATGATAAGACCATTTGCTCGCTCGACTTGACCGTTAGTTTGCGGGTGATAGACAGAAGCATAATCGAGCTTAATGCCCATGTTACTGCACCAAATTTTTACCTCGTCAGCTGTAAAGTTCGAGCCGTTATCGGTGATGATGCTGTGGCGGACGCCGTAAGGGTGTACAACCCCGGATATGAAGTCTATCACTGGTCCGGACTCGGCCGTTTTAACTGGTTTGGCTTCTATTCATTTGGTGAATTTATCCACCATGACCAACAACTATTTTTTTCTTGTGGCTTCCCCCTTTGAGGGGTCCGACCATATCAAGCCCCCAGACCGCAAAGGGCCAAGTGATGGGGATTGTTCGGAGAGCGGTAGGCGGCATATGGCTTTGATTTGCAAAAAGCTAGCAACCGACGCATCGTTTAACGAGATCCTATGCGTCTGCTCGGGCCGTCGGCCAGTAAAAACCTGTACGGAAGGCCTTTCTTACCAGGGTCCGGGCTGCGGCGTGGTGGCCGCCAAGTCCAGCATGAATTTCTGCCAAAAGTTGCCAGGGTCCGGTAGCGCTTTTCTTATAAAGCTCTGCCTCGTGGACCCTGTAGGCTTTAGACCGCCGCACAATGCAACGTGCCTCGTTTGGGTCCCCAGGTAGTTTCTGCCTAGTTAGGTAGGCCAAGAAGGGTTCTGTCCACGGGGCGATGACAGCCATAATCACGTGCGCGGAAGGTGTTATTTCGGTGGTAGAGCCCCCGATTACGTCAGGGTGTTCGGGATCTGGCGTTGTGTCCGGGTCCGGACTATTGTTTCCGGTCTCTCCTTCCCATACCACCGATGGCTTAAACAGCCTTTCCAAGAAGATATTAGGTGGGACCGGGTCGTGCTTAGCGCTGATGCGGGCGAGGATATCTGCCGCCTGATTGTTTTCCCGGACCACATGGTGGAATTCAAGCCCCTCGAACCGAGCTGACACTTTGAGGACGGCATTGCGATAAGCCGCCATTTTTGGATCCTTGGCATCGAAGTCTTCATTTATTTGAGATATTGCAAGGTCCGAATCCCCACGCACCTCTAGGCGTTGAATGCCCATGGAGACTGCCATCCCGAGACCATGTAACAAGGCCTCGTATTCTGCTGCATTGTTGGAGTCTGTGTATAGTATTTGGAGCACGTATTGGACTGTATCTCCAGTGGGGGGTGTCAGGACGACACCAGCCCCCAGACCAACCAGCATTTTAGAGCCGTCATAGTGCATGACCCAATTGCAGTATGCGCCGTACTCTTTAGGGAGTTCGGCTTCTGTCCATTCGGCGACGAAATCAGCCAGTACTTGTGACTTAATGGCTCGCTGAGGTTTGTATATTATGTCGAACGGGAGGAGCTCAATAGCCCATTTAGCAATCCGGACCGTGGCTTCGCGGTTGTTTATTATGTCGTTGAGTGGTACTTCAGAAGCCACCGTAATTGAACATGCTTGAAAGTAGTGTCGTAGTTTCCGGGATGCCATGAAGACCGCGTATGCTATCTTTCGATAGTGTGGGTACCGTGATTTGCATGGAGTGAGGATAGTGGATACATAGTATACTGGCTTTTGAAGCGGGAACTTATGTCCGTCCGTCTCTTGTTCGACGACGAGCACTGCACTTACAACTTGGTGTGTTGCCGCTATATATAACAACATTGGTTCGCCTACATTTGGCGCGGCCAAGATTGGGTTTGTGGCCAAAACGGCTTTTATTTCCTCTAGTTCGGCCGTGGCCGCATCCGTCCACTCGAAGTGTTCGGTGCGTCAAAGAAGGCGATAAAGAGGCAGTGCCTTTTCCCCTAATCGGGAGATGAAGCGGCTTAAGGCAGCCACGCATCCAGTTAGTTTCTGGATTTGCTTGAGGTCTGTTGGGATGGCCAACTGTGACAGAGCTCTAATTTTAGACGGATTTGCTTCGATTCCTCTGTTGGAGACGATGAAGCCTAAGAGCTTTCTGGCGGGCACGCCGAAGACGCATTTTTCCGGATTGAGCTTAATGTCGTATGTTCGGAGATTATCGAACGTGAGCCTCAAGTCGTCTATTAAGGATTCGACGGGTCTGGTTTTAACGACCCCATTGTCTATGTATGCCTCCACTGTTTTGCCGATCTGTGTCTCCAAGGATGTCTGAATCATGCGTTGATAGGTTGCACCGGCGTTTTTGAGCCCGAAAGGCATGGTGTTAAAACAGAAGGGGCCATATGGAGTGATAAATGCCGTTGCGGCTTAATCGGACTCCGCCATCTTAATTTGATGGTATCCGGAGTATGCGTCGAGGAAACACAATGAATCATGTTCTACGGTAGCATCGATAATTTGATCGATGCGAGGGAGGGGGAAGGGATCCTTGGGGCAAGCCTTGTTAAGGTCCTTGAAGTTGACACGTAGGCGCCAGGATTTGTCCTTCTTTGGTACCATCACCAGGTTTGCTAGCCAGTCCGGATGTTTTATTTCTTGGATGAATCCGGCCTCCAGTAACTTGGATAGCTCTTCTCCCATGGCTTGTAGCTTAGGTTCAGAGAAACGCCGAAGAGTCTGCTTGACCGGCTTGAACCCCTTTAGAATGTTAAGGCTATGCTCGGCCAGCCTGCGTGGGATTCCTGGCATGTCTGAAGGATGCCAGGCAAAGATGTCCCAATTTTCGCGCAAGAACTCCCGTAGTGCGGCGTCTACTGTGGGGTTTAATTGTGCCTCGATGGATGCTGTTTTGGTAGGGTCCGTTGGGTGGACTTGGAATTTGACTATTTCATCCGCTGGTTTAAAAGAGGTGGATTTGGATCTTTTGTCGAGTATCACGTCGTCCCTGTCCACCGTGGAGCGCAGCGCCGTCAGTTCTTCGGCCGCGAGGGCTTCGGATAATGCCTCAAGGGCTAGTGCGGCGGTTTTATTCTCGGCGCGGAGTGCTATGTCCGGATCACTAGCTAGAGTGATGATTCCATTGGGCCCGGGCATTTTGAGCTTCATGTACCCGTAATGGGGTATAGCTTGGAAGATCGTGAATGCCTCCCGCCCTAAAAGGGCGTGGTATCCGCTACTGAACGGGGCCACTTGGAATAGGATTTCTTCGGACCTATAATTCTCCGGCATGCCGAATACCAAGTCTAGTGTGATTTTTCCCGCGCAGCGTGCCTCCCGACTAGGGATGATTCCTCTGAAGGTCGTGCTGCTTTGCTCAATGCGGCTCCTATCTATTTCCATTTTGCTAAGAGTTTCTTCATAGATGAGGTTTAATCCGTACCGCCGTCCATGAGCACTTTAGTAAGCCAGAAGGTTAAGGACTAAGAGTTTCTCGGGCTGTTCGGAATTTAGGTTCGTCACTGGCATTGAAGGCGATAGCCGTATCGCTCCATGGATTTATTGCTGCTACGTGGCAGACTTCGGCAAGGCTGCGGAGTGCTCGCTTACGCCTATTATTTGAGGCGAAGGTCTCAAAGACTGTCAATACTGTATTGTTGTTTTCCACGGGATGGTGCTCTGCGGTGTTGCTGATGAGGAGATCCTTACCGCTCTTGGCCACCTGCCGGAGTACCCAACATGCTCTAAGGCTGTGTGTTGGCATGGTATCCGCTGTACTGTGAATTTTGCATGGCCCGTTAAGCCATCCCTCCAATACGGTTCCGCGCCCTGTAGTGGGCTTTTGTTTCTTTGTAATTGGGTCGGGTGACTTACGAGAGTACACCCTTTTAGTTCGGACGGGGGGTTTTGTGAGAGCCGGGGGATCTCAAAATTTTGTTTGGGTTTTCTAGGCGCTTTCCATCGCACAGTACTTCCGTACTATGGCCGCCAAGTCAGCGAAGTGTGCTATGTCACGGCGACTTATGGCGTTGAGGATTCCCTTGTCCGTGCAATTATTGCAAAAGAATGATAGTGCATCTTCCTCGCGACAGTCCTTAACCTTGCTCATTAAAAGGAGGAATCTGGCCCAATAGATGTGTACTGTCTCTTGGGGCTCTTGTCTAATGTGGGAAAGATCGCTTATATCTGGGTGGGTGGGGTGGATTTAAGTCCGAACCCTGACCCGATCTGAGACCCAGGGGCGGAGGAGTTTCCGAGCTTGGAAGTTCGGGCTCCGGGATGTTGCTCAACAGGTATGTCCCACTGCCAGATTCTAGGTTCAAGGTTTGGGCCATGTCCTCCCGTAGACGGGTATCAGGCTCGGAGAGCTCGCAAATCCGGACATAGTTTGTCCTCAAGATAGAGGAGGAATCACTGCGTTGCTCCTCTACCACCGCTATCTGGTGGGTGACCGGCGGGGAGTTAATCTCCCTTTGGTCGGGTTTAAACACGATCTGATCATAGTCTGTAGCGATTCCCAAGGCGGCGATGCGATCCAAGAGCTCGTTCAAGGAAGAGAGCTCCATTGGATCCAACTACTCGGCGAATTCCGAGCCGACGTGGAGGCTGTTTTCGATGACCCGAGAAGTCATCGCCGGCGCAGCGGCCGAACGGGCGGTCATGACGAAACCGCCTAGCCGGAGAGTTTGGCCTATAGCCAGGTCTCCCCCAGAGGTGATGTTGTCCTTGGCAACGAGACGAGCCATCCAGCCTTATGATGACGGCACAGTGGAACTCTCAATGAAAGCACCAATGTCGGTGTCAAAACCGGCGGATCTCGGGTAGGGGGTCCCGAACTGTGCGTGTAAGGCGGATGGTAACAGGAGGCGGGGGACACGATGTTTACCCAGGTTCGGGCCCTCTCGATGGAGGTAATACCCTACTTCCTGCTTGACTGATCTTCATGATATGATTATTGAAGGAAATATGCCCTAGAGGCAATAATAAAGTATTATATATTTCCTTATATCATGATAAATGTTTATTATTCATGCTAGAATTGTATTAACCGGAAACATAATACATGTGTGAATACATAGACAAACAGAGTGTCACTAGTATGCCTCTACTTGACTAGCTCGTTAATCAAAGATGGTTATGTTTCCTAGCCATACACATGAGTTGTCATTTGATTAACGGGATCACCTCATTAGGAGAATGACGTGATTGACATGACCCATTCCGTTAGCTTAGCGCCCGATCGTTTAGTATGTTGCTATTGCTTTCTTCATGACTTATACATGTTCCTATGACTATGAGATTATGCAACTCCCGTTTACCAGAGGAACACTTTGTGTGCTACCAAACGTCACAACGTAACTGGGTGATTATAAAGGTGCTCTACAGGTGTCTCCAAAGGTACTTGTTGGGTTGGCGTATTTCGAGATTAGGATTTGTCACTCCGATTGTCGGAGAGGTATCTCTGGGCCCACTCGGTAATGCACATCACTATAAGCCTTGCAAGCATTGTGACTAATGAGTTAGTTGCGGGATGATGTATTACGGAACGAGTAAAGAGACTTTCCGGTAACGAGATTGAACTAGGTATCGAGATACCGACGATCGAATCTCGGGCAAGTAACATACCGATGACAAAGGGAACAACGTATGTTGTTATGCGGTCTGACCGATAAAGATCTTCGTAGAATATGTGGGAGCCAATATAGGCATCCAGGTCCCGCTATTGGTTATTGACCGGAGAGGTGTCTCGGTCAGGTCTACATAGTTCTCGAACCCAAAGAGTCCGCACGCTTAAAGTTACGATGACAGTTATATTATGAGTTTATATGTTTTGATGTACCGAAGGTTGTTCGGAGTCCCGGATGTGATCACGGACATGACGAGGAGTCTTGAAATGGTCGAGACATAAAGATTGATATATTGGACGACTATATTCGGACACCGGAAGTGTTCCGGAGAAGTTTCGGATTAAACCGGAGTGCCGGAGGGTTACCGGAACCCCCCGGGGAAGTATTGGGCCTTAGTGGGCCTTGAGGGGAGAGAGAGGGCAGCAGCCAGGAGGTGGTGCGCCCCCTCCCAGGAGGAGTCCTAGTTGGACTAGGAGAGGGGGGCGCAGCCCCCTTTCCCTCTCCCTCTCCCTCTCTTTCCTTCCCCCCTTCTTTTCCTAGTAGGACTAGGAAAGGGGAGTCCTACTCCTACTAGGAGGAGGACTCCCCCCTCTCTTTGGCGCGCCAAGGGCAGCCGGCCTCCCCCTTGCTCCTTTATATACGGGGGCAGGGGGCACCTCTAGACACACTTGATATACGATATTTTAGCCGTGTGCGGTGCCCCCCTCCACCATATTACACCTCGATAATACCGTCGCGGAGCTTAGGCGAAGCCCTGCGTCGGTGGAACATCATCATCGTCACCACGCCGTCGTGCTGACGAAACTCTCCCTCAACACTCGGCTGGATCGGAGTTCGAGGGACGTCATCGAGCTGAACGTGTGTAGAACTTGGAGGTGCCGTACGTTCGGTACTTGATCGGTCGGATCGTGAAGACGTACGACTACATCAACCGCGTTGTGATAACGCTTCCGCTGTCGGTCTACGAGGGTACGTGGACAACACTCTCCCCTCTCGTTGCTATGCATCACCATGATCTTGTGTGTGCGTAGGAATTTTTTTGAAATTACTACGTTCCCCAACAGTGGTATCCGAGCCTGGTTTTATGCGTTGATGCTATGCACGAGTAGAACACAAGTGAGTTGTGGGCGATATAAGTCATACTGCTTACCAGCATGTCATACTTTGGTTCAGTGGTATTGTGAGATGAAGCGGCCCGGAGCGACATTACGCGTACGCTTACGCGAGACTGGTTTCACCGTTGCGAGCACTCGTTGCTTAAAGGTGACCGGCGGGTGTCTGTCTCTCTCACTTTAGTTGAACCGAGTGTGGCTATGCCCGGTCCTTGCGAAGGTTAAAACATCACCAACTTGACAAACTATCGTTGTGGTTTTGATGCGTAGGTAAGAACGGTTCTTGCTAAGCCCGTAGCAGCCACGTAAAACTTGCAACAACAAAGTAGAGGACGTCTAACTTGTTTTTGCAGGGCATGTTGTGATGTGATATGGTCAAGACATGATGTGATATAATTTGTTGTATGAGATGATCATGTTTTGTAACCGAGTTATCGGCAACTGGTAGGAGCCATATGGTTGTCGCTTTATTGTATGAGATGCAATCACCATGTAATTTTTTACTTTATCTCTAAGCGATAGCGATAGTTGTAAAAGCAATTAGTTGGCGAGACGACAACGATACTACGATGGAGATCAAGGTGTCGGGCCGGTGACGATGGTGATCATGAGGGTGCTTCGGAGATGGAGATCACAAGCACGGTGCTTCGGAGATGGAGATCACAAGCACAAGATGATGATGGCCATATCATATCACTTATATTGATTGCATGTGATGTTAATCCTTTGTGCATCTTATCTTGCTTTGATTAACGGTAGCATTATAAGATGATCTCTCACTAAAATTTCAAGATAAAAGTGTTCTCCCTGAGTATGCACCGTTGCGAAAGTTCTTCGTGCTGAGACACCACGTGTTAATCGGGTGTGATAGGCTCTACGTTCAAATATAACGGGTGCAAAACAGTTGCACACGCAGAATACTCAGGTTAAACTTGACGAGCCTAGCATATACAGATATGGCCTCGGAACACAGAGACCGAAAGGTCGAGCGTGAATCATATAGTAGATATGATCAACATAGTGATGTTCACCATTGAAACTACTCCATCTCACGTGTTAATCGGACATGGTTTAGTCGCTTTGGATCACGTAATCACTTAGATGATTAGAGGGATGTCTATCTAAGTGGGAGTTCTTAAGTAATATGATTAATTGAACTTAAATTTATCATGAACTTAGTACCTGATAGTATCTTACTTGTCTATGTTAATTGTAGATAAATGGCCCGTGATGTTGTTC
The DNA here is from genome assembly GCF_002575655.3 of Aegilops tauschii subsp. strangulata. NCBI lineage: Eukaryota > Viridiplantae > Streptophyta > Magnoliopsida > Poales > Poaceae > Aegilops > Aegilops tauschii. The sequence continues at coordinate 50,454,350 of NC_053040.3, read as the reverse complement.
CGTTGAATTTTATTGCGTTCCTTGAGGATTATCCTCATTGCTGCACAGAAGAATTACGTCCTGGAAGTACCGCTAGGTGCCAGGCCTCCTGCAAGAGCTACGCCAGAAGTTATGAACGTCTGGCAGAGCAAAGCTGATGACTACTCAATAGTTCAGTGTGCCATGCTTTACGGCTTAGAACCGGGTCTTCAACGACGTTTTGAACGTCATGGAGCATATGAGATGTTCCAGGAGTTGAAGTTAATATTTCAAGCAAATGCCCGGATTGAGAGATATGAAGTCTCCAATAAGTTCTATAGCTGCAAGATGGAAGAGAATAGTTCTGTCAGTGAGCATATACTCAGAATGTCTGGGTATAATAATCACTTGATTCAACTGGGAGTTCAACTTCCGGATGATTGCGTCATTGACAGAATTCTTCAATCACTGCCACCAAGCTACAAGAGCTTCGTGATGAACTATAACATGCAAGGGATGGATAAGACAATTCCCGAGCTCTTCGCAATGCTAAAGGCAGTGGAGGTAGAAATCAAAAAGGAGCATCAAGTGTTGATGGTCAGTAAAACCACTAGTTTCAAGAAAAAGCGCAAAGGGAAGAAGAAAGGGAACTTCAAGAAGAACGGCAAGCAAGTTGCTATTCAGGAGAAGAAATCCAAATCTGGACCTAAGCCTGAAACTGAGTGCTTCTACTATAAGCAGACTGGTCACTGGAAGCGGACCTGCCCCAAGTATTTGGCGGATAAGAAGGATGGCAAGATTAACAAAGGTATATGCGATATACATGTTATTGATGTGTACCTTACTAATACTCGCAGTAGCACCTAGGTTTTTGATACTGGTTCTGTTGCTAATATTTGCAACTCGAAACAGGGGCTACGGATTAAGCGAAGATTGGCTAAGGACGAGGTGACGATGCACGTGGGAAATGGTTCCAAAGTCGATGTGATCGCCGTCGGCACGCTACCTCTACATCTACCTTCGGGATTAGTTTTAGACCTAAATAATTGTTATTTGGTGCCAGCGTTGAGCATGAACATTATATCTGGATCTTGTTTAATGCGAGACGGTTATTCATTTAAATCAGAGAATAATGGTTGTTCTATTTATATGAATAATATGTTTTATGGTCATGCACCCTTGAAGAGTGGTCTATTTTTAATGAATATCGATAGTACTGATACACATATTCATAATGTCGAAGCCAAAAGATGCAGAGTTAATAATGACAGTGCAACTTATTTGTGGCACTGCCGTTTAGGTCATATCGGTGTAAAGCGCATGAAGAAACTCCATACTGATGGAATTTTGGAATCACTTGATTTTGAATCACTTGGTACTTGCGAACCGTGCCTCATGGGCAAGATGACCAAAAGACCGTTCTCCGGAACTATGGAGAGAGCAACAGATTTGTTGGAAATCATACATACAGATGTATGTGGTCCGATGAATATTGAGGCTCATGGCGGATATCGTTATTTTCTCACCTTCACAGATGATTTGAGCAGATATGGGTATATCTACTTAATGAAACATAAGTCTGAAACATTTGAAAAGTTCAAAGAATTTCAGAGTGAAGTTGAAAATCATAGTAACAAGAAAATAAAATTCCTACGATCTGATCGTGGAGGAGAATATTTGAGTTACGAGTTTGGTCTACATTTGAAACAATGTGGAATAGTTTCGCAACTCACGCCACCCGGAACACCACAGCGTAATGGTGTGTCCGAACGTCGTAATCGCACTTTATTAGATATGGTGCGATCTATGATGTCTCTTACTGATTTACCGCTATCGTTTTGGGGTTATGCTTTAGAGACGGCTGCATTCACTCTAAATAGGACACCATCGAAATTCGTTGAGACGACGCCTTATGAACTATGGTTTGGCAAGAAACCAAAGTTGTCGTATCTTAAAGTTTGGGGTTGCGATGCTTATGTGAAGAAACTTCAACCTGATAAGCTCGAACCTAAATCGGAGAAATGTGTCTTCATAGGATACCCAAAAGAGACTGCATGGTATACCTTCTATCACAGATCCGAAGGCAAGATATTCGTTGCTAGGAATGGATCCTTTCTAGAGAAGTAGTTTCTCTCGAAAGATGTGAGTGGGAGGAAAGTAGAACTTGATGAGGTAACTGTACCTGCTCCCTTATTGGAAAGTAGATCATCGCAGAAATCAGTTTCTGCGACACCTACACCAAGTAGTGAGGAAGTTAATGATAATGATCATGAAACTTCAGATCAAGTTATTACTGAACCTCGTAGGTCAACTAGATCAAGATCCGCACCAGAGTGGTACGGTAATCCTGTTCTGGAGGTCATGTTACTAGACCATGACGAACCTACGAACTATGAAGAAGCGATGGTGAGCCCAAATTCCGCAAAATGGCTTGAAGCCATGAAATCCGAGATGGGATCCTTGTATGAGAACAAAGTATGGACATTGGTTGACTGGCCCGATGGTCGGCAAGCCATTGAAAACAAATGGATCTTCAAGAAGAAGACTGACGCTGATGGTAATATTACTGTCTATAAAGCTCGACTTGTTGCAAAAGGTTTTCGACAAGTTCAAGGGATTGACTACGATGAGACCTTCTCACCCGTAGCGATGCTTAAGTCTGTCCGAATCATGTTAGCAATTGCCGCATTTTATGATTATGAAATTTGGCAATGGATGTCAAAACTGCATTCCTGAATGGATTTCTGGAAGAAGAGTTGTATATGATGCAACCGGAAGGTTTTGTCGATCCAAAGGGAGCTAACAAAGTGTGCAAGCTCCAGCGATCCATTTATGGACTGGTGCAAGCCTCTCGGAGTTGGAATAAACGCTTTGATAGTGTGATCAAAGCATTTGGTTTTATACAGACTTTTCGAGAAGCCTGTATTTACAAGAAAGTGAGTGGGAGCTCGATAGCATTTCTGATATTATATGTGGATGACATATTACTGATTGGAAATGATATAGAATTTCTGGATAGCATAAAGGGATACTTGAATAAGAGTTTTTCAATGAAAGACCTCGATGAAGCTGCATATATATTAGGCATTAAGATCTATAGAGATAGATCAAGACGCTTAATTGGACTTTCACAAAGCACATACCTTGACAAAGTTTTGAAGAAGTTCAAAATGGATCAAGCAAAGAAAGGGTTCTTGCCTGTACTACAAGGTGTGAGATTGAGTAAGACTCAATGCCCGACCACTGCAGAAGATAGAGAGAAGATGAAAGATGTTCCCTATGCTTCAGCCATAGGCTCTATCATGTATGCAATGCTGTGTACCAGACCTGATGTGTCCCTTGCTATAAGTTTAGCAGGGAGGTACCAAAGTAATCCAGGAGTGGATCACTAGACAGCGGTCAAGAACATCCTGAAATACCTGAAAAGGACTAAGGATATGTTTCTCGTTTATGGAGGTGACAAAGAGCTCATCGTAAGGGGTTACGTTGATGCAAGCTTTGACACTGATCCGGATGATTCGAAATCGCAAACCGGATATGTATTTACATTGAACGGTGGAGCTATCAGTTGGTGCAGTTCTAAGCAAAGTGTCGTGGCGGGATCTACGTGTGAAGCGGAATACATAGCTACTTCGGAAGCAGCAAATGAAGGAGTCTGGATGAAGGAGTTCATATCCGATCTAGGTGTCATACCTAGTACATCGGGACCAATGAAAATCTTTTGTGACAATACTGGTGCAATTGCCTTAGCAAAGGAATCCAGATTTCACAAGAAAACCAAGCACATCAGAAGACGCTTCAATTCCATCCGGGACTTAGTCCAGGTGGGAGACATAGAAATTTGCAAGATACATACGGATCTGAATGTTGCAGACCCGTTGACTAAGCCTCTTCCACGAGCAAAACATGATAAGCACCAAGACTCCATGGGTGTAACAATCATTACTATGTAATCTAGATTATTGACTCTAGTGCAAGTGGGAGACTGAAGGAAATATGCCCTAGAGGCAATAATAAAGTATTATATATTTCCTTATATCATGATAAATGTTTATTATTCATGCTAGAATTTTATTAACCGGAAACATAATACATGTGTGAATACATAGACAAACAGAGTGTCACTAGTATGCCTCTACTTGACTAGCTCGTTAATCAAAGATGGTTATGTTTCCTAGCCATAGACATGAGTTGTCATTTGATTAACGGGATCACCTCATTAGGAGAATGACGTGATTGACATGACCCATTCCGTTAGCTTAGCACCCGATCGTTTAGTATGTTGCTATTGCTTTCTTCATGACTTATACATGTTCCTATGACTATGAGATTATACAACTCCCGTTTACCAGAGGAACACTTTGTGTGCTACCAAACGTCACAACGTAACTGGGTGATTATAAAGGTGCTCTACAGGTGTCTCCAAAGGTACTTGTTGGGTTGGCGTATTTCAGATTAGGATTTGTCACTCCGATTGTCGGAGAGGTATCTCTGGGCCCACTCGGTAATGCACATATGAGACTGATTGAACTAGGTATCGAGATACCGACGATCGAATCTCGGGCAAGTAACATACCGATGACAAAGGGAACAACGTATGTTGTTATGCGGTCTGACCGATAAAGATCTTTGTAGAATATGTGGGAGCCAATATGGGCATCCAGGTCCCGCTATTGGCTATTGACTGGAGAGGTGTCTCGGACATGTCTACATAGTTCTCGAACCCAAAGAGTCTGCACGCTTAAAGTTACGATGACAGTTATATTATGAGTTTATATGTTTTGATGTACCGAAGGTTGTTCGGAGTCCCGGATGTGATCACGGACATGACGAGGAGTCTCGAAATGGTCGAGACATAAAGATTGATATATTGGACGACCATATTCGGACACCGGAAGTGTTCCGGAGAAGTTTCGGATTAAACCGGAGTGCCGGAGGGTTACCGGAACCCCCCGGGGAAGTATTGGGCCTTAGTGGGCCTTGAGGGGAGAGAGAGGGCAGCAGCCAGGAGGTGGTGCGCCCCCTCCCAGGAGGAGTCCTAGTTGGACTAGGAGAGGGGGGCGCAGCCCCCTTTCCCTCTCCCTCTCCCTCTCTTTCCTTTCCCCCTTCTTTTCCTAGTAGGACTAGGAAAGGGGAGTCCTACTCCTACTAGGAGGAGGACTCCCCCCCTCTCTTTGGCGCGCCAAGGGCAGCCGGCCTCCCCCTTACTCCTTTATATACGGGGGCAGGGGGCACCTCTAGACACACTTGATATACGATATGTTAGCCGTGTGCGGTGCCCCCCTCCACCATATTACCCCTCGATAATACCGTCGCGGAGCTTAGGCGAAGCCCTGCGTCGGTGGAACATCATCATCGTCACCACGCCGTCGTGCTGACGAAACTCTCCCTCAACACTCGGCTGGATCGGAGTTCGAGGGACGTCATCGAGCTGAACGTGTGTAGAACTTGGAGGTGTTGTACGTTTGGTACTTGATCGGTCGGATCGTGAAGACGTACGACTACATCAACCGCGTTGTGATAACGCTTCCGCTGTCAGTCTATGAGGGTACGTGGACAACATTTTTGAAATTACTACGTTCCCCAACAAGTATTAGAAGAGTTGATCTACCACGAGATCGTAGAGGCTAAACCCTAGAAGCTAGCCTATGGTATGATTGTTGTTGTCCTATGGACTAAACCCTCCGGTTTATATAGACACCGGAGGGGGCAAGGGTTACATAGAGTTGGTTACAAGGGAGGAGATCTACATATCCATATTGCCAAGCTTGCCTTCCACGCCAAGGAGAGTCTCATCCGGATACGGGACGAAGTCTACAATCTTGTAACTTCATAGTCCAACAGTCCAGCCAAAGGATATAGTCCGGCTGTCCGAGGACCCCCTAATCCAGGACTCCCTCAGTCATCCCCGGAAAGGGTCTTCTTGGGGTCTTGTGGATCTCCTTGGCAAGGATCTCGCCGAGGGTCGTCGTCTTCTAGTCCTCATCTGATCTTATGTGTTTATGATCTTGACGAAGATCTGCATGCCACCACAGAGGCGACTCCCGAGCCTTGGTTCCAATGTGGTTGGTTGGTGGTGTTGGAATCCGCGGGCTCAAGGGTGGCTTGATCTGCTAGCATTGGGCAAGTTGCCCCGGCAAGGCACTTGCCGGGGCTGCGGAGGTTGCCCCGGCAAGGGTCTTGCCGGGGGAGTCCACCTCGCCCCCTTGCTCTTCATGTTTCTTGGTCTTGGCGTTGCTTTGGTTGCCTTGTGCTCCAGCTTCCCTCCTCTGCCCTGCTTGGTGTGGCCGTGGGCGCGGCTCCGACTGCCCGTGCACAAGTAAAGGGGTAAAAAAGGAGTGCCCCTACTTTTCTACACCGACAGGAGCCCCCGGGCCTGGGCCACACATAAGCGCAACACGTTGTTGGGCCGGGCCCAGAACGGTGCGCGGGCAGGCGGGGCGGATTTTTACCGTGGTAACTTTTTCGCTCGCTTGCGCTTCCCCACGACCCATGTTGAATGCGCGTCGTGGACGGTCGTGCGTGACATGGGGGTCATGCGTGGGGCGGTTCCCGCACGCATGCATCACATCACAGTAAATGGTAAAGAGGCGGCCCGCGCCTTCCCCATAAAAAGGAATAACCGCAGGCGCGCTGCTCATTTACCCTCCGTGCCTTCTCCAATCTCGGAACCGTCGTCCCCTTCTTCCTCCCTCTCGAGCTCTTGCCTTTGCTCGCCGCCACCGCGCCTTCGTCACCCTTCGTCCCTCGCCTCTCGCAGCCGCCATGGCACCCAAAACCAGCAAAGGCAAGGGAGTGGCTAAGGACGTCGGTGCGAAGGAGCCGCCGGAGAGCGAGTTGGCGGCGCGGCGGATGCAGTCCGCCTACTTCCCATCGACGGTTGACGCGGTCCATCTCCGGGGCTACTTCCAGCATCTGTGGGGGTGCAAGACGGGGGGGAGACGACGGGGCACCCAGCCACGCGCGTCATCCCTGCTGCTTTCGCCGAAGCCGGCCCGAATCGGTACCCGTTGTTCGTTGACTACTTTTCCTGCGGCCTATGCCCCCCTTCTCTGATTTCTTCAATGACGTCATGCACACCTACGGCTTCCACCTTCTGGATTTCACTCCAAACGCCATGGCGTGCATGGCTCTTTTTGCCCATCTCTGCGAGGGCTTCGCCGGAGTGTATCCCAACACGGCACTCATCCGCCACTACTTCTTCCCTCGGATCCAAAAGGGGGGCGCCATTTTTGGTTGTGTCACATGGATCCCAAGGAGCCAGGGGAAGGGGACATATCCGGAGGGCGCCCAGAAGGAGAGGTGGGAGGAGTAGCGGGGTCGGTGGTGCTGGATTGAAGAGGAGGACCCGCAGGAATTTTGCCAGGTTCGCCAGGCGCCGCCGGTTCGCAGAGACGATTGGAGCAATGTCGATGCCGACGACGCGAAGCTCATGGTTGCCACCACCAGGATTCATCACCACACCGAGGCCGGGCTCACCCTTGAGATGATCGGGGCGGATTTCATCCGCCGCCGAATCGCTCCGCTGCACAACAAGGGGAGGCCGGCCTGACTATTCACGAATGTGTCCGACATCATGAGGCTTCGCCCCGGTTTGGACCACAACCTCGCGGTGATGGGGCACGCCCACTTCTGCCAGCGGCTCTTCCAGCTCGACGTGAACCGCGACGGCAAGGTCGAGAGGTCCGGCAAGGCTGTGAAGGCCGGCAAGGTTGCCAAGGGGCCCTTGTTTGGGTTGCCGGCAGGGGTGGTCCCACTGAGCAATAACTCTCACCGAACCGACATCATTGCCATGATGCCGGAGTTCAACGCGCACGGCCGAGCCGCCAGCGGATCAGGTGCAGGAGTTCTTTGATACCTTGGTGGAGGGGTACGTCCGCGACGAGCCGCTGCTCATTCAGGACACCACCCAAGCGGAGCTGGACTACATCGCCGCCAGGGCGGCGGAGGCGGAGCTCGCCAGGGAGGCCGGCAGCGCCGGCAGCGTGGAGGACAAGGCCATGGTGGCCGCGAAGGAGAGGGAGCTCGCCCAGTGGGCGGAGTCCGCTCGGGAGGCCAGCAGCGCCGGCACCGGGGCCCCCCTCATGGAAGATGTGGTCGATGAGTCATCGGAGGAGGAGGTCGAGACTGTCGACCCTCTGGCCATGGGAAGGGGGTGAGTCCTGCGGCGGGCCAGCTCTCGCGAGCCGGTCCGGCTTGGCAGGGCCGCGCTGCCGCAGCAATCCCAGGAGGCGTCCGTGCGCCAGACAAGGGCCGCGACAGCGAAGAAGGTGGTGAAGGTTGCGGTGGCGAAGAAGAAGGCAACTGCCTCTTCTGCGTCCAAGCGTCCTCGGATTCCATCTGCTTCCCCTCCTCCGACAGATGTCGACGCGGAGGTCGTCTTCGATTTTGGGTCCCTCCGCCCAAGGAGGAAGAGGAAAGCAACAGAAGAGCAGGTGGAGGATGAGTAAGTATCTTGCTCTTTTTTTGTCATCTCCGTCTCCTCAAAATGTGCCGCTTATCTTGATTCGTTTTCATCTTCGCAGGGACGCAGATACGCTGGCCCACAGGGTGAAGAGGGCCAGGGCTTCGACGGGCGGCCAGCCCCCGGTGGGCACTTCGAGTACGCCGCTGGTGGTGGTGAGCAGCCCGGACAGCAGCTCCCGGCGCAGCCCCCAGCGTAAGTTCACCACTCCCCCCCCCCTCAACGCATGCTGGGGTGCGATCACTTGGTGCTGACCTTGTCGTGGTCGCAGGAGGAGGACGGCAGCAGGAGGAACCACTAGGGGCCACCCGCAACATGCCGTCCCCATCAACTACACCGCCCCGAGGGGCGTCCCCGGCAAGGGCGCCAAGCGTCGAGCCTAGGCGCACGGAGGAGGAGGAGGAGAACCCAGGTGCTGGTGGCTCCGTCCCGGCGCCAGACGTTGGTGGGGAAGGGGCTACTTCTTCTTAGCCCAGCACGGGTAAGTGATTCACCTTCTGTCCTTGTTCGCCCCTCTTTCTTCTTTCCTCTTTTTTTTGAATCTTGGCCTTGGCCTCGCCTCACTCCCCTTCTCTGCGTCTAGATCCTTCCCCGGCAGACCCGGAGGACGTTGACACTGTCATCGAGGAGGTCGCCAGGGACGCCACGGCCGAGGCCGGCAAGATTGCTGCCGAGGAGGCCGCCAAGGCTGCCACCGAGGAGGCCACCAAGGGGTCTGCTGAGGAGACCGGCAAGGCTACTGCCGAGGAGGCCGCCAAGGGGCCTGCCGGGGAGGCTGGCAAGGCCGCTGCTGAGGAGGGGGCGGTCGACCACCAACCCTCCTCCTCCGCTGCTTCTGGCTCGGGCAGGTACCTGAGGGTGAGCGACGACCTGTTCGTCCACCTCCCAGGGACGGCGAGCACCGGGCGCCCGTCGAGGGGGAGGTGTTCGATGACGAAGTGCTCGCCGCCGCCGGGCTTGAGGTTGTTGGCGAGCCGAGCGCTGGTGGCGGCGGTTCCCAGGAAGAGCGGCTCCTCTAGGGCATGAGCGCCAACTTCCTGAAGCTCCAGGCGCTTCACCGTGCCCGCCTGGACAAGGCCAAGTCCAGGATGGCGGTGGTGGATAAGGCGGAGGCGGACCTCGAGGAGCGTGTTGCCGAGGCGCAGGCTTGGTTCAGCCAGGCCCACGTGGACTTGAAGGCCGCCCAGGACGTGCTGCCTGAGCGCAAGCTGGAGCTTGTGATGAAGCAGGCCGACATCAAGAAGGCCCAGGAGCTGGTGAAGCAGCAAGCCGCCCAGGACAAGGCCACTCGGCACCAACACCAGGCCGTGCTGAACTCCGAGGAGGAGGACCTTGCCGCGCGTGAGGAGAAGCTCGCCGTAACGCTCCGCGGCAAGGACGAGGAGGTGGAGAAGCTCGTCGTGCAGCGGACCCAGGAGCTGGAGCAGAGGCACAAGGGGGCACTCAATGCCCAGACACTGGTTCATGCCGGCAAGGTGCAAGAGCTGGAGGTGGAGCGGGACGGGCTGAGGGATTAGGTCCTGAAGCTGTCCAAGGAGAAGGATACGCTCAACGGTGCCCTGGTGGAGGCGCAGGGCGCAGTCCTCAGCAAGGCTGAGTAGCTCTCCAAGGCAAACGACTCCATCAAAGACCTGAATCTGAAGCTGGAGGATCTTGAGGAGATGCTTTCAGGGGTTAGGGCCCGGGAGGAGACCCTGACCAAGGATCTTGAGAAGGAGAGGCAGCTGCGGAGGAACGTCGCCGCCAAGCACGAGGATTACGTGAAGGGCGAGAACCTCTGGATTAGCCGCCTCGAGGAGGTCCCCGGCAGGATCACCACGAAGCTGGTGGCCATGGGGAAGCCAAATGTAAGGTACGCCCCGAAGCTAAACGTGAGTCCCAACGCCAAGCTGACTCTGTTCTTCGAGGGTGTTCTTGGGGCCCTGGAGCTGTTCCGCTCCAACAGGGTGGCCTCGCTGCCGCTGAGGCCCGGAGGCTTTGCCGGGGTGCCATGACCAAGGTTCTCACCAAGGTGGCGCATTGGAACCCCAACCTCGACTTCGACGCCGCGCTGGAGAGCTTGCTGGAGGATGCGGACCTTGCGGCACTCGAGGAGCGTATCAAGCCCATCACCAGCCGCATCGACAGAATCCAGAGGGTGGAGGGCCAGCGTCGGGACTAGGCACCCCGTTCTTCATCGCCGTTGCATGCTCATGACCAAGAAAATATCTATCTTTAGTTAGAACCGCGACACAATTGATGTAATATAACTCTGCAGTACTTTTGATATTATGCATGCTATCTTCCCGTTAGATCTCCCCTTGTATGTTCATACCCTACGTTCATTGAGATAAGGCTGCCGGCGCGTAAACCCATACCGTGGTGCTTTAAGGACGGATCCTTAGCACCTTGCCGGAAGGGCGCTTGCTGCCGGGCAAGCCACCTTGCCACTGCCAGAGCGGTTGCTTGAACTGTCGAGCGGACTTGAAGCAGGACAAGAGCGCTGTTGGCAACGGGTAGGCCACCTTGCGCCACTAGCGCGGCCGCATGAACTGTCAAGCGGGCTCGAGACAGAAACAAGGGTGTTGCCCATAACGGAAGTGTCCCATTGCGTGCAGGTTTCCCATACAAAGAACGAGATCTCTCGGGGAGGACAGCCTTGTATAAGTGAAAATAACCAAGATTTTGCGTGACTTACCTTTTCTGTCGTTGCGCGGGCGTGCACCGCACCCACAGGCGACGCCGCCCATTTGGCTGTCTTCTTCCTTGGAGTGACAACCAACACGAAGCCGCTGCTCCAACCAGACCAAATTTCCACAACTACACCCCCTACCTGCCTGGCGCGCCAAAGATGTCGGTGGAAACGACACCTATGGGATCACTGGGATCCCTTCTATGGTTGGAGGGCGCGGGGTTGTGCAAAGAGCAGGTCCAGAAGACAGCACAAGGATCGTTTACCCAGGTTCGGGCTGCGGGGATGCGTAAAACCCTAGTCCTGCTTTGGTGTATGTATTTGAGTGTTCTTGAGTTCTTGAACTAGCTGCGGTGTGTCCCTAGTCCAAAAGATTCGAATCCTTCTCCTGGTCGCCTCGGGCGTCCTTTTATAGAGAAAAAGGGTTGCCACAGTGGCACACAGGAGGTGGAAAGGTGTATAGTGGATGAGTCTATCCTCTGGCACCGTCGGACAAACGCATTTAATGTGCTGCCGACGTGCCCATCTTGCTTTATCAGGGACGGCAAGGAAGCTCGTCCCAGCCGTCGCCACCTCGCCTGGCTGCGACGCGCGTCCGAGCTGACGAGGCATTGTAGCGCCACGTTGGCTGGCTGCTGGGCTGGCGCGGTGGTGTATTATTCACGAAGATCTGCATGCCACCACGCGGGTGCTAGTTGAGTCGGCATTGAGGCCGCACGCTGCCACGCAGGTGCCTGCCCAGCTGGTTGAGCTAGCAGCTGCATGGGAGCGGCGGTGTAGTCTTGGCAGACGTGGGCCTGGCCGCGGCCCCGTAAGTGTCCTCGGCAAGGGCCCTGCCGGGGCCCCGTAAGTGTCCTCGGTAAGGGCCCTGCTGGGCCCCGGCAAAGGTCTTGCTACGGCACCGTGGTCGTCCCCGGTAAGGGTCTTGCCGGGGGTCTCGTGGATCTCCTCGGCAAGGATCTCGCTGAGGGTCGTCGTCTTCTCCTCCTCATCTGATCGTGTGTGTTTATGATCTTGACGAAGATCTGCATGCCACGACAGAGGCGCCTCCCGAGCCTTGGTTCCAATGTGGTTGGTTGGTGGTGTTGGAACCCGCGGGCTCAAGGGTGGCTTGCTCTGCTGGCGTCGGGCAAGTTGCCCCGGCAAGGCTCTTGCCGGGGCTGCGACCCTTGCCGGGGGAGTCCACCTCACCCCCTTGCCCTTTGTGTTTCTTGGTCTTGGCGTTGCTTTGGTTGCCTTGTGCTCTGGCTTCCCTCCTCTGCCCTGCTTGGTGTGGTCGTGGGCGCGGCTCCGACTGCCCGTGCACAAGTATAGGGGTAAAAAAGGAGTGCCCCTACTTTTGTACACCGACAGAACGTGTCACCTTTGTGTGCATAATTCAAATTTTAAATACAAGCACATGCTCCAGTGCACCAAAGCTAGTCGAAAAATCACATGTGTGTCCTCGAGTAAATTTCTAGGTCCCATGCCAGAAATGGGAATGAAATTCAAACATCTAGGCGTCATGGCTCGGCTGGAAACATTGAGAAACTTGGTTTTTTAATTCTTGTAAATTTGAAACACGCATGAAAATCACGAAACTTGGCTTGCTGTCATGACATGGCACCAACATGCTATGGTAATTTTTTTTGTCCAATTCGCGAAGCCGCACACATTAACAATCAACAAAGTCATTTTGGAACAAGTGATGTCACGTTACAATCGGAAACACACGTATTATTGAAACCATGGGCGTTCTATTTACCATTTACGTGCCGCCACGCGTCCCCTTTTTTTATTAGCTAGGAGGCGCCGTGCAGGGTAGCTATTTTAGTACGGGAGGCATGCGATCAGACCCCTGCGGGTGCTTATTGGGAGGAGAGCCCATTGACCTCCATCTGCCATCCACCTCTCTCCCAAGGTCTCCATTAATGGCGCCGGAGCCTCTGTTTAATGGCGTGGCAATCTCTCACTCGACTGAGATTTAAGAGAGAAAAAAGAAAATCTGAAAAGAAAATATTTCACGGATCTTGATATAAGATCCGAAGGACCTATATAGCATCTACTGCAACTTATAGCAAGACTGATGAATATATATAAGGACGACGAGAGTGGATAATAATTGTCTTACATAATTAGGAAGATAATTAAAAAAGCCACATGCAGCTACGCCCGAAATACACAAGGGCAAAAGAAGAAGGAAGACGCATATAACGATCTGGCTCGCTGATCTCTACTTTCTTTATGCGCTGCAGGTCGCGGAGACTAGTTCTCACGGCGAGTGATGATCTCTTTCATCAGTTTCATGCCCTTAATATGCTGCTTGGTAGCATCCATGGATTCCTCAACCAGCCTATTGCGCTCGATGCGGAGCATGGCATTCTCGTCCATAAGTTTCTTGATGATGACGCCCGTCCTCTGCAACAAGGCAGCGGTCTCCTCCTCCTGCTTCGCCCTTCCAGCGATCTTTGCCCTTAGTAGGTCGCGCTTGCCCCGGAGCTTCGCATTGCCCTCCCCTAGTTGTCGAATGACGCTGTAGCCTCGTCCTGCAACCTTGCCCAGCCGGAGATCTGATCCATCTGGCTATGGACCATCGCATGCATGTGCCTGTAAGAGTCCTCGCCTGCCCGCGAGAAATTTTCCCAGGCCACCGCGGCGTGGCGGGACCTCCGTGCTGCTTCGGCGGTGCGGCGGGACATCTCTGGTGCTTCCGCGGCGTGGCCGGACCAGTCTGCTTCATCGACGGCGCGGCGGGACCTCCGTGCTGCTTCGGCGGCGCGGCGGGACCTCTGTGCTGCTACTGCTGCGCGGCTAGACATGTCGGCTGCTTTCGCGGCGAGGCGGGACATCTCTCGTGCTTCCTCTTCCATGCTCACCTCTCCCTGGTGGAAATCTCTCGACCCAGAACTCACGCTGGCCATGGCTTGATTGACTTGATTGTTTTTTGTGGATGAGGAGTTGAGGAGGAATGTGCAGGCATCTTAGCATAGTAGTATTTATAACCGAGTACTACTAATACGCTCCTAAGTGGGAAACTGTTTAGGTTGTGGTCGGTGTGAACAGGTATGCAATTAAATATAGCATGGTAGTACTAGTAATTTGGAATGTGACGAGACGCGCTCGAAATTTATTGACGGTTCTAGTTTCGAAGTGCGGCACTATTCCCGGATGGCGTAACATCGGCACGTTTTCTCGGCGGTGGTGTATCATATGCCATGGTACTAGTTCTTTTTCTACTGTTGTGTATGTGCAAAAACTGGCACCGCCGGATACATATCTTACGCTTGGCGTTCGACAGGAATAAACTCGTGCCGAGCTATAGACTAGTCTTTTTTTCAGACGCATTACACCTATCTCTCGGGACTTCTCGCACGCACCATCACTGCTCCCTAGGTCAATGCCACCCACATACACTTGTACTCTGAGAAGAGGTGCACCTATGCACTCGTCCTCTCTCACACACGCATCTGTAGCTACGAATTGTAGTGTTCTCAACCATCCGATTGGCTCTATCATAGGTTTCACGTTGCTCCTTGGCCTTGAGATTGAGAAGTTTAAAACACGGAGGCTAAGATGGAGGCGCGAGGTTTTGGTTAATGTGCGGGCTGCACACGGCACCAACACGACACGAGCTTCGTCTACCTGGTGCGCATGCAGTCGGGTGAGTTGTCCAAGTATAGACACAACCAGGCCCTGGTTGGTATCCGCACCTCGACTTTGGTTGGTCATAGTGGAGAGTAACATAGACTAGTTACTAGTCTAGTACCTTCATAGTGGGTAGTGTCATATAGTATATGCATAATTTGGCGACGAGCGCTCTCTATATGTACCACCTTTTTTCTTTAATTTCATCTTGTTAGTTTTGCTCCATGGCGCAATCCATCGATAGTACTGTACAAATGTATACATTTTTTAAAAAGCTAGAGGGCGAGGCAGTCTAGCTTGGTCCTTTTCACGAGAGGTGAGGGCCTTTGTGACTTGACGGCTCATTATTACTGGAAGGCGGGGCCTTGTGATTTGACTGCTCGTATAAATGTGCCTACGACCTGAGGAGGAGCAAAGAACCGTGCGGTATACTCAAGTTTTACACTGGAGTAGTACTACGACGGAGGAGCAGGAAACACGGCAGCCCAGTGCCATATGGCGATAAAAAATGATCTAATTTGCTAGTCATCTCATTGTTAGCATTGTTCTATTCATGCCTCCAAGAGAACATGACACGTGCGGCGAAACACCCGAAGCAAAAGAAACACAGGAGCAAAAGGAGAAGGATGATTATCACCCCAAATCATCTAATTCGCCGCGGAGTCGTAACTACTTCTTCATCGCCTCCACGACCTCCATCTCCTTGCACGTCTCCTCCGCCATCTTCTTCATTTTGTACATGACGCGGGATTTCTCGACGCGAGCCTTCATCATCTGTTCAACGGCCACATTACGTACCTTGACAGCAGTCGGGTGCTCGATGCGGAGCTTCGCCAACTCCTCCTTCTATTCCATGACGAGGGCCTGCAGCATCTTCATCGAGGAACTACTACTCTCATGCAGCTTCTTCCAGCCGGCGTTCTTCTCCTTCAGCAGGTCGAGCTTGTGGCAGAGCTTCGCCTTGTCCTCCTGAAGTTGCAGGATTTCGCCGGTCGCCTTCTTCTCCGAGGCAATGCTCTTCTTCAGCAGCATCACCAAGCCGGCGGTCAACTCCCCCTGCTTATTGAGCTCAGCGGGCATGTCGTCGAGGCTCTCCTTCAGCAGCTCCACCAAGCCGTGGATGAACTCCTTCTGCTTATTGAGGTGCTTATTGAGCTGATCGGGCATGCCTTCGAGGGATAACGACTCCAGCTCTGCCAGCTCAGCATGTTCGCCATCGCCAGCCCGTGAGACATCTTTCGAGGTCTCTGCGTGGTGGCAAGCCCTCTCTTTTTCCGCAGCCTTGGTTGCCGCTCCCTTGTTACGAGTAGTTCCCGACCTAGAGCTCTGCGCACCAGACATGACAAGGACGGACGAAGAAGAAGCACTTATGAGGAGGAAAGGTAGAGTAATTTTTGGTTAGGTAGTTCCCCTTTTTATAACCCAAGTACTAGCACTAGTACTAATACCTGCATAGTGGGAACACGTTCAGGTTTGCTACGTACTAGTAGGTGTGAGCAGGCTTGCACTTAATTGTAGCACTAGTACTTTCGAATGTGATGGGAACAAGGTAAAGATAAATTGATGGGTTTTGGTTTCGAGGCCCAAAACGGCTCCCAATGAGTTTAGTGGAACAAAAATTTCAAGTAGACTACACTGCTCAGATGCATAAATATTATGTTACTGTCAAACATGGCACAAAATACGAAGGAGACCAATGGAAGTACTACTAGCAACCCATGATTTAACTACTCGCATGCGCGCAGTGGAGTAGTAATGTCTTTCTTCCGCCCTCACATCCACTCAATTTGCTTGCGCTGCATTAATTGACCATCAATGAAGTGAAGGACTTTACACGCGTCAAATTATCACATGGGGTGGATCTTGGTACAGAATTGCGTTCGCCCGTGTACCCGCGTGTGCGTGCGAGGGAATGAGTGCGTGCATGGCATGCGTGCACATCTTCGCTTCGTGCATGTACCGCCATGTGGCTCAGGGAGGACGAGTACATTCTTCTGGAACCAGCAGCACGTCACTGTGATCAATCCACACAAGGATGTCACGACAGCGCCTCCACATGTGCCACGTGGCTTCATGAACTGTAAGAGAGACACTATGTAGCATGCCATTGTGTTTTGCACATACTCGAAGTACTAGTAAGGTACACGTGCATTGCACGCGTCAGATTTTGCAACCAAATTATGAATAAATACCACACTATAGCATGTAAGCTCTGAGTCATATATGCCTGATGTAGACCTTCATTTAATTCTTTTAGTTCATATCATTCAAAATCAATTAGTTTTTATAAAAAAACCTATGGCCTCTTTGATTCGTAGGATTTCCAAAATGCGGGAATAGGAAAAACATGGGATTAGAGTGGAATGTCGTCTTGAATCCTACAGGATTGTACGAGAGTTTGATTGTGCATAGAAAAAACGCAGAATTCTTACAAAGAGGTTTGAGTGGATGAGATGTTTCCTATGAAATCTAGTGCAAATGAATCATATGGAAAAATTCCTATGGTTTACAAACCTACGAATCAAACAACCAAGATAGGAAAAATTCCTAAGGATTAGAATCCTCCAAAATTCCTTTGAGAATCCTTTGAATCAAAGAAGCCCTTAATCTATTTTATGATGCATGGAATTGTGCGTTGTAAAGCATAAAGTAAAAACAAATAATGGCAATTCAACTAGAAAAAAAGTTTGGGCAGTTATGATACGGATGATTCTAGAACAAAGGAGAACCAGTGTTGTTTTGAGATTTGTGCATA
This sequence comes from Aegilops tauschii subsp. strangulata, assembly GCF_002575655.3. Classification (NCBI taxonomy): domain Eukaryota; kingdom Viridiplantae; phylum Streptophyta; class Magnoliopsida; order Poales; family Poaceae; genus Aegilops; species Aegilops tauschii. The sequence goes on along the minus strand of NC_053040.3, from coordinate 50,436,878 downwards.
TGCTTAAGTTCAACCATGGAGTCTGCTAGATTGTAGATGTGGCAAAATCCGGTGGGGGGCTAGAAGATGGTGCGAGGGGCTGAGTGGAGGGAGACTATGAAGGAGTGCACAACTGCGAGATCGATATTTAGAGAGAGGGGGCGAGAACGTGCTCTGTTGCACGCAGTGGCGGAGCCATAAAAATGTCCCATGAGCTAGGAGGCCAAGCATTGCTAATCCTTTACGAGGAGGGCCAATTCATCAACTTAAACCATTTTTACCAGCAATTGTCTAATGATCACATTCATATTAGCCTCGATATATAGTGATGTTAGGGGGGCAGGGCCCTTGCGGCCCCCTGTCTTCGCCATTGTGCGCGCGTCTAAGAGATGAAGCGGAAGGGGCGTTGGATATATAATTAATGTGGGTGTATTAGCTATATATGTAATCCTATATAGAGAGGTATAGATTGATCGATGTGGACGTGGGAAAGAGGGTGAGACCTCACTAGATATATAGATTGATCGGTTTATGTGGAAAACTATGAAAGACCTAGCTATATACACACACACATAGAGGAACATCGATCGTTGCGCATGCACGTGAGAGATAAAGAATGCCCGATATAATGGAGAGGGGTATGTGTGTGTGCGCCTTCATGGGAGACCGACCTGAATAAAAAGATTGCATGTGTGCGATGGATAATGCCGACTGGTAGTGTGTGTGCATGCATGCACGAGAGAAAGTTAGTGGTACAATTATAAAGAGAAGACCAATGTGTGGGTGTAAAAGACTAGGTGAGGTCATAATCAATGTAAAGTTGAATTCAAATATTTGAATAAGAGATCATGATGTTTGAAACCCATGCATGCATGAATATAACGGAGATCTGCGCGGTGTGGTTTGGAAACGAGAATGTTGTAATCTATACACATTGAACAAGGTCAGACTGGTTTGAATTTGAGATACCGATGGCAGACATCGTTTGGCCACATTGCATCTGTGCATGGACACACTATTCTAATTGGAGATGATGGGTGGCTTTCGCATCACATATCTATATCTATACCCCTATGTATATATATATATTATATTTTATATTTTTTATATAGTGTGCGGATAACTTTAACTTTGAAAGATGGTCGTTGGATGAGGCCAATCCGATGGTGCAGAGCTGGCAAATTTGAGCACTACTGGCCGTTGGATATCATCTAGATTCCACCAGATTTTGCCACATGTACAATCTAGAAGACTCTATGGTTGAACTTAAGCATAATGCACAAACCTCAAAACACTAGCACATCTTCTTTGTTCTAGAATCTTCCATATCAGAATTGCCCAAATGTTTTTCTACATGATTTGTTTTTACTTTATGCCTTACAACGCACAGTTCCATGAATCTTAAAATAGATTAGCTTTCTATAAAAACTAGATGATTTTGAATGAAATGAACTACAAGAATTAAACGAACTTCTACATCATGCATATATGACTCAAAGCTTACATGCTATAATGTGGTATTTATTCATATTTGGTTGCCAAATCTCATGCGTGCAATGCACGTGTACCTTACTAGTATAAATGGGGTGTGTGTGTGTGTGTTGTGTGTGTTAAACACATTGTACGTAGTATATCATACTAGTCTAAATTGTCTTTTTTTGGTACACGTTAAGCTTGTTCTCCCGAAATTTCAAGCCGCGCCTTGTTATGCCAAAATTTCAAGCTAGCGTCTCTGTCTATTATGCTGCGAAACTCCCGCCTCTTCAACCCACGCCTTGTTACCCTGAAATATTTAAGATAAATCTTTGTCTCGTTGTGCTCCGACAACTCCCTCCATCTCAACCCGCGCATTGCTATTCCAAAATTACAACGCGTGCAAAAACTCCCACCTCCTGTGAAATCCCGACACGCGAAATGCCCGTGATACCCCTGAACCGAAAGAACCGCCTCAAATCGGTGGGGGTACTTTCGTAACTTACCCCACATATCATACAAGCGGGTCCCTGAGCCATGGTTCCCCACTCCCATCCCATCCGCCCACACATTCATACACCGAGGTCGGGAAAACCCGCGAAGCCCCACAGCCTCCTCCGTCCGCCACCCAGCCGGAGCCTCTTCCCCGACGACGTCGTGCACAGCAACACCACGACGTCCCTCATCCATCGTACCAGATGAGGATCCGTCGCCGATCTGGTCATCCCGACGGTTCAGCCACCCCATCCTCCACCTACAAGGAGCCACCCCAACGTTCCCCTCAACTTTCGCACCACCACCACTCCCACACTGCCGTGTTCACGTGCTCCACCGGAAGAGCATCATCATCACCGTTTCCTCGGATGAAGCTACGGCCTAATCGGCGCCACCAAAGAGGTTGTACACTAATCGCCGCATTTTCTTCTTGATTCGATCTCACGGTGCTGCCGGCGCTCGGTCCCGAGCCGACACGGCGCGGCTCCATCCACGGCGGCATCGCCGGCCACTTCCTCCATGGCGTCACTCCCTCGGCGGTGACGTCCACACCAGTAGGAGCCGCTGCTGCTTTAGCTCTCGCTCGCGCTGCTGCTCTGCTCTTGCTCTCGGTCCCCTTCCTTATCTTCTCTTGCTCTTGCTCGCGCTGCTGCTCTCGCTCTACTCTTGCCTGCGATGCTGCTCCGATTTAGCTACACTTCAGTTGACTGAATTGACTTTTAGGTCAGTCGATTTTCAGGGGGTCGGGTGGCTCGCCGGAGTTAAGAAAAGAACCAGCCGCAGCGGGGAGGGGGCTCACCGGAGAGGTACCCCACTATCTATCTTAGGGTTCAGGGTGGGGGTGGTGGTCGCTGGCGGTGGTGGGGCAATGGCGTGGGGATCGCCGGAGAAAAAGCTCGGCACGGGGGGCCTAGAGGGATGGCCGAGGCGGCGGTGGACCGGCGGTGGGGAGTGTTTTCGGGGCGGGTGGGGCGGCGCACCGCCGGCCGCGGGCGGCGGGGGTGGCTGTTTGGCCAGTGGTGGCTGGCGGCTCAGGGGGGTGGAGGTTGAAGATGAACTGTAGGCCCTTGATTTCGTATCCAACGGCTGCAAAATCAACTGACCAGAGATGAAAAAGTCAGTCGACTGACGTGTAGCCTCACCTCTAGTGCGTTCAGTTTCGACAGTAAAATTCAGTTTCGACAGCAAAATTCAGTTTCGACAGTTAAGTTCAGTTTCGATGGTTAAATTCAGTTTCGACAGTTAAGTTCGAAGATGAGCGGCTGATGTATTTTACATCTAGCACTTTGTGGTTATGTATTTTACATCATCTATTGGAGATGCTATTTGAATTCCTCTCAGGTTAACATTGTCTCTCTTGTCCTGCTTCAGCCTCGGCGTTGTACAACTCACCGGAGCTGCTCCAACGATGAAACCCTCCATCACAGCGGAGCAGTACCTCGGGCTCCATCTCCGGAATCCTAAGATCTTCTTCCCCTCCTCCGACAGCGAAGTCAGTCGGAGCATCCTCACCGGCCAACCCAATCACGCTGAGATCGACATGGCTTCGCCAAAGAGGTTGTACACTTGTTGCATCTCTTTTTTACTCTACATGTTATATATATTATCCACTGAGCACACGGAGTAACGGGAAATACGATTATTTTACCCTACTATATGACAAGCAGTGAGATACCAGGCCAATTAGCTATCCGTGATGGACTCTTTTGAACGCCATCATTATTTATTTCTTCGCGTATGAGTTGTGCATTTGTCGATGGCTGTCGGAGTAAATGGCCACGGGTAGCCTAACCAACTCCCCCTGGCTCTTTGAAAAATTATCAGGCCATTCGAGCCTTCAAGCATACAAAGCATAGGGCCGCCTTCCCCCAGCCGGCTATCCCCAGGGCCGGCTCCCAGAAGGCGACCCGGTCTCAGAAAGCCTCCCCCAAGAAAGATACGAGATAGCCGACTCCAGGAAGCCGGCCCCAAGAGGACCGACTCCCAGAAGCCGGCCATGAAGGAGGCCGACTCCCAGAAGCCGGCCAAGACTGCACCCACTAAGACTGTACCCACATAACGGTGACAGGATGGGGCGTGACCGCAGTACAGCCCGCTACCCACGAATCCCGGAACAGGCATGGCCACAGGGCGCCGTACGGGCCAGCCATCCCCCGTCCGGCGCGGCACTGTAGCCATGTTGGCCCCAACGTCAGCCATGACAGGTGCCAGAACGGCCAGCGGGCGGCGGGCCCCTTTGCCAGGGAAACATCTGGAGACGGCCCTGCCTCCTCTAGTCGGCCAGGGATGTGGCCGGCTCCCAACAGCCGGCTGCCTCCCTCCCTCGAAGCATGCGCCCTGTTAAGGAGACAAGACGAGGTAAGGCTACAGCGAGAGCTTGCAAGGCGGTGACACTGTAGCCATGCTTACCTCGACAAAGCCTCGTCATTAGAGGTGAGGCAACAGTAACCAGCCGCCGACAAAGCCCCCATGCGGTGGGGCCGGCGTGCCGGCCAAGAAGCCGGCAGCCGGTGGGACCCACCACTCGGCGGGCCCCAATGACCGGCGGAGAAGCCGGCAAGCATAGACACTGATGGCTGGGACCCGCGCCCAGCCGGGTTACCATTGTACCCCTGGGGGTAGGCCTATATAAAGCCCCCGGGACACCCATGCAAAGGGTGGGTCTCATAGAATTACACACACCACATAGAGAGAAAAGGAGAGCTAGCCTTGCCCTTCTTCTCCCTCTAACCCGACAGCTCAAGAGCACTTGTAGCTACTTGTCTTGATCTAGTGATCATGCGGAGACCCCGCAGAGCAGGACTAGGGGTGTTATCTCCACGGAGAGCCCCGAACCTGGGTAAGATTCGCCGGCGTGCATGTCTTCGCCTCATCCCGTAACTAGGCACCGGCGACGTCTTACTGGCTCCCACAATGATAAGCCACCCGTTGGCATATGTCGCACCTACCACCCGACATTTGGCGCCCACCATGGGGCCAGGTGCACCGTCGTCCGGAGACCTGTTCTGGACGGGAACCCTTTTCCTCCCCCGCGAGCACAGCCAGCCCGCTGCACCCGATGGCGCTTGCCCCGACGCGCTGCAAGGCGTTGACGACGTCTGTGCAGCGAGCTGCCTCGCCAATCTTCTTGGCGAGGCTCACATCTCCGACGAGCCCGCGTCCGACGCAGGCACGGACTACCCCGAGAGCCGCCTCGTCAGCCTCCTCGACCAACTTCACGTCTCCAGCAAGCCTGTTGTAGACTTGGAGTCGGTCGGCTCCACCGACCCGATGCTTGTCGTCTCCAACACGGCATCGCTCGACGCCTACCCCTCCGACGTGGTAGTCTTCGACGACCCTCTCCCTCGAGCTGACAGCGGCAGCAGCGCTGTCACTGAGGTGCTGGTCATCAGCCACGTCGCCGACTCGGGCGAGAACGCCCACGACGCCCTGCAAGCGGCGATGCATGACTTATCCGTCCCCATCTCGTGCGACGCCGACGCCGAGACCCTGGAGGCACGCTGCCTCGCCCTCATCGCGGAAGGCCAGAAGATAGCCTCCATCAGACGCCTCACCGAGGCTCACCAGCGCGAAGTCGACCGTGCCGCCTTTGGCACGCCGCCTCATGGCGGCCGAGCCGAGCCGGCCTCGTCAAGAAGCGCGGCGCGGCCATCGCCAGCATGCTGGGGGCAGACCGCCCCGTTTACGCCACCCCGCTCGAGAATCTGCGAGCCGCTCAGGCGGCCGCTGAAGAGCTAAATGGGCTGGGAGCTGATGAGCTCCCCTACATGATAAGGCGAATCCAGCAGCTGATCGACGCGGCCGCAGAACGGCACGAAGCCGGCGCCCGCGCTGAGAGTCCTCCCCCGTGCCGAGAGCACGCCGCGACATCCCGGTCGCCGACTGCGAGCGGCGCCCGCGCAAGGAAAGACAAGGAGCCGGCTGCTAGCTGCAGCCGGACTCGGATCACCATCGAGCGCGACGTGGAAGGCCGCCCTCGAGTAGTGGAGCGCCAAGGAAATCCGCCTCCTCCCCCGCCTCGAGGGGAGAGATATCCCACCCCGCCACCTGTCACGCATCCGCTCTTGGTGGCCGACTAGGCCACTGCGAAGGAGTCGGCGAGAACGACGCCCGCCACCGGATCGACCGCCTAGCTCAATGCCTGGCGCTAGAAGAAGAAGACGATGTCGGCCCGCCATGCTTTGGCCGCCGCATCCGCGACGAGCCCTTCCCCAAAGGGTTCTCGCTCCTAGAGACATGCCCAAGTACAACGGCTCTGTGAAGCCGAAAGATTGGCTCATCGACTACTCTAGTGCTATCAGCATAGCGAATGGCAACAGGCGCGTAGCCGTGAAGTACGTCCCTCTCATGCTGCAAGGCACGGCACGCACCTGGCTCAACAGCCTCAAGCCCTACAGCGTCAACAGCTGGCTGGACTTCACGGAAGTCTTCGTCCGCAACTTCACCAGCACGTACAAGCGGCCTCCCAAGCCCCGCCAGCTCTCCCTATGCATCCAAGGTCCCAACGAGTCGACCCGCGACTACCTCACGCGGTGGGCCAAGCTCCGCAACTCCTGCGAGGGGGTGCACGAGGTTCAGGCCATCGAATACTTCACCGCCGGGTGCCGAGAGGGCACCCTCCTCAAGCACCGACTCCTCTGCGATGAGCCGGCTACCCTCGACGAGATGCTGATCATTCCGTACAAGTACACCACGGCCGACTCCTCGATGAAGACCGAGCTCCGAGTGGACGCCTCTGGGAAGGTGCTCGCTCCGGCTCCCAAGACGCCGGCTGGCGACCCCAATCGGCGCCCCTACCAGAACGACCACAAGCGCAAGGCCCCTATGCCGCCTTCCACCAGTCGGCAGGTGGCCACAGTCGAAGATGAGCAGCCCGAAGAACGGCCCGCTCCCAAGAAGAAGGGCGGCAGGCCGGCTTGGCAGCCGGCCTTCTCCTACGAGCAGACTCTCGATGCCCCCTGCAAGTTCCACAGCGGCGCGAAGCCCTCCAACCACACGACCCGAAAGTGCCACTCGCTCACACGGATCTCCAAGGGCGAGGGGCTGGTGCCCCCTCCGCCTCCCGGTCCGCCGCCTCCAGCCCCCCAGCAGCCGGCTGCTCGACCAGCAGTCGGAGCCATTCAAGATGAGTTCCCTGAAGAGCACGCCGCCTACGTCATCGTCACGAGCCAGGTTGAAGACAAGCGCAGCCGGCGCCGACAGCACCAAGAGGTCAACGCAGTCACCTACAGCAATCCCGAGTTCATGCATTGGTCCGAGAAGCCTATCAACTGGAGCCGGGCCGACCACCCAGAGGTGATGCCGTCCCCTGGCTCCTACGCATTAGTATTGGATGTCACCCTCGCAACGGAGAGGCGAGCTGCCCGATTCTCCCGCGTTCTGATTGATGGCGGAAGCAGTATCAACATACTATACCGCGATACCATGGAGAAGCTAAACCTCAAGGCAAAGCAGCTCATGCCAAGCCGGACCGTGTTCCATGGCATCGTACCCGGCCTGTCCTGTTCCCCGATCGGCAAGATCAAGATGGATGTTCTCTTCGGAGACAAGGATCACTTTCGCCGAGAAGCAATCTGGTTCGAGGTAGTAGATCTGGAGAGCCCTTACCACGCCTATCTTGGCCGACCTGCTCTGGCCAAGTTCATGGCTGTGCCCCACTACGCCTACCTGAGGATGAAGATGCCGAGCTCGAAGGGGATCATCACTGTAGCCGGCGACTACAAGATGTCCATCGAGTGCGCCGCAGCCAGCAGTCGGCTGGCCGAGTCCCTCGTAGTGGCCATGGCCGGCAAGCAGCCGGCCTGGTCCCCCAACCCCAAGGATTATGATGCGCAGGGCTCCTTCCAGGTGGCCAAGGAGACGAAGAAGATACCTCTCGACCCGGAGAACCCGGAAGTTTGCAGTCATTGGTGCAAACCTGGACACTAAATAGGAAGGCGAGCTCGTCGACTTCCTCCGTGAGAATCGAGACATCTTTGCATGGTCCCCAAAGGACATGCCGGGTGTTCCGAAGGATTTCGCCGAGCACAAATTGCACGTCCGAGCCGACGCGAAGCCGGTCAAGCAGCCCCTCCGCAGACTGTCAGAAGAGAAGCGAAGAATCATAGGAGAAGAGATAACCCAGCTCCTCGCCGCCGGCTTTATTATGGAAGTATTTTTCCCAGAGTGGCTTGCCAACCCAGTCTTGGTGTTGAAGAAGAACAACAAATGGTGTATGTGTATAGACTACACCAGCCTCAACAAGGCCTGCCCCAAAGATCCGTTTGCTTTGCCACGGATTGATCAAGTGATAGACTCCACGGCCGGATGTGAGCTGTTGAGTTTTTTGGATGCCTACTCAGGATACCACCAGATCAAGTTGGACCCAGCAGACCGCCTGAAGACTGCCTTCATCACACCATTCGGAGCTTTCTGTTACCTGACTATGACATTCGGCTTGAGGAATGCCGGTGCCACTTTTCGGAGTTGCATGCAGAAATGCCTCCTCAAGCAACTCGGCAGAAATGCCCACGTCTACGTAGACGATATTGTGGTGAAGACAGAGAAGCGTGGCACCCTGCTGGAGGACCTCAAAGAAACATTTGCCAAATTGCGCCGATTCCAGATCAAGCTCAACCCCGAGAAATGCGTGTTCGAAGTACCAGCCGGCCAGCTTCTAGGTTTTCTGGTCTCCGAACGCGGCATTGAGTGCAACCCTGTGAAGATCAAGGCCATTGAGAGAATGGAGATTCCCACCAAGTTGCGGGACGTGCAGAAGTTCACTGGGTGCCTGGCGTCCTTAAACCGCTTTATCAGTCGGCTAGAAGAGAAGGCTCTCCCCCTGTACCGACTCATGAAGAAATCCACCCATTTCGAGTGGAATGACCAAGCAGACCAAGCCTTCTATGAGTTGAAGAAGATGCTGACTACTCCACCTGTCCTCGCGTCGCCAACTGAGAAGGAGCCCATGCTCCTTTACATTGCCGCGACTAGTCGAGTGGTCAGTACAGTTGTCGTGGTCCAGCGCCCGGAAGAAGGCCGAGCCCAGCTAGTCCAGAGGCCGGTATATTATCTAAGCGAAGTACGATCCAGCTCAAAGCAAAACTACCCGCACTACCAGAAGATGTGCTATGGAGTGTACTTCGCCGCCAAGAAGCTGAAGCCCTACTTTCAAGAGCATCCCATCACAGTCGTGTGCACCGCCCCGCTTGCCGAGATCATAGGCAGCCGGGATCCATCCGGCCGGGTGGCTAAATGGGCCATTGCGCTGGCACCTTACACAATCTTCTACCAGCCCCGCACCGCCATCAAGTCTCAAGCATTGGCCAACTTCCTCGTCGACTGGGCCGAGACCCAGTACCTGCCGCCGGCTCCCGACTCTACCCATTGGCGGATGCACTTCGACGGGTCCAAGATGCGCACCGGCTTGGGAGTCGACATCGTCCTCACCTCTCCCAAAGGCGACAAACTCAGATACACACTGCAAATCCACTTCGCCACCTCCAACAACGTGGCCGAGTACGAGGCACTCATACACGGGCTCCGGCTAGCCAAAGAGCTCGGCATACGCCGGATCCTGTGTTATGGCGACTTAGACTTGGTGGTCCAGCAGTCATCTGGCGACTGGGACGCCAAGGATGCAAACATGGCGAGCTATCGATTCCTCGTCCAGCAGATCAGTGGGTACTTTGAAGGGTGCGAGTTCCTTCACGTGCCACGGGCCGACAACGACCAAGCAGATGCCCTGGCGCGGATCGGCTCTACCCGACAGGCTATACCGACCGGTGTCTCTCTCTAGCGCCTCCTCAAACCGTCCATCAAGCCGTCTCCAGAGTCGGACTCTATCTTCGTACCGCCTGCCACCGATGCAGCCGGATCCGACTGTAGGAACCCAGCAGGCGGCTCGGGGACTTCGACAACCGGCCCGGGGACTGCCGTAGTCGCACCCAGCTCGGGGACTTCAGAACCCGGCCCGGGGACTGCAGCAGTCGGCCCGGGGACTGCAGCAGTCGGCCCGGGGACTGCAGCGACACAAGAAGCGGTGGCCGACTCCAACTCCCCACCACCCAACCCGCCCACCCGAGTCACAGTGGCCGTACTGATAGTAGAAGAAATCACAGCTCCATCATGGGCCCAGCCCATCCTCAACTTCCTAGTCAATAGAGAGCTGCCGGCTGATGAGATCTCGGCAAGACTAGTGCAACGTCGTGCCGGAGCATATGCAATAATAAACAGAGAACTTGTCAAGCGCAGCGTCACTGGAGTCTTCCAGCGCTGCGTCGAGCCAGAGAAAGGTGTGGCAATCCTCAAGGATATCCATCAAGGCGAATGCGGCCACCACGCAGCCTCAAGATCACTTGTGGCCAAAGCTTTCCGCCACGGTTTCTTTTGGCCGACTGCTTTGGAAGATGCCAAAGAGATAGTCAAAAGCTGCAAAGGATGCCAAGTCTTCAGTTCCAAGCAACACCTGTCGGCTTCTGCACTCAAGACCATCCCCCTCACCTGGCCCTTTGCCGTCTGGGGGCTGGACATGGTGGGCCCATTCAAGACAGCCCGCGGCGGCCTGACACATCTGCTTGTCGCCGTGGACAAATTTACCAAGTGGATCGAAGCAAAGCCGATCAAGAAGCTGAACGGGCCGACTGCCGTGACGTTCATTGCCGACATCACTACCCGGTACGGCGTGCCGCACAGCATCATCACCGACAACGGCACAAACTTTGCCAAAGGAGCACTGGCATGTTTCTGCGCGACGCAGGGTATCCGACTGGACTTAGCGTCCGTTGCCCACCCGCAGTCAAACGGCCAGGTCGAGCGAGCAAATGGACTCATCCTCTCCGGCATCAAGCCCCGACTGGTCGCACCACTGGAGCGATCGGCCGGCTGCTGGCTCGATGAGCTGTCGGCTGTCCTCTGGAGTCTGTGTACTACCCCTAACAAGTCAACCGGCTTCACTCTGTTCTTCCTTGTATATGGTGTCGAGGCTGTCATCCCAACCGACATCGAGTTCGACTCGCCTCGGGTCACCATGTACACGGAGGCGGAAGCCAAGGAAGCGCGAGAAGACGGCGTCGACCTGCTGGAAGAAGGCCGGCTGTTAGCACTCAGCCGGTCCGCCATCTACCAGCAGGGTTTGCGCCGTTACCACAACCACAAGGTCAAGCCAAGATCTTTCCAAGAGGGCGACCTTGTGCTTCTGTTGATCCAGCGAACAACCGGCCAGCACAAGCTCTCGGCCCCTTGGGAAGGCCCTTGCGTCATCAGCAAGGCACTAGGCAACGACTCCTACTACCTGATCGACACACAAAAACCAAGAGCACGCAAGAGGGATGATTCCGGCAAGGAGTCGGAGCGACCATGGAACGCGAACCTCCTGAGAAGATTTTACAGTTGAAAGCAATATGTATCATGCTACCTTTTTGTATTAAGTACGAAACAACGGGCCCCCCGAGGAGCACTCGAGGACTGCCCTCCTTTATCTATGAATGACGAGTGTCATATTCATGAATGTATTATTACATTTGATTTACTGTCTGGCACCGGGTTCGACTAGTCGGCCCGGGGACTGGCCGCCTTAAGTTATATTAAAGTTCTACCTGAAGTCAGACAAGTAGTGTGCCAGCTCCCGAGCCCTCTCTTGTTTAAAGTCGCAGCTCGAAGAACCGACTGTCCGACTGGCAAGAGCCAAAGGCAGAAAGGATGCCCACATGAAAAACGGCTAAGGACTAACGAACTTGTATAACGCAAAGATGGCCTCCAACCATGCTCGCCGGCTGTCAAAACAGCCGGCTGGCTGGCCTCCCAATCACTTCGCTATAATCCAACAAAGCTAGAGTACTTGCCCTCCCAACTGGCCAAGCACTTCTCCAGCCACAGATTGCAGAGCAACTGTTCGACTGGGGAAGCGGCAACCAAGGGAGGGTGGCAAAGGAAACAGCAGAAGGATGAAAAGCAAAGAACAAGGGAAAGCCAAACGCATGCATAATTATATTTACACATAAGGCCCCCAACAGGCCGGTAATCAATATAGTTCGAATACACCCCCAGTGGGTGGAATTGTGCAAACCTAACAAAATACTGTTCCAAGAGTGGTAAAACAGGAAAATAGAGGCAGCAGAGTAGACTAAGGGCGCAGTGTGGGAGCCGGGTTGGTCGGTGGAGACGGCGCCACCGGCTGGAGGAGTGGCCGGCTGGCGGGTCTCGGCTTGATCATCGCCGGCTGCAGGCGGTGCACCCGCGCGTGCCTTGTTGCTGGAGGCACGGTCAAGCTGAGGCTGACCGGCCGCTCCACCATCTGGCCCGGCGTCTTCACCCTCCTCCTCCTCCTCCTCGCCCTCGTCGCTGGAGTCGATCTCCTCCGCCGAGTCCTCGCCGTCTGCCGGGTTCAACCCGAACCACTCCTCCGGCTGGGCAACACCGTTGTCGTCCACCTCAGGAGCGAAGGCGCTGGTGTCGGTGTAATCGGCAATCGCCGAAGCCCGCTGGATGATAGCCGGCCGCGCCGGCTCCAGCTCCGTGTTGGCCTCCTGCCGCCAGGTGGCCAGCTGGTCCAGACTCAGCTCGGGATACCAGGCCTTGGCGAACTCCAGCGCCCGCCTGGCGCCGGACCAAGCCGCCGAAGCCTTCGAGGCCTCGAAGCGGCCGACCGCCACCTCCAGCCAGTCGGTAGTCTGACTGGGGGTGTGGGGAATCACTTCACCAGGCCAGAGAGCGGCCAACACCTGCGCCCCAACACGCTGAAGCCGGCGAAGCAGGCGATGAGCCGGCTGGAGGCGGGCCTGGATCGCCAAGAGCTGCTCCTCCAGCGACCGGCGAGCGTTTGGTGCGATTTTGGCGCCAGCCTGCCTTTGTGCCTCGCGGTGGGCCTCGACGACCTGGTTGGCGGCGGTAGAGTAGCCAGGGAAATACTCTGCGCAAGGAAGAAAGAGAAAGAAGAGAAAAATACCAAGTCAGAAAACGAGCTAAAACGGCAAGCGGCAAGCAAGGACAAAGAGGAAGGCGGCCTACCGTCAACCAAGTCTTCGATCTGGCCATAACCGTTGATCAGCGTCTGCTTCGCTTCGGCGCAGCTGGCCGCCTCTGTCTCATACTCGTATGGGAGGGCGGCCTCGCTATCCCGCACCGCCTTCAGGGCCGCCTTGTGGCTCTCCTCCTGGTCGGCCAACCTCTTGGCCAGGCGGTCACGCTCCTGTGCCAAGGCGGCAAACTCGGCCTCCTTAGCGCGGAGGGCGGCCTGAGTCCCGCCCAGCTGCTCCCTTAGACTGGCATTGGCCGCTGCAGGGATGGCAGAAAAGAAAGAAGCAACAAGGAAGAAGTCGTCAAGGAAGATCCGACCCGACTACTCAGCAGTCGGCCCGAATCTCGGGGACTACACCCAGTGGGTGCGCTGACGCGCCCCCACGTGAGATAAAATACGAAGCACTTACCCCGGCTCTCAGATAGGTCAGCAGTCTTCTGGGTCAGCTCCCGAGCCTGGGAGTTGAAGGCAGCCGCGCGGAGGTTGTGGTAGTCCTGCAAGTCAGGCAGAGGAGCGAATGAGAACAAGAATAGCAAAACAAGGCCCGCTAGGAAGTTCCAAGCCGCCTGCTCAGCAGCCGACTCGAAACTCGGGGACTACACCCAGTGGGTGTGCTGACGCGCCCCCACGGAAGAAACCAAGATCAAAAAAGCAAAGACAAGAAGACTAACCCGAATGGCCGCCCACGCCGCAAGGAACTCGTCATTATATTTCCTCAGCGCCGCAGCCTGGGCTTGAAGCCGGTTTCGGACGTCCTGCGCGGCCACGTTCACCACAGCCGTCCCTCCACCCGGCGTCCACCCCGAGCTGGCGCTGGCCGCCTCCATGTCCTGGGCCGACGAGCTGGAGCCCGCGGCCTTCTGCAGCTCCAATGCAGCCTTCCCCGCGCGCTAGCGTGACGGCGTCTGGACCACCAGATCAGTCCTCGCGGCCGGCGCGCCCCCGGCCGATTGCGCAGGCGGCAAGTTAGGCTGGCCGCCTTGGGTCGCCCCAGTCGTCGGGGCCGGTGCTGCCTCCCTCTCCGGGATGACGACGTCGTCCTCCCTCTCCAATCCCGGCTGGTCACCGCCGGCCTCTTCTGGCGGGGGCTCTGGGGCCTCAGGCGCCACGACGCGCAGAGGGGTGACTAGCAAGGCCCCCTCCGCCATCGCCGCGGCCGCAGCCTCCGCTTGGGCCTTGGCTGCTGCATTAGCGCGCGCCTTCGCCGCCTCCTCCTCCTGCGCCGCCTTGGCGGCGGCCGCCCTCAACTCCTCCATCTCCTGCTCCTCCCGCGCATTTCGCTCCACGCGGCGAGTGGTGCTGCCGGATCCTCCCGGCGATCCAACGATAGAGGCGGCAGCAACCCGCTCGAGCGACAGTGGAGCCCTGATTTTTTTAGAAAGGACAAGGATTCAGGAACTACCCGAGAAAAGAAGAAAGAATACACGAAGGAGTATACACTTACGCCTTCACCGCCTTGCGGAAGCAGGCCACCTTCGCGGCCGCCTCATCCCGCCTGGTCGCCGCTGCCCCGCCCTTAGGCTTCTTCGGCCGACTGCCGAACAAGCCCGACGTGGCACGACGCTTCTGCCCGCCGCCCCGAGCAGGCGGCGCGGCGGAGGAACCCGCGCAGTGCCCAGACGCCGGCTGGCGGCGTGGGACGACTTTCGCCTCGTCGTCATCCGGCCAGTCGTCGAAGCTGACTCCAAACCCGGAGCCACCTGCCTCGCCGCCGGCTTGGCCGCCACCAGCCTCGGTGTTGTCATCCATGGCGGCCGCCCCCAAGTCCGGGTCCTCCAGGTCGTGCTCCGTCCGGTCGGGGAGGAATCGGCGCTCCGCCTCTGACCCGCCTGCAGGCCGAAGGAGAGGGCTCTGCCGAGACGTGCCAACTGGTCAGAGTCGGCCAAAAGGAACTCGGCGACAAAACTAAGAGAAGAAAGGGAAAAAGAGAACATACCGTGGGCGGCGGATGTGCCCGGAAATATGGCTCCTTGCCAAACTGCCATTCTGCGGAGAGCTTGCAGTTCGCAAGGTAATTCACCATATGGGCCACCTCGTCGTGCGGCATGTCCTTGGTGCACATCCGACTCGGATCGAGCTGGCCGCTCATCTGACAGATCAGGTGAGGGCGGCTTTGAAGCGGAAGCACCCGGCGCGCGACGAAGGCGGCCAGCAAGTTGGACCCAGTCAGGCCCTCCGACTGGATCATCACCCGCAGTCGGGCGACGGCCACGGCACCAGCCGGCGTCAGCGTCACGGCCCGATAGGACCACTGGGGCCGCCTACCCGCCGGCGGGCCGGCTACATAAGCCGGCAAATTGACGTAGTCGCCTTGCGGGGCGACGTTCTTCACGTAGAAGTATGACTTCCGCCAGAGCTTCACCGACTGGATTAGCGTGATGACGGGGAAGGGGTTATCAGCTGCCACCCTCCGCATCGCGATGAAGGCGCCACTCTGGGCCGGCACGCCCTGCATACGCGTGCCCAGCTTGGACTGGAAGAACTCCCCCCAGAGCTCGAGGGTGGGGAGAACGCCAAGATAGCCTTCGCACAAGGTGACGAAGGCGGACAGCAGCACCACCGTGTTCGGGGTGAGGTGGTGCGGCTGGAGTTGATAGAATTCGAGGAAGGAACGGAAGAAAGCACTCGCTGGCAAGCCAATGCCACGCAGGAAATGCGAGCGGAAGACCACCCGCTCGCCTTCCTCCGGCTCCGGCGTGATCTCCTGCTCAGGCGCGAGACGGACCCGCACCTTATCCGCGCCGGGCAGCCGCCGCGTCTTGCGGAGGAACTCGACGTGGTCCATATGGACGTTGGAGCCGTCCCAGTCCCTGCCGTACTACATGGCGGCGTGAGGCCGGCAAGAATGAGCGCGGCGGTGGGGAAAAGAATGGTGGGACGGCGCAGCGGCGACGCGCTGCTGTGAGGGAAAGCAGGAGGAAGAAGATGGCGGAGAGGAGAGGAGCGTGCGAGCGTCCGCCGCTTCCCCTCCTCCCCCTACTTATAGCCTCGTGCGGCGAAGCCGAGGAGGCGAGGCGTGGGGTGGGACGTGGGATTAACTGCACCCACTCCCCCAGATCCCGCGATTACTGCGCCCTAAAGACATGCGGAAACCGCCGCCGGAAGACGTGCGGACGGCTTTGGGCCGCAAAGAATCCACGCCTGGGCCTAGGCGTAGGAGTGGTGGGCCCTTGGCCTGCGGTGGCGTCTTGTCACGCGCGTGGGTTGGTAGGCTCTCTTCAGCTAGGGGATGCCACGTGGTTCGCAGGCGGCGAGCGGCCGGCCCGCAGCCCAGCGCACGCGCCAACAGACTCCCGCCTTCCAACTTTAAAAATTTCGCCAAGACGGCACGCCCAACGGGAGCCGGCTCCCAACTGCTGGCTCGTCAAGATAAGAAGCTGCCCGAGCTTCTCGACCTCCACTCAACCTCGAAGCCCAATCAGCTTCGGGGACTACTGTCGGGGTAAATGGCCACGGGTAGCCTAACCGACTCCCCCTGGCTCTTTGAAAAATTATCAGGCCATTCGAGCCTTCAAGCATACAAAGCATAGGGCCGCCTTCCCCCGGCCGGCTATCCCCAGGGCCGACTCCCAGAAGGCGACCCAGTCTCAGAAAGCCTCCCCCAAGAAAGATACGAGATAGCCGACTCCAGGAAGCCGGCCCCAAGAGGACCGACTCCCAGAAGCCGGCCATGAAGGCGGCCGACTCCCAGAAGCCGGCCAAGACTGCACCCACTAAGACTGTACCCACATAACGGTGACAGGATGGGGCGTGGCCGCAGTACAGCCCGCTACCCCCGAATCCCGGAACAAGCATGGCCATAGGGCGCCGTACGGGCCAGCCATCCCCCGTCCGGCGCGGCACCGTAGCCATGTTGGCCCCGACGTCACCCACGACAGGTGCCAGAACGGCCCACGGGCGGCGGGCCCCTTTGCCAGGGAAACATTTGGAGACGGCCTTGCCTCCTCTAGTCGGCCAGGGATGTGGCCGGCTCCCAACAGCCGGCTGCCTCCCTCCCTCGAAGCATGCGCCTTGTTAAGGAGACAAGACGAGGTAAGGCTACAGTGAGAGCTTGCAAGGCGGCGACACTTTAGCCATGCTTACCTTGACAAAGCCCTCTTCATCAGAGGTGAGGCAATAGTAACCAGCCGCCGACAAAGCCCCCATGCGGTGGGGCCGGCGTGCCGGCCAAGAAGCCGGCAGCCGGCGGGACCCACCAGTTGGCGGGCCCCAATGACCGGCGGAGAAGCCGGCAAGCATAGACACTGATGGCTGGGACCCGCGCCCAGCCGGATTACCATTGTACCCCTAGGGGGTAGGCCTATATGAACCCCCCGGGACACCCATGCAAAGGGTGGGTCTCATAGAATTACACACACCACATAGAGAGAAAATGAGAGCTAGCCTTGCCCTTCTTCTCCCTCTAACCCGACAGCTCAAGGAGCACTTGTAGCTACTTGTCTTGATCTAGTGATGATGCGGAGACCCCGCAGAGCAGGACTAGGGGTGTTATCTCCACGGAGAGCCCCGAACCTGGGTAAGATTCGTCGGCGTGCATGTCTTCGCCTCATCCCGTTTCCAGGCACCGGCGACGTCTTACTGGCTCCCACAATGATAAGCCACCCATTGGCATATGTCGCACCTACCACCCGACAATGGCCCTGGGAGTTGAGCTAGTAGGGCAGTGGCCTGGGTCCAAAGTAATAGAAGTAGCACAAAAACATTTTTTAGTGTAGGCTTTTCCTTGCTCAAGCCTGCCTACTAGAATCGCCAGTGCTTGAAAGGAAAAGTGAATGAAAAACATAGGAATTGGAAAGTTTCGTATGGTACTACTTTTCATGAATTTGGTGCAAAAGAATGGAGCAAAGGAAAACTATAGGATTTGTTCCTTTAGTGTCTCCTTGAAAGAAAAACCGTACGAATTTTAATTTCCACTTGTCCTCCTTTTCAAATTCCTATTCATGAAGCACAAGACTAAGAGATAGTAGCATAATAGCATTATAACCGTAGATTGTTTTGTGGTTTGACTTAATCTCACCATGCTTCTTTGCATCATGTGATCTTCCAATTCTTGTGAACCAAACACCCAGATTGGCAGAAATCCCGTGTTTTCAAATTCTCTGTTTTGCACGTGCATTCCTATCCTATTCCTGTCTATTTCCTATCCCTGCATTGTTAGAATCCTCAAATTCAAACAAGCCCTTACACAATTACTTCTATTACAGATATGTGTCAAAGAAAACCTTGTGTGGTTTGTCCTGCTCCTGCGGTGCTGTGTTCCACCCCAGCTCAGCTGCTCCAACGACGGAAGGGTTCAACACAGTAGGGATTCGCTCTCCAGGCTGTCTTTCGCCGCCTCAGATCTTCTTCGCCGCCGCCAGCAGCCACGACAACTGCATTACCATCATCAATTGAGCAGATGACCTTGAGGACTACACGGGTCCGCAAGAGAGGTCGCTTTCTTCCGTGTCTGCTTATGTTATGCATCGCTTAATATGATGACATGCTACTTTATCGTCGTGTTCACCTATTAGACTCCGAGTCAGGTCCAAACTTATGCTGAAACTTCAGTTTTCAAATGGTTGTGGGGTATATATTGGGGCAGCAATCAGTACTATTTGTCTACTATCTGGTTAATCTTGGGTGTCTACTATGAGTTTCATGTTGGGTGCAAACAAACATTAAAGGAGCCATTATCTGTATTTTTTAACTAAAGCTATTATCTGCCTCCTATCATTGGTTTTGGGTCTATCCACAGTTTGCTACCATCACTCTGGATTTGTGCATGCACTACGTACATAATCTCACTATGATTTATTCCTATGCATGTCAGTTATTGTACATAATGGAACTGAACATGTAGAGAAAAAGAGACGAGCCTTGCATGGCAATAAAATTTCATGCAGACGTCGCTCCATCGTGAGCGCAAAGGCAGCCCCCCCTCCACCCATTTCGGATCGTAATCAAGAGGAAGATAACTGTCCTGAGGGGGATTCAGAAGCAGAAGACCACTCCTATTTACCCCATGAGGTCTTCGCTCTAACTTGGCATGCTGATGTTGGTAATATCATGCATATGGTGCCTTGCATTGCTTACTGTATACATCAAAGATGTCATCTGCTTAGTTTAGACATGCTTTGTGTCAATGCCATCTATTTAGTTTATTTATCGTATATGTGAATCATGCGATGCAATCTTGTTTAGCCAGGCATCATATATGTGAATTTTGCAATGCCACCCTGGTTAGCCAGTCATCTTATATGTGAATTATATCGTGACATCATTTTTTATTACGTGTTAAATTTTTCAACAATTTTAGTACATTCAATTACTCTTCCTGTGCATCAGCCATTCGGCATGGTCATGAGAAAATCTGGAGTGGAAACAAGGTCTTCAGAGCAGACAATGATATCTGAAGAAGCGCATGTCTTGCTGGTTACAGATAGCTCCTCAGAGGAGGATTCAGAGACAGATGACCAGTCCTATTCCCGCCCCCGCCCCTGAGGTGCATGCTCTAACTTGGCAGGGTTATGTTGCTCATATCATGCATATGGTATCTTGCATTGCTATGTCCTTTGCTTAGTTTAGACATGCTTTGTGTGAATGCCACCTGTTTAGTGTCAAATTACCATATATGTGAATTATGCAATGCCATCTTGTTGCAAGACATTATATATGTGAATTATGCAATGCTATCTTGTTGCAAGGCATTATATATGTGAATTATGCAATGCCATGCTATTTTTCAAGCGTCATATATGTGAATTATATCATGCTGTCCTTTTTTGTATTTCTCATTGCTTTTGTCGACAATGTTTGTATATTCAACTGCTCTTCCTGTGCATCAGCCATTTGAATTGGTGATGGACAAATCTGGAGTGAAAACAAGGTCTTCATAGCAGACAATGCTACCTGCTGAAGCAGATATCTTGCTGGTTACAGATAGCTCTTCAGAGGAGCATTCAGAGGCAAATGACCAGTCCTATTATCCCCCTGAGGTGTATGCTCAAAATTGGCAGGGTTATATTACTCATATCATGCATATGTTGTATTGCAATGCTTAGTTTTTACATCATATACACAATATTGAATGCCATCTCCTTAGTTGACACATCATATATGCGATTGCCCTCTGCTCACTTCCTTAGTATATAAATCATATATTCGAATTATGTCATGCCATGATGTTTACATAGATAGCATGTATCTGAATTATGGCATGCCAACCCATTTTCTAAAGACATCATATAGTTATATCGTCTCATCCTGTTTACATAGTCATCATATTTTGAATTATGTCATTCTATCCGTGAATTATATCATGCCATCATGTTTCCATCGACGGCATGTTTGTGATTTATGGCATGCCAACCACTTTAATAGACACATCGTATAGTTATATCATGTCATCCTGTTTACATAGTCATCATATTTTGAAGTATGTCATTCTATCCTGTTTAGTTAGCCATCATACATGTGAAATTGTGTCATGCTATCCTGTTTAATTAGCCATCATATATGTGAAATTATGTCCTGCTATTCTGTTTGGTTAGACAACATAAATGTGAATTATTTCATGCCCTGTTTTCTTCCCTACTATTCATTGCACCTGTCTATCTTACAATGTCTGTACATTTAGTTGCTTTTCTTGTTTATCAGCCATTTCAATTGGAGGGGGTGTCGGTGTGAAAACCGGGGGATCTCGGGTAGGGGGTCCCGAACTGTGCGTCTAGGATCGATGGTAACAGGAGACGGGGGACACGTTGTTTACCCAGGTTCGGGCCATCTCTACGGAGGTAATACCCTACTTCCTGCTTGATTGATCTTGATGAATATGAGTGTTACAAGAGTTGATCTACCACGAGATCGTAATGGCTAAACCCTAGAAGTCTAGCCTATGAGTATATGGTAATGAATCTATCCTATCCGGACTATCCCTCCGGTTTATATAGACACCGGAGGGATCTAGGGTTACATGGAGTCGGTTACATAGGAAGGGATCTTCATAATTGGTTGCCAAGCTTGCCTTCCACGCCAAGGAGAGTCCAATCCAGACACGGATATAGTATTTGGTCTTCGTGTCTTCACAGCCCATCAGTCCGGCCCAATGAGTAACAGGTCGGAGGCCCGAGGACACCTTAGTCCAGGACTCCCTCAGTAGCCCCTGAACCTGGCTTCAATGACGAGGAGTCCGGTGCGCAGATTGTCTTCGGCATTGCAAGGCGGGTTCCCCTTCTTCCGAACTCCAATACAGTTCTTCGGATGTGATGATTGTATCCGGACCTGTGTACATAATTGCAAAAAATACAATACTCCACGAGTCCAATCGGTCTACAACTGTTACGACATTGCATCACGCCTGCCCGGTTATTACTTCCAACCGTTGGCTATCCTATCGCCCCACGTCTCGGGAAGCGGTTTTATTGGCACGTCTTGTCAAAGCAGAGATCGTGTCCCCTTATTCACGGGATTTTCAATAATGTTGGTATGGGTAACCCGACCGTCCCCTGGGTACAACTCTTTGAGAATAGGCAAGTTTCGAGACCCAGGAGGGGATGCTCGATATTCTGGGCCTTTATATAGGGGCCCGAGCTTGTCTTTCTCTTCTGCACCTGCTTCTTCCTCAATCCCAGCCACCTCGAGTTCTAGCCCTCGAGTTCCAATCACCAGCTGCCCCAATCATGTCCGGGCCTAGCCGTTCAGGCCGGTGGGTGGCCTCTTCCATCACGGAGGAGGATATTGTGAAGCTCCGCGTAGCGAGGTACCTGACCCCAGAAATCCTTCATCGGCTTCCTGCCGAGGGGCAGATTATTCCCACACCCAAATCTGGCGAGAGGGTAGTATTTGTGTCCCACTTCCTTCATGGGCTAGGGTTCGCACTTAGCCCCTTTGTCCGGGGGCTCATGTTCTACTATGGGCTAGACTTTCACGATCTGGCCCCGGACGCCATTCTTCTCATCTCGGCATTCATCGTCACATGTGAGGCCTTCCTCCGGACTCCTCCGCACTTTGGTTTGTGGCTCAAGACTTTTCATGTGAGACCGCAGGTGACAGAGGAGGAGCTGGCAGAGTGTGGCAGCGTTGCAATAAGCAAGCTTGCCAGCGCGGTTTGGTTTGAAGGATCTTTCGCCGAGTCTTCCGAACTATGTCAGCAGGGATGGTTTTATGTCAACGAGCCGCGGGGCTCCATGTGGATGGCTACTCCTGCTTTCCGACCCGGCCCTCCAATTCAACTCGCTTCATGGATCAACAAGGGATTGAACTGGGGATCTGTTAATGAGGTGCAGACTCTGCAAAGTCGCATCCGAAGCCTTACCGAGAGAGGCATCAAGCTTGTGAACATTCTTCAAGTAATGCTAGTCCACCGAATCCTGCCATGTCAGCGGCGGCCTATCCGTATGTGGGAGTTTAATCGAGAAGGGCGGTGGACTCTTCAGCACTACTTCGGCACTACGCACGAAGGAATGTGGAAATTATATTTCAGGGAGCGAGAGCAATGGCCGGACACCACCAAAGATGTTGGCCTCGACTGCAATCATCCGGACACTTCGGTAAGTATTGAACACCTTTTATTCCAACATCTTTTGACAAGATACTGAGCAATCCGTCCCTATGCAGGACTGGATAAAGAAAGCGGTATTAATCTGGAGTCCGGCGCCCCTTCCTGAAGATCCCGCATCCACCCTGCTGACGCAGATGTTAATTCCGACACCGTACCGGGTGTCTGCAGAGGGGGGTGAGAGCGGGGAGCCCAAAGGAGATGCCTGCCACGGCAAGAAGCAGGCTGCTTCTGGAGGCCAGGAGGGGAAACTTTCCAAGAAAGGAAAAATGCCATCATCGGTCAGCTTGAGCCGGGCAAGCGATGTCATTGTAGAGCCTGATGATGCGGACGAACCTCCGGCTAGACCGTAAGTGAAGCGGGGCACTTTAACCATACCTCATTCTTTTCTTATTACTGAAGTAGTTCTCCGATATGTACACGTCCTCGCAGGTTAACGCCTGGTGTTTCTCAATCATCCTCCTCCTCGGGGGACCTTCTTCCAGAGATGATGGAGAGTGATACGCCTTCTCCGGCCTACTCGCCCAATAGGGCGGATAATCTTGAGGTGTCGTCCCGGAGGGCCCCTCCCGACCGTCAAGTAGCATGGGAAACGAGGAAGGAGTTACCCAAAGGTGGTGCCTCTATCACTCTGGGTTCGGGGGTCAAGAATGGCGGCCCCGAACTGTCCGGCTTACAACCGGAGATGATTTTGGAGGCAGGTAAGCGGATTCCTTTAAAGGAATGTTGTGCTCCGGCAACGGTGTCCAAAGACCCAGGAGTGCCAGGGACGCTGACGGACATGCTGCGACAGGCGTCCGTTTCAGAGGAGCACCGTGCCTTAATGGCTACAGTGGTCGAAAAGGTTCTCTCCACGAAGAGCGGGTTGAATGAGGTCTTCATGAGCCTTCTAAGGGGTTTTGAGGTTTGAGGTTTGAGACTCGGATTGCCTTCCAAAAAGAAGTGATCAGAGGATCGAAAAAGACACGCTCAGGTACTGACCTTGGTTTAACCTGGAATGCAGGTTGTCTCGCTTCCTGCGGCTACCCGTGGTACGAAATTGGCCGAACTGCAGCGAAAGCTGGATACTGCGGAGGATGACATTGCGTTGATCAACAGGCGTCTTGACGACTCGCAAGGTATGTATTGTGGGCATTCCTTACACCAATGTGCTTGTAATGTAAGCCTGACTCTAAAAAGAGTTTTATATTGAATGTGCATGAATGCAGATAGTGCTGCCGCCGTAGAAGCCCTTCGGGCGGAGCTAGCCCGGGCCAAGGTGCAGGCCCGGTTTAGTAATGCGGCTGCCGAAAAGGCATTGGCTGAATTGAAGGCCGAACAAGCCGCGCGGCGCCAGTACAAGGAGGCCATGTCCACCATGGCGCGTGAGTTAGAGAATGCGGCTGGCCTCTGTAAACTTCTTGAGAAGGAAAATGAAGCCAAAACGGCTGAACTTGGCAAGGCCTTACGAGAGGCGAGAGAGGCGCGGTCTGAATCCAGAGCAACTCGTGAGGAGATTCGGCAAGCTGGGGAGATTGTGGCTAGCAAGCCCTTTTTGCTACAGGCTAAGTTCGGCGATCCGAACTATGCTCAGGTTAACCAAGTATGGAGTTCTCCGGACAATTTTTTAGATTTGCCGAAGAGTTCTTCCGATGCGGTGCAGTTTTATCAGGCGCAAGAGGGATGTGCAACGGAGAAGCTTTTCTGGTCGCAATTCGGCGCGTCGAAACACCCTCTGTTGCTGAATGAACAGATGTCCCAGTGGGCCGAGCTGCATAGGATATCCGGCGCTGTCATGAAGAATGTCGTAGTCCATTTGTGGCCGACTGAACCTGTTCCGAGTAGTTACTTCGGCCTGGTGCAGCGGCTTGCTGACGCGGTGCCGCGTATCAACGTTGTGAAGCGGTCGGCGTGCATTGAAGGTGCACGGATGGCCTTGGCCCGAGTCAAGACATTCTGGGGGAAGATGAAGGCCATCAATATTGCGACGAAGAGTCCACCTGAAGGCAAGGGCCGTCCGAAACCAGAGCATTATTTTGGAGACGTCCTAGAGGCCGCCCGCTTGATAGAGGGTCAGTGCTCAAAAGACATAATATTCGAGTGATGTGTACAAGGGTTGTAACAGACAACTTTATAGTTAATCTATTTTTTTGCTCGAAAGCTTGTATTCCTCTTGTGCGGCCGTTTTACTGTAATTTGAAAGTTTTCCAGTCATCGGCTTCAGCCCCCTCGTAGGAAATACGGGGGTGTTCGGAAAAGCATTGAATCACTCTTTATCCAACGTCTTGGTCCATAAGGGAGGTGATAATGCGGCGAACCAGGCAATCGGACTATAGGGCGTTAACACTTTCACTTAGCCATAGGAGTTTTATGGTGGGGCTACGACATAGCCCCTGGTATGTATGCGGCGTATCGTAATATTGTGCCTTACATGTTTTTATCTGAAAAAGACCCTTCGTGTGACACGGAGAATCGCTAAAGATTCGAATAAGTCGTCAAGTGGTTGACTAGCTCTCGCCGCATCATGACAGTCAGTTTTCGGCTTTCTCTACTGAGGTGCTCATCCGGTCAAAGCTAGGGCACAATCGCAGTAGTTCTCCCTTTACTACCCTAGCCGATAGAGCGGAACGTAGGGTAGCAAGCACAGGAGCTGGGCAACCCAACTATTGACCAAAGACAATGATTCAGATCTGATGCATATAAGGCCAAACTTGCAATGCCGAAGTACGCTATAGGGCTGTTCGGGCTTTTATTGGCGACTCATTTGTTCCCAAACCGAGCCCCTGGCAGGTTATGCCGAGGTGCGTCTTGTAACACCGTCATTACGGCCGTACTCATTGTAAAAGGAGTATAGAAGATTAGTTCAGATGAAGTTTACTGGGAGTGGAGCAATAAGCCAATGATAAATTCATATATATAAAAGGAAAAATCCACAACCCCGCCATTTGACATGCTCAGGGTCAGGAACAGAGGAAAAAGGGCATAGTACAGGCTCAAAATAAATAGTGCGGTCTACAAAAACTATTTTGGACCTCCTGTCGCACGTCTGCGCCGCCCGTCCTCTAGGAGGGGTGTCCTTATCTGAAGTAACCCCTTAGGTGAGTGTGCGGATCCGAACTCCGACGGGGTCTGTTGTATATGCAGTCCAGTCGGTCACCTGTTTATAATAAAGAAAAGTAAAGAAAAATGGATAAAAAACGTTACAGGAATGCTTGCAGGGTTGTCCGTATTGTGCTTCCGCCGATGCCCATGGTATCTTGAGCGCGTAGTGATGTACGCATGGTGTAAATCCTGCCATCATAGTGGGTGGGTGGCGGAAGCCGAACAGCTATTTCCGCTCCGGTAGTGGTCGAACGTCGGAGGGAAACTGCTTCTGGCTCCCGGTGTTCGGCTGGTGAGCCTTGCCGTCGTGTTTATCGCTTGGTGGCCTTCTCCCCTTGTATTCGGCATTAAGCTTGCCTGCCTGCTTGAAGACCCAACAGTTTATGTTGGTATGGTTAGCTGGCGTATCAGGGTGGCTGTGAATCTGACAAGGTCGGTCCAATATCCCGTCAAGGGCGGATGGTACGTCCTGTTTGGCCTTAAATGGCTTCTTCTGCTGACCGGGTTTCGGATTGTGAAATCCGGCGCTGACCGCTATGTCACGCAATCTTTCGTTATTGCTGCGACTGTTATGCTCGTTTAGTCATGGCTTACCGTTGCCGTCTCGGATTTTGGAAGCGCCCGGGTCGCTGGCATTGTTGCTTTTGCGAGTGAGCCAGTTGTCTTCTCCCGCACAAAAGCGAGACATTAGAGCGGTAAGGGCTGTCATGGATTTAGGTCCTTCCTGGCCGAGGTGACGTGCTTGTCATTCATCCCGGACGCTATGTTTGAAGGCCGCTAGGGCTTCCGCGTCCGGACAGTCGACAATTTGGTTCTTTTTGACTAAGAACCTAGTCCAGAGTTCCCTGGCTGACTCGCCGGGCTGTTGGACGATATGACTTAAGTCATCGGCATCTGCTGGCCGGACATATGTTTCTTGGAAGTTGTCACGGAAGGCGTCTTCCAGATCTTCCCAGCTGCCTATAGAATTTTCTGGCAAACTGTTTAGCCAGTACCGTGCTGGCCCCTTAAGCTTGAGAGTCAGGTACTTAACAGCATGAAGGTCGTCTCCGCGAGCCAAGTGGATATGGAGGAGGAAGTCCTCAATCCATACTGCGGGATCTATTGTTCCATTGTATGATTCGATGTTGATGGGTTTAAACCCGTGTGGGAATTCATGCTCCATAACTTCGTTGGTGAAGCAGAGAGGGTGTGCGGCTCCCCTATGTTGGGCCACACTGTGGATCACATCCGGCGGACTCCGCTTACGGTTTTCGAACCGAGCGTGCTCGGGTTTGTTGTGTCCGTATAGATAACCATTATTACTGGCCGGGGCATGTCTTCGCGATCTGTGTGTCGATTGTGCCCGGTTCTACCCTCCGGGTCTTGTTGGATGTCGCGAGTGTTCCCCCGAGCCTCTTTATTCTTGCTTGGACGGCCGGGTTGGTTGGTATGGTGCTCTGCTAGGGCTACTGCTTTGCCCGGACCGAACAGTGGTTGGCCTACCGGCTTATTCGATGGTGGTGTGGGCTCTAAAGCCTTGCCATCGTATTGAGGGACCCACCTAGCTACTGTTGTGGTGGCTTTGGTCTGGGACACTAAGGCCGTATTCTTCGGCGGCCAGGACCTCGGTCCATCTATCGTTGAGCAAATCTTGGCTCACTTGAAGCTGCATCTGCTTCCTCCTTAGGCTCCTTGAAGTGGCTATTAGCCGGCTTTTAAAGCGCTCCTGTTCTAGAGGTTCCTCAGGCATGATGAATTCCTCATTGCCGAGGTTCTCTTCTTCCTCGGAGGGTGGAAGATAATTACTATCCTCCGAGTCTCTGTATGTGGCCTGTTCATCAGGGCTATCCTGCCCGCTTTCCTAGTCCTCCTATTCAGATCCTGTCTCGATAGGGTCTTCGTTGTCCGGAGTATTATCACCTCCGATGCTAGTATTGTTTTCTCTTGAGTGACGTGACTGAGAGTGGCGCCGGTGTTCGGACTGTGTACCAGGAGGCCTTTCCTCGACTGGATTCTCCTTGTCATCGTCGAGATCGCCGTTGGGTGTGTCTACCATACACACGTCATACCAGGAACTGGTCGTCCCGCGTCTAGCGGATAGTAAGCTCTGGCCCTGCCCCTCATCGTCGTCCAGACCATCGATGTCTTCGGAGCAGGGGTCAGGCATTTGTTTTGGTCTTCGACGGTGGCTATGAAGTGGGTGGCGGGTGGGAAGAAAATTCTCCATCATACGCCATAAGGTCGAACCGAACATAGTTCGGCGACGAGCCGTCTGCCAGGGATAGGTTTTTTAGTGAGTTTAGTAGGTCGCCCATGGGAGAGTGTTGGAAGATATCCGCGGCGCTGAACTTGAAGATCGATAGACGATCGAGTTCGGTATCCGCGGGCTCGCAGGGTTCCGAACTCGATATCGGAGACAAGTCCGGGGTTCCGTTGATGCAAGTATCGTACGAAGTGGAATCTGCATGGGCTCCACCGCCGCCGAGTTGGTAGCCCCCATGATGGGGCTGAGTTTCCCATATTCGGACGACTTGATCTGCTCCAGATCTAAGGCCAGAGTTGTTACAGGAGCTCTCTCCTGGATGCGGCCCGATGACAGGTTTAAGCCATGTTTATCGGGGCGAAGGGGAGCGGTTGCCGCGGTCTCGAATCTGTTGAAGATCAAGTCTCCATGGATGTCCGCGACATAGTTCAGGCTTCCGTATCTGACCTGATGGCCAGGGGCGTAGCTATCGATCTGCTCCAGATGGCCTAGCGAGTTGGCCCGCAATACGAAGCCGCCGAATACAAAGATTTGTCCGGGGAGGAAGGTTTCTCCCTGGATCACGTCATTACTGACGATCGAAGGGGCCATCGAATCCTTTTGTCGACGGCACAGCGGAACTCCCACTGAAAGCACCAATGTCGGTGTGAAAACCGGCGGATCTCGGGTTGGGGGTCCCCAACTGTGCGTCTAGGATCGATGGTAACAGGAGACGGGGGACACGGTGTATACCCAGGTTCGGGCCCTCTCTACGGAGGTAATACCCTACTTCCTGCTTGATTGATCTTGATGAATATGAGTGTTACAAGAGTTGATCTACCACTAGATTGTAATGGCTAAACCCTAGAAGTCTAGCCTATGAGTATATGGTAATGAATCTGTCCTATCTGGACTATCCCTCCGGTTTATATAGACACCGGAGGGATCTAGGGTTACATGGAGTCGGTTACATAGGAAGGGATCTTCATAATTGGTCTCCAAGCTTGCCTTCCATGCCAAGGAGAGTCCAACCCGGACACGGATATAGTCTTCGGTCCACGTGTCTTCACAGCCCATCAGTCCGGCCCAATGAGTAACAGGCCGGACGCCCGAGGACCCCTTAGTCCAGGACTCCCTCAGGGGGTGATGGCAGTATCTGTGGGAGTAAAAACACGGTCTTCAGAAAAGTAAGTGCTACCTGTCGATTGAGATAGAACCATGGTTGTACTTGCCCAAGAACCAGCCCCACCACACATAACCCAGACTCATGCAGATTGTACCCCTACCCAGTTGGACAGAGAACCAGCTACACCCCTTCTAACCCCAACCCCAGCAGATAGTAACCCAGCTCCCGTTGACACAGCACTGTCTCCACCACAGAGCACCCAAACACGAGCAGTTAGTACGGCAATTGCAGTGCCCAAAGCACGAGGACCACCACTCCGAACCCCAAGTCAATGCTTAAAGCAGAAGAAGAATTGTTCTCGGGTTAGGTTCCGTAGCTATGGTTCATACTACTTTGCTCTTGCATCACTGTATTTACTCATACCAACTAATTTCAAATTTGAAGGATGCAATTGAAACTCCAATGGCGCAACAGGTATGTTTTAAACCTGTTTCTTTAACGTGTTTGCTGTTGTAACTTGCTCTATGTTGATTTCAGTTTCAATTGAATAAACAGTTATGTTCTCATGCCATGCACATTACAAGTGTTGTTATTGCTGTGTAGTTTCCCACACTTATATTCTGCCTATGTTGCATTGTCTTAAATAGATATGATTCGAACTGTATCTATCTTGATTTTGCAACATAGACTAGAATGGTATAGACCATACAGTGACCATACTACATAGATATATGCTTGTTTCATGCTGTTATCCTATCCACCTTACTACTGAACTGGTTTATCAAAATGAGTTTCATATACCACATTGTAAACCTGTGATGTGTTTGTTTGTTTCTCTTTTAGAACGCGGATAAAATATTGGAGAAGAGTACACCGTTATGCAATGGTAAAGGAAGTAATGCAGATAAGGTTCAAGATAGTGGGACATCCCTGTTGGTCTCCAAGAAGGCTGATAAAAACTATATTGAAGACACTGAGACAACCCCAATGTCCTATCTTGATGTAGTGTTCGAGTTACTGGCTACTACTATTAGCACCAGCTCTTCGAACTCGCTGCCTGGATCAGTTCGGCTTCTTGAGTCTCAACTTCAAGTTGAAAGACATCGATCAGATGTTATGCGACAGGAAGCCGGAGGACTGAGGAAGTCCTTGCAGAATTCAGATGCATACTTTCCGGTGCAACAGCAAGTGTTGGAGAGTTTAAGCGCCAAACAAGAGAAATTTAATAAGCTTGCTAAGCATCTTGCCAGCATTATGGGTACCCATGATATTGTTTCTTGAGCTCTTCTGAAGTGGTTTCAGTTCTGGACTTGTTTTGCTGCGGCGTTTATATGCTGCTTTATTCCTTATATTTGCACTGGTGGCGAACTTTGATGCCCAGTGGATGAAATATGTGTAATAGCCGTGATAGCCTAGCGTAAGTTGCTTGCTAATTTATTTCCTTATTGTCTTGTTTATTTATTTTCTTGTAGTCAGTGCAGTTCTTTTTCCGCGGTTTGCTAGTGGCCGCAATAACCTATTTTTTAAAACTAGGCCACAATAACCATGGGCTACATATTTACTGTAGTTAACATGGGCCTCCTACGGGCCGTAGAAACAATGGGCCTTCTACGGGGCATAGAAACAGTGGGCCTTATACGGGTCGTAGACACAATGGGCCTTCTACGGGCCGTATCATCAATGGGCCTTCTCCGGGCCGTATGATCGGTTGGCCAAACATGGGCCAATAACAGACCACATTATGGCCGTAAATGGGCTAGAATTGAAATCGTCTGTTCATGGGCCGACCATAACGGGCCGTCGTTAATCAGCCGTATTTGATGACGCTATGAAAACGGCCCAACGTATTAATGGGCCACAAACGGGCCGACTGTAACCACGGGCTGAGTTTGGCCCACAAGCAGAAAATGACAGTAATGGGCCATAAGTAAACGAATGCTGGAAATGAGCCCAATAATAAATGGGCCCTGAGAAGGCCGAAAGATAACATGGGCTGGAAACGGCCCAACGAAATAATGGACCGTTAATGGATATAAAGTGATACAATGTTCATTATGGGCCAGTTTCACCACGTGCCGTTAATGGGTATAAAGTGATACACTGTCCATTACAGGCCAGTTTTACCATGGGCCGTTAATGGGCCGAGAGTTACTAAGGGCCTCATATGGGCCGAAAGACGTCATGGGCCATACATGGGTCGGAAGTTAAAACGGGCTGGAATTATATTGGACGGCCTAGATGACGCTACTGGGCCTAATTCGGATAGGACGTAAACGGGCCCTGGGTTAGCGGGCTATAAATGGGCTATATGCGAACAGGCCATTAACAGGCTTGCTGTGGGCCGGCCCGCCACCTTTTACCAAGTCAAACGGGCCGGCCTTTTCACTGGAATGGGCCTCTATTGGGTCGTGCCACGTGTTGACGTTTCATAGGCGCTTTGGGTCCAATGAGTGGATGACATCGGTCCCAACGGTGAGCCGACACATGTTTCCTCCAGCCAATGATGATTTTACACGTGGAAAATCCCCATTGGTCGGGGCTGTTAACGGGTTATCGGATCCAAAACCGGACCCGATAGCTTAACGGCGTTCTGTTACGGTCGATGCCACGTGTCGGTCACCATTGACGAAAGCACCTCTGTGATGCGCGATTTATCGTCATGGAAGTGGACACTTCCGTGATGATAAATTTGGTAATGTCCTGGAACAATTCTACGATAGCACAAGTATGACTATCTTGATTCTGTCATAAAATCGTCATGGATGTACATGCATGACAGAAAACGTGACCTACTGTGACAAACACGTATCATCATGGAAGTGTATTTTTTTGTAGTGCCCTAACAAAACTAACTCGATTACATGGTAAATCTCATCCAACCCATCACCGTCCAGCAAGCCTACGATGGGATTACTCACGCACGGCGGTGAGCATCATGAAATTGGTGATGGAGGATGGTCCATGATGACGACGGCGACGGATTCCCCTCTCCGGAGCCCCGAACGGACTCCAGATCAGCCCTCCCGAGGAAGATTAGGGCTTGGCAGCGGCTCCGTATCGTAAAACGCGATGAATCCTTCTCTCTGATTTTTTTCTCCCCGAAAGTGAATATATGGAGTCGGGGTTAAGGTCGACGAAGTTCTAGGGGGCCCACGAGGCAGGGGGCGCGCCCAGGGGGGCCCCTGCACCCTCGTGGACAGGGTGTGGGCCCCTTGATGCTAATTCTTTCACCAATATTTTTCTTTAATTCCAAAACGTGTCTCTGTGGATTTTCAGGTCATTCCGAGAACATTTATTTCTGCACAAAAATAACACCATGGCAATTCTGCTAAAAACAGGGTCAGTCCGGGTTAGTTCCATTCATATCATGCAAGTTAGAGTCCAAATCAAGGGCAAAAGTGTTTGGAAAAGTAGATACGTTCGAGACGTATCATGATCCAAGGCCACCAGGTGAGGATGAGAATGCTCATTTAAAGAAAGGGATCAAGTTTGGTTGTTTACAAGAGTTCAAGATATGATTGAATGACTACGCCATTCGGAACCATAGGCCGTTCGTTGTTGGTCATTCCAACCAAAAATTGCGCTACACCATCAAATGTGACAAAGAAGGTTGACCGTGGAAGGTCCGTGGAAGAAAGATCAAGGAAACAGGGCAATGGGAGTTGAAGAGTTGTGTGGCCACCCATGAGTGCGTATCACCATAGAAAGCGAACCGAAGCAAGGGATACCGCCAACTCACATCTGAGTATCTAGGCTACAAATTATTGAATGAGATATCCCATGATCCAACTGTGAAGGTGAAGTTCCTCATGAGTTCGGTCTTCAAATGATTCGGGTACCCGGTCAAGTATGGAAAGGTGTGGATGGCCAAGGCAAACGCTATAAGGATGTTGCATGGTGATTATGTCGTCGCGTACAATATTCTTCCGAGAATGTTGGGAGCCATTGCTCATCGAAACCCGGGCATGCGCCATAGGGTCGAGTCAATCAAGGGAGGGTTTCATCGAGCTTTTTGGAGCTTTGGGCAATGCATCGATGCATTTAGGCATTGCCGCCCCATCTTGTCAATTAATGGCACGTTCTTGACCGGAAAGTACAAGGGCACGTTGATGGTAGCAATGGCCCACTCGTCCAATGACAATGTATTGCCAGTGGCATTTACGTTGGTGCCTTCCGAGCACGATGATAATTGGGAGTGGTTTATGGATAATGTGAGGACGAAGGTGATTGGCCCCAAAAGAGGTGTGCATCATATTGGATCGCCATCATGGGATTCTCAAAGCAATAGAAGTTGACATTCCAGGCTATCCAAAGCTCCAACACCATTCGTGCATGAGGCATTTCGTGGCAAACTTTTACCGTGCATGCAAGAGTAAGGAGTTTTGCAAAGATCTTACCCATGTTTGTGTTTGTGTGGCATTCAACACCGACACATTCCAAAGCCGCTATGATAAACTATTCAAGGCGTTGGAGAAGAACAAAGGAGGGAGAGAATTCTTGACAAGGCATCTTCCGGAGAAGCATACACTACAAAAAAAGACACATCCGTGACATTTTGGGCCGAACGAAAAAAAATTCTGTCATACATATGACACTTCTATGACGATAATTGTGACAAAACCCGGTATCATCATAGATGTGGTGGGCTCCTACTTCTATGACAAAAAATCATGACAGAAAATGGGCTTTTCGTCCTGGGCGGGCCGGAGACGCAGCTGCATGACATTCTTTGGGCCGTCCATGACGGAAAAAACCGTGGTAGAAGCGAGGGCGAGGAAAATTTCGGGGAGTTCCCGGTTACGGTGGGAGGTCGGGGGCCGAGTGATGCGTGTTTCTCTCGTACACGTACGCGCTTGTGTGCGAGGCGTTGGCTCTAACTGAACCCGAGCGAGGCGTTGGGCTCTAACTGAACCCGAGTGATTGTACTGCAGGCTACGCGTTACTGAACCCGAGCGATCGATCGATGGCTGTTAACTGAACCCGATCGAGCGATTCCTTCGCTACTGCTGCTAACTGAAGCCGATCGATGCTGCCTCTGGATGAACAGTGAGCGTTGCTGGGGGGTTTGGATGAACAGTTCCCGGTGGGGGTGCATGAACAGGACCCCATGGTGCTGCCTCTGGATGAACAGGACCCCGATCAATCGAGCCGATTGGGGCTGGATGAACAGGACCCCGTGGAGGGCAGGATGAACAGGACCACCCCGTGGAGGGCAGAATGAACAGTAGACGATGGAGGGCTGGATGAACAGTAGCCCATGGAGGGGTGGTTGAACAGGAGCCCGTGGAGAGGGCTGGTTGAACAGTAGCCGGTGGAGTAGCGCGTGGTGGAGGCTGGTTGAACAGGAGCCCGTGGATGAACAGTCGCAGGTGGAGGCTGGAGGAGGTCGACGGAGGATGAACAGTAGCCCGTGGAGGCGGGAGGGGGTCGACGGTGGAGATGAACAGTGTCCCGTGGAGTCTCGTTTTGCGGTACACCGCACCCCTCCCGATGAACAGGACCCCCGTTTCGACCGTAGCGCTCCAACACAAGTCTGTTTCCTCTGTTTTGCGGTACGCCACACCCCTCCCGATCAACAGGACCCCCGTTTCGACCGTAGGAGGTCCGTTTCCTCCATTTTGCGGTATGCCAGACCCCTCCCGATGAACAGGATCCCGTTTCAAACGTGGCCGGTCGAACACAAGGCCGTTTCCTCCGTTCTGCGGTACGCCAGGCCTTGTTTCCATCGGTTGTTCCGTCCAAGCCCTCCCGATGAACACGACGATGCATTCTGTTCCGACCCAGCCGGTTGGCTCCCCATGAACACGACGACGACGTTGTTTCTCCGTTCCGACCCAGCCATGTATTCGAGCCCTGACCGTACGTATGCGCGAGTAGGCGTTCGAGACTCTGCCCGTATGTACGAACGTGGCCGTATTTTCTTTCTTGCACACTAGCAGCTATACGTACGTGTACATGCTACGTGCGCGCCTCTACTACGACACGTGCGCGCCTCTACATCGACCAGTATGTACGTACACGTTCGTGACCAGAATGACAATACTATGTATGCTTCGACCAGGTGGGTCCCGACTGTCAGGCACTTCCTTGCATGCGAAGATGTAGCTGGTGGGTCCCAGCAGTCAGGGGGGCAAACCGTTTTTTTTGCCCGGACGCACTTTCTTGCGTGCAAAGATGTAGCTGGTGGGTCCCCGCAGTCAGCGGGAAACATTTTTTTCACGAAATACGGTGGCCCGTCCGGTCGGTCCCCGCTGTCAGGTGGAGGAATAATTATTTTCCGCGTAATAAGGAGGCACTTCCTTGTTGTGGCTGTGGACCCAGCTGTCAGCCTCTCCATGTATAGTCCACGTCCGATGGAAGCCGTTCCTTGACCACGTTGACCACACCGCGCCGAGAGCACCAGGGCGGTGGACGACGGCGAGGCCTAGGAAGGGGATGACGCGGAGCCGGGGAAGACGCGGCAGTGGAAGCCCGCGCGGAGAGGAGTGCGAGGGTTCACTGGTTCGGCTGCGGTGTGAGGCTGCCGTCGCCGCAGGGCCTGGCCAGCGGTGGGAATAGTAGGGGGCGGTGAGTTCTCCGCGGCAGCACAGCCGGCCACGGGAGGCAAGAGCATGCGGCACGACCGGCACTGCTTTGGGCGGCTGGAGCAACAAGACAAGAGGTTGAAGAAGCACTACGGCCGTTGGATGGACATCATACGGTCACTGGAGCTAGAATCGTGCATATTGACTAAGTTGACAAAGCCCTCCGTCCCCGTCAACTTAGTAGGCCCACAAGTCAGCCTGCCACTATACTGGGTCCCAGCTAGCAGGGGGAGTATTCATTTTTTTGTGCGTAATAAGGACGCACTTCCTTGCGTGCGAAGATATAGCTGGTGGGTCCGAGCTGTCAGCGGCGGTAACGTTTTTTTCACGAAATACAGAGGCCCTTTTGGTGGGTTCCAGATGTCAGGTGGAGGAATCATTATTTTGCGCGTGATAAGGAGGCATTTCCTTGCGTGCGGCCGTGGACCCAGCTGTCAGCCTCTCCACGTACAGTCCACTTCAGATGCATGTCGGTCGTTGACCATGTTGACCGGGCCGCGCCGGGAGCACCAGGACGGTGGACGACGGCGAGGCCTAGGAAGGGAACGACACGGAGGCAGGGAAGACTCGGCAGTTGTTTCCCACGTGGAGGGGAGTACGACTATATGAGGGTTTACTGGTTCGTCTGCCGTCGCCGGAGAATAACAACAGGTGTGGGTGAGTAGAGGGATGGCTAGGCCAGCGATGGGAGTACGGTGGGGCGGTGAAGCCTGCGTGGCAGCACAGCTGGCCGCGGGGAGGAAGGAGCAGGCAGTCCTGCCGGCGCTTGTTTGAGCGGCTGGAGCAGGAAGAGCAGAGATTGAAGAAGCACGACGGCCGTTGGATGGACATCCAACAGTCACTGCTTGTGCGTCAACCTTTTTTTAGGAAAGCCTCAAATCTGTGGAAAACAGCATACAACCCATCTGCCATTATTTCTAATAATTTACGGCCCATTTGCTAATTCTGAAGGTTTTTTTGGAGCCCATATTCTTTTTGTTAGCATTACAGCCCATATTCTGGCCACGGTTAAAAAATTATACGAAATGTTGCATATTTTGGTGCGGTCCGAACTGTTTTTAATCCCGAAATTCCGAGTCACATTCAAACTGATTTTAAAAATAAATGTATATCAATATAAAATCCAACAAATTGCCCACGCATAAAAATTAATGCAATTTAAAATCTCGAAATGAAAAAAAGAAATTTGAAAGTAATTGTTTGATGTGTTTTAAAAATGTACAGCCCATTTCTCATTACTGATAGGCCATTTTCTCGTCTAGCCAAATGAAGCTCTCCTCGTCTTGAAAGATTTGCAGCCCAATAGGCCTGACAAAGCGACTTACTTGGCAAATCACAAAAAGACTGGGCTAGCCATTTTTAGAAAGAAAGAAAAAACTACTGGGCAGGTCTGTGGTAAACATAAAAGAGAAGGTTGTCTAGACATGCCAGAGTGCCCCGCACAGCCCAGTTGACACCCTGCTTTTGTCTAAAAAAATTAGATAAATGCCACAACAAATATGGCGATTCATAAAAATGCCACTGCAATTTCCAAACTTTGAAAAATGCCACTGCAATTTTTGCAAACTTTGGAAAACGCCACTGCAATTTGCAAACTTTGAAAAATGCCACTCCAGACTTCGAAAAATGCCACTAGGGATGGCATGAAATGGCATTTTTCAAAGTTTGGAAATTGCAATGCCATTTCTTAGAAACACCAGATTTGGAGTGGCATTTATCAAATTAACCCAAAACAAAAATAACTGGGTGAGCTGCTGGGTCCCTGATGTCAGCCGCTCGTTGTGCAACTCTCTTGTTTATTGACTACATTGACAATGGCATGGGACCCAGATGTCAGAAATCCATTACGAGGAGCCATTTTTTATTGGATTTAAATAAGGAGGCACTTTGCTTGCGTACTGCCATGACCTTGGCGGGTCCCTGCTGTCATCCTCTCCACGTACAACCATCTCCTGGTTGTGTACGCGTCAACTTGGTAGGCCCACAAGTCAGCCTCTAAACCCGTGGAGGACAAATACAACCCATTTAAAAAAATAGCAGCCCATTCCATATGTTCACATGGAAAGTTCAACATTCAGAGCAAAGTAACAGGTCTGATCCACATATAGAGTACTGAACTTCCACGTTGACAACCATCATAGCCAAGTTAACTATCTAGTTCCACTAATACTCTAGTAGCGTACAAGTACTAACTTACTCTTAGCTAACTAGACGATGCCGGCCGCCATCTGCGGTACACGCTAAACGCCGGCGCCGGCGTCCTCCGCCTCGCCTCAGACTTGCCAGAGGTGCGATAGGGCGCGTTGCTCGTGCGCGTTGTCCCTTTCCATGCCGGCGTGGTCCACCGAAGCTTCGGCTTCTAAGCGGGAAACCCACTTGACGAGCTGGTAGTAAAAATCAGCGTCGCGAACGCGTGCGTGCCCGACAGCCTCTAGGCCTATTTGCCGGGCGCCGGCCTCCACGTAGTCGGCCCACGTGCGGGCGCTCTGCTCGCGACTCAGAGCGTCCGTGCGCTGCTGCTCCATGTCCCGCTGGCGGCGCAAATCGGCGATACGCTGCTCATCCGCCAAGCGGTCACGCTCCAATAACTCCTGCTCCTCCGCCAGGCGGTCGCGCTCCAACAAGTCCTCGATCTCCGCATTGCCATCTAAAGACCGATAGAATGCCTCCTCCCTCCGTCTGCCTTCCGGTGAAAAACCGAACACTAGTTCCGGCGATGACCGCCTCCGGCCACGCCTATCGCGGACGGGCGGGGCATGGCGGACGTGGCGAGAGCGAGGATAAGTGGCGAGCAACGTTGGGCTAGTGGGGGCTTATGAGGATAGGGCGAGTTGGGTCACGGTGCCACCATAGAAGGCCGAGAAACAGTACTAATAAGCAGAAGGTAGCGCGACGGTCATCGCAATTCAATGCATAATGAAGCAGGCATGGCTTAGCGCGTCAGCTTGCCGTGGAAAACTAGAGAAACTGAAATTCTGACTGTGCCGTCCCGTCTCGTCCGTGCTGGGTCGCACGCCGGCCTTACGGTCAAACGAGTGCACTCGAATCATCTCCCTCCTTGTCAATAATGATTCCACTAATTTAAAAGGCCCGCAACAATTAAAGCACATCTTTTTCGCATCAGTTAGCTGCCTTAATTACGGCCGGCTGCATGCGGGCACTCAAAATCGCTCGCAGCCAGTACGCGGAGCAGCATGCAACGAGTCGCAGCCGAGGGCATTAATTGATGAACTTTAGCTGGGAGATAAGGCATTTGCGAACGTTTTTGCTAGCAGTTTCTTCAGATTCGCATGGCATTTTCTTCAAAGCAGCTTGTCAGTTTCTTCAGAGTTGGGCATTTATATTCAAAAAACTGCCACGTCGGATCTTGCATCGCAACTAAAATAGCCAGGAGCGCATTAGTAGGCTAGCTAGTGATCGATCGGTAACTTGTAAACACTGAGCGAACAGATATAAGGAACTGTTAATGCATCTCAATGATTCACAGATCATATACAAATATGTAGCTCCAAAAGCAAAGATCAGCCACAACTAAAACCAACTAGTACGATTCCCATACATAAGATCAACATGTTAATGCATCTCAATGATTCACAGATCATATACAAATATGTAGCTCCAAAAGCAAAGATCTAGAAAAAACATATGTTCTTCCTACTAACATGGATGCTTCTCTTGCCCAACATTCAGTACAGACTAAATGACAAATTTTTTTGTGAAGTCTACAATTCCTCTTGCAAACGTAAGTGGTTTCACCAACAGCTTTGAACCATGGGAATGAACCGCACATGATGGAGGAACATCCACTGCAATATGATTTGGTCTTCTCTTGATCACACGGCAAGACTATTTTTGGAATACAAACTTTAACTTAGGCAAAATGATGCCCATTGTATAATCAGACCAAAGTAGTGAAGCACCTAGTGTTGGCCAATAAATAGTACAGTACTACTTTTTTGCAGTCCATGAAGTGACTATCCAATCTTTCTGTGTCTATTTTAAAATGGCACTGCATGCAGTGACTATACTATTCTCTTGTGCAGTTCAACCAAAATTGCGGTCACTTTGTGTGTTTGCTAAATAGCAACGGGCAGACATCTCCGTCTGCACAAATATCGAGCAGCTAGTAAACATATACCCCACCTTGTATTTTCGGTTTAAACATGTCTCTTCCGCTTAGATCTGTCATGTTTTGCACTGGACAATTTGATACAGTCATGTTTTGCCCTGGACAATTTCATACTGAATTGATTTGCTTGTTCAGAGTAGAAATATAGTGCCTATTCTTCATCAGACCAAGGATATCCATGTTCACAGTGATGGAAGAGGTGAAATCGATACAACCGAAATTGAGCATCCAGTCATTGAATCATGTCCTGCACCTCCAATGTAGGTCCACCCTGCCAATAAATTCACATGCAAACCACTATTATTACTATCTAATGACAGTACAAAAAGAGTAGCAAGATAGTAGCAAACCATGTACCTTCTTAATGAACAGCTCATAGTGCCACCAATTGGATATAAAGGTTTGGGAGAAAACATGCTCCTAATGTTGAACCAGTTGGACTTTTTGTGCAGTTCCACTAAACTCGAGCATCCCTGTTTGCATAGATATTGAAAGTATGATTACTATAAAAGTGGCACTAGTTGAAGCATAGACTCACAAATATAAGCATTCCAATTTCTTAATGGGAAAAGGTAGCAAGACTGTTTCTAACCACCTTTTTGAAGGAATAAATAAGGCAACAGAGGCTGATGTCAGAAAGGCATATATAGTTCTTTCTGAAAGAATGATCGATTCCTGACCTTTCCTCTTCTTTTAAGCATATTTTGTGTAGTTCAACTAAAATAAAATGCCATCACCGCCTTGACAATTCAGTGACACTGTACAAAAGGAAATGACTTAACATTACATCATGATGTCAGGTATGCAGTCGACAGGCATTAGAGACAAACTTACAGACCTCCTCCGATAACATAATGAACATTAATTCTAACAAAGGTGAACTCTACACCCTCTGTTCCTTAATATAAGAGGTTTTTGCGGTTCAGTTTAAAGTACCCAAACGTCTACTAGTATTTAGAAAAACAGGTAGTAGTTTTCTTGAGCACATATCTGGGAAAGCTTGCCACCCTTTATTTATTTCCATACGCTAATGCAACACCATTCGAAATTTCGAGTACTACAAATATACACTAATCCAGTGGCTAGTGCAACAGTAGAGTAGTTATTTTATTATAGGGTACAGTACAATGGTTTTACTGAACAGATTTCAATAAACTCTGGCACTGGAAGATTTCTATAAGAATTAACAATACAAAATGTAAAGGTAACACGTTTCAGCATTGGTATACTAGCTGTGCATGAGCATTAAACCAAATACAAAAGTCTGAAGGTAACTAGCATTATTAACTAATGACAGTATAAAAAAATTGCAAACCATGTACCTCTAAGGTAAATGTCATTTCGAACTCGGGGGGACCTTAAAAATTGCTATCCCAATCTTGATAATCGATCAAACATAAAAACTTCATCGAACGAATCAAGAGAACAGCCAGAGGAGGAGGTGCCCACTCTTAACCTTTCGTCTTGTCTTCATAATTTTTTGTGCAGTTTAACCAAAATAAAATGGCATCAGCGCCTTGGCATTTTGGTGACACTATAAAAAAATTAATTTATCTCATGAAAGTGAGGTATGTAATCTATAAGCATTAACAGTGCAAAAATCTGAAGGTAGTAACAAGTTTCATCGTTGGTATACTGGTTGTGAAACATCATTAGAATGCCTTAGTTGAAAAATCTTTAATACATCCACAATCAACAGCTAACCCTGAAATAATCCAGTGACATTAAATGGCATTGCTTAAATTTATCGGTGGCATTAGACTGAGTGCGGCATTAGTTAAATGTGGCATCACTTTAGCAGTAGCATTGCTTGACTTGACTGCTGGCGTTATCCTAACAGCAAAAAAGTTAGACTAAGAGCATGCGAGGCCCATTCGGACAGTGGGCGCACTAGTACGATGTACCGCCATGGATGCATAGAGTGGTGAGGGAGGTATGGTTGCCCAGAGCAACAAATATACAGGCAGCATATGTGGATTACGTCCCATTTTTGTTATGTTTAGCCACCTTTTCCTATATGAGGACAACAAACCGATCGACCTGGTCATTCTCTATTGTGTTGGCATGCCTTTCTACCCTTCTTCAACCAAGAGACATGAGACTCGTTCCTTAGCTATTGATTTTCCCCTTCTCAACCTAGATGCGGGTTCGATGCCTACTCTCTTGGACAGTACAGTCTCCCTTCCTTTCCTTATTCAACCCAGACATGGATTAGTCTGCATGAAGTAGGGTTTCCTTTAATAGTGCAAATTAAGGTTTTCGTCTGCGTGACCAGCAGAGCAGAGGATAGCAAATTGGGAAGATGGTGGAGTGGAAAAAGATCCACATGCATCGACATGGCAGATGGGGCAATAGAACAAGGGTATGGTTCGAAAAGAGGTAGCATACCTGAGGGTCGGTGGGAAGTGGCTTTGCTCGTGGTCATCGTCCTCCACATGCACTACGACAGCGAGCTTGGGGACGGAGGCCATCCCGCGCGGGCGCTAGGTCTGAGAGGACGGCCT
This sequence comes from Aegilops tauschii subsp. strangulata, assembly GCF_002575655.3. Taxonomy (NCBI): domain Eukaryota; kingdom Viridiplantae; phylum Streptophyta; class Magnoliopsida; order Poales; family Poaceae; genus Aegilops; species Aegilops tauschii. The sequence continues at coordinate 50,394,749 of NC_053040.3, read as the reverse complement.
TGTCGTCAGTGCGTGACCTCGCTCGCCGACGACGAGTGCGTCAACACTGCACGTCCTTTTCTTCCCCGGCGGATCTGTGACCACCGGTGAGGAGGGAGAGAGAGGCCGTCTTTTTTAGATCTGGAGAGAGGGTGATAGTGTGAGAAGCAAGTGGGCAGCCCTTAGCAAGAAAGCTCTGAAGCTCTAGCCTATATTCTTTTTTATACTACTAGTACTAGAGGTGGAGTAGTGGTAGAGTAGTTTATATTTTCTCTGCAAACAGTACCAGTTAGTCGTGCTTCAAAACTGAACGGCACGCCATTAAAAAAATAAAGTCGAGAAATAATGCGGCACCTCGGGCCAACACAGCCAGATCGCATTTTGCACGAGAAGTTACACACGATGTTTCGTTGACATATGGTCCCGTTCCAACATGTCAGTGAAACAACGGCGAGTCCTTTTGTACAATTTCCGAAAGGACGTGTAGGCTGTGGCGCCTCTTCATGTACCGTGGCAAATTGGCAACCATCCACCGACTCTTCGCCTTTCCCTCTCGATTTGGAACTGCTGTAGCACGCTCTTCCTCCCTCCTCCATTTGCCTTCACCCTTCCTTCTGCCATTTTTCGATCGTCTTCTCCATGGAGGGAACAAGCCGGAAACGACCCCGTTATTCTTGCCCCGATCTGAAAGATGACGTGGTGGGGGAACTCATTGATCGGTGTGACGTCATCACCTCAGCTAGCATGGCAGGTTCGTTCAAGCCCATTCTCGACTCAACTAATAACATCATTACAAGGAACCCAAGGGTCCAGGAGCGGTTTGATCTCCCTTATCTTCTTTGCTATAAGCCTGTTCGCATGGGCGCGGACGACGGAGGCCTCGCCTTGTGCAAGTTGATGCCGCTTGATAATGATATGTGTGATGTCAAGATGCCATCGCTTAAGGGTAAGTCATGGGCTGGCACAAATGGAGATTGGGTTGTTTATATTGGGCACAATTGCGAGTGGGAACTTGTGAATGTGTACACTCGTCAGTGGATTCCACTTCCAAAAATCTCCGAGTGCCCTGAGGTTGAGCACACAGATGATCTACGTATGTTCAAATACGATCATGGCGACTGTCGTCTACTGAAGATAGCAATTTGTCGAGTTCCCAACCGCTCTTGGAATTACAAGAACTATCAAGTTGTTACTATCTTTGACAAGCTTGTTGCCGTCCTTCGTGGTTCGACTGGATGGATATTGCTCAAAAATCAGTTTCTATACACGGATGTGTACTGTGATGCAATTGAATATGAGGATCTTGTGTTTGCTGCCACCACTTGTGGCACTGTTTTTGAATGGGATCCTCGTAGTTTCGGTACGTTTGTCTTCCACCGTAATTATAATTGTTTCATCCACATGCATGCGGGTTAGCAAGTTTCCCTTTACTAATTAACCTTCTTCTTGTGTTTCCAAGGTCCTGTGAACATTCCACCACCTATACTTGAAAAAATTTATAAGCAAGGGGGAGATGACGATGGTGATGATCACGAGCATGAGGAGGTGCAGAACTTATATACTCAGTGGCGCCTGGCAACTAATTCCGATGGATCACCTCTTCTTGTCTGTATACAGTGCACTCAGACTGTTACTACTGAGGAAGCAGGTGTTGTCTCCCATGGTCGCCCTCTCCTGACCTATTCCAACACCCGTTGCATGGTATTCAGGACGGATACTAGTGTGCTAGCGCAAACACCTTCTCCCTGGTTCAGTATTGATAGTCTTGGAACAAACTCGCTCTTCCTTGGACCAAACTATCCAATGATGGTGAAAGGCGATCCAGCTGCTGTTGACACAACGTTACTACCATTTATGAGAAGCAATTGTATCTATACCTCGGACATTTCGGTGGTTCCCTACCCTGGTCCTGATATATGCTGCTTCAGCCTGGATGATCAGTCCTGCGTTGCTCTCGATATTGACAATAGCTGGCCCTTCCCAGAGCACCTATGGTTCAAAGCAAGCGTTTCCAACGCCGAGGATTGGTTGAGTTGAAGTTCATTTCATTGCTTGTTATTTGTTGTGTGATGAAAACTTTAGTATTTGCTAGAATGTTTTGTTGGAAATAATCTATAATCCAACATGTATCCTTGTTGTCGTTGTGTGTTGATGACTTGTTGTATTTAATGAATGGTACATTTCAGTTGCGAATGCATGTCATAGAATCAATTTATGAATGGTTTTCGAGTCACTTCTTGGAGTGTGAGTACCGTAGTAGTATAGCCAGCATCCGGTTAGTATATGAAGTTGCCACATCACATAGAGCCAACCTAATATTGGAGTATGCTAGCCCTCCACCGGCGCAGCTTCAAATGGCGGAGGAAGTGAGAGGTCGCGTCACCTTGTGTCCAGATCTGAGATGCCACGTGTACCAGATGAATGACTCCAAGTTCGACCACCGTGATGTTAGGTGCGAGCCCAAGAACACTGTTGGAGAGACCCCCCTCATAATTTTCCTACATTGGTCGTTTGAGTCATAGGATAGAATGCTATAGGATTTTTTTTCCTATGTAATCATCTTTTAATTGGCAATCTAGCATCCACTCCAACTTTTGTTTCACTTCCTTTGTTTCTACGAAGAGAGTACTTGCTCTAAATGATGTGTCGCTGCAAGAGCCGCCTATATTTATTAACCATGCTCTAAAAAGGTGGACCAGCTTTGGCTATAGTAGTACTGTACTAGGTTAGTAGGTGACCTTGCGCTTGGCTCTTCTCCTCTTCTGGAAGTCGAACAATAATGATGGTACTACAGTAGTACTTCTGGCAATCTGACACCAAATGAACTGCTGCACGTCCACCGCTTGTAAGCAAAAGTTTCTCCTCGTGCTGCGAGCCACCGCGCACGCATTGGCGAGGGAGAAGGCGTAGTAAGCAAGCTTCTCGTCATTCTGCGAGTTGACGGGACACATCAAATTTATTTATTAGTACTCTTGGAGTAAACTCGCTCTTGGAGTAAACTCGCTCTTCCTTGGACAAAACTATCCAATGATGGTGAAAGCCGATCCAGCTGCTGTTGACACAACGTTACATTTTCACTGACATGTGGGACCGCATATGGGCAACCAGACGATGGGCTCCGCACGTCTGCTGGCTGGCTGAGAAGAGAGATAGAGGAGGGTCGAGCACGGACTCCAGGAAATTTGTTCTACGTACTCGATATAGTGGAGTAACCAGCACCTCGATATAGTGGGGTGGCATGGGCCATAACTAGCATTCATGTCTAGCAGTACGGCACACGCCACCCACACCAGTCCCATCCGACACCAATTTTCTTGGAGTCCATGCTAGCTACAGCCATCTCTTCTCCCTCCTGTTTTCTCAGCCATCGCGCGGTGGGCGGGCTGGGGGTCTACCGATAGTCGGTTTGCTCAACTGCGGTCCCACTTGTAAGTGAAAATGCAACATAGCATGCATCCCCCCTTGAGCGGCGTGCCGGACAAACCGTGTGGGGGTGCGACGCGAACACGGCAGGCTTTTCCTTTTGAACTTGTAACTTGTAAAATTTGGTTCTGCTCCATGGGGCGACCGATAGATAGAAATAACGATTTTCCCTAGAGTAATGAGAAGTTTGGTTCTGGCACGGTTCATGCATGGAGTACGTAGGAAAATTATGAATTTGATGCGAAAGGTAAGATAATTACTAGTAGTACCATATACTACTACATGGATTTGACGGAAAGATAAAGATACATACGGATCCATCCACGACATCCTCACGCCCTAGTGCACCGGGTCACCAACCGACGTGTGAAGAGCAGCGGCGTTGGCGGCAAGCTCAACGTGCTTCTAAACAATGCCGTCCAAGGTTGCCCTGCGGTCCAAGAAGGCCAGCGTCCTATCATCCTCCTCTTGCATGTAGTAGTCCTTGTGGACGATTTGCGCGTAGACGTGGGTGATTATGTCGATGGTGTCTTGCTGCGCCAGGCGCTGCGCGGCGAGCGCGACCTCGAGGTGGACATTCTCTGGCGCGACGGCGGGCAGTCGCAGGTCCACGAGTGCGTCGAAGAGGTTGTCACCATAGAGGCTGTTGAGGGTGGCAGGCATCGCAGAGCCTGGGCGCGTGGGCTGGAGGCGTACGTCAAGGTCGTCCGCGAGCTTCTTGACGACGGTGAACTTGTCGAGGAAGCCGACGAGGACCTCGTCGAACAAGGAGATGAAGTTGTCGTCCAAGCGGCCCCTCGCCCTGGCGGCCTCAAGCACTACCTGGAGACATTCCTCGGTGCTAGGATGCAGGCTGGCGTCGTGGACCATCTGGCATAGCCGGCTGATGCTCGCGCTCATCGCCTCCATGGGTCTAGCTTCTAGTCAACTGATCTTGCGATTGGAGTGATCACTCTTGCCCTTAGGTGCGTAGGTGCATAGGATTTCATAGATTGGACTGGCGGGAGCCTTTATATGAGAAGTGCAGACTGCGTTGAATTCACGTGCGTGTTGGCCATCTACTCCTCGCCCCTCTACTGCACCTGCCTTTGGCTGTATGACAGGTTGGCCAGCCACCCGTTGGACCCACGTGTCATACACCCAAAGGCAGGTGCAGTAAGTCAATGAAGCTGCGTCCCCCTCCGTGCCCGTGCATGCTTTCAATGACTTGAGACTACCAAACATCACATGCGGTGGTTAGTTCATTGCATGTAATCCTATTAAGTAGCAAAAAGACATTAAGTTACCTTACCGATAGGAATAAAACAATACACCATGTATTTATTTACAGAGGGAGTATAGCCAGCATCCGGTTAGTATATGAAGTTGCCACATCACATAGAGCCAACCTAATATTGGAGTATGCTAGCCCTCCACCGGCGCGCCGCTTCAAATGGCGGAGGAAGTGAGAGGTCGTGTCACCTTGTGTCCAGATCTGAGATGCCACGTGTACCAGATGAATGACTCCAAGTTCGACCACCGTGATCCTTGGTGCGAGCCAAGGAACACTGTTGGAGAGACCCCCCCCCCCCCTCATAATTTTCCTACATTGTCGACGACGAGGTGCCTATGGTGACTTCGTAAATTTCAAGATGATAGTGCCGTGCGTGTGTGCGTTCATAGGGGTGAGTGTATGCGCGTGTATATGAGCGCTTGCGTCTGTACTGTGTAAAAAAAGTAAATCTGTGTCAAAAATAGACTAGTCAGTATACTCAATATTGTGCACCTCGGAGAGGAAAACAATAGAACTAGTTCGTATTTATTTACGGTGCAGATTCACTCATTTTGCTCCATATGTACTCCGTCTCGGTGTAGTCTAGTCAGTTGTTGAAATCTCTAGAAGGGCAAATACTCCTTTCTGGTTTACAGGGCTATTCTAGCAAGTAGTTGTACGTACTAGTACAATAGTGGGCTCACATAGCAATTTTGTCTCATGCAAGAGCCTGGCTATATGCGTGCTCCAATGTTCGCAACTGCAACGTTCGGTTTGCGCTTGGCTCTTCGCCTCTCGAGAAGACGAACAATGATGTTACTACTACTGCTTCTACAGTGTCGAATCCACTGCTGCATGTCCGTCCACCGCGAGCGGGACGGATAGCTTGTTGTAGAAGTACTACTAAGCAAAAGCCTGTCCTCGTTTGCGAGCAACCGCACGCATGGGTGAGGGAGAAGGCGTGTAGTAAAATCATGCTTCTCCTCGTTGTACGAGTTGACACGAAACATCATAGCACTGGCCCCACATGCTTGCCTCTAAACTTGGCTGAAAGACCCGCGGTGTACAATATATTTGCTGCAACCTCTAACATTTACCCACCACAAATTAAAATATATGGGGCCGTATGCATCGTTCTGATGCAGAGGCCGGGGAGTCCCCCCTTTTCGAAAAAAAAACAAATTAAAATATATATTCCTGTCTTGACCAGATGAGCGTGCAAACTACAATCACCAGGGTGTCAGGTAGGGCCAGAAGACTATTTTAATAAAATTTTTAAACTTCGAGACGGCCACCTAGCATGGAGCCGACCCCAACGATTTTAAGCTTACAGGCACGGTACACGCTATCCTAGACTACTCTACACGTGAAACTGCCACACGAGCGTCCGGGCTGCGCTTGGCTCTTCGCCTCTTCGGGGAGTCGAACAATGATGGAGTACTACTGCACTGGAGGAGTACTATAGTACGCTTCTGGCCATCTGACACCGATTGAACTGCTGCATGTCCACCGCGTGCGGGAGGGAGAGCGTGTAGCGAAAGCTTCTCCTAGTCTTGCCAGCCACCACGCTCATGGGCAAGGGAGGGACGCTCCTGCCTTCGCGTGTATGACAGGTGGGCTCGACAGGTGTGTGGCCAACCTGTCATAGAGCCAAAGGCAGGTGCAGTTAAGTCTGCGAGGGAGAGGATAATCAAACTTCTCGTTGATATACGAGTTGACGCGACACATCAAAGCACTGCACTCGATATATTTCAATAATTTGCGTTTACCGATGCATTAATTACAACGCATGCATGCATGCCGTGACTCTCCTTTGGATACTTGCATGTGTTGATTTAATGCACCTTGAAGTAGTATAAAATATGTGACGGTAAAGCTTTGTAATACCCCGGCCCAAGTCGAGAGATGGTTGTGCACGAGGAGGGCGAGATCATGCAGACCGAACAGGACCCGACGATGGAGCTCTCTAAGGTCTCGATGGACCTCACGGTGCTCCACTGCCCCTTGTGCCTCCGCCCTTGAATTGTGGTTTCTTAACGAGTTGTGCTGAACTTCTTGTGAATTGTGGTGGTTTTTAGTAATGAAAATCAGAAGGGGCAAGCCCTTCTTTGATCAAAAAAAATTAATCGTCCTTATATATTCATCAGTCTTTCAATAAGTCGCAGTAGATGATATATAGGTCCGTCGGATCTTACATCAAGATCCGTGCTTTTAGATTTTCTTTTTTCTCTCTTAAATCTCAGTCGAGTGAGACATAGTCATGCCATTAAACAGAGGCTCGGGCGCCATATAATGGAGACCTTGGGAGAGAGGTGGACGGCAGATGGAGGTCAAAGGGCTCCCCTTCCGATAAGCACGCGCAGGGGTCTGATCGCACGCCTCTCGTACTCAAATAGCTACCCTGCACGGCGCCTCCTAGCTAATAAAAAATGGGGACGCGTGGCGGCACGTAAATGGTACTAGTAAGTAGAACGCCCACGGTTTCAATAATACTTGTGATTCCGATTGTAACGTGACAGCACTTGTTCCAAAATGACTTTGTTGATTATTAATGTGTGCGCCTTCGCAAATCGGACTGCAAATTTACCACAGCATGTTGGTGCCATGTCATGGCACCAAACCAAGTTTCATTATTTTCATGCATGTTTTGGATTTACAGGAATTAAAAAACTAAGTTTCTCAATGTTTCCAACCCAGCCACGACGCCCAGAATTTTGAATTTCATTCCCATTTCTTGCATGGAACCTAGAAATTTACCCGAGGACACACATGTGATTTTTCAACCAACTTTGGTGCACTGGAACATGTGCTTGTATTTCAAATTTGAATTATGCACACAAAGGTGACACGTTCCCTCCCAGAACCACGAGCCTTCTTGAGAGAAGCTCCGATTTGCAAGAAGCTTATACCAAAATTTGTTCCTATTCGGCCAATTTTTTTTACCACGGCATGGTACTACCATGACATGACACCATGCCAAGTTTCATGATTTTAAAACCAAGTTTCTCAATGTTCTCGACCGAGCCACGATGCCCAGATGTTTGAATTTTATTCTCATTTTTTGCATGGGACCTACTCCCTCCTTCCATCTATATAGGGCCTAATGTGTTTTTCAAGACAGCCTTTGACTATTGACAAGATTAATAGCACATGAGATGTATACTATGAAAATTATATTATTGGAAGCTCCTTTGACATACAAATTTGAAGGTATGCTTTGTGTAAGTTGCATGTCATATATTATTGCTCTAACGTTTGGTCAAAGTTAGCCTCGAAAAATGCATTAGGACCTATATAGATGGAAGGAGGGAGTCGAAATTCACCCGAGGACACAAATGTGATTTTTCAACCAACTTTGGTCCATGGGAGCATGTGCTTGTAGTTCAAATTTGAATTATGCACATTAAATGACCAAAAACTCAATTAATGTGTAAATAAGGCCAAACGAAGCCGGAATAATTCCAAAATTTAACAGGGCAGTCATGTAGTTCTATGTTGCCTTTGTAAATAAACTCAAGGGGGACAACATATATCGTTTCGCACTCAAAGGTGGCACATTCCCTCTCAGAACCACGAGCCTTCTTGAGAGAAGCTTCGGTTTGCAAGAAGCTTATACCAAAATATGTTCCTATTCGACCAATTTTTTACCACAACATGGTAGTACCATGACATGACATCCATGCCAAGTTTCATGATTTTCAGACGTGTTTTGGATTTACAAGAATTTTAAAACCAAGTTTCTCAATGTTCTCGGCCGAGCCACGATGCCCAGATGTTTTAATTTTATTCTCATTTCTTGCATGGGACCTAGAAATTCACCCGAGGACACGAATGTGAATTTTGAACCAACTTTGGTGCACGAGAGCATGTGCTTGTAGTTCAAATTTGACTTATGCACATTAAATGACCAGAAACTCAATTAATGTATAAAAACGACAAACGAACCCGGAATAATTCCAAAATTTAACAGGGCACTAATGTAGTTCTATGTTGCCTTTGTTAAGAAACTCAAGGGGGGCAGCGTATATCGTTTCACACTCAAAGGTGGCGCATTCCCTCTTAGAACCACGAGCTTCCAAATCGGCCCAATTTTTTACCACAACATGTTAGTGCCATGACATGACACCATGCCAAGTTTCATGATTTCCAGGCGAGTTTTGGATTTACATGAATTTAAAATCAAAGTTTCTCGATGTTCTCGGCCGAGTCATGACGCCCAGATGTTTGAATTTCATTCTCATTTCTTCCATGGGACCTAGAAATTCAACCAAGGACACACATGTGATTTTTCAACCCACTTTGGTGCACCGGAGCATGTGCATGCAATTCATATTTAGATTATGCACATTAAAAGTCCAGAAACTCAATTAATGTATAAAAAGGCCAAATGAACCCGAAATAATTCCAAAATTTAACAGGGCACTCATATAGTTCTATGTTGCCTCTGTAAATAAAATCAGGGGGGAGGCAGCGTATATCGTTTCGCACACAAAGGTGACACGTTCCCTCTCGAAACCACGAGGCTTGTTGAGAGAATCTCCGGTTTTGCAAGAGGCTTATACCAAAACTTGTCCCAATTCAGCCAAAAATTATACGTATGAAAACAGGGTTTAGATTATCCCAAACATCTCGCTACCTAGACCAATAATGTACTATGATTTGAATTCAACATAAAATGGATACAAATATTTGAATTGGAGAGCGTATGGTACATGTAGTTCATAGTGAAATATGATTACTGCTATATGTATGTTTTTTGTTATCAAGATAATATTTAAATTATTGTATAACTTGACAACAATCGTATTCAAATAAGGAAAAATTGATTCAAATTTAGTCCATATGGTAGACGACAATATATATGTTCACATGGTGGAGTAAAATGTTCATATATGATGGAAGATCAAAATGTACGACTACATCAATAATAAACCGCAAGGTCACCTAACGATATATTTGAATTCAACATAACGTGGATTCAAAAATTGAAATTCGAGATCATGGCATCTGTAATCATATAAAAAGGGACATTACTCTTTATTTGGTGGGAATTGATTTGTTTTTTGTTGTTGTTGAGGGAAGTGCGAATCGATTTGGTACTGTGCAGGGTAATCTTGTTCTTCCGATTTTTTTTACATTTTTCTTGTAGTTTTTTCAATGGCATCTATAGCAATATAGTAAAAGGGGACATGACTCTCTTGTGTCTTGTATGAATTGTTTTTTTACACGTTAAGTTTGTTCTGCCGAACAAGGAATCCGCACCTTGTTATCCCGAAATTTTCAAGCTCGAGTATCTGTTTTTTTACTGAAACTCCTGCTTTGAAACTCCCGCTTCTTCAACCCACGCCGCGCCTTGTTATCCCGAAATTTGGACGCGCGCGAGAACTCCCTCCTCATCCGAAATCGCTCCCGCAGCAAAGACACGCGAAATCCCCCTTCTACCCCTCAGCCGGAAATGAAGCTCCACGTCGCGGTGTCAAAACCGGTGGGGGTACGCTCGTAACTTACCCTACATTTCGGACAAGCGCGTCCCTACGCTTGGCTCCCCCCTCCCCCTTCGCCCCCCCCCCCCATTCGTACGCCGAGGCCGCCAAAACCCGCGAAACCCCACGCTCCTCCGTCGGCCTCCCGACCGCGGCCCAGCCGGAGACTCTTCCCCGACTACGTCGTCCACCGCAACTGAAGGAAATATGCCCTAGAGGCAATAATAAAGTATTATATATTTCCTTATATCATGTTAAATGTTTATTATTCATGCTAGAATTGTATTAACCGGAAACATAATACATGTGTGAATACATAGACAAACAGAGTGTCACTAGTATGCCTCTACTTGACTAGCTCGTTAATCAAAGATGGTTATGTTTCCTAGCCATAGACATGAGTTGTCATTTGATTAATGGGGTCACCTCATTAGGAGAATGACGTGATTGACTTGACCCATTCCGTTAGCTTAGCACTCGATCGTTTAGTATGTTGCTATTGCTTTCTTCATGACTTATACATGTTCCTATGACTATGAGATTATGCAACTCCCGTTTACCGGAGGAACACTTTGTGTGCTACCAAACGTCACGACGTAAATGGGTGATTATAAAGGTGCTCTACAGGTGTCTCCAAAGGTACTTGTTGGGTTGGCGTATTTCGAGATTAGGATTTCTCACTCCGATTGTCAGAGAGGTATCTCTGGGCCCACTCGGTAATGCACATCACTATAAGCCTTGCAAGCATTGTGACTAATGAGTTAGTTGCGGGATGATGTATTACGGAACGAGTAAAGAGACTTGCCGGTAACGAGATTGAACTAGGTATCGAGATACCGACGATCGAATCTCGGGCAAGTAACATACCGAGGACAAAGGGAACAACGTATGTTGTTATGCGGTCTGACCGATAAAGATCTTCGTAGAATATATGGGAGCCAATATGGGCATCCAGGTCCCGCTATTGGTTATTGACCGGAGACGTGTCTCGGTCATGTCTACATAGTTCTCGAACCCGTAGGGTCCGCACGCTTAACGTTACGATGACAGTTTTATTGAGATTTGATGTACCAAAGGAGTTCGGAGTCCCGGATGAGATCGGGGATATGACGAGGAGTCTCGTAATGGTCGAGACGTAAAGATCGATATATTGGACGACTATATTCGGACTTCGGAAAGGTTCCGAGTGATTCGGGTATTTTTCGGAGTACCGGAGAGTTACGGGAATACGTATTGGGCCTTATTGGGCCATACGGGAAAGAAGAAAAAGGGCCTCAAGGGTGGCCGCACCCCTCCCCTTGGTTTGGTCCGAATTGGACTAGGGAAAGGGGGAGCCCCCTTCCTTCCTTCTCTTTTTCCCTTCCTCTTTTCCTATTCCATATGGGAGGTGGAATCCTACTAGGACTAGGGAGTCCTAGTAGGACTCCACACTTGGTGCGCCCCCTCCTAGGGCCGGCCTCCTCCTCCCTTGCTCCTTTATATACGGGGGCAGGGGGCACCCCAGACACAACAATTGATCCTTGAGATCTTTTAGCCGTGTGCGGTGCCCCCCACCACCATATTACACCTCGATAATACCGTTGCGGAGCTTAGGCGAAGCCCTGCGTCGGTGGAACATCATCATCGTCACCACGCCGTCGTGCTGACGAAACTCTCCCTCAACACTCGGCTGGATCGGAGTTCGAGGGACGTCATCGAGCTGAACGTGTGTAGAACTCGGAGGTGTAGTACGTTCGTTACTTGATCGGTCGGATCGTGAAGACGTACGACTACATCAACCGCGTTGTGATAACGCTTCCGTTGTCGGTCTACGAGGATACGTGGACAACACTCTCCCCTCTCGTTGCTATGCATCACCATGATCTTGCGTGTGCGTAGGAAATTTTTTGAAATTACTACATTCCCCAACAGTGGCATCCGAGCCTGGTTTATGCGTTGATGCTATGCACGAATAGAACACAAGTGAGTTGTGGGCGATATAAGTCATACTGCTTACCAACATGTCATACTTTGGTTCAGCGGTATTGTGAGATGAAGCGGCCCGGACCGACATTACGCGTACGCTTACGCGAGACCGGTTTCACCGTTGCGAGCACTCGTTGCTTAAAGGTGACTGGCGGGTGTCTATCTCTCTCACTTTAGTTGAACCAACTGTGGCTACGCCCGGTCCTTGCGAAGGTTAAAACATCACCAACTTGACAAACTATCGTTGTGGTTTTGATGCGTAGGTAAGAACGGTTCTTGCTAAGCCCGTAGCAGCCACGTAAAACTTGCAACAACAAAGTAGAGGACGTCTAACTTGTTTTTGCAGGGCATGTTGTGATGTGATATGGTCAAGACATGATGTGATATAATTTGTTGTATGAGATGATCATGTTTTGTAACCGAGTTATCGGCAACTGGCAGGAGCCATATGGTTGTCGCTTTATTGTATGAGATGCAATCACCATGTAATAGTTTTACTTTATCACTAAGCGGTAGCGATAGTCGTAAAAGCAATTAGTTGGCGAGACGACAACGATACTATGATGGAGATCAAGGTGTCGCGCCGGTAACGATGGTGATCATGACGGTGCTTCGGAGATGGAGATCACGAACACGGTGCTTCGGAGATGGAGATCACGAACACGGTACTTCGGAGATGGAGATCACGAACACGGTGCTTCGGAGATGGAGATCACAAGCACAAGATGATGATGGCCATATCATATCACTTATATTGATTGCATGTGATGTTAATCCTTTATGCATCTTATCTTGCTTTGATTGACGGTAACATTATAAGATGATCTCTCACTAAAATTTCAAGATAAAAGTGTTCTCCCTGAGTATGCACCGTTGCGAAAGTTCTTCGTGCTGAGACACCACGTGATGATCGGGTGTGATAGGCTCTACGTTCAAATACAACGGGTGCAAAACAGTTGCACACGCGGAATACTCAGGTTAAACTTGACGAGCCTAGCATATACAGATATGGCCTTGGAACACAGAGACCGAAAGGTCGAGCGTGAATCATATAGTAGATATGATCAACATAGTGATGTTCACCATTGAAACTACTCCATCTCACGTGATGATCAGACATGGTTTAGTTGATTTGGATCACGTAATCACTTAGATCATTAGAGGGATGTCTATCTAAGTGGGAGTTCTTAAGTAATATGATTAATTGAACTTAAATTTATCATGAACTTAGTCCTGATAGTATTTTGCAAATTATGTTGTAGATCAATAGCTCGCGTTGTTGCTTCCCTGTTTATTTTTTGATATGTTCCTAGAGAAAAATTATGTTGAAAGATGTTAGTAGCAAAGATGCGGATTGGATCCGTGATCTGAGGATTATCCTCATTGCTGCACAGAAAAATTATGTCCTTGATGCACCGCTAGGTGACAGACCTATTGCAGGAGCAGATGCAGACGTTATGAATGTTTGGCTAGCTCAATATGATGACTACGTGATAGTTTAGTGCACCATGCTTAACGGCTTAGAATCGGGACTTCAAAGACGTTTTGAACGTCATGGACCATATGAGATGTTCCAGGAGTTGAAGTTAATATTTCAAGCAAATACCCGAGTTGAGAGATATGAAGTCTCCAACAAGTTCTATAGCTAAAAGTTGGAGGAGAATCGCTCAACTAGTGAGCATGTGCTCAGATTGTCTGGGTACTACAATCACTTGAATCAAGTGGGAGTTAATCTTCCAGATAAAATAGTGATTGACAGAATTCTCTAGTCACCATCACCAAGTTAGTAGAACTTCGTGATGAACTATAGTATGTAAGGGATGACGAAAGTAATTCCCGAGCTCTTCGCGATGTTGAAATCGACGAAGGTAGAAATCAAGAAAGAGCATCAAGTGTTGATGGTTAACAAGACCACTAGTTTCAAGAAAAGGGCAAAGGGAAGAAGGGGAACTTCAAGAAGAACGGCAAGCAAGTTGCTACTCAAGTGAAGAAGCCTAAGTCTGGTCCTAAGCCTGAGACTAAGTGCTTCTACTGCAAAGGGACTATTCACTGGAAGCGGAACTACCCCAAGTATTTGGTGGATAAGAAGGATGGCAAAGTGAACAAAGGTATATTGGATATACATGTTATTGATGTGTACTTACTAGTGTTTATAGCAACCCCTCAGTATTTGATACTGGTTCAGTTGCTAAAGAGTAGTAACTTGAAACGGGAGTTGCAGAATAAACAGAGACTAGTAAAAGGCGAGGTGACGATGTATGTTGGAAGTAGTTCCAAGATTGATATAATCATCATCGCACACTCCCTATACTTTCGAGATTAGTGTTGAAACTAAATAAGTGTTATTTGGTGTTTGCGTTGAGCATGAATATGATTTGATCATGTTTTTTGCAATTCGGTTATTCATTTAAGTTAGAGAACAATTGTTGTTCTGTTTACATGAATAAAAAACTTCTATGGTCATACACACCAACAAAAATGGTTTGTTGGATCTCGATCGTAGTGATACACATAATCATAATATTGAAGCCAAAAGATGCAAAGTTAATAATGATAGTGCAACTTATTTGTGGCACTGCCGTTTAGGTCATATTGGTGTAAAGCGCATGAAGAAACTCCATACTGATGGGATTTCAGAATCACTTGATTATGAATCACTTGATGCTTGCGAACCATGCCTCATGGGCAAGATGACTAAAACGCCGTTCTCCGGAACTATGGAGAGAGCAACGGAGTTGTTGGAAATCATACATACAGTTGTATGTGGTCCGATGAATATTGAGGCTCGTAGCAGGTATCATTATTTTCTGACCTTCACAGATGATTTGAGCAGATATGGGTATATCTACTTAATGAAACATAAAGTCTGAAACATTTGAAAAGTTCATATAATTTCAGAGTGAAGTAGAAAATCATCGTAACATGAAAATAAAGTTTCTACGATCTGATCGTGGAGAAGAGTATTTGAGTTACGAATTTGGCCTTCAGTTAATACAATGTGAAATAGTTTCACTACTCACGCCACCTGGAACACCACAGTGTAATGGTGTGTCCGAACGTCATAACCGTACTTTATTGGATATAGTGCGATATATGATGTCTCTTACCGATCTACCACAATCGTTTTGGGGTTATGCATTAGAGACAGCTGCATTCACGTTAAATAGGGCACCATCAAAATCCGTTAAGACGACGCCTTATGAACTGTGGTTTAGCAAGAAACCAAAGTTGTCGTTTCTTAAAGTTTGGGGTTGCGATGCTTATGTGAAAAGGTTTCATCCTGATAAGCTCAAACCCAAATCGGAGAAATGTGTCTTCATAGGATACCCAAAGGAGACAGTTGGGTACACCTTCTATCACAGATCCGAAGGCAAGACATTCGTTGCTAAGAATGGATCCTTTCTAGAGAAGGAGTTTCTCTCGAAAGAAGTGAGTGGGAGGAAAGTAGAACTTGATGAGGTAACTGTACCTGCTCCCTTATTGGAAAGTAGTTCATCACAGAAATCTGTTCCTGTGACTCCTACACCAATTAGTGAGGAAGTTAATGATGATGATCATGTAACTTCAGATCAAGTTACTACCAAACCTCGTAGGTAAACCAGAGTGAGTTCCACACCAGAGTGGTACAGTAATCCTGTTCTGGAGGTCATGTTATTTGACCATGACGAACCTACGTACTATGAAGAAGCAATGGTGAGCCCAGATTCCGCAAAATGGCCAGAGGCCATGAAATCTGAGATGAGATCCATGTATGAGAACAAAGTATGGACTTTGATTGACTTGCCCAATGATCGGCGAGCCATTGAGATTAAATGGATCTTCAAGAGGAAGACGGACGCTGATAGTAGTGTTACTATCTACAAAGCTAGAATTGTCGGAAAAAGGTTTTTGACAAAGTTCAAGGTGTTGACTACGATGAGAGTTTCTCACTCGTATATATGCTTAAGTCTGTCCGAATCATGTTAGCAATTGCCGCATTTTATGAAATATGGCAAATGGATAAACAAAACTGCATTCCTTAATGGATTTATTAAAGAAGAGTTGTATATGATGCAACCAGAAGGTTTTTTCAATCCTAAAGGTGCTAACAAAATATGCAAGCTCCAGCGATCCATCTATGGACTGGTGCAAGCATCTCGGAGTTGGAATATACACTTTGATAAGTTGATCAAAGGATATAGTTTTATACAGACTTGCGGTGAAGCCTGTATTTACAAGAAAGTGAGTGGGAGCACTACAGCATTTCTGATAAGTATATGTGAATGTCATATTGTTGATCGGAAATAATGTAAAATTATTCTGCAAAGCATAAAGGAGTGTTTGAAAGGAGTTTTTCAAAGAAACACCTCGGTGAAGCTGCTTACATATTGAGCATCAAGATCTATAGAGATAGATCAAGACGCTTGATAAGTTTTTTCAATGAGTACATACCTTAACAAGATTTTGAAGTAGTTCAAAATAGAACAGTCAAAGAAAGAGTTCTTGCCTGTGTTACAAGGCGTGAAATTGAGTAAGACTCAAAGCCCGACCACGGCAAAAGATAGAAAGAGAATGAAAGTCATTCCCTATGACTTGGCCATAGGTTCTATAAAGTATGCCATGCTGTGTACCAGATCTATTGTATACCCTACACTGATTTTGGCAAGGGAGTACAATAGTGATCTAGGAGTAGATCACTGGACAGCGGTCAAAATTATCCTTAGTGGAATAAGGATATGTTTCTCGATTATGGAAGTGACAAAAGGTTCGTCGTAAAGAGTTACGTCGATGCAAGTTTTGACACTAATCTAGATGACTTTAAGTCTCGGTCTAGATACATATTGAAAGTGGGAGCAATTAGCTAGAGTAGCTCCGAGCAGAGCATTGTAGACATAGAAATTTGCAAAATACTTACGGATCTGAATGTGACAGACCCGTTGACTAAAATTATCTCACAATCAAAACATGATCACACCTTAGTACTCTTTGGGTGTTAATCACATAGCGATGTGAACTAGATTATTGACTCTAGTAAACCCTTTGAGTGTTGTTCACATAGAGATGTGAACTATGGGTGTTAATCACATGGTGATGTGAATTATTGATGTTAAATCACATGGCGATGTGAACTAGATTATTGACTCTAGTGCAAGTGGGAGACTGAAGGAAATATGCCCTAGAGGCAATAATAAAGTATTATATATTTCCTTATATCATGATAAATGTTTATTATTCATGCTAGAATTGTATTAACCGGAAACATAATACATGTGTGAATACATAGACAAACAGAGTGTCACTAGTATGCCTCTACTTGACTAGCTCGTTAATCAAAGATGGTTATGTTTCCTAGCCATAGACATGAGTTGTCATTTGATTAACGGGATCACCTCATTAGGAGAATGACGTGATTGACTTGACCCATTCCTTTAGCTTAGCACTCGATCGTTTAGTATGTTGCTATTGCTTTCTTCATGACTTATACATGTTCCTATGACTATGAGATTATGCAACTCCCGTTTACCAGAGGAACACTTTGTGTGCTACCAAACGTCACAACGTAAATGGGTGATTATAAAGGTGCTCTACAGGTGTCTCCAAAGGTACTTGTTGGGTTGGCGTATTTCGAGATTAGGATTTGTCACTCCGATTGTCAGAGAGGTATCTCTGGGCCCACTCGGTAATGCACATCACTATAAGCCTTGCAAGCATTGTGACTAATGAGTTAGTTGCGGGATGATGTATTACGGAACGAGTAAAGAGACTTGCCGGTAACGAGATTGAACTAGGTATCGAGATACCGACGATCGAATCTCGGGCAAGTAACATACCGAGGACAAAGGGAACAACGTATGTTGTTATGCGGTATAACCGATAAAGATCTTCGTAGAATATGTGGGAGCCAATATGGGCATCCAGGTCCCGCTATTGGTTATTGACCGGAGACGTGTCTCGGTCATGTCTACATAGTTCTCGAACCCGTAGGGTCCGCACGCTTAACGTTACGATGACAGTTTTATTGAGTTTTGATGTACCAAAGGAGTTCGGAGTCCCGGATGAGATCGGGGATATGACGAGGAGTCTCGAAATGGTCGAGACGTAAAGTCGATATATTGGACGACTATATTCGGACTTCGGAAAGGTTCCGGGTGATTCGGGTATTTTTCGGAGTACCGGAGAGTTACGGGAATACGTATTGGGCCTTATTGGGCCATACGGGAAAGAAGAAAAAGGGCCTCAAGGGTGGCCGCACCCCTCCCCTTGGTCTGGTCCGAATTGGACTAGGGAAAGGGGGCGCCCCCTTCCTTCCTTCTCTTTTTCCCTTCCTCTTTTCCTATTCCATATGGGAGGTGGAATACTACTAGGACTAGGGAGTCCTAGTAGGACTCCACACTTGGTGCGCCCCCTCCTAGGGCCGGCCTCCTCCTCCCTTGCTCCTTTATATACGGGGGCAGGGGGCACCCCAGACACAACAATTGATCCTTGAGATCTTTTAGCCGTGTGCGGTGCCCCCCTCCACCATATTACACCTCGATAATACCATTGCGGAGCTTAGGCGAAGCCCTGCGTCGGTGGAACATCATCATCGTCACCACGCCGTCGTGCTGACGAAACTCTCCCTCAACACTTGGCTGGATCGGAGTTCGAGGGACGTCATCGAGCTGAACGTGTGTAGAACTCGGAGGTGCCGTACGTTCGGTACTTGATCGGTCGGATCGTGAAGACGTACGACTACATCAACCGCGTTGTGATAACGCTTCCGCTGTCGGTCTACGAGGGTACGTGGACAACACTCTCCCCGCTCGTTGCTATGCATCACCATGATCTTGCGTGTGCGTAGGAAATTTTTTGAAATTGCTACGTTCCCCAACAGCAACAGCTCGCCGTCCCTCATCCACCGCACCGGATGAGGATCCGTTGTCGATCTCATCGTCCCGCCGGATCAGCCGCCCCGTCCTCCACCTCCAAGGAGCTGCCCCGATGTTCGCCTCGTCTATCGCGCCACCTCAATCCCCACAGCGCCGTCTTGACCTGCCCCACCGGAACCGCAGCACCCTCACCAATTCCTCCGATGAAGCGAAGGCCAACTCGACGCCACCAAGGAGGTTCTGCACTCACCGCTGCATTTTATCTTTTATTCGATCTCACGGGGCTGCCGGTGCTTGATACCGAGCAGACATGGCGTGTCTCCATCGACGGCGCCGTCGCCGGCCACATCATCCACGGCGTCTCTCCCCCATGTCGTTGCTTCCTCGGTGGCGACTTCCACAATAGCACTAGCTGCAGCTGCTCCGGCTCTCGCTCGCGCTGCGGCTCTGTTCTTGTTGTCGGTCGCGCTGCTGCACTACTCCTGCTTTCGTTCGTGCTGCTGCTCTGCTCTTGCTCTCGCTTGCGCTGTTGCTGCTGCACGACCTCCGGCAGCTACAGGAGTTGCTGCTTTAGCACTCGCTCGCGGTGCTACTGCACGACTTGCTCTCTGCTAGTGCGTTCCCTGCTCGAGCGTCTGCTGATTTAGATCACTGCTTCTCTGCTACTAGTGCTCGAACACCCTAAACATCTATTGCAATGCTCTGTTACTAGTTCAATCAGTTTTGACAGTAAAATTCAGTTTTGACTGTGAAGTTCATTTTCTTCAGTTAAGTTCAGAGTGAATAGTACTTACAGCATCTGTCGGAGCGGCCGTGGCGCTGCTGATGCGTTTTACATCTAGCACTTTTTGGTGATGTATTTTACATCATCTATTGCAGATGATATTAGGGTCCCACTTCAGATTAACATTGTCTGTCTTGTCATGCTTCAGCCTCGTCGCCGTACACCTTAGCGGAGCTGCTCCAACGACGGAACCGTCCATCACAGCGGAGCAGTACCCTCAGCGCCGTTTCCAGAGGCCTCGGATCTTCTTCCCCGCCTCCGACAGTCACACCAGCATCATCACCATCCTCCACGTCCAACCCAATGATGCTGAGGTCCACAAGGCTATGCCAAAGAGGTTGTACACTCGTTGCATCACTTTGTTTCTCCATTCCTCTGTTCTTCCAATTCATGTGAACCAAACACCCAGGTTGACTGAAATCCTATGTTTCCAAATGCTTTGTTTTGCACGTGCATTCCTATCCTATTCCTGTGTTTTTCATGTCCCTGCGTTTATAGAATCCTCCAATTCTAAGGAGCCCTTACAGATTTACTTCATTTTCAGATAGGCGTCAAAGAAAACTCTGTGTGTTATGTCATGCTCCTGTCGTGCCGTCATCCACCCCACCTGCGGTGCACCATCGACAGAAGCGTTCACTGTAGCAGAGATCCCCCTGCAGACTTCCTTTCGCCGCCTCAGATCATCTTCCCCGTTGCCGGCAGCCACGCCAACTGCATTACCATCATCGACTGAGCAGATGAACCTGAGGACTACACAGTTCCGGAAGAGAGGTCGCAGTCTTTCGTGTTTGCTTACGTTATACATCGGTTATTATTACCTGCTACTTTATCATTCAATCTTGAGTTTTGAATTGCCCATGGGTCTCATATCGAGCCAGCAACGAATAGTATCTATCTACTATCTGGTTCATCTGGGGTCTTCTATGTTGTTCATGTTGGGTGGGCAACAAACAATAGATGATCCATTGTCTATCTTTTTAAACTGAAGCTATAATCTACCTGCTATCATTAGTTTTGGATCCATCCACTCGTTTGCTACCATCAGTCTTGATTTTTGCATGCACCCCTTAGGCCTTACAAAATCTAACTATTTTTTATTATTATGCATGTCAGATATTGTACACAATCGTACTGAACATGTAGAGAAAAAGAGAAGACCGTTGCGTGCGAATATAATGTCATGCAGACGTCGCTCCATGGTGGGCGAAGTGCCCCCCCCCCCCTCCTGCATTTCCAGATTGTATTCCAAAGGAAGATAACTGTTCAGATGGAGATTCAGAAGGAGCCGACCACGCCTGTTTACCACCTGAGGTGTTTGCTCTAACCTGGCATGCTGATGTTGGTCATATCATGCATATGGCGCCTTGCATTGCTTACATTATACATCTTATATGTCATCAGCTTAGTTTAGATTTGCTTTGTGTGAATGCCACCTGTTTGGTTTCTGTATCATACTCCCACCATTCCTAAATATTTGTCTTTTTAGAGATTTCAACAAGTGACTACATACGGAACAAAATGAGTGAATCTACACTCTAAAATATGTCTATATACATCCGTATGTGGTAGTCCATTTGAAATCTCTACAAAGACAAATATTTAGGAATGGAGGGAGTATATGGGAATTATGCAATGCCATCTTCTTTAGCCAGGCATCATATACGTGAATCATGCAATGCCATCCTGTTTAGCCAGTCATCGTATATGTGAATTGTATCGTGCCATATTTTTTCCATAATGTATTCCATTTGTCAACAATGTTTATACATTCATCTACTCTCCCTGTGCATCAGCCATTTGAGTCGGTCATGGGAAAATCTGGAGTGAAAACAAGGTCTTCTGAGCAGTTAGTGCTACCTGTCGATGCAGATTTCTTCCTGGTTACAGATAGCTCCTCATAAGAGGATTCAGAGAGAGATGACCAGTCGTATTCCCCCCCCCCCCCGAGGTGCATGCTCTAACTTGGCTGGGTTATATTGCTCATATCATGCATATGGTGTCTTGCATTGCTATGCATCTGCTTAGATTAGACATGCTTTGTGTGAATGCCTCCTGTTTGCTTTCTATATCAGATATGTGAATTATGCAATGCCATGTTTTTCAGCCAGTTATCATATATGTGAATTATGCACCGCCATGGAGCCAGGCATCATATATGTGAATTATCTCATGCCATCTTTTTTTTCATTACGTATTCCATTTGTCGACAATCTGTGTATATTGAACTACTCTTCATGTGTATCAGCCATTTGAGCCGGTTATGGAAAAATCTGGAGTGAAAACAAGGTCTTCAGAGCAGGCAATGGTACCTGTTGAAGCATATATCTCGATGGTTACAGGGAGCTCCTCAAAGGAGGATTCAGAGACAGATGACCAGTCCTATATCCCACCTGAGGTGTATGCTCTAAGTTGCAATGTTTATATTTCTCATATGATGCATATGGTGTCTTGCATTGCTTAGTTTAGACATCATATGCACAATATTGAATTATATCTGCTTAGTTTAGAGATCATACATGCGAGTGCCAGCTGCTTAGTATATGAATCAATTATGTCAATTATATCATGCCATCCTGTATACTTAGACAACATGTATGTGAATTATTTCATCCCAACCTATTTTAGAAAGACATCATATAGTTTTGTCATGTCATCCTGTTTAGGTACTCGTCATATATTGAATTATGCCATTATATCATGTTAAGTTATCCATCATATATCTGAAATTGTGTCATGCTATCCTGTTTAGTTAGGCATCATATATGTGAAATTGTGTCATGCTGTCCTGTTTGGTTAGACAACATATATGTGAATTACCACATCTGTCTATCATACAATGTCTGTACGTTCAATTTCTTTTCTTGTTTATCAGCCATTTGAATTGGAGGGGGTGATGGCAGTATCTAAGGGAGCAAAAACCCGTTCTTCACAAAAGACAGTGCTACCCGTCGATGCAGATAGAACCATGGTTGTACTGGCCCACAAACTAGTCCCACCACACATAATCGAGACTCTTCCAGATTGCACACTTACACCGTTGGGCAGAGAACCAGCTACAACCCATCTAACCGCAACCCCAGCGGATAGTAACCCACTTATAGTTGACAAAGCACCATGTCCACCACAGAGTACCCCCACACGAGCAGTTTGTAAAGCTACTGCAGTGCCCAAAGCACGAAGACCACCACAGCTAACCCAAACTCCACGTTTAAAGCAGAAGAGCAACTGTTCTCAGGTCAGATTCCGTAGCTATGGTCCATACTCCTTTGCTGTTGCATCACTGTATTTACTCATACCAACTACTTTCGAATTTGAAGGATCCAATTGAAACTCCAATGGCGCAACAGGTATGTTTTAAACCTATTTCTTTAACTGGATTGCTGTTCTAACTTGTTGCTCTATGTTGATTTCAGTTTAAGTTGTATAAACAGTTATGTTCTCATGTGATGCACATTACAAGTGCTGCCAATGTTGTGTAGTTTCTCACACTTATATTCTGTCTATGCTGCTGTGTCTTAAAAATATATGAGTTGAACTGTGTCTCTATCTTGATTAGGGAACATAAACTAGAATGATATGGACAATACAGTGACCATAGTACATAGATATATGTTTGTTTCATGTTGTTATCCTGTCCACCTTACTACTGAACCGGTTTACCAAAATGAGTTGTATACTACAAGCTAAACCTGTGATGTGTCTGCTTGTTTCTCTTGTAGTATGCAAACAGAATATTGGAGAAGAGCACCCCACTATGCAATGGTAGAGAAAGTAATGCAGATAAGGTTCAAGATAGTGAGACAACCCTGTTGGTCTCCAAGAAAGGTGATAAAAACGATCTTGTAGACAGTGAGAAAACCCCACAGTCCTGCGTTGATGTAGTGTTCGAGTTACTGGCCAGTACCGCTGGCACAAGCTCTTCGAACTCGCTGCCTGAATCACTTCAGCTTCTTCAGTCTCAGCTACAAGCTGAAAGGCATCAGTCAGCTATGCTGCGGCAAGAAGCCGAAGGACTGAGGAAGTCCCTGCAGAATTCAGATGCGTACTTTCTTGTGCAACAGCAAGCGCTAGAGGATTTAAGCGCCAAACAAGAGAAAGTTAATAAGCTTGCTAAGCATCTTGCCAGCATTATGGGTACCCAGGATATTGTTTCTTGAACTCTTCTGAAGTGGTTTCAGTTCTGGACTTGTTTTGCTGCGGCGTTTATATGCTGCTTTGTTCCCTATATTTGCACTGGTGGCGAACTTTCATGCCCAGTGGATGTAATATGTGTAATAGCCGTGATAGCCTAGCATAAGTTGCTTGCTTATTTATTTCCTTGTTGTCTTGTTTATTTGTTTGCTTGTAGTTAGTGCAGTTCTTTTTCCGCGGTTTGCTAGTGGCTGCAATAACCTATTTTTTAAAACTAGGCCATAATAACCATGGGCTAATATTTACTGTAGTGACACTGGGCCTCCTACGGGCCGTAGAAACAGTGGGCCTTCTATGGGCCGTAGAAACAGTAGGCCTTCTACGGGTCGTAGAAACAATGGGCCTTCTACGGGCCGTAGAAACAATGGGCCTTCTACGGGCCGTATCATCAATGGGCCTTATACGGGCTATATGATCGATTGGCCAAACATGGGCCAATAACAGGCCGCATTATGGCCGTAAACGGGCTAGAGTTGGAATCGTCCGTTCATGGGCCGACCATAACGGGCCGTCGTTAATAGGTCGTATTTGATGATGCTATGAAAACGGCCCAACGTATTAACGGACCACAAACGGGCCGACTGTAACCACGGGCTGAATTTGGCCCACAAGCAGAAAATAACAGTAACAGGCCGTAAGTAAGCGAATGCTGGAAATGAGCCCAAGAATAAATGGGCTCTGAGAAGGCCGAAAGATAACATGGGCTGGAAATGGCCCAACGGAATAACGGACCGTTAATGGGTATAAAGTGATACACTGTTCATTACGGGCCAGTTTCACCACGGGCCGTTAATGGGTGTAAAGTGATACACTGTTCATTACGGGCCAGTTTCACCACGGGTCGTTAATAGGCCAAGAGTTACATAGGGCCTCATATGGGCCGAAAGACGTCATGGGCCATACATGGGCCAGAAGTGAAAACGGGCTGGAATCATATTGGATGGCCCAGATGACGCTACTGGGCCTAATTCGGATAGGGCGTAACGGGCCTTGGGTTAGCGGGCTGTAAATGGGCTATATGCGAACAGGCCGTTAACAGGCTTTCCATGGGCCGGCCCGCCACCTTTTGACCAAGTCAAACGGGCCGGCCTTTTCACAGGAATGGGCCTCCGTTGGGCCGTGCCACGTGTCGACGTATCATAAGCGCCTTCTGTCCAATGAGTGGATGACATCTGTCCCAACGATGAGCCGACACGTGTTTCCTCCAGCCAATGATGATTTTACACGTGGAAAATCCCCATTGGTCGGGGCTGTTAACGGGTTATCGGATCCAAAACCCGACCCGATAGCTTAACGGCGTTCCGTTACGGTGGATGCCACGTGTCGGTCACCCTTGACGAAAGCACTTCTATGACGCGTGATTTATCGTCATGGAAGTGGACACTTCCGTGATGATAATTTTGGTAATGTCATGGAACACTTCTACGACAGCACAGGTATGACTATCTTGATTCTGTCATAAATTTGTCATGGATGTACATGCATGACAAAAAACGCGACCTACTGTGACAAACACGTATCATCACGGAAGTGTATTTTTTGTAGTGATAAGTGGTCATGTGCTTACGACGAAGGAGGTTTCCGATACGGAGACATGACAAGTAACATGGTGGAATGCTTCAACAATGTGCTCAAGGGTGTCTGTTCCTTGCCGGTCACTGCAATAGTGAAATATACCTTCTTCAAGCTCAACGAGTATTTTCTGAGGCATTCCGAAGTGATGGCTAAATGGATAGGTGAGAAAATGGAATTTCCCTTCAAAGTTGAGGATTGGTTGAAGCATCAAGCGCGCAAGTCTTGGCGTGAACAAATCATTATATAGTTTCAATGAAAAAGAACAAATCTACCAAGTCGATGAGCCGGGTGGCACAACAAGGGACGGCATGCCATACGGTGGAGTAGCGTATGAGGTGCGCCTCAAGACCCGGTGGTGTCAGTGCGAGAGACCTCACAAGTATCATTGGCCTTACTCGCATGTGATGACCGCCGCAAGGTTCAGAAACTTGAACGTATCCGATGGTACCACCGTGCGGTTGCATGAGTTCACATTGGAACGAACGAGGTTGACATGGGCTCCTAGGTTTCATCCCTTCCTCAACCAGTCACAGTGGCCTGAGTATGATGGTCCACACATCGTCCCGACCCCGAACTCATGGTGCCTACAAAGGGAAGAAGAAGAAAGAAGAGGTTTAGGGGTCACATGGATGATCTAGCTAGATACACCGGAATGAAACAATTTGGTAGCGGCCATTTCATGGAGGCACCGTACATCAACAGTTGTGGTCAATGTGACGAGCCGGGACACAATGTTAGGAAATGCACCAATAAGCCACGGACCGATGCCAACACTCCGGATCCCACTAGTCAAACTAGTGCCCACAGAGGAGGTACCGGTGGCACACGAGGAGGTAGGAGTGGTAGTGGACGAGGAGGTAGTAGTGGTGCGCTTGGAGGACGGACGAATCTTGACGGTAGTGGACGAGGAGACACTATAAGAGGGCGGGGGGACGGTCGACTCTTAGAGGAGCCGGTGGACGTGGTCTTAGGACGAGAAGGGTTCATAGAGGAAGGCCTATTGACATATTTCTTAACCCGGATGGTTGAAATAATGTGAACGGTACTTAAATTTATTGGCTTAATTCGGTCTTGTTATTTGTTTTTCTTGCATATATACATGTTATTTTACTTTACTAACAACCAAATTTTTCTTTATAGGCATGGCTTCTTCCGGTTCCATGACGAGGTCCCCATGTGCTAACCGCGAGGACATGCCGGACAAGTGGACAAACGTCGAGTTGGATAAGATGAAGGACAAAGATATGAGAACTCCATCATGTTGGTGTGGAGATGTTTGCAAAGTTAAGGTATCCACCGACCGCAAGAAATCATGGACGGAAGGACGAAGATATTTTGTTTTGTCCCAACTATGCCTATGATCGTCCTCCTCCAGCTCACGCCTATGATGTGTCGCCGGTAAGTTGATCAAGTTCAAATAGTATTCAACCATTGCTACAACTTGAACCTATCTTAGTAATGACCACATTTGTTCTTTATTCGTACGTAGTCGCCGCCTCCGCTTTGTAAGTACTTCACATGGATAAATCAAGATGTGCCAGAAGATGTTAAGAAAGATCAACATCGAGATTGTCTAAGGAGGCAGTGGTTGTTTGAAGAAGCATTTCAAAGAGGCTTTGATGAAGAGCGTCATGAAAAGGAGAAGATGGAGCGAAAGAAGTGTGAGGAGGAGAGGGCACGCAAGGAGAAGATTGCTCGTCAAGAGGAGAGAGCAAGAAAGCTTGCAAGGGCTCGTGAAGCCCAATAGGAGGACGAGGCACGCGACAAGAAAGGAAAATGGCCTCGTGTGACCCAATAAGGCCTTCATTTCAAAAAACTAGTCATGAACTATGCCTTCGATTCGAGAAACATGTGATGAAGTGTGTCTTTGATTTGTGAAACCTATCATGAACTATGTGCTTTATTTCTGAAACCTGTCATGAACTATGTCTTCGATTTGTGAAACTTTTGATGAAACTATGCCATGAACTATATTTTGTTGTGTTGTTGTTCTGACTTGACTAGTCTTGAAATGATGGAGAAGAAAAACAGAGCAAACTCTGCTATGCTTTGCACCCTACCGCCAGACGTCTTGGCGGTAGGATATGAAACCCTACCGCCAGAGGTCGTGGCGGTAGGGTGGCGAAATCTCCTATGACCGAAATGGTCCCCTGTTCCGCGGTAGGGTTGGCCACCCTACCACCAAGGTCCATGGCGGTAGGGTTGGCCACCCTACGGCCTGCTCTGTTGCCTGTCCTATGACCAAACCGGCCACATTTTCAGCGGTAGGGTGGGCCACCATACGGCCTGCTCTGCTGCCTGTCCTGTGACCAAACCGGACACGTTTTCAGCGGTAGGGTTGGCCACCCTACCGCCAGGGTTCATGGCGGTAGGGTTGGCCACCCTACGGCGTGCTCTGCTGCATGTCCTGTGACCAAATCGGCCAATTTATCTGCGGTAGGGTTGGCCAGCCTACCACCAGGGTTCATGGCGGTAGGGTTCTGATCCCTGTCCCTTTCCCTTTCTTTCGTAGCCCTTTGCCTTTCCATTTCTTAGAAAATTCTATAAATTAAGCATCCACAAATGACATCCAGAAATGACCGAGTAGCAAAGACATACATAACTGAGCATAGTTCATTACATCCACAAAAGACACTTGTTCAAATGACTTAAAACATCTAGTGATTCGAATAACATGAGTTCAAACTAGAAGCTCAAGCTCGAGCATACATTTTCTACAACGGAAAAAAAGATTTAAACCATATAAGACGTTTAATTTGTGAGTCACGATCAGGATTAGGCTTCAGTTGAAAATCCGACGATCCCGCCCAATTCTCCAACACACCTTTCGTTTCGCCGAACCAGGCCCATCGAGCACGGCGTTCAGGAATCTCTGACATGCCTTGTGTGATTGCCCAT
The DNA here is from genome assembly GCF_002575655.3 of Aegilops tauschii subsp. strangulata. NCBI lineage: Eukaryota > Viridiplantae > Streptophyta > Magnoliopsida > Poales > Poaceae > Aegilops > Aegilops tauschii. Next base: position 50,366,351 of record NC_053040.3, on the reverse strand, counting down.
CCAATAACCTGTCCGGGTTTTCTCAAGACCAGCTCGCGCAATTCTTCTTTGCTCATAGAGAAAAAGATCTCCGTTGCCAAAGAATGTATGCAAGCATATTCCATCTCGTGCAGCTCATTAAGGATCTTCTGTTTTTCTTTCACAAGCCTCCGGAAAACTTTTTTCTCTGTAAGATCAGAAGGTTCCTCCATCAAAGGATACTTGTTGAAATCCATCATGGCCGCATTTTCCTCATCATTGCTCTTGAACCATTCTTCAAGCTCCCTCTTGATACCAAGTTGTCGCTCCGCTACAATCTTCTCATGATCTACCGCCAGACTGATAGATGCAATGTCACAACACTTCTCATATGCTTTCTTCATCATCTCCAGGGTCTTGTTTTCCATGCTACATGAAATGGAACAAACCAAAACTCAACTCAAACCAAAAGTCAATACAAACACAAAGCATAACTTATTTATAATGACCTGGGTTACATAATGTTCTCACTTGTTCAAATGACATACGATACATAAATGATAAGGGTACATGCCATTACAGTCCAAATGACACTACAACATCATGTGTTTCAACCCCCTCTATTAGTCCATCAACAACATCTTTGTCATATGGCCCCGGGTTGCAACAAATGACATCATTTCTTTCACGGACCTAAGCCCAACGAGATGCCCGACTAGGTATCGCTGATGATGGTTGCCTAACTAGCCAGTCAATGATCTGGCCAGGGTTGTTAAAGTCCATCTCATTCACTTCATCCCTTGTTTCACACAATGCAATTTGCCTTGCAAAAGCGCATCTATGAATTTTCTCTTCCTTCTTGAGATTGCTTATGTTTTTCTCTTTAGCTTGGTATAACTTAACTTTGTCATCGTCGCACTTCGACACATAATACTTTGAAAAATCTCTACAAGCCGCATTCAATGCATCGACAGCTTTGACCCACAAGTCCATCTTTTCCTCAATGACTATACGTTCATGCTTCGCCGCCGCCTCCGCAGAAGTCTCAACAAAGATGATCGATCCCATCCTACAAGTCGAGGGATTACTATAACGGTCATCCAAGGGAAAAATCCTAACCGTCTCTTGCCGAAAGCTATAACCCTAGGACTAGATCGAGCTACAATTTGAGAGGTAACTAATATAACGTTCATGATATAGGCATTTACTTAAGCATAACCTTAACCCTAACCATAACCTTAACCCTAACCATATCATTAAACCTAACCCTAACAAAACCCTAAATGATATTTCTTACTACCCAAACAAGGCTAGTGACACAATACATTGTCATAGCACAAACATTACCCTAAATGCATCATATACATTGATTTCACCACAACAAAACCATGAACTAGGGTTTCCAACAAAATGAGCAAAATGCATGATTTGAACCAACCAAATGAAGGGGGAATGGGAGAGATACCTTGGGTGATGCAAATGCCCACGATCCACCAGACAAACCTCAAGCAATGGAGGGGAATCTAGTGGGTGCTTGGGTGGGGGAGAAGAGGGGGAGAGAGTGAGAGCTCGAAAGAGGGATGGGTGAATGAGTGGGTGGGGGAGCAGCACAGCCCCAGCCCTCACAACCTTATCCAGGACCCTACCGCCAGACATCCCGGCGGTAGGTTGCAATAGCCTACCGCCAGGGCCCGCGGCGGTAGGTCCTTCGTCACGTGTACGGGCGGCGGTTAACTGGCAGACAACATCAGGGAACCTACCGCCAGGAGGGGCGGCGGTAGCCTGTAGAACGCTACTGCCAGGTCCTCCGGCGGTAGCAAAAGGGTCAAATCTCGAATTTTTTCCAAACCAGGGTCAGATCCTGATTTTATACGCCAAAAGGGTCAAAACACGAAATTTTGCCGCCATCTGTATCACTCCATACAATGCACTGCCAACCTTGTAGGCTCTGTCCCCTTGAAGCATGCCATCACATATCCAGTGGTTGCAAGCATGAGTGCCCCAATCATAGTCAACACTGATAGGCCTCCATCGTTGATATATCAGGAACATTGAGTACAAAAAGCAATCCAAAGCTATTGTTGGGCTGACCTCATCCATGCCGGTGTAACCAATCACTTCAGCGGCTTCTTTGTGAAATAAATGATGCAGTAGTTCATTGGAACCAACTTTATGAGGATATAAATCAATCTTTTGAAAAAATCAAGACTGGACTTTAAATTCCCCTTTCTGTCTGGGAGCTGAAATCTTGCATGGCCGCTCCATAACAGCTTTCCAAGCATAGGGTCCAAATTCAGGATTAGGAATGCCACACTCTACCAGATCAATGTCTTCTTCTCCCCCATAATGAACAATCATTAGAAATCTTCCGTTTCCAAGAGACGCATTGATCTCACTTGCAATGCTTGGTATCTCTACTCTAGAGCAAACATCTTTTCCTCTAAAATCATCATCCTCATCCTGCTTATCAAAGATGGGCATTAAATGGCCAAGGTTTAACTCCTCCATGATTGCCCTCTGCATAGCTCTTCTATTTTTCCATAGAGAGCAATCTACATGGATAATTTTTCCAAATTGCTCCCTCGTGTCAGGATTACTTCTTCCGGATTTCAGGAGTTCAGCTGTAGCTCTAAGAACAGCAGAGGCTCCTACACCATGGCCGAACCAGCCACCAAAGAAGAATGATTTAGTTCTACGAGTGTACTCTAAGTGCAACAGAAAATCAAGCAGATTTCCGGGGGCGTCATCAAGACCGTCTGCATACTGTAGTAATGAACAATTGTCAGATATGACGATAAATCCATTCTGGAAGTTTAAAAATAAACTGAAGTAATCTATAAATGCTCAAAATAACTGATTTGTATATACCGCTAGAGTGTGTGTTGTTGTGTGTAGCTTAGAAAAAAAGAAAAGAAAGAAAACAGGTGCACTTTGGTAATGTTGGATGTTAGGTGCCTGAGTGTTGCAGTGTGGCCGATTACCAGCATGGTGCACACATATGAACAAAATCAAGTTTTGGACAAACTATTATTATATAAGAGAAAAATAACTCCCAGTCCACGAGGTTAGCAAAGGAGAGAGGTACTGACCAGTTTGTCTGGACGAACCATTTTGATCTTCTCCAAAGGAAGTAGTAGCCAATACTATTACCAGCAGCAGAAGAAAACCATGATGGTTGGGCATACATATCTAACCCATCGCCTGCAGATTACATTACTAGCTACTCGGCTCCACACAAATGTTTCTGATATCTGACACCACAAAAACAGAAGCAGCAGCATCAATTATATATATGCGTGCCTATTCATATGCACAGAGAAATATGTTACCTGGTATAGTGGTGTCTCCTTGCTCGAAATTGAAGATGATTTGATGCCGTGGCAGCAGAGCTCCGGCTTTGGGAGTAGCCGTGAATGCTATGGCAGATCGATAGATAGATGGTGCTGAGAGCTACATACGTTGCTTTGCTTTTCTCTCTCTCCCCAGATTAAAGCATCTCTCCATTGTTCCTTGCTTGCAAGCTACTGATGCACTTTGTCAGCTTTTCCTCTTTTTTCCCTTCTTCTTCGCTTCTTTTGCTTTATGTAGTACTCCCTCCATTCCAAATTACTCGTCGTGGTTTTAGTTCAAATTTGAACTAAAACCACGACAAGTAATTTGGAACGGAGGGAGTAGTATAGATAGATGCAAAAGGACTGGTAATAACTTGTAGCATATCGTTCTGTTTCCTTAAGGATTAGTATAAGTAGAGGTAAATACAAGATGGTGACTGATAGAAAACAATTAGGCCCCTACTTCCTCCCATTTTGATTTGTTGCTGCCTATGCCTGCTCTCAGGCAGGGATACACATGGCTGGGCAAGTGCTTTCGATACTATCTGTTTTTCTTCAGAAATAGTATAAAAAATTCTACTGTGAAATGGAGCAACTACCAGTGATTCAGTGAACAACAATCCATATAGCAATTTGGTGCAAACTATTATATCTCAGAATACAAAAGCTTTAGGTATCTACAAACTAATGTGACTTTTTTTTGCAAACAAAATATAATGTGAGCTATTCGATCATATTTTGATACGCAAATGTAGTTAAGGCAACAGGCTAAAAATGATGTACTATCAAATAGGAGTACACACAATCTTAAAAAACATGGCATATTTTTATATGAACATCAGTACTATCAGAAAATGGAAAGCAAGACTAAACTTGTTGTTTTTCCTGCTCAAAAGTAACTGACAGTAACATGCAACGGTACAGACGAACTCGAGTGACGAAGATCATCAGAGTACCATGAGAAGCATCAAAACTTAATATGCTCCAACATTACAACAAAATATTAGCTACCACCAACTCAAAAGCCGGATGTATCTCCAAGCACTTCCTCTTTTGCAGCAGTGTTCACATGAACTCCAGAGTTCAGAATGAATACCAGGCAGATGTTTGTGCACCCACTGCACGTTGATAAAACATCCAGCTTTTTATCAGGACTAGTAAGGAAAATAACCAATGATCCGAGTTATGACCTGATGTACTCTGTTTCTTCTGCATTTGCAATTTTGCATGCTTGCATTTGGGTTAGTATAAGAAACTTCAGCTTAAGCAAGTAGAGACACTAATGATTTTGTCAACAATATATGCGACAGCAGTTAAAAAAACAATATATGCGACAGGATTAACCAACGATTTTTTTCCTTCTGATGAAGTCTGACACCATGAATGAAACCTTCGTATTATGAATGGAACCTCTTGTGACATGTCAGAGGGGCACATTGACTAAATGCAGAGAGGAGAGATTTTTTTGTAACCAAAAAGGAATCAGCTGTCTGTCGCGGGCAGACCAGCACTTTGACCTGGATTTCTTCAGCACTACTGCCGCCGGCGACCGTAGGAAGGACGGGCGCTTGCAGCTCTTTTGGCAGCTCTAGTCTGTGTATTTCTCAGTTGACGGTGAGTGGGCGACACCTGCGGTACAACTTGCAATACACAAACAGATTATCTAACGGCGCAACAACTAGAGACAGACCGACACCATCAAGGGCTCTAGGGCCAAGAGTAGCGGCATGTCATAAAAAATGGATCACGGCATGCAGACCCCACAACAGAGATAACTGGTGTCGCAGCAACATGGACTGGAGCAAAGACGCTTCTTTCAGTCAGCACATGTCATGCTCCGAACTAATTGGGGCCAGAGATGCTCAAGATTTCAGAGGAATTCAGATAGGGAACAAGTAAGCAACGAACTGAAGGGGATTTATTTAGCTACGACACATAATTACGGAGGGCCAGAGACAACAGAGGAATAAGTAAGGGTCCTGACACCACATACCAAAGAAAAAGAAAAGGGAAGCAGTACCAGAAACGAGGCATCCCAAGGTAAAAGAAAAAGAAAAGTGGTACCAGGCAGGCAAGCAGTTGCAGTTGCAGTTCAACATTCAACATTCATTAGCAAGGGCCAGATAAAAGTTCAACATGACATAATAGATGCGGATTAGCGAATTACGCGGTTAAATTCCTACAAGCCCATGCACAGTTAACCAGTGTGTGCTATTGTTGGTGTGAGTTGATATTTATGTATCTGCTAGAGGGCTCAAGTGTAAAATGTACATATAATATAGATAGAGAATAGAGAGATGGATCGGTAGAGATCCAGAAAATTCCCCATTCATCGCCTCTGCCCTCTCTCTCTGTTCTTCAACCCAGATCACTCAAATCTTCCAGTTTTTTGTATGAAAATCAATATGGCATCGGAGCAGGTTCGTTCCTTTGCGCTCTCCCTGCAATTTTGAGCGCAGATTGGCCGCCGACGAGGTGCTGTGTCGCCGTAGTCTGGAGCTTGCGGTCGTTGCTGTCGTGTGTGGTGTTGTGGTCTGTCCGCGTCCCTGTCTTCATCCCCTCTGCAGTCCGCCGGAGTGAGGTGCTGCACCACCGCCGCTGGACCCGGACATAGGTCTGTAGCGCTGCTCTGGTTTGGTGTCAAGTGGTTTGCGACGTGGTCAACTTCATCCCCAAAGTGCTGTCCTACTTCTTTCTGGTACCTATCAAGCCGCTGGTTCATCTCCAAGTTTTTTATTTGGCACATATTTTCTTGCGTGAGGTCTCCATCACAAACAGAGGAGAGGCCAAGTTAAATCAGACTAGTGTGCTACAGGCTACAACAAATTAGCAACTGCCGTGGTGAACTTTAATACAATTGTTGAGTGTGCTTGGGGTGTGCTTTTGCATTGAAAATGTCAGAGCAAACTAAGGATAAATCAGGGGATTCAAGTATAGAAAAAATGTATGAAATATTCAGTAAATTGCTTGAGCAGCAGCAGCTTAAAGCAGTCCCAGAGACAGTTAAGTATGCCCTGGAACCAAATCCAGTGAGGTTATCAGGTCCTGGCAACTATGTCAGTTGGGCACGCCATGCTCAATTGATACTGAGTTCTCATGGCTATGAGAACCTACTTGTAGATGATGAAGAAAAAGCAGAAAAGTGGTGATACTCACACAAGACAGATCAATGATAGAGTTTTAGTATGGTTGTTGGGAAGCATGGATCCAGTAGTGCGACAACAAGTCGAAATAATGTCAACTGTGTCTGAAGTATGGACCGCTTTGGAGAAGCAATTCGCTGGGAAATCAAACAAAATGCAGGCAACCCGCATTATGGAGGAATTAGTTCATCTAAATCAGGGTACAAAGTCTGTAACAGAATATGCTGGGGAATTGAAACGGCTATACAGGGATCTGCACTATTATCATCCTTTTCAACCAGTTGACAAGAAAGATCTGGCCATTCATCACAAATGGTTTGAGACAATTGTGGCCAAGCTGTTTCTAGATGGACTAAATCAGGAGCTTAACCTTCGACGACAACTCATATTCTCTCAACCAGAATGGCCCAGTCTTGATGATATTATTTCCAGTGTGCTCGAGGAAGAAACCCGGTTGGCTCAACCCAAGGAGGAGGATCTAAAATGTGGAGATGACCGTGCGGCTTTATCTATGCAATACCGCCATACTCCCAGGCCCTTTGGCAAGATAGAAAAAAACAAGTTGTTTTGTGATCACTGTAAAAGAAAAGGACACACAAAGGTTGGATGTTTCGAGCTGCATGGATATCCATCATGGTGGGAAAAAGGAAAATCTCGGACAGGGGGAGTTCAGAGTGTGAATAGAAGGCAGGCTAACCTAACCGCGTCTCTACGGGAGCCACCAGTGGTAGATGTACGAGCTCTTGAAGAGTTCAACTCCAAGCTTAAACTCTCAGAAAGCTCATCTTCCTCCCAAGGCACTTCTAAGGTTGATTCCAATCTAATTGCCACTTCTCACCAAGGTATGAACCTTTGTCAAGCAAACACCAGCACCAAATCAAAACCTTGGATTATTGATACAGGAGCTACAAATCATATGACAGGGGATTCAAACCTGTTTGTATCTTATACACCTTGTTCAGGTAAAGACAAAGTCCGTGTAGCAGATGGATCCATGGTGCCTATTGCGGGGCGTGGATCCATCCGGTGCACCAAGTCATTGTCTTTACCTCATGTTCTACACGTTCCCAAGCTTCCAGTTAACCTATTATCTGTTAGCTCTATCGATAAATCTCATAACTGTAGAAGTTGGTTTGATCCTACTTGTTGTGCTTTTCAGGAGCTAGGGACTGGGAAACAATTGGGGACTGGGACCGAGCATGAAGGACTTTATTATCTTGATGATGGAAGTGATGAAGTGGCTCTTGCATCATGTTTGTCTTCCTGTCAGGAGTTATTGTTGCATCACCGCAGGCTTGGACACCCTTCTTTTGCTGTTTTATCCCGCGTTTATCCTGCTTTATTTAAGTTATGTCCTAAAGAGGCACTAGTATGTGATGCTTGTGAACTAGCTAAACATACTAGGGGCTCTTATCCTAGTATTGGTCTTAGAAGTGAAAAACCATTTGAAAGAATTCACTCTGATGTGTGGGGACCCTGTGAGGTTCACTCAGTTTCCGGGCACCGGTGGTTTGTGACCTTTATTGATTGCTTTAGTCGATACACTTGGCTTTATCTTCTGAAGCATAAGAGTGATGTATTATCTGTTTTCAAAGACTTGTGTGCCCTTATTAAAAATCAGCATGCAACTACTGTTAAAATTCTACGTACAGACAATGGTACTGAATATGTTAATCATGAGTTTGAATTGTTTCTTGCTTTGAATGGTATTGAACATCAGACATCATGTGTCAATACACCAGAGCAAAATGGTGTTGCTGAACGTAAAAATAGACATTTGCTCGAAGTTGCACGTTCATTGATGTTTACAATGAATGTGCCCAAATTCCTTTGGGGTGAGGCAATTAAAACTGCAACTTACTTGATAAATCGCATGCCTCTTCGTGTTTTAGGTTACAAAACTCCTGCTGAATGTCTTTTAAATTCTAATGAATTTGTGGTTCCTCCAAAGGTCTTTGGGAGTGTTTGTTTTGTGCATGACTATAGAAATTCGGTTGGGAAATTAGATCCCCGTGCTCTAAAATGTGTGTTTATGGGTTATTCCCCCTCAAAAAAGGGCTATAGATGCTGGTGTCCTTCAGAGCATCGTTTTTTTGTGAGCATGGATGTAACTTTCCGTGAAAATGAACCGTATTATGGGTCAAATGTTGGGTCTGGTATTTCCTTGTCACCTCCTGATGAGGAGCAAGAAAGGGGAAGTGAAGGGCCTGTCCTTGTTCTTGCTCCCACTTTAGGTGATTCTCTGTCTACTGATAACACTCAAAATCAGGGAGAGGCGAATGATGGTGTTAGCGATGATAACTCTTGTCATGGAGACGAGGGCGATGTCACTGGACACTTATCACTTCCATCTCAAGGTGAGGAGTCTCAAATGCGTGAGGGCCCAGGTACCAATACTATGCCTTCTAATTCTGTAGCTCCTACTAGCACATCAGGGCAGAGTGATAATCAACTTTCTACTCCTGTAGACAACTTACCTATTGCCTTGCAAAGACCAACTAGAACTCGAAACACACCAGGATATCTTAAAGACTACAAACATGATATAGCCAATTACATCTCCTACAAATATTGTAGTCCATCCCTCCAAAGTTTTATTGCTTCTGTAGATCTTGTTTCTATACCAAATAACTGGAAAGTAGCCTTGGAAGACCCAAAATGGAAGGAAGCAATGCTGGATGAGATGAGAGCATTGGAGAAAAACAAAACTTGGGAGCTCGTGAATCTACCTCCAGGTAAGCAACCGGTGGGATGCAAATGGGTGTTTACTATTAAGCACACCCCAGAGGGTAAGATAGATAGATACAAAGCACGCCTTGTAGCCAAGGGGTACACTCAGACTTATGGCATAGACTATGATGAAACCTTTGCACCTGTGGCAAAGATGAGCTCTGTGAGGACTCTCATATCTTGTGCAGTTAATTTTGATTGGAGCATCTACCAGATGGATGTAAAAAATGCATTTCTTCATGGCGATCTTCATGAAGAGGTGTATATGCAAATTCCACCAGGTTTTGAGTCCAGTCGTAATACAGGAAAAGTACTACGCCTACATCGTTCCTTGTATGGGTTGAAACAATCACCAAGGGCATGGTTCGATCGTTTTAGACAAGCTATGTTGAAAAGAGGCTATCGACAGAGCAATGCTGACCACACATTGTTCTATAAACATTCCAATAACAAGGTAGCAATCTTGATAGTTTACGTCGATGATATTGTGATGACAGGCAATGATACCGAGGAAATTGCTGGCCTGAAGCATCATCTTGCACAAGAGTTTGAAGTGAAGGATCTAGGACACTTGAGGTACTTCCTTGGTATAGAAGTCCTGCGTAGCAAAAAAGGTATATTTCTAACACAAAGGAAGTACATCTTAGACCTGCTCAAAGAAACTGGCATGTACGGTTCAAAACCAGCTGCTACTCCCATTGAACAGAATCACAGATTAAGTAGTGATGTAGGGAATCCTGTTAATAGAGAGCGCTACCAGAGACTTGTGGGTAAATTAATTTATCTCTCCCACACTCGTCCCGATATTGCATTTGCCGTAAGCGTTGTGAGTCAATTCATGCATAACCCAAGAACGGCTCACCTGGATGCTGTTAATAGAATCCTACGGTACCTTAAAGGGTGTCCAGGGAAAGGTCTTCTCTATACAAAGCAAGGGAATTTACAAGTTGAGTGTTATACAGATGCGGACTGGGCTGGTTCCCTAGATGATCGGCGATCCACTTCTGGCTATTGTGTATTTGTTGGCGGAAATTTAGTCTCTTGGCGAAGTAAAAAACAAAATGTTGTAGCTAGGTCAACTGCTGAGGCTGAGTTTAGATCCATGGCACATGGCCTATGTGAGCTATTATGGCTACAGATTCTTCTAACAGAGCTGAGGTTATGTCATAGTAAGCCTTTGATGCTTTACTATGATAACAAATCAGCAATTGATATTGCAAATAATCCGGTGCAACACGATCGTACTAAACATGTTGAAGTTGATCGTCATTTCATCAAAGAGAAGCTGGACCGAGGAGTGGTTTGTGTACCATACGTGACTTCAGCAAGTCAGATAGCAGATGTTCTAACAAAAGGTCTACCAGAAAAGTTGTTCTCTATCTTTTGTAGCAAGATGGGTTTATCTGATGTGTTTGCCCCATCTTGAGGGGGAGTGTTGGTGTGAGTTGATATTTATGTATCTGCTAGAGGGCTCAAGTGTAAAATGTACATATAATATAGATAGAGAATAGAGAGATGGATCGGTAGAGATCCAGAAAATTCCCCATTCATCGCCTCTGCCCTCTCTCTCTGTTCTTCAACCCAGATCACTCAAATCTTCCAGTTTTTTGTATGAAAATCAATAGCTATATAGTCCGAAGAGGGAGCAAACCACAGAAACACCCAACAAGCCATTTCTGCATCTCATTCTCAGCAACACGGAATGGAAGAACCTACCTCCCCCACAAGCTATCTCTGCACTCTTGATAATACCTGCGGAGTAATAATCAATGTCGACGATGGTCAACAAGTTTGTACCATTAGTATCTCACAGTTTTCGTATGATTTAAACACCTAACATTAGCTTCTGCTACTAAGAAAGGAAGAGAAAGACCAAAGTCCTTCCACAGTAGGCCTAGTTTCACCTTCAAGAGAGTAATTAGCAAGATCCACCAAAAAGACGGAACTACAGGCTTTATTGGCCGCCGCATGAAAGGATTTCAAGTTTACATCTCCGAAGCGGACTCATCTGATAGTGCAACTATATTTCCAGTAGAGCTTAATGTGATTTTTTTAATGACTCCTCTAAAGTTGCTTTTTACGACTATGTTCCAATTTGTAATAAGAAACGAGAGGCGGGAAAGATTTCTGCTCCAGATTTGAAAGGCTCTTCTAATGTTTTAGAAATTGTAAGAGATGTGCCTCTGCCGTCAAAGTTTTTGCAAGGGAGACTCCGAGCTTGTTGGAATACCTCTATGAAGCCTGGGTGGTCTGAATGGACAGAAGAGAAGGGATGTATCCGAGGTGAATTTTGAAATAGGTTTAACAATGGTATCAGGGAAGACCATAGTCCAGCTAGCCAAGGTCAAAAATAAATATATTCATATTTATCTGTTGTTTGTGAGAAAAAAAACATAGAACCTTCACACAGTATAAGGTAAACAGTTCTCATTTTGGATTTAAATCTCATATGTAGAATTCAGTTACAAATCAAGGGTGAAAAATTATAATGAGAATATTATAAGTTCAATACTATCTCGAACTTGTACTTGTAAGATTTATTTGAATGTTTTGCATGTTTTCAATATCACATAATTAGTTTGGACGCCCGAAAATATATTATAGAGATGTTGAAAATAATCAGATATACTCCCTCCGTTCCAAAATAATCAGATGTACTAACTTTAGTACAAAGTTGGGTCATCTATTTTGGAACGGAGGGAGTATCAAGTAAGATCATTAAAATCTATTTCCTTCAGAAGACTATTGCATTTTATTAGACATTGCGGTCATGCTTTTATGAAAATTAAAATCCAGCATGGTATTATTTGTTTCTTTATCTATCAAGTGGCAGCTGACTACACTCGCCTTTAATCGGTATTGGATAAAAACCTCGATGAATGTGGACCCTTCGATCATACAATTGACGGTCCATAACTCGAGAAAATATCAACATCTAAAAAAACACTAGAAGGAGATTACATAAGTGAGTTAGAATGACAAACAAAAATATGCTGATAAAATATTTAGGCAAACTGCCTACAAGGCTAAGATTGTACAATAATTGCAACCGAGCACTAGGTATTACAACAATCCCAAATGAACAGCAATATGAATTGCAATCTATATAGGCCCAAGTTAATAAATGAAGTTCGAAGCCAAATGCTCAGGTATTGTTGGGTATCAATTACTTGAGTAGTAGCCACAAAAATAGCAAATGCAATGTTGCAGCCAGTAAAAGTAAACAGAAAATATCAATTAAGCAAAAGAAAGGGAAATATTCCATTCTGCTACTACTAAAAAGATAAGCTTACTCCCTCATTTAATACATCACAATAGCATATCCATTTGATCAATCATCTTATGTATTGTGCAAAAGTTTAGCTCCATCATGTCCACCACCAATGCTCGTTCCTACAAGGGGAAATTCCAACCATTATGTATCTCATCTTGAGAAACATCTGCACTGCAGCTATGCACTAATACTACCAGTTGTATCAGATTATTGGGCATGAGATATTTGGATAAACTCACATATGTAATTTGAGGAAAACAACTCAGGTTTGATACATCATGCCGAGTAGATAAACAAAACCCCTACTCTCTAAGAAAGAGAATATTCTTGAAACAATAAATACTCACTATTGCCATAAAAATGAAGAATATGCACACTCAGACAATTAGCTAACCTAAAGGGAGAAGTATGCTTAAGCTCGCTCCACAGTAAGAGTATGAGAATAGCAAAAAAGAGCATGGCTAAATTTTATTTTATTTTTGACAAATGAGATTCACAACCGGTTTCAACTAAGGGAACTCAAATCACGATAGAGTAGAATCACCTCTCCAGAGAGCAGAACTGGTTAGCTACAGTAAAAGATATTCTTTCCAAATCATAACCATCACATAGAACACCGCCACACAAACATCCAAAAAGAAGACTCCATCGCTATATGTTGAGGAGATCATCCAGCAGCATAGAACACCACCACACAAACATCCAAAAAGAACCGATTTATATGGAACAACTTACACTTGTTAGCTTAACACGAAAGGATGTGAACAGCATTTAATCAACCAATTATAGATATTATCTTGATTTTGTTATACCTACTACAATGTAAACGCATATGCTATTACCTGCAGCATAAACACTTTCAAACGGATGATAGCGAGCCCACTTCTTGGTCTTGGAAACTTTCTTGAACTGCAGTGGCTCAAGCTGGATCATGAAGAGGTCGGTAGGTGTCCGTAGGAGCAGCACATTATTGTACTCAGCAAACCCCTCTATGTTTTGGTGCCATTTCCTCTTCTTCCTTGAATCAATGGAAAGTAGCTTATCCAGTTCAACAGTTCTTCCTAGCACCCATGAAGCAGCACCATCACAATCGGTCTCCACCTTCCATAATTGGGCGCTGAAATTTGACAGAAAGAGAATGCCAAGGCCACCACCCTCTGCCCGCATAACCTGGAATCGGCACATGTTTTCCTTGGGAATACCCACTGGTACTGGTTTCACAGCTAGGATCTGCTTCTCCAAATCAAACTCAAGTATGCCATCCAATAGTAGAGTTTTTGTCGATCTGTCATTGAACAACCAGTAAAGGGAATGCCCAACTAGCACACCCATGTTAAAGTACATATGACTCTTGATGGGAAGTTTGGATGGAAGTGGTGTTGATATGCGATCACCCCATATGGCAGTCTCCGTCGAGTAAACGCGGGCGATGGCCCATGTATGTTGCTGCTCGTTTGTCTCTGTGCTTACTAAGACCACCCGGAAGTGTTGAATGTCTCCGGCGGCGCGAAAAACCGCCCCGTTGAACAGGGCCTTCAGCCGATCGAACTCCGGGGGAACGGCTAGGCGGTGTAGGTCGACGTTGAAGGGATCCCACACCAAGAGCTGGTACCGCGCTAAGTGGTAGATGAGTAGGAGGCCATGGCGGGATCCCAAGGGCATGAAGATGCCGTCGCCATTTTCGCCGTTTCGGCACAAGGAGAAGTAGCCATCCGGGACACGATTGGGGGGGGGGGGGGGGGGGGGGGGGGGGGGGGGGGGGTCCATTGCAGGTTTGAAATTGAAAAGGTCGAAGAAACCGAGGAGAGGAGGGTTGCGGCGGTGGTGGAGAAGGAAGCGGCGGGAGAAGCCGGGGTCAGAGATGAGGCCGAGCCAGCGCTTGGAGACGAGGGAGGGAGGACGGATCTGGTGGGAGGCGGAGGAGGATCTCGGAGAGGAGGTTGTCGTCCTCCAGCGGCCGCGCCGCCGACGAGCGGGAGCTGCGGCGGCGGCGGCGCCTACTCCTCTCGCCCTCGTCACAGCTCATGGGGAAAGTGGTGGATTGACCAGACAGACGAGAGGAGTCACGCCGTCAGTGAGATAGAAGCCGAAAACTCATTTCTTTTTTTTGTTGAGACAACCCAAAACTCATTTCTTTTAGGTAGAGAGAGAGAGCCCACTACAGCTAAAGTAAAAGAAAGCCCACAGCACATAAACATAATGCGCAGATTTCTTGCCTTTTTTATTTTCTGAAGTTCTTTGTAGGGATTATTTTCTGAAGTTATATACACTTGAAAGTTGTACAAAGTTACAACTTCCCTAAAAATGTACACATAATCAACAAAATAAAAAAAATTAATGGTGAGCCAAGTTAGATCCCTGGCACCATAGACCACACGCCATCATACGATGAGCTTCGAAGGAAAGATGTGCATAGCTTATCTGCTCTAATCCGTTGTAACCTATCAATTTCTAAAGGATGCCATGACCTCTCCGACTCTAGTGTGACACAACAAAACCAGAGCACATAAACCCATCTGACACATTATGGAGCCAACTACAAAAGCCCTGCCAGATTGTTTTTCCTCAATAATGAACTTTTTATGGTTGTTTCACACAAGCCATCATGCCAACAACTTGCATCTCCTACTAGCCTCCTACAACCGTGATGTCGTGTACATCCATCCCCAAAGGTAATGCACAAAGAGACACTTCCTCCATCCCAAAATGTAAGATCAGTTTTGACACTATATCAAAAATGTATGGTCTTACATTTTGGGATGGAGGGAGTGCATGTCTTTCATCCAAGAAGGTGACACCATGGGATACATTGTCATCGTTTGATCCGGCAAGCCGAATCCAAGGCTTCCACCCAAAGATCAATCTATCTACTATCTACCACTACCAATAAAAGCACGAGTTAGATGAATCCAAATTATCTCAGCCATTCAACCACTTGTATTCAATGTTGCATGACGCTCCAATGATGCACACCATGGTTGCCATAAGCCCCCACAGTCTAGCAACAACACCTGACCAACCCACCCAACCGGTGATGCATACGGATGGTATGCACGCTTAGCTAGACCAGCACAACTGGGAAGCAGCTTCGCCGAGGACGGCGACCCCTATATTGTGAATTCGGAAAGGTGTGGTGGCACCCGGGGCTCCAGGCACCCCATTATCTGTCCGTTCACCTTCTCTGAGATTCGTGCGCTGGTCTGTAAAACTGCAGAGCGTTTGCAGCGGCAGCATGCTTTACCACGCGATGTGACCGAGCTAATAGCCCTGTTTCTACGCGCGAGTAGGTCATAGCCTCACTGTTCATTGTTCGAGCTATAACACCCTAGTCTCGACAGGAGTGCCAGCCCACTGTTGTCAAGAATCAAAAGCTGTGCTCGCATGCAGCAAAGCTGACTTCTTTGCATCATCCCATCCCGTGAGTAAGTAGTAAAAGGTGAGGAGAGAGAGGTTGTGATGGGAGGGAGAGAGACATGAAAGGGGAGGAGAGAGAGGATAAATGGCAGGGGAGAGAGAGGATAGAAAAGATGATGCGTCCATGAGAGAGAGAGCGACAGCGAGAATCTTGGGAGGGGAGAGAGAGAAAAACTGATATGTTCCATCAGAGAGAGAGAGCCTGGGAGAGCTGAGATTGGCTTCTATGTGTACTTTTCCTGTTCATCCGGTTGCCTCTTTAGCTTTGCATGCACTATGTAATAAAATCGACATCCACCACATACAGCCAATGCTTACTCCGCAGACCCCAATGGCTGCTCCACTTCATTTAATTAAGTAGGGAATGTACACAGTCAAACAGGACCAGTCCTAGGCTGCAGCAGATAAAGTTGGTCAATGGCTACTGTAGTAAAGGCGAGATGTTTTGTCTAACTCGTTCACGCAGCGCATGCATGTGATTCTTATGTCTTTTCTTCTGTTCTTTTCTTAATTGAAGAGAGAGGAGAAAGGTGAGGAGACAGAGCATTTTTTATGAACCTGTAAGAGAGAGAGGAGGAATGGAAGGAGAGAGAGGCTGTGAGAGAGGGAAGAGAGAGGAGAGAAAAGAATTGTTTTCCTTGAATGGAGAGGCTGTGAACGGAGAGAGAAGAAAGGTAGCAGGCCGACATGTCATCTCCGATGTCTATCCATCTTCTTTTCGGTAGGTGGTCAGGAGGAACAGGCCTAGAGTAGGCCCAGATTCATTCGAATATTATGAACTCTTCCGTGCTTAACGATGCAGTAGAGCTGCTAATTGATTCCAACGCTACAGTGCATGGCACATATCTCCAGACGCCATATTCTGCGTGGACGGTACAGATAACAGGGTGTCTAGGCACCCGGGTGCTAAAAACCATGTCTCTTGTGAATTAGGACCTTGGCGTACTGAAAAGCTGAAACCAACGAGCGCGACACGTGCTTTGAGTGAACAAACGAGGGTGTCAGTGTGGGTGTGCATTCGATGCAAAGTGACCACGGCCATACATGCACATGATATAGCTCAGATTTTAAAAAGGACAAACCTTAGGAAACATCCGTGTAGCAAAACCGGAGAGTAATCGACATCTTATATTATGGGATGGAGGGGGTAGATTTTAATAATAATTATTAATATTCCCAAGTATTGTGAAACAATGTTTGTATCCATGCATGACCAGTTCACAAAGCGAGAATTTGGTGAAAAACAGTAGTACATCTCATGAAGCAAAAACATATATAAGGCGATGTGTATACTTATACGTTGATATACAAATGTGAGCCTGTGAAGAATAGATATGGATAGCTCGATGTTGAACATGTATACATGTACGTAGGTCTGGGTTCTGAATGCAGTACCTGTAGTATCTGTCTTCCTCTGTATGTACGTGTATCTTAGGAGACAAGATACCGGTCGCACCCCTTGTACCTATATATATATGTGCCTAGTGCACGATCAATCAATTATCGATGCACCAAATCATTCTCTACATAGTATCTATCGCAAATCGATTTTCCAGCTTCCGCTAACCCTAGCCGCCGCCTCGGGCCGCCGCCTCGGGCCGCCGCCGCCGCCCCAAGCCGCCGCCACCACCCCTCCTCCCCGCGCGCGCCACCTCCCCACCGCGCACCTCCACGCCGCGCCGCCCCTTCCCGCCGCGCCGCCTGCCTCCCGCCGCCGCGCCGCCTCTCCTTAGCCGCGCCGCTACCTCCCTCCCCACGATCTCATCGCCATGTCTTCCAACGCCTCCACCTACTCCAACCCCTTCGCCATCGACCCTGCCGAGATCCGCGACATCAACGTCCATGCACGCGTCCCCGTGACCCTCGACGCCTCCAACTCCACGTACTTCGCGTGGAAGACGTACTTTACGCTGCTCTTCCCCGATGGCACCGTGGACTCCCGCACCATGGTGGCCGACGCCGAGTGGACCGCGATCGACGCCACGATCATCCGGTGGTTCTTCACCACCATCTCCAAGGACTTGTTCCACACGGTCGTGAGTGCCGGCGACGACGCCCGCGCCCTGTGGGTCAAGCTGAACGGCCTCTTCACCGACAACCAGCTTCAGCGCCGCGTTTTTTTGCAGCAGGAATTTTTTGACTGTCACCAGGATGAACAGTCTATTGATGACTACTGCCGCCGCCTGAAGACATTGGCGGACGAGCTCCGTGACATTGGAGCCAAGGTGGACAACGACCTCCTCCTCAGCACGCTCACCGCCGGCCTCAACGAGGACTTCGGCAACGCCGCCTCTAACCTCACCTTGATGCCGGAGCCCTCCTTCCCCAAGTTTGTGGCGTACTTGAGGTTGGAGGAGCGCCGGATGAAGGGGGTCAAGAAGCGTGTGCAGCACCACGCCCTCGCCGCCGGCACCTCCCGCGGCGCCCCTCCACCGACCGCCCCACCCGCGCCGCGCCAGCAGCCGCCGCCACCAGCGCCTCCGGGGTACTTCCCCCTCCCGCCCGCGCCTCCCGCCCTTCCCGCTGCCCCCAGCAGCCGGGTGGCGGGTGCCGCGACAACCGCCGCGGGGGCGGCCGCAAGCAGCAACAGGCGCCGAGGGGGGGGGGGGGGCGTCAGCCGCAGCAGGTGACTCCCCCATGGACGTACGGCACCAACCCGTGGACTGGCGTCGTCCACGCCTACTCCATGCCGGTCCCTCGGGCTCCGGCTCCGGGCATCCTTGGGCCCCGCCCGGCGGGTCACCAGGCCCTCTTCGCCGCGTCGCACGCCGCTCCCTACAGCGGCTATGGTACCGCGCCCCCGCCGACGCCCGCCTATGGGTCCGCGCCGGCCTATGGCGCCGCCGCCGCGCCGGCCTATGGGACCGCGCCCTCCTACGGCGCCGCCGCTGCTCCGGCCTTCGGGGCTGCTCCCGCGCCGGCCTACGGAGGGTTCTACCCTCCTCAGGCGCCGCCGCCGTGGGACTAAAGAATGTATATGGATTCTTAAGCTTCCTTTCAGGGTCTGAAGAATCTTCGTGTAGAGACAAGAGGGCAAAGACTGGCCCTGATATATCCCCAAGAAACTGACGGTAAAACGCGCATCGACAGCCGACTTTATCTTCTACGTAAATGGGTCTCAAATTTTGTACTGACAACAGCAACAGCCGAATTCATCTTGTTTTGTTTCCGTCGTCCGTTTTTCAATCTGCAACGTGCAGCAGCAGCCGTATCTTCGTTTCATTTTGGCTGGTTTATCTCAGTACAGATACTAGTAGATGGCAGCACCGCAGCGTTATCCACTCAAAACTCTTCAGTGCAACGGCAAAATTACCATACAATTAACGAAGCGATTCGGAGCCGAGCAAACCCAACTGAAGAAATCGACGCCAGCTAATAACGCGACAGGATCAACCAACAGTTGTTTTCCCTTGTGAATTGTGATGCTACCAGGAATGAAACCTTCCTATTATGAACGGAACATCTCATTTCGCACAAAAAAAAAAGAACGAAACATCTCGTGCCATGTCGTCAGAGGCGCACAAGAACTAAAAGCAGAGGAGGGCTTTTTATTTTTTGTTACGAAAATGGAATCAGATTAGATTTTGTGTACGTCGCGGGCAGACCTACACTTTGACCTGGACTTCTTCGCCACCGGCTCTGTTGGCAGGCCTGCCGGCACACACAGAGGTTCTCAACCAACGTGGGCTTGACTCGGTCGGAGCAGTTCAAGGAGCTTCAGGAGGACGTGCATTTCTCAGTCGACAGTCGATAAGCGACACCCCCGTAGTACAACAACTTGCAACACAGAAACAGATTCTTTAACTGTACAACAACTAGATGCAGGTGGGCACATGGTCGGGCTCCAGGGCCACGAGCAGCAGGCGTCGGTGATCACGGCCTGCGGACCCCACAGCAGAGGCAACTGGTGTCGCGGCAACATGAACTGGAGCAAAGACGCTTCTTTCAATCACCACATCCCAAAGAAAAAGAAACGAGAGCAGAGCCAGAAACCAGGCATCTTTCAGTCACGGCATCCCAAGGCAAAAGAGAAGGAAAGTAGTACCAGGCAGGCAGTTGCAGTTGCAGTTCAACATTCAACATTCATTAGCAAGGGCCACATAAAAGTTCAACATGACATAATAGATGCGGATTAGCAAATTACGCAGTTAAATTCCTACAAGTCCACCGCACAGTTCTCCGTTGTGGTAGTACGAAGAGGGAGCACACCACAGGAACACCCCAACAAGCCATTTCTGCACCTCATTCTCAGCCACACGAAACTGAAGAACCTACGCCCAACCCAAGCCCATCTCTGGACCTCTTGATAATATCTGCGGAGCAACAATCAACATTATTAGTCACAACAAGGTTGTACTGTTCCTTATATTTCACAATATTTGTATGATTCAAACACTGAACATTAGCTTCAACATCGTGGAAACTAGGCCGAAAGCTCCAAAGTCGAATCATCTAAGCTATTGGACAAAACCAATGGAACAGTTCATTTCAAGTGGCACACCTTCAACTTCTCCCTTTTTTTTATCGAAAGCCTTCAGTTTCTATTGTTAACATATTCCAACTAAGTCTTTGGCTACATCAGAAGCTAAAAGACCAGTTGTTCAAATACCTCGATCAGAGGTAAATGCATAAAACAGGTGCAATCAGTTTGAACCTAATAGGTATACTTTTCATAAATATATGAGCTAGATAGTCAGTACTAAATCAAAAAAATTAAATTCATGCAGAAGAAAAGCCTCAAGAAAGATAGTCAGTAGAAAATCGAAATATACGAGCTACATAGTCAAGGGATCCCTCCAGCCAATGTGCCGTTGCATGCTGGTGTTTCGCCGCCATCATTGCCTACCATCCTATTAATTAATAATCACTACTTCCTTCAGCTCTCAATTGATCAAGGCTAAATTTGACTATGCAAGTGCTCCACACATAGCAGGTTTTATTGCCTTCCCTCAAAAGGGAAGATTTATTTGGATGTAACTGCTCCTTATTCAATCATGATTCACTCCAACGATGACTGCCGTGTATAGCAGATTACAGTACGTATGTTTAACTAATAAAGAGTCAAGAATAGCAGATTTCATATCCATTTGGAGGTGATAGGGGTTGGTAAATTCCTAAAGCTCTAAGTGGAGTATCTTTTGGCTTGGTATGAAGGATGGCAGATTCATAACGGTCATCACAAAGGCTGTAAAGATCATCTTTGATGATTGTACAGCATCTCTTGATGAACAACCCGTTAAAGCTGTCAAGGCCAGGGTAATTTGCTTGACCACATTATCAACCTCCTATCCAGAGAAGGGGTCCGAGAGGTAGCCAAAGACCATCAACCTGTTGCGCAAGCTCAGAAAGATCAAACAAGTGGGGGTTGGCCACGGCAGATAATCTGTTACCGAACATTCTCGAGATGATAGCAGCTTTGACTTCATCCTCATCAGTTGAGGAGCCCTAACGGTGCAGCAACTACTTCACAACGGTGCAGCGGAAACAGCGACGATAACTTGAACCCACGTAGCGAGCCATAACCAACAGGCAAGCTGACTGGGGAAGCGGCCTAGTTCGCATCGACGTCATCGAAGAACACATCTTCATAACCTGTATCTTCCATACCTGGCCAAGTTGATAACCAGGGACAAGCCAGGTGAGTACGTTTGAATGTACTCGCAGGCAACCCAAGGAACGTAATAGCAGAATATTCATGCAAGGCTCAGTACAAAGGAAAGGCTTCTATACTAAGTTCAAAAATTTGTGGAAAGCTGGTTTTTAATGCACATGTCCTACTTTTGGAAATCAACAAGGCCTCGAGGTCCGAAGAACCACGGAGCCTCAGGTTACAGATATCAACATAAACAGGTTAAGTTCAACACTAAATCATCTCATCATCAAGTCTGGGTACCTATTATCCCTCATTATCATCATCAGCATCTTTCCCATAGGCATGACTAGAAGAGCTACGGCCAAACACAGAAACTGCGTGTTGTTCCTGGCATGTGCCATGGCGAATGACTGGCTAGTTAATTAATCCTCTTCTTGAGTGTTTGGATCGAATCCATCCATCTCAGGTGATATACTTGCCAAAGCCGGATGGCTCCTCTCCCTTCTCCTCCTTCGTCCCCTCGCGCGCCGCTCCCCTCCTCCCCCCCTGCCCTCGCCGTGGCCCATGGCTCCCCCCTCCCCCCCCTCCCCTCCCTTCCCTCCCGCCGCCCCCCCTCCCCCCCCCCCCCCCCCCGTCTTCTGCGAGTCGGGATGGCTCTCCCTGCTCCTCTTCGGCGGCGTCCTTCCCCGGATCGCGTTTCTGGGCGCTGGGCGACTCGGTGGAGTCGGATTCTGACTCGGCGGAGGATGCCTCGTCGGGTGCGGTCTCGCTGGTGCCGCCCGTGCTGGCGCCGGGCCGCGTCCGGAAATTTGCTCCGGGTGGCAGGGGCCGGCCGGTGTCGCTTCCCTCTGGGTCGTCTGGGTGGTGGTGCGTTGGCCGGCGTCGGCGCCGTGCGGGACGGGGCCCGGCACCCTCTCCTGAGTGTGGTCTCCTCGGTTCCTCCCCGTCCGTTGGCCTGTTGGATTTGGGTGTTGGTGCTTCTCCGGTCGCTTGTCCTATTCGCCCTCCTCCTCGCCGGCCTGGGCCGGTGGCGGCGGCGGCGGCCTCGCCGGTGTGTGCGGGGGCGAGCGGTGGCCAAACCCTAGATTCGGTCTGTTCTTTGGTCGATATGGGCCTTGGTGAGCTCGTGGGCCTGGCGGCGCCTGGATCGTCTCGAGCTAGGCCGCCCGGGCCCCCGGCTCTGTCGTCCCTCGTGTCTTTTCCCCCCCTCTCGTCTATGGGCCCAGGGCAGTTGGTTGTGGCCACTGCTCCGCGTCCGCCCTCTCGTCTAGATGCACTAATCCACCCTTCTGCCTCATCTGCCGCTCGGACGGCCATCTCACTGTCGACTGCCGTAACCGTACCAAGATTCCCTCTTTCATCCAGTTTGGCTTGGGTATTCCCGGATGTTCTTTCTTCGCTCTGGATGCTGTTGTTCCTGTGGTGATGGTTGCGCCGTCCCTTTCTAACGCGGCCATCGTCACGGTGCGTGGTCAGCTGATCTCTCCGCAGACCCTCTTGGATGGATTGAAAATTTGGGACGATGGTGGCTGGGATTGGCAGGTGCGCCAGCTTTCAGAGTATGAATTTGCAGT
The DNA here is from genome assembly GCF_002575655.3 of Aegilops tauschii subsp. strangulata. NCBI lineage: Eukaryota > Viridiplantae > Streptophyta > Magnoliopsida > Poales > Poaceae > Aegilops > Aegilops tauschii. The sequence goes on along the minus strand of NC_053040.3, from coordinate 50,343,333 downwards.
GGTTTTTCCCTCTAAGGACTGTCTACGGATGATCTCCTCGTGCACCAGTTTTACCCTCCCCCTCAACCAGCTTGTGGTTTCTGTCAAAGCAGCTACTTGTGGTGCCAAGGCGGTGGGCCCTCTTAGCAAGATCTGGGTGCTAGTTGACAACGTGCCCGTGGGGCTTCGATCTGTGGAGTTCATGATGGCGTTTGGTAAGCTCATTGGCAAGCCCGTTGAGGTGGATTCGGAATCCCTGGGCAAGGTTGGCCCGGTTCGTCTCAATGTCTGGTGCATCGACCCCGTTTGTGTTCATGGCTCTGTGGATGTCTTCCCTTCTCGTGAGGGTGTGCGACTTCGGGTTCGGGTGGAGGGTGCAGAACCCCGTGCTCCCCCTCCACCCCCGCCTCCTCCTTCCAAGCCTTCGGACCAGGACAAGGATGACACGCAGGGGATGGGTCGGCTGGGGGGCAGAACCCAAGTGGAGGAACTGATCCGCGTTTCACACAGTCTGAATGGGATAAGCTGGATTCGGATGAACGCGAGCTGCTCAAGGACAATGCCCCTGCCCCTAACCCTCAGAAGGAGGACCTGGCTTCTCGTGCCGCTGTTGCTGGTAAGGGGACCCCCATCTCTGGAGTTTGCTCCAATGTGCCTACTCGCCCGCAATCTCCCTCCTTCTCTGGGATCGAGGACCTTCCAGCTTCCCCCTTGCGCTCCACCGAGCCCTCATCTAAGAAGAAGAAGAAGTCTTCGGTCCGGAAATTTTCGGCTAAGAGTCGGGCCTCCTCCACTTCCAAGCCGTCGGCGACGGGTCTGGCTCGGCGTCTGGACAAGGACCTGGGCTCCCTCTCGGGGTCTGGCCCTGGGCCGGCGTCGCCGATTCGGTGCTCCCCTGTGCTGCACTCTCCGGCATCCACGGCGCGGAAGGGCCGGCGTGTGCGCGACTCTGGCGTCTCGGTGGCGGTGCGGGCGGAGCGGCGTGCCGCGGCCAAGGACCTCCCTCCTTCAGGTTCGTCTGCCCAACCATCTCTCCCTGCCTCCCCTGTTCGCCTTGTTTTACTAGCTCTGTCAGATGACCATTTGCTGCATATCATGTCTGATATTGGGGTGGCTGCGATACCGGGGATGAGCTCCCCTTCTCACCTTCTTTCTGTCATTAGGGCCAATGAGGCAGCCCAGGCTGCCATTGCTAAGGCCGTTGAGGCCGCGAAAGGTGCTGTTCCTGCTGATGCTCAGGGCCAAGCCGGGGGGCTGGAGGCGACAAATGGTTGTGGCCAGTCGTCGGCCCCCCCGGTCCTTTCTAAGGTGGGGCGTCCCAAGCGATCTAAGCCTTGTGGGGCTCCATGCAGATCGATTCTCCATATTAAAAACCTTTCCTTCAAATGAGAGCCCTATTCTGGAATATTCGTGGTTTCGGTGCTAGGGGGCGCCGTGACCAGATTCATGACTTGGTTTGTGGTGAACATATTGACATTTTACAGCTGGTCGAAACGTTCAAGGAATCCTTTTCCCCTTCTGAACTCTCTGCGATAGCTGGGATGGATAGGTTTGATTGGCACCTTCTCCCCGCCTTGGGCCACTCTGGGGGAATCTTGATTGGGTCCAAGCGGGACGTTTTTTATTTCATTACTTTTGATCATAGCATCTTTTGGGCTAGTTGTGTGGTTCATCATCGTCAGCTCAACACTTTGTGGGAATTTATGGTGGTTTATGGCCCTGCGGATCACACGCTTGCTCCTCTCTTTTTGGACGAACTATCGACTAAGATTGAAACATGTTCTATTCCTCTTCTAATTGGGGGTGATTTCAATTTGTTACGTTCTCCGGCCGACAAGAATAATCCTAATTTCTCCTGGCCTCTTGCCAATGCTTTTAATGATTTCATCAGTAGTTGCGCGCTGCGTGAGCTCCCTAGGGTGGGGGCGCGGTTCACCTGGTCTAACCATCAATCCTCGCCTGTCCGGTTGGTGCTAGACAGGGTTTTTGTTCTGTTCAGTGGGACTCGCTATTTCCTCGCGTGCTGCTTAAGGCTAGGCCTGCGGTGGGCTCTGATCATGTTCCCCTGATCCTGGATGCGGACATCCTCTCTCTTGTTTCTCCCTCCCGTTTCCAGTTTGATGCTTCTTGGCTGGTTGTGGAGGGTTTTTGCGACATGGTGGCTTCTAAGATCACTAATCTTCTCTCCTCTCCTCACCACTCCTTTGGCCCCTTGGATGATTGGCACAAGCTATCTTATGAGTTGCGTAAATTCTTAAGGGGGTGGTCTCGGAATAGGGCGGCCGAGTTGCGTAGAGACAAGGAGTCCCTCGAATCTCAAATCCGGGATTTGGATCTATCTGCTGACACATCTGGGCTCTCACCTTCTCAGTGGGCTTCTCGCTACTCCCTGGAAGATGCTCTGCTGCTGCTCCACCAACAGTCAGAGATTTACTGGCGCCAATGAGGTGACCTTAACTGGACCTTAAAAGGGGATGCTATGACGGCCTATTTTTTTGCGATCGCGAATGGCAGGCGCCGCAGGTGTTTCATTGACACTCTGTTGACTGACGGTGTTAGAGTTTCTGACCAGTCCCTCATTATGAATCACATTGTTAGTTTCTATTCTACTCTACTCGGCTCTAAGCCGGACCCTGGGCTTGGCCTCTGTCCTGAGTTTTGGGGTGAGGGGTCTAAGATCTCTCCGGACGAAAATTCGGACCTGATGGTTCCCTTATCTGATGATGAGATTTGGCAGGTGATTAGCTCGGCTAACCCGCAGGCTGCTTCCGGCCCTGATGGTTTCTCGATCCCCTTCAAAAAATTCTGGCCGCAGTTGCGGCCTCTCATTTGTTTGATCATCCAAGGGTTCTGTTTGGGTACGGTGGACATTTCTCGCCTTAACTATGATGTCATTACCCTTATTCCTAAAGTCAAGGGCGCGAATTTGATCTCGCAATTTAGGCCGATCGCCCTTATTAATAATTTCGCCAAGTTTCCGGCTAAAGGGTTAGCCACTCGTCTCTCCCCCATTGCCCACTGTACCATTAGCCCTTTCTAGTCGGCTTTCATCAAGGGTCGTTTCATTCTGGACGGGGTCCTCTGTTTGCATGAAATCGTTCATGATCTTAAGATTCGTAAGTCGAAAGCGGTGATTCTAAAATTAGACTTTGAGAAGGCCTATGACTCGGTGAGTTGGCATTTTCTGCGTAGAGTTTTATTGGCCAAAGGGTTCGAGGGGCCCCTCGTCCATAGGATTATGCAGTTGGTCTCGGGAGGCCACACTGCCATCAATGTTAATGGTCAGGTTAGCAAATTCTTTGCCAATGGTAGGGGCCTAAGGCAAGGCGATCCTGCCTCTCCCATCCTATTCAATTTCGTTGCAGATGCTTTATCTCGCCTCCTTTCTAGGGCGGCTGCCACTGGGCACATTACCCCGGTTTGCTCTAATCTCATTCCCCATGGTCTCACCCATCTCCAATATGCGGACGACACTATTATTCTGGTCGAGATGAATGAGGCCTGCCTTGCCCACCTCAAATTTATTTTACTTTGCTTCGAGGCTATGTCGGGGCTTAAGATTAACTTTGCCAAGAGCAAAGTAGTTGTGACTGGTGTGGACGAGTCGGAAGCCGCGTGAGTGGCCCACCTTCTTAACTGTAAGCAGGGCTCCTATCCGTTCAAATACTTGGGGTTGCCTATTTCCCCGGATGTGCTACATGCCAAAGATTTTGCCCCGATAGTCACTAAGGTGGGAAACAGGGTCCTTCCCTGGCGGGGTAGATATAATACGAACGCTGGTAAACACTAGTAGAAAACGGGGCAAAGGTCACAGGGCAGTTTTCACATTAGCCCCGGTTCAGTCACGAACCGGGACCCATGGGGGCATTCGTCCCGGTTCGTGAGCCCAGGGGGGCGGCCGGGGCCTCGTGGGCATTGGTCCCGGTTCGTATGGAACCATTTGTCCCGGTTCGAGCCACGAACCGGGACTAATGGTCCTCGCTCCTGGCCCACAACCATTTGTCCCGGTTCTTGGCATGAACCGGGACAGAAGGCCCGGATTTAGTACCGGTTCATGCCACGAACCGGGACCAATGAGGTGCCTATATATACCCCTCGCCCGCGACCAGAGCACTCCAGTGCTCTGTTTTTCTCTGGCCGGCGAGGGGAGGGCTTTGTGGTGCTCTAGCTCACCTCCTATGCACATGAGGTGTTCGATGAAATGCCCGAGCCACACTAGTTAAGCTTTGTCCTCTCGAAGCTCGACCTCAAAGCTCCATTTTCCTCGAGATTTGTCTAGGTTTAGCGGCCCGTCACATCCCATTCCCGTCTTCACCGCCGTCGACCGCCCGCGCCGATCTCGTCGCCGGCAACACCGTGGTGAGCCTCTTGTTCTTATCTTCTTTTTGAAAGAAAAAAAATTCTTACTTTAGATAGATACTTGTCTAATTTTCTTACTATTTTATTCCTTCTTATTACATAGTGCGATGGTTTTGGTATCCGCCCCCGTCGGCCCTCGTCCTGTCTATGATTCGGATGTGGTATATATTATCTTTTTATAACTATTTGATTCATTTATTGTTTATGACAAATATACCGACCAGCGTGACATAGATTTTATTTATCTAGGAGGTGGTTGAACCGGAAATTCTAACCGACCCTATTGTCGAGAGGTTAAATTTAGTTGAAGAAGAAAATAATTACTTGAAGGAAAAAATAAAAAAATTGAGGAGGAGAAGATGATATTGGAGTTGCATGTTGCGGATGTCGTCGATGATCACAAGATCAAGATGGATGCAATGCGCTTGAAGATTAGAAAGATTAGAAAATATGCCATTCATACCGAGGCTTGGTATCATTATGCCGTTGGATCAATTGTTACCTTGGTTGCGATTATGATCGCATTTGTTTTCGCATTGAAATGTAAAAGTTTTACATAGTTTCAATGTATGGTTTAATTAATTAGATGCTCTGGAGAGCTATATATATGTTGTTAGATGAGAACTATGTATGTACTTTGGTTCTAATGTGATGATGAACTTCTATTAATTTGGTCACTTAATTATCTATTCATGATGTTCTGTAATGGTGGAAGCTGCTGAAGATGAAGAGGAACCAGTGCCCGATGATGATGATCTCCGCCGGGTCATTGTCGATGCAAGGACGCAATGCGAAAGTCAAAAGGAGAAGCTGAAGTTCGATCGCATGTTAGAGGATCACAAAAAAGGGTTGTACCCCAATTGCGAAGATGGCAACACAAAGCTCGGTACCGTACTGGAATTGCTGCAGTGGAAGGCAGAGAATGCTGTGCCTGACAAAGGATTTGAGAAGCTATTGAAAATATTGAAGAAGAAGCTTCCAAAGGATAACGAATTGCCCGACAGTACATACGCAGCAAAGATGGTCGTATGCCCCCTAGGATTGGAGGTGCAGAAGATACATGCATGCCCTAATGACTGCATCCTCTACCGCGGTGCGTACAAGGATCTGAACGCATGCCCGGTATGCGGTGCATTGCGGTATAAGATCAGACGAGATGACCCTGGTGATGTTGACGGCGAGCCCCCCAGGAAGAGGGTTCCTGCGAAGGTGATGTGGTATGCTCCTATAATACCACGGTTGAAACGTCTGTTCAGAAACGAAGAGCATGCCAAGTTGATGCGATGGCACAGTGAGGACCGTAAGAAAGACGGGAAGTTGAGAGCACCCGCTGACGGGTCGCAGTGGAGAAAAATCGAGAGAAAGTACTGGGCTGAGTTTGCAGCTGACCCAAGGAACGTATGGTTTGGTTTAAGCGCGGATGGCATTAATCCTTTCGGGGAGCAGAGCAGCAATCACAGCACCTGGCCCGTGACTCTATGTATGTATAACCTTCCTCCTTGGATGTGCATGAAGCGGAAGTTCATTATGATGCCAGTTCTCATCCAAGGCCCTAAGCAACCCAGCAACGACATTGATGTGTACCTAAGGCCATTAGTTGAAGAACTTTTACAGCTGTGGAATGGAAACGGTGTACTTACGTGGGATGAGCACAAACAGGAGGAATTTAACCTGCACGCGTTGCTGTTTGTAACCATCAACGATTGGCCCGCTCTCAGTAACCTTTCAGGACAGACAAACAAGGGATACCACGCATGCACGCACTATTTAGATGACACTGAAAGTATATACCTGGACAAAAGCAGGAAGAATGTGTACCTGGGCCATCGTCGATTTCTTCCGACCAACCATCAATGTCGAAAGAAAGGCAAGCATTTCAAAGGCGAGGCAGATCACCGGAAGAAGCCCGCCATGCTTACCGGTGATCACGTACTTGCTATGGTCAATGATTTACACGTAATCTTTGGAAAGGGTTCCGGCGGACTAGCTGTTCTGAATGACGTTGAGGGACACGCACCCATGTGGAAGAAGAAATCTATATTTTGGGACCTACCCTACTGGAAAGAGCTAGAGGTCCGCTCTTCAATCGACGTGATGCACGTGACGAAGAACCTTTGCGTGAACCTGCTAGGCTTCTTGGGCGTGTATGGGAAGACAAAAGATACACCTGAGGCACGGGAGGACCTACAACGTTTGCTCGAAAAAGACGGTATGCCTCCGAAGCAGTATGAGGGTCCTGCCAGCTACGCTCTTACGAAAGAAGAGAAAGAAATCTTCTTTGAATGCCTGCTCAGTATGAAGGTCCCGACTGGCTTCTCGTCGAATATAAAGGGAATAATAAATATGCCAGAGAAAAAGTTCCAGAACCTAAAGTCTCATGACTGCCACGTGATTATGACGCAACTGCTTCCGGTTGCATTGAGGGGCCTTCTACCGGAAAACGTCCGATTAGCCATTGTGAAGCTATGTGCATTCCTCAATGCAATCTCTCAGAAGGTGATCGATTCAGAAATCATACCAAGGCTAAGGAGTGATGTGGCGCAATGTCTTGTCAGTTTCGAGCTGGTGTTCCCACCATCCTTCTTCAATATCATGACGCACGTCCTAGTTCATCTAGTCGACGAGATTGTCATTCTGGGGCCCGTATTTCTACACAATATGTTCCCCTTTGAGAGGTTCATGGGAGTCCTAAAGAAATATGTCCGTAACCGCGCTAGGCCAGAAGGAAGCATCTCCATGGGCCATCAAACAGAGGATGTCATTGGGTTTTGTGTTGACTTCGTTCCTGGCCTTAAGAAGATAGGTCTCCCTAAATCGCGGTATGAGGGGAGACTGACTGGAAAAGGCACGCTTGGAGGGGAGAACTCAATAATATGCAGGGACGGATATTCTTGGTCTGAAGCACACTACACAGTTCTACAGAACTCTACCTTGGTGACCCCGTATGTCGATGAACACAAGAACAGTCTGCGCTCCAAACACCCGGAGCAGTGTGACGACTGGATTACATGTGAACACATCAGGACTTTCAGCAGTTGGTTGGAAACACGTCTCAGAGGTGACACCACTGTTTGTGATGAGTTGTACTCGTTGTCCAGGGGACCATCTTCGACTGTATTGACTTACAAAGGATACGAGATAAATGGGAATACATTTTACACGATCGCCCAAGATCAAAAGAGCACCAACCAAAACAGCGGTGTCCGCTTTGATGCAGCAACCGAGAGGGGAAAGGACACATATTATGGTTACATAATGGACATATGGGAACTTGACTACGGACATGATTTTAAGGTCCCTTTGTTTAAGTGCAAATGGGTCAATCTGTCAGGAGGCGGGGTACAGGTAGACCCACAGTACGGAATGACAACAGTGGATCTGAACAATCTTGGGTACACTGACGAACCGTTCGTCCTAGCCAATGATGTGGCACAGGTTATCTATGTGAAGGACATGTCTACCAGACCGAGGAAAAGAAAAGATAAGGAAGCGAATACATCATACGATGAGCCAAAGCGGCACATAGTTCTTTCAGGAAAAAGGGACATTGTGGGAGTGGAGGGCAAGACAGACATGTCTGAAGATTATGAAAAGTTTCATGAAATTCCTCCCTTCAAAGTCAAGGCTGACCCAAGCATCGTGATAAACGATGAAGATTATCCATGGTTACGGCGCAATAAGCAAATGACACAAGCGAAGAAAAAGTGAAGACTTTCTCCCTCAACTATTATGATGATACCATGCCAACTTTGTAATAGACGAGTATGATACCATTGTCCGTTTTGTACAAGAAGTGCATCTAGTTTTTGCCGTAACCCTCTCAACTTTCTTGCACACGCTATGTGGATGAAATGATGATACCATGCCAACTTTCAACCTTTTCAGAGTTCATTTGAAATGCTTTATAAGCCCAGAGTACAGAGAGGTTATGCCCGTAAGCCTGCTTTAGAGAGGAGCTCGACAGCTCAGGCGCACCGCACCTTATAAACAGGTGCGGCTCTCTCTTAGCTAGCGAGGTGGGACTAAACTCACCACCACGCCGCTGTGCAAGGCCATTGGTCCCGGTTGGTGGCACGAACCGGGACCAATTCCACCCTTTGGTCCCTGTTGGTGCCACGAACCGGTACTAATGAGGTTGTGGCCCCACGAGCACCTTTAGTACCTGTTCGTGGCACGAACCGGTACTAGAGTTTCTTACTAGCTAAGCAGTTTTTTAGTCCCACCTCGCTAGCTGAGAGGCACTAGGAGCGGTTTATAAGCCCTGAGTGCAGAGACGATGAAGAAGAGGCGCAATGCTCACGTTGCTTAGCTTCAAGCCTTGAGGAATAAGGTAGACTGCATCGAGCTATGTGCAGTGCAGTCTACACTATTCCGAAAGGCTTGAAGCAAATCAACGCGCATTGCGCCTCTTTTTTATTTTTAATCATTAAAAGCAAAAAGAATTTTCATAAAGAACTTTTTTTGATAGAAACTTTAATAGCAGAAAGAATTATCATAAAGTAAAATAAATAATAATTACAAACAAAATAAAATAAAATAAATAAGTTTTTTGTTGTAAGTAGAAATAGAACAAAATAAATATAGAAAAAAGAAAATAAAAAAACTAAATACAGCAAAAAGAATTTTCATAAAGAACTAATGGCACTAATAGAAAGTTTATATGTTTTCTAAAACTAATGGCACTAACAGACAGTTTATAATTTTGCTGACCTAAAAGCAAAAAGAATTAAAAAATAAAGCAAAAAACAAAAGAAAATAAATAATGCAAAAAATTTAAAAAACTGCCACCTATTGGGCCACCACGGCCTGAATACGACTAGAAACCCAACCTGGGCCAGGATTCAGGCCCGCAGAAGGCCCAATAGGCCAACAGACAGCACAGTGTGACATTAGGCCCGTAAGCCTGCATTTGAGAGGAGCTCGAGAGGGCAGCCGCAGTGGAGCTTATAAACCACTCCGAGCCCCTCTCAACTAGCGAGGTGGGACTAAACTTTTGGCCGCGGGCAGCGCAAGGCCTTTGGTTCCGGTTGGTGGCACCAACCGGGACCAATGCCCCCCCTTTAGTCCCGGTTGGTGCCACCAACCGGGACCAAAGGCCGCCGCTTCCCGCCCTTTGGGCTGCTGAAAAGAGGCCTTTGGTCCCGGTTGGTGGCACCAACCGGGACTAATGCCCACCTTTAGTCCCGGTTGGTGCCACGAACCGGGACTAAAGGATTTGCTATATAAGCAAACACTTAGGAAATTTTCGACATACCTCGCCAGTTGCCCCCGACGCCGTCAGGCTGCCCGTGCTCGCCGTCGCCGCCCGCTCCTCATCGCCGTCGCCCCGAGCCCTTGCCTCGACGGGTCGCCGCCCGGTGCTCGTCGCCGTCGCCCTGCCCCCACGCGCCGCCCCGCCTCGTGCTCCCCTGCTCGCGCGCGCCGCCTCGGCGCCCCGAGCCCCCCTGCCCTGCCCGCGCGTGCTCGCCGGCGCCCTCGCCGCCCCCGCCCCCGCCGTCGCCATCGTCCTAGCCGCCCCCGCTGTGAGAGCCGCCGCCCCGGCTCTGTTTTTTTAATTAGTTTAATTTTTTTGTTCATATGTGATGTATACGTGTATGTGGCTATAATGTATATGTGAACAAAAAAAATTTGTATGTATGTAGATGTTTAAAATGTATGAATATATATGTCAAAAATGTTTTTTTGTTCATAGAAAGTTTTTTGTTCATATATAGAAAGTTTTTATATATGGCAGTGGATATATATTCGATATATATGAGAAATGATGATCCACATGGAAAAGTTTTATATATGCAAAAGTTACAATTTTAGAAAAGTTTTATATATCTAGCTAGGAAGGGAAGAAGAAGAAAAAGAAGGATAGGAAAGAAGAAAATAAGAAGAGGAAAGAAAGAAGAAGAGGAGAGGAAGAAGAGGAGATATAAATAAGAAGAGGAAAAAAGAAGAAAAAGAAGAGGAGAAGAAGAAAGGAATAGAGTAGAAGAAGAAAAAATAGATTTCTTCTCCTCTATTCCTTTCTTCTTCTCCTTTTTTTTTCTTCTTTTTTTTATTCAATCCTCTCCTCTATTCCTTTCTTCTTCTCTCCTCTTTTTATTTCTTCTTCGTTTTCTTATGTTTTATCGGGTCTGTCGTCGTCGATATATACCCCCTCCTGATAACTTCAACACGTGGGGGGGGGGTCGATATACCCCCTCCCCGATAACATTATTTTCCCGTGTATGTATGTTGTCGTTGTCGATATTACCCCCTCCCGATAACTTCAACACGAGGGGGGATATAACTTCAACACGAGGGGGGTCGATATACCCCCTCCTCGATAACATTATTTTCCCGTGTATGTATGTCGTCGTTGTCGATATAAAACCCCCTCCCGATAACTTCAACACGTGGGGGGGGTCGATATATACCCCCTCCCCGATAACATTATTTTCCCGTGTATGTATGTCGTCGTTGTCGATATATATAACTCCCTCCCAGATAACTTCGACATGATGGACGGTCGATATGTATACCCCCTCTCGACCGTGATAACTTATACCACGGGAGCACCCCCGGCCCTCTCGCTCGACCAAAACTCTCGAGGACACCCAAACCCTAGAAAAAAACGATGTCGGTCTCCTACCCCCTCCCGCCGCGCCCCTACCCTTGAAGCATTGCCTAGGCCACCCCAAACCCGGAATAAGCTAGGTCTACGTTTGCACTAATATATCCACCTGCTGTCATGTTTGTGTAATAATTGCCATGTTGTAATATTTGCAGAAACAACGGCGCACGGACGAGATGAGCAAGCAGAACAGGTGTTGGGGGACATAATCTTAGCCGGAGGTGATATCTTGTCGTATCTTAACGACAATGATGGTCTGGAAGAACAGGGTGAAGAAGCTGGCTGCGGTGATCGAAGAGTGGAGGAGGAAAGACATGATTATGATGGCTCCGGTGACCCAATGCTGGTGCAAGAAGGAGCCCGTGGTGACGGCTCCGGTGACCGAACAGAGTCCGGCCAGGTAAATATATTAGTTAAGCCTGTGCTGACTAGCTAATTGATGCATTCATTGTTTTGGTATGTACACATATTAATTAACACTCGTCTTTCTTCTTTTTTCTAGCCCTCCGGATCGAGCACAACTGCGGTAAAGAGACGAGGCCGGAAGAGAAAGTTGCGCTCGGATGAAAGGTTTGAGATCACAGCAATCACGCGCGACGGCCAACTGATTGAACCCCTCCGGACAAAGGATGCTTTTGCTGCTCAGTGCGGGGTTCTAGTTAGGGACAAGATCCCGATCAGCATCCACCAAAGGTATAAGCCTAAGAAGGAAGACCCTGAGGTGTCTTATGTCAATGATATGCAGAAAGATGATCTTTGGACTGAGCTGAAGGCAAATTTCACCCTACCGCCAGAGGAGGATCCGGAGAAGCCAGTTATAGAGCAATTAATCAAGTCTCATGCTCTTAAGAAGATGGCAGACCTATTCAGGAGGTGGAAGAATGAGCTGAAAACGTTTGTCGACAAAGAAGAGACACCTAAATTCATCGGCCGGTATGAGAAGATCAGAGATCACTGGCCCGCATTTGTGGCCCACAAGACATCGGAAAAGAGTAAGAAGATGTCAGCGACAAACAAGATGAATGCTGCGAAGAAAAAGCTTCACCATCGCACGGGGTCAGGTGGCTACCTCAAAGCCCGGCCTAAGTGGGCCAAGTCTGAGAGGGATCTGCTTGATAAAGGGATCGAACCACACACAATGAACTGGCCAGACCGTTGCCGGACTTGGTTCTTCGGGGCTGGCGGAACCTTGGACCCTGTATCAGGGAGGTGTCGTTGGATGGACGAGCAACTTGCAATACCCGTCAAGAAGATTCAGCACTATATCGATGCAGCGCAGCAAGGGACGTTCGTTCCAGACAGAGAGAACGACGAGCTCACAATGGCCCTAGGGAATCCTGAGCACCCTGGACGGACATGAGGCACGCCAGGCTCCGTTCCGTGGAAGGCTGGTTTTCCGGACGCGGGCGGTTACAAAACCCAGGAGAGGAGGAAAAAAGTGGAGCAGATCCAAATTCAGCGTCTGCACGAAAGGGTTCAAGTGCTAGAGGAACGAGACAGCAATAGAGATGCCGAAACTGCCCCCGAAGCTACACCGCCATCTCAGCGTAGAAGCAGCGTGGCTTCCACCGAGCTGCCTCAGCTGGAGCATGCGGCTACTCCTAGCTACCCCGTGGATGCTATCACGGAGTCTCAACATTGCCACCTTATGGCGGAATGGCAGAACTTGAAAGTCAAGGCGGCTGTTGGCTCTGTTTTACCTACTGAACCCGGCGCAACCTACCACTGCCGGCCGATTCCAGAAGGATATGCTAGGGTGATGGTGGATGAAATAACGGAGGGATTTGAGGACCTCCAGCTTGACCACCCTACCGGTGAAGGGGAGACTCGGCTGGGTTTAGCTCTGAAAACTCCATGCCTATGGCGGAAGGAGCTCATCAAGCTTCCGAACTGGACGGCTCCGGCGAGTAAGGGCACTCCGCCTCCTCCTCCGCCTCCTCCTCCGGCGAGTGATCAGGACACTCAGCCTCCTTCTCCGGCGCGTGGCGGCACTCCGCCTCCTTCTCCGCCAGCGCTGGCGCGCCAGAGCAGCCAACCTCCTCCTTCTCCGCCTCGTCAGCAAGGGCGGAAGAGACCCGCCGCCGCTGCGGCTGCTCCGGCGCGTCGTAGTCCTTCTCCTCCGCCTCGTAAGCAAGGAAAGAAGACAGCCGCAACCGCTCCGTCTGCTCTGCCGGCGTCTAGCAGTACAGCTGCCAGAGGCGGGAGGCAATACAGATTCGGTCCTTCTCTGAAGACTCCAGAGAAGTTACCATATGAAAGGACCGAGGAGGAGAACGCGAAGATCGTGCGAGCCGAAGTGAAGAACTTCTTTGAAGGGGTCAAAGCAAAGAAACATCCACCTCCGGAGGATAAGGTAGATCCGGTGAAAGCAAAGCGCACTCTGGCTGTCCTGACAAAACCACCAAAGTCTCCGCCAAAAGGCAACTATGAGCGCGTTCTTGCAAAGGCATATGCCGAAGCGGAGCGGTCGGGAAGTACTGTCAGTGATAAAAGGATGAAAGAACGACGAGCTGGGAAAAAAATTGCCCAGCTCGGCGAACAAGAGAACCAATCCTGCCCCCCGCTCAAGGCACTACTAGAAAAAGGGCTATAGATGGGATTGACACTAATGGCGCACCAGACAAGCGGTGCGCCATTAGTATATACTAATGGCGCACCACCTTCTGATACGCCATTAGAGTTGAAACTACTAATGGCGCACCTGGCCCAGGGTGCGCCATTAGTATCAAAAAAAAATTAACTAGTGCGCCTGTCCAAACATACTAATGGCGCATCCAGACACAGTGCGCCATTACTAGTTGTAACTAGTAATGGCGCACCTGCCGGAAAGTGCGCCACTAATGTTGTTTTTTCTATTATATTTTTTATTCCCTTTTTTGCAAAACTACTAATGGCGCACTTTTCCACCGTGCGAACTAGTAATGGCAGTGCGCCATTAGTATGTTTTTTTTTTGCAAAACTACTAATGGCGCACCACCAGAAGGTGCGCCATTAGTAACCTGGATTACTAATGGCGCATTTAGAGTTGATGCGCCATTGCTATTTTTGATACTAATGGCGCATTGCTTAGGAGGTGCGCCATTGTGGTTTTGTAGGTAAGTGCCGCAGCCCGACCGTCCACCATCTCTCTCCTCTCTCTCTCTCGCACGGAACCCTATCCTCTTCTCCCTCACCCCGCACACACACACACACGTCTCTCGGCCTCGCCCCAGCCCCGATCCATGCGCCATTGTGGTTTTGTAGGCAAGTGCTCCCTCCTCTTCCTGCGCGGCGGCCCTTGCCCTTCTCTCTCTTCGGTCACCTTCGCGCCTCCTCGCGGCAGTTGCAGCCAAGGAGCCCGAGCTCGGCGGCGACGGATCGGAAGGCAGCGGCGGCGCTGGATCTGGCAGTGGTGGAGCCGCCGTCGTCTCCACGGTGGCCTCCCCCGCCCCGTATCGGCGCGGATCGAGCCGCCATTTCCCGCAGCAACGGCGGCCTCGCCCTGCTCCGCCCCCGCTCCTCCTCCTCCTCCTCCTCCTCCACGCCTTCGCCTCGCTCCCCATCCCGGCCGCCGCGAGAGGCGGCCTCGACCCGTCTCCCTCAGGTTCTCTCCGCTCTCACACCCTCCGTGTCCGTCCTCTGGATTCCGTTTCCCGGGGCCTTGCGCTTAGCGACGCACGCCGCGCGTGCTGGACCGGTGACACAAGCTCAAATTTCCTGTGAATTTGTTTCGATTTCATGGGAATTTCTGTGACAATTAACTTGAATCGTGGATTTTGTTGTGGTGTGGGCGCAGGACCCGAGCATCAAGGAGATGGCGGAGCAGATTGCCAAGGACCCGTCCTTCAGCGAGATGCCCCGTAAATCTACTGTATGATCAATCAAAACACGTTTTGTCCAAAGTCCAAACTTAATGGTAAACAAGAGGCTAATCTTGCTATTTTTGTTTGTTATGCGGTTTGCACTTTCTGTTTCCTTGAACAGTTTACAGTTCATCTAATTTACATTTTTATGTTAACTTTAGCAATTAATTTACCTCAAACAAGGTAATTAATATGATAATTATCCCCTGTGTATACCGCAAGTAAGTAACTTACTGTAATTATGTTAAGAAATTAGAATGTTTGTGACCGACTGTTTAATAAGATGCTCTTTTCACAAGGTGTGATATTGTGGCATATTTACCCTGGAGCTAGCATATATATGGAGCTGACTTTGTTCCTGGAGGTGAGCATATATTGTTGATCTTCTCATGTCAATTGCAGCAGTTCCTTGATTCACAATTTATATAGTGTGGTATAGTGGTTATATTTGGAGGTTTATCCCTGTGAAATAATCACCGCAAGGTGAGTACTTTCCGCAGCTAATGTGTTATGCATAAGCTCAGTGTGTTTGCTCAATTAGCTACTGCTCAATTAAAATTGGTGACCTTCCATTGATGATAGGTTTAGAAATTATGCATTGAGTAACTGGACCTGACCTGGAGTACTTGGTTAATTTAGTGATCTTTTAACAAAATTTTAACTGAATTATTTTGGGCAATGGAGTACTGAATTTTAACTGAGTAACTTGCACTTGCATATGCACTAGACCACTTGTAAATTCTTTGGCTCCTCTTTAATCTGGTGCAATTACTTAACTAACCGTAATAGCCCTGACACTTGTAAGTAACCATATCATTCAAACATCCAATTAAATCTATTCTACTCCATTTCCTGAGATGAAATTGTGATGATGGGAGTGACATTAAACAGCTTGAACATCTAATTGTGCATGTACTCCATTGTTATATACTGATCCATCTTGTCTTTGCCCCATGTTAACATTCAAATTGTTAATTGCATTCAAAGTGTTAATTGCAGGAGCAGACACAGAGGAGGAATCTGCTACCTCAAAGCAGTTGATCGACGCCGGGAGGGTGGGTACGTGATGTCGGAGGCTGCCGGGAGGGTGGTGACGAGCTACCGAAGAGATGAGTTCTGGCTCTCCTCGATGCCAGGACGAGGCGCTGTTGCCGATCGGACATGGACTCGATTGATTTTGATTTGAAATATGACGGGTTGTAATGTAAAATGCACTTCAGTTCCAAATTTCCTCCCCTTGCGAGAGGTATTCTTGGACGGAGGGAGTAGAAGATTAGTTATAGGATTTTGTTTTATTTCTGTGCAATTTTCTTTTTATTGGATACTTATAAAGACATGGTAATATTCTTGCTATAATAAAAATGATGGTTCTATTTCATTTTTTGTTTTTAAATTATTTTTCCTTATAGGTTGTTTTTTGTAAATTTGTATTTTTTTTGTTTTCCAAATATACTATTAGTGGCGCATTTCACCCTTTATTGGTGGCGCACCTAGCTTTTTAGCTAGTGGCGCACCCTAAGGTTACTAGTGGCGCACTTGGCTTTATTACTAGTGGGGCACCTAAGGGTTAGTAATGGCGCACTATTAGGTGCGCCATTACTGTCTGGGATAGTAATGGCGCATCAAATGTGCGCCATTACTAAAACTTACTAATGGCGTGCTAGTACTGGCGCACCTAATGTGCGCCATTAGTAGCCAAAATAGGTGCGCCATTAATAACCTGTTTTCTAGTAGTGAGGTGTCAAAAGACATCGTCGCTAATGATCCGGGTATGGTGCCCGGTTATACCGATTTTGGAGATTACCTGCCCGACGATGTACATTATGAAATCATGGAGGTGGACGAACACAAATACCATTACGGGAAGCCTCTCGTCAAAGATGTCAAATCTCTAAGCACGATGATGCGAAGACTACATGATTGGTACATGAAAACCTGCAGAGAGTCTGATGGGATGAGTACTTTAACGCTGAGAGTTAAACCGGAGCATGACCTCGTTGGAATTGAACTGGTGAATGTTCCATTTGAGGATTTCTTCCAGTTTTACAATCTAAAGTCCCTCGATAAAACAACGATCACTTGCTATTGTCTGTAAGTAGTACTACTTCTGTCATTAAGTCTCTCTATATAGGTCAGCTCTTTCATTGCATGTATTTATACTCATCCTCACTATATTATGCAGATTGAAGATCGCCGAATTGAAGAAAAGACAAATCGGTGATATTGGGTTTATTAACACAAATCTCATAGATGATTATCAGGTTAAATTTCATGCCAAAGAAGCCGAGGCCAACTTGCTACAATCGTTGGTATTAAATCAAAACAAAGATATAATACTCTTTCCTTACAACTTCAAGTGAGATATAATACTCTTTCCTTACAACTTCAAGTGAGTGTTACTGTCTTGTGCATATTCGGTTTCCCTTATTAGTCCAGGTTATGGTAATGTAATTGATGACTTATGCATGCATGCGCAGCTTCCACTATATTCTCCTAGAGATTAAGCTTGAGCCGGGAGTAGTAACCGTCTTAGACTCGAGACGAAAAGGTCCCCAGGACTATGCGAACATGACTCAAATGCTCCAGAAGTAAGTTAAATCGATCATTATCCACCATATCAGCAACTTTGTTCATTTCCTGATATCAAGTAATTGTTTTCTTTGTCTGGCAGGGTTTGGAGAAAATTCACCTCAAAAGCCCCGGGACTGCCGAACCAGCTGCAATTTAGACACCCGAAAGTAAGTACTATAGTAGCATGTTCCGCGCATCTCCTAGTGATTCAAGCGCTAGTTTGATCAATACCATTTAGCATGCTTGCTTATCAGTTTGATTGACCTCTATTTCTTGTAAAGTGGTTGTGGCGGCAACCCGGGAATAATTACTGTGGATACTACATTTGTGAGTCCATCCGCTACCATACCTGTGAGCGGGGCTACACTGAAGAACACTATGAAGTGCGTAAGCAATAATATTCACAATTTTATTTTATTACCATCATTTGTGTTGAGTTTCATTTATTCATATATATATGTATTGAACCCCTTCTTCAAATTAGATTTTCCGGAAGCGGGATGAACTCCTAGCAGAAGATCGTATGCGAGGAATTCAAGAGGAATTGGCGGCATTCTTCCTTGACCATGTGATCGCTGAAAACGGAGAATACTATGTGGACCCTGTGTTCCTACAATATAATTAGGAGATTGTATTGTAAGAGATAATTATTGTATATATGTAGCCGGTAGTGTCGGATAGATATACGAGAACTTGTTGTTCGACCAATATCTCGGAGAAGGAGAGGTGGTCGATATCACTTATCTCTGTATGCATATATATATGTTCATGACGATCTTCTGTTTCCTTCATTTGATTACTAGCTAGCGTGTCTACTCCTCTCCATACGTATATAGTACGTAGCGTCGACCAAGCACGGAGATAAGAGAGGACACTTCTCTCTATTAATTAGCTAGCTAACACAATATATGAAACACCTAAATTAACCCCCCAAAACCCCTAAACCACCCCCTTTCAAAAAAAAACCTCAGCTCCTGCCAGGTGCTGACGCGTGGATGCCTATTGGTCCCGGTTGGTGGCACCAACCAGGACCAAAGGCCCTCCTGCCTGGGCTCCCCGCACCGGCCACGTGGACGGCCTTTAGTCCCGGTTCGTGTAAGAACCGGGACTAAAGGGCTAGGGCATTAGTAACGACCCTTTAGTCCCGGTTCCAGAACCGGGACTAAAGGCCCTTATGAACCGGGGTAAAAACCCCTTTTCCTACTAGTGAAAGTGGCCCTAATTAATGCTTGTCTCTCCTCCCTCCCCATGTTCCTTATGGGCTTCTTTCTCTTGTCGGCTGGGATTCATGCTGGTTTTGACAAACACCGTGGGGCGTTTTACTAGAATGCTGCGGACAACCGTCGCAAATATCGCTTCATCAAATGGAAATTGATGTGCAGGCCCAAAAACCTTGGGGGGTTAGGGATTCTCAATACTTCCATCATGAACCAATGCTTGGTGATTAAATGGTGGTGGAAGATTATGAGCGCTGAGGATCAACCCCTTTGGCTGTTGATCCTTAAGGCTAAATATTTCCCATCCTCAAGCCCGATGTTCGCTCTGCCGCGTGGTGGCTCTCAGTTTTGGAAGTCTCTGGTCAAAGTTAGACCTGTTTTTCAATCTTTTGTTAAGTTTGTTGTTGGGGATGGTTCCTCTATTCGGTTTTGGCTTGATTGGTGGTGTGGAGATTCACCTCTCTCGGTGACCTTCCCTACCCTTTTCTCTTACTGCTCTGATCCTAATATTTCTATTGCGAAGCTTGCTTCCCAGGGGTGGAACCTGGCCTTCCGCCGTTCTCTGTCGCCTATAGAGTTTGAAGATTGGCAACGTCTTACTGCCCTCTTCCCTACGCTCTCGACGGTCAGGGACTCGGTGCTCTGGCCGCTTTCTGCCTCTGGGCAGTTTTCTGTTAAGTCGCTCTATTCTAAGCTAGTTGGTGGCACACCTACCAGTCTTTTTTCCCAAGTTTGGAAGGCCCGTATTCCTCCTAAGATAAAAAATTTCTTGTGGCAAGCCTTTCGAGGCCGGCTGCCCTCGGCTGATCAGATTCGTAAGAGAAACGGGCCGGGTTCCCAGTTTTGTGCTCTTTGTGGTGAGGTGGAGGACTCGGATCATATCTTTTTTCACTGTCACCTGGCTAAGCTTATTTGGAGTTGTGTGCGGGACTGGCTTCATGTGTCTTGGGCCCCTGCCTCCTTTGCTGACTTGCGCAGCCTGGCATCCAACCTTTCCGGTGTTTCTAGACGGATCTTTTGGGTGGGCTTGGGGGCTTTATGCTGGTCTCTGTGGACTACTAGGAACAAATTTACTATCGAGCACATGTTTCCGGCTAAACCGGCTGACTTCTTATTTAAATCGTGTGCTCTCCTGCAGCAGTGGAAATCATTGACTAAGGCCGACGACCAAGAGGCGCTATCTATGCTGATCGACAAAATCCGGACCACGGCGTCTCAGTTATGTAGACAAGAGCACGATGCTTGAGGGATTCTTTTGGGCCTGAGTCTTTAGCTTAGTTGGTTCCTTCTATTCCGGCTTGCGTGCCGTGTACTGGCGTGGGAGCCATGTACCATGACTTTATCCGAGTTGTCTTGCCCAGCGTTGGGGCTTGGGTGTGTTTGATACGTTTCGGTGATGCTGTTGCTACCTGCCTTATGGCTTTATTTATAAAGTCGGGCGTATGCCTTTCCTCTAAAAAAAGCATCTTTCCCATATCATCACCGTCCTTATCATCATCAGGTTTTTATGGACATAGTCTAAGCGGGGTCATTCCAACTGCCCTTAAGCGAGGCCAACGGCTATTCGAATAGATTTACACTCTGCAGAGGTAGCACACTTTACTCACAAGAACCGGAGAGCTTTCGTGTCAACCACGACTTCTCACCACACAACTGACTTGCACCTGAGACAAGCCTCCGATCAATACCTTTCCTCAGACGACACTATTAGAGAGACCACACACTGGTACTCGTTCCCCGTGCAACGTCCTCATCATAACATTTTTGTATAAGGAGCTACAAGTCCCAGACCCATCATCTCACCCACACACGAGGGTACCAACGATGTGTCCGCTGCCGATATAAATCAAGCATAGCCACCGATCGAATAGTGACCGCGTGCCAAGATTGGCTACAACCGCACTCGTCACTAGAAATGTGGGCCCTCTTGTAGTATCAAACAAGGTACTCAATAATGCCCCTTTCCCATATAAGAGGTAGTGTGGTTGCGCTAGGTGTTGGGCCGACAACACATCTTAGCATCTAATCCTTTCCGAAAACATTGGTTTACTTCCTCCCTCGGGAACCTTCGTTACCCGACCGGGTTTTCACAGAACTTTTGTAATGGTTTTTTTTTGCT
The DNA here is from genome assembly GCF_002575655.3 of Aegilops tauschii subsp. strangulata. Taxonomy (NCBI): domain Eukaryota; kingdom Viridiplantae; phylum Streptophyta; class Magnoliopsida; order Poales; family Poaceae; genus Aegilops; species Aegilops tauschii. The sequence continues at coordinate 50,322,642 of NC_053040.3, read as the reverse complement.
TGTGTCCAACCTATAAGCTTGCTACCCATTTTGCATGGCTAAGCAACTACCATAGCATTTAGTTATGCCCATTTGTGTTTCCCGGGTTATCAAGGTCAAGGTAATAACGGCATCTAGGGTGTCACCTATGTCATGCAAATAGGATCAACTACTAGAAGCGCATAATCATAAGTTTTGATGCACGAAAATAAACTACATCATGAGCAAAACTTGGGTGAATCAACATGGTCAAAAGGTTGCTTGCCTGGCTCAGCAAAGTCTTCAAATGCTTCTGGTCTTTCTCCAAATACTCCATCTACTTCGTCAACTAACGTCGAGAGCAATCACAATAATAAACACAACAAGGCAGAAAATAAAAGTGCTCTAAAAATAGGAATTTCACTTTTCTAGTACCTCTCTGGCTATAAAATAACCAGAGTAACCCTACTAATTTTAGAGCTACTGATATCTTTGAACATTTCATATAGGTGGAATCAATGGAATAATGAACATCCAAGAAGTTCACAAAATGCCTTTTGTAAAAATGAGTGAAGGTACTCATTAAATAAGGCACGATTTTAGAAACATTTAGAAATTGGTTTCAATGGATTTGGAGTTCAAATGATTTTCCTAGGGATTTGCAAGGTTGACATAAAGGAAGAAATGGCCTATTTAATGGGTCAGACAGAAACTAGGCACATGAGAAATGTTCACTATGACTAGATAAATAGATATTGATTTATGAAACACCTAGGAATTTGAATCAGCTTATTCGGAGCTAGGATGGATATTCTGGAGATGTTCAAAGTAGACTTTATATATGAGGATATGGCCAAAATAATGGTTGTGCAGAAAATGCTACATGGAAAAGTGTACATGGTACACCATTGGATAGATCATGAAATTAGGGGCATGCAAGAATTTGAATCATCAAATTTGGATTTGAAATGAATATTCTAGGAACATTCGAATCTCTGGATAATTAGAAAAGGAAAGGCAACAACCTGCCTGGCTGGATCTGGCGGCGCAAAGGCGTGTACCAGGCGCAACTTAGCAGAGCAGCGAACTGGGCCTGGCCCAACTACTCGTGCGCGCGCTGGAGGGCGATGTCAAAGACTGGTTGCAGTCGGCGGGAGTCTTAGAATTTAGCATTTGTGCTCTGGGGCGCGAGTGCCAACGGGTTTTTTTTGTACGTCCTTCTATGGGGGCATGATGAGTGCACCCACTAGGTGTAGTCCCCGAAACTACCGTCGATTGCTGGCAATCGGCGGGAGTCTTTTTGAACCGACACTTTGATGTTTTTGGCACTTGGAGTGCCGCCCCCACACGGCTGCCAGAGTGTGGCGCTTTAATGCTATTGGATAAAACCTTGATGTATGTGGACTCCTCGGTCATACAACGGTCCATTACTCTAGAAAATATTAATATCTAAAAGAAACTTCTAGAGGGAAATTACATATATGAGTTAGAGTGACAAAGAAAGGCATGTTCATAAAATATTTAAGCAAACCGCCTACAAGGCTAATATTGTACAATAATTGCAAGCGAGCACTAGGTATTACAACAATTCCAAATGAGCAGCAATGTGAGATGGCAATTTATATAGGCCCAAGTTAATAAACGAAGTTCGAGCCAAATGCTAATGTATTGTTGGGTATCAATTACTCCCTCTGTCCGGAAATAACCGTCCTTCAAACGGATGTATCTAGACGTCAACGTCTAGATACATCCGTTTGAGCGACACTTATTTTCAGATGGAGGAAGTACTTGTGTAGAGGGGACAACATACAAATGACAAATCACACTCAGACTTCACAGATCCCTAGCCATAGAGATACCAAATGCAATGTTGCAACCACTAAAAAGTAAATAGAAATATAGACGAAGCAAGGTAAAGGAAAAATAAATCATTCTGCTACTACTTAAAGATAAGGCTACTTACTCAGTTAATACATCACAATAGCATATCCATCTGACGAATCATCTTATGTATTATGTAAAAGTTCAGCTCCATCATGTCCACCACCAATACGCTTGCCTACAAGGGGGTATTCTAGCCATTAGGTGCCTCATTTCCAGAAACATCTGCACTCCAGCTATGCACTGATACTACTATTCATATCAGATAAAGTAGATACAAGGGCGCATCGATGAGATATTTTGACAAACTCACATATGGAGTTAGGAGGAAAACAGCTCGGTTTGATACATCATGACGAGTATATAAACAAAACCCCATCTACCATCAAATGAAGACAAATATTCTCAAAACAGTATATACTCGGTACCGTCATAGAAATAAAGAATCCCGCACACTCAAACTATTAGCTGAACCGAAGGAAGAAGTTACCTAAAATTATGCTTAAGCTCGCTCCATGCCATATCTGTTAAAATAAAATACACCCATACTAATAAACCCACTAAAAGATGTTTTCCTAAATCATAACCATCACAGGAAATGCCACCACGCAAACATCCGAAAAGAGGACGCTAGAAGAAAATTGCTATATGTTGACAAGATCATCAAGTAGCAAGAAACAATTTAAATAGAGCCACTTAAAATTGCTAGCTTAACACGAAAGGATTTGAGCGGTATTCAACCAACCAATTATTGGTTTTGTTATACCAGCAATGTAAAGGCATATGCTACTACCTCCTGCAGCATAGACACTTTCGAATGGAAAATAGCGACCCATGAGGGTTTTGGAAACTTTCTTGAACGGCAGGGACTCAAGCTGGATCGTGAAGACGCCAATATGTGTCCATAGGAATACCACATTATTGTACTCAGCAGAACCCTAGTATTATTGGGGGCGGCCCTCTCTCAATATCTGAATTCGTGGAAAGTAGTTTATCTAGATTGATAGTTCTTTGCAGCATCCATGAAGCAACACCATCAGAATCGGTCTCCATCTTCCATAATTGGGCGCTGAATTTTGACAGAGAGAGAATACCAAGGCCACCACCCTCTGCCCGCATAACCTGGAATTGGGCTAGACTATTATTGGCAATATCCAATGGCACCGGTATCACAGCTAGAATCTGCCTCTCTAAATCAAACTCAAGGATGCCATCTAATGTGTTAATTTCTGCCGATCTGTCAATGAGCAACCAGTAAATGGAATGCCCAACTAGCACACTGATAGTTAAGAACATTGTAATCTTGGTGGGAAATTCGCCCTCGCCCATAGTAGAACTAGAAGCCTTGGGTGGAAGCGGTGTCGAGACAATATCACCCGATCCGCCAGTCTCCGATGAGTAAACACGGGCGATTGTCCGTGTATGTTGTTGGTCAGCTGTCTCTGTGCTTACCAAGACCACCTGGAAGTATTGGTTGTCTCCGGCGGCGCGAAACACCGCCCCGCTGGCCCAGGCCTTCTCCAAATCGAACCCCGGGGGAACAGCTAGGTGGTGCTGCTCGACGTTGAAGGTGTCCCACACCAGGAGCTTGTTCCACAATTCGCAGAAGGTGAGTAGGAGGCCATGGCGGGATCCCAAGGGCATCAAGTACCAGATGCGGTCGTCGTCGAGGGTCTCGAGGCACGAAGAGAGGTGGGAATCCGGGACACGATTGGGGGGATCCATTGCAGGTTCGAAGTCCGAGACGTGGTAGAAGAACCCGAGGAGAGGTGGGTTGTGGCGGTGGTGGAGGCGGAAGCGGCGGGAGAAGCCGGGGTCGGAGACGATTCCGAGCCAGCGCTTGGAGACGAGGGAGGCGCGAGGGAGGGAGGACGGATCTGGCGAGAGGCGGAGGAGGATCTCGGAGAGGAGGTTGTCGTCCTCCAGCGGCGGGGCGGCCGCCGGCGGGAGCGGGCGGCGGCTCATCTCCTCACAGCTCATGTGGGAAGTGTCTGGAAGCGGCAACCCACGATGTGAGGTGAGCAGAGTCACGGCTGCCACTGAGATTGAAGCCCAAAGCCCAAAGGTAAATCCTTCCTACTTCGGGAGAGAAAGCCCACTACGCTATACTCCCTCAAATACAAACAGTATACACAGTCTCTCTCTCTCTCTCTAAAAAAAAGACAGTATACGCAGAATTTTCTAACTGTTTCTCTGAAGCTAACAAATAGTGTCCTTTTTTATGGCTGCTGCTACGAATCAGCCGGCTGATTTCTCCAGGAACCGTCGGATACGTCTCTCTTGATTGTTGGATGAGTCAACAAGATGCCGCTCCCGATCTCTTCTTGCTTTGTTCTCCTTTGGGCCACTGGCCACATCAAACGCAATGCATGCGTCGTCGTTGGAAATATCACCGCCCCAGCTTGTAGGTGTCACTCCGCCACACAGCAAGACCTTGGGCGTTGCATCGCAGCTCTGCCGCCAACGAGATCCGTGGCCGCAGTACCTTGGGGGTTGCATCGCAGCTTCGCCGCCAGCGAGATCCGTGGGTTGCAGCACTTCGCGTGCTACATTGCAGCTCCGTCGCCGGCCTGCAGCAGCGCAACATCGCGAAGTGCTGCATAGCAGCGCCGGCGAGGCTGTGTTGCAGCACCAGCAGCCACCAATGGTCGTGTGGCAGTGCAACGCTCACGAGTGTTGCATAGCAGCCGTCGGGGGTGTCGCATCGGAGTACCGATGTCAAGGAGCGTTGTGTCGCAGCACACCAGCACCGGTTTGTGGTTTCTCGCGCACCAGTAGGTGGAGCATGTGCAGCCATGGCAGACACAACAGGCATGGGTGAGATGTGCAGGGACGAGAAAAGGGGATCGAGCTTGCGCTAGAGGATGAGGAGATAAGGCTAGCAGGTGGGTGGGCCCCACCAAGACGCGTGGCGTCCGTAGCACGTGGTTAACGCGAGTGGAAAATCATCCAGTTGAATATAATCGTTTTTCTTTTTTGATTCATTGGGATGCAAAACTTATTTATGTGAAAAATATTGATTATAATAAAGCATCGTTAGCGCTGTCTACCATGTTCGGCTATATATTCAACAGTTGTTTCTCACGGGTGGCACATGTTTTTTGCACCTGTCTAGTGCAAATCCAGGTTGACAAGTAACGAGAAGGAGTTATAGAGGTCGAGATTGGTGAAACTGATGGAGCAATGGACCGATTGCACTCGTGACTCGTTGGACTAAGTGACCCTATGAAACATGTACAACTCAGTGACTTGCAGCGGATTATGACAACAAAACTATGACGGGAAATTGGTGATGGAACAATATACTCTACCTTCTATTTTAGTAGTTTGCGGCTTCTAAAATTATGTTATCTTTCTATAGAATTTGGCATCTTAAAATTGCATGTGTTTTATTGGGGAGCACAAATTCTGTGACTGTTCACCATGAATATGACTACTTTACTAAACCATATAGAAGTATGAATTTCAAACATTTGTTGGCAGCCTTCGAGAATATATATACTGGAACCAAAGAAGTTAGTTAATTTCGCGGACATGCAAGTGACAATTAGTCTATGAAAAGTACTCAACCGGCGTGGCTTCAGCAATCACATTCCACAGAATGTGACGTCCTTAATCTAGGTTTTAGATTCTATAGATGAACAATGGTTGCTCACGACGACCAAGTTATGAGCCGAACCTCTCCTACAGTTCTCTTTCAACACCTTCAACTTCTTTGGTTGTATTTATGCCTCATAAAGCAGCAGTAGGCACTTGGTATTGGGTGTTGTCAAGGGTAAAAGCCTCAGAACAAGACCATGCATTGCTTCTCACATGCCTCACCGGATAGTCAGCAAGCTGCAGAGCGCTAAGCAGAAGCAAACCATAGAGAAATATCAGGAACGGTAACTGAATTTTATCCAAAATGGAGATAGAGATAATTATTCGTTTCTTGTGTGTGTTCACATACATGAGAACATGTCAATAAAACTGATACAAATTCCTACTTGATTTGAATTGGTATGAATGGTACCACTAATCATTGGGAGGGAGGAAACATCAACCATATCCATATGCATCATTACCTTGAGGATGTTGGGCACGACGACTGCGAGGATGATTCGACTGAGCCTGGAACTCATCCGCCGCCTCCCGGACTCCAGCTTGTTAGATGTACTTCGCCACCTCCACTCGTCGGCAGCTGCTTTCCCTCCTCGTTCGCGGTTGCACCATAGTTGAGAAACAACTTGACGAAGTCCTCCACCTTCAACTAGTGGCTGCTGCAATTATAGGATGTTCGACTACTGCTGGAACGTCCGCTGATAAACCAAACCATGGCTAGGGTTTGTCATCGGGGCACGGGTGCGGGTGCAAGATCGAGGTGGCAATGAGGGTTACAAGAGGGAAAGGCAGGCTGACCTAGACGCCAGCATCGCCGATTAGCGGTGGAGGAGGCCAGAACCAGAGTGGGGCGGCGAAGGTGATTTTGGGAGCAAGGGGCAGATGATTAGAGAGGAAGGCCAACTCATAATATGTATCAAACGTTAGCCAGTTCATGAATCCTTCAGTCGCCGCATCTCAATGAAAAAGAAAAGGCAAGCAAACGCATTTCGCTGCTGGTAGGCAGGCGCAATCATAGTTGCCATGTTTCCGGTACGGTGGGAACAAGGAACGGGAACGGGGGACGAGAGTCGGAGGCTGGAAAAAGTCGGGTACAACGGGGGTATACATCTCTAGAACGATTTTTCTAAATCCGATTTTTCTAAAGCGGAAACGCGAACCAATCAATTCTGGTACGATGAATCCAGTACGGTACCATGAAACGAGGAACGTGAATCTTTACTACCGGTACGACGGTGGATCAACCATATGAACAATGATAAGACATGATATATTTAATTAAAATTTCAGCACGAGTACTTAACAAAATACTTGACTTAACCAAAGTAGCAAACAAGAAAACAGATTGACCAAGGTAACAGACACAATCACTTCAATAGCAGCATCCAAGTGACTCATCTTCCAGGTTTCCAACCAATAAAGTTTCACCAACAGATTAACTCGCCATGTACTCCCTCTGGTCCTTTTTTCTCTGCCCATAAGTTTTTTCAGTTTTTCCCGGATTAGTCTGCGCGTTCCCTTTTTCTCGCGCTAGTTTCCAACCATGCCCCGCATCTGTCGCAGTAATTAGCATATGCATGCGCAGCCGCAGCAAAGCTGTAACCAATCAAACGCGCCATGCAGATGGGCCATGCCTTGCTCGTGGGGTGAGAAAAAAGAGACCGACGGAGCCGCCCAATCAGGTACACGCAGTTACTGATCCCTTGCATGCGGGAATTAGAGCATGGTTAATAGTATAGCCAGCCGCTGGCTATAAGCCAGTGTCATGTCATCTACAGCCCATTTTACAGTTAACATGTACAATAGTAGATTAAAAAAGTGTACTACTTTTCTATTATGTGACCCACATTTCATTCTCACAGAATGCCTAAGAGCACGTGCTAGAGCTGGCTCTTCACGAAGAGCCCGCTTACCTTCTCTCTCCTCTTCTCTTTCCTCCAACTAAGCAGAAATATACTAGTTTATTCCTTATAGCCCGCTGACTCAGTTCTATTATACTTGCTCTTAAACTACCGCGGCTCTCCCCATGCATGTAAGGGGCAAAATAGTCCAGAAAATATACATCGAGTCCCTCCTTGGTATCCGCATTTCTACTTATGCGCAAAGAAAAAAGGATAGGAGGGAGTACCTTCAATTAAAAGAGAACTATTAGTGACCATAGAATCAAGAATGTAAAGATTGGAGTCAATATATTGAAGAGTTCAGATTTAGTACCGAACACTTCCTAGTGTTTCAACTCCTCTGAATTTTGCGTGGTGGTTCAGCATCAGCTGCTTCATCCTCCAAGCTATCCCAACACAGCTGCTCAAGCTTCAAGCTTGAATCCTCCAGCAAATCATTCTCAGGCTCAACATCCCACTTATAATGTGGACCTGAATTGTAGCCCTCTGAAAACCTCCTCTTCAGACGCTCGTTTGCATGAATAAAGACAAGCTTATCGGCTGTCGTTGCATTCAACTTGTTTCTCTTTACATTATGTATGAATGAGTAGGTACTCCAATTTCTTTCGGCAGAGGAGCTGCTTATTGGCTGAGACAAGACTTTCTTTGCCACCTCACTTAAAGTTGGAGTTTGTGAGCCATAATTGAACCCCCATTCTGTGGCATTCATCGTGGCTGCATCAGCTTGAACGGCGTCTATTGCATACAAACCTTTCTTCATTAAAGGTGTTAAGCTCCTCACGTAAAAGAGCATACTCTTTTTTATCTTCTGCAATTCTATTTAGAGCCTCTATAATACCTTCCATAACCTCACTGTCATCATTTGGAGCTTTCCTTTAACCACCACCAGGAGCAGGACTTGCAAGATAGGCTTGATCATAATACTTAGGAGAAAGAGCAAACGCTAAGCAATGAAAATGCCAGTTCATCTTTCCCCACCGATGAAGAATAATGTCATTTACCTTCGACCAATCATCTTTGTGAGGGTTATCTTCCCTTGTCATGACTTCTTGCATCTCGCCAAGCATATTGTCCACTTTTTCCGTATATATCACCAGATTTTGGACCTTCTCCGTCACTGAACTTGATTACCATGTATAATGGTTTTGTGATGTCAAGGATGATTTTAATCTCATCCCAAAATGTCTCATCAATGATATTTTGGGCATTCGCATTTGCTGCTGCTCTTGTTTGTACATCACAAGCCTTCACCAGTTCCTTCCACTTGCTTGTGACAATGGTAGTTGTGAGCGCCTCTCGAACATCCATAAGCCTCTTAAGCAAAATATAATGAGAAGCAAATCTTGTTTTTGAGACCTTCAAAAGATCCAACTTGGAGTTGCGTCTAAAGAGGTCTTGAAAGTGCTGGTGGTTCCTAAAGAACTTCACAATTGCTTTCCCAGTCTGGTATGTATCAACCATCCAAGCAAACTTTTTTGCAAAAACTTTGAATACTAGATTCAGTGTGTGATCCACACATGGAGACCAAAATATATGCTTATGCACCTGTCAAATAGAAAAGAGAAACACAATTGGATATACGTGATCCTCAAACTAAAATCAATGTACCAAACTATGAAAAACATACTCTCTGAATTTCTTCACCCGCAACTCTGCAATTAGATGCATTATCAGTGATGACCTGAAGGATATTTGGAAGGGCCAATCTCATCAGTGGCTTGCAGTAAGAATTGTGCAATGGCTTCACCTGTCTTCTCTTCTCCAGAGAAGTCTTCTGCGTACAGAAACATTGAACCACAGCTATTCGATGCTATTACGTTGATTAATGGATGGTTCTTCATATTTGTCCATCCGTCAGAAACAACACAGACACCATGGGAATACCTATAGACACCATGAGACACCATCTGTCAGAAAAAATAGATGATTACAAATGCTAAATGTTTGAGGCTTACAATGTTTGTCTAACCGGAGCCAAATCATTCTCCACCTCTCTCTTACATGCATCTAGAAGAGTAGTCCTAGCCTTCTCATATGCAGGAGGTTTGTATCCCTTTGGTGCTCTCTGGATGGCTGCTACCATTTCATAGTATTGTGGACTTCTCAACACATTGAAGGGAATTCCATTAGCACAAAGGAACAACATTATTTGCATGTCCACTGCATCTCTTTCCACCCCAGCAAAAGCTTCTACTAATTGCTTTTTAGGCACCGAGCCTGAAGCTTGTACTTTCTCAGGTTGGTGATACTGTAAATCAAAACAGGGAAAGAGTCATATAGGTGCCAATTGTTGTGGTGTTGTCTGAATAATTTTTCTCATAAAAAGCATGTGCATATACCTTATCATATATTTTCTTATACTTACGCGATCACTTGCGACAGAGCAACGAGCAATTTGTTTCGTCTTGCCAGGACCAACACCAAAGAAGTGCTGATGAATTCTTGTATAACTACTTGTGTACTTCTTATCACAATGTTTGTATCGCCAGGGTCTTGATCCACCAGAGTTCTTCCCTTTAGGTGCATCAAGAAAAAATACCTCATCTAGAAGGGATTTAGGAGGTTTTGCAGTACCATGCTCGGCAGATTCATCTTGTTGATCAGAGGCGTCCTCTATTACGCTCATCATCGGAATTGATGAGATCAACATCATTGGCGTCATCCTCCTCGATGTCACTCCGATCTGCTAACTTACGTTTCGACCCAAACGCCATCGCAATCTCTGAATAATGAACAGGTTCATATATTACATTCTTACTCACAAAATTGTAATTCAAAGGCAAGATCTGATTTCTGATCATCTGATGAACTGAATGGCGTAGGTTAGGTGTACCTGAATCTGAAAACTGAATGCCTGAATGTCACTGGACTCTTGGATCCTCGAGCAATCAAGTCTTCTGAAGCATGGCTGGTTTTGAATCTGAATTTCTACTGCTGCATGTGCCTCTGGTCGCTGGATGCCGGGAGCAACTGGCTGGGAGGGACCGAGGGAGTACTTATACAGGGAACTGGCTGGGCTGGGAGCAACTGGCTGCATCGTCGATCCATGAAGACTAAAATAAATCATCTCCTTCCCAATGGAAAATTTATCAGCAGCCTTGGAGTAATTGGAGAGCAAAACGAGGAGTTATTTAGGGGAGGGGAAAAGAACGGGACAGAGAGTAAAATGAGGAGTTCGTGATTGATATGGCTGACCTTTTGCTTACTCGATCGATTCAAGAACCACGACTGTCGAGTCGCCGAACCTGAATCGATGATCCGGCTGCGGAAACGTCGAATCCGCATCGAATCTTACCGAATCGACCCTCATTCCCGAATCTGATTCTGGGTCGATGAATCTGGATCGAGGGACGGCCCACCGTTCCCCGTTTCCGGCTACTTTGGGCGCAATTCTATGTTCAACATTCATTAGACGGGATCAGCTGAAGATTCAACTAATCACCGGTGCATGCCACAGTGTTAATTTCCGTGTGGAGCATATGAAATGGAATAACTCGCACCCAACAAGCCATTGCATCTTAGCCACCAGAATGTAACTCTAGATACCTGTGGAGAAATAAATGTCATGAGTCAAACACTTTTGTATTATTAATTCAGGAAAAAAACGAGCTATATCTCAGATATATTTACGACTCAAATAGTCAACATCAGCTTCATCACTGTGGAAGGTGGACCAAAACAATAGAGCAGTTCACTTGCAGTGGCACATCTTCAACCTCTACTCTTGTGCCAAAAACCTTCAACTTCTATTGTTGACCTGTTCTCAAAGTCTTTGCAGTTTGGCTACATATGATCTCAGCAGAAGCTAAAAGACCAGTTGTTTAAATACCTCCATTAGAGGTAAATGCTGAACTGCCTAGCTTGTCAAATCATTCAAAATATGATTTGTTGTCATGGACATATGAGGGGATAGAATAGAACAGAAGCATCTAGTTTGCACCTAATAGGCATACTTTTTTAGAAACATACAAGCTAGATGGTCAGTGGCGAATCAAAATTAACAAAATTCAAGCAGTTCCATATCCACTTGGAGGTGATAGGGATTGGCAAATTCCTGAAGGTCCGAGTGTATCTTTTGGCTAAGTATGGAGGATGGACATTCCTGAAAATCATTACAAAGATTATAAAAATATTCTTTAATGATCGGTCAGCATCTCTTGACAAAGATACTGCTAAAGCCATTGAGACCAGGGAAATGGTCCAGGGGAATTTGCTTGACCACATTATCAATCTCCTATCTAGAAAGTGGGGTTAAGAGGTGCCAAGATCCTCAGCCTGTTGGACAAACTTAGAAAGATCAAATAACATGTGGGGGTTAGCCAAGATAGCCACTCTGTTATTGAACGTTCTCCACATGATAGCAGCTTCGACTTCATGATCATTGGTTGAGGAGCCATGTCGGTCGGGAAGAGATAGAATGGGATTTTTTCTGGCCAACGCATGAAAGAGTTTCGAGTTTTCATCTCTAAAGCGGACTCATCTTAGTGAGTATATTTTCCTAGTCTGCTTGTACTGTATGAGTCAATTAATGTGGTTTTTAATGATTCCTCTAAAATTCCTTTCTACAACAGACATAAGCCTTTGTTCTTCAAGTCGATCAGTAAGGTCGAGACTAAGTTCCAATTTGCAACTAGCAACTAGAGGTTTCTGCTCCGCATGGCTCTTCTAATGCTTTTGAAATTAGAAGAGAAGTACCGCTGATGTCTTTGTTTTTGTGAGGAAAACTCCAAGCTTGTCGAAACACCTCTATGAAGCCTGGATGGCCAATCCAATAGTTCACAAATCAGAAGGTATTTGCTTTAGGAAGAACACAAGGGATGTATCCTAGGTGAATCTTGAAAGAGGTTTTGATAATGGTATTAGGGAAGACCGTGGTCCACGCAGCCATGATAGGAAAACCTATGTATTCGGGTTTTCTGTTGTTTTGTGAAAAATGAAAACATGAAACCTTTACGTAGTAGTACTCGCTCCTTTTGATAATACAGTGCGGATAGGACTTTTGAAAAGACAAGTTCCACAAACTTTCGCCAAGTTTATAGACAAAAATATTTACATCTACGATACCAAATAAATATCGTTAGATATGAGATATATTTTAATTACTGTGGAATTAAGCTGATGAGCCATACAATGAAGCTATGGGAGAGTCATCGAGCACCGCTTAAGAAGAATGACAAGCATGACCAAAAATCAATTTGGTTTCATGCCTAGGAGGTTTCCTGGTACGACAACTTATGGAGAGATACAGGGAGCAAAAGAAGGACCTGCATATGGTGTTCATTGACTTGGAGAAGGCCTATGATAAGATACTGCGGAATGTCATGTGGTGGGTCTTGGAGAAACACAAATTCCCAGCAAAGTACATTACCCTTATCAAGGACATGTACAATAATGTTGTGACAAGTGTTCGAACAAGTGATGGCGACACTGATGACTTCCCGATTAAGTGAGGACTGCATCAAGGGTCAGCTTTGAGCCCTTATCTTTTTGCTTTGGTGATAGACGAGGTCACAAGGGATATACAAGGAGATATCCCATGGTGTATGCTCTTTGCGGGTGATGTGGTGCTAATTGACGATAGTCGGACAGGGGTCAATAGGAAGTTAGAGTTATGGAGACAAACCTTGGAATGAAAAGGTTTTAGGCTTAGTAAACTGAAACAGAGTACATGAGGTGCGGTTTCAGTACTACTAGGCACGAGGAGGTTAGTCTTGATGGGTAGGTAGTGCCTCAGAAGGACACCTTTCGATATTTGGGGTCAAGCCTGCAGAAGGATAGGGGTATTGATGAAGATGTGAACCATCGAATCAAAGCCGGATGGATGAAGTGCCACCAAGCAGCTGGCATTCTCTGTGACAAGAGAGTGGCACAAAAGCTAAAATGCAAGGTCTATAGGACGGCGGTTTGACCCGCAATGTTGTATAGCGCCGAGTGTTGGCCGACTAAAAGGCAACATGTTCAACAGTTGGGGGTGGCGGAGATGCGCATGTTGAGATGGATGTGTGACCACACGAGGAAGGATCAAGTCTGGAATGATGATATACGAGATAGAGTTGGGGTAGCACCAATTGAAGAGAAGCTTGTCCAACATCGTCTGAGATGGTTTGGGCATATTCAACACAGGCCTCCAAAAGCTACAATGCATAGCGGACAGCTAAAGCGTGCGGATAATGTCAAGAGAGGTCGGGGTAGACCGAATTTGACACGGGAGGGGCCCGTAAAGAGAGATCTGAAGGATTGGAGTATCACCAAAAAACTATCCATGGACAGGGGTGCGTGGAAGCTTGCTATCCATGTGCCAGAACCATGAGTTGGTCGCAAGATCTTATGGGTTTCACCTCTAGCCTACCCCAACTTGTTTGGGACTAAAGGCTTTCTCGTTGTTGTTTGTTATTTATTTGGTATGATTGTTGTTGATACTTTTCTTAATGAAGTCGGTCAAACTCTATGAGATTTGACTTTGGAAAAAAGTCTATACACACTATATTGTGGAACGGAGGGACCAGTTCTCAATTTGCCTTCAAATCTTCTATGTAATTCAGTTACAAACAGAGGGTGACAAACTACAATGTGAATATTACTATTTCAAAAATTATACTTGTAAGTGTTATGAATATGCAACTTGTATTCCCATGAAGCCATAGGCCAGTATATATACATGTACAGGTGTAGGAAATATGCAAGAAACTCCTTATACAATGGGGTAAATACAAAGACTACATGACTATAGATATAGTACTCTTAACACCCCCCTCAAACTCATGGTGAATGAACAACACCGAGTTTGGAGAGATAGAAGTCATGTTGCGCTCTAGTCTGGTCCTTCATAAAGAAATCCGCCAACTGTAACTCGGAAGGCACATACTGAAGAGCAATAACCTGATCCTGCACACCAGCGCGCACATAAAAAGCATCAACACCAATGTGCTTGGTGAGCTTATGCTTCACCAAAGTCCTGAAGTAACCACTATAACCAAGTCACCGCTGCCGTCAAAAGAGCCATAGCTCGCAACTTAGCCTCTGCACTCGAACAAGAAACTGCAATATGTTTCTTTGTCTTTCAGACAATAAGAGAGCCACCAAGAAAAACACAGCAAGCAGAAAGTGAACGGCGATATGAGGGATCACTAGCCCACGTAGCATCTGAATAGGCCTGAAGCTGTAAGGAACTGGAGCAAGGAAAAAACAAACGGTGAGAGATCGTGCCCGAAGATATCAAAGAACACAAAGGAGATGACTATAGTGAACCAAACTGGGAGCAGAAAAAAACTGACTTAGAATATGGACCAGATAAGAGATATCCGGACGAGCGACAGCTAGATAGACAAGACTCCCAACAAGATGATGATAACGCGTCGGATCAGACAAGGTGTCACCATCAGTATCACGAAGGTGAACATTGAGCTCCATGGGAGTCTCAACAATGCGCTCATCAATAAGAGCAGCACGAGCAAGAAGATCCTGGATATACTTTTTCTGGGAAATAAAAAAGGCATTAGAGGTAGAAGAGACTTTGATCCCAAAAAAGTAGCGAAGAGGGCCAAGATCGGACATAAGAAACTGCTCACTAAGACGGGCCTTCACAAAGGCAATATACTCGGGGCCAGTGATGATCATGTCATCGACATAGAGAAGAAGAGTCCGAGCATGAGTTGGAAGGTGGACAAACAACGCTGGATCATGAGCACTCACTGAAAAACCAGCGACAATCACCACAGAGGCAAAATGCTCAAACCAAGCGCGAGGGGCTTGCTTAAGGCCATAGAGGGAGCGACAAAGACGGCATACCATGCCATCAGGAACAGAACACCCAGGTGGGGGCTGCATGTACACCTCATGCAGCTTGCCATTGAGAAAGGCATTCTTAACATCAAGCTGAGATATAGACCAGTGGCAAACAGAGGCCACAACAAGAAGTGTACGAATAGTTGTCATATGGGCCACAAGAGCAAAAGTCTCATCGTGCTCGTGTCTGGCTCACATGAGTTTCTCTCTCGTGCGTGGCATCTCTCAAACTCGAGACATGGACGAGCACCTCTCCCTTAGGTTAGATAGCCACTATGGGCCTGAGCCATTTGGGTCGGCCATGAGCCCCTCATTCAACACTCCCCCTCAAGAGATCTATCATCCCATCTTGTCACATGCTAGATTGCATTCTTTAGTTCCCAATCCTTTAGTCAAACTGTCTGCAATTTGTTGCCCAGAACTCATATGCTCAATCTTGATGATCCCAGCGTCAAGCTTTTCTTTGATGAAGAATTTGCTTGTTTCACATGCTTGGTTCTATCATGCTGCACTAGATTATGTGCTATGTTGATTGCTGATTTGTTATCACACCACACATTCATACAACTAGTCTTCAATATCTTCAATTATTCTAATAAATTTCTAGTCCACAACATCTCACCCAGTCCCTTGGACATGGCTCTGTATTCAGCCTATGCAGTTGATTTTTAAACAACAGGTTGTTTCTTGCTTCTCCAAGATACTAGATCTCCTCCTACAAAGACACAATAGCTTGACGTTGATCTCCTGTAATCCAGGCAGCTAGCCCAATCAGCGTCACAATAACCATCTACAACAAGGTGTACATAACTCTTGAACGACAATCCTTTTCCAGGAGTACCTTTCAAGTATCTCAAGAATCAAGATTCTATGTACCGCCTCAAGATGTCCACTTCTAGGCTCATGCATGTATTTGCTCACAACACTTACTGCAAATGCTATGTCTGGTCGTGTATGACACAAGTACAACAACCTACCAACTAATCTTTGATATCTCTCCTTATTCACTGGCTCTCCTGACTGAGCTATCACTTTGTGGTTTGATCAATTGGAGTTGATGCTGCCCGACATCCTAGCATCCCTAGATCGCTTAGGATATCTAAAGTATACTTCCTCTGAGATAGCGCAATCCCCTTGGCAGACCTGGCCACTTCTATGCCCAGGAAGTATTTTAGTCGGCCCAGATCTTTGACTTCAAAGGCCTTACCCAAACACTCTTTTAATCTTGCTATTTCTTCTTCATCCCCTGTGATAATAATATCATCCATATATACGGCAAGCATAGTGATTTTCCCTTCTTTATGTCTGTAGAACAGTGTATAATCACCATTACACTTCACATACCCCCATACTACATATAACACATCTGAACTTGCCGAACCATGCTCTCGAAGACTGTTTCAGACATAAAGAGATTTCTTTAACTTGCGTACCTTGCCAATAGCCTCAGACATAGAGAACCCCAATGGGATCTCCATGTAGACCTCCTCCTTCAGGTCCCCATGCAAGAAAGCATTCTTCACATCAAGTTGATGTAAGGACCACCCCAAATTCGCCGTACAGGAGATCAGGATCCTCATAGTGTTCCATCTTTGCTATTGAAGCAAAGGTCTCATCATAGTCAATGTCGTAGGTCTGGCTGTACTCCCTTGCCACAAGCCTTGCTTTGTACCTTCCAATCTTCCCTTCTGCATTCTGCTTCACAGTGTATACCCACTTGCAGCTAACTGCCTTCTTTCCTCTTGGAAGAGGTGTTAGAACCCATGTCCTGTTCTTACTTAATGCCTCGAGCTCCTCTATAATAGTTGATCGCCACTTTTCTCAAAGCAATTGGCAAGTCCTCTCTGTCAGATGAGCTTGCATTGCTGCCTTGCTGCTCCCCCTGCACATGTGTTGGTTGCTCCCCCTGAACCTGAAGTTGTCGTCTTGAATATACTTGAGGATTACGCTCCTCATTCACCTTCTGCCATCTATGAGAAGCATCACCTTGCTTCCGTGAATACACCTTTAGCTGCTCCTCTTGCTCTGTTGTCCACCTCTGCACATAACCGATCTGGGTGGGAGCACCGCCAATCTGACTCGGCACTCCATCAATTACAATTGATCCTTCACTCTTTGGTGTTATCATTTTCTAGGGCTACTGCTCTCTTCGCTGTACTAGAATATCACCCTCAATTGGTTGTTGCAGCACTGAATCGGCACCACCACCACTCTCCCCCTCTTAACCTATCACAATAGACTGGATATGGTCAAGACTTCAAATAATCCACTAAGATCGGATTTTTCACCATAAAAATGGCTCAGATTCCCTGAAGGTGACATCCATGCTCACAAAGGTCCTCCATTCAGAAGGACTCCAACACTTGTAGCCGCGCTGCCTAGAAGAGTGCCCAGTGAAGATACACTTGACGGCCCATCGATCCAATTTGCCCACAAATGTCATGTGATCCCTCACAAAGCAGACACAACCGAACAGCTTGGGAGGAACCACAAAATCATTCTTTCCCAGAAGTAACACGGAAGGAGACTTCATACCCAGTACTCTCAATGATGTGCGATTGATCAGGTGTGTCGCGGCTATCACAACTTCACTCCATAAGAAATTCGGGACATTCATAGTAAACATCAGTGATCAAGCAACCTCCAGAATATGGCGATTCTTCCTTTCTGCCATCCCATTCTGAGGAGTGTCCGGACATGAGGTTTGATGCAAAATCCAATGCTCTGATAAGAAAGTCCCAAACACTTTGTTCACATACTTAGTGCCATTATCACTTCTTATCACTTGTACCCAAACATTGAAGTGATTTTTCACATAGGCATAGAAAGTCTTGAAGCATTGAAAAGTTTCATCCTTATGACGTATCAAATAGATCCATGTCACCCATGAGTGGCAGTCAATATAGGTCACAAAATACTTTGCACCACTAACCTACACCACCGGACTTGTCCACACATCCAAGTGAACAAGCATGAATGGGGATATACTTCTAAGTCCCTTACTCACATAAGACGTCCTCGTGTGTTTTGCAAACTCACACGCATCACATTTCAACTTGTTCTTATCGCCTCCATGCATTACATCAGGAAACAACTTGAACAATTTATCAAAGGATACATGCCCCATTCTGTAGTGATGTTTCATCGCCACAGACTCTATTTCTTCCACAGTTACCGCAAACACTGGGCTGCCCGTCTGACGAAGCCCCTCACGGTCCATGTACCATAGCCCCCTGCGCCTTACTCCAGCCCCAATCCTCCTTCCAGTTGGCCTGTCAACAATCAAGAACATTTCTCTATCGACTCCTACAGTCCACCTGTCAATTAGAGCACTAAAAGACAACAGATTGACCGAGAAAGATGGCACTTGTAGGACTGAAGATAGCTTAATATCAAGTGTACATTGAACTATCCAAATGCCCTTAATAGGCTAAGATGTCCCGTCAATAGTACATATCGTGTTACTTTGAGAGGGAGTGAGATGATCATATGACTCACTCCCTGAAGTCACCTGCAACATGTTTAGAAGCACCAGAGTCTAGAACCCAGTCCGGATCAGTCCTATGAGCAGCAATTGTGGGCTTTTCAGTGCCATCTCCATTGATACAGAAAAAGAGGGCCGAACTTGTCCTCTCCTCCTCGATGGCCGCTGTCGTGTACATCATGTGAGCCACCCTTGCCCTCGCTGCATATAAGGACGCTTCGATGGAGGCCAAATGTGCACGCAGCACAACTTCCTCCTTGATGGCGGCGAGCAGGGCATCCTCCAAGTCTCTGCTTGACACATTTCCTCCTCCTCTCAGCTCTTCATCTCCAACGTTCCTTCCTCCTTCCTCTGCACCACACAAACATCCATCATCTAACTGCACCAAATCCATGACCCTCTCCTTCCCTGCACCACCTGCAGTACTACAGCGCACACAGTAGCTCCCGCGCAGCGCAGATGCCCACACCTCGGTCCCCAGCAGCCGGAGCTGACCCGTCGCGCGGATCCACACCTCCTTTGTAGTCGCACCTCCCGCGCAGCAACAGCACCAGCAACCACCTGAGCAGCTGCTCTCCCTCCGCAACCGTCCGAGGATGAGGAAGAGCTCGAGCAGGGGCTCTGCCTCGGGTCCAAGAAACAGCCGCTCGCGCAGCGTCCACCGGGCCACTACCCGCGTGGCGCGCGCTCACACAGCACGTCGCAGCCACCGCTGATTTGAGCCCCTCCGCCGCCTCCTCGCCAGACCCCGCACCGGCCGGCGACTAGACCAACCTAGCCTCTGATACCAATTTGGACTTGGGAGAGAGGAGTACCTGCAAACAACGTCCTGCTCGTGTCTGGTTGCTCGCGTAAGTTTCTCTCTCGTGTGTGGCAGCTCTGGGACTCAAGACAAGGACGTTCTCCTCTCCCTTAGTTTAGATAGCCACTATGGGCATGGGCCATTTGGGCCAGCAATACATGGGCCATGAGCCCCTCATCCAACAGAAATGGATGTATTAGATGTATTTTAAGTTTTAGATACATCCATTTCTCCGACAAGTAATTAGGGATTGAGGGAGTAGTATGTAGTAGTTGACTACAGTAATCCTTTAAATGGTATTGGACAAAAACCTTGCTGAACCAAGATTCTGCAATCGACGCTCCATAACTCCAGAAAATAACAACCTCCAAAAAACTTCTAGAGGTTAATAGCCAATTACATATGTGAGTTATAGTGACACACAAAGATATGCTGAGAAAATATTTAAGCAAGCGGACTAAAAGGCTAAGATTGCACATAACTTTAAGCGGGCACTACGTATTATAATGATCCCAAGTGAACAGCGGTGTGAAATGGCAATTGTATAAGCCTGCATTAATTAAGGGAATCTGAAGCCAAATGATCAAGTACTATTGGTTAACGATTACTTGCATAGAGGGGACAACATACAAATAGCAATCGGACTAGCCACAAAGATATTGAATGCAATGCAGCAACAAGTAAAAGTAAAATAGAGAACTATCCATAAAGCAAAGAAAAAGAAACTATTTCATTCTGCTACTACTTAAAGACAGGCTTACCTGCCCAATCCAGTACATCATGATAGCATATTAATCTGACCAATCATCTTATGCATTGTGCAAAAGTTTAGCCCCATCATGACCACCAGCAATGCCCATGCCTACAAGCATATGTCCAGGAACCGATGACATTCCAATGAGAAACAAATAGACACGAGGGCATCAATGAGATATTTAGATAAAATGGTTGATGAAATTTGAGAAAAACAAAACAGGTTTATACAACAATAGGAGTAAATAAACAAAGCCCCATCTACTACCAAATAAACATAATACTCAAAAAACAGTATGTATTCAAGTGTCATAAAAATGGAGAACATAGCCAGCAGCATCCGTTGCAGCCCAGAACTGAGTCCCAAATCAGAGTTACCTGTGCTCTTGCTGCTAACAGTGATTTCAAACCCTTATGTATCTCATCTCGGGAAACAACTGCACTGCAGCTAAGAACTAATATTACCATTGTTATACTTTTTATTAATTATGCCCATAGGCAGGCAACAAATTCAGTTATACGAAAAATGGACACTCTTGATAAAAAATATTGGTATTGTCTCTTTTCATTGTTTTATTCTATAAATATCCACAGAATAAATAAACAGATAAAAAATATGCTACCTTGGCTCAAACCATATAATTCCACAATAATACTAGTATGAGAATATAGCAAACAACATCACTTTAATTTATTTGTTTTTGGTAAGAGGCACAACCTTCGGCTTCAATTAAGGAAGCTCAAAATCACGGACCAGTAGAATTAGGTTGCTAAAGAAGCATAACATGACAACAGCCATATAGGAAGCCAGCTAAGCTACCATTAACATATATTTTCTCAAGTCATAACCATCGCATACAATGCCACCACACAAGCATCAGAACAGATCACAGAGCAATATCGCTATATGTTGGGAGTGTTCATCAAGCAGCAAAAGCAAATAGTTGATAGTACAACATTGTTGAGACTGTTTAACCAAAAAAAGGAGGTGCTATGCTTCTTTAGCAACTTTATTCTACTGTTCCATGATTTCGTGTTCTCGGTTACTAAGACTGGCAAAGCATAACATCTCATAACCGCGTTCCATCAACTAGTTACTGAAAAATAACCTGGTTTTGTTATATCCAATGTAAATGCTATTACCTGCAGTATAGATACTTTCGAATGGATAATAGAGAGGAGAGACACCGAGAACTGTCGACAAGAACACCACATTATTTGACTGCAATGGATCAAGCTGGATCATGAAGACACCGTGAACTGTCGACAAGAACACCACATTATTTTCCTCAGCGTATCCTAGAATCCTTAGGGGCACCTGCTCACTATGTAAATTTAGGGAAAGTAGCTTGCCCAGTTCAATAGTTCTTCCCAGCACCCATGGAGCAGCACCATCACAATCGGTCTTCCTCTTCCATAATTGGGCACTGAAGTCTGACAGAAAGAGGAAGCCAAGCCCACCATCATCAGCCCGCATAACTGAGTACTCGTAATCTCTCCAAGAATCCATATCCACCGGGATCCCTATCACAGCTAGGCTCTGCCTCTTCAGATCAAACTCGATAATTCGAACAAAATTCCCAGTAAGCGCCCAGTAAAGGAAATCCCCAACCAGCACACCGGGCTTGGCCATGAAAACGATGGTGGGATCTACATGCAGATAAGGCACGGATGGAAATGCTGTTGAGACGAGATTACCCCAGCTGCCGGTCTCGGACGAGTAAACGCAGGCTATCACTCGCGCATAATTTTGTTGGGAGCCTCTCTCCAAGCCTACCAAACACACCTGGAAGTGCTGGCCGTCTGCGGCAGCACGAAGCACTGCCCCCTGGAGGTGGATCAGGGTCTCCACCATGTGAAACCCCGGGGGGAAGGCGATGCTTTGCTGGAGGCCGTTGGCGAGATCCCACACCAGGATCTGCAACTTCCTCCAGTCGAAGGTTAGCACGAGGCCATGGCGGCATCCGAGGAGCAGGAAGCTGTCGCGGGGGAGTTTCTGAAGGGAGAAGCGGGCGCGCGGGACATGGTTGGGGGCTCCAGGGTAGGCTCGAAGTAGAGCTCGTCGGAAGTTTTGACGAAGCAGCCGAGGAGGGGAGGGTGGCGGCGGTGGTGGATCCGGAAGCGGCTGAGGAAGCCGGGGTCGGAGACGAGGCCGCGCCAGCGCTTGCAGACCGCGGAGGCGCGTGGGAGGGAGGACGGCTGCGGAGGGAGACGGAGGAGGATCTCGGAGAGGAGGTCGTCGTCGTCCAGCGGCGGCGCCGACGCCGGCGAGCTGGGGCGGCGGCGAAGGCTGGGCCTGGGCGTCATATCGCCCTCCTCACAGCTCGTGCGGGGATCTGTTGGAGTGGAGCGGAGAGGGCCAGAGGGGAAATGTCACGCTGCGTATGGAAAGCCCAGAACTTTAACTTTTCTTTAGGGAAAAAAAGGCCAACAACGCAGGCTATCACTCGTGCATAATTTCGTTGGGAGCCTCTCTCCAAGCCCACCAAACGTGATAATAACTACTCCCTCCGTCCCATAATGTAATACGTTTTTTGACACTAAAAAACGTCTTACATTATGGGACGGAGGGAGTAGATCAGAGAAAGCCACAACAAAGCCCACAAAAAACCAAGCTGATACATAGAGTTACAAGAGACAATCTCATATTACATTTTCGCCGAACCACACAAAACACAACATACTACAATGCCGAGTAATGCTAGAGATACATAGAGTTACACGGGATTTACAAACTAGTGAGTTTTGATTGGAGATTAAGGGGGAGGAGGGGCCCAACCCTGTGAAAATCAGACGGGGGAGATTAATTAGAAATAAAGAATCCTAGTTAGCGTGTAATTGTGTGGTACTCTGTACGTTTAGCATTATTGCTACGATGCCCTATTGTTTTCATTCCCATGACCAAGAATATTGGAGAAGCGCACATGTGTCTACTAGCATCGAGCTAAGCACCTCTCAACGTTATTTTATACTCATTATAAAAAAATGTAGAATATCAAATCTGCACAAATTAGACGAACCTTAGAGCTCGTGTCATCATGTTCTTTTTTTTTAAATGTATCATTTCCTCGCTATAAAATAGCAAGCTCTGGCTGCTAAAGGCTTTGGCACCGGCGGTGGTCTTCACACACAATTCAGAGAACGTCAGTTAACTAGTCTTCTACATCTCCTTTAGCTTGGAAAAATATTGGAATCTGATATATGGTTAGGTCTGAGAATTGACAAGTGCGCTCCGATTGGTTAGGGAAACCATGCTTGCTCGAAATAGTAAGCTCTGGTTGCTCCAGGCTTTGGCCCCTCTAGCAGTCCCCATGTGTCATCTGATGATCACTAGAAATAGAAACTCTGGTTGCTCCGAGCTTTGGCCCCACTGGTTGGTCTCTGTGTGTCATCCAGTGAGCATGTTTAACTACATTTCTACTTTCCCTCTTGCTTGATTGGAAAAAGGATTGGGAATTTGATGTATGGTTGGATTTTGGAACCCGACGGTAGTAGACTTTACGTAAATCAAATTAGGGGTTGGGAAAGTGATCACTACGGGGATATATTCAAGGAGAAGAGATCATTCTTTGTGACGTTTTAAATGTTGGCTAGAAATGCATATGCTATGTGTAAACTTGCCATATTCCTTTAGTTCATGCCTATTGTTACCTTTGACAATTTATAATCGCAAAAAAGATGTTGCATTGTTGTTGGCATGTTAGCATTTGTTACAATATACTATCATGAATCTATGGTGAACCAATTGAACCATATGTAATGACATAAAAATGGCTTCGCAAGATCACTCACAGTATAAGTCGGAGCACAAAGTGTGCTTATGCTTCTAGTGTGATTCCATCATATTTTTAGAGATCAAAACTGACGTCTCTCATGGTTTTTAATCTATGTGCACTAGTAGAAAAAGGGTTAAATGTGAGACACATTAGTCCCGATTTGCATTTGAGCCGGCACTACTGTGTCCATTAGTGCCGGTTCAAACGGCTAGGCGGGAGGAGATCTTTAGTACCGGTTCAGTGCGAATCTTTACTATCAGTTCATGCCACGAACCGGTACTAAAGAGGCAGTGGCCCGGCCAGCACCTTTAGTACCGGTTCGTGGCATGAACCGGTAGTAAAGAGGTTGTGGCAGGCTGTTTTTAGTCCCACCTCGCTCCCCTAGCAAGATTTTTACCACCTTAAATATGTTACTTCTCAAATTATCACAAGCACTTGGTCTTCACTGAACTCTATGTATAGAATTTGTGGTCGCAATATGAGTCTTCACCGGTTTCTAAACCGTAGAGGACTCATATTGACAATTCATATTGTACACAAAAAGATCATTGATAATCAATGTATTTTTATGTATATTTTTACATGTTTACGCCCTCACTCTCTCCACTCACTCGGTCTCCCCCTCAATCCCCCGCGTCGGTCCTCCCCCGCCGGCCGCCCCTCACTCTCTCCACTCACTTCAAAACTGGACGCACTTCATGTACAAACTGGACAATCTCTTTCGGAGTATCAGGGTTTCGGACGAGAACTCATCTGTTACACGTGCACTTCAATGCTTTTTAAACTTATTTGAACTCCAGACTATTTCTGCGTTCAGTATGCAGCATTCAAAGCGACGTCATCAATTTCCAACACGTTGTGACATCATTTGTTGTTTTTCAGTCATTTACCGATTTGTTTAGAGAGCTAAATGACCGTGAAATTGTGAATCACTACAAAATGAACTCTGAAAATGTTGGAACTTTGCATGGTATCATCATTTCACCCGCATAGCATGCGCCAAAGAGTAGAGAGGGTCACGGCGAAAACTGGACGCACTTCATGTACAAACTGGACAATCTCCTTCGGAGTATCAGTGTTTCGGACGAGAACTCATCTGTTACATGGGCACTCTAATGCTTTTTAAACTTATTTGAACTCCAGACTATTTTTGCGTTCAGTATGCAGCATTCAAAGCGACGTCATCAATTTCCAACATGTTCTGACATCATTTGCTGTTTCTAGTCATTTACCGATTTGTTTAGAGAGCTAAATGACCGTGAAATTGAAAATCACTACAAAATGAACTCTGAAAATGTTGGAACTTGGCATGGTATCATCATTTCACCCGCATAGCATGCGCAAAAGAGTAGAGAGGGTCACGGCGAAAACTGGACGTACTTCGTGTACAAACTGGACAATCTTTTTCATAGTATCAGGGTTTTGGACGAGAACTCATCTGTTACACGGGCACTTCAATGTTTTTTAAACTTATTTGAACTCCAGACTATTTTTGCGTTCAGTATGCAGCATTCAAAGCGACGTCATCAATTTCCAACACGTTTTGACATCATTTGCTTTTTTCAGTCATTTACCAATTTGTTTAGAGAGCTAAAGCAAAAATATTCACACAAAAACTAAATACAGCAAAAAAAACTACTCCGAAATAAATTGAAGAAAATAAATAAAACAGAAAAGAAAAAACTATATAAGAAAATTACTCAAAAATAAATAAAAGAAAATAAATAATGCAGAAAAGATAAAAACTATATAAAAATTGTTGGGGCGCTGCCCAGTGGCCCCTGCTAGACCTAGGGTGTGCAAATTCAGGCCCAGAAAGGCCAGCAGGCTCACAGGGCAGCGCGCCATAGTTAGGCCCAGAAGCCTGCTATATAGAGAAGTTCGAAGAATCAGCCGGGCTGGGTTTATAAACCAGTGCGGCTTCCCTTCGCTCGGCGAGGTGGGACTAAACATTGTGCACCGCGGGTGGCAGCGCACAACCATTAGTACCGGTTGGTGGCTCCAACCGGTACTAATGCGTGGGCCTTTGGTACTGGTTGCAGTCAGGAACCGGTACTAAAGGGGGCCGTTTCCCGCCGCTTGACCTGGCGAAAATTGGCCTTTAGTACCGGTTGGTGGCTCCAACCAGTACTAAAGGCCCCTCCTATATATATGGCACTTCTTCGACCACCACTTCTTCTCCAACTTCTTCGCGCGACATCGCTGCCGCCGCCGCGCCGTCGCCCATCGCGCGCCGCCCTCGCCGCCCCCGCCGCGCGCCGTCGCCCCCACCGCCCGTCGCCGCCGCTCCGTACTACGTCGCCGTCTCGATCGCGTCGTCGCCCCCGGCCCGCCGCCCGTCGTCGCGCCGTCCCCGTCGCGTCGCCGTCTCGCGCTGCCGCCCCCCGCTCGTACACACACACACATTTTTTTTTACTTATTTTCTGTTTTCTATTGTTTAGATTAATATTAGAAGAATTACGTAGAAAAGAATGTTAGAATGTTAATGTTAGATGAATTAGATGGAAAAGTTGTTAAATATTAATGTCAATTGTTAGATGAATTAGCTAGATATTAATTAGGTATATATATGAGATTTGAACTAGTTGAATTAATATAACTAGATTATTTTTAGTATGAAAATTAATAGAACTAGTTTATTTTTAGTAAGAAAATTTAGGTATATGAGATTATTTGAACTAATTGAATTAATATAACTAGTTTATTTTTAGTAAATGCTTAGTTGAATAGAACTAATTTATTTTTAGTAAGAAAATTTAGGTATATGAGATTTGATGATCTAATTAAAATATTACTATATATAGCTACTTTATATATTTTAGTAAGAAAATTAATAGAACTAGTTTATTTTTAATAAATTCTTAGTTGAATTAGCCAATTGAATTAATAGAACTAGTTTATTTTTAGTAAGAAAATTTAGATATCTGAGATTTGATGATCTAATTAAAATATTACTATATATAGCTACTTTATATATTTTAGTAAGAAAATTAATAGAACTAGTTTATTTTTAGTAAATTCTTAGTTGAATTAGCTAGTTGAATTAATAGAACTAGTTTATTTTTAGTAAGAAAATCTAGATATATGAGGTTTGATGATCTAATTAAAATATTACTATATAGAACTAGCTACTTTATTTTAGTAAGAAAATTAATAGAACAAGTTTATTTTTAGTAAATGCTTAGTTGAATTAGTTGAATTAATAGAACTAGTTGAATTAATAGAAGTAGTTAAATTAGTTGAATTAATAGAACTAGTAAGTGTTTAATGTTTCACCTATATGAACATAGGAAATGTCGTCTGACGACGAAAAAGATTTCATTATGTGCGAATATTGTGAAGACCAGCGCGGCCTGTGCGACAGAAATTTCCTTGTTGATGATAGGCGCTTCAGCATCAAGCTGGATGAGACATTCGAAGTGGATACAGTAAGTCACAACGACAAGTCTTTTTTCGTAATTAAGCATGACTTATATATGCTTCATTTGCTTCAACTTATAATTTTAAATTTTCACTATTCTACTAGTGCATCCCCTGTCATGCAAGAATTTTTCTCTTGGATAAGATAGGTTTCAGTGCTATGGAAACTATGGAGGTAAAGAGAGTTTACCTGAAGACCGAGCATGGTTATACTTTCAACGTCAAATTATACAATGCAGACACGTACACCTATTTTGAATGCAAAACTTGGTAAGCACTATGCAAGGCTTATGCATTTGAGCCTGATATGGTTATCACCTTTGATATTTGTTCGGAAGATGATATTGAAGGTAATAGAGAGATCTGGGTCGATGTGCAGACGCCTCCAGTTCTACCATTATGTGAGTTTCTCAACCATATTTATGTATTTGATATTGTTTATTCAAAAATAGTTGACAACTAATTTCTATTGACAGTTTATTTCCATTCAAGCAAACATGTCCGGCGCTTGGTAGACAGGACCTACTGTCCCGGAGCTGAACTAAACTGCGAGGAGATAAGTCATTATGTTTCATGGCTTGAGGATCTTCATACTGTCAAGACAAATTTTCTTCCTGCACTTAGAAATGTTAGTACTCAAAACGTGCGACCAATAGTGATCGTATTGAACTACGGTCACATCTATTTAGGAAAGATGGTAAGATTTTTACTATTATTTGTCCTCAGTGCATCTTTTGCATACATTATTTTTTTCTAAACTTTCATTGCTAAGTATATTAATTACTATACGATGTTTTTATACAGGGACTCCCGATGACAGTTGTGCCTCAGTGGATCGAGACTAAAGGTCACATGCCAATGGTTAGCTTACGGCCAAGATATCCTACATTGCACATGAGTGCATTCAGGATTTCTAAAAGCGATGAATGCTTAATAGTGAAAGATTGGAGCAAAATTGTTAACAATTCCAGAGAAGTACTAGGGGGCAGCAATGAGAAGCGCAGCCCAAGATTAGGAGACAGGTTCATCTGCATGCTCCAGTATGATGAATCAGGAGAGCTATACATGTTCTATGCTATTTTACCTGAGAGAGAGCAGCAGGAGTGATTTAGCTAGTTCATGCTCTTAGTACTTGTCCTCTCATGTCCGTGTTCTTCGTCCTGAACTTAATCTCAAAGAGTGATTTGCTTTTGTGGTGTTATGAACGCTTATAATAGCATGACCATGTTGAACTCGATGATATCTTTGCTTCTGGTACAAGTGAATGTTTCTTCTTTAAGCTAGTGTTGGTGGTGATTAGATAGCGGTAATGACTATGATGATTAAACAGTGGTAATGACGACTATGATGATTTTTAGCTAGCTAGTATACTGTTGTTGATGATATGATGCAAGAGTTTTTATATTAATATGATGATGATGATGATGAGTTATTATATCATTTATGAAAGAAACAGCAGATTAGTTTCAGCTGGATGGATCCTAGCTAAGTGATCAAGTATATGCCATATCCATGTTATACTTGATCACTTAATTATAGGTGATCAAGTATAATATGGATATGGCATATACTTGATCACTTAGCTAGGATCCACATGCATCCAGTCGAAACTAATCTGCGGTACTTTCACCTAATGATTTAACAACTCATTATAATGTAAAATAATCACTAAATTAAATTGAAAACACAAAATTAAAGGAAAAATAAAAAATAAAACCAAAACACCCCCAAACATTTAGTACCGGTTGGTGTTACCAACCGGTACTAATGTCCTACACGCACCCGGGCCTGGCTTGTGCCATGTGGTGGCACTTTAGCGTCGGTTCGTGATGAACCGGTACTAAAGAGGGGGACCTTTAGTCCCCACTCTTTAGTGCCGGTTGTGGAACCGGCACTAAAGGCCCTTACAAACCGGCGCTAAAGCCCGGTTCTGCACTAGTGGTGGACCGGTCCACCACTGGACCAGAGAGAATTGGTTAAACCGAACACAATATTAAAACAAATTGTCAATGCACAAATCAAACTTGGTCACTATAGGAAGAGGTCGAAGCCATGAGTTGAACCCGGGAACCAACTTGCCCTACCCAAGTTATTGTCACATGGTAGAAACTTAGTATATATGACACTTTTTAGTATTATGCTAGTATAAGAAAAACATAATACTTATGGCTTAACACTAGTAGAAAAAGGGCCTAACGTTCAACTACCGATTCGTGCCACGAACCGGTACTAAAGAGGTGGTGGCCTTTAGTACGGGTTGGTGGCTCCAACCGGTACTAAAGACCCCCCCTTTAGTACAGGTTCGTGCCACCAACCGGTACTAAAGGGGTGCGTTGTCACCCGGCGTGCACAATGTTTAGTCCCACCTCGCTAGTTGAGAGGAGATCGCACCGATTTATAAGCCCCGCCGCGGCTACCGTGTCGAGCTCCTCTCTAAGCAGGCCTTTGTGGGCCTATTGCAAGTCTTCTGCCCTGTGGGTCCTACTGGGCCTTATAGGCCTGCATCCTGGCCCAACTAAAGGTTGGGTTTCTAGTCGTATGCAGGCCGTGCCGGCCCAGTAGGTGGGCTGTTTTTTCTTTATTTCAAAAAAAAGTTCAAAAAAATCCTTTAGTACCGGTTGGTGGTACTAAAGGGCTCCCCTCCCCCGGCGCTGGCTCGTGCCACGTGGTGGTCCTTTAGCGGTGGTTCGTGCAGAACCGGTACTAAAGGGGGGGTCTTTAGTCCCCACCCTTTAGTGCCGGTTACAGAACCGGCACTAAAGGGCCTTACGAACCGGTGCTATAGCCCGGTTCTGCACTAGTGTAAACTACCATACAATGAACTGGTGAACCGATGGCCGAACCTGTGAAAATCTAAACTAGCAAACTCACTAATTCAATGACTGGTACATTTTTAAACTATGGATGCTATACAAGATAGTCCAACTTTTGGTGAACGACCACGTAACATGGTCCAACCGTTAAGAGAAAATCATGCTTGTAAGTATTTTCATTTCTAGCATCATTTTTTGTCATTTTTCCTAACTTTTCTCTAAGGTGTTTTATGCTTTCTATGTTTTGACAGGTTTGGTTTTTATGTATCTAATCGTTGGGGAAAGGCAATTTTGTCATAGCATTATGTGAAGAACAGTACGTTTTCTTTTAAAAATGCATACAATCTTGTGTTGAATCTCAAGGTTCGGAAGGAGAACTTAGGGCAATCTAGTGGTGATGCGTTCCCCAAAATATTAGAAATTTTGCCCGACGGGCAACAATGAACAGCCAGTCCAGGTCAACAGAGTTACGCGCCATCAGTTCACCTCAGGGATGTGCTACATTTGTGGTGTGGAAGAAGACGGATTTTTTCGTGCTCTTGTGTCTTTTCTAAGGCTCGTGCCCGCAGTTTGGAGATGAGGGATTTGTGGAATCTAATGTCAGAAGAGGGTTTTATTTATTCGGGAGACCTTAGGAATGATTTGATTTTTGGTAAAAGAGAAGATTATGCCACTGCCTATACTAATTTTATTGAGAACTAGCTATATGCCCGTGCGTTGCAACGGGAAACATCAATTATGTGAAAAACCATTACAGTGGTACGTATCCTTCATTACAAAGAGCCAGTTTGTCGTTGCAGTGTTTTTCTATTCACTTAAATCTATACATAGTTAGATGTCTTTCCCGATGTGCAAAACTCGATGGATGGCACATAAATTGCTTGTTTAACAGATGGAATTCAGGGATTAATGGCATTCATTATATTGATTATAATGCTCTGTACATATACATTACACATATGCTAACTGCAGTAGCTACAGAGTGGTTGGTGAGTGCGAAATAGAGTGCAATGCACGCGCCAGCATGATCAGATCATTGGTAGATCAATTTCGAAGCCTGGCTGATGAATGACTAGCTTATATGGTTCTGTTGTTGTAGGCTGAAGTTTTCTTTCTTGGGCAACTAAGGCAGAAGAACCTGGTGTAATTGGCTGGGTAGTGCTACGAGCACGAACACCGGATGTTGGTGTACAAATTCATGAGCGTTGGGAGCCTTGAGACGCACCTCTTCAAAAGTGAGTTCTTCACCGCTTTCTGCTGTCAATTGATCATTCCAAGTATTAGTATGTTTGGTGGTTCTTGAGATCAGCAAGATAAAGAAAAATGTTACTCTCTCCAATACAAAATAAGTGTCATGGTTTCAATTAAAATTTGAACTAAAACCATGACACTTACTATGGATTTGAGGGAGTAATTCAGAATTCTGAGCACGACGAGTGCCATCTGGTCCATTGATGATGAACTGTTCTTGTCCCCTGAACTTTCTTTTCCATAAGTCACAAGTCAAGAGGATGGCTGAGCTCTCTCTCCTTTCCAAAGGGACTACACTTTCTCTTTCTAAAGTCAGATGAATGTAGATATTCGATATTTACTAAAAAGGGATACTGGATATTTTGGATTGAAAATTTACTTGTCCGACCAGCTTCTTGGTACTTGCAAGTTAGTACAACTCTTGGTCAATGTGGAGGAAACTGACCTGAAACATCCTATTTCCTTCACGTATAAATGGCTCCCTCCTGCGGATGATAAGGATGAAGATCGCCGTCAGCCCAAGGGCCTTAACTTTCTCCATGACGCCAACCTGCCGGTGATCTACAAGCAGGCCTCCAACATCTTGGTCGACTAGGTATGTCACACGTAACTTGAGACTTTCTGCTAAGAAAAGGAGCAGTTCTCAAATGTCTCTTATTTTGGAACTGTAGTGATGGTTACTGGAAAATGGGGTCGAACAGTACATCACACCTCTTATGCTGAAATTACCACAAAAGTATCTGACAAATGAAAATAATAATTTGATCTTGAATCTTAATTTCAAATCTTTACCTTTTGACCTGTTGAACCCATCCAAGATGCCATGTTTCTGAACTTTAGCTAGCCCAGTGCATTAAGTGTAGCTCTGACCTGACTGGAACTCTGAATATTCTTGGATGGATGCCAAACCTGAGAAATCCTATGAACATTTTGCTGTCATGGTCACATAATTGTCCAGTGAGATATGAAGCTTCTTGTGTACTTTGTCTACCTATATTTGAGAATGAATCCACTTTATGAACAAGAATGCTTTAAAGTATTTACCCCAGGTATCTGTAAGCTATTACAAGGATCGAACTTATTTCCATCTTTCTTCAGTGCAAGCTGCAGGGTCAGTCTGAGCCTTCACGAGCTCGACATCGGGGCCAGCACTCTACATACTTATCGACGCGGTGTAGTACCAGGAGGAGCAGATGTGCCTTATGATGCTTGGAACTGTGCATCTACTTTTCGCCAGTGCATGGTTCTTTTGAACCACCTCTCTTTGTAGTCAGTCATTTAAGCTGCAAGAATGCTGCATCTCTGTTCATATAAGCTTATCCATATATATGATGCCCCTGTCTTTGCACACCTGATGTGTTTTATGAATGTGCACTGCGCCAACAATGCATTTTTACTGTTGTAACTTATTTTTCCCATCAATAAGATGGTACTGTCACTTGGGTTGGATTGCTCTGCTTTCTAGAGTTTAGAACGTTATATAAGTTGAACAACAGTTGCATGAAAAGGACATAGCATAGTGACGCCTCAGGAGCAACAGCAAGATTGGTGCGCCCAGTCACGCAGAGGAGGCGCGCCCCTGCCACTAGTATGCAATCAAAAGTGGTGGCATCCCTGAGCTCAGATCCTTGGTCAACGATGCAGGGAGCACATCGTGTCATAATAATGAAGAAAAGAGGCCCGCGCCCACCGAAAGGAACTCACGCGCGGAGGTAGTAGTACGAAGCAGTACGCGTCCGATCGCGTCTCCGTCTGTACCCCAACGCCAACCCAACCACATTTATTTCTCCTATATACTACTACGAGTATATATCCTAAAAAAATCCCAACCATATTAATTTACGCAACCCCGGCCGACCGAGACCCGCTCGTGCACGAGCACGACGCGTCTCACATTTATAACACGAAACCGATCCCGGCCCGCGCTTCCTTCTCCCTCCCCTGCTGCCTGCCTGTGCTCCACCTCCGTCTTAATGGTAGCTCAGCTCCGGTGGTTGCACCCACCTCCCGCTTACCGCAGCTAGCCCCTATATATGGCTTCCGATCCGATCCCACCCTCCCATTCATCCCGGACAAACACTTCCCAACCCCGACCAACCGCAGCCACCACGCACGCACGCTAGCCGGCCCACGGTGCTACGTACGTACGCCACCATGAGCGCCGCCGCCCAAGAAACCACGGCCGGCGGCGGCGGCGGCGATGGCAAGCGTCAGGGACCTTGCCGCCCGGGACACCTCAAGCTTGGCTACCACATCGTGGTGTCCAACGCGGTCTACGTGCTGCTGGCCCCGTTCGCCGCGGCGTTGGCGCTCCGCGCGTCCCGTCTCACCCCGTCCGACCTCGCGGCAGCGCGCGCCTACCTCCTCGCCAACCTCCAGCTCGCTGCCTCCCTCGTGTCCGTCGCCACGGCCCTCGCGACGGCCTACCTCGCGCGGCGGCCGCGCGCGGTGTACCTGCTGGACTTCGCGTGCTACAAGCCCGGGCCCGACCACGTGGTCACCCGGGAGACCTTCATGAGGCAGTCCAGCAAGGCCGGGGCGTTCACCGACGACAACCTGGCGTTCCAGCGGAAGATCCTGGAGCGGTCGGGGCTCGGGCAGGGGACCTACTTCCCGGCGGCGGTGCTCAACTCGCCCCCTAACCCGTGCATGGCGGAGGCGCGGCGGGAGGCGGAGGCTGTTATGTTCGGCGCCATCGACAGCCTGCTCGCCAAGACAGGGGTGCGGGCCAGGGACATCGGCGTCGTGGTCGTCAACTGCAGCCTCTTCAACCCGACGCCGTCGCTCTCCGCCATGGTCGTCAACCACTATAAGCTCCGCCGTAACGTCGCCAGCTACAACCTCGGCGGCATGGGATGCAGCGCCGGGCTCATCTCCATCGACCTGGCCAAGCAGCTGCTCCAGGTAATATTTCCTTTTTTATACCACTCGAGACTCCTCCTCGAGTACGTAGCCTAGTGTTAATTTGGCGATGGGTTAGGGAGGTTGAGCGACCGCAGGTGTGCTCGCACGTCAGCCGATGGTTGGGTAGATGGACGGCGTGGATCGTACCCAGTGGGTTGTTGAGAAGGAAAAGCAAACTTTGACTTGGTTTGACTTTTCATAGTACTTTTTATGTCCTATATACCCATACTGTCATCGTCAACATCCGCCGCTGCTGCTGTACGCGTAGTACTCACTCCATTTTTTATTTACTTCATATATTAGCTTTGATCAAAGTCAAATTTATAAACTTCAATAAAATTTATATACAAATACATTAACATATATACAAAAACAAAGCAATACCATTTGACTTCTTTCACATACGAATTCAATGATATGCTTTGTGTAACATGTACTCCCTCCGTTCCTAAATATAAGTCTTTTTAGAGGTTTCATTAGGGAACTACATACAGATGTATATAGACATATTTTAAAGTTTAGATTCACTCATTTTGCTCTGTATGTAGTCACCTAGTGAAATGTCTAAAAAGACTTATATTTAGGAACGGAGGGAGTATGTCATATATCATTGTACTAACCCAAGGTCAAAGGTAACCTCAAAAAACGTATTGGATCCTATATAAGTGGACAGAGGGAGTAGCGCATTTTAAAAAGAATTACTTATGTGGCATGTATTGAACGAGGAGAGATTTGTTTAGAGTAACATAATATGTTACTCTAAATGAAGCCATCTATGAAACCACGCTTTTCAAAAGAACACAAGTCTACAAGCTAATAAATGAAGCCATCTGTGACACCACAACCATGTTACTTTGCATCATGAAGGAGTAACTTAGACTAATGTCATATGCCTTAGGTATTATTTGTAATTGTAGTAAGTCAGTGGCAATCAGAATCTTAATCTCGCTGAACAGAGATCTGCATCCTTGATTAATTTGTTGACTACACACCTGAGGAACTAATCTTTTCATTTTGGTGGGCCTGCGCACCTTGCGTGTGCTTGGGGTGTTGTTGTTAAGATGATAACATCTCATTAACTAACACTCAACCACTGTCTAGTAGCATTCCTATGTGCACAGATCGAAACCTGTACTGTTGGTGCACCAGCTCGGGAGCTAGTGTTTCTGTTTCATTCGCTTGTCCTCCCGAAATGGTCCATGCAGCCAGTGTTTCCCATCTTTGAGTGGTTTAAGCACCTACAGGCTATAGCTAGGTAGACCGTTGACGTGTCCAGGGACCGATCGATCCATCGACGAGCTAGCTGATCACCACTTGTCCTAATAGTACTAGTAAACATTGATGAGGGCAGCTAGCTGACAGGAAGAGCTCGTCCAATAAATCTCGTGTTGATGAGTAGGGCCAATTATTGGTCGACGATAGCTGTCTCTGTTGTGAATACGGATGCACATGCAGACGTCTAGTAGCAGCAGTAGTAGTAGTAGGCACGTGTTTATTTGGTTGACCGATTAATTTGCTTCTGATTGGAGTTGCCATGTTGTAATGGATGCATGCAGGTCCACCGGAACTCGTACGCGCTGGTGGTGAGCATGGAGAACATCACGCTGAATTGGTACTGGGGCAACGACCGCTCCATGCTCATGTCCAACTGCCTCTTCCGCATGGGCGGCGCGGCGATCCTCCTCAGCAACCGCGCCGCCGACAAGCGCCGCTCAAAGTACCAGCTCATGCACACCGTGCGGACGCACCACGGCGCCGACGACCGCGCCTACCGCTGCGTGTTCCAGGAGGAGGACAAGGCTGGCCGGGTCGGCGTCGCGCTCTCCAAGGACCTCATGGCCGTCGCCGGCGAGGCCCTCAAGACCAACATCACCACGCTCGGTCCCCTCGTTCTCCCCATGTCCGAGCAGATCCTTTTCCTCACCTCTCTCATCGGCAAGAAGATCTTTGGCCTCAAGATGAAGCCCTACATTCCGGACTTCAAGATGGCGTTCGAGCACTTCTGCATCCATGCCGGCGGCAGGGCGGTGCTGGACACCATCGAGAAGAACCTGGAGCTCAGTGACTGGCACATGGAGCCTTCAAGGATGACGTTGAACCGGTGGGGGAACACGTCCAGCAGCTCGCTCTGGTACGAGCTTGCGTACACGGAGGCCAAGGGACGCGTCCGGCGCGGGCACCGTGCGTGGCAGATCGCCTTCGGGTCAGGGTTCAAGTGTAACAGCGCGGTGTGGCGCGCGCTCAAGGACATTCACCCGTCAAAGGAAGCCGGCAGCAACCCGTGGATTGAGGAGATCCACCGGTTCCCGGTCGAGGTGCCCAAGGTGGAGAGCGTCGTTTCATCGCCATGATAGACTCGTCAAGGTCGAGTACCCATGGTTTTCTAGAAAAGAATCTTTCTTTCCAAGTTGAAAGGTATCTGTTGAATTATTTGTATCATTGTGATGTAGCATCAAGTTAATTGATGGTTTGAGCTAGCTGAATTGATATGGAGCTTCAATTGGTGTATTTTTGTTGGTTTGGCTGGGTGCCTCAGTTTGTTAGACTATAAGGGAGTGACTACGTGCAAGGTGACTGTTTTTAATTTTTGGGTCAGTTGACTGACCATAATTTTTGCTCAGTCGATTTGCATGCAGAGGGCCGCAGCAGCCCCCGTAACGTCTGCACAAGTGCATGTGTGTGTTCTCCTTAATTACCATCAAGCTGGACCATGGGCTGCCCCCGTCAAGTGCTACTGCAAAGTCAGATTTTTTCTCTCTCTTGTACGTTGGTACAGACTGCTCTAGTATAGTGTTCAAAGCGTTTATAGGTGACCGAAGAATAGCACTCTCACACATATTTGCATGCAACGGTTAGCGATCATATGAGCAATCTGTCACACATGTATATTTATTTTTATATGCATGCATACAATACATACACTATACACATGTATATATCATTTTGAAGGGAGAGAAAGGAGAGGGGGGGGGGGGGGGGGGTACTTAAACCCACATTTGATATTTCTAACTCATTTATGTCTATTAATCATCACACTAGACAACTTAATATTAGTTTTTTTTCGATAAATTACACAGGCCATACTGAATGT
Organism: Aegilops tauschii subsp. strangulata; assembly: GCF_002575655.3. NCBI lineage: Eukaryota > Viridiplantae > Streptophyta > Magnoliopsida > Poales > Poaceae > Aegilops > Aegilops tauschii. Next base: position 50,285,223 of record NC_053040.3, on the reverse strand, counting down.
TCTTATAGAAGCCGCACAACTTTGGACCCAAATTGAGGATTGCACTAACATTCTTCATCTTTAAGCGGCTATTGAAAAATAAATGAAGTCTCACCCAGAATTTGAACTGTTAAATTAAAAATCTAACACCTGTGTTGGTTTCACCTTAAAGAGTAAAGGGTAAAAAATAAGAGTAAATACAAATAAAAAAATAAATTTATAAAAAATGAAATAGTGCAATTGCCACTAACCTTAAAGAACAACGAAAATGAAAACAAATACTGAAAAAATCTGCACACAATTTACACAGAAATTGCGCTATTCTAAAATATGCAAGAATATGCGTATAATAAAGGAGTTTTCACAAAAAAGAAAGTTTCCTAGGAAGAAATGATTTTTTTAGAGGAATGCCCTTGGGTGCACTTTATTAAAATCAAATGACGGTTACATCAAAAATAATGTCTGGGACAATAAATTATTAGCATTGTTATTACCCTTAACGAAGAAACAAAACAAAACAAAACTGAAACAAATTCAAAATAATAAAGTTTTCTATGAAAGAATGAATTAGTGGCTTTTGTATTGCCCTTCAATAAGAAAGAAGATGAAATAAATACTAAAACGGACTCAAAGTAGTGAAATTTCCAAAAAAAGAATGAATTTGTGACATTGGTATTACGATTTAAGAAGAAAAAAACAGAAAAACAAATCTAAATCAGACAATTACAAAATTTACACACGATATACATAAAAATGCGCGTTATAAAAATACACAAGAATAAGCATATGAAAGTGATTTTTTTGCAAAAAAAATATAGTTTCCTATGTACGGTTGAATTAATGACATTCGTATGACCTTTAAAGAAGAAAGAAAATGAAATAAATACTAAAACAAAACCAAAATAATGAAATTTTCTAAGGAAGAATGAATTGGTGGGCATTGATATTACCATTTAAGAAGAATGAAAATGAGAAAAAAAAACTAAATCAAACAATGACAAATTTTGCAGATGATATACATAAAAGTTGTGATTTAAAAATATATGCAAGAATGAACATATAAAAGTGGACTTTTATACAAAAAGAAGTTTCATTAGTACGAATGAATTAGTGGTACTTTCACTATCGTCAAAGGAACTGAAGTTTTTAATAAAGAATGAATTAGTTGGTATTAACCTTTGTGAAGAAACAAAATGACAAAAAGAAATTGCATACGAGTTTGCATTGAAATTGCACCTTTTCTAATATGAAACAATAGTCATATAATAATGAAATTTTGACACATATTGTATAGTTTTTATGTGTATACATTTACACTCATCAAACACCCTAAAATAGCCGCAAAAGAAAAAAACAACTGAGAACCAACTAATAAAGAAAAACAGAAAACAAAAGCAAAAACGCACATGTAAATAAAGAGAGAAAGGGGAAGGTTGGGTCGCACATGTAATGGGTTCAGCCCACTAAGGAATCGACTGACCCAAAATATATGGTCAGTCAAGAAAAAACAGCCAAAAGCAGTGCATAGACCAGCCCAGAAAAAAATATGAGCACGAATCTGAAGTAGAATTCAACAGTCCAAAAATTGACTGATCCAAAAGTAATTTTCAGGCGACTTGCGTATAGCTAAAGTGAGAATATAATTGTGCTTAAATATGGAATTCCAAGGATCACATGATATGTATCATTTTGCATAAACACTACGAAGGTGTGCATTCCTTGGGACACATTGCAGGGGGCGGACGACGCTGTGGAGGGAAGGGGAGACTACGGTGAGAGGAAAGTACATGTCGAATGTCGTTGTATCGAGGGAAGACAACAGTGGTGGCGGCGACGCCATGGCAAGGAGAGTAGGTCGAGGGAATGAGATGTTAGTGTGAGTGTTGTGTCGTCTGGTGATAGAGCGAGAAAGTGAATTGTTTTTTCTTAAGATAAGAAGAAAAGGAATGGATGTTTGTGTATTTAATAGCGAAAAGCGCCTCTTTGCTATGAGAGAGATGTCACATACTTATTTATATAATGATAAATATCACCAATGTTTTTATGGCGTCGGTTATAGTGATGACATAATGTTGTGGCGCGGTCCTAGCCCCAGATGTCCATATTTTTGGCATGTGACGTCTGACATACCCACATGGCGTCCCCATGTCATCCATGTGACGTGATATTCATCGCCATGTCTAAATCGGGACGCCGTGGGTTGGTGGCTTTGGTCTCCCGCGCCTAGGACAAAGAAAATTGGCGCGCACGGGTGCCAGCAACCATGCGCGGGAAGGCAACGGGGATCGGGAGGGAAAGGAAAAGATCCGTCCAGAGGTGAAGAGAGGAAGTGAGCGGGAAAGAGACAGAGAGGGGCAGCCATGGCGGAGGAAATTAGCCGCGTACCTCGACCTTGTCCTCTCCGGCGACCACCCAACGACATGTAACACCCACGATGCGGCTATATCTCCCACGTGTCGAGGCACGACTTAGAGGCATAACCGCATTGTGGTTTTGTCGCAAGAAGGGTCATCTTCACACAATCTCATGTAATGAACAAGAATGGGATACAGAGTTGGCTTACAATCGCCACTTCACACAATACATAAATGAATTCATACATCATTCAAGATACACACATAGGTCCGACTACGGAACCAAAATAAAAGAAGACAACCCAACTGCTAGATCCCCGATCGTCCCAACTGGGCACCACTACTGATCAACATGGAAAGAAACATAGTAACGACCAAGGTCTTCGTCGAACTCCCACTTGAGCTCGGTTGCGTCATCTGCACTGGAATCGTCGGCACCTGCAACTGTTTTGGAAGTATCTGTGAGTCACGAGGACTCATCAATCTCACACCCGCGAGATCAAGACTATTTAAGCTTAAGGGTAGGAAAGGGGGGGTAGTGGGGTGGAGCTGCAGCAAGCATTAAGCATATATGGTGGCTAACATACGCAAATAAGAGCGAGAAGAGAAGCAACGGAACGGTCGTCAACTAGTAATGATCAAGAAGTGATCCTGAACTCCTACTTACGTCAAACATAACCCAGAAACCGTGTTCACCTCCCGGACTCCGCCGAGAAGAGACCATCACGGCTACACACGCGGTTGATGCGTTTTAATTAGGGTCAAGTGTCAAGTTCTCTACAACCGGATATTAATAAATTCCCATCTGCCACATAACCGCGGGCACAGCTTTCGAAAGATAATACCCTGCAGGGGTGTCCCAACTTAGCCCATTATAAGCTTTCACGGTCAACGAAGGATATTCCTTCTCCCAGGAAGACCCGATCAGTCTCGGAATCCTGGTTACAAGACATTTCGACAATGGTAAAACAAGACCAGCAAAGCCGCCCGATGTGCCAACAAATCCTGATAGGAGCTGCACATATCTCGTTCTCAGGGCACACCGGATAAGTCAAGCTACGAGTAAAACCAGACCTCGAGTTTCCCCGAGGTGGCCCCGCAGGCTGCTCGGTTCGGACCAACAATCGAAGGAGCACTGGCCCAGGGGGTCTAAAATAAAGATGACCCTTGAGTCTGCAGAACCCAAGGGAAAAGGGGATAGGTGGTAGCAAATGGTAAAACCAAGGTTGGGCCTTGCTGGAGGAGTTTTATTCAAGGCGAACTGTCAAGGGGGTCCCATAAATCACCCAACCGCGTAAGGAACGCAAAATCAAGGAACATAACACCGGTATGACGGAAACTAGGGCGGCAAGAGTGGAACAAAACACCAGGCATAAGGCCGAGCTTTCCACCCTTTACCAAGTATATAGATGCATTAAATTAGATAAGAGGTATTGTGATATCCCAACATAAACATAATCCAACATGGAGCAATCTTCATCTTCACCTGCACCTAGAAACGCTATAAGAGGGGCTGAGCAAAAGCGGTAACATAGCCAAACAACGGTTTGCTAGGAAGGGTGACAAAGATTAGAGGTTCATGGCAATTTGGGAGGCTAGATAAGCAAGTGGTAGGTAGCGCGACATAGCAATAGAGCGAAACAACTAGCAAGCAAAGATAGAAGTGATTTCGAGGGTATGGTCATCTTGCCTGAGATCCCTCTAGGAAGAAGAACGAGTCCATGAAGAAGACAAACGGACGAAGTCGAACGAATACTCACAACTCCGGAACGAAACCGAAGGTAACGAGAGAAGCAACCCGGAAAGAAACAAACAACATAGTAAACAACCACCACATAAACATGGCATGATGCAAAAACAAATATGATGCATGTCCGGTATAATGAGGCATGGCATGGCAAAGTGCAACAAACAACACTACAAATTAAATGGAGCTCAATATGCAACGAGTTGCATATTGACGAAACACCATATTCGAGTTATTTAGTTCGCTCTTGTTTATGTACCCAACAATATTAAATGTTGATTAACATGGCAAGAGGTGAAGCATAGTAAACTAACTATTTAAGCAAGTTAAAAGAGGCCGGAAACAATAAACAACCATTCCGGAAAATCCCCACATCAATTATTTAGATTTGGTACTGTTCTGCCTAAAACCATATTTTAATGTTGTTAAACAGCAAAATGAAGTGCACCATGTTAAACTAGGCATTTTTCTACCCCATTTACATATAAAGTTTATTAAATTCCGAGTTACGGTTAATTAGTTATGAAATAAATCATTTTAACATGGCATTTAGCAAATTAATACAAACAGCAATTTAAACATTTTAAACATGGATGAGAGTGGCATAATGTGAAACTAGATAAAATTCTAAGCATTTTACATATTAAAATCATTTTAATCCGATGCACGGTTAATTAGTTATTACATGCATGGACATGAGGGGTTTTTCTGCAAAACTGGAATACTCTGGATAATGGACAAAATCGTAGCTCTGGGAAAAAAACTACACGGGCCGAAACTGGCTAGCCCGATAGTGCACCGGAGAGGCTGGGGGCTGCTCACCCTGGGCCAAGGCCCGGCTGGAGAGGAGGACGCCAGGCAGGCCGCGGCAAGGGAGCTGGGCCGGCTGTGGCTTGTGGCCCGCGAGGAAGCAAGCCGAGAGGCTGGGCTCGGCGACGGGTCAATGCGGGGGCGGCAGCGTGCGCTCGTTCTCTGCTCGTTTCCAACAGAAGCAGCAGCAGAAGACGGCGACGCAGAAGACGGCGCCGGGGAGGGACTGGCGAAGGGGCGCTGGATCCGGGCGACGGCAGGAGGTGAAGGGCGGCAGGAGGCAGTGGAGCTTGGTGAGCTCGGCGTCGAGGAAGGACCAGAGACGCAGAGGCGGGGCGAGGGACTTGGCGCAGCGACGGGAATCGAGCGCGGAGGAGCCGGGGATGGCGGATCCAGGCGCGCATGGCAAGAGCTTGGCGATGGCGGCTTCCTCCTTGCGGCTCCTGCACGGGCGTACCTGGGAGAGAGAGAGCATGAGAGGGAAAGGCAACAGGAGAAGAAAGGGAAATTAAGGAGAGGCGCGAGCGTGGCTGTCCTGCTGGTGGCTGCTAGCAGAACTGCTCGCCGGGGATGACGGCAGGGAGCTAGAGGAGAGGCGCAGGACTTGGAGAAGGGGCACGGCATGGAGGAGCTCGGGAGGGTGCTGCTCTCCCTGGATCAGATGCGGGAGGCTGCAGGGGCGCTCGGAGTCGAGGTGGGAGATGGATTGGTCCGGTGGGGAAAACGAGGGAAGGAGAGAGGGTGGCTGCGGGCTTGGATCCCGAGGAAGAGGATTTGGTGGAGTGGCGGCGGCGAGGATTGCTGGATTGGACAGGATAGGTTAGGATTTGAGCGTTTAAATAGGAAGGGTGGCTAGACTAGGGGCTAAAAGGACCCTCCGATTAAAATCGGACGATCGAGAAAAAAATAGGTAGGGAGTCCAAATAACAAAACAGAGATATTTTGTAGATGTTAGGGGATGATCCGGACCCAACGGTAACAACAATCCGGGTCGGGTTCGGGGAAGTTGTGGACACGCACCGAGGGGGGTCTGAGAGGGGTCGCTGTCGAGAAAGGGGCATGTCAAAAGGTCGACGGGGACAAGCAAGGAGCAGCAACTACGAACGATTGCAGTTTTTAAAAAACAATGACGGCAACGAGTGCCGATGCAATGCGGATGATGCCATGATGAAATGCAACAAACAAATAAAACACACGACGACAACGAAAAACATGGAAGGCGTCTGAAACGTCGGTCTTGGGGCGTTACAACACTCCACCACTACAAGAGGATCTCGTCCCGAGATCTAGGATGGCACCGGAGAAAACCGGGAGAGGAAGAGGTAAAACAAAGTTGCTTCTTTGACAAACGAGTGAAACCAAAGAACCTTGAGAGGCGGCAAAGCTTGAAGAAATGACACGACGGAGGTGAACAAAATTTAAAACACTCCTTTCAGCAAGAGGAACAAGGACCATTACAAGAACCTTGTAGGTTGAAAGACAAACAAAAATGGTTACGATGGACAAGAAGTACATGCAAGCACTCCGGTTGAAACGAGATGTATAAGGAACGATAAAGATCAATTACGACAACACTCCTGTTAAAACAAGATAGAGAAGGAATAAGAGTGATATAATTTGGACAGCACTCCGACTGTAAATGGAAGGAATTGAACATGATCTTGACAAGATGAGAGGATACTCGATGAAATTAACAACACGTTGCCTCCGAAACTAATGAAAGAATGGCACAAGGGGTAGGAAAGATTTCAGACAGCACTCCGGTTGAGGAAGGAGACAAAACTTGATAAGATGAGAGAACTCGAATGAAAACACGACACTCCGGCTAAATGGATAAGAAAGGAAAAATTACATGATCTTGACAAAACAAGATGATTGGTCGAAGAGAGCAACATCACAAAGCCTCCGGAAACAATGCATGATAGTTAGATAGTTGGAGTGAATAGAACGAAGAATGAAACCAACATCTCCTACCATAAATGAATTTTAAAGAGCATCCTTACGAAGTAGGATTGAACGGAGTTGTTGGAAAAATCAACAACGAAAAGACGCTTGTTGTGGGCTTATGGAAAACATCCAACTTTTGAGGTTATAACCAGCCACTAGCGGAAACAGTTGATTGGATTGAGATCAACAGGTAGATGAAAAACTTCTTCACCGAGATGAGAAGGAGAAAATTGGATCATTGATAAGCACCACAAATAGCTACATTCCTTAGGGAAGGCTGTAGGTGAAATATAACCCAATATAACTCCAACAAAAAATTGATTGGTTGAAAAGATCTCTTGAACGAACAGAAAATGATGGATTTAAATATGTCACCCTTGAAAACTTGTGAATCATGAAACCCGAAGGGAAATTATCAAGAATGACATAACACCACCTCAAAAGATAAGGTAGAAAGAATTGCACTTCGGAATGCGAGATGAAGAATGCTTGAACTCCTCAAAACAACACATTTGTTGAGCACCATGTTTATTTCACAGTATAGCTCGGCGGATCTTAACTTCAAGAGAAATCTTGAAGGACAATTGAAGAATAAAAAGAATCTTTGATGAACCACCATGTAGAGCCTCCATGAAGAACTCCGGTAATAAAAGGAAGATAAAAAGAAAGAGAAGTTGACAACAAAAGGTGAAGCCTTGCAATGATTAGATGAAGGTTTGAAATGATATAATTGAAATAACTTGGAGCTCCGGAAAGAAAAGATGAACAACTTGGAACCGAGAATTTGATATCATGAACGAACTCCGGAAGAAGGAATTAATCACTTGGAGGAAACAAGAATAAGAATTATGTTATGCATATCCTTCACCAATTAAATTGATGACAAGCAATGGATTTGGCATACTATTTATTCTCGTAGAAAGGATTAAGATAGATATTGCGCAAACTTGGGAAGGTCTTCATCGAATCACCGGTAGGATTGAAACAACGAATAAATTGATATGATAACGAAGGAAGAGAAAATCTTGAACGAACCACCGCGAGAATTGAAAACAATTGAAGAAAAGAGGACGAAACACCGTAAGAATTAAAGAACGGGCGAAAATACTCGAGGGAATTTAGATACATGAGAACGAATAGATCACGAGCTGACTAGAGGAAACTTGAACGATGCACCGGGAGAATATGGAGATGAACGAAGAGACATCAATTAGAATAATTGGAGAACGAAGCTGAAAACTTAGAACGAAGAAATCTTCTGAAATGATGGCCTTTGGATGATCAAGAAATGAAAACAACTCTGAAATGCTCCAGATGGGTAAGAAAAGAATTACGCGACTGGAAACAATTATGAGAGGATGGCATAAGCTAGAACTATGAATCTTCAAGAGAACGGACCAAGATTCAAGAGAAATTCTACCTTGATCTTGAAATGTTGAGAATGACAATGAGAAACACCACTATGAATTGTTGAGGCACTCCGGAATGAAAATTAGAAAGGTTGAACCAACGATGAAAAGAATTCGAAAGAGATCTTGGAGAAAGAATATGACTGATGAAAATTCATTCTTACGTCGAACTTTGAAATGAATTTGAGAATAACTCCAGAAAAATTAGAAGAGTCAGGTAAGATCCTGGGAAAAGACCTGTGGGTTAGGGCCCACTCAAAAGTTACACCGTTGAATGATTAAAAGAAAGATTGCGCCGGTTGAATTAAATGGCTTGAATGTGATAACAACCTCGAAATAGCTTGAACGGATTGATAATGGAGACACAAATCTTCTGAGATATCTTCGGCACTCCAGAACAAATGAATGGCGAGAAGTGGATGATTAAGAGGTACACCGGCATGAGAAAGAATTTGAAACGAGGACAAGAATACGATCAACACTGAAAGCTTGACTTGAGTCCACCGGAGAAGAAAAAGAACGAAGAGTAATAAACTTGAAGAACATCTTCATGAGAACCACCGGGTAAGAGCATTGACGGAAAAGAATGAAGGGACTTCACATGAATAAAATGGATACTTGATTAAGAAATCTGGGTCCTTGAAGAAAAAGGGTGGGAGGGCAGGAAAACAAAGACAACTTGGGACGGATGAAGCAAACACCGTTGCAAAGAACTGAGAATTGATCTCGCGAATGTTGAAATGAACGGACCCACTTGAAAAAAAAGAGCACGTCGGTTGGAAAGAATTGGCATGACAATCTCGATAATCAAGAAGGATTATCATCCACATGGAAATATGAGAACACCGCTTAGGAAGGTATGGAATCAACACTTGACTTCGAAGCAACTCGAATACCACAAAACAAAACAAAACAAAGGATTGGCTTGCAGAATAAGCCGGAACAAACATATGATAGAGATTTCGTCCGAAGTTTTTGTGGTGGGGCCCACACGGGCTCGAACGTACAGCACCATCATGTACAAGGCAGTGCACATGACATACGAAGCGTCCCCGAGTCGGCATAGCCAAGGACTCTTTAAGACACTACGCGACCACTGTAAAACCAACCGTGGAAAGGCGGACCACTAGTCGTCGAACCCCAATCTCATATCATGCATCTATCGGAAAGATATCCTAGGAGCTACTTGAATTCCCACTTATAAACTCCCGAAACTTTCTGGTTATGCAATCAGGTGTTGGGGATACAGGGGACACAAAATATATCACCCAAACTAACAATACCTAGATCCAGCTGTATCCATCCTTCAACACATAACCAAGAAACCTTCGGAAATCATTTACCTCAACCTTCGAAAAGCATCTGTTATACGAGTTATGGCAATACTCCCGAACTCCCGCCCCAGTACTGGGTGGCGTCGAGGTGATCTCACCAACAACTGCATAAAAGAGATTTTCGATGTCGGCGAAACTCAGGTATTCTAGAACTGCAACGATAAAATTGTGACGACAACACCTCGGAGCTCAACTCCCCGGAACACTGCCAGAACCCCTAAATGTCAGGAGGCACCAAGAACAATGTTCTCGTCACAAAACCATCGGAACGATTCCAAGATACCCGCGTGATCCTAAATTTTTTTTAGTGAAATTTGAGGAGAGAAGAGTCAAAACTTCTACGTCAGGATGTAGGGTAATGCGACAGAAAACAAAAATTTCCCGACCTACGCACCAGCCCAGGACCACTATGGAGACTGCATACATGGTTTGATCTTTTTCGTTACCGACTCGTAGCGCAGCGGGAAGTAGAGTCGATGACGATCGGCGGTGCAGATCCCCGCAGCTAGGATTTACAACCTCCCAACCGCGAGGATGTATACCCTCATCTGCTCCTCAGACAGCCCTCCGGGAGGCGGTCGAACAGCCCCCCGGACGGTGTCGCGGACAGCCCTTCGGGGGGACCTTCGAAACTCGAACGGTCACTCGGACAGCCCTTCGGGAGGACCTTCGAAACTCGGACGGTCACATGGACAGCCCTTCGGGAGGCACTCACGAACTAAGACCGAAATTATGATCTCTCTACAGAGTTGCACACATACGGTGTCATCTATCCGGTAGGGCTTCGCCGTCCAGAACTAGTTCCTGCCGGAACCCAGACAGCCTTACGGCTCTACGAAACTCTTTTCGTGGGAGGGAGAGAAGAAGCCAGATAATGCATGGCATGTGTTTGAGAGCAAGGGATGAGTGTGGAGGGCTGCCCCTCCACCTCTATTTATAGGAAATCCCAAGGGGTAGGGTAGTTTCACAAAAAACCCAAAATGCACATGAATGAAGTCCTTCCACAAGGACCTAGGAGTGAAACCAAGGAACAAGAGGGTCCCCAAGGGGGGATACCCCATGTGGCCGGCCACACCCCCATGAGGGGCCCATAAAATGGCTCCTATCCATCCATGTCATCCCCAAGATCTTTTGGAGCAAAGCCCCAAAAGGTGGCTTTCCATAAAGTAACCATAAAGCTGATTTTCACTATTCACGATGACATTTTTCAGCGTCTGATCGAACTGAAAATATTTATGTGGGCTAAGAACATTTCCAGTACACACTAAAATGATTTTCAACGCGTTCCGAAACAATTCCGATTTTAGTGATTTTCATCTGCGAAACGCATCTGAAGTGGCTCCGGCAGCTGCGGAACATTTCCGGTTTTTATCTCAGAAAATTCCAAAAAGCTTGCAGAATGATTCTGGCATCCTCCAAGAATTATCAGGCATGTGCTGAAACCAATTTGACTTAATGGTGTATCCCGAAACAACTTTTCGGTATCATCGAAACTTATCCGATGACCTCTCTCTGCGGTACGATTCCGCTGTCCGAAACTTTTCGGTGTCCGAAACTTTTTCGGTGATTTTCTCTCAGACTCCCTGTCTAGTATTCAGCAGATAGATGACCCTTAAGCGTGTGACCCTATAGGTTCGGTGAAGAATAGACATGACCCAGAACCCCTTCCGATCAATGATCAACATCGGAGCCGTGGACACCCATATTGACCCCTATACCCACACGAATAAATATTCGAGTGAACCTCCAGTTGCCGTGTGCTATTCCAATTGCTTCGCGATATGTTACAAATACCCGAGGTGAGACATGTTGGCATTCCCGTGGATCAACAACTTGTCCACTATGCTAGTTACCTCGTTACCGGTTTTGTTCTCTTTTCTCGTTTCCGTGTTCCGGCATCCCAGTGATCAAATCACACTGTGTCTGGCCAGACGATGATGGATACCGTAATACCGAGAGGGCCCGAGAATATCTCTCCATCGTTGGAGGAGCAAATCCCAATCTTGAGCTATCAAGTTACTTGACACACTTTTCCATGAACCCGTAAGCCGCCGTAATAGCCACCCATTTACGGATGACGTTTAACAAACCCCAAAGTTCATGAAGCAAGCATGAAGAAACTCGATACTCTCATGGTCTAAGGAATCATGCAAACGTTAACCATCTCTATGTTATGTACCATTAACTTGTGACGAATGAATCTCTTAGCATAACATCATGCCGGGTCGATTCAACACAAATGTTCTCTTAACATTGTGCCCTCAAGGTTGCTGACATAGACATGCCCATGATCAGGAAAACATAACCATCATGCAACACTTGAGCTAGTCTTAGAGGCCAGACTAGGAATACATTTTACCGTTTATTATTCCACACGTGCATATGAGTCTTCCTCCGAGCCTCGTGGTTATTGCAGACTTGAGAACCATAGCAGTTATAGCATGGAACATAAACATAATTATGAACTCGGAGATAAATAACATCATTTATTATTGCCTCTAGGGCATATCTCCTACAGACTCCCACTTGCACTAGATTCAATAATCTAGCTTATGCTAATGCACTTCACACCTGTGGCACACCGGTGTAACTATGCTTCGCTTGTGGTATAGCCTGATGTCCAACGGATCTGACGACTTCAGTTCCTTGTGTATCTTTGCATGTCCTCGCGTTTTCACGTTTTCACAAAATTCATATTTTGTGTGGACTTGGCTTTGTATGTATGGAATCACAGGTCGAACCTGGATTCCTCAGACTGAGTTATGGAGCAACTACCTGCAGTAGTGTCCCATTGTCAAAAGCCATCTTGGAACTATACTAAGTTCATGAATGAACTATATGATTCAACATCTTCTTTGTCGCTTCTAAAGCGTCAACATACTTAGCCCTTGTTATAGAATTCGCCATAGTAACTAGTTTGAACAAATTCCAACTAACTGTGCCACCACATTGTGTGTTACACAAAACCCTTAATTTAAATCGAAAATCGCATGGAGAAAAGATGAAGACTGTATCGATGTAACATTTTACAACGAACTCTTCATGATCTCTGCTTGCGAGAAAACCATGTCATCAGTACTTACTCTAGTACTCTGTGACATCTTTCACTGTTGTCCCATGATCAGTAATTTGATCACTTTGGTATCCATACTCGCAACACCTTGGGAGTATCGGACATATCTGGTTGTTTTACATACCATGGAATACATGATTAATCCAAACACAAAAGTGTGTGGAATCTACATCATGTATTTTACTCATCAGTGTTTTGGGACACCGAGTCTTGCAAAAACTCTTTCCATGTGACTTTGGCAAGAATCACTCCTTGGCGTTTTAAATGCTAAAAGGTTTTAGCATCTTGTCAATATGTATTCATTGCTTAGCCCCATTAGGTAAATCTATCTCCATAGATCATCATGCCTAATATTGAGGCTATTTAGCCTAAGCACTTCATCGAAAAACTATTTTCAAATGAAGTCCTAATTTGTATCAAGAAATTTATTTCCAATTACCAATGTGCCAAGCACATAAGGTTTTTAGAAATATTATTACGCACCCACTTACTTTCTTGAATTACAAATATCTTCGTTACCCATTGATGAAGTCAAAACCCCTTTGACCATTTCATCAAAACACGAAGATTCCAACTCCATTTTGCTCTCTTATGTCCATTGCTGGAACTCTGAAGTTTGCATACCTACTAGCATCCTCTGGATCGACAAATTACTTTGGACTGTATCATATACAAGTCCTAGTTTTCATTTCCATCAGATGGAAATCCTTTTATCATCCATGTTTCATATCTCATGATTGAAATATGTATTAATTGCTAGTTCAACCCGAAACGACTTTAAGCATCGCTACGATGAAAACAACCTCATCGTATTATTTCAACAAGTCGAGCTTTATGGATAAAACATTTTATCCGTATCAGTTTTAAGTTCCATAAATATTCGTTAGACTCTAAGTCTTCCGAAAGGTGTATCAAGGTTTTAATCTTGAATCACTTATATGGAAACTAACTCGGGTTGTATTGGCATTTAGCCAATTCCGGAGTCAGGGCCCATCAACGCTTCCTTGTGTATCGTAGGTATAATGTTGTCTAACAACAATATCTCGTTTGCGCACCTGAGAGGTTTGCACGAGCCTTGCCTACGTGGTTCAGCTGCAAGTTCGACCGAAGTTCATACATTTTATTGTAGAGACTTCCGTATCAGTCGCAGTAGGAAACTCTGGAATCACTTCCAAGGTCTCTTTCCTTTGATCTGATGACGTAGATACTGTTTATCTCGTCGAGTTGCACTATTCTCCCACTCACCTTTTTGAAAGAACCATTCTCTTTAAAAGCACACCGTTTCGCGGCAAAACTATTTGCCTCGGTATAGTGAGGGAGGAATACCCAACATTTTGGTATAACCTACAAAGTAGCACTTGTCTGATTTGGAATAGGTTTGTAACCTTTTACACAAGCCCCATATTCCAAATGTTAAGAAAAGATATAACATGGTTGGGCGTACCATACCATGGCTTCATTTCAACAGACCCGATGTAGCTCTTTTCAGTGTAAAAGCCGCAGTCTCTAAAGCATCACTTTAAAAGGATAATGGCAAATTTATTTATGTCATCTTTGACCTTACCATGTCATAAATGGTTTGATTACATCTCCACGGACTTTCCACCTGCAGTGGTGTTCCGGGAGGTGCAAGTTTATGAAACCCCTTTCACAACTCATCAGACATTCGCTAAACATGTAACTCAAATATTCCTTTGTGCAATCAAATTGCAGAAACATAATTTTCTTGTTACAATAACTTGTACTTCATTTTTGAGAACCTTTCGAATGATTTAAAAAGATCCAGACTTACGTCTCATCAAGTAAATATTCATATATCTACTTGAGTCATTTCTGAAGATAAATAAATCCACCACTAACAACACTTATCGGACTACACACATCAAATGTATGATCACTAATAAGTTTGTTGTTCGTTCCTTATAGCCTGTGAACGGTATTTTAGTCACTTCACTTTTCGGAGGAAAGTTGCAAGTGTCAGATGATTCAAAATAAAAAAGACTTCAAAATCCATCATAATGGAATTTTCCATGCGGGTTTCTCCAATGTGACCAAATGTAGTGCCACACTTGTGTGGTATTCTTTTAGTCTTGCGACATTTAGCGTCAGTGTTATGGATGTATCATATTACCCTCAATATTCATAGCATACATCCCATCGATGATGGAAGTATGGCCCTTATGTTATTCATAATACTTAACAACAATTGTTGTTTTTATGAACAACTCTTTTGCAACAAACATTGTGCAATGGGCTAGAGTGTATGAAACTCTAAAATGAATTATGAAAGTAAACCCAGAGGTATTGTATTATTATCAATATTCATAACATACATCTCATTCATAATGAAAGTATGGCCCTTGTGTTATTCATAACATCGAACATAAAAAGTTCTCTTATGAACAAGCTTTTTGCAAGATACCCTATGCAATGGGATAGAGTTTGTAAAACTCTAAATGAATTATGAAAATAAATACAGACGGCAATACACCGATGGAAGGTATAGTAACATTTACCATGTTCCCTGTGTATACCTTAACCTCATTTCTAGCTAGTCTTTCAGGCCATAGTAGTTCTTACATCGAGTTGCAACAGAATGCAATCGAGCGGGCATTTTTGTGATGAACTCACAATACCCAAGAATTAGTGATTAATATGTTTAACCATAATTCGCAAGAACTATATCTTTGACCAGCCTTCTATACATCAAAAACTTGTATGACATTCATCCATGATCTGGATATTCCAGTCTTCTTTCCTTTTGCCTTTATACTTCTAGCAGTTTAACTTTTAGTATTTCTCCTACTCTCAGAAGAAGCACCCAACTTAAGAGTGGCATTAGCCCCGGACTTCCTAGGCGTGTAAGTCATACTAACACCCTTTGGACACTTCCTTTCTCTTTAAGTTGTTGTTTTATTCACCTTTCATTATATGACAGGCGTTCTTCTGGATCCCTTTCCCAACAGTCAAATGCATAGTAAACACTTTTACTAATACTTGCAAACAAACATTGCATTGTTTGTATCTGAAAATAATTTTCAGTTCCATGAATATCATATGACTATCCCAACTTTCGAAGTTTGGGTTTCATGGAAGCAAACATATTCCACTTGACCGTAACAGAATTCTAGCTTTTGGATCAAAGGACGAGAGTCACATGATCCATAGCATTAGCGGGAGGATACGGAAAGCATGCGATAGGACAAAGTCCTTCTCGGCACTTTTGAGGACAATCCTCATATTACCATACCAATCGTAAAGTTTTAACCAGATATTTAACAGCTATTCAATTTTAACAGGGAAAGTGGAATCGCGAGCCATTATTCTACAACTATTATGCAAGAAACACTTAGACAGTGTTCATAATTAATTGCACTGAGAATTAAACATGTTAATTCAACAGTGCGCTCCCACTCAAATCAATATCTCTCATAATTGATTTAGAGTGATTCAAGATCCATATTTCTATTCGATGCCATTGACGGGTTCATCACTGATGACACGAATTTCAATCGGTAGGCCAACTTGCCGATCACATCTCTATGTGATTCTTGTTCATCTTTCGATGGGCGTGTTCCGAGCTCAGGACTCTCCTGCCTGAATGTCAAAGACAACCAAGTGATCTTGCTGCAAGGTCTGACCTCACCCGCCTCATTCCTCTCGATTCGTTCGTGCTCATGTGTACATGGCGCACCCCGAAAAGATACGAATTTCAGACGGTGCTACACTTGGGTGAACACTAACTACTTTGATATTTTAAGTGAGAGATCACCCTAATAAAAAGCGACTACCGCGCAATCAAGAAGGGTGCATCATAAGGGATAAACATCTCAGGCAATTCATAATAGCATGATATGGTATAGCCCTTTCTGACGGAGAAGTCTTTCATTTCTTCGTCTTCGGCATTCGCGTCAGTGTTCACCTTCGTGAAGATTGCCACCACCTTGTCGATGCACCAGATAATATTGCTATCTCCATAGCTAACAAAATAATGCATTACAACAAGGTTGACACGCAGGTCATTAAAGTGCAATCATATGGCTCCAGCCATCATGCCGAATCATGACACGCAAGTCATGCTAATCAAATTACATCATATAGTCATCTCATACATAATCGAATTAGTATGAGCACTGCTATACCACATCACATGCACATCCTGCAAAACCAAGTTAGACGCCTCTAATCGGTTTATGCAAAATTTATTTTATGTGGCTTCTAAGGTTTTGACTTAAACCGCAGCTACCAACATTTTATCATCAAGTATGATTATTCAAGTTGCTAGATTAACATCTCGGGGTGTATGAAACACGAGATAATTAAATCTCGAGCCCCATACTAAACTTCGTCATACGTATGACCCCCGTGCAGATCATATCTGCAATGCCCTTTCATCTGCGAATTTCATCTTTCTTTTGACTACGGCAGAACCCAAAGAACTGATAGCACTTCCATGATCAATCAGGATCACGGATTGCGAGAACTTTGTCAAATTCCACCATGTTGTCTCGAGATTGAGAAAACGCAAATTCTAGGGAAGCAACAAGAACCTCGGGTAACAGATTTCATCTGTCACCCGCATAAATAATTTTCAGCAATAGATCTCATCTACTACCTAATTATATTATGCAATACCCATACATCTCCATGTATTCTAGATCGAAACCTGCATCTACGCATAGCACGGCTCTTGATGCCACTGTAGGGTAACGCGACAGAAAACAAAAATTTCCCGACCTACGCACCAGCCCAGGACCACTATGGAGACTGCATACATGGTTTGATCTTTTTCGTTACCGACTCGTAGCGCAGCGGGAAGTAGAGTCGATGACGATCGGCGGTGCAGATCCCCGCAGCTAGGATTTACAACCTCCCAACCGCGAGGATGTATACCCTCATCTGCTCCTCAGACAGCCCTCCGGGAGGCGGTCGAACAGCCCCCCGGACGGTGTCGCGGACAGCCCTTCGGGGGGACCTTCGAAACTCGAACGGTCACTCGGACAGCCCTTCGGGAGGACCTTCGAAACTCGGACGGTCACATGGACAGCCCTTCGGGAGGCACTCACGAACTAAGACCGAAACTATGATCTCTCTACAGAGTTGCACACATACGGTGTCATCTATCCGGCAGGGCTTCGCCGTCCAGAACTAGTTCCTGCCGGAACCCAGACAGCCTTACGGCTCTACGAAACTCTTTTCATGGGAGGGAGAGAAGAAGCCAGATAATGCATGGCATGTGTTTGAGAGCAAGGGATGAGTGTGGAGGGCTGCCCCTCCACCTCTATTTATAGGAAATCCCAAGGGGTAGGGTAGTTTCACAAAAAACCCAAAATGCACATGAATGAAGTCCTTCCACAAGGACCTAGGAGTGAAACCAAGGACAAGAGGGTCCCCAAGGGGGGATACCCCATGTGGCCGGCCACACCCCCATGAGGGGCCCATAAAATGGCTCCTATCCATCCATGTCATCCCCAAGATCTTTTGGAGCAAAGCCCCAAAAGGTGGCTTTCCATAAAGTAACCATAAAGCTGATTTTCACTATTCACGATGACATTTTTCAGCGTCTGATCGAACTGAAAATATTTATGTGGGCTAAGAACATTTCCAGTACCCACTAAAATGATTTTCAACGCGTTCCGAAACAATTCCGGTTTTAGTGATTTTCATCTGCGAAACGCATCTGAAGTGGCTCCGGCAGCTCCGGAACATTTCCGGTTTTTATCTCAGAAAATTCCAAAAAGCTTGCAGAATGATTCTGGCATCCTCCAAGAATTATCAGGCATGTGCCGAAACCAATTTGACTTAATGGTGTATCCCGAAACAACTTTTCGGTATCATCGAAACTTATCCGATGACCTCTCTCTGCGGTACGATTCCGCTGTCCGAAACTTTTCGGTGTCCGAAACTTTTTCGGTGATTTTCTCTCAGACTCCCTGTCTAGTATTCAGCAGATAGATGACCCTTAAGCGTGTGACCCTATAGGTTCAGTGAAGTATAGACATGACCCGGAACCCCTTCCGATCAATGATCAACATCGGAGCCGTGGACACCCATATTGACCCCTATACCCACACGAATAAATATTCGAGTGAACCTCCAGTTGCCATGTGCTATTCCTATTGCTTCGCGATATGTTACAAATACCTGAGGTGAGACATGTTGGCATTCCCGTGGATCAACAACTTGTCCACTATGCTAGTTACCTCGTTACCGGTTTTGTTCTCTTTTCTCGTTTCCGTGTTCCGGCATCCCAGTGATCAAATCACACTGTGTCTGGCCAGACGATGATGGATACCGTAATACCGAGAGGGCCCGAGAATATCTCTCCATCGTCGGAGGAGCAAATCCCAATCTTGAGCTATCAAGTTACTTGACACACTTTTCCATGAACCCGTAAGCCGCCGTAATAGCCACCCATTTACGGATGACGTTTAACAAACCCCAAAGTTCATGAAGCAAGCATGAAGAAACTCGATACTCTCATGGTCTAAGGAATCATGCAAACGTTAACCATCTCTATGTTATGTACCATTAACTTGTGACGAATGAATCTCTTAGCATAACATCATGCCGGGTCGATTCAACACAAATGTTCTCTTAACATTGTGCCCTCAAGGTTGCTGACATAGACATGCCCATGATCAGGAAAACATAACCATCATGCAACACTTGAGCTAGTCTTAGAGGCCAGACTAGGAATACATTTTACCGTTTATTATTCCACACGTGCATATGAGTCTTCCTCCGAGCCTCGTGGTTATTGCAGACTCGAGAACCGTAGCAGTTATAGCATGGAACATAAACATAATTATGAACTCGGAGATAAATAATATCATTTATTATTGCCTCTAGGGCATATCTCCTACACAGGAGGCCTCACCAGAGCGACGAAGGGACTGAGGAGTAAAAATAATCCTACTCTCCGATATATATAATCCTAAGACTCAAAACATTTTTGTTCTAGACTCAACAACGTCAGCGATTCGATCAAGCAGGGGGCTCCTAAGTCGGGGATGGCTTTGATTACCAACTTAAAACACCCACGATGCGGCTATATCTCCCACGTGTCGAGGCACGACTTAGAGGCATAACCGCATTGTGGTTTTGTCGCAAGAAGGGTCATCTTCACACAATCCCATGTAATGAACAAGAATGGGATACAGAGTTGGCTTACAATCGCCACTTCACACAATACATAAATGAATTCATACATCATTCAAGATACACACATAGGTCCGACTACGGAACCAAAATAAAAGAAGACAACCCAACTGCTAGATCCCCGATCGTCCCAACTGGGCACCACTACTGATCAACATGGAAAGAAACATAGTAACGACCAAGGTCTTCGTCGAACTCCCACGTGAGCTCGGTTGCGTCATCTGCACTGGTATCGTCAGCACCTGCAACTGTTTTGGAAGTATCTGTGAGTCACGAGGACTCAGCAATCTCACACCCGCGAGATCAAGACTATTTAAGCTTAAGGGTAGGAAAGGGGGGGTAGTGGGGTGGAGCTGCAGCAAGCATTAAGCATATATGGTGGCTAACATACGCAAATAAGAGCGAGAAGAGAAGCAACGGAACGGTCGTCAACTAGTAATGATTAAGAAGTGATCCTGAACTCCTACTTACGTCAAACATAACCCAGAAACCGTGTTCACCTCCCGGACTCCGCCGAGAAGAGACCATCACGGCTACACACACGGTTGATGCGTTTTAGTTAGGGTCAAGTGTCAAGTTCTCTACAACCGGATATTAACAAATTCCCATCTGCCACATAACCGCGGGCACGGCTTTCGAAAGATAATACCCTGCAGGGGTGTCCCAACTTAGCCCATTATAAGCTCTCACGGTCAATGAAGGATATTCCTTCTCCCAGGAAGACCCGATCAGTCTCGGAATCCTGGTTACAAGACATTTCGACAATGGTAAAACAAGACTAGCAAAGCCGCTCGATGTGCCGACAAATCCCGATAGGAGCTGCACATATCTCGTTCTCAGGGCACACCGGATAAGTCAAGCTACGAGTAAAACCAGACCTCGAGTTTCCCCGAGGTGGCCCCGCAGGCTGCTCGGTTCGGACCAACACTCGAAGGAGCACTGGCCCGGGGGGTCTAAAATAAAGATGACCCTTGAGTCTGCAGAACCCAAGGGAAAAGGGGATAGGTGGTAGCAAATGGTAAAACCAAGGTTGGGCCTTGCTGGAGGAGTTTTATTCAAGGCGAACTGTCAAGGGAGTCCCATAAATCACCCAACCGCGTAAGGAACGCAAAATCAAGGAACATAACACCGGTATGACAGAAACTAGGGCAGCAAGAGTGGAACAAAACACCAGGCATAAGGCCGAGCCTTCCACCCTTTACCAAGTATATAGATGCATTAAATTAGATAAGAGGTATTGTGATATCCCAACATAAACATAATCCAACATGGAGCAATCTTCATCTTCACCTGCACCTAGCAACGCTATAAGAGGGGTTGAGCAAAAGCGGTAACATAGCCAAACAACGGTTTGCCAGGAAGGGTGAAAAAGGTTAGAGGTTCATGGCAATTTGGGAGGCTAGATAAGCAAGTGGTAGGTAGCGCGACATAGCAATAGAGCGAAACAACTAGCAAGCAAAGATAGAAGTGATTTCGAGGGTATGGTCATCTTGCCTGAGATCCCGCTAGGAAGAAGAACGAGTCCATGAAGAAGACAAACGGACGAAGTCGAACGAATCCTGACAACTCCGGAACGAAACCGAAGGTAACGAGAGAAGCAACCCGGAAAGAAACAAACAACATAGTAAACAACCACCACATAAACATGGCATGATGCAAAAACAAATATGATGCATGTCCGGTATAATGAGGCATGGCATGGCAAAGTGCAACAAACAACACTACAAATTAAATGGAGCTCAATATGCAACGAGTTGCATATTGACGAAACACCATATTCGAGTTATTTAGTTCGCTCTTGTTTATGTACCCAACAATATTAAATGTTGATTAACATGGCAAGAGGTGAAGCATAGTAAACTAACTATTTAAGCAAGTTAAAAGAGGCCGGAAACAATAAACAACCATTCCGGAAAATCCCCACATCAATTATTTAGATTTGGTACTGTTCTGCCTAAAACCATATTTTAATGTTGTTAAACAGCAAATGAAGTGCACCATGTTAAACTAGGCATTTTTCTACCCCATTTACATATAAAGTTTATTAAATTCCGAGTTACAGTTAATTAGTTATGAAATAAATCATTATAACATGGCATTTAGCAAATTAATACAAACAGCAATTTAATAATTTTAAACATGGATGAGAGTGGCATAATGTGAAACTAGATAAAATTCTAAGCATTTTACATATTAAAATCATTTTAATCCGATGCACGGTTAATTAGTTATTACATGCATGGACATGAGGGGTTTTTCTGCAAAACTAGAATACTCTGGATAATGGACAAAATCGCAGCTCTGGGAAAAAAACTACACGGGCCGAAACTGGCTAGCCCGATAGTGCACTGGAGAGGCTGGGGGCTGCTCACCCTGGGCCAAGGCCCGGCTGGAGAGGAGGACGCCAGGCAGGCCGCGGCAAGGGAGCTGGGCCGGCTGTAGCTTGTGGCCCGTGAGGAAGCAAGCCGCGAGGCTGGGCTCGGCGACGGGTCAACGCGGGGCAGCAGCGTGCGCTCGTTCTCTGCTCATTTCCAACAGAAGTAGCAGCAGAACACGGCGACGCAGAAGACGGCGCCGGGGAGGGACTGGCGAAGGGGCGCTGGATCCAGGCGACGGCAGGAGGTGAAGGGCGGCAGGAGGCGGTGGAGCTTGGTGAGCTCGGCGTCGAGGAAGGACCAGAGACGCAGAGGCGGGGCGAGGGACTTGGCGCAGCGACGGGAATCGAGCGCGGAGGAGCCGGGGATGGCGGATCCAGGCGCGCATGGCAAGAGCTTGGCGATGGCGGCTTCCTCCTTGCGGCTCCTGCACGGGCGTACCTGGGAGAGAGAGAGAGCATGAGAGGGAAAGGCAACAAGAGAAGAAAGGGAAAGGAAGGAGAGGCGCGAGCGTGGCTGTCCTGCTGGTGGCTGCTAGCAGAACTGCTCGCTGGGGATGACGGCAGGGAGCTAGAGGAGAGGCGCAGGACTTGGAGAAGGGGCACGGCATGGAGGAGCTCGGGAGGGTGCTGCTCTCCCTGGATCAGACGCGGGAGGCTGCAGGGGCGCTCGGAGTCGAGGTGGGAGATGGATTGGTCTGGTGGGGAAAACGAGGGAAAGAGAGAGGGTGGCTGCGGGCTTGGATCCCGAGGAAGAGGATTTGGTGGAGTGGCAGCGGTGAGGATTGCTGGATTGGACAGGATAGGTTAGGGTTTGAGCGTTTAAATAGGAAGGGTGGCTAGACTAGGGGCTAAAAGGACCCTCCGATTAAAATCGGACGATCGAGAAAAAAATAGGTAGGGAGTCCAAATAACAAAACGGAGATATTTTGTAGATGTTAGGGGATGATCCGGACCCAACGGTAACAACAATCCGGGTCGGGTTCGGGGAAGTTGTGGACACGCACACGAGGGGGGTCTGATAGGGGTCGCTGTCGAGAAAGGGGCATGTCAAAAGGTCGACGGAGACAAGCGAGGAGCGGCAACTACGAACGATTGCAGTTTTTAAAAAACAATGACGACAACGAGTGCCGATGCAATGCGGATGATGCCATGATGAAATGCAATAAACAAATAAAACACACGACGACAACGAAAAACATGGAAGGCGTCTGAAACGTCGGTCTTCGGGCGTTACACGACAGAAGCTCCAGCCTCCGCACTGTTGGGAATCGTAGCATAATTTTAAAATTTTCCTACACTCACCAAGATGCATCTATGGAGTATAGTAGCAACGAGGGGAAAGGAGTGCATCTACATACCCTTGTAGATCGCGAGCGGAAGCGTTCCAATGAACGTGGATGACGGAGTCGTACTCGCCGTGATCCAAATCACCGATGACCGAGTGCCGAACGGACGGCACCTCCACGTTCAACACACGTATGGTACAGCGACGTCTCTTCCTTCTTGATCCAGCAATGGGGAAGGAGAGGTTGATGGAGATCCAGCAGCACGACAGCGTGGTGGTGGATGTAGCGGGATGCCGGCAGGGCTTCGCCGAGCTTCTACGAGAGAGAGAGGTGTAGCAGGGGAAGAGGGAGGCGCCCAAGGCTGTAATTGTTGCTGCCCTCCCCCCCTTTATATAGGCCCCCTGGGAGGGGGGGGGGGGCGCCGGCCAGAACCCATCTAGGGTGGGGGCGGCGGCCAGGGGGGTGCCTTGCCCCCCAAGGCAAGTGGGAAGCCCCCCACCCTAGGGTTCCCAACCCTAGGCGCGTGGGGGGAGGCCCATGGGGGGGCGCCCCAGCCCACTATGGGCTGGTTCCCTTCCCACTTCAGCCCATGGGGCCCTCCGGGATAGGTGGCCCCATCCGGTGGACCCCCGGGACCCTTCCGGTGGTCCCGGTACAATACCGGTAACCCCCGAAACTTTCCCGGTGGCCGAAACTTGACTTCCTATATATAATTCTTTATCTCCGGACCATTCCGGAACTCCTCGTGACGTCCGGGATCTCATCCGGGACTCCGAACAACTTTCGGGTTTCCGCATACACATATCTCTACAACCCTAGCGTCACCGAACCTTAAGTGTGTAGACCCTACGGGTTCGGGAGACATGCAGACATGACCGAGACGCCTCTCCGGTCAATAACCAACAGCGGGATCTGGATACCCATGTTGGCTCCCACATGTTCCACGATGATCTCATCGGATGAACCACGGTGTCGAGGATTCAATCAATCCCGTATGCAATTCCCTTTGTCAATCGGTATGTTACTTGCCCGAGATTCGATCGTCGGTATCCCAATACCTTGTTCAATCTTGTTACCGGCAAGTCTCTTTACTCGTACCGCAATGCATGATCCCGTGACTAACGCCTTAGTCACATAGAGCTCATTATGATGATGCATTACCGAGTGGGCCCAGAGATACCTCTCCGTCTCACGGAGTGACAAATCGCAGTCTCGATCCGTGCCAACCCAACAGACACTTTCGGAGATACCCGTAGTGCACCTTTATAGTCACCCAGTTACGTTGTGAGGTTTGGCACACCCAAAGCACTCCTACGGTATCCGGGAGTTGCACGATCTCATGGTCTAAGGAAAAGATACTTGACATTGGAAAAGCTCTAGCAAACGAAACTACACGATCTTTTATGCTATGCTTAGGATTGGGTCTTGTCCATCACATCATTCTCCTAATGATGTGATCCCGTTATCAATGACATCCAATGTCCATAGTCAGGAAACCATGACTATCCGTTGATCAACGAGCTAGTCAACTAGAGGCTTACTAGGGACACGTTGTGGTCTATGTATTCACACATGTATTACGATTTCCGGACGATACAATTATAGCATGAACAATAGACAATTACCATGAACAAAGAAATATAATAATAACCATTTATTATTGCCTCTAGGGCATATTTCCAACACGCACGACCTCCCCTCCCCCTCCGCTATGATCCCCTCCTCGCGTGACCCCTTCCCCCCTCCCGTCAGCCCCCTTTTATCTCAAGGTTCAGCTCGTGCTCGAACTCCAGACCCGTGAGTTGCAGGCCAGGCCACCTTGGCGGACTAAGCTCCAATCCGGACACCACTTGCTGCTACGTGCATCAGGGCATCAGATCAGCAAGGTATGCTACCTCTCCCCTCCCTCTCTCCTTCTCCCTATTCTCCCCCACCCGCCTATGTTGAGCTATGTTTCTTCTCTCTTCTATTTTCTGAATTTCTCATGAATCTGTTTTCAAGTATTGTCTTCCGCTATATATATAGTGTTGCAACTTGCTGTTATTGTAATGTTGTGGAATGTGGACTTATTTTTCATTGTTCATGAAGTCTGCTTTGGAGAAAAGAAGAGAGACGAGCAAGTGGGAAAACAATCTTTACTACATGGGCAAACCATGTAGTCATGTACAACTCATTTATTGTTGATTTAATTAGCTATCATTTGCCATAAGGTTGTGTCTATGATGTCGCCACCTCATACTCCATAACAGTGGCGAATCTAGAAAGAAAATGAAGGGTGGGCTCAAAGTTTACGTCCAGAAAACTAAACGCTCTTTTGAAGAAAAAACTGGTTATCTCCTAATCCGTCTGTTCAAATATAATTAAATTTTCCCAGATTACTACTGAAAAGATGTAGTATTTATTAGAACTTTTGTGTAAAAGCATCAAATTTTGAATAAATATTTGAATCTCTTTACTAGATGGATCAATATATCTAGAACTAAACTAGCTACTGACTAGAAGTCTAGAACTAAACTAGTGAAGGACTGAACTAGCTAAACTGCTAAAGCACTGCACAAGATTGAAGTCTCTGAACTAAGAAAGTAGACAGAGAAGAAAACAGCATGCGCTTCCATCGACCGGGCCTTCTGGACTGGACGGCAGCGGAGCTGTGGCTATCCCTGACGAGCGACAAGCGACGGCGGAGCCGGCGAGCTGCAGATGGCCTGGACGCCTGGACCCTGGGCGACGAGCTCCGCATCTCCCTCGGTTGATTACGGCCTCCGACGGCTAGGTTTCGTGGCCGGCTGCTCCTGCGTGTGCTGGTGGACTCGTGGTCGCCTAATTTGCTTAGATGGGCTGGTTGGACAAGTTTCTCTAGGCTGGGCCTGCCAAATATTCTGAAGCCCAGTACTAATTTTTCTTTTCGCGAAGTTGGAGGGTAGGCTCGAGCCTATCGAAGCCTCCCCGGTGGATTCACCACTGCTCCATAAGTGTTTTAATGTTATCAAGGGGATCGGTCGCCATATAACGTGTTACGCCATAAAAACATTGAAGGGGTGTTTGGTTCAGAAGTCTTAGGACTTTTTCTAGTCCCAGAGACTAATCAAAAAAGACTCTCTAGTAGAGTCTTTTTCTAGTCCCTGTAGAAAAAGTCCCTCCCGTTTGGTTCCTAAGGACTTTTTTTAGTCTCTGGGACTAAAAAGTCCCTGAACCAAACACCCCCTGAGTATCACATACCATAACAAGTCATTTATAACAAGGATTGGAATGCGACTCACTCTACTAAAAAGCACAATGTCGCTGACTCACTCCCGACTAAAAAGGTCACCTGCTCGCATTTAGCAACGGACCAATTGTGTATGTTTCTTTTTAATATGTGTTTATATGTTCACTTTAGATCAGAGAAAAAACCCGATGCCTTCGAATGATGCTTTGAAAATGTCGATTGACAAAGCTTTATGATGGATTGGATTAAAAACTTGTTGTGTTTTACAAAATGAGAAAAGATGCATACAAATAATTGTTCTTCTTTATATATTTCTTACACGTATTCCTATATATTTTTATTTCTGCAGAGTATGAGAGGGATGAAGATGGACAAAAGGACTCCATTAGCAATGGTGTCGAGGTGATGTCGTTGGAAGGGGCCAAAAAATTATCGAGTTTTGTATGCAATCAGAACAAAATTGCATTCTACTAGTTATAACCAAACTTAACAACCACGCATAATGACAGGGGTAAGTCGGTTTGCAGCAAGAGGCCCATGCGAACGCGAAGAAACAAAACGAATCTGCGACGGACCAGATCCAGCCTCGCCCCATATAACAAACGAACCCAGCCGCCTGCCTCCCTCCTCCCGTCAGATCATCCTATCTTCTCCCCCGAGCCCGATCGATCCCCCGAAACCCTAGCGCGGCAGCAGCCATGGCGACGGAGACAGAGCCCGCCGCCGCCGCGGCGCCGTGCCTCCTCCTCGGCCCTCCCCTCATCCGCGCCGCACGCCCGTCCCCTGCCACCGCCGCCGCCGCCAGTGCTGACACCGACGCGTCGCACCCGTTCCTCGACCTCCTGGACGCGGCCTTCAACGAGCCGTCGGCCGAGGAGATCAAGGCCGCGCTCAAGCCGCGGAGGGCGCTCACGGAGAACTGCTCCGCCACGTACGCCAACTCGGGCAACCCCTGCCTCGACTTCTTCTTCCAGGTGGTGCCCGACACGCCGCCCGAGCGCGTGCGCTCCCTGCTCGCCGCCGCCTGGGCCCACGACGCGCCCACGGCGCTCAAGCTCGCCTGCAACCTCCGCGGCGTGCGCGGCACCGGCAAGTCGGACAAGGAGGGCTTCTACGCCGCCGCGCTCTGGATGCACGAGAACCACCCCAGGACGCTCGCCTGCAACGTCGCCGCGCTCGCCGAGTTCGGCTACCTCAAGGACTTCCCCGAGCTGCTCTTCCGCCTCATCCACGGCGCCGACGTGCGCAAGGTCGCCAAGGCCGGAGTGGAGGCCGACAAGGTGCGCAGGAAGGCCAAGGCCCTGGCCCAGCAGCGGGAGGGCCTCCGCGCCAGGCTTGCCGGCCGGAAGCGCGCCCGCGAGCTGGCGCCCGAGCCGGCCAAGGCCACCTTCGGCGACTTCCTCTCGGCCGCCCTCTCCAAGTTCGGCAAGGGCAAGCCCGTGGAGGTGGAGACCGCCCCTGTCGCGGTCCAGGAGCCGAAGCCGGAGGCGATGGAGGTTGATTCGAAGAAGACGGCGGACAAGCCGCGGCGGGTGTCCAAGAAGGTCCGCAAGGTGGCCAAGCTCGCCGTGCAGTCGCTGGAGACGTACTACGGCGACCGCGCCTACCGCTTCCTGTTCGACGCCGTCGCCGAGTTCTTCGCCGCGCTCCTTGCCTCGGACCTCGAGCAGCTGGCCCCCAAAGGCAAGAAGAGGAAGATCGGGCTCGCCGCCAAGTGGTGCCCCACGCCGGGCTCGTCGTTTGACCGCACCACGCTGCTCTGCGAGGCCATCGCCCGCCGCCTCTTCCCGCGCGACTCGGACCCTGAGCTCGCCCAGCTCTCGGATGACCACTACACGTACCAGGCCCTCCGCCGCCTCCGCCGCGAGGTGCTCGTGCCACTGCGCAAGGTCCTGGAGCTCCCGGAGGTGTACATGAGCGCGCAGCGGTGGTCGGAGCTGCCCTACAACCGCGTGGCCTCGGTGGCCATGCGTCGCTACAAGTTCCTCTTCAAGAAGCACGACGAGGTGCGCTTCGACAAGTACCTCGAGGACGTGGAGGACGGCAAGGCCAAGATCTCGGCGGGCGCGCTCCTGCCGCACGAGATCGCGGCGCCTGCCTACCGCGGCGAGGACGACAACGTGTCGGAGCTCCAGTGGCGACGCATGGTGGACGACCTCCGCTCCAAGGGGTCGCTGCGCAACTGCATCTCGGTCTGTGACGTGTCCGGGAGCATGAACGGCACCCCGATGGAGGTGTGCGTCGCGCTGGGCGTGCTCACCTCGGAGCTCAGCGAGGAGCCATGGGCGGGCAAGGTGATCACCTTCAGCTCGACCCCCGAGATCCACCTGATCAAGGGCAAGACCCTTGCCAAGAAGATGGCCTTCGTTAAGCGCATGCAATGGAACATGAGCACCAACTTCCAGGCGGTGTTCGACCAGATCCTCCGCACGGCCGTGAACGCCCGGCTGGCGCCGGAGAAGATGATCAGGACCGTGTTCGTGTACAGCGACATGGAGTTCAACAAGGCGTCGGGGCACGGCGGCGGTGGATACTACGGATACGGATCACGGCGATCGTCCGGATCATGGGACACTGACTACAACGTGATCTGCAAGAAGTTCAGGGACGCGGGGTACGGCGATGTGGTGCCGCAGATCATCTTCTGGAACCTGCGCGACTCCAAGTCGACGCCGGTGACGTCGACGCAGCCGGGGGTGGCCATGGTGAGCGGCTTCTCCAAGAACTTCCTCAAGATCTTCCTGCAGAACGACGGCGTGGTGAACCCGGAGGCCATCATGATGCAGGCCATCGCGGGCGACGAGTACCAGAAGCTGACCGTGTACGACTAGATCAGTAGTTGCCGCTTGTCATCAGCTTAGTTAGAATGTTCGTGGTGTTCGATTAGCTTCCTCTTCTTCAGAATTCGTGGTGTTCGATTAGTTTCTTATTCAGAATTGTGAACAGCTAGTTTGCTTTGCTTGATGATTAGTTTTTTTTTTCGAATTCGAACCAAAATTATGCGTGCAATTTTTTATGTTGAAAATCATATGCTTAGTTATTATCATGCTTGGGTAGGATGATTGGAATGTTTGAATGGTCAATGGTGTTTGGTAGCTTCTTTTCTGCATTCGAACATGGAAGTTCACCTTGCTGGCATAGGGAGAGCTGTTTCACGGGGGCCAATTTGTAATGTTTTCTGCATGCAAGAACGCAGAAACTCACTGACAATGAACGAGGAATACTAACGAGTGAAACTGTCCACAAGTTTATTTTTTCATAAAACTTTGGCAGTTTCTTTTCGTAGGAGAACATTTGTAAACACACTCCAGATGGCTGATCTTATATGCACAAAAAAAATAGTAAGAGGCCATGGTAACTTAGATTTATTTGACAACTTATTAATTATTAACGCTAGTATACTAGAAATAACCTCCATATCCCGGGTAGCAAAAATCTGAATTAGTTGCGGTGAGACACATCTAAATCGTGACATGAGCAAAGGTTCTTATTTATTTTATTTTCGCGTCATTTTCTTATTTGTCTTTGTCCTTCGGGCGACAAAAAAAAGGCAACTGATGCAGCGTGCCGTACAGGATTACAACTCGCGATCACACACTAGTCTGCGCATGCTCCTGCCACACCAACCAATAGCTATTATTGATATTTGGGAAGAGGGGATATATAAGAACATAGCAGACCGTCAAGATTAGAAGACAATCTTGCAATTTGTTGAAACCTTTTTGCAAATTATAAATAATTTTATAATGTAGATTTTTTTTAAACACAAACAATTTGAAAATTTTGAACAGCCTTTTTAGAATGTGAATAAACTTTGTAGTTCCGAACATTTTTTTAAAGAACAAAATTTGGTATTCCGAACAATTTCTTCATGAACAATTTTTTAAAATCCCTGAAAAGTTTTTAAAGTGTGGACACTTTTGAAAATTCCAAACATTTTTTTAAATACGAATACATTGAGTGTATTATTATTTTAATCACAAATTTTCAATAAAAATGTGTTTGCAACATTTAAAAAATGTTGAGATTTACAAAATGTTCATGCATTTCAAAATAATGTATGTCATGTTTAAAAAAGATATTGTACAATGAAGAAAAGTTTCATAACATCCAAAGAAATGTATGTGACAATTTTCTAAAGAAACTTCATGCATTTCAAAAAAAATAAAATCACGACATCTATGAGCATAATTGGTTTGATGCCAACAATTGGCATTGCCAATATTTGGCAAAATCAAAATTTGCCAAATGTTGGCAACTTTTTATGAGGTTGAGAAAAAAAGTTGGTAGCCAACCAATCACTAGCCAACATTTGGCATTTGTCAAATATTGGCATGCCAACTTTTGGCATCAAACCAATCATGCTCTATATCTATATCTATATCTATACCTCTATATCTACTAATAAACAGGCTATTGCTTCTTACCACCGTAACTTTGTCCGCTTTGGTCCGTTCACCTCCTTGGTCCAGTTTTCGTACGTGTCTCTCTTCCATAGATTTCGTCCAATTCTTTTTCGGACTGTTTCTATGGGCCTTTTTTTAACACAAGGTACGTTTGTGGGCCAAACGCGAAGCAGCAAAAAGTAAATCACTGTATGGGAATCGAACACGCGACCTTCTGTGTTGCCCTGATAGCTACAACCAACTGGGCTAAGATACGGATTTTAATTTGTCCCACCTCGCAAATTTAGAGGTAATCCTACCAGTTTATATGCTTCGTGAGTTACATGAAATATCAGCAAGAAAGAACTGGCGAAACGGAATTGCGGGCTGTCTTGTAGGCATTAAAGGAAGGATGCATTTCGACATTCACATGGTAAGAATTGGACGTACTCCAAAGAAGGAATTATGTGGGGTGTATTAAAGGAAGGACGGGTTTCAAAGGACAACATATTCACATGGCAAGAAATGGACGTACTCCTATTGGTGCGGGTATTTAAAGGAAAGATCAGCAATTAAAAGGAATCGTATGACCGTCTTTTTTTTTTTTTGCATGGAATCGTATGACCGTCTTACAAAGAAGGATGGCAACGCAATGTGTATTCCACACATGTTGATTACGTATTATTTAGAGTATAGCGTTATAGCGTTTTGATGCTCAGGCAACCATGGTTGTATAATCATCTAAAAAATACATTGATTCGTGAGCCACACAAAAAGTGAAAATCGTTGGTTTTATTCAGGATTAAAGACAATGAGGGCATTAAGGTGAACTGAAGCCAATAGATCAGGAGATTCTCGATAGGAGGAGTGCTCTACCCGTGTATCAATCTGAATTTCTCCATAAAAGACACTACTAGGAAAAGGCCTACTAGTGGCGCACCAGTTTTGCCTATTAATGGCGCACTACTGGTGCGCCACTAGTACCACACCACTAGTATTAAGGGGGTGTTTGGTTCAGGGACTTTTTAGTCCCAGAGACTAGAAAAAGTCCCTAAAAAGTCCCTAGAAACTAAACGGGAGGGACTTTTTCTACAGGGACTAGAAAAAGATTCTACTAGAGAGTCTTTCTTGATTAGTCCCTGGGACTAGAAAAAGTCTTAGGACTTCTGAACCAAACACCCCCTAAATACTAATGGCGCACCACTGGTGCGCCATTAGTATCTGGTATACTAATGGCGCTTCACGCCGTGCGCCATTAGTATAGACCAACATGCGCCATTAGTGTGCCTCCCAGGGGGCGATATTTACACATGTGCTTTGCCATACTAATGGCGCACTGTGGGGTGATGGTTGTATAATCATCTAAAAAATACATTGATTCGTGAGCCACACAAAAAGTGAAAATCGTTGGTTTTATTCCGGATTAAAGACAATGAGGGCATTAAGGTGAACTGAAGCCAATAGATCAGGAGATTCTCGATAGGAGGAGTGCTCTACCTGTGTATCAATCTGAATTTCTCCATGAGAGACATTACTAGGAAAAGGCCTACTAGTGGCGCATCAGTTTTGCCTATTAATGGCGCACTACTGGTGCGCCACTAGTACCACGCCACTAGTATTAAATACTAATAGCGCACCACTAGTGCGCCATTAGTATAGACCAACATGCGCCATTAGTGTGCCTCCCAGGGGCGATATTTACACATGTGCTTTGCCATACTAATGGCGGCTTGTGGGGTGATGCGCCATTAGTATCCTTTGGCATACTAATGGCGCACGTTGGGGTGATGCGCCGTTAGTATGAATATTAGGATTGTTTTTTTTCTTTTCTGATATTTGCACATGTTACAAAATATATTATTGCACAGAATATAGACAGCACCACACAGCAACAGCAGATTCATCGAATACAATAGAAGATTAGTCTCCGAATACAATTCATCATATTAGTCTCCGAATTCAAAAGACCGAACAAAGATAGAACATTACAAGTCTCGAGACCGCGAGTAGCGAGTTTGTCTTCACATTACAAGTCGATATCGATCATCTAAACTACCATCACATAGAAGAGAGCTGCGGTCATCACGATGAGCATCATCGCGATGAAACTGGTCTTCATCCGGTTCCTCCAACGCTCCCTCCTCTCTCCCGCTAGATAGCGCGCGTATCTAGATTCCGCATCCGCCCTAGTGGTGTACCCTTTGTAACTGTTACCGCTGAAACGGTGAACCTGTCTTCGACACTCCTCCCAGTCGTCGTAGACTCACGACATACGACGGCATCTCTATGCACTAGCCAAACAACAGACAATACATAAGCAATATATAAGTATGCAACAAAAGGATCGGAAGAGAAAAGCAAGACATTAATAGCACGATTCATGGTCCTACTAATAAATAGCATCGATTACATCTAAGTTGAACGACTGTCCAAACCAAAGAGACATACAAGTTCATTAAAGTTTAATTACAACATGAGCTAATCGATGTTTCAGAACTACACATAGCATCACTACTTTCGACTCGACTCATGGGACCGGAGCGTGGATGAAGCCGCCGTCTTTCGTGATGGTCATGAAGTCGCGGGCGTTGTCAGCCTGCATTTGTAGCGTTGTGTCTATCTCACTGTTGGACGGTTGATATTTGAGGTAGAACTGCCCCGAGGTACGAAGGACATCTTGATGGATGATTTCTGCAAACTCCGACTGGATGCGAAAGAATTCTTGTCGGATGTCCGCGTCCTGGATTGCCGCCAAGGTTGCGGCCCAATCTTTGAGATTATTTGGTAGTAGAAGGTAATAATGGTCCTGTACGACCGCCCGCATGTGATGGAGGGCATAGTAGGCATCCTTCTGACCGCCAGGCGGCTGCTTGACGCAGGGGAACATCGTATTGTGGGTGAACATGTGCCTGCCGTACCTACGAGCTGGCCTCTTAAAGGTGCCTACAGATGCAGCGTAGCCGGGGAGAGCATCATCAAGAACTTTCTTGATATTTGTGTAGTCTATCTTGGAGTCACGGTCCTGGTCGAAATACGTGGCCATGGAATATTTCGGGCTTAAGAGGATGAGTGTGCAATGTGTGTCACTGCACAGAACACGGAATGTTAGAAAAAAAAAGAACGATTAAAATCTAAGAAATCATAGGTTACGGGGCGGTTAGGGGATGACTTACTCGGGAAAGTAAGGCACGAGGAAGTTATCCTTATCTGGGTTTGCCAGAATGACGCCTTCGAGGTGTGAACTCGCGACTTGCCGGTCCCCAGCGCTGCCCAAGATCTTGGCACGCATGTAGAAGGGGTCGACTATCACAATGTCCGAGGTCTTGTCTCTAATGATCCGCATCTCCATACTCAGCGAAAACAGCCGAACGAAGGTGTAGTGCAGTGGATGAAGGTTAAACATAGCAAAGATGTCATCAAACCGCAGGATGATCGTACCCCCGACGGCGCTATCCACAAAGCCCTTGCCCTCTGGCACCTTGGCCACGAAAACCGGGTATGCCACATCATTCTCTCTGAGACGCCGCTTCTTCAAAGAAAGAACACTGTCATGCAGACTCCGCATAGCACCGGTTACAGCATTGAACATATTTGTCGGTAGCATCGCCCTACCCGCCACATGCACCCTCCTCGAGATATCCTTAGGTGAAGGTGGCCTGTCCTGAGCACGGATCGTACTCGGTGCCGGCTGGCTCGAACCGGCGCCCTTGTTAGTCTTTCGTTTCCGTCCCTTCTTCTTGATCTGCTGTAATGGGATCGAGTTCTGCTCACAGACCGCCTTCTTGAGCGTGTTGGGGCTGATAATATTTCGCACCTCAGCTATCTGAGGCTTGGTGAAGGCGGCAGCTGGAGGCGTCTCCTGAGAACTGAACGCCAGACGACGCCTGTTGCAATTGGGTTTCTCCGCCGTACCAGCTAGATCGCGGTCGTCTTTTTCAGGGTTGGGTTCTTGAGAAGGAGGCCCGCAGAACTCGTCACCGTACCCATGTTCGGCAAAGTACTTATCGACGTTGGTAAATGTACCGTCGTCGTCGTCGTCCGGATCCTGTGCCATATGCATGTCCGGATCTTGTGCCATAGGGATGTCCGGCATGTCCGGTAGCGTTGCGGCGTTCTTGCCATGGCTTGGCGCTGGCACGACTGGCGGTCTTGTCTGTGGGGTGGTGTCCCCCGCCCCCAAACGAATCTGGTTCTTCGGCCAAAGCAGGGGCCAGCTTACGCAGGCGCTGAGGGTCATCACATCATCTTCGTCGGCCCCAGCGGGTCGAATCGGAGGTAACAACTCGTCGCAGCCTGGCAGCACCCGAACCAGTTCAAACCTATACAAGGTGGGTGGCATCGGATTACCGTGGAACACGCGGTTGCCCGGTTGAACGATTCTGCCCTTGCGACATCGACCAACTCGCCGCCCACGAAGTGCAGGAGAGTGCAAGGAACGTCGGCGGCGCCCTGCGAAAACACGTAGGGCGTCAGGGATGCCCAGTAAAAGGCAAGGAGATGAAGTCAACGGCCGAGAGGCTTAGTTACCGTGATGCCGTCGAGCTCGGCTAATGTCGAGGCACCGCCAACGGCAGGCGTGCAACTGACGGAGGGGCCGCTTGCTGGCGAGGTGCCGGCCGGCGTACACCCGGGTGCATTAAGCTCCAATGCCTGTGCCGGCGCCGGAGACACGAATACCGCCTCCGCCGGAGACACCAATGGCGCCGCCTGCGCGTTGTGCGAGTTGCTGGCCGTGAAGCTGGGAACCGGGGGAGGCCCCTATTGGCCGCCCGCAATCCACGTCGTCAGCCCCTGAATCAAGGTAGGCACCATGGCGGTGAGCGTCGTTCCCAGTTGTTGTTGCACTTGCTCTTGGAAAATCTTCGGAATCCGCGCCACTTGTGCCTTGAGTTCTTGAACCTCGCGCGACTGGCTTTCCGAGCTGGTCTTTTTCTCCTTTCGCCCACCAGCGGTATAGTATGACGACCATTTTGTGGACAAGCCTTTGCCGGCCACACGACCAGCTGACGACGGCTTACTGAGCATATCCTTGTTTTTCATTACGTTCAACGCCCTATTTAAAGGGGTGTCGAAAGGGGAGCTCTGAGATGACCCCGTGCTACTGCTTTCACCCTCCTGCGGAAGGAATGTGAACCATTTAGAAATTTGGCTTCATTAATTAGAATGCAACCATATGGAGCTAATTACGCGGGTGTGTATTCCTTACCAGAACAAGCTCAAGCGCCCTGGTCTTCGGATCCATGGTAAGCTCCTTTGTTACCGGGTCCTCCTTGTACCGTGCCCTAACAAAGTTCCTGGTCTGCTTGTCACGGGATTTCTCGAAGCGGGGCGGTAGGCCTTGCTCGGCACGCTCCGCGTCCTCCTTGTCCCATATAGGCTCCGCCACTCTGTAACCGTCGGGACCGAGTTGGTGGACCCCTAAGTTCAACTGCCGCATTTCTTTCCCCCACTGACTTGATTCGGAGGTTGCGCTGCTCTCGCACTTGATCTTGAACTCCTTGTAGTCATCTTCGCTAATCAAAGGATATTTCACCTTGATCTTCTCATAACTATCACCTTTTTCAATCATTGCCTTCACCGTGCTTCTCCAAGTAGACAGGGCCGTGCTCATCCTCGTGAGGGCGGCATGGTTCACTTTATTCCCTGAGAGGCGTGTGTTTGCAAAGTCAGC
The DNA here is from genome assembly GCF_002575655.3 of Aegilops tauschii subsp. strangulata. Lineage (NCBI taxonomy): Eukaryota > Viridiplantae > Streptophyta > Magnoliopsida > Poales > Poaceae > Aegilops > Aegilops tauschii. The sequence goes on along the minus strand of NC_053040.3, from coordinate 50,248,482 downwards.
GGGGAACTTGTATCGTTCGTGCAGCTTCGTGAAGAGGAGGCTGCGCAAATTCCCTCGGTCCTTATGCCTTAGGTTCTCGGTGTTGATCGAGACGGTGCTCCGGAGAATGCACCCGAGCTGAACCGAGTACCCCTTGACTAATTCTTTGGGCGCCGTTGGATGTCCGTCGGAGTTCACTTCAGTAAATTCCTCCTTGACGGTGCCGAGCACGCTCGGGCGCCGGTCCTTCCGTTGCCTCTTCGGTTGGCTGCCATCTGTGCGTGCGCCGCCATCATCAGTGGTGGCATCCTCGGCGGCACCATCAGTGGTGTCATCCCCGACGCCACTAGGGGTTGTGTAGTCAGGATCGGTGTCTTCCGCGGCGTCCTCATAGTGGTGAGGTTCTTCCTCCAGCTCCTGGGACAGCTCCTAGAATTGCTTGCCGCCCGAACCGCCGGCCTCATCGTTGTGGGCCATGTTTCACTCTAAATAGGAAAAAAGTTTGGTCAAAAAGTTGGTTATTGTCAAGGAACAAGATCATGGTCTCATCATTTAGGGTTTGTCGACGCCGAGGCATCCTAAAAGCTAAGCTTTTATCATTTAGGGTTTATCGACGCCGAGGCACCCTAAAAGCCTAAGCGTACATCATTTAGGTTCTCATCGACACCGAGGCACCTTAAAAGCCAAGGTTTTATCATTTAGGGTTTGTCGACGCCGAGGCACCCTAAATGCTAAGTTAAGTTTTCATCATTTAGGGTTTATCGATGCCGAGGCACCCTAGGTTGACTGATATATATATATATATATATATATATATATGGGTATCTTCTAATAATATGCCCTACTTAATTAAGGACAAACACCAAGAGACAGTAAACATATCACACTTCTATATGTATAACACAAGAGGCAGTTGATCCTACTTAATTAAGTACTAAGATACCCCGGCCCATGCATTAGTCGCAAGTACCCCGGCCCATCCTACTTGAGTTTAATTTTTTCCAGAATTTTAGAGGCCCCACAAATTCAGTTCAGGTAGTTTATACCATGTTAAAGACAATAAAGTACAGAGGTTTAGCCCTGGTCCTTAGATTCAGTTTCCTAATCTTTTTGTTTTCTACAAAGATATTCCCAACCTTCATGATGCTGGTAAGAAAAGAGCTACTCTCTGAATCTTTTATCTATTTATACCTGTAAATTAGCACTCTGATGCTGGCCTTGACAAATGATCCCACTATGTTGTTTGCTGGAATCTGCAAAATGATCCCACTATGTTGACAAATGATCCCACTATGTTGTTATACTTGAGAACACTGTAATAAAATCAAAACCACAATAAACAGTGGTCAAATACAGAAGAAGGAACACTTTATTTGTGACATAGTTACAAATGATGACAGAATAAAGCAACACCCTGCACTAGCCTAAAAACAAGTGAAGTTTCACCCATATAAGAACAAGTGAATTCTAGTCACATTGACACTCCTGATTTTCTACAAACACCAAGTACTAGGGCACACAAAAGTTCTAAAATTTGTGTGCCTAACTGAATTAACTGAATTTTCAGTAACCGAATAAACTGAATTTTCAAAACTGCAAGAAGCCATTTAAAAAAATCCTCTCATCTCATATGAGGAGTGCTAATCCTAAGACTAATAGTTTGTTGTGCAGTACATCTACAGTGATGCCCTGTCCATTTGTCCCTCCCCAACTAGATACTAGAGTAGCACTGTTGATGCCCTGTTCTTGCTGAACTTTACGATAGTATATACAACAACTTATCCTCTTAAGCCAAAACAACTTTGTAAAAGCCAGATGCAACTTGTTGAGCTAATTTTTTTAGATGACCCATAAGACAAACTGAAAATAGTTGTTGTTGCTGAACTAATCTGACCACTATAACCTGTTCATCATTCAGCCATAGTTGTTGTTGCTGCTACAATTTCAGCAAGCAACATGCCTAAATCCAGTGCTTGTTTGACTTTACTAAATTACCAACGCATGGCACACACCACATTTATATTTTGTCAGGTCACACAACACATGCCTGAGGAGGAAGATTGAATTTTCTACAGAAGCATCATCAGGTACACTTCAACATGTGCTAGCAGCAACAAATGGTCAATATTCATTCTTATTTATGGTCAATATTTATAACATATCAACAAATGGCAAGAATATTGAGTAATCTAATGCAGTTTGATCTACTGCAAATAATCTGTTGCAATTTGATCTACTCCAGAAAACTTTCAGTAACAAGTGAGAAGCAATTGCATTTTCTTAGTGAACTTTTGAGTGCATTTATCACTTATTGGAGTATGCTACAGCTTCTGCAAATCACAAACTCCTTTAGTTTACATCTCAGTTTTAGCTAACACTACAGTTTCAGTGAAGGAGTCATAACTGAATAACAGGCACTATAAATGAATTTGATGGCATCAAACTGAATTTTCACTATAATATGTTCATCATTTAGCAGCAGTGTACAACCTTTGTCCTGGATTATTTCTCTACCTTCGTATCCACTGACTGAATTTCCTCTACAGCTTGACAACCAGTGTAAACTACTGTACTGAGAACAACAAATTCAAACTCACAGCAACAAATTGAACAGTGAGTAAGCCTGACGATTCTTCTCTTGCAAACCCCCAACCCTAGCTACTTAATTCTCCAACCCCCTTTCCTTGTCCAAAATTCTCCAACCCCCAACCCTAGAACACATCAGAAGGAAATCAAGAGGGGGAAGAGGGGGAAGCGGCTCGGGTGCTCACTGGGGAGGTCGAGGGCGACTCGGGGTAGCCGGAGCTAGTCGAGGCGGCGCGAATTCGGCGTCGAGCCGTGGCGATGGTGGCCGAGGCGGAGGAAATCGGCGGGCGTCGAAGGGATGGCTCGAGGGCGTCCGAGCTCGTCCGGGTCCTCGTAGTCGAAGAGGAAGACGGTGGCGGTCCTCCTGGGCAGGCCGCGCGGTGTTGGACAGCGAGCACGAGGTTGACGCAGGCAGGGCCGCGGGGGGAGGGGCGCTTGGGCGGGAGGACGTCGAGGGAGCGGGCGTGGGCGGAGGGGGGACGGCGAGGGAGGCGGCGCTCGGCTCGGGGAGGCGGCGTTGGGGGCGGTGGTGGTCGGGTGTGGCGGGGACAGCGAGCACGGCCGGGGACGGCGAGCATGGGGGCGGTGGTGGTCGGTGGTGGTCGGGCGCGGGTGAGATGAGGCAGGGGAGGGATTAAAGAGAAATGTGAGAGATTGTGGATTTTAGTGTGGGGGGAGGCTTAGCAATGGCGCACCACCTAGCGGTGCGCCATTAGTATGTTTTTTAGATAGCAATGGCGCACCCCCGAGCGGTGCGCCATTAGTAATCTTTTTTTAGATAGCAATGGCGCACCACCCAGCGGTGCGCCAGAAGTAACTTTTTTTTTGCATAGCAATGGCGCACCAGCCAGAGGAGCGCCATAAGTAATTTATTATTATTATTATTTTTTGTTGCATCTAATAATTTTTTAGAAAATGAATATGAATATGAAACAGTAATAATTTTTTATAAAAACAGTAATAATTTTTTAAAAAATATCATCAAATTTGTTATTTGAAAATATCATCAAATTTGTTATTTGAAAATATAATCAATTTTTTTTTGTATTTTTAGTTGCATTCATTTGTGACGGTGGAGCGGGGGAGGGTGCGGGGGGTCGGCGGCGGCGGTGGAGCGGGGGAGGGTGCGGGGGGTCATCGACAGCAGTGGAGCGGGGGAGGGTGCGGGGGGTCGTCGGCGGCAGTGGAGCGGGGGAGGGTGCGGGGGGGTCGTCGGCGGCGATGGAGCGGGGGAGGGTGCGGTGGGTCGTCTGCGGCGGTGGAGTGGGGGAGAGGGTGCGGGGGGTGCTCGGCGGCGAGGGGGATCTGGCGAGGTGGGATAGCGATCGAGATGGAGGGGGATCGAGATCGAGTGTCCTCATGAATATTCAATATTTTTTCATATTGAATATGAAAAAATATCATCAAATTTGAAAAAATATTCATGAATTCAAAAAGTGCCCATGAAATTTAAAAATATTCATGAGTTCAAAAAGTGCCCATGAAATAGAATCGAGAAATGAAGGCTACAATTTAAATACAATCGATCTTAGCTAGCTATCTGTTCACAATCTTCTTGCCCTTATTTTTCGTAAATGGAGTTCTTCTCTTGAACGGACGTCCTTTAGGTAGGGTGGTCCTGCTTCTTCTTGTGGTGTATGCTGATACTTCATCGTCGTCGTCATGTTCCATCTTCGGGCCGCCGTACTTGTCGAAGTCTTGCTCATTGGCGACTCCATCCATTCCGATGATCTTCCTTTTGCCTCTCCTCACGACAACACGACTGGGCTTTGACGGGTCGGTAATGAAGAAGCATTGGTCCACTTGGGAAGCCAGTACCCATGGCTCATTTTTCGCGGTGACGTTCGCACCTGCGGTCTTGGATTTGGCTTCGGGTATAACCATGGTGGTGAAATACCGGTCTTCTTTTATGACGCTCTTTTCCCATCTGATACGGAACATCGGGACCTTCCTCTTCATGCACAAACAGGGGGGAAGGTTGTACATCCACACAAACACAGGCCAGGTGCTATGTGTGCTTCTCTGGCTGCCAAACGGATTGACTCCATCGGTGCTCGTGCCCAGCACGATGTTCCTTGGATCCTTCCCAAATTCTGGGTGTTCGAAGTTCAATGCTTGCCACTGGCTCCCATCCTTAGGGTGACTCAACATCTTGTCTTTTTTATTTATCTCCGGATCATTTGCGTCATCTTCTCGCTCCTTCTCCTCCCTATCCACGTGCCAACGCAGGAGCTTTGCTACCTTAGGGTCCGCGAAATACCGCTGCAGACGAGGAGTGATCGGAAAGTACCACACCACTTTTCGAGGAGCTTTCTTCCTCTTCTTGTATCGAGTGACACTGCACACCGGACATATGGTAGACTCCGCGTGCTCGTCCCGATAAATGATGCAATTGTTCATGCACACATGGTATTTCACGTGCGGTAAATCCAGAGGACACACGATTTTCTTTGCCTCCTCCAAACTGGTCGGGCACTTGTTCCCCTTGGGAAGACGTTCGTGCCAGAATGACATGTTCTCGTTGAAGCATGCGTCGGTCATTTTGTGTTTTACCTTCATCTCCAGAGCCATGAGCGTTACTTTCAGGCGGGTATCCTCGGGGCTGCATCCTTCATACAATGGAGTAACCGCGTCTATTTCCAGTTGATCCAGCTTGGCTTTCTCTCGGGCGGCAGCTCTTGCATTATCCGTCTGCTTGAGAAGCAGCTCTTGAATATGAGGGTCCTGCACCCAGCCCATCGATGGTCCATCGTCGTCTGCTCCGCCGGCATCTTCATCTTCATGATCATGCCCTTCGTCTGCTCCGGCATCTTCCTCATCATCATGTCCGGCATCTTCTACATGATGACTGTGTACAGCATCACCGTCGTGATCATGTCCTGGAGATTCTTCGTCTTCTCGCCCGCCCGAGCCGCGGTGGATGTCTTGCTACCCTTCCTCATTTCTTGCCCGGCCCCCATGGACGACTTCATAGTCATCTTCATCACCTTGCCACCGATAGCCATCCATGAAACCACGCAAGAGCAGGTGGTCCCGCACCTGCCCGGAATCCGGGTCCGCAATAAGGCACTTCAGCTTGCATCTTCGACACAGACATCTTATCTCCGTCTCGTTCTTTTGAAGCATCTCGGCCTTCGCGGAGCTCAAAAACCCATTCACGATGCCTTCGGTTATCGTGCGGACCATGGTCGCCTGCGGGGTAGAGCAGAACGATATTTTAGAACGAAGAAAAAATTTGGCATGACTTTCCCTAAAAATAGGACCAAAAGGAACGCATAGTGCCAAAATTCTCGCCGAAACGGAAATGAATGAACATTCCGGAAAAATATTGGCAACTATCGCATTTCAAATACCGGTACCTGCAAACACAAACATATATGCAACACCACAAACATATGCAATACCACAAACATACATAGATCTAGCTAGGCCATAAAAAGTGCATGTGCACGTTGTTGGAGGGAGAACAACATAAAGATAGCTTCCCCCTTACTTACCTATCAAAAAAAGATAATTTAACCACTTAATTTGGATGAATCTATGGTGCAAATGAGGTGAGGAGGAGGAGGCAGCCGAGACAAGCTTGGAGGAGGAGGTGGAGAGAATGAAGTGGGGAAAGTGAGTGGGTAGGTGTGGCTGTCCAAAATATCTAGCTGGTCTCAAGTTACTAATGGCGCACCACCTACAAATGCGCCATTAGTAACCCTGGTTACTAATGGCGCACCTGCTGGTGGTACGCCATTAGTAGTTTTGCAAAAAAATAAAAAAAATACACTAATGGCGCACCAGGGCACAGTGCACCATTACTAGTTTAAACTAGTAATGGCGCACTATACCCTGGTGCGCCATTAGTAGTTTTGCAAAAAAGAAATAGTAGTGGCGCACTATGTGGCTGGTGCGCCATTACTAGTTAGACGCACTGTGCCCTGGTGCGCCATTAGTATGTTTGGGAAAAAAATTTGTTACTAGTGGCGCACCACGTGTCTGGTGCGCCATTAGTGTCTTTCTCACTAATGGCGCACCAGCACATGGTGCGCCACTGCTATATAGTAGTGGCGCACCACATGTCTGATGCGCCATTAGTGGCCATTTCATCTATAGCCCTTTTTCTAGTAGTGAGAGATGTGGTCCGCTCTCACGAACGAGATAAACTTCTCACCGGGTATCACAGGGTGAACGACCATCGTCGGCGATGGCAAAGAGGATACAGACCACTAGGGTGGATTGTTGAGTAGAAATAAATGATGTGAACTATGCATGATAGAGGAGCGGATTGTGATATTATTTTTTCCGTTGCAATGCACGGGCATTTTTGCTAATTTTCTAGAAAAAATGTTTGTGCAATGTAAAAGAAATGTCCACGTAAGTTTTCTAAAGTTTCATACCATTGAGATAAATGATCAGAAGGAGTTTAAAAAAGTTTACCATATATTCTAAAAATTGCTCGGGCCTATATTTGAAAAAATATATTCATCATGTATTTGAAAAAAATGTACAATGCATGTTAAAAATAATGTTCCCCGTATATACAGAAAAATATACAATGTATCTATACCTACTATTAAAGGGAATATGTATTCTTGGTTTGGTTTAGTCCTTTTCGTTTGGTTTATACACGTTAAGCGATCTGGGCCAGGTAATTGTATGTGGATGGGTCTTTTATGGGCTTTCATAGAGACCGCGAAAAATAATGGGGTCAAAATAAATCAACGTTATAGGAATTGAACACAGGACCTATGCGCCTTTCTATTTACTAATCCCAACTCACTCTAAATATACGAGTGGCAGTCATCATGTTTAGGGCGAGCTAATTAAGCGAATTAGCTAATAAAGGAAGGATTGTGGGTATAAATAGAATATTTAACGGATGTGGCTAAATAAAGAAAGGATCATGGGTAAAGCGGTGGAATAACTAAAAGAAAGATTGTGGTCTTAATAAACTCTCGGTGTATAAGTCATTCGTGTAGTTCTAGGTCACCGATTTGAGGAATTAAATATGTGTTATATGTCATAAAAAGTATATCACTAGATTTCTACATGGCTGTGGGACATTATGCTTGCACAAAACATCAATTTTTCCCGTTGCAACGCACGGACATATGTGCTAGTATTACAAAAGTTCACATGTATTTAGAAAAATTTAATACAACTAGATAGGGTACTGGGTTGGGGGAACGAGTTGCATGCGGGGAGTGGATATGCAACTCTGTCGGACATGAGTTGCATGTTTGGGCTGGACATGCAACTGGGTCGGGTGGGTTTGCGTGTTCGGTTTGGACATGGAACAAGATAGGGGCCTGGGGAAGTTGCATGTTGGGGTTCGACATGCAACTGTATCGCGCGAGTTGCAACTTTCAAGTTTGGTTTGGACATGCAACTACTCTCTTCGTCCGGTGAAAAGTATACATCTAGCTTTAAAATTTGTCCACAAAAGAGTGTACTTCTATCTTTCCAATACACTTTAAAGTAGAAAAGAATATTTCTCTCTCATCACACGGTAATCAAGACTAATAGCAATCTACACATGGTCTTCTTAATTGCTACAGGCACTTAGCTCATTGGGGGTTGGATAATTAAAGAGGAGAGATGGTGGCTTGCAACCTTCCAATGCATTTTTTACTTCACTTCATAATTTGTCCTAAAAATTTTAGATGTACATTTTTCACCGGACGAAGGGAGTAGATAGGAGTCGGGGCAAGTTTTGCGTGTCGAGGGTGGACATACAACTAGGTCGGCGAGTTGTGTGTTCTGCTGAACTTTCACCTTCATGTTCTCAAAAAAATTGCATTCACGGTGAAAACGAAACTGTTGTAGAGGAAAGGAAAGGATAGTGTTGCTCTCCAGAAAACGCATATAGTGGCCTTCGTCGATGGGACAAATGCTTCAGTGTATGCATTACAAGGCTTGTTTGTCTATTTGTTTATTTTGGTTGATAGTAGTCCAGCCATCACAATGTGTTTCACGCCGGTGCACTGTAGGCTGGGGTCCGTTCAACGCGCGTACGAGTGGACATAGTACTACTACACGGGAACTTTGCCCTAAAAAAACTACTAGGCGACATCTCGTGTCCCTTCTCCTCTTGCACACACATGAAAATTTGTTAAAGAATGACCCAAAGCGCATGGACAGAAACCACATGCAAAATTCAGCTAAAAAAAAAACCACATGCAAAACGCCCATGCAAAATGGCGAGGCCACATGCAGGTCGAGAAAGTTATATAGGACCAGACTAAAAAAAAGCTAAAAACACACATCTTAAAATTCCCTTTAAAAAGTTTTTCAAGCATTTCAAAAATATGTTTGTGACATTAAAAAAAATGTTTACATAATGTGAAAAAAGGTTAGTCCCAGTTGCAAGTTGAGGTGGGCTTGCAAGTGGTACAGCTAAGACAGAAAAACCATCGGGCCAAGCAGCAACAATATTTAAAATTTCTAGACATTTTTCAAACTAGTGAATAAAATATTAAAATTCTGGAACATTTTTTTAATTTGTAAACAAAACTTGAAAATGATAATATCTTTGAAATTGTAAAACAAAATTGAAGCAATTTTTTTGAATTGGTGAACACAATTTCTTTTAACGGAACATTTTTTGAATTGGTGAACAAACTAGCTTGATATACGAAAGGATATGACTCAAGAGGATGTGTCTCATTTTTACACATTCATGAAATTGACGAATGTGCATAAAATTTGTTAGACTGAAGTTGCGAGTTGAGGGTGGACTTGAGATTGGGACTAAGAAAGATCGGGCACCAGTTCCAGGTAGAGGGTGGATTTACAAGCACTAGTAAACAAAGGGTCAAATGTGAGACACATTAGTGCCGGTTTGCATTTGAGCCGGCACTAATGTGTCCATTAGTGCCGGTTCAAATGGCTAGGCGGGAGGAGATCTTTAGTACCGGTTCGTGGCGAACCTTTAGCACCGGTTCGTGCCACGAACCGGTACTAATGAGGCTGTGGCCCCACGAGCACCTTTAGTACCGGTTCGTGGCATGAACCGGTACTAGAGTTTCTTACTAAGTTGTTTTTTAGTCCCACCTCGCGAAGAGAGAGGCACTAGGAGCGGTTTAAAAGCCCTGAGTGCAGAGACGATGAAGAAGAGGCGCAATGCTCACCTTCACGTTGCTTGGCTTCAAGCCTTGAGGAATAGGGTAGACTGCATGGAGCTATGTGCAGTGCAGTCTACACTATTCCGAAAGGCTTGAAGCTAATTAACGAGCATTGCGCCTCTTTTTTATTTTTAATAACTTATTACAACTCCGGACTTCTTGTGTTACGGCAAAAACTGGATGCACTTCGTGTACAAACTGGACAATACGGCAAAAACTGGATGCACTTCGTGTACAAACGGGACAATCTCTTTCGAAGTATCAGGGCCGGTTTCGGACGAAAACTCATCTGTTACACCGGCACTTCATTTAGTGCCGGTTCATGCCACGAACCGGTACTAAAGAGAATGGGGCCCGGCCAGCACCTTTAGTACTGGTTCGTGGCACGAACCGGTAGTAAAGAGGTTGTGGCATGCTGTTTTTAGTCCCACCTCGCTCCCCTAGCAAGATTTTTACCACCTTAAATATGTTACTTCTCAAACTATCACAAGCACTTGGTCTTCATTGAACTCTATGTGTAGAATTTGTGGTCGCAATATGAGTCTTCACCGATTTCTAAACCGCTGAGGACTCATATTGACAATTCAGATTGTACACAAAAAGATCATTGATAATCAATGTATTTTTTATGATAATCATCTCGTGTACAAACTGGACGCACCTCGTGTACAAACTGGACAATCTCTTTCGGAGTATCAGGGTTTCGGACGAGAACTCATCTGTTACACGGGCACTTCAATGTTTTTTAAACTTATTTGAACTCCAGCCTATTTTTGCGTTTAGTATGCATCATTCAAAGCGACGTGATCAATTTTCAACATGTTCTGACATCATTTGCTGTTTTTCAGTCATTTACCGATTTGTTTAGAGAGCTAAATGATGGTGAAATTGAAAATCACTACAAAATAAACTCTGAAAATGTTGGAACTTGGCATGGTATCATCATTTCACCCGCATAGTATGTGCAAAAGAGTAGAGAGGGTCACGGCGAAAACTGGACGCACCTCGTGTACAAACTGGACAATCTCTTTCGGAGTATCAGGGTTTCGGACGAGAACTCATCTGTTACACGGGCACTTCAATGTTTTTTAAACTTATTTGAACTCCAGCCTATTTTTGCGTTCAGTATGCATCATTCAAAGTGACGTCATCAATTTCCAACACGTTCTGACATCATTTGCTGTTTTTCAGTCATTTACCGATTTGTTTAGAGAGCTAAATGACGGTGAAATTGAAAATCACTACAAAATGAACTCTGAAAATGTTGGAACTTGGCATGGTATCATCATTTCACCTGCATAGCATGTGCAAAAGAGTAGAGAGGGTCACGGCGAAAAATGGATGCACCTCGTGTATAAACTGGACAATCTCTTTCGGAGTATCAGGGTTTCGGACGAGAACTCATCTGTTACACGGCCACTTCAATGTTTTTTAAACTTATTTGAACTCCAGCCAATTTTTGCATTCAGTATGCATCATTCAAAGCGACGTCATCAATTTCCAACACGTTCTGACATCATTTGCTGTTTTTCAGGAATTTACCGATTTGTTTAGAGAGCTAAATGACGGTGAAATTGAAAATCACTACAAAATAAACTCTGAAAATATTGGAACTTGGCATGGTATCATCATTTCACCCGCATAGCATGTGCAGAAGAGTAGAGAGGGTCACGGCGAAAACTGGACGCACCTCGTGTACAAACTGGACAATCTCTTTCGGAGTATCAGGGTTTCGGACGAGAACTCATCTGTTACACGGGCATTTCAATGTTTTTTAAACTTATTTGAACTCCAGCCTATTTTTGCGTTCAGTATGCATCATTCAAAGCGACGTCGTCAATTTCCAACACGTTCTGACATCATTTGCTGTTTTTCAGTCATTTACCGATTTGTTTAGAGAGCTAAATGACGGTGAAATTGAAAATCACTACAAAATGAACTCTGAAAATGTTGGAACTTGGCATGGTATCATCATTTCACCTGCATAGCATGTGCAAAAGAGTAGAGAGGGTCACGGCGAAAACTGGACGCACCTCGTGTACAAACTGGACAATCTCTTTCGGAGTATCAGGGTTTCGGACGAGAACTCATCTGTTACACGGGCACTTCAATGTTTTTTAAACTTATTTGAACTCCAGCCAATTTTTGCGTTCAGTATGCATCATTCAAAGCGACGTCATCAATTTCCAACACGTTCTGACATCATTTGCTGTTTTTCAGCCATTTACCGATTTGTTTAGAGAGCTAAATGACGGTGAAATTGAAAATCACTACAAAATGAACTCTGAAAATGTTGGAACTTGGCATGGTATCATCATTTCACCTGCATAGCATGTGCAAAAGAGTAGAGAGGGTCACGGCGAAAACTGGACGCACCTCGTGTACAAACTGGACAATCTCTTTCGGAGTATCAGGGTTTCGGACGAGAACTCATCTGTTACACGGGTACTTCAATGTTTTTAAAACTTATTTGAACTCCAGCCTATTTTTGCGTTCAATATGCATCATTCAAAGCGACGTCGTCAATTTCCAACACGTTCTGACATCATTTGCTGTTTTTCAGTCATTTACCAGTTTGTTTAGAGAGCTAAATGACGGTGAAATTGAAAATCACTACAAAATGAACTCTGAAAATGTTGGAACTTGGCATGGTATCATTATTTCACCCGCATAGCATATGGAAAAGAGTAGAGAGGGTCACGGCGAAAACTGGACGCACCTCGTGTACAAACTGGAAGCACCTCGTGTATAAAACAGAAAATAAATAAAACAGAAAAGACAAAAACTATATAAAAATTACTCAAAAATAAATAGCAAAAAATAAATAATGCAGAAAAGAAAAAAACTATATAATTTTTTTTATATTCACAAAGAAACTAAATACAGCAAAAAAAACTACTCAGAAATAAATAGAAGAAAATTATATAAAAAATTGTTGGGGCGCTGCCCAGTGGGCCTGCCAGACCTAGGGTTTGCAAATACAGGCCCAGAAGGGCCAGCAGGCTCACAGGGCAGCGCGCCAAAGTTAGGCCCAGAAGCCTGCTATATAGAAAAGTTTGAAGGAGCAGCCGCGGCTGGGTTTATAAACCAGTGCGGCTGCCCTTCGCTCGGCGAGGTGGGACTAAACATTGTGCACCGCCGGTGGCAGCGCACAACCATTAGTACCGGTTGGTGGTTCCAACCGGTACTAATGAGTGGGCCTTTAGTACCGGTTGGAGCCACGAACCGGTACTAAAGGGGCAGTTTCCCGCCCCTTGGTCTTGCGAAAATTGGCCTTTATTAACGGTTGGTGGCTCCAACCGGTACTAAAGGCCCCTCCTATATATATGACACTTACGAAAAATCCAGTTTCATCGACCATGACTTCTTCTCCAACTACTTCGCGCGACATCGCCGTCGCCGCCGCGCCGTCGCCCATCGCCCGCCGCCCTCGCCGTCCCCGCCGTGCGCCGTCGCCCCCGCCGCCCGTCGTCGCTGTCACCGCCATCGCCCCCGCCGCCCGTCGTTGCCGTCACCGCCGTTGCCCCCGCCGCCCGTCGCCGCCGCCCCGTACTACGTCGCCGGCTCGATCGCGCCGTCGCCCCGGGCCCGCCGCTCGTCGTCGCGCCGTCCCCGTCGCATCGCCGTCTCGCGCCGCCGCCCGTACGCCCCCCCCCGCTCGTACACACACACATATACAAACACACAGATACACACACACAGACACACACACACATATTGTTTTTACTTATTTTCTCTTTTCTGTTGTTTAGATTAATGTTAGATAAATTACGTAGATAAGAATGTTAGAATGTTAATGTTAGATGAATTATATGGAAAAGATGTTAAATATTAATGTCAATTTTAGATGAATTAGCTAGATATTAATTAGGTATATATATGAGATTTGAACTAGTTGAATTAATATAACTAGTTTATTTTTAGTATGAAAATTAATAGAACAAGTTTATTTTTAGTAAGAAAATTTAGGTATATGAGATTATTTGAACTATTTGAATTAATATAACTAGTTTATTTTTAGTAAATGCCTAGTTGAACTAGTTGAATTAGTACAACTAGTTTATTTTTAGTAAGAAAATTTAAGTATATGAGATTTGATGATCTAATTAAAATATTACTATATATAGCTACTTTATATATTTTAGTAAGAAAATTAATAGAACTAGTTTATTTTTAGTAAATTCTTAGTTGAATTAGTTGAATTAATAGAACTAGTTTATTTTTAGTAAGAAAATTTAGATATCTGAGATTTGATGATCTAATTAAAATATTACTATATAGAACTAGCTACTTTATTTTAGTAAGAAAATTAATAGAACAAGTTTATTTTTTATTAAATGCTTAGTTGAATTAGTTGAATTAAGAGAACTAGTTGAACTAATAGAAGTAGTTGAATTAGTTGAATTAATAGAACTGGTAAGTGTTTAATGTTTCACCTATATGAACATAGGAAATGTCGTCTGACGACGAAAAAGATTTCATTAAGTGCGAATACTGTGAAGACCAGCGCGGCCTGTGCGACAGAAATTTCCTTGTTGATGATAGGCGCTTCAGCATCAAGCTGGATGAGACCTTCGAAGTGGATACAGTAAGTCACAACGACAAGTCTTTTTTCGTAATTAAGGATGACTTATATATGCTTCATTTACTTCAACTTATAATTTTAAATTTTCACTATTCTACTAGCGCATCCCCTGCCATGCAAGAATTTTTGTCTTGGATAAGATAGGTTTCAGTGCTATGAAAACTATGGAGGTAAAGAGAGTTTACCTGAAGACCGAGCATGGTTATACTTTCAACGTCAAATTATACAATGCAGACACGTACACCTATTTTGAATGCAAAACATGGCAAGCACTATGCAAGGCTTATGCATTTGAGCCTGATATGGTTATCACCTTTGATATTTGTCCGGATGATGATATTGAAGGTAATAGAGACATCCGGGTCGATGTGCAGACGCCTCCAGTTCTACCATTATGTGAGTTTCTCAACCATATTTATGTCTTTGATATTGTTTATTCAAAAATAGTTGACAACTAATTTCTATTGACAGCTTATTTCCATTCAAGCAAACATGTCCGACGCTTGGTAGACAGGACCTACTACTGTCCCGGAGCTGAACTAAACTGCGAGGAGATAAGTCATTATGTTTCATGGCTTGAGGACTCTTCATACTGTTAAGACAAATTTTCTTCCTGCACTTAGAAGTGTTAGTACTCAAAACGTGCGACCAATAGTGATCGTATTGAACTACGGTCACATCTATTTTCGAAAGATGGTAAGATTTTTACTATTTGTCCTCAGTGCATCTTTTGCATACATTAGTTTTTTGCTAAACTTTCATTGCTAAGTATATTAATTACTATACGATGTTCTTCAACAGGGACTCCCGATGACAGTTGTGCCTTAGTGGATCGAGACTAAAGGTCACATGTCAATGGTTAGCTTATGGCCAAGATATCCTACATAGCACATGAGTGCATTTAGGATTTCTAAAAGCGATGAATGCTTAATAGTGAAAGATTGGAGCAAAATTGTTAACGATCCCAGCAGAGAGGTACTAGGGGGCAGCAATGAGAAGCGCAGCCCACGATTAGGAGACAGGTTCATCTGCATGCTCCAGTATGATGAATCAGGAGAGCTATACATGTTCTATGCTATTTTACGTGAGAGAGAGCAGCAGGAGTGATTTAGCTACTTCATGCTCTTAGTACTTTTGTTCTCTCATGTCCGTGTTCTTCGTCCTGAACTTAATCTCAAAGGGTGATTTGCTTTTGTGGTGTTATGAACGCTTATAATATGATGACCATGTTGAACTCGATGATATCTTTGCTTCTGGTACAAGTGAATGTTTTTTCTTTAAGCTAGTGTTGGTGCTGATTAGATAGCGGTAATGACTATGATGATTAAACAGTGGTAATGACGACTATGATGATTTTTAGCTAGCTAATTTACTGTTGTTGCTGATATGATGCAAGAGTTTTTATATTAATATGATGATGAGTTATTATATCATTTATAAAAGAAACCGCAGATTAGTTTCAGCTGGATGGATCCTAGCTAAGTGATCAAGTATATGCCATATCCATATTATACTTGATCACTTAATTATAGGTGATCAAGTATAATATGGATATGGCATATACTTGATCACTTAGCTAGGATCCACATGCATCCAGTCGAAACTAATCTGCGGTACTTTCACCTAATGATTTAACAACTAAAATAATCACTAAATTAAATTGAAAACACAAAATTAAAGGAAAAATAAAAAATAATACCAAAACACACCCAAACATTTAGTACCGGTTGGTGTTACCAACCGGTACTAATGTCCTGCACGCACCCGGGCCTGGCTCGTGCCACGTGGTGGCACTTTAGCGCCGGTTCGTGATGAACCGGTACTAAAGGGGGGGGGCTTTAGTCTCCACTCTTTAGTGCCGGTTCTGCAACCGGCACTAAAGGCCCTTACGAACCGGCGCTAAAGCCCGGTTCTGCACTAGTGAAGTGGGAGAAAAAAGGTTGGCCCCGGTTATGAGTTAGCGGTGGACTTGCAATTGGGACAAAAAAATGTCAGACCTCAATTGTGAGTCGAGACTGGACTTGCAATTGGGACAGAAAAAGACCAGGCCCAGTTGCGAACGAGCGTGGACTTGCAACTAGGACAAAAATATCAGGCCCAGTTGCAAGTCGAGGGTGGGATTGCAACTGAGACAAAAAAAGATTGGGCCCGAGTTACGAGTCGAGGGTGGACTTGCAACTGAGAAAAAAAGGTCATACCCCAGTTGCGACTCGAGGGCGGACTTGCAACTGGGACAAAAAAAGGTAGGGCTCTAGTTGCGATTCGAGTGTGGACTTGAAACTGGGAAAAAATGTGGGCCCCACTTGCGTGTCAAGGGTGGACTTGCAACTGAGACAAAAATGCCGGGCCCTAATTGCGAGTCAAGGGTGGACTAGCGACCTGGACAAAAAAAATCGGGCCCAACTACGACCTCCAACTAGGACAAAAAAATGTTGGCCCCTGTTGCGAGTGAAGGGTGCGCTTGCAACTACGACCAAAAAAGACCGGGTCTTAGTTGCGAGTCAAGTGTAGACCCGCAACTGGAAAAAAAAAGATTAGGCCCATGCGAGTCGAGGTGGACTTGCAACTAGGGCAGAAAAGATTGGCCCCAGTTGTGAGTCAAGGTTGGACTATCAACTAGGACAAAAAAAGGCCGCCCCCAGTTGCAAGTTGATGGCACACTTGCAACTGGGACAAAAAAAGATTGGACCTCAGTTGTGAGTCGAGGGTGGACTTGCAATTGGGACTCAGAAGACTAGGACCCAGTTGTGAATCGAGTGTGAATGTGGAATTGGGACAAAAAAGTTTGGCCCTAGTTGCGAGTCGATGGTGGACTTGCAGCTAGGACAAAGAAACTTTGAGACCCATTTGCGAGTTGATGGTGAACTTACAACTGAGACACAAAAAATGTTGGGGCCTAGTTGTGAGTCGAAGATTGGACTGCAACTGGGACAAAAAAGTCCGACCTGAAGGAAATATGCCCTAGAGGCAATAATAAAGTTATTCTTTATTTCCTTATATCATGATAAATGTATATTATTCATGCTAGAATTGTATTAACCGGAAACATGATACATGTGTGAATACATAGACAAACAGAGTGTCAATAGTATGCCTCTACTTGACTAGCTCGTTGATCAAAGATGGTTATGTTTCCTAACCATAGACATGAGTTGTCATTTGATAAATGGGATCACATCATTAGGAGAGTGATGTGATTGACTTGACCCATTCCGTTAGCTTAGCACTTGATCGTTTAGTATGTTGC
The DNA here is from genome assembly GCF_002575655.3 of Aegilops tauschii subsp. strangulata. Taxonomy (NCBI): domain Eukaryota; kingdom Viridiplantae; phylum Streptophyta; class Magnoliopsida; order Poales; family Poaceae; genus Aegilops; species Aegilops tauschii. The sequence continues at coordinate 50,230,973 of NC_053040.3, read as the reverse complement.
TATTGCTTTCTTCATGACTTATACATGTTCCTATGATTATGCAACTCCCGAATACCGGAGGAACACTTTGTGTGCTACAAATGTCACAACGTAACTGGGTGATTATAAAGGTGCTCTACAGGTGTCTTCGAAGGTACTTGTTGAGTTGGCATATATCGAGATTAGGATTTGTCACTCCGATTGTCGGAGAGGTATCTCTGGGCCCACTCGGTAATGCACATCACTATAAGCCTTGCAAGCATTGTAACTAATGAGTTAGTTGCAGGATGATGTATTACGGAACGAGTAAAGAGACTTGCTGGTAACGAGATTGAACTAGGTATTGAGATACCGACGATCGAATCTCGGGCAAGTAACATACCGATGACAAAAGGAACAACGTATGTTGTTATGCGGTTTGACCGATAAAGATCTTCATAGAATATGTGGGAGCCAATATGAGCATCCAGGTTCCGCTATTGGTTATTGACTGGAGACGTGTCTCGGTCATGTCTACATAGTTCTCGAACCCGTAGGGTCTGCACGCTTAAAGTTCGGTGACGATCGGTATTACGAGTTTTTGTATTTTGATGTACCGAAGGTAGTTCGCAGTCCCGGATATGATCACGGACATGACGAGGAGTATCAAAATGGTCGAGACGTAAAGATCGATATATTGGACGGCTATATTCGGACACCGGAAGTGTTTCGGGTGGTTTCGGAGAAAACCGGAGTGCCGGAGGGTTAACGGAACCCCCCTAGGAGAAATAATGGGCCTTATGGGCCTTAGTGGAGAGAGAGAGGGCTGGCCTAGGGCAGGCCGCGCCCCCTCCCCCTCTGGTCCGAATTGGACTAGGAGGGGGGGGGGGGGGCGGCGCCCCCCTTTCCTTCGCCCTCTCCCCCTTCCTTTCCCCCTCCTAGTAGGAGTAGGAAAGAGGGGAGTCCTACTCTTACTAGGAGGAGGACTCCTCCTCCTAGCGCGCCCCATAGGGCCGGCCGGCCTCCCCCCTTGCTCCTTTATATACGGGGTATGGGGCACCTCTAGACACACAAGTTGATCTGTTGATCTCCCAGCCGTGTGCGGTGCCCCCCTCCACCATAATCCACCTCGATCATATTGTAGCGGTGCCTAGGCGAAGCCCTGCGTCGGTAGCATCATCATCACCTTCATCACGCCGTCGTGGTGACGGACCTCTCCGGCGAAGCTTTGCTGGATCGGAGCTCGCGGGACGTCATCGAGTTGAACGTGTGCTGAAGTCGGAGGTGCCGTGCGTTCGGTACTTGGATCGGTCGGATCGTGAAGACATACGACTACATCAACCGCGTTGTGCTAATGCTTCCGCTTTAGGTCTACGAGGGTACGTGGACACACTCTCCCCTCTGGTTGCTATACATCACCATGATCCTGTGTGTGCGTAGGATTTTTTTTGAAATTACTACGTTCCCAAAAGTGGCATCCGAGCCAGGTTTTATGCATAGATGTTATAAGCATGAGTATAACACAAGTGAGTTGTGGGTGATATAACTCATACTGCTTACCAGCATGTCACACTTTGGTTCAGCGGTATTGTTGGATGAAGTGGCCCGGACCGACATTACACGTACGCTTACGCGAGACTAGTTTTACCGCCGTGCTTTGCACACAGGTGACTAGCGGGTGTCACTTTCTCCAACTTTAGTTGAATCGAGTGTGGCTACGCCCGGTCCTTGAGAAGGATAAAACAACACTAACTTGACAAACTATCGTTGTGGTTTTGATGCGTAGGTAAGAACGGTTCTTGCTCAGCCCATAACAGCCACGTAAAACATGCAACAACAAAGTAGAGGACGTCTAACTTGTTTTTGCAGGGCATGTTGTGATGTGATATGGTCAAGACATGATGCTAAATTTTACTGTATGAGATGATCATGTTTTGTAACCGAGTTATCGGCAACTGGAAGGAGCCATATGGTTGTCGCTTTATTGTATGCAATGCAATCGCCCTGTAATTGCTTTACTTTATCACTAAGCGGTAGCGATAGTCGTAGAAGCAATAGTTGGCGAGACGACAACGATGCTACGATGGAGATCAAGGTGTCGCGCCGGTGACGATGGTGATCATGACGGTGCTTCGGAGATGGAGATCACAAGCACAAGATGATGATGGCCATATCATATCACTTCTATTGATTGCATGTGATGTTTAGCTTTTATGCATCTTATTTTGCTTAGATCGACGGTAGCATTATAATATGATCTCTCACTAAATTTGAAGCTACAAGTGTTGTCCCTGAGTATGCACCGTTGTGAAAGTTTGTTGTGCCGAGACACCACGTGATGATCGGGTGTGATAAGCTCTACGTTCACATACAACGGGTGCAAGCCAGTTTTGCACATGCAAAATACTCGGGTTAAACTTGACGAGCCTAGCATATGCAGATATGGCCTCGGAACACTGGAGACCGAAAGGTCGAGCGTGAGTCATATAGTGGATATGATCAACATAGTGATGTTCACCATTGAAAAGTACTCCATCTCACATGATGATCGGACATGGTTTAGCTGATATGGATCACGTGATCACTTAGATGATTGGAGGGATGTCTATCTAAGTGGGAGTTCTTTAATAATTTGATTAATTGAACTTTAATTTATCATGAACTTAGTACCTGATAGTATTTTGCATGTCTATGTTGTTGTAGATAGATGGCCCGTGCTGTTGTTCCGTTGAATTTTAATGCGTTCCTTGAGAAAGCAAAGTTGAAAGATGATGGTAGCAATTACACAGACTGGGTCCGTAACTTGAGGATTATCCTCATTGCTGCACAAAAGAATTACGTCTTGGAAGCACCGCTAGGTGCCAAACCTGCTGCAGGAGCAACACCATATGTTATGAACATCTGGCAGAGCAAAGCTGATGACTACTCGATAGTTCAGTGTACCATGCTTTACGGCTTAGAACCAGGACTTCAACGACATTTTGAACGTCATGGAGCATATGAGATGTTCCAGGAGTTGAAGTTAATATTTCAAGCAAATGCCCGGATTGAGAGATATGAAGTCTCCAATAAGTTCTACAGCTGCAAGATGGAGGAGAATAGTTCTGTCAGTGAGCATATACTCAGAATGTCTGGGGTATAACAATCACTTAATTCAACTGGGAGTTAATCTTCCGAATGATAGTGTTATTGACAGAATTCTTCAATCACTGCCACCAAGCTACAAGAGCTTCGTGATGAACTATAACATGCAAGGGATGGATAAGACGATTCCCGAGCTCTTCGCAATGCTAAAGGCTGCAGAGGTAGAAATCAAGAAGGAGCATCAAGTGTTGATGGTCAACAAGACCACCAGTTTCAAGAAAAAGGGCAAAGGGAAGAAGAAGGGGAACTTCAAGAAGAACGACAAACAAATTGATGTTCAGGAGAAGAAACCCAAGTCTGGACCCAAGCCTGAGACTGAGTGCTTCTACTGCAAGCAGGCTGGTCACTGGAAGCGGAACTGCCCCAAGTATTTGGCGGATAAGAAGGATGGCAAGGTGAACAAAGGTATATGTGATATACATGTTATTGATGTGTACCTTACTAATTCTCGCAGTAGTGCCTGGGTATTTGATACTGGTTCTATTGCTAATATTTGCAACTCGAAACAGGGACTACAGATTAAGCGAAGATTGGCAAAGGACGAGGTGACGATGCGCGTGGGAAATGGTTCCAAAGTCGATGTGATCGCAGTCGGCACGCTACCTCTACATCTACCTTCGGGATTAGTATTAGACCTGAATAATTGTTATTTGGTGCCAGCGTTGAGCATGAACATTATATCTGGATCTTGTTTGATGCAGACGGTTATTCATTTAAATCAGAGAATAATGGTTGTTCTATTTATATGAGTAATATCTTTTATGGTCATGCACCCTTGAAGAGTGGTCTATTCTTTTTGAATCTCGATAGTGGAGATACACATATTCATAGTATTGAAGCTAAAAGATGCAGAGTTGATAATGATAGTGCAACTTATTTGTGGCACTGCCGTTTGGGTCATATTGGTGTAAAGCGCATGAAGAAACTCCATTCTGATGGACTTTTGGAATCACTTGATTATGAATCACTTGGTACTTGCGAACCATGCCTCATGGGCAAGATGACTAAAACACCGTTCTCTGGAAGAATGGAGCGAGCAACAGATTTGTTGGAGATCATACATACTGATGTATGTGGTCCGATGAATGTTGAGGCTCGCGGCGGATATCATTATTTTCTCACCTTCACAAATGATTTGAGTAGATATGAGTATACCTACTTGATGAAACATAAGTCTGAAACATTGGAAAAGTTCAAAGAATTTCAGAGTGAAGTGGAAAATCATCGTAACAAGAAAATAAAGTTTCTACGATCTGATCGTGGAGGAGAATATTTGAGTTACGAGTTTAGTCTTCATTTGAAACAATGCGGAATAGTTTCGCAACTCACGCCACCTGGAACACCACAGCGTAATGGTGTGTCCAAACGTCGTAATCGTACTTTACTAGATATGGTGCGATCTATGATGTCTCTTACCGATTTACCACTATCGTTTTGGGGTTATGCTTTAGAGACGGCTGCATTCACGTTAAATAGGGCACCATCTAAATCCATTGAGATGACTCCTTATGAACTGTGGTTTGGTAAGAAACCAAAGTTGTCGTTTCTTAAAGTTTGGGGCAGCGATGCTTATGTGAAAAAGCTTCAACCTGATAAGCTCGAACCCAAATCGGAGAAATGTGTCTTCATAGGATACCCAAAAGAGACAGTTGGGTACACCTTCTATCACAGATCCGAAGGCAAGACTTTTGTTGCTAAGAATGGATCCTTTCTAGAGAAGGAGTTTCTCTCGAAAGAAGTGAGTGGGAGGAAAGTAGAACTTGATGAGGTAACTGTACCTACTCCCTTATTGGAAAGTAGTTCATCACAGAAACCGGTTCCTGTGACATCTACACCAATTAGTGAGGAAGCTAATGATGATGATCATGAAACTTCAGATCAAGTTACTACCGAACCTCGTAGGTCAACTAGAGTAAGATCCGCACCAGAGTGGTACGGTAATCCTGTTCTGGAGGTCATGTTACTAGACCATGATGAACCTACGAACTATGAGGAAGCGATGATGAGCCCAGATTCCGCAAAATGGCTTGAGGCCACGAAATCTGAGATGGGATCCATGTATGAGAACAAAGTGTGGACTTTGGTTGACTTGCCCGATGATCAGCAAGCCATCGAGAATAAATGGATCTTCAAGAAGAAGAGAGACGTTGACGGTAATGTTACTGTCTACAAAGCTCGACTTGTCGCGAAAGGTTTTCGACAAGTTCAAGGAGTTGACTACGATGAGACCTTCTCACCCGTAGCGATGCTTAAGTCCGTCTGAATCATGTTAGCTATTGCCGCATTTTATGATTATGAAATTTAGCAAATGGATGTAAAGACTGCATTCCTGAATGGATTTCTGGAAGAAGAGTTGTATATGATGCAACCTGAAGGTTTTATCGATCCAAAGGGTGCTAACAAAGTGTGCAAGCTCCAGCGATCCATTTATGGACTGGTGCAAGCCTCTCGGAGTTGGAATAAACGTTTTGATAGTGTGATCAAAGCATATGGTTTTATACAGACTTTTGGAGAAGCCTGTATTTACACGAAAGTGAGTGGGAGCTCTGTAGCATTTCTAATATTATATGTAGATGGCATATTGTTGACTGGAAATGACATAGAATTTCTGGATAGCATAAAAGGATACTTGAATAAGAGTTTTTCAATGAAAGACCCCGGTGAAGCTGCTTACATATTGGGCATCAAGATCTATAGATATAGATCAAGATGCTTAATTGGACTTTCACAAAGCACATACCTTGACAAAGTTTTGAAAAATTTCAAAATGGATCAGGCAAAGAAAGGGTTCTTGCCTGTGTTACAAGGTGTGAAGTTGAGTAAGACTCAATGCCCGACTACTACAGAAGTAGAGAGAAAATGAAAGATGTTCCCTATGCTTCAGCCATAGGCTCTATCATGTATGCAATGATGTGTCCCAGACCTGATGTGTGCCTTGCTATTAGTTTAGCAGGGAGGTACCAAAGTAATCCAGGAGTGGATCACTGGACAGCGGTCAAGAAAAACATCCTGAAATACCTGAAAAGGACTAAGGATATGTTTCTCGTTTATGGAGGTGACAAAGACCTCGTCATAAATGGTTACATCGATGCAAGCTTTGACACTGATCCGGACGATTCTAAATCGCAAACCGGATACGTGTTTATATTGAACGGTGGAGCTGTCAGTTGGAGCAGTTCTAAACAAAGCGTCGTGGCGGGATCTATGTGTGAAAAGGAATACATAACTGCTTCAGAAGCAGCAAATGAAGGAGTCTGGATGAAGGAGTTCATATGCGATCTAGGTGTCATACCTAGTGCATTGGGTCCAATGAAAATCTTTTGTGACAATACTAGTGCAATTGCCTTGGCAAAGGAATCCAGATTTCACAAGAGAACCAAGCACATCAAGAGACGCTTCAATTCCATCCGCGATCAAGTCCAGGGTGGGGACATAGAGATTTGCAAGATACATACGGATCTGAATGTTGCAGACCCGTTGACTAAGCCTCTCTCACGAGCAAAACATGATCAGCACCAAGACTCCATGGGTGTTAGAATCATTACTGTGTAATCTAGATTATTGACTCTAGTGCAAGTGGGAGACTGAAGGAAATATGCCCTAGATGCAATAATAAAGTTATTATTTATTTCCTTCATGATAAATGTTTATTATTCATGCTAGAATTGTATTAACCGGAAACATGATACATGTGTGAATACATAGACAAACAGAGTGTCACTAGTATGCCTCTACTTGACTAGGTCGTTGATCAAAGATGGTTATGTTTCCTAACCATAGACATGAGTTGTCATTTGATAAACGGGATCACATCATTAATTAGGAGAATGATGTGATTGACTTGACCCATTCCATTAGCTTAGCACTTGATCGTTTAGTATGTTGATATTGCTTTCTTCATGACTTATACATGTTCCTATGACTATGAGATTATGCAACTCCCGAATACCGGAGGAACACTTTGTGTACTACCAAACGTCACAACGTAACTGGGTGATTATAAAGGTGCTCTACAGGTGTCTCCGAAGGTACTTGTTGAGTTGGCATATATCGAGATTAGGATTTGTCACTCCGATTGTCGGAGAGGTATCTCTGGGCCCACTCGGTAATGCACATCACTATAAGCCTTGCAAGCATTGTAACTAATGAGTTAGTTACGGAACGAGTAAAGAGACTTGCAGGTAACGAGATTGAACTAGGTATTGAGATACCGACGATCGAATCTCGGGCAAGTAACATACCGATGACAAAGGGAACAACGTATGTTGTTATGCGGTTTGACCGATAAAGATATTCGTAGAATATGTGGGAGCCAATATGAGCATCCAGGTTCCGCTATTGACCGGAGACGTGTCTCGGTCTCTACATTGTTGGAAATATGCCCTAGAGGCAATAATAAATAGGTTATTATTATATTTCCTTGTTCATGATAATCGTTTATTATCCATGCTAGAATTGTATTGATAGGAAACTCAGATACATGTGTGGATACATAGACAACACCATGTCCCTAGTAAGCCTCTAGTTGACTAGCTCGTTGATCAATAGATGGTTACGGTTTCCTGACCATGGACATTGGATGTCGTTGATAACGGGATCACATCATTAGGAGAATGATGTGATGGACAAGACCCAATCCCAAGCCTAGCACAAGATCGTGTAGTTCGTTTGCTCAGAGCTTTTCTAATGTCAAGTATCATTTCCTTAGACCATGAGATTGTGCAACTCCCGGATACCGTAGGAATGCTTTGGGTGTACCAAACGTCACAACGTAACTGAGTGGCTATAATGGTGCACTACAGGTATCTCCGAAAGTGTCTGTTGGGTTGGCACGAATCGAGACTGGGATTTGTCACTCCGTGCAAACGGAGAGGTATCTCTGGGCCCACTCGGTAGGACATCATCATAATGTGCACAGTGTGACCAAGGAGTTGATCACGGGATGATGTGAGTTATGGAACGAGTAAAGAGACTTGCCGGTAACGAGATTGAACAAGGTATCGGGATACCGACGATCGAATCTCGGGCAAGTAGCATACCGATAGACAAAGGGAATTGAATACGGGATTGATTGAATCCCCGACATCGTGGTTCATCCGATGAGATCATCGTGGACCATGTGGGAGCCAACATGGGTATCCAGATCCCGCTGTTGGTTATTGACCGGAGAACGTCTCGGTCATGTCTGCATGGTTCCCGAACCCGTAGGGTCTACACGCTTAAGGTTCGATGACGCTAGGGTTATAGGGAAAGTATGTACGTGGTTACCGAATGTTGTTCGGAGTCCCGGGTGAGATCCCGGACGTCACGAGGAGTTCCGGAATGGTCCGGAGGTAAAGATTTATATATAGGAAGTATGGTTTTGGCCACCGGAAGTGTTCCGGGCATCACCGGTAGTGTACCGGGACCACCGGAGGGGTCCGGGGGTCCACCGGGAGGGGCCACGGGCCCCGGAGGCATACATGGGCCAAGTGTGAGAAGGGACAAGCCCGTAGGGGGGCTGGGGCGCCTCCCCACCAAGGCCCATGTGCCTAGAGAGAAGAGGGGGCAAACCCTAGGGCAGATGGGCCCTAAAGGCCCATGCCTGGTGCGCCTCCCTCTCCCCCCCACTTGGCCGCCACCCCAGATGGGGATTGGGGCTGCCGCCACCCCTAGGGAGGGAACCCTAGGTGGGGGCGCAGCTCTCCCTCTCTCCCTATATATAGTGGAGGCAAAGGGGCAGCCCAACGCACGAAGTTCTTCTTCTCTTGGCGCAGCCCTTCCCCTCTTCCATGTCCTCCTCCTCTCCCGCGGTGCATGGCGAAGCCCTGCAGGATTGCCACGCTCCTCCACCACCACCACGCCGTCGTGCTGCTGCTGGATGGAGTCTTCCCCAACATCTCCCTCTCTCCTTGCTGGATCAAGGCGTGGGAGACGTCACCGGGCTGCACGTGTGTTGAACGTGGAGGCACCGTTCTTCAGTGCTTAGATCGGAATCAACCGCGATCTGTATCACTACGAGTACGACTCCTTCATCCGCGTTCTTGCAACGCTTCCGCTTAGTGATCTACAATGGTATGTAGATGCACTCCCCTTCCCCTCGGTGCTAGATTACTCCATAGATTGATCTTGGTGATGCGTAGAAAATTTTAAATTTCTGCTACGATCCCCAATAGTGGCATCATGAGCTAGGTCTATGCGTAGTTTCTACGCACGAGTAGAACACAAAGTAGTTGTGGGCGTCGATTTTGTCAATTTACTTGCCGTTACTAGTCTTATCTTGATTTGGCGGCATCGTGGGATGAAGCGGCCTGGACCGACCTTACACGTACACTTACGTGAGACAGGTTCCACCGACTGACATGCACTAGTTGCATAAGGTGGCTAGCGGGTGTCTGTCTCTCCCACTTTAGTCGGAACGGATTCGATGAAAAGGGTCCTTATGAAGGGTAAATAGAAATTGGCATATCACGTTGTGGTTTTACGTAGGTAAGAAACGTTCTTGCTAGAAACCTATACAAGCCACGTAAAAACTTGCAACAACAATTAGAGGACGTCTAACTTGTTTTTGCAGCATGTGCTATGTGATGTGATATGGCCAGAAGATGTGATGAATGATATATGTGATGTATGAGATTGATCATATTCTTGTAATAGGAATCACGACTTGCATGTCGATGAGTATGACAACCGGCAGGAGCCATAGGAGTTGTCTTTATTTTTTGTATGACCTGCGTGTCATTGAATAACGCCATGTAAATTACTTTACTTTATTGCTAAGCGCGTTAGCCATAGAAGTAGAAGTAATCGTTGGTGTGACAACTTCATGAAGACACAATGATGGAGATCATGATGATGGAGATCATGGTGTCATTCCGGTGACAAAGATGATCATGGTGCCCCGAAGATGGAGATCAAAGGAGCAAAATGATATTGGCCATATCATGTCACTATTTGATTGCATGTGATGTTTATCATGTTTACATCTTATTTGCTTAGAACGACGGTAGCATAAATAAGATGATCCCTCACTAAAAATTTCAAGAGACGTGTTCCCCCTAACTGTGCACCGTTGCGAAGGTTCGTTGTTTCGAAGCACCACGTGATGATCGGGTGTGATAGATTCTAACGTTCGAATACAACGGGTGTTGACGAGCCTAGCATGTACAGACATGGCCTCGGAACACATGCGAAACACTTAGGTTGACTTGACGAGCCTAGCATGTACAGACATGGCCGGATCACAAGAGACCGAAAGGTCGAACATGAGTCGTATAGTAGATACGATCAACATGGAGATGTTCACCGATGATGACTAGTCCGTCTCACGTGATGATCGGACACGGCCTAGTTTGACTCGGATCATGTATCACTTAGATGACTAGAGGGATGTCTATCTGAGTGGGAGTTCATTAATCAGATGAACTTAATTATCATGAACATAGTCAAAAGGTCTTTGCAAATTATGTCATACGCTTTAGTTCTACTGTTTAAGATATGTTCCTAGAGAAAATTTAGTTGAAAGTTGGTAGTAGCAATTATGCGGACTGGGTCCGTAAACTGAGGATTGTCCTCATTGCTGCACAGAAGGCTTATGTCCTTAATGCACCGCTCGGTGTGCTGAACCTCAGCGTCGTCTGTAGATGTTACGAAACATCTGACATACACGTTTTGATGACTACGTGATAGTTCAGTGCGTAATGCTAACGGTTTAGAATTGTGGCACCAGAGATTTTTTTGAAACGTCGCAGAACATATGAAATGCTAACGGTTCAGTGCGTAATGCTAATGGTTTAGAATTTCAGACTAGTGCCCACGTCAAGAGGTATGAGACCTCCGACAAGTTTCTTAAGCCTGCAAACTAAGGGAGAAAAGCTCAATCGTTGAGCATGTGCTCAGATTGTCTGAGTACCACAATCGCTTGAATCGAGTGGGAGTTAATCTTCCAGATGAGATAGTGATGGTTCTCCATAGTCACTGCCACCAAGCTACTAGAGCTTCGTGATGAACTATAACATATCAGGGATAGATATGATGATCCTTGAGCAGCTCGCGATGTTTGACACCGCGAAAGTAGAAATCAAGAAGGAGCATCAATTGTTGATGGTTAGTAAAACCACTAGTTTCTAGAAGGGCAAGGGCAAAAGGGATACTTCATGAAACAGCGAATCATTTGCTGCTCTAGTGAAGAATCCCAAGGTTGAACCCAAACCCGAGACTAAGTGCTTCTGTAATGAGGGGAACGGTCACTAAAGCAAAACTACCCTAGATACTTGGTAGATGAGAAGGCATGCAAGGTCGACAGAAGTATATTGGATATACATTATATGAATGTGTACTTTACTAGTACTCCTAGCAGCACCAGGGTATTAGATACCGGTTCGGTTGCTAAGTGTTAGTAACTCGAAATAAAAGCTGCGGCATAAATGGAGACTAGCTAAAGGTGAGATGACGATGTGTGTTGGAAGTGTTTCCAAGGTTGATGTGATCAAGCATCGCATGCTCCCCCTACCATCGAGATTGGTGTTTGCGTTGAGCGTAAACATGATTGGATTATGTTTATCGCAATACGGTTATTCATTTAAGGAGAATAATGGTTACTCTGTTTATTTGAATAATACCTTCAATGGTCTTGCACCTAAAATGAATCTCGATCGCAGTGATACACATGTTCGTGCCAAAAGATATAAAATAGTAATGATAGTACCACATACTTGTGGCACTGCCGTTTGAGTCATATTGGTATAGAACGCATGAAGAAGCTCCATGTAGATGGATCTTTGGACTCACTCGTTTTTGAAAAGATTGAGACATGCGAATCATGTCTATTGGTATATATGCATGAAGAAACTCCATGCAGATGGATCGTTTGGACTCACTTGATTTTGAATCACTTGAGACATGCAAATCATACCACATGGGCAAGATGACTGAAAGGCCTCGTTTTCAGTAAGATGGAACAAGAGAGCAACTTATTGGAAGTAATACATTTTGATGTATGCAGTCCAATGAGTGCTGAGGCATGCAGTGGATATCGATATGCTCTTACTTCACAGATGATTTGAGTAGATGCTGAGAATATTTACTTGATGAAACACAAGTCTGAATTATTGAAAGGTTCAAGTAATTTCAGAGTGAAGTTGAAGATCGTCGTGAATGTCTATGATATGATCATAGAGATATCTAAGTTACGAGTTTGGCACACAATTAAGACATTGTGGAAAGTGTTTCACAATTAATACCGCCTGGAACACCATATTGTGATGGTGTGTCCGAACATCATAACTGCACCCTATTAGATATGGTGCATACAATGATGTCTCTTATCGAATTACCACTATCGTTTATGGGTTAGGCATTAGAGACAACCGCATTCACTTTAAATAGGGCACCACGCAATTCCGTTGAGACGACACCGTTTAGAAAAACCTAAGTTGTCATTTCTTAAAAGTTTGGGGCTGCGATGCTCATGTGAAAAAGTTTCAGGCTGATAAGCTCGAACCCAAAGCGGATAAATGCATCTTCAACCCAAAACAGTTGGGTATACCTCCTATTTCAGATCTGGAAGCAAAAGTAATTGCTTCTAGAAACGAGTCCTTTCTCGAGGAAGAGTTTCTCTCGAAAGAATTGAGTGGGAGGATGGTGGAGACTTGATAAGGTTATTGAACCGTCACTTCAACTAGTGTGTAGCAGGGCACAGGAAGTTGTTCCTGTGGCACCTACACCAATTGAAGTGGAAGCTTATGATAGTGATCATGAAACTTCGGATCAAGTCACTACCAAACCTCGTAGGACGACGAGGATGCGTGCTACTTCAGGGTGGTACGTGATCCTGTCTGAGATATCATGTTGTTAGACAATGCTGAACCTACGAGCTATGGAGAAGCGATGGTGGGCCCATATTCCGACAAATGGTTAGAAGCCATGAAATCCGAGATAAATGGATCTTTGAGAAGAAGATGGACGTGGACGGTAATGTTACCGTCTATGAAGCTCGACTTGTGGCAAAGAGTATTTCCACAAGTTCAAGGAGTTGACTACGATGAGATTTTCTCATCCGTAGCGATGCTTAAGTCCGTCGGAATCATGTTAGCATTAGCTGCATTTATGAAATCTGGCAGATGGATGTCAAAACAAGTTTCCTTACCAGTTTTCGTAAGGAAAGGTTGTATGTGATACAACAGAAAGGTTTTGTCGATCCTAAGGATGCTAAAAGGTATGCTAGCTCCAGCGATCCTTCCATGGACTAGAGCAAGCATCTCGGAGTCAGAATATATGCTTTGATGGAATGATCAAAGTTTTTGGGTTTATACAAAGTTTGTTAGAAACTTGTATTTACAATAAAGTGAGTGGGAGCGCTACAACATTTCTGATAAGTATATGTGAATGACATATTGTTGATCCGAAATGATGTAAAATTTCTGGAAAGCATAAAGGGTTGTTTGAAAGGAGTTTTTCAAAGGAAGACCTGGATAAAAGCTGCTTACATATTGGGCATCAAGATCTATAGAGATAGATCAAGACGCCCGATGATACTTTCAAAGAACGCACACCTTGACATGATTTTGAAAGAGTTCAAAATAGATCAGCAAAGAAGGAGTTCTTGGCTGTGTTACAAGGTGTGAGTATTGAGTAAGACTCAAGACCTGACCACAGCAGAAGAGAGAGAAAGGACGAAGGTCGTCCCCTATGCTTTAGACGTAGGCTCCACAGTATGCTATGCTCTGTACCGCACATGAAGTGTGCCTTGCCATGAGTTGGTCAAGGGGTACAATAGTGATCCGGGAATGGATCACATGACAGCGGTCGAACTTATCCTTAGTATCTAGTGGACTAAGGAATTTTCTCGATTATGGAGGTGAAAAGGAGTTCGTCGTAAAGGGTTACGTCAATGCGAACTTTGACACTAATCCGGATGACTCTGAGTAGTAAACCGGATTCGTATAGTAGAGCAGTTATTTGAAATGGCTCCAAGTAGCGCGTGGTAGCATCCACAAGATGACATAGATATTCGTAAAGCACACACGGATCTGAAAAGTTCAGACCCGTTGACTAATAACCTCTCTCACAAGCATAACATGATCAAACCAGAACTCATTGAGTGTTAATCACATAGTGATGTGAACTAGATTGTTGACTCTAGTAAACTCTTTGGATGTTGATCACATGGTGATGTGACCTATGAGTGTTAATCACATGGTGATGTGGACTAGATTATTGAGTCTAGTGCAAGTGGGAGACTGTTGGAAATATGCCCTAGAGGCAATAATAAATAGGTTATTATTATATTTCCTTGTTCATGATAATCGTTTATTATCCATGCTAGAATTGTATTGATAGGAAACTCAGATACATGTGTGGATACATAGACAACACCATGTCCCTAGTAAGCCTCTAGTTGACTAGCTCGTTGATCAATAGATGGTTACGGTTTCCTGACCATGGACATTGGATGTCGTTGATAACGGGATCACATCATTAGGAGAATGATGTGATGGACAAGACCCAATCCCAAGCCTAGCACAAGATCGTGTAGTTCGTTTGCTCAGAGCTTTTCTAATGTCAAGTATCATTTCCTTAGACCATGAGATTGTGCAACTCCCGGATACCGTAGGAATGCTTTGGGTGTACCAAACGTCACAACGTAACTGGGTGGCTATAATGGTGCACTACAGGTATCTCCGAAAGTGTCTGTTGGGTTGGCACGAATCGAGACTGGGATTTGTCACTCCGTGCAAACGGAGAGGTATCTCTGGGCCCACTCGGTAGGACATCATCATAATGTGCACAGTGTGACCAAGGAGTTGATCACGGGATGATGTGAGTTATGGAACGAGTAAAGAGACTTGCCGGTAACGAGATTGAACAAGGTATCGGGATACCGACGATCGAATCTCGGGCAAGTAGCATACCGATAGACAAAGGGAATTGAATACGGGATTGATTGAATCCCCGACATCGTGGTTCATCCGATGAGATCATCGTGGACCATGTGGGAGCCAACATGGGTATCCAGATCCCGCTGTTGGTTATTGACCGGAGAACGTCTCGGTCATGTCTGCATGGTTCCCGAACCCGTAGGGTCTACACGCTTAAGGTTCGATGACGCTAGGGTTATAGGGAAAGTATGTACGTGGTTACCGAATGTTGTTCGGAGTCCCGGATGAGATCCCGGACGTCACGAGGAGTTCCGGAATGGTCCGGAGGTAAAGATTTATATATAGGAAGTATGGTTTTGGCCACCGGAAGTGTTCCGGGCATCACCGGTAGTGTACCGGGACCACCGGAGGGGTCCGGGAGTCCACCGGGAGGGGCCACGGGCCCCGGAGGCATACATGGGCCAAGTGTGAGAAGGGACCAGCCCCCCCTAGGGGGGCTGGGGCGCCTCCCCACCAAGGCCCATGCGCCTAGAGAGAAGAGGGGGCAAACCCTAGGGCAGATGGGCCCTAAAGGCCCATGCCTGGTGCGCCTCCCTCTCCCCCCCCACTTGGCCGCCACCCCAGATGGGGATTGGGGCTGCCGCCACCCCTAGGGAGGGAACCCTAGGTGGGGGTGCAGCCCTCCCTCTCTCCCTATATATAGTGGAGGCAAAGGGGCAGCCCAACGCACAAAGTTCTTCTTCTCTTGGCGCAGCCCTTCCCCTCTTCCATGTCCTCCTCCTCTCCCGCGGTGCTTGGCGAAGACCTGCAGGATAGCCATGCTCCTCCACCACCACCACGCCGTCGTGTTGTTGCTGGATGGAGTCTTCCCGAACCTCTCCCTCTCTCCTTGCTGGATCAAGGCGTGGAAGACGTCACCGGGTTGCACGTGTGTTGAACGCGGAGGCACCATTCTTCGGTGCTTAGATCGGAATCAACCGCGATCTGAATCGCTACGAGTACGACTCCTTCATCCGCGTTCTTGCAACGCTTCCGCATTGCGATCTACAAGGGTATGTAGATGCACTCCCCTTCCCCTCGTTGCTAGATTACTCCATAGATTGATCTTGGTGATGCGTAGAAAATTTTGAATTTCTGCTACGTTCCCCAACATACATAGTTCTCGAACCCGTAGGGTCCGCACGCTTAACGTTCGGTGACGATCGGTATTATGAGTTTTTGTGTTTTGATGTACCGAAGGTAGTTCGGAGTCCCGGATATGATCACTCACATGACGAGGAGTCTCGAAATGGTCGAGATGTAAAGATCGATATATTGGAAGACTATATTCGGACACCAGAAGTGTTCCGGGTGGTTTCGGAGAAAACCGGAGTGCCGGAGGGTTACCGGAACCCCCCCTGGGAGAAATAATGGGCCTTATGGGCCTTAGTGGAGAGAGAGAGGGCTCGCCTAGGGCAGGCCGCTCGCCCCTCCCCCTCTGGTCCGAATTGGACTAGAAGAGGGGGGGCGGCACCCCCCTTTCCTTCTCCCTCTCCCCCTTCTTTTCCCCCTCCTAGTAGGAGTAGGAAAGAGGGGAGTCCTACTCCTACTAGGAGGAGGACTCCTCCTCCTGGCGCGCCCCATAGGGCCGGCCGGCCTCCCCCTTGCTCCTTTATATACGGGGGCAGGGGGCACCTCTAGACACACAAGTTGATCTGTTGATCTCTCCCAGCCGTGTGCGGTGCCCCCCTCCACCATAATCCACCTTGATCATATCGTAGCGGTGCTTAGGCAAAGCCCTGCGTCGGTAGCATCATCATCACCGTCATCACGCCGTCGTGCTGACGAAACTCTCCGGCGAAGCTTTGCTGGATCGGAGCTCACGGGATGTCATCGAGTTGAACATGTGCTGAACTCGGAGGTGCCGTGCGTTCGGTACTTGGATCGGTCGGGTCGTGAAGACGTACGACTACATCAACCGCATTGTGCTAACGCTTTCGCTTTCGGTCTACGAGGGTACATGGACACACTCTCCCCTCTCGTTGATATACATCACCATGATCCTGTGTGTGCATAGGAATTTTTTTGAAATTACTACGTTCCCCAACACGACCCAGTTGTGAGTTAAGGGTGGACTTGCAACTGAGATAAAATAGACCGGGCCCCTAATTGTGAGTCAAGGATGGACCTGCAACCAAGAAAAAAAGAGTGAAAATTTGGCCGGACCCTAGACTTACAGTGGGCCCCCGACCACGATCGAACTTCTTTATTCCCGTCTCTTTCAATTTTACGTCGCAGTCTAGAAACAACATAGCGAACAGGTTGCCTGTCAACCATAATAATGGGCCGAGAAAAGCGAAGCCAAACAGGCCTAGGCCAATAACATGATACACAACAAACAAACAATGACAAACGAGGCAAAAAGATAAAGCATTGGTACGAAAATTATGAAAAATTAATCAAACAACGACAAACTTAGATGAGACATCGTTTTAACAAGTTGTGAATTTAAAATATACTTATGACACATAAAAATCATGGATTTTATGAACAAAAAAGAAAAGAAAAGAAAAAAACAAAAGTATGAAACCCAATTGTTTTGTGGAGAAAACAAACAAGAGTGAGTATAGAGAGCGGCGAACAGGAAATACTTGAAAAAATGCCCCTGACTCTTCCAATTCCCCCCTCCCCCCGCGGAGCCCGCTTGAAACAGACACACGAAGAGGACCACTATCCACATGGACATAGAAAAAAAAAGAGCAGGCAACAATCATGTTGTTGATCCTATACGTTGGCTTCATGGAGGCGGGTGAGGGGGGGGGGGGGCTTTGCCCCCCTCCCCCGTACTCTATGATAACTCTTAAGTGTACCCCTAATTATTATGGTTGAATATCGAAGATTTCTTAGATTTCATGCATAACTTATCTTCTTCGTCCCTCAACTCTGATTAGCCCCCTCAACAATCTTCATCAAGCTAAAGGGGACTAAAGAAACAAGAATAACGAAGACTAATTCGTCTGCAAATATATTCCCGAAAAGTCGAAAGCTAAGCGATAATGGTTTTGTGAAATCTTGTATGATGTTAATTGGTAAAGGATTGGAGTGGGTTTAATATATTTCTCTAAATAGCTCAATCTTTTTTACTAAGTCCGGCATAAAAATATGTCGCTGACATGAGTAAAGCTAAAGCAATAGTAGTATGAGTATATCGTTCATTGGCACTGCTAATTCCCCATGGGGGAACTATAATTTTCCAAGGTGAAAGAGCACCCGACCAATTCGAACAAAAATAAAAAGAAACATAGTTCCAATAAAGGGAACCCAAAGACCATATACTTCTCCAATTAATCTTAGTTTTGCACAGTCACTCCTAAACGTGGCTCGGCGGCAGTACGACCCCACGCCTCTTCATATGTTCGCCTAATCGCTTCCTTATCCCCATTTTTTCTCCAATGCAATAATCAATCTGTGGTTGGACGGTTAGGAGGATAGTGATATTCGCTGTCCGATGCTCGTATTTTTCTAAATTTATTTCAGACCTTCTGGCGATGTGCGTTCAGTGGGAGGAGACGTTTCCCGTCGACTATGAAGGCGTCTGTGTCAAATTCGTCAATCTCAAGATGATGTGCCGGCTCAATCTCTTAAAGGTACTCGTAGGGTAGGGTTTTCATGCGTGCGTATATGGATAGTGTATGTCCGTATATGAAGTCTACGTCTGTACATCGATGTGCTGATAAGAAATAGTCCCAATGACCAATGGTGGAGAGGAACCTTTGTGTATGGTGAGCCCAAAGCTCATGAAAGAATTCATATGTGGAATTTGCTGAGACGGATAAAACATAATGCTAATGCCCCATGGTTAGTAATTGGGGATTTTAATGAGATCCAATGGCAGAGTGAACATTTTTCAGCTACAAAGCGATCAGAGAAATAAATGGCAGACTTCAGGGAGGTATTGGAGTGGTGCAACCTGCATGACTTGGGGTTCAGAGGGCCGGGCTGGACTTACAACAACAAGCAGTCCGGTAAGAAGAATGTGAAGGCTAGGTTGGACCGCGGGGTAGCTACTCCCAGCTGGTGTAATAGATACCAAAATGCTAACATTCAGCATTTGTGTTCAACGCGATCTGACCACCTGCCGCTCCTGCTTCAGTTTGGGGGGAAGCTAGAGTACAGGAAGAAAAAGGAATTCAAATATGAAGCCATGTGGGAGAGGGAGGGGTCGCTACAAGATTTGGTTCAGGAGATATGGAGCAGGGGAGGAGCTGCTGTAACACTTCAGGAGGTTCAGAATAAGGTGCATTCTCTGCAGCAAGGGCTAGGTAAGTGGAGTAAATCAGAGTTTGGTTCAGTGGCTAGACAACCAAAAAGCTGCGGAGCAAGCTACAATCCCTCATGAATAAACCACAGTGTGATGCAAATGACAGGGAGATAAAAAGAGTCACGGACGAATTGGATGAACTACTGCTACGCGAGGAAATTATGTGGCGTCAGAGGTCCAGAACAACCTACTTACGCGAAGGAGATAGGAACACGGAATGGTTCCACCGGCAAGCTTCTTGGAGGAGAAAGCAAAACACCATTACGAAACTGATGAATGGTGATGGTCTGTGGGTAGAGAAGAAGGAAGACCTTCAGAACATGACAACAAAGTATTTCAAGGAATTGTTTACTGAGGATAAGGGCGTGAACCCACACGAACTTCTGGACCTGTACACGCAGATGGTCACCCAAGAAATGAATGATGATCTGGAGAGAGACTTTACTGAGAAGGAAATCGGCGATGCACTTTTTCAGATTGGGCCACTAAAGGCCCCAGGACCGGATGGTTTACCCGCCCGGTTCTATCAAAGGAATTGGGGGCTATTGAAGGAAGAGGTAGTGAAAGCCGTACAGAATTTCTTTGTTGATGGATTCATGCCGGATGGTCTAAACGATACTGCCATTGTTCTCATCCCCAAGGGTAATGACCCGCAGTCGCTGAAGGATTTCAGACCAATTAGCTTGTGTAATGTCATCTACAAGGTGATCTCTAAATGCTTGGTCAATCGGATACGTCCCCTCCTTGGCGGCCTTTTATCTGAGACACAAAGTGCATTTATCCCCGGTCGGATGATTACGGATAATGCACTGATTGCCTTTGAGTGCTTCCACAAAATCCAACATAGCAATTACCCTATGAATACACATTGCGCATATAAACTTGACCTCGCCAAGGCCTACGATAGAGTGGATTGGAGGTTCTTGGAAGGAGTCTTGGACAGATATGGGTTCAGCAAAAAAATGGATTGCATGGATCATGGTTTGTGTCCGGTCCGTGAGATACTCGGTGAGATGCAACGGAGAGCTCCTTGAGAGGTTCACACCTTCTCGTGGGCTTAGACAAGGCGATCCTCTCAGCCCGTGCCTGTTTTTGTTTGTGGCAGAGGGCCTTTCTCGGATTCTGCAAAGGGAGGTTAGTGGGGGCAACATTGTGCCGTTAAAAATTGCTCGAGGGAGCCCGGGCATCTCAAATCTGTTATTTGCGGATGATAGCCTTCTTTTCTTCAAAGCTTCGACTGAACAAGCAGAGGTGGTGAAAAATGTGCTCTCCACCTTCCAGAGGGGTACTGGACAACTCCTAAGCCCGAATAAGTGTTCTTTGTTGTTTAGTGAGAAATGCCCGACCCCTATCCAAGCGGACATCAGAAGGACACTTGAGGTCGAGTCCTCAACCTTTGAGAGCAAATACCTTGGGCTTCCTACACCGGAAGGCAGAATGAAGGAAGATAATTTTCAACCGATCATGGAAAGATTTACCAAAAGATGCAACAACGGGTCGGGTAGACATATGTCCTTTGCGGCGAAGGAAGTCCATGTAAAATCAATTGTCCAAGCCCTTCCAACTTTCACCATGGGTGTTTTCAAGATGCCCATGGGGTTCTGTGAGAAGTACGAGAGACTGATTAGAGATTTCTATTGGGGTGATGAGGATGAGCATCGGAAAGTTCACTGGATGGCGTGGGACAAAATGACGAAACCAAAGAGAGGTGGAGGTATTGGCTTTAGAGACATGCATTTCTTCAACCAAGCTTTGCTGGCGAGGCAGGGATGGAGGCTAATCCAGTTCCCGGATAGCTTGTGTGCGAGGGTTCTCAAGTCAAAGTACTACCCCAAAGGGGAACTTTTAGACACGGTTTTTGCCTCCGATGCCTCACAGGCATGGAGAGGAATTGAGTTTGGCTTGGAGCTCCTAAAGAAAGGGATAATTTGGAGAGTGGGTAATGGAAAGAACATTCAAATCCAAAGGGACCAGTGGATACCAAGGAAAGAGGGATTAAAAGTTGCCAAATTCATCTACAGATCAAGACTGAGATGGGTAAATCAGCTTATTGACCCGGTCTCCAAAGACTGCAACCATGGACTTATCAATCGGTTATTCAATCCCTTTGACGCGTCTGAAATTGTTACGATAAGAATACCGAAAGGGGAGACTGATGATTGTGTGGCTTGGCACTATGAGAACTCTGGTAATTTCTCTGTCAAGAGTGCCTACAAGCTCGCAATGGCGATAAAAGGAAACGGTCCTCAGACCTCCAGCTCCACGGCAAGTGTGGATGACCGCAGCAGTTGGGACCTTATATGGAAAGCGAAAATCCCTGGAAAAATCAAATTATTCGGATGGAGGGTGGCCACAAACACCCTAGCTACCAAGTCAAACAAGTGCAGACGAACGATTGTCACAAACAGCACCCGTGATATATGCGGCAATGCGGAGGAAGATGAGTATCATGCTGTGGTATCGTGCACAAAAAGCAGAGCTCTAAGACAAGCAATGAGAAATCATTGGAGGCTCCCGAAAGAAAATGCGTTCTGGTACACAGGAGAGGATTGGCTACAAAACCTCCTGAATACATGCGATGCTGACACCCGGAACAAAATCCTAATCATGCTATGGCGAGCATGGTTCCTCAGGGATAATATAATCCATAATGATGGGAAGGAGGCGATCTCGAGATCAGTGGCCTTCCTGCTTAAGTATGAAGAAGAAGTCAGGTCAGTACAGGAGAAATCAGAGGCCGAAAGGGGCATGTTCTGCATGAATCTGTTTGAACAGCACTGCCCAGATCCTCTCAAGCCTGTAGGGAAGCAATGGCGCCCTCTAGACGAGGGCGTGATCAAATTAAACACTGACGCTTCTGTTGACCCTGCATCGGGTGTGAGTGCGTGCGGTGCAGTTGCTAGAAACGAGCAAGGAGTCCCGGTCTTCTCGATGGGATGCAAACTGGGCAAATGTACGACAGTGGAAGAAGCAGAGGGCCTTGCGCTGCTGAATGGGCTGCAGACTCTGGCAAGATACTATAACGGATCAATACATGTAGAACTCGATTGCCTTACCCTGGTGAAGGCGATCAGCCCAGGCGCAGCAAATAAGTCGCACCTATTCCCGATTGTAGCTGACATCAAGACAGAGCTGTGCAAGTTTCGATCTCACCTGATTGAGTGGGTTCAGAGAGAGAAGAATAAACTTGCCCATGGTCTGGCAGCGATTGCATCTAGAAATGGCGATCTCCTCAAGTTGGCTGGCGTGCCAGATGAGCTGAGTGATATATTGTGGAAAGATTGTAACCAGACTGATTGATCAGTTCGTGTGATTCTCAAAAAAAAAAGAAAAGAAAGGGAACCGCTGATATTAAAGGGGAATTGGTCGTTCGCTTACTCGCCTCTAGGTTCCCTTTTTTTTTTTGAAAGTGCCTCTAGGTTCCCTTCTTCGTACGATCGCTCACTGCACGATCAATTCATCCTCCCCACCGATTTTTTCCAACCCCCACCTCCCATGAGTTTTATTGCTGGTCGACTGAATAGCAATCACATACGACGGATAGGACCGTAGGAGGTCGATTCATACGCCAAGCAATCTAACGCAATCCACACCTCCTTATCCGAGTCAATATCAATGAACAATCA
Organism: Aegilops tauschii subsp. strangulata; assembly: GCF_002575655.3. NCBI lineage: Eukaryota > Viridiplantae > Streptophyta > Magnoliopsida > Poales > Poaceae > Aegilops > Aegilops tauschii. The sequence continues at coordinate 50,208,087 of NC_053040.3, read as the reverse complement.
TTGATTCGACAATTTTGCATTGGTTACACATTCCCATCCCATCCCCTTTTCTAATAGGGAAACGATTAGTTTCACCCGGCTGATTTTTAGCGCGCGTCTGCCGCCCGCTGTGCCGTTGGATCCCTGGTCCGTTTCTCCCGTGATACACAGTGTCTCCACGTCCATCCCTTGCACGTGCGTGGTCCTCGTGGCATATTAGCTGATGCTTATCCATGTGTGTTTGATTTTTATTGTCGCACACACTACTTCGTGCACTTCTGCCATGTACGGCACACCATAGCTGTTTTTTCCAATGGCGTATCCTGTGCGTCTTTAGAGATGTGGCTTCAGCAAAATCGATAGGTTAGTGTTGCAAAGTGCTTCTATGGTTCAGTTCTTTGTTAGGAAATGCTTGGCTTCTACCGGCGGATCGCACACAAGCATTCGCCGACTCGTCCGTATGACATGTGTCCTGAGGGAGCGGTCTTTTTTCTTTCTTTCGGTAAACGTGGCCACTGCTCGCTGCTCAATGTCCACTACGATGAGTTTCCGCAGCAAGGTCTCTGTTGCCGTAAAAACTGCACTGCAACAAGACTTCTGTTTCAGAAAAATTAAATTTAAATCGAGACCTTTGTTGCAAGAAAACTAAATTGCAAACAAGACCTCTGTTGAAAAAAAAATTGAAACAAAACTAAATTGGAACAAGACCTCCGTTGCAAAAAAAAATTCTTGCAAAAATTTCTGCAACCTCGTGTTGCGGGAATGACCTATGTTGCAATGATCAAAGGGTGACGCTCAGTCACTCAATTCGTCGGATCCATTGCAATTTCTTTTTTGAAACAAGGCCTCTATTGCTGGAAAAACTGTAACAGAGCTTTTGTTGCAAAAATAATTATTTTGCAACGGACCTCTGTTGCAAAAAAAATGCAACTTGACCTATGTTGCAAAAATTTCCGTAACATGACCCGTGTTGCAGAAATTTTACGCAACACGACCTGTGTTGCAATAATAGAGGGTGACGCTTAGTCAATAAATCTGCTTGATCCTACGGCTCATGAGGCGGCGGATCTTTTAAAAAGATGCACCGGCGGACGCGTAGCGTTGCCCTTTCTAATATCAACTTTCCTATCCCCGACACCTTCCTTCTTCTACTCGATCTTCCAGCAAGGAAAATAAACATGAATCATACGGCCCGTGCTTGAATTCCTTCCGTGAAAAAGACGCGAGTCACCCTATCATCTACAAGCCACGCCGCCGACCAGCCTCCTATCCTGCGATGCGCGACAGGTTAAGCATAGGCATATGCAATTTAGAATTATTTCATTCTCATACAGAAAAGTAATGCGTTCCAACTACCATCCCTACTTGTTCCTCTCACACGTACCAGCAATGCAATCGTTTCAGGGAGGCAACAGGCATTTGTTCACAATAGCCTATTAGTACATCTCGGTTGGTGATATTTGGATCAAAGCGCACCTTGGCTTCCTCCGGGGCAAGTCCCACTGCAGCTTTTTTTGTAGCTACATCCACCATGCGGCTGATGCTATTATCTCTGAGGCGATGGCAATGTGCAACGGATTAAACTTTGCAAACTTTCTGGGATTCAACCGAGTGGAGACCGAGTCTGATCCCCAAATCGTAGTGGAATTTTGCACCATTCGGCTGATGCTATTATCTCTGAGGTGATAGCAATGAGTGATCGATTGAACTTTGCAAACTTTCTAGGATTCAACCGAGTGGAAGCCGAGTCTGATTCCCAAATCATACTAGAATTTTATACTGGGCAGTCACAATGGTGGCATGTGGCAACTGCGGTCTTCGCTTAGTGTGTGGATACTGCTTGTTCAATAGGGAATGTCACTTTTAAACATTGTTTCCGTTCGGCTAATAAAGTTGCGCATGTGCATGCTAATTATTGTTATCGTAATAAGGCTTCATTTAGTTGTACTGATGAGCCACCTAACTTTTTCGTTAGTAAGCTCGTGGACGACGTATTTTTGATTTGTGGTCAATAAAGCTAGTCATGATGTTTTCCCTCAAAAAGATATATGAGATATACGGTTCATAATTTAATACAACATGGAACTTGATATCCAAACGGAAAGCAGCGATAAAATGAGCACACATTCAAAATGCAAGCAAGATCAACCAACATATGGGCTTGCATTAATGTGCAATACAGCAAATGAACCACAACGTACTGATTTATTGAACGCCTTCACAGCGGCTGACAAGTTGTGTACACAAACTAGATAGCAAATTATGCGATTAATTCCAACATAGTCCACTTCACAGTCCACCATCGTGCATGCTAAATAGAGGCTCAATTTCCGGCCATGTGGAGTATATGAAAATGGAACCCATGAAGCCATTCCAACATCTCAGCCACCAGAATGTAACTCTAGAAACCTGCAGTGCAATGAATGTCATCGGTCACACAAATGTGTACTATTCTTTCAGAAAAGAAAAATAGCTATATCACACTGTTTTTGCATGGCTCAAACACTTAACACTAGCTTCATCATTGTGGAAACTGGACCAAAAGCTCAGAAGTTGATCAACCTCAGCTATTCGACAAAACTAATAGGCCCATTAATTTTTAATGGCACACCTTCAACTTCTATTGTTGACATATTCTTAAGTTTTGGCAACATCTGATCTCAGCAGAACCTAAAGGACCAGTGATTCAAATTATCCGAATCAAGTAGCTCCGTTAGAGGGAAATGCTGAACTGCCAAACTTATCAAATCATTTAATAGGTACATATTGTTTGGAATCGTAGCATAATTTTAAAATTTTCCTACGCTCACCAAGATGCATCTATGGAGTATACTAGCAACAAGGGGAAAGTAGTGCATCTACATACCCTTGTAGATCGCGAGCGGAAGCGTTCCAATGAACGTGGATGACGGAGTCGTACTCGCCGTGATCCAAATCACCGATGACCGAGTGCCGAACGGACGGCACCTCAGCGTTCAACACATGTACGGTGCAGCGACGTCTCCTCCTTCTTGATCCAGCAAGGGGGAAGGAGAGGTTGATGGAGATCCAGCAGCACGACGGCATGGTGGTGGATGTAGCGGGTTGCCGGCAGGGCTTCGCCGAGCTTCTACGAGAGAGAGAGGTGTAGCAGGGGAGGAGGGAGGAGCCCAAGGCTGTAATACTACTGCCCTCCCTCCCCCCTTTATATAGGCCCCCTGGGAGGGGGGGCGCCGGCCAGAACCCATCTGGTGGGGGGGAGGGGCGGCCAGGTGGGTGCCTTGCCCCCCAAGGCAAGTGGGGCCCCCCCCACCCTAGGGTTTCCAACCCTAGGCGCAGGGGGAAGGCCCATGGGGGGGCGCCCAGCCCACTAGGGGCTGGTTCCCTTCCCACTTCAGCCCACGGGGCCCTCCGGGATAGGTGGCCCCACCCGGTGGACCCCCGGGACCCTTCCGGTGGTCCCGGTACAATACCGGTAACCCCCGAAACTTTCCCGGTGGCCGAAACTTGACTTCCTATATATAATTCTTCACCTCCGGACCATTCCGGAACTCCTCGTGACGTCCGGGATCTCATCCGGGACTCCAAACAACTTTCGGGTTTCCGCATACACATATCTCTACAACCCTAGCATCACCGAACCTTAAGTGTGTAGACCCTACAGGTTCGGGAGACATGCAGACATGACCGAGACGCCTCTCCGGTCAATAACCAACAGCGGGATCTGGATACCCATGTTGGCTCCCACATGTTCCACGATGATCTCATCGGATGAACCACGATGTCGAGGATTCAATCAATCCCGTATGCAATTCCCTTTGTCAATCGGTATGTTACTTGCCCGAGATTTGATCGTCGGTATCCCAATACCTTGTTCAATCTCGTTACCGGCAAGTCTCTTTACTCGTACCGCAATGCATGATCCCGTGACTAACGCCTTGGTCACATAGAGCTCATTATGATGATGCATTACCGAGTGGGCCCAGAGATACCTCTCCGTCACACGGAGTGACAAATCCCAGTCTCGATCCGTGCCAACCCAACAGACACTTTCGGAGATACCCGTAGTGCACCTTTATAGTCACCCAGTTACGTTGTGACGTTTGGCACACCCAAAGCACTCCTACGGTATCCGGGAGTTGCACGATCTCATGGTCTAAGGAAAAGATACTTGACATTGGAAAAGCTCTAGCAAACGAAACTACACGATCTTTTATGCTATGCTTAGGATTGGGTCTTGTCCATCACATCATTCTCCTAATGATGTGATCCCGTTATCAATGACATCCAATGTCCATAGTCAGAAAACCATGACTATCTGTTGATCAACGAGCTAGTCAACTAGAGGCTTACTAGGGACACGTTGTGGTCTATGTATTCACACATGTATTACGATTTCCGGACAATACAATTATAGCATGAACAATAGACAATTACCATGAACAAAGAAATATAATAATAACCATTTATTATTGCCTCTAGGGCATATTTCCAACAGTCTCCCACTTGCACTAGAGTCAATAATCTAGTTACATTGTGATGAATCGAACACCCATTGCGTCCTGGTGTTGATCATGTTTTGCTCTAGGGAGAGGTTTAGTCAACGGATCTGCTACATTCAGGTCCGTATGTACTTTACAAATATCTATGTCTCCATTTTGAACACTTTCACGAATGGAGTTGAAGCGACGCTTGATATGCTTGGTCTTCCTGTGAAACCTGGGCTCTTTCGCAAGAGCAATAGCTCCAGTGTTGTCACAGAAGAGAGTCATCGGGCCCGACGCATTGGGAATCACCCCTAGGTCGGTAATGAACTCCTTCATCCAGACTGCTTCCTGTGCTACCTCCGAGGCCGCCATGTACTCCGCTTCACATGTAGATCCCGCCACGACGCTTCGCTTGCAACTGCACCAACTTACTGCCCCACCATTCAAAATATACACGTATCCGGTTTGTGACTTCGAGTCATCCAGATCTGTGTCGAAGCTAGCGTCGACGTAACCCTTTACGACGAGCTCTTCGTCACCTCCATAAATGAGAAACATGTCCTTAGTCCTTTTCAGGTACTTCAGGATATTCTTGACCGCTGTCCAGTGTTCCATGCCGGGATTACTCTGGTACCTTCCTACCAAACTTACGGCAAGGTTTACATCAGGTCTGGTACACAGCATGGCATACATAATAGACCCTATGGCCGAGGCATAGGGGATGACACTCATCTTTTCTATATCTTCTGCCGTGGTCGGGCATTGAGCCGCGCTCAATTGCACACCTTGCAATACAGGCAAGAACCCCTTCTTGGACTGATCCATACTGAACTTCTTCAATATCTTGTCAAGGTATGTACTCTGTGAAAGACCAATGAGGCGTCTTGATCTATCTCTATAGATCTTGATGCCTAATATATAAGCAGCTTCTCCAAGGTCCTTCATTGAAAAACACTTATTCAAATAGGCCTTTATACTTTCCAAGAATTCTATATCATTTCCCATCAATAGTATGTCATCCACATATAATATGAGAAATGCTACAGAGCTCCCACTCACTTTCTTGTAAACACAGGCTTCTCCATAAGTCTGTGTAAACCCAAACGCTTTGATCATCTCATCAAAGCAAATGTTCCAACTCTGAGATGCTTGCACCAGCCCATAGATTGAGTGCTGGAGCTTGCATACTTTGTTAGCATTCTTAGGATCGACAAAACCTTCCGGCTGCATCATATACAACTCTTCCTTAAGGAAGCCATTAAGGAATGCCGTTTTGACGTCCATCTGCCATATCTCATAATCATAGTATGCGGCAATTGCTAACATGATTCGGACGGACTTCAGCTTCGCTACGGGTGAGAAAGTCTCATCGTAGTCAACCCCTTGAACTTGTCGATGACCCTTAGCGACAAGTCGAGCCTTATAGATGGTCACATTACCATCCGCGTCTGTCTTCTTCTTAAAGATCCATTTGTTTTCTATGGCTTGCCGATCATCGGGCAAGTCAGTCAAAGTCCATACTTCGTTTTCATACATGGATCCTATCTCGGATTTCATGGCTTCTAGCCATTTGTCGGAATCCGGGCCCGCCATCACTTCTTCATAGTTCGAAGGTTCACCGTTGTCTAACAACATGATTTCCAGGACAGGGTTGCCGTACCACTCTGGTGCGGAACGTGTCCTTGTGGACCTACGAAGTTCAGTAGTAACTTGATCCGAAGCTTCATGATCATCATCATTAACTTCCTCCCCAGTCGGTGTAGGCACCACAGGAACATTTTCCCGCGCTGCGCTACTTTCCGGTTCGGTAGGGGTGACTATCACCTAATCAAGTTCCACTTTCCTCCCACTCAATTCTTTCGAGAGAAACTCCTTCTGTAGAAAGGACCCGTTCTTGGCAACGAAGATCTTGCCTTCGGATCTGAGGTAGAAGGTATACCCAATAGTTTCCTTAGGGTATCCTATGAAGACGCATTTCTCCGACTTGGGTTCGAGCTTTTCAGGTTGAAGTTTCTTGACATAAGCATCGCATCCCCAAACTTTTAGAAACGACAGCTTAGGTTTCTTCCCAAACCATAATTCATACGGTGTCGTCTCAACGGATTTCGATGGAGCCCTATTTAAAGTGAATGCGGCAGTCTCTAAAGCATAGCCCCAAAATGAGAGCGGTAAATCGGTAAGAGACATCATAGATCGCACCATATCCAATAGAGTGCAATTACGACGTTCGGACACACCGTTTCTCTGAGGTGTTCCAGGCGGCGTGAGTTGTGAAAATATTCCACATTTCCTTAAGTGTGTACCAAACTCGTGACTTAAATATTCTCCACCACGATCTGATCGTAAGAATTTTATTTTCCTGTGACGTTGATTCTCAACCTCACTCTGAAATTCCTTGAACTTTTCAAAGGTTTCAGACTTGTGTTTCATTAAGTAGACATACCCATATCTACTTAAATCATCAGTGAGAGTGAGAACATAACGATATCCTCCGCGAGCCTCAACACTCATTGGACCGCACACATCGGTATGTATGATTTCCAATAAGTTGGTTGCTCGCTCCATTGTTCCGGAGAACGGAGTCTTGGTCATCTTACCCATGAGGCATGGTTCGCACGTGTCAAATGATTCGTAATCAAGAGACTCCAAAAGTCCATCTGCATGGAGCTTCTTCATGCGCTTGACACCAATGTGACCAAGGCGGCAGTGCCACAAGTATGTGGGACTATCATTATCAACTTTACATCTTTTGGGATTCACACTATGAATATGTGTAACATCACGTTCGAGATTCATCAAGAATAAACCATTAACCAGCGGGGCATGACCATAAAACATATCTCTCAAATAAATAGAACAACCATTATTCTCGGATTTAAATGAGTAGCCATCTCGAATTAAACGAGATCTAGATACAATGTTCATGCTCAAAGCTGGCACTAAATAACAATTATTGAGGTTTAAAACTAATCCCGTAGGTAGATGCAGAGGTAGCGTGCCGACGGCGATCACATCGACCTTGGAACCATTCCCGACGCGCATCGTCACCTCGTCCTTCGCCAGTCTCCGTTTATTCCGTAGTTCCTGTTTTGAGTTACAAATATGAGCAACCGCACCGGTATCAAATACCCAGGAGCTACTACGAGTACTGGTAAGGTACACATCAATTACATGTATATCACATATACCTTTGGTGTTGCCGGCCTTCTTGTCCGCTAAGTATTTGGGGCAGTTCCGCTTCCAGTGACCACTTCCCTTGCAATAAAAGCACTCAGTCTCGGGCTTGGGTCCATTCCTTGACTTCTTCCTAGTAACTGGCTTACCGGGCGCGGCAACTCCCTTGTCGTCCTTCTTGAAGTTCTTCTTACCCTTGCCCTTCTTGAACTTAGTGGTTTTATTCACCATCAACACTTGATGTTCTTTTCTGATCTCCACCTCCGCTGATTTCAGCATTGAATATATCTCAGGAATGGTCTTTTCCATCCTCTGCATATTGAAGTTCATCACAAAGCTCTTGTAGCTTGGTGGAAGCGACTGGAGGATTCTGTCAATGACCGCGTCATCCGGGAGATTAACTCCCAGCTGAGTCGAGCGGTTGTGCAACCCAGACATTCTGAGTATGTGCTCACTTACAGAACTATTCTCCTCCATTTTACAACTGAAGAACTTGTCGGAGACTTCATATCTCTCGACCCGGGCATGAGCTTGGAAAACTAATTTCAGCTCCTCGAACATCTCATATGCTCCATGTTTCTCAAAACGCTGTTGGAGACCCGGTTCTAAGCTGTAAAGCATGCCGCACTGAACGAGGGAGTAATCATCAGCACGCTGCTGCCAAGCGTTCATAACGTCTTGGTTTTCTGGGATTGGTGCTTCACCTAGCGGTGCTTCTAGGACATAATCTTTCTTGGCTACTATGAGGATGATCCTCGGGTTCCGGACCCAGTCCGTATAGTTGCTGCCATCATCTTTCAGCTTGGTTTTCTCTAGGAACGCGTTGAAATTGAGGACAACGTTGGCCATTTGATCTACAAGACATAGTGTAAAGATTTTTTGGACTAAGTTCATGATAATTAAGTTCATCTAATCAAATTACTCAATGAACTCCCACTCAGATAGACATCCCTCTAGTCATCTAAGTGAAACATGATCCGAGTTAACTAGGCCGTGTCCGATCATCACGTGAGACGGACTAGTCAAGATCGGTGAACATCTCCATGTTGATCGTATCTTCTATACGACTCATGCTCGACCTTTCGGTCCTCCGTGTTCCGAGGCCATGTCTGTACATGCTAGGCTCGTCAAGTCAACCTAAGTGTATTGCGTGTGTTCCGAGGCCATGTCTGTACATGTTAGGCTCATCAACACCCGTTGTATGCGAACGTTAGAATCTATCACACCCGATCATCACGTGGTGCTTCGAAACAACGAACCTTCGCAACGGTGCACAGTTAGGGTGAACACTTTCTTGAAATTATCATAAGGGATCATCTTACTTACTACGGTCGTTCTAAGCAAATAAGATGCAAAAACATGATAAACATCACATGCAATCAAATAGTGACATGATATGGCCAATATCATTATGCTCCTTTGATCTCCATCTTCGGGGCACCATGATCATCTTCGTCACCGGCATGACACCATGATCTCCATCATCATGATCTCCATCATTGTGTCTTCATGAAGTCGTCACGCCAACGATTAGTTCTACTTCTATGGCTAACGCGTTTAGCAACAAAGTAAAATAATTTACATGGCGTTTATTCAATGACACGCAGGTCATGCAAAATAATAAAGACAACTCCTGTGGCTCCTGCCGGTTGTCATACTCATCGACATGCAAGTCGTGATTCCTATTACAAGAATATGATCAATCTCATACATCACATATATCATTAATCACATCTTCTGGCCATATCACATCACATAGCACTTGCTGCAAAAACAAGTTAGACGTCCTCTAATAGTTGTTGCAAGTTTTTACGTGGTTTGTAGGTTTCTAGCAAGAACGTTTCTTACCTACGTATGACCACAACGTGATTTGCCAATTTCTATTTACCCTTCATAAGGACCCTTTTCATCGAATCCGTTCCGACTAAAGTAGGAGAGACAGACACCCGCTAGCCACCTTATGCAACTAGTGCATGTCAGTCGGTGGAACCTGTCTCACGTAAGCGTACGTGTAAGGTCAGTCCGGGCCGCTTCATCTTACAATGCCGCCGAAACAAGAAACGACTAGTAGTGGCAAGAAGAATTGGCAACATCAACGCCCACAACTTCTTTGTGTTCTACTCGTGCATAGTAACTACGCATAGGCCTGGCTCATGATGCCACTGTTGGAATCGTAGCATAATTTTAAAATTTTCCTATGCTCACCAAGATGCATCTATGGAGTATACTAGCAACGAGGGGAAAGGAGTGCATCTACATACCCTTGTAGATCGCGAGCGGAAGCGTTCCAATGAACGTGGATGACGGAGTCGTACTCGCCGTGATCCAAATCACCGATGACCGAGTGCCGAACGGACGGCACCTCCGCGTTCAACACACGTACGGTGCAGCGACGTCTCCTCCTTCTTGATCCAGCAAGGGGGAAGGAGAGGTTGATGGAGATCCAGCAGCACGACGGTGTGGTGGTGGATGTAGCGGGTTGCCGGCAGGGCTTCGCCGAGCTTCTACGAGAGAGAGAGAGAGAGGTGTAGCAGGGGAGGAGGGAGGCGCCCAAGGCTGTAATACTACTGCCCTCCCTCCCCCCCTTTATATAGGCCCCCTGGGAGGGGGGCGCCGGCCAGAACCCATCTGGTGGGGGGGGGGGGCGGTGGCCAGGGGGTGCCTTGCCCCCCAAGGCAAGTGGGGCGCCCCCCACCCTAGGGTTTCCAACCCTAGGCGCAGGGGGAAGGCCCATGGGGGGCGCCCAGCCCACTAGGGGCTGGTTCCCTTCCCACTTCAGCCCACGGGGCCCTCCGGGATAGGTGGCCCCACCCGGTGGACCCCCGGGACCCTTCCGGTGGTCCCGGTACAATACCGGTAACCCCCGAAACTTTCCCGGTGGCCGAAACTTGACTTACTATATATAATTCTTCACCTCCGGACCATTCCGGAACTCCTCGTGACGTCCGGGATCTCATCCGGGACTCCGAACAACTTTCAGGTTTCCGCATACACATATCTCTACAACCCTAGCGTCACCGAACCTTAAGTGTGTAGACCCTACGGGTTCGGGAGACATGCAGACATGACCGAGACGCCTCTCCGGTCAATAACCAACAGCGGGATCTGGATACCCATGTTGGCTCCCACATGTTCCACGATGATCTCATCGGATGAACCACGATGTCGAGGATTCAATCAATCCCGTATGCAATTCCCTTTGTCAATCGGTATGTTACTTGCCCGAGATTCGATCGTCGGTATCCCAATACCTTGTTCAATCTCGTTACCGGCAAGTCTCTTTACTCGTACCGCAATGCATGATCCCGTGACTAACGCCTTAGTCACATAGAGCTCATTATGATGATGCATTACCGAGTGGGCCCAGAGATACCTCTCCGTCACACGGAGTGACAAATCCTAGTCTCAATCCGTGCCAACCCAACAGACACTTTCGGAGATACCCGTAGTGCACCTTTATAGTCACCCAGTTACGTTGTGACGTTTGGCACACCCAAAGCACTCCTACGGTATCCGGGAGTTGCACGATCTAATGGTCTAAGGAAAAGATACTTGACATTGGAAAAGCTCTAGCAAACGAAACTACACGATCTTTTATGCTATGCTTAGGATTGGGTCTTGTCCATCACATCATTCTCCTAATGATGTGATCCCGTTATCAATGACATCCAATGTCCATAGTCAGGAAACCATGACTATCTGTTGATCAACGAGCTAGTCAACTAGAGGCTTACTAGGGACACGTTGTGGTCTATGTATTCACACATGTATTACGATTTCCGGACAATACAATTATAGCATGAACAATAGACAATTACCATGAACAAAGAAATATAATAATAACCATTTATTATTGCCTCTAGGGCATATTTCCAACACATATGAAGGCTCATGGAGAATAAAACAGATGCATCTGGTTTGTAGCTAATAGGTATACTTTTTTACAAATGTATGAGTCAGATAGTTGGTAGCAGATCAAAATTAATAAAATGCATGCAGTACAAGCCTCAAGCAACAGATCATACATCATCTAATTAATTAATACTCCCTCTGTAAAGAAATATAAGAGTGTTTAGATCACTACTTTAGTGATCCAAACGATCTTATATTTCTTTGCGGAAGGAGTACTTCATTCTCCATTATCTCCAAGATACATGTCTATTTTACCTTGCGCAGCATAAAAAACAATAGTATGTGAAGAATATAATGATTCATTTTAGTACTTTGAACTAGCGATTTTTCTTGGAGTGCTTTTTTTTGAGTTCGTTCTTACCCAGTGTCCCTTGAATGGTTTGTAAAAAGCTTGTATTAGTTGTGACCTTTTCTGATTCATCACTTTCATTGGGGTCCTGATGAATGTCATTATCGATTCATCGCCATCCTTGTTAGTGGTTGTGAGTCATAAATCTGTTCTATTCCTGACTTGTCTTACTAGGTACTAGGCTAACTTGTGAATATTTCCATGGTTTTGCAAGCATTACGTGGCTTGAGGATCTGTTTTCCACTTCATTATAAGAGGCCAAAAACTCCCAAAGTCAAGTGGAGAAAAGGAGAAATACATTCAAATGTTTTAGAACTGTGATAATGTTGTATATCTACTAGTTGTAGTGTTGAAAGATACAAATATAATTTTCTTTTGGTCTTGCAGTTTGTAGCTGTGATTACATTAATTGAACTCCATGGCTGGTCTCTAGCTTGGGGCCGGCCTAATAGTCTTCACATGTATCTATTTGTTTGTATTTTGCATGTATCTATTTGATTCCCTGTGTGGTAACCAAACAAAGTTTAAGGTGCAGGGGTTGGTGGGGAAGGGGCCGGTGAGGGTTTTTTGGGGTGGTTTCAATGTGGGGAACGAATCCCTATTAACAGAACGAAGCCTAAAGGTCAAGTGTGATATCTTTTGGCGTGGTTTGAAGAATGGCAGAATCCTAAAAATCATTACGAAGGTTCTAAAATCCTTTTTAATAATTAACTAGCATCTCTCAATGAACAACCCACTAAAGCCATCTGGGGAACAGTCCAGGGAAGCTTGACCACATTATCAATCGACTATCTAGAGAAGGGGCTCGAGAGGTAACCGAGATCCTTAACATGTTGAAGAAGCTCACAAAGATCAAAGATAGGCATTCTGCTTTGGATGTTCTCCATATTATAGATGCTTTGGTTTCACAATCATTGATTGATGAACCCCGTCAGTCGGCAAGAGATGAAATGAGGGGCATTATTGTCCCACCACATGAAGGAATTTCGAGTTTTCACCTTCGAAGCAGACCCATTTGACAGTGCATCTATTTGTCTAGTAGCGTGCTGGAAATGGAGGTGTCAGTATGATGTTTAATGATTCCCCTGAAGTTCTTTTCTGCAACAGGTATAGGCCTTTTTTCTTAAATTCCATCTGGAAGCTTGACAAACCAAGTTCCAATTTGCAGCCATCAAGAAGATGTGGGAAACATTTCTGCTCCTGGTTTTAAAGGCTCTTATAATGTTTTTGAGTTTAGATGAGATGTGCCGCTGACGTCTCAGTTTTGCCTAGAGCCTCAAGCTTGTTGAAACGCCTCTATGAAGCCTGGGCACTCAACCCAAAAGTTTTCAAAGCGGAAGATTTGCTTTATCTGAATGGGCAGAACATAATGTATGTATCCGAGGTGAATCTTAAAAGAGGTTGCACAATGATCTTAGGGAAGACTGTGGACTAGGCAGCCAAGGTGAAAACCCCTGCGTACTAGTACTTCTAATTTAATTATTGTTTTGCGAAACATGAAAACATAAAACTTTCATGTAGCATAAGGTACTCAAAAAGTCAGAATGTACTAAGACTTCCTTTTTATGTTATAAATCTCAAATTTAAATGAGTATTTCTGAAAAAAGTTATGGAGATAATCAAATTCATTACATATATAACAAGATTGCTATTGTCTACTTCCTTCACAAGAACAGTATCCTATTTATTAGATAGGTCATGCTTCTAACGAAAAATACCATGGTATTGTCTATTTCCTTATTTATTACTAGCCCCTTAATGGTAATGGATGAACTACTACCTCCTACAAGGCAACATGAATGTGGACTCTTGGATCATGTAGAATCAATGGTCCATAACTATCTGGGAGTGCCTTAAAAAACTCTATAGGCTGCTAATGTCTGAATATACATGTGAGTAAAGTGAAAAACAGACATATGCCAAGAAAGTATTCAAGCACTCTACATATCCATAGCCACATATCAAGTGTGATGTGGCAGCTAGTAAAAATAGAACAGAAAAGATGGGCTTACCTGCTCAATCAATACATCACTATAGCACATCCATATGACCAGCTCTATCATTTCCTCGACCAACGGCCATGCCTACAAGCAAAGTCAAGGAACCAGAGACATCCCAACAAATAGTCAAAAGTCAAATAGATTCAAGGTAATCTGATACAACATCAGGAGTAGATTAAACAAAAAACAATCTTTTTTTAGATCAGCCAAAATGGCTTAAACAGAGCTTACAGGAGGTTTATAACCACTTAATAAGAGATCTGTTAGCTCATCAGGGACACCTGCGAGAATCCTACATTCCCCTTTTCTTCTTGCTAATCCTGCCAGCTCATGGGCCATCTTGTTTTGATTTCTACGGACTGCCGACCAGGTGACAGACTGGAAGATCCCGGTTTGGGCTTTAATGTCAGTTATGATGTGGAACAAATGGGATCTTTCTGTGAGGTTCTTCGTTAGACGATTTATCAGGTTCAGACAGTCAGATTCCACAACAACATGCCTGCAGTAGACGGTACTCAGTTCCGCCAGTCCCATCAACACCGCTTCGGCCTCTGCTTCCTCAACACCTGCACTAGGGTTGATTCTTTTACAGACCGACACCGCAACAATACCTTTGCAATCTCTAGCGATCATTCCCAGGCCGGTTTTGTCGCTGTCTCGCACAAAAGACGCATCCGTGTTAATCTTCCAACTACCTGCCGGCGGGGGGATCCAGGGCCGAGACTCGTTCGATGAGCTCGCTACCTTGCCAGACACCGCAGGAAAAAGGCTGATTTTGCCCGCAGCGTCTGGTTCAGGCCCCAACGCTTGCATGATTTCTATCTCGTACTTCTGAAGGAAATCTGCCGACACCGAGACCAGAGCTTTCCCTTCACCATGTATGCAGTCTTCACGTAAGTACCACACCCTCCAGAAGAGTAGTAGAATTCTGTCTCTGGTTTTTTCATTACATGTGTCCAGCAAGCATTGCAGCAAGTTTGGTCCAGTGTATGCAAAACCTTTCTCAGTTGGCAGTTCCCACCTATTTCTTATTTTCGTCCTCAATGCCCGGGCCTTAGTGCAGCTAAGAACTGCGTGGTATTCATCTTCATCTCCCTGACCGCAGATAGGACAAGTTGCTAGGACCTCCAGCGTCCTACGTTGTTTGTTCTTTGTCGTAGCTAGAGAGTTTGTGGCAACCCTCCAATTGAGGATTTTAATTTTCTCTGGCATCTTACCTTTCCATACCAAGTCCCATATGCTCCGGTTGTTGGCCTGACATGAAGAGCTTGATGCAGTAGGTGTGCTTCTGCTCTTGATTTCCTCTGCCAATTTGTATGCACTCCTGACACTGAAAACTCCTGAATTTTCATGGTTCCAAGCGATACAATCCTTTATCTTTTTTGTTGGAAGTCTGATCATGCAGATTTCGTCTGCGTCATATGTGGGGTAGATTTGCCTGATGAGTTCCACATCCCACTCGTTTGTATCAGAGCTTTTATTAACTGGTTTACCCATCTGAGCCTGCAGTTACGTGTAAAAGAGGCAGCCTTCAGACCACTTCTCCTCGGAATCCAATTGTCTCGCTGGATCCGAACACTTCTTCCGTCCCCAATCCTCCACACTACGCCTTCCTTCAGGAGTTCTAAACCAAACTCAATCCCCCTCCAAGCCGGTGAGGTGTCAGCTACAAAAACTGTGTCTAAAAGCTCACCATTTGGGTAATATTTGGACTTTAAGACCCTAGCACATAGGCTGTCTGGATTCTGTAACAACCTCCATCCCTGCCTCGCAAGGAGTGCTTGGTTGAACGAGTGCATATCCCTGAAACCCAAACCACCTTCTCTCTTTGGTTTGGTCATTTGATCCCACGCCATCCAGTGTACTTTCCTATGGTTTTCCGTGTCTCCCCACCAGAAATCCCTAATAATTTTTTCATACTTGTCACAAAACCCAACTGACATTTTAAAAACTCCCATGGGGTATGTGGGCAGGGCTTGTGCTACTGATTTCACATTGACCTCTTTTGCCACAAAGGACATGAATTTTTCGTTCCAGTCTGAGCATCTTTTGGAGAGACGTTCCGTGATCGGTTGGAAGCACCCATTCTTCATTCTTCCCTCGGGCATAGGGAGGCCCAAGTATTTACTCTCAAAGGAAACAGAGGTCACCCCGAGCACATTCTTTATGCTCCCCTGTGCCTCAGGTGTACAAAGCTCACTAAAGAGTAGTGAACACTTTGCTGGGCTGAGAAGTTGGCCTGTACATCCTTGGAATCGATCTAGAGTGTTCTTAATCACCCTTGCTTCCTGCTCGGTTGCCTTGAAGAAGAGGAGGCTGTCATCGGCGAATAGAAGGCTAGAAATCCCCGGGCTTCCCCTAGCAATTTTGATCGGGGTTATGCTTCCATTTTCCACCTCTCTGTTCAAAATGTTAACCAGGCCATCAGCCACCAGCAGAAACAAGTATGGGCTTAAAGGATCGCCCTGCCTGAGACCTCTAGAGGGGGTAAAATATTCCATCAGTTGACCATTCCACTTCACTGAATAGGACACCGACTTGACGCAGCCCATGACCCACTTTATCCAGATTCGATCAAAGCCAAGTCTTTGAAGGGCTCCTTCCAAGTAGCACCAATCAACCCTATCATACGCCTTTGCCAAATCAAGCTTGTAGGCACAATGGGTATTGAATTTACTTCTAGAGTGATTTATCCTGTGGAAACATTCAAAAGCGATGATAGCGTTGTCCGTGATCATCCTTCCTGGTATAAAGGCGCTTTGAGTTTCAGAGACAATCTCATCCAAAAAAGGCCTGAGGCGGTTCACTAGGCACTTTGACACCACTTTGTAAATAACATTACATAGGCTGATCGGCCGGAAATCCTTAAGGTATTGGGGATTTTTGCCCTTCGGGATGAGGCATATGACAGTATCATTAACCCCGGGCGGCATGATTCCTATCTCAAAAAAATTCTTTACTGCGGTAGTGACATCTTCTTTGACCAAGGACCAGTTTCTTTGGTAGAATATAGCAGGGAATCCGTCCGCTCCTGGTGCTTTTAGGGGGCCAATTTGGAACAGGGCGTTCGCTATTTCTTCGTCAGTGAAGTCTTTGGTCAGCGAGTTGTTCATCTCCGTGGTTATTTTAGGGGAAATCAGATTCAAAAGGGCACTAGGATCAACTCCTTTGTCAGCCGTAAACAGAGTCTTAAAGAACTCAGTGGCCATTTTCTGTAACTCCTCCTCTCTCTCCACCCAGATGTCGTCCTCTCTTTTCAGTTTCCGAATAGAATTCTTTTTCTGCCGCCAAGTGGCCTTACGCTGAAAATATTTCGTATTCCTGTCACCCTCTCTAAGCCACTGAATTCTTGACCGTTGTTTCCACATGATCTCTTCTCGCAACAGCAGTTCATCAAGCTCCACTTGATAGTTTCTTCAATTTTGCCTCTCTAGCCTCCGATTGACGCTCCTCCAGAAGTTTACTTATACTGTCTCTGACCCTTTTTCTTTTGCGAAGGACTGAACCAAAGTTATTTTTACTCCAGCGGGTGAGAGACCCTCTCATCGACAGCAGCTTTCCTGAAACATCAGCCAGATTCTTTGCCTTCCCCTTCTCCATCCATACTTTCTCCACTGTTGTGTGCAAAGATGGTAGGCGTTCCCACATCTATTCATAGTGGAAAGTGCGATTTTGTTTTTTGCTCCAAGTATTCGTACCTATTTCAACCAGAACCGGGAAATGGTCCAACCTTGTAGAGCAGATGTGGGTTACGGTGTGTTCTTCAAACAGCTCACACCAAGCTTGGGAAGCAACAGCTCTGTCTAACCTTGCTCGAATGTTTTTGTCTCCGTGTTGCTTGTTGTCATATGTCCAGATGGGACCTTTGTAACCCAGATCATGTAGCTCACAGTACATTAAGACCTCTCTGAAATTTTGCATTCTTCTCTCAGATCTTTGTGCATAGGAAAGATGTTCATGTTGCCACATGGTCTCATTAAAATCGCCTACCATTAGCCATGGCTCACTCGATTGCGGAGCAATGTTTTTTAGCAGATTCCACATAAGGTGTCTATCTTGTGCCCTTGACTCACCATATACAAAGGTCCCTCGCCACTTAGGACAGTTGGGTTCAGAGACAATCACATCAAAATACCTCGGCCCATACGAAAGAACTTTTATTTTTATTGAATCATCCCAATACAGCGCTATTCCAGCCCCTTTGCCTTTACCATCATGGGTGAGGCAATGCTTTAATCCCAATCTCCATTTTATGCCTCTAACTTTATTCTCGCACTGTCTAGTTTCAGTGATGAAGACGATCTTGGGCTTATGGGTATGCACTAGGCATACTAGCTCCTGAACTGTCCGGGGCTGCTCGAGGCCCCGACAGTTGCAGCTTAGCACCGTCATGGCTCCTGGTAGGCGCCATCATCGGCACCTACCAGAGGACTGGCAGCCTCGGGGCCAGTTGCTTCCTTTCCCTCCATCTTTCCCACCTCATTTATGCCATCATTTCCTGCTGTACCCTTTACCTTCTTGCTCTGATCAGTACCATCTTCCGACGCTCTTGTCTTCTCGAGGGCTATCCCTTCTTCACCTCGGTCACTTCTCTTTCCCAATACTGATACTTGCACCACATCCACACTCCCTCCGTCCGAAAAAGCTTGTCCCTCAATAGTGCTAGATACATCCATTTGAGGGACAAACTTTTTTTATAGGGAGTATTAAATAAAGAGTATTATCAAAACAGTAGTTATCTAAAATTATTCCTAAGCTCAATCCTTTCCATATATCAGATAAATTATAATATATCCAATACTAACAAATTCTAGCAAAAAAGTGATTGTGGCTTTTAATATTTTAAATAAATTTAGCCAGAAACGTTAAATAAAGTCTAGTAATTTTTTTACTCTAGCACAAATGAACTCACCACTTGCAGCAGGACCCTTCTGAAAGTGATGAAAATAAAAGACTATTTGGTAAATATCAAACCAAATCGTTACTGATTGAAGAAATAAAACTAGCTTTAAGCTTCGGAATGTGCCAACTGAGCTACATATTTGACATTACATTTGGTGCTGTGCGACTCGACCCGTGCAGTGTTGTAGCTAACGCGTTAAGTATCCCGCCTGTCCTTAGGTTTCCGAAATAGTGTAATGGAAAAAGAAGTGCTTCGAATCATTGCTATTTGACTCGGACCTGTTCTGATTCAAGCTAGTTTTTCTCCTTGTAGTTGACTTCATTTTCCAACCACTATGGTCTCATCTTGGCAAACAACACCATAACTATGTAAATGCACTAATACTGCTATTATACAATTCTTGAATAAGTCAATAGGCATGCAATTTTTTATTGAATTATTATACAAAGAAATGCCAATCTTCCTCATATTCCAATCTTTGTGCCAGATAGAGTTTGCCACCTCTCACTCGAATAGCATAATTACATAGAACGCCACAAACAAAAACATCAGAAAAGAACACACTATAGAACGTACAACTTTGCTCTATGTTGAAGATATCAACCAACACTAAAAGAAACAGGTGATATGAACTACTTAATCCTTTTAGCTTCACACAAAATGATTTGGACAGCATTGCAACAACCAATTAACAAAAGATATATGTGTTTTATTATACCCATGGTGTAAAGGCATGCTATTACTTGCAGCAAAGACACTTTCGAGTGGATAATAGCGAGACAAGTAGTCAATTTCACAAAGTTTCTTGAACTGCAATGACTCAAGCTGGATCGTGAATAGGCCCATATCTGTCAACAGGAATACCACATTATTCTCCTCAGCAAACCCTTGTATCATCGGATACCCTATATCCTTTGAATTCATGGAAAGTAACTTGTCCAGTTCAATAGTTTTTCCCAGCATCCATGAAGCAACACCATCACAATTGGTTTTTCTCCTCCATAATTGGGCGATCAAGCCTGAAAGATAAATGAAACCAAGGCCTCCACCCTCCGCCCGCATAACCGTTAAGTGGTAATTGTCGACATCCACTGGCACATGTATCACACTTAAGCTCTGCCTATCCAAATCAAACTCGAGGATGCCAGCCACACTTTCAAAAAGCAACCAGTAAAGGGAATGTCCCACTTGGACACCAGGAGGTCCCGTGAAAACAATGCAGGGAGGTCGATCTGAACCCGGAGATGCCTTAGGTGGAATCAGTGTTGAGATTAGATCGCCCCACCCGCCAGTCTCTGATGAGTAAACACGGGCGATCGCTCGTGTATGTTGTTGGTTGTTTGTCTCTGTGCATACCAAGACCACCTGGAAGTGTTGGATGTCTCCAGTAGCACGAAGCACCGGCCCGTTAGTCGGGGTCTCCATCGGATTGAATCCCGGGGGAGCGGCAATGTGGTGTAGTTCGCCAGTGACAGGGTCCCACACCAGGACCTGGAGCGGCCTCAGGCCATGGTGGCATCCGAGTAAGAAGTGGTTGTCGACTTGCAAGCAGAAGCGGCCATCCGGAATACGATTGGGACGATCCATTGTATATTTAAAACATAATTCCTCGAAGAAACCAAGGAGAGGAGGCTTGTGGCGGTGGTGGAGGCGGAAGCGGCGGGAGAAGCCCGGGTCAGATATGAGGCGGCGCCAGCGCTTGGAGACGACGGAGGCGCGAGGGAGGGAGGACGGCTCCGGGGGGAGGCGGAGGAGGATCTCGGAGAGGAGGTTGTCGTCCTCCAGCGGCGGGGCCACCGCCGGCGAGCGTGAGCGTGGGAGGAGGCGGCTACTCATCTTGCCCTCGTCACAACTCATGGGAAAGTGTGTGGTGGAGTCGCACGGGAAAAACTGGCTAACCTATCAACATCGCCATTAGCGGCTCTGCCTTCGAAAATAAAAGTACAATTTAAAGAAGAAGATCTCTTTCTAATCTCACTAATAATAGCCCCATAACCTCCTCGATTAGCTATTTCAATGTCATTGATCACCTGCTTGGAATCCCAGGCAATAATAGCGTTCTGAATCAATTCCTCAGCCACGATGTGGAGTAGTTTTTTCGTGTACCAACCAAAGTGGAGTCACGCTGGCAGTGAGATTGAAGCCCAAAACGCCTCCGTTCTTTTCGGGAGAGCCCACAAAAACTAGAGTAAAAGGAAGCCCACAGCACATAAACAGGACATGCTTTAGGGAAAAGCGGGCAGAGACAAAATTACAATTCCGCCACGACGGGCATCGAAGGAAATAAGTGCAATCTATGACCAATGATGCCGCGACATCTTCTGACTCCACTGTGACCAACATAGCTTTTTATAATGTTTTGAGAGAATCTCGTCTGGATGTTACCAAGGTTTTCAAACTATGTAAAGTCCATTTTCTAAATCAATCACTCTACACATGCAGCTCTGCGAGGACTTGGATGAGCAGTATGTTAATGCCAACCTAATGATAATGACTTCCTGTGTCGAGCATCATCACCATGGTATTTGAATCTTCTTTAAGGATCTGTGCTTTGCGGGTTCTTAAGGGCAACTATTATCTAACCCTAGGTCGTTCTTTCTGATCTTATATCTCGGCTAAGCCGTGGTGCCACCGAGGGAGCCAACAACAGTAGATGATGTGGTTGCAGCACAAGGTGAAGGTGGCGCTACCGCTAACAACAACGACGATAGAAGATCCGGAGGGCCAAGGTCGCAGTAAGAAGGACGAGACAGCTAAGTTGATGAGAGCGACTGAGCCACAACAATTTCCATGAAATTATTTCCCTTCGTGCTTGTGGTGGCAAAAAATACCATTAGATAATTCAGAGACCCTTCGCGCTTGTGGTGGCAAAAAATACCATTAGATAATTCAGAGACGTGAATAAGCTGGAGGGCAATGACAGAAGTCAAATATGAGCATTATCAACCCACGAAAATAGCGAATTGAAGAAGAAAAAGAAGAGTGGTTTAATAGAGGAGAAAATATGATAATCGTAAAGGTATATGTTAGCTGCCATTAATATTGGACCACTAGAATATGTATTTATCTATTGCAAAACATGAGCAATTAACTAGTTTTGAAAGAAAAAAAGATGTTTGCACCCCTTCTAAGAGCGCCTGCAACGCAAGGTACCTGATCTAGCCGTTGGCTGATAAAAAATTAAAACCCTTCTAAGGGTTCTCCAATGGTAAGCGCTAATTCCAGACACGAAGTAGAGAGTAGAAATAAAGGCAACGACTCTTTTCATAGCTGGTGCGTCAGGTGAAAAAAGTGAAGCACCGCTAGAGTTGGTGTTGATGCCACGCCGGGAATTGATCAACTAACTGCCGATCTACGTAGAAATATATCCTAGTGTTCTCACCTAGAGCCTGGCGTTGGGGATGGCCTAAGATGCTCCTAGACCGTCTTTCAAAAGCAAACTAGCGTATCATTAAATAGATCAACTAGCAAGGTCAACCGACAAACGGGCTTGCATTAACGTGCGACATTAAAGGAGATGAACCACAACGTACTGATTCATCGAACAGCTTCATGCCGGTTGACAAGTTGTGAACAGAAATTGGATAATAGAATGGAGATAGCAAATCATGCGATTTATTCCAACATAGTCAACTTCGCAGTTCACCGATGCATGCTAGATACAGGGTCAATTTCCAGGTTGAGTGTACGAAGAAATGGAACCCAAGTTGCCATCTCACCATCTCAGCCACCAGAACACAACTCTAGATACCTGCAGAGCAATCAATGTCATCAATCAGACTAATTTGTACTATTCTTTAGGGAAAAAAATCAAATGTAATATTCTTTAATGTCATGGACGTATGAACGCTCATGGAGAATAAAACAGATGCATCTGGTTTGTAGCTTATAGGTATTACTTTTATAAACGTGCGAGTTAGATAGCTAGTCAGTCGCAAATCAAAATTAATGAAATTCATGCAGTACAAGCCTCAAACAACGGATAATGCATCATCTAACTTATTAGTACTCCCTCTGTTAATATTATTGTACAGTTTTTAGTGTACTGTTTTTCACCAATTCATGAACTGCTATGATGGTAGGCAGTCCTGTCATGCAACTTCATGATTTTACCCCTAGGCTGGCCATCCTACAACTGACCATGTTATTTTCTAAGGTTCGTGCAGTTCACAACTTTCTACTTCAATTAGGAGAGTGGCAAGTACTCCCTGAGGCCTTGTTTGGCAGAAGGGGTTTCCCAGCCCCAAGTGGGTAGAGGATTTCAGGGGATTGGGTGAACCCCTTTCCTCCACCCAATCCTCTCAAATCCCCACTAATTCTCAATCCCCTCCCATCCCTAAATCCCCTTGCTTCAAAATGTTGTTTGGTAGGCAGGGGTTTCTATATGGTGCTGAGATGATGCAAATAGCGGCAGTGCATTTAAAAATTCAATCTTTAAGCAGCTCATAGGAGGAAAAACATGCTACAAAACTGTAGATCTCATACACAAGTCCCTGCATTTGGCAGAAACTACTCAAAATATTGCGGGGATGATCATCATCAGGTCAAATGAACAAGTGACACCCTCAAATAGCAATCAATAGGGTTAAAAAGGACACAACAATCTAGTATATTGACAACCAAGGTGCCATGCAATTAACATTCATCTACTTCATGGTAATATGTATGTTTAACTGGCATACGAAGCTATTGCTGGTGTCTGTTTCACTTGGGTCATCAATCTCTTGCTGGCCAGTGCTTCAGTACGACTCCCTGAGTTTGGGCTTCTTCTCCGTCCTCGTCTAAAGAATAAAATGTTCTCTTGCTGTGACATTAGACATTACAATTGTAAAACATAAAAAAGAAACATTGGCTGAATAGTAGTTTTCCTTACCAGCAGTTTGTATTACTAACAACTTCAGATAAATGAACATGTAAGCAATATTATTGCTACTAAAAACTTCAGATAAATAGGCGGAAAAACATGTTTCCATGCATGTACATAGACTGACAACCAATAATTGCTCACAATGGCAACACAGCAGATAGGAGAGGCTTAAATATGACGAATGCATTATATGATACTGTCAAGTGTAAACGGATCGAGTAAATGATTAACAAAAAACCAAGGCGAGGATCAAATTCTCTCTATAGTAATAGCTTTTAATTTAGACCAAGAGAGGAGAGGAGATGGAAGATCTATTATATACAGGTTCTGCAGCTTGCATTATTCTAGCTTTCCTATACCTATAGCTGAAAGAATGGATGAGCCAAACGTCCAAAGTACAAAAGCCTCTAAGGTTACAAAATGAAAATCTCACAGGATTGTGAGGCTGCTGGTCTTTCCTATTCAAGCAAGCTAAATGAATTAAGAAAAGAGTGACATTCGAAAATAGAAGAACAGACACCAATGTGTACATGTGAAATGCAATTATGATTACGAATCAACGAATATTTCTCTAGAAAAACAAAATGCACAGATAAAAGAATACTTTTTCTCCCAAACAAAATGCTCAGATATTCTTTGCATGTGAACAGAGATTACACACTAACCATCATCCATAATCGATAGTTCAGACAATTAATCTCTCCATGTCACCTGCAGACAGTGATATAAACAAATCATACAGTAATCTGTCTATAATGTAAAATATTATACATGACTATGCTTCCCCTCAGTCTCCAACAGAAATGATAAGTAACAAACAACATTGTACATTACAGACATGCAGTGCAATTCGGATTGATTATCCAGACAGCAAAGATCTAGGTAAAAATCTGTCTTGAGTAGGTCGGTTAGGTCTTGACACTTCCGTGTCCACATACTACCTAACCTATCTATCATCGCACACAATCAGTTTGCTTGCTATAGAATTCCAATTTAAAAAAATTGATAAACACCAAAAAACTGAGTTCATGGTTGCTACTACAGAACTCATAACAAGTCTGTCGAATTTCATACCAATAGTTTCTTTACCTGTTAAATATGTAGTGATCGTCCAAGATTATCTGAAACTCGGACCATCTTTGAAAAAAGGTCATGCTGACATACAGAGAAATTTAAGTGTGCTGTAGGATGGTGGAGCTTTGGAGTCCGATTATTTTTGACTAAACCTTGGCCAACCCATGTTCGAGTACTCCAGTTTGCTCAACGAATTACCACATACAAATATACACAGATGCAACAATGTATTCAGCACTCATAGCAATAGCATGTACACTGTACACAACCCCAAAAAATACCCAGGTTTCAATTAGCCAACAAACCAGTAGTGCAAAAAGCAATTGGTTCTTTAAGATAGCAGGCACATCACAGTGCAGAACGTATCGATTCCCGATTAGTATGATGATGCAGCCATGCACTGAACAAACATAGAATCATATGCTCTTGCCAACAAGTGCACATCAAACATTGAAATGAGTCAATCCAGAGCAGACTATGGCAATCAAACTTTATTTGTTAAAAAGGAATTCAAGATACAATATATTTAAAGCTCCAGAACGACAATTATTATCTAGGGCAAAACATCATTTACCATATCCATCCATGGAGGAGGAGCACTCCATGGCCGAGATCCTAGACTAGACGAGTGGATCGAGGCGTGAGGGGGCGACCCAGAGGGGAACGAGAGAGGGCGGCGCAGAGGTACGTACTGGCGGCGGCAACGACGCGTCGAGGAGGCTGCCGCCGGTGGAGGCTCGTCGAGGAGTCTGCAGGCTGCAGCGCGAGGAGGACGCCGCGGCCGGCGGCGGCACGTCGAGAGGCGGCGGCGCGAGAAGAAGGTTGCGGTCTTCGGCGAGTCTCCAATTCCGCGAGGGTCTCCTCGGGCTTTCTGACCCGCGTGGACGGGGCGAATGGAAGGGGGATCGGGTGGATTGGGCCAGCGAAACCTCGCGTACCAAATGGACCGAAGAGGATTGCAGCGGGTTCTGGGCCACGCGTGGAAAATTCACTCAAAACCCCTCCAAACCTCTTGTGCCAAACGAGGCCTAATTAATGAATGATCTGGCTGTATTTCGTCAAAAATAAAATTGCGGTGACTGAAGAATTCAGTGTGGCGTTTTATTTTCCTCTCCAATTAAAGGATTCGTTGAGACGGCTAACACATTGAAACCTTTTTTTAAGGAGCCTTCATACTCCCTCCGTTTCTAAATATAAGTTTTTTTTAGACATTTTAAATGGACTACAACATATGGATGTATGTAGACATATTTTGAAGTGTAGATTCACTCATTTTGCTTCGTATATAGTCACTTGTTGAAATTTCTAGAAAAACTTATATTTAGGACCGAAGGAAGTAGATCGTAGCATGGGTTTGCCTATGCTCATCGATAATCGCCTTTACTCTCAGATGGTAGTCAAGCTTTTACGCATGCAAAACATTAAACCCATTGTCAACCAGCTAATTTGACAGATATGATATTATTATTTTTCTTCACAAGTAGTGGTAAGATATATTTTAAACCCCACTGATATATTGTAAACAGTAATTTTTAGTTAGTTTGTGCTTGATTTGCTGGATGGTCCCCTTTTTTTTACCTTTTTATAACATAGTATAAACGTGAGCGCTCATAACACGCGCATACACCCACCTCTATGAACGCACACACACAAACCCTACCCCTATGAACACCTCCAAAAGACCGGACGGGAACGTCTCCTCCCACTGAATGCGCATCGCGGAAATCCTGAAATAAATCCAGGAATAAATGCGAGCACTAGGATTTGTGTTAGAAGGGAGAGAGAGGGATCGTTGCGGAATATGATGGATGTATTATTGAGCGTCGAGGGCGAGTATATATTGAGTACAAGACTTGAAGGGCAAAACGCCTCTCCTAGAGATAAGGTAGAAGATGAATTACAAATCCTAGGCTACCAAATACATGTATCCCAAATATAACTCTAAGACCCCCCCCCCCCCAGTCGTAGCGGTAGCGTCGTACACAACAGGAGCGTCGCGGACGGTCAGACTGGAGAGAATAGCAGCCGACGGGCTGACATCCCCCCGCAGTCGTCGCGGTAGCGTTGTGGACGGTGTCGCGTCGCGGACGCGTTGACTGTAGAGCAAGCCGACGAGTTGCTGAAGCGGATGATAACCCTTTGTGCTGATGTTGAGGTAGCCGAGAGCGTAGGGTGGTGTAGCCGTGGTCGAGGTAGCCATGCGAAGAACGTCGTGGTCGATGTCGAGTCGGGGTAGCCGGTGTCGAGGGAGTCGCCGTGGAGCCGCGGGCGCAATGAGGCGCCGGGTTAGTCATGGGCGCAGTGGTGTCGAGGTAGTGGTGCGCCGGAAGGATGATGGTGTTGACAAGGCATCGCACCGGGTGTGCCAAACCCGGAGACACGTCGTAGACGAAGGCACGCGTCGGTGTTGGCAGCACCGGGCATGCGAAGACGGACGAAGACGAAGTTGACGAAGCACCGCACCAGGCTTGCCAGGCCCGGGGACACGTCGTGGACGAAGGCACGCATCGGTGTTGCTAGCACCGGGCATGCGTAGATGAGGGACCTGCACGAGATGTATGCCATGTCGAGGAGTCGGAGGGGCCAGGCAGAGAAAGAGACTCGACGACAGTTGCGGCGCCAATCGGCGCGGGGCCAATGTAGCACGCGGTTGTCGGAGTAGATGAAGTGATCGGGGTAGATGACGGCGACGCTGGCGACGAACTGGTGCTGAACGAAGACGAAGGAGGTGGACGGGCGGCGGCTACAGGGGTAGCGGCGGCGTCGGCCGAAGAAGAGCAGTGGCGGCGGCTACAGGGGTAGCAGCGGCGGCGGCCGAAGAAGAGCAGCGGTGGCGGCATCGGCTTGGTTAGGAGCGCGGCGGCGGTGCTCGAAGTGGGCGAGCAACCCGACAGCGTGACGAAGACCGGGGCGGACGGTGGCGTTCCCGCGCCGAGGGAGGCGGCGTGGTGCATACCACGGGAAGTCGAAGCACGGGGACGACAGACTGGACCGCGGGTCGCGACGCCACGGCCCGAAGGGGCGACGCGGTGGCCGCACGCGGGTCGGGGCGACGGCGGGTGAGGGAGTCCTGGATTAGAGGGTCCCCAGGCGTCCGGGCTATGTGACGTGGGCCGGACTGATGGGCCGTGAAGATACAAGATGGAAGGCTTTCCCCCGTGTCCGGATGGGACTCTCCTTTGCGTGGATGGCAAGCTTGGCGTTCAGATATGAAGATTCCTTTCTCTGTAAACCGACTCTATACAACCCTAGGCCCCTCCGGTGTCTATATAAACCGAGGGTTTAGTCCATAGAGGCAATCATAATCATACATGCTAGACATCTAGGGTTTAGGCATTACGATCTCGAGGTAGATCAACTCTTGCAACCCCTATACTCATCGAAGTCAATCAAGCAGGAAGTAGGGTATTACCTCCATCGAGAGGGCCCGAACCTGGGTAAACATCGTGTCCCCTGCCTCCTGTTACCCTCGATCCTTAGACGTACAGTTCGGGACCCCCTACCCGAGATCTTCCGGTCTTGACACCGACATTGGTGCTTTCATTGAGAGTTCCACTGTGCCGTCGTTGAAAGGCTCGATGGCTCCATCGATCATCCACAACAATGCTGCCGTGAAGGAGATTTTTTCCCCGGCCAGATCTTTTCATTCGACGGCTTCGCACTGCGTGCCAACTCGGTTGACCACCTAGAGCAGATCGACAACTACGCCCCTGGTCACCAGATCAGTTTTGGGAATCTGAACTATGTCACTGATATCCGAGAAGACGGGAGTCTAGAGCCCACCGGACTCTCTGTGGCTATAGAGCGCAGCACTGGAGAACCGGAGAGAATAGTGTCACCGGCAGCGAAGCCGGACTCTTCTCCGGACACTAGCTCCGAACCCTTGAAGTCCGCGTCACACAAGCTCGGCCAGGGAACTTCTGTCCCCGTCCAAACCTTGCTCTTAAACGAGGCTTTGGACTTAATGCGATCCCTCGCCATCGCAGAGGAACCGCTTCCAAATTGCGCCCAGCCCGGACTAGGGACTGGAAATAGGGAATTTTACTTCCCACCCACCGCCCACTTCATAGCCACTGTCGAGGATCTAACCAACATGCTCGATTACGCCTCCGAAGACATCGACGGTATGGACGACGATGTCGGAGAGGAGCAGGCCCAAAACCCGCCGTTCACCGGATGCTGGACGGATACTTCCTCATACGACGTATACATGGTGGACACACCTAAAGAAGGCGATGACGATGATGAGAAGGATCCAGTCGAGGACGAACCTCCTGAGATACCGCCAAAGCGTCAACGTCAGCGGCACCGCTCTAAATCGCGTCGCGGAAAAGACAGCAATACTGGCACCGGAGACAATGACACTCCAGAGAATGCCGAAGACCAAGAAGACCCCATCGAACGAACATCCGAACAGGATGATCAGGAGGACGGGCAAGTTGACCCGGACGAGCAAGCAGGGAACAAAGACTCGAAGGATAGCAACTATCTACCACTCTCCGAGGATGACGTGAGCCTCGGCAACGAAGATTTTATCATGCCACAGGAACCCCTCGAACCCGAGCGCTTTAAGCGCCGGCTAATAACCACTGCAAGAAGCCTAAAAAAGCAGCAGCAACAGCTCCAAGCTGATCAGGACCTACTCAACGACAGATGTACTAACCTCCTAGTAGCCGAGGAATACGGCCTCAAACGCCGAGCAAAGAGTTACCCGAAGCGTAAGCTGCTTCCCCAATTCGATGATGAAGCGCTGGAGCCCATACCACCCGCGCGTAACGCGGCTGACAAACCTGACCGACCACCACGTGGCCGGGACAGAACGGCAACTCAAGCCGAACACCAGCCCGCACCACCTCGCCGTAAAAGCAGAGAAACAACAGCGCGGGGATACACATATGACCTACAACAGGACCTGGAAAACAAAGCATGTCAGATCAGATCAATCTACAGATCGCGGGGGCGTGCCCCGGCGCGAGAAGACGGCTATCAAGCCTAGCGCGATAAGCATAATCACGCCCGGGCCGAAAACCGCATACAGACTTCATCCGAACTACGTCGTGACATGGCCCGATACAGAGGCGCCACACACCCCCTATGCTTCACCTATGAAAATTGGGCCAAAAACCGCATACAGACTTCATCCAAACTACAATAATGGAGCACCAGTTCCTAGAAGGGTTTAAACCCGTCAACATTGAATCATACAACGGCACAACATATCCCGTAGTATGGATTGAAGATTTTCTTCTCCACATTCACATGGCTCGCGGGGACGATCTACACGCCATCAAATACCTTCCCCTAAAACTTAAGGGACCAGCTCGACACTGGTTAAATAGCCTCCCAGAAAACTCTATTGGAAGCTGGGAAGACATGGAAGATGCCTTTAGAGCCAACTTTCAAGGCACTTATATCCGGCCTCCGGATGCCGATGACCTCAGTCATATAGTTTAGCAGCCCGGAGAGTCGGCCAGGAAATTCTGGACCAGGTTCCTAATTAAAAAGAACCAGATTATTGACTGGCCGGATGCCGAAGCGCTAGCGGCCTTTAAACACCGCATCCGTGACGAATGGCTCGCCCGACACCTCGGCCAAGAAAAGCCGAAGTCCATGGCAGCCCTTACAGCACTAATGACCCGCTTTTGCGCGGGCGAAGATAGCTCGCTAGCCAGTAGCGGCAACAGTACCAGCGACCCTGGCACTTCCGAAGTTAGAAATGGCAACGAAAGTGTTGGGGAACGTAGTAATTTCAAAAAAATTCCTACGCACACGCAAGATCATGGTGATGCATAGCAACGAGAGGGGAGAGTGTTGTCCACGTACCCTCGTAGACCGAAAGCGGAAGCGTTAGCACAACGCGGTTGATGTAGTCGTACGTCTTCACGATCCGACCGATCAAGTACCGAACGCACGACACCTCCGAGTTCAGCACACGTTCAGCCTGATGACGTCCCTCGAACTCCGATCTAGCCGAGTGTTGAGGGAGAGTTTCGTCAGCACGACGACGTGGTGACGATGATGATGTTCTACTGACGCAGGGCTTCGCCTAAGCACCACTACGATATTATCGAGGTGGACTATGGTGGAGGGGGCCACCGCACACGGCTAAAAGATCAATGATCAATTGTTTTGTCTCCAAGGGGTGCCCCCTTCCCCGTATATAAAGGAGTGGAGGAGGGGGAGGGTCGGCCCTCTCTATGGCGCGCCCTAGGAGGAGTCCTACTCCCACTGGGAGTAGGATCCCCCCTTCCAAGTAGTAGGAGTAGGAGTCAAGGAAAGGGGACAGAGAAGAGAAGAAAGGAGGGGGCACAGCCCCTCCCCCTAGTCCAATTCGGACTAGGCCTTAGGGGGGCGTGCAGCCTCTCCTCTCTCTTTCCCCTAAAGCCCAATAAGGCCCATATACTCCCCGGCGAATTCCCGTAACTCTCCGGTACTCCGAAAAATACCCGAATCACTCGGAACCTTTCCGATGTCCTAATATAGTCGTCCAATATATCGATCTTTACGTCTTGACCATTTAGAGACTCCTCGTCATGTCCCCGATCTCATCTGGGACACCGAACTACCTTCGGTACATCAAAACACATAAACTCATAATATAACCGTCATCGAACTTTAAGCGTGCGGACCCTACGGGTTCGAGAACAATGTAGACATGACCGAGACATGTCTCCGGTCAATAACCAATAGCGGAACCTAGATGCTCATATTGGCTCCCACATATTCTACGAAGATCTTTATCGGTCAAACCGCATAACAACATACGTTGTTCCCTTTGTCATCGGTATGTTACTTGCCCGAGATTCGATCGTCGATATCTTAATACCTAGTTCAATCTCGTTACCGGCAAGTCTCTTTACTCGTTCCCTAATACATCATCCCGCAACTAACTCATTAGTTACAATGCTTGCAAGGCTTATAGTGATGTGCATTACTGAGTGGGCCCAGAGATACCTCTCCGACAATCGGAGTGACAAATCCTAATCTCGAAATATGCCAACCCAACAAGTACCTTCGGAGACACCTGTAGAGCACCTTTATAATCACCCAGTTACGTTGTGACGTTTGGTAGCACACAAAGTGTTTCTCCGGTAAACGGGAGTTGCATGATCTCATAGTCATAGGAACATGTATAAGTCATGAAGAAAGCAATAGCAACATACTAAACGATCAAGTGCTAAGCTAATGGAATGGGTCAAGTCAATCACATCATTCTCCTAATGATGTGATCCCGTTAATCAAACGACAACTCATGTCTATGGTTAGGAAACATAACCATCTTTAATTAACGAGCTAGTCAAGTAGAGGCATATTAGTGACACTCTGTTTGTCTATGTATTCACACATGTATTATGTTTCCGGTTAATACAATTCTAGCATGAATAATAAACATTTATCATGATATAAGGAAATAAATAATAACTTTATTATTACCTCTAGGGTATATTTCCTTCAGTCTCCCACTTGCACTAGAGTCAATAATCTAGTTCACATCACCATGTGATTTAATACCAATAGTTCACATCACCATGTGATTAACACCCATAGTTCGCATCGTCATGTGACCTACACCCAAAGGGTTTACTAGAGTCAATAATCTAGTTCACATCACCATGTGATTTAATACCAATAGTTCACATCACCATGTGATTAACACCCATAGTTCGCATCGTCATGTGACCTACACCCAAAGGGTTTACTAGAGTCAATAATCTAGTTCACATCGCTATGTGATTAACACCCAAAGAGTACTAAGGTGTGATCATGTTTTTCTTGTGAGAGAAGTTTAGTCAACGGGTCTGCCACATTCAGATCCGTATGTATTTTCAAATTTCTATGTCAACAATGCTCTGCACGGAGCTACTCTAGCTAATTGCTCCCACTTTCAATATGTATCCAGATTGAGACTTAGAGTCATCTGGATCAGTGTCAAAACTTGCATCGACGTAACCCTTTACGACGAACCTTTTTGTGACCTCCATAATCGAGAAACATATCCTTATTCCACTAAGGATAATTTTGACTGCTGTCCAGTGATCTACTCCTAGATCACTATTTTACTCCCTTGTCAAACTCAGTGTAGGGTATACAATAGATCTGGTACACAGCATGGCATACTTTATAGAACCTATGGCTGAGGCATAGGGAATGACTTTCATTCTCTTTCTATCTTCTGCCGTGGTCGGGCTTTGAGTCTTACTCAATTTCACACCTTGTAACACAGGCAAGAACTCTTTCTTTGACTGTTCCATTTTGAACTACTTCAAAATCTTATCAAGGTATGTACTCATTGGAAAACTTATCAAGCGTCTTGATCTATTTCTATAGATCTTGATGCTCAATATGTAAGCAGCTTCACCGAGGTCTTTCTTTGAAAAACTCCTTTCAAACACTCCATTATGCTTTGCAGAATAATTCTACATTATTTCCGATCAACAATATGTCATTCACATATACTTATCAGAAATGTTGTAGTGCTCCCACTCACCTTTTTGTAAATACAGGCTTCACCGCAAGTCTGTATAAAACTATATCTTTTGATCAACTTATCAAAGCATATATTCCAACTCCGAGATGCTTGCGCCAGTCCATAGATGGATCGCTGGAGCTTGCATATTTTGTTAGCTCCTTTAGGATTGACAAAACCTTCTGGTTGCATCATATACAACTCTTCTTTAATAAATCCATTAAGGTATGCAGTTTTGTTTATCCATTTGCCAGATTTCATAAAATGCGGTAATTGCTAACATGATTTGGACAGACGTAAGCATAGATACGAGTGAGAAACTCTCATCGTAGTCAACACCTTGAACTTGTCGAAAACCTTTTGCGAAAATTCTAGCTTTGTAGATAGTAACACTACCATCAGCGTCCATCTTCCTCTTAAAGATCCATTTAATCTCAATGGCTCGCCGATCATTGGGAAAGTCAATCAAAGTCCATACTTTGTTCTCATACATGGATCTCATCTCTTCCTCATAGTTCGTAGGTTCGTCATGGTCAAGTAACATGACCTCCAGAACAGGATTACCGTACCACTCTGGTGCGGATCTCACTCTGGTTTACCTACGAGGTTTGGTAGTAACTTGATCATAAGTTACATGATCATCATCATTAGCTTCCTCACTAATTGGTGTAGTAGTCATAGGAACAGATTTCTGTGATGAACTACTTTCCAATATGGGAGCAGGTACAGTTACCTCATCAAGTTCTACTTTCCTCCCACTCACTTCTTTCGAGAGAAACTCCTTCTCTAGAAAGGATCCATTCTTAGCAATGAATATCTTGCCTTCGGATCTGTGATAGAAGGTGTACCCAACTGTCTCCTTTGGGTATCCTATGAAGACACATTTCTCCGATTTGGGTTTGAGCTTATAAGGATGAAACTTTTTCTTATAAGCATCGCAACCCCAAACTTTTAAGAAACGACAACTTTGGTTTCTTGCCAAACCACAGTTCATATGGTGTCGTCTCAAACGAATTTAGATGGTGCCCCTTTTTTTACGTGAATGCAGTTGTGTCTAATGCATAACCCCAAAACTATAGTGGTAAATCGGTAAGAAACATCATAGATTGCACTATATCCAGTAAAGTACAGTTATGACGTTCGGACACACCATTATGCTGTGGTGTTTCAGATGGCCCGAGTTGCGAAACTATTCTGCTTTGTTTCAAATGAAGACCAAACTCGTAACTCAAATATTCTCCTCCACGATCAGATCATAGAAACTTTATTTTCTTGTTACGATGATTTTCCACTTCACTCTGAAATTATATGAACTTTTCAAATATTTCAGACTTATGTTTCATCAAGTAGATATACCCATATCTGCTCAAATCATCTGTGAAGGTCAGAAAATAACGATACCCGCCGCGAGCCTCAATATCGGATCGCATACATCAGTATGTATTATTTTCAATAAGTCAGTTGCTCGCTCCATTGTTCCGGAGAACGGAGACTTAGTCATCTTGCCCATAAGGCATGGTCCGCAAGCATCAAGTGATTCATAATCAAGTGATTCCAAAATCACATCAGCATGGAGTTTCTTCATGCGCTTTACACCAATATGACCTAAACGGCAGTGCCACAAATAAGTTGCACTATCATTATTAACTTTGCATCTTTTGGCTTCAATATTATGAATATGTGTATCACTACGATCGAGATCCAACGAACCATTTTCATTGGGTGTGTAACCATATAAGGTTTTATTCATGTAAACAGAACAACAATTATTCTCTAACTTAAATGAATAACCGTATTGCAATAAACATGATCAAATCATATTCATGCTCAACGCAAACACCAAATAACACTTATTTAGGTTCAACACTAATCCCGAAAGTATAAGGAGTGTGCGATGATGATCATATCAATCTTGGAACAACTTCCAACACACATCGTCACTTCACCCTTAACTAGTTTCAAATACTGAGGGGTTGCTGTTCATTCTGCAACTCCCGTTTCGAGTTACTAATCTTAGCAACTGAACTAGTATCAAATACTGAGGGGTTGCTATAAACACTAGTACACATCAATAACATGTATATCAAATATACCTTTGTTCACTTTGCCATCCTTCTTATCCGCCAAATACTTGGGGCAGTTCTGCTTCTAGTGACCAGTCCCTTT
Source organism: Aegilops tauschii subsp. strangulata (assembly GCF_002575655.3). Lineage (NCBI taxonomy): Eukaryota > Viridiplantae > Streptophyta > Magnoliopsida > Poales > Poaceae > Aegilops > Aegilops tauschii. The sequence goes on along the minus strand of NC_053040.3, from coordinate 50,172,730 downwards.
GCAGTAGAAGCACTTAGTCTCAGGCTTAGGTCCAGACTTGGGCTTCTTCACTTGAGCAGCAACTTGCTTACCGTTCTTCTTGAAGTTCCCCTTCTTCCCTTTGCTCTTTTCCTTGAAACTAGTGGTCTTGTCAACCATCAACACTTGACGCTTTTTCTTGATTTCTACCTTCATCGATTTCATCATCATGAAAAGCTCGGGAATCGTTTTCGTCATCCCTTGCATACTATAGTTCATCATGAAGTTCTACTAACTTGGTGATGGTGACGAGAGAATTCTGTCAATCACTATTTTATCTGGAAGATTAACTCCCATTTGATTCAAGCGATTGTAGTACCCAGACAATTTGAGCACATGCTCACTGCTTGCGCTATTCTCGTCCATCTTTTAGGTATAGAACTTGTTGGAGACTTCATATCTCTCAACTCGGGTATTTGCTTGAAATATTAACTTCAACTCCTGGAACATCTCATATGGTCCATGACGTTCAAAACGTCTTTGAAGTCCCGATTCTAAGCCGTTAAGCATGGTGCACTAAACTATCAAGTAGTCATCATATTGAGCTAGCCAAACGTTCATAGCGTCTGCATCTGCTCCTGCAATAGGTCTATCACCTAGCGGTGCATCAAGGACATAATTCTTCTGTGCAGCAATGAGGATAAACCTCAGATCACGGATCCAATCCGCAAAATTGCTACTAACATTTTTGAACTTAGTTTTCTCTAGGAACATATCAAAAATAAAACAGGGGAGCTAAACGCGAGCTATTGATCTATAACATAGATATGCTAATACTACCAGGACTAAGTTCATGATAAATTAACGTTCAATTAATCATATTACTTAAGAACTCCCACTTAGATAGACATGATCACGTGATCCATATCAACTAAACCATGTCCGATCATCACGTGAGATGGAGTAGTTTCAATGGCGAACATCACTATGTTGATCATATCTACTATATGATTCACGCTCGACCTTTCGGTCTCAGTGTTCCGAGGCCATATCTGTTATATGCTAGGCTTGTCAAGTTTAACCTGAGTATTCCGCGTGTGCAACTGTTTTGCACCCGTTGTATTTGAACGTAAAGCCTATCACACCCGATCATCACGTGGTGTCTCAGCACGAAGAACTTTCGCAATGGTGCATACTCAGGGAGAACACTTATACCTTGATAATTTAGTGAGAGATCATCTTATAATGCTACCGTCAATCAAAGCAAGATAAGATGCATAAAAGATAAACAACACATGCAATCGATATAAGTGATATGATATGGCCATCATCATCTTGTGCTTGTGATCTCCATCTCCGAAGCACCGTCATGATCACCATCATCACCGGTGCGACACCTTGATCTCCATCGTAGCATCGTTTTCGTCTCCTCAACTATTGCTTCTACGACTATCGCTACCGCTTAGTGAGAAAGTAAAGCAATTACAGGGCGATTGCATTGCATACAATAAAGCGACAACCATATGGCTCCTGCCAGTTGCCGATAACTCGGTTACAAAACATGATCATCTCATACAATAAAATATAGCATCATGCCTTGACCATATCACATCACAACATGCCCTGCAAAACAAGTTAGACGTCTTCTACTTTGTTGTTGCAAGTTTTACGTGGCTGCTACGGGCTGAGCAAGAACCGTTCTTACCTACGCATCAAAACCACAACGATAGTTTGTCAAGTTGGTGTTGTTTTAACCTTCTCAAGGACTGGGCGTAGCCACACTCAGTTCAACTAAAGTTGGAGAAACTGACACCCGCCAGCCACCTGTGTGCAAAGCACGTCGGTAGAACCAGTCTCGCGTAAGCGTACGCGTAATGTCGGTCCGGGCCGCTTCATCCAACAATACCGCCGAACCAAAGTATGACATGCTGGTAAGCAGTATGACTTATATCGCCCACAACTCACTTGTGTTCTACTCGTGCATATAACATCTACGCATAAAACCAGGCTCTGATAACACTTTTGGGGAACGTAGTAATTTCAAAAAAATTCCTACACACACGCAAGATCATGGTGATGCATAGCAACGAGAGGGAAGAGTGTTGTCCACGTACCCTTGTAGACCGAAAGCGGAAGCGTTAGCACAACGCGGTTGATGTAGTCATACGTCTTCACGATCCGACCGATCAAGTACTGAACGCACGGCACCTCCGAGTTCAGCACACGTTCAGCCCGATGACGTCCCTCGAACTCCGATCCAGCCGAGTGTTGAGGCAGAGTTTCGTCAGCACGACGGCGTGGTGACGATGATGATGTTCTACCGACGCAGGGCTTCGCCTAAGCACCGCTACGATATTATCGAGGTGGACTATGGTGGAGGGGGGCACCGCACACGGCTAAAAGATCAATGATCAATTGTTGTGTCTCCAAGGGGTGCCCCCTTCCCCGTATATAAAGGAGTGGAGGAGGGGGAGGGCCGGCCCCCTCTATGGTGCGCCCTAGGAGGAGTCTTACTCCCACCGGGAGTAGGATTCCCCCCCTTCCAAGTAGTAGGAGTAGGAGTCAAGGAAAGGGGAGAGAGAAGAGAAGGAAGGAGGGGGCACAGCCCCTCCCCCTAGTCCAATTCGGACTAGGCCTTGGGGGGGGGGGGGGCGCAACCTCTCCTCTCTCTTTCCCCTAAAGCCCAATAAGGCCCATATACTCCCCCCGGCGAATTCCCGTAACTCTCCGGTATTTGAAAAATACCCGAATCACTCGGAACCTTTCCGATGTCCGAATATAGTAGTCCAATATATCGATCTTTACGTCTCGACCATTTCGAGACAGCTGGAAATATGCCCTAGAGGCAATAATAAAATGGTTATTATTATATTTCCTTGTTCATGATCATTGTCTATTGTTCATGCTATAATTGTGTTATCCGGAAATCGTAATACATGTGTGAATACATAGACCACAACATGTCCCTAGTGAGCCTCTAGTTGACTAGCTCGTTGATCAACAGATAGTCATGGTTTCCTGACTATGGACATTGGATGTCATTGATAACGGGATCACATCATTAGGAGAATGATGTGATGGACAAGACCGAATTGGGATACCGATGATCGAATCTCGGGCAAGTAACGTACCGCTTGACAAAGGGAATTGTATACGGGATTGATTGAATCCTCGACATCGTGGTTCATCCGATGAGATCATCGTGGAACATGTGGGAGCCAACATGGGTATCCAGATCCCGCTGTTGGTTATTGACCAGAGAGTCGTCTCGGTCATGTCTGCATGTCTCCCGAACCCGTAGGGTCTACACACTTGAGGTTCCGTGACGCTAGGGTTGTAGAGATATTAGTATGCGGAAATCCGAAAGTCGTTCAGAGTCCCGGATGAGATCCCGGACATCACGAGGAGTTCCGGAATGGTCCAGAGGTGAAGAATTGTATATAGGAAGTCCAGTTTCGGCCACCGGGAAAGTTTCGGGGGTCACCGGTATTGTACCAGGACCACCGGAAGGGTCCCAGGGGGTCCACCGGGTGGGGCCACCTATCCCGGAGGGCCGCATGGGCTGAAGTGGGAGGGGAACCAGCCCCTGGTGGGCTGGTGCGCCCCCCTTGGGCCTCCCCCTGCGCCTAGGGTTGGAAACCCTAGGGGTGGGGGGCACCCCGCTTGGCTTGGGGGGGCAAGCCACCCCCTTGGCCGCCGCCCCCCTTGGAGATTGGATCTCCTAGGGCCGGCGCCCCCCAGGGGCCCTATATAAAGAGGGGGGAGGGAGGGCAGCCGCACCCAAGCCCCTGGCGCCTCCCTCTCCCTCCCGTGACACCTCTCCCTCTCGCTGAGCTTGGCGAAGCCCTGCCGAGATCCCCGCTGCTTCCACCACCACGCCGTCGTGCTGCTGGATCTCCATCAACCTCTCCCTCCCCCTTGCTGGATCAAGAAGGAGGAGACGTCTTCCCCAACCGTACGTATGTTGAACGCGGAGGTGCCGTCCGTTCGGCGCTCGGTCATCGGTGATTTGGATCACGACGAGTAGGACTCCATCAACCCCGTTCACTTGAACGCTTCCGCTCGCGATCTACAAGGGTATGTAGATGCACTCTTTTCCCTCTCGTTGCTAGAAGACTCCATAGATTGTTCTTGGTGATGCGTAATTTTTTTTTATTTCTGCAACGATCTCCAACAGTGGCATCATGAGCTAGGTCTATGCGTAGTTTCTATGCACGAGTAGAACACAAACTTGTTGTGGGCGTAGATGTAGTCAATTTTCTTGCCACTACTATTCTTATCTTGTTTCGGTGGCATCGTGGGATGAAGCGGCCCGGACCGACCTTACACGTACGCTTACGTGAGACAGGTTCCACCGACTGACATGCACTAGTTGCATAAGGTGGCTAGCGGGTGTCTGTCTCTCCCACTTTAGTCGAATCGGATTCGATGAAAAGGGTCCTTATGAAGGGTAAATAGAAGTTGGCATATCACGTTGTGGTTTTACGTAGGTAAGAAACGTTCTTGCTAGAAACCTATAGAAGCCACGTAAAAACATGCAACAACAATTAGAGGACGTCTAACTTGTTTTTGCAGCATATGCCTTGTGATGTGATATGGCTAAAAGGATGTGATGAATGAAATATATGTGATGTATGAGATTGATCATGTTCTTGTAATAGGAATCATGACTTGCATGTCGATGAGTATGACAACCGGCAGGAGCCATAGGAGTTGTCTTTATTTTTTGTATGACCTGCGTGTCATTGAATAACGCCATGTAAATTACTTTACTTTATTGCTAAACACGTTAGCCATAGAAGTAGAAGTAATCGTTGGCATGACAACTTCATGAAGACATGATGATGGAGATCATGATGATGGACATCATGGTGTCATGCCGGTGACGAAGATGATCATGGCGCCCCGAAGATGGAGATCAAAGGAGCAATATGATACTGGCCATATCATGTCACTATTTGATTGCATGTGATGTTTATCATGTTTTACATCTTATTTGCTTAGAACGACGGTAGCTTAAATAAGATGATCCCTCGCAGTAATTTCAAGAAAGTGTTCCCCCTAACTGTGCACCGTTGCGAAGATTCGTTGTTTCGAAGCACCACGTGATGATCGGGTGTGATAGATTCTAACGTTCGAATACAACGGGTGTAAGCCAGATTTGCACACGCAATACACTTAGGTTGACTTGATGAGCCTAGCATGTATAGACATGGCCTCGGAACACGGAAGACCGAAAGGTCGAGCATGAGTCGTATAGAAGATACGATCAACATGAAGATGTTCACCGATGTTGACTAGTCCGTCTCACGTGATGATCGGACACGGCCTAGTTGACTCGGATCATGTTTCACTTAGATGACTAGAGGGATGTCTATCTGAGTGGGAGTTCATTGAATAATTTGATTAGATGAACTTAATTATCATGAACTTAGTCTAAAATCTTTACAATATGTCTTGTAGATCAAATGGCACGCTAATGTTGCCCTCAACTTCAACGCGTTCCTAGAGAAAACCAAGCTGAAAGATGATGGCAGCAACTATACGGACTGGGTCCGGAACCTGAGGATCATCCTCATAGCTGCCAAGAAAGATTATGTCCTAGAAGCACCGCTAGGTGACGCACCCATCCCAGAGAACCAAGACGTTATGAACGCTTGGCAGCAGCGTGCTAATGATTACTCCCTCGTTCAGTGCGGCATGCTTTACAGCTTAGAACCGGGGCTCCAAAAGCGTTTTGAGCAACACGGAGCATATGAGATGTTCGAAGAGCTGAAAATGGTTTTCCAAGGTCATGCCCGGGTCGAGAGATATGAAGTCTCCGACAAGTTCTTCAGTTGTAAGATGGAGGAAAATAGTTCTGTCGGTGAGCACATACTCAAAATGTCTGGGTTACACAACCGCTTGACTCAGCTGGGAGTTAATCTCCCGGATGACGCGGTCATTGACAGAATCCTTCAGTCGCTTCCACCGAGCTACAAGAGCTTTGTGATGAACTTCAATATGCAGGGGATGGAAAAGACCATTCCTGAGGTATATTCAATGCTGAAATCAGCGGAGGTGGAGATCAAAAAGGAACATCAATTGTTGATGGTGAATAAAACCACTAAGTTCAAGAAAGGCAAGGGTAAGAAGAATTTCAAGAAGGACGGCAAGGGAGTTGCCGCGCCCGGTAAGCCAGTTGCCATGAAGAAGCCAAAGAATGGACCCAAGCCTGAGACTGAGTGCTTTTATTGCAAGGGAAGTGGTCACTGGAAGCGGAACTGCCCCAAGTACTTAGCGGACAAGAAGGCCGGCAACACCAAAGGTATATGTGATATACATGTTATTGATGTGTACCTTACCAGCACTCGTAGTAGCTCCTGGGTATTTGATACCAGTGCGGCTGCTCATATTTGTAACTCAAAGCAGGAGGTGCGGAATAAACGGAGACTGGCAAAGGACGAGGTGACGATGCGCGTCGGGAATGGTTCCAAGGTCGATGTGATCGCCGTCGGCACGCTACCTCTACATTTACCTACGGGGTTAGTTTTAAACCTCAATAATTGTTATTTAGTGCCAACTTTGAGCATGAACATTGTATCAGGATCTCGTTTAATTCGAGATGGCTACTCATTTAAATCCGAGAATAATGGTTGTTCTATTTATATGAGAGATATGTTTTATGGTCATGCCCCGCTGGTTAATGGTTTATTCTTAATGAATCTCAAACGTAGTGTTACACATATTCATAGTGTGAGTACCAAAAGATGTAAGGTTGATAATGATAGTCCCACATACTTGTGGCACTGCCATCTTGGTCACATTGGTGTCAAGCGCATGAAGAAGCTCCATGCTGATGGACTTTTGGAGTCTCTTGATTACGAATCATTTGACACATGCGAACCATGCCTCATGGGTAAGATGACCAAGACTCCGTTCTCCAGAACAATGGAGCGAGCAACCAATTTATTGGAAATCATACATACTGATGTGTGCGGTCCAATGAGTGTTGAGGCTCGCGGTGGCTATCGTTATGTTCTCACTCTCACTGATGACTTGAGTAGATATGGGTATGTCTACCTAATGAAACACAAGTCTGAGACCTTTGAAAAGTTCAAGGAATTTCAGAGTGAGGTTGAGAATCAACGTGACAGGAAAATAAAGTTCTTACGATCAGATCATGGAGGGGAATATTTGAGTCACGAATTTGGCACACACTTAAGGAAATGTGGAATAGTTTCACAACTCACGCCGCCTGGAACACCTCAGCGAAATGGTGTGTCCGAACGTCGTAATCGCACTCTATTGGATATGGTGCGATCTATGATGTCTCTTACCGATCTACCGCTCTCATTTTGGGGCTATGCTTTAGAGACTGCCGCATTCACTTTAAATAGGGCTCCGTCGAAATCCGTTGAGACGACACCGTATGAATTATGGTTTGGGAAGAAACCTAAGCTGTCGTTTCTAAAAGTTTGGGGATGCGATGCTTATGTCAAGAAACTTCAACCTGAAAAGCTCGAACCCAAGTCGGAAAAATGCGTCTTCATAGGATACCCTAAGGAAACCATTGGGTATACCTTCTACCTCAGATCCGAAGGCAAGATCTTTGTTGCCAAGAACGGGTCCTTTCTGGAGAAAGAGTTTCTCTCGAAAGAAGTAAGTGGGAGGAAAGTGGAACTTGATGAAGTACTACCTCTTGAACCGGAAAGTAGCATAGCTCAGGAAGATGTTCCTGTGGTGCCTGCACTGACTAGAGAGGAAGCTAATGATGATGATCAAGGTACTTCGGATCAAGTTACTACTGAACTTCATAGGTCCACGAGGACACGTTCCACACCAGAGTGGTATGGCAACCCTGTCCTGGAAATCATGTTGTTAGACAACGGTGAACCTTCAAACTATGAAGAAGCAGTGGCGGGCCCAGATTCCAACAAATGGCTGGAAGCCATGAAATCCGAGATAGGATCCATGCATGAAAACGAAGTATGGACTTTGACTGACTTGCCCGATGATCGGCGAGCCATAGAAAATAAATGGATCTTTAAGAAGAAGACAGACGCGGATGGTAATGTGACCATCTATAAGGCTCGACTTGTCGCTAAGGGTTATCGACAAGTTCAAGGGGTTGACTACGATGAGACTTTCTCACCCGTAGCGAAGCTGAAGTCCGTCCGAATCATGTTAGCAATTGCCGCATTCTATGAGTATGAGATATGGCAAATGGACGTCAAAACGGCATTCCTTAACGGCTTTCTTAAGGAAGAATAGTATATGATGCAGCCGGAAGGTTTTGTCGATCCTAAGAATGCTAACAAGGTATGCATGCTCCAACGCTCCATCTATGGGCTGGTGCAAGCATCTCGGAGTTGGAACATTCGATTTGATGAGATGATCAAAGCGTTTGGGTTTACACAGACTTATGGAGAAGCCTGTGTTTACAAGAAAGTGAGTGGGAGCTCTGTAGCATTTCTCATATTATATGTGGATGACATACCGTTGATGGGAAATGATATAGAATTCTTGGGAAGCATAAAGGCCTACTTGAACAAGTGTTTTTCAATGAAGGACCTTGGAGAAGCTGCTTATATATTAGGCATCAAGATCTATAGAGATAGATCAAGACGCCTCATTGGTCTTTCACAAAGTACGTACCTTGACAAGATATTGAAGAATTTCAATATGGATCAGTCCAAGAAGGGGTTCTTGCCTGTATTGCAAGGTGTGCAATTGAGCACGGCTCAATGCCCGACCACGACAGAAGATAGAGAAAAGATGAGTGTCGTCCCCTATGCCTCGGCCATAGGGTCTATTATGTATGCCATGCTGTGTACCAGACCTGATGTAAACCTTGCCGTAAGTTTGGTAGGAAGGTACCAAAGTAATCCCGGCATGGAACACTGGACAGCGGTCAAGAATATCATGAAGTACCTGAAGAGGACTAAGGATATGTTTCTCGTTTATGGAGGTGACGAAGAGCTCGTCGTAAAGGGTTACGTCGATGCTAGCTTCGACACAGATCTGGATGACTCTAAGTCACAAACCGGATACGTGTATATTTTGAATGGTGGGGCAGTAAGCTGGTGCAGTTGCAAGCAAAGCGTTGTGGCGGGATCTACATGTGAAGCGGAATACATGGCGGCCTCAGAGGCAGCACAAGAAGTAATCTGGGTGCAGGAGTTCATTACCGACCTAGGAGTTATTCCCAATGCGTCGGGCCCGATGACTCTCTTCTGTGACAACACTGGAGCTATTGCCCTTGCCAAGGAGCCCATGTTTCACTGGAAGACCAGGCATATCAAGCGTCGCTTCAACTCCATTCGTGAAAATGTTCAAAATGGAGACATAGATATTTGTAAAGTACATAAGGACCTGAATGTAGCAGATCCGTTGACTAAACCTCTCCCTAGAGCAAAACATGATAACACCAGAACTCTATGGGTGTTCGATTCATCACAATGTAACTAGATTATTGACTCTAGTGCAAGTGGGAGACTGTTGGAAATATGCCCTAGAGGCAATAATAAAATGGTTATTATTATATTTCCTTGTTCATGATAATTGTCTATTGTTCATGCTATAATTGTGTTATCCGGAAATCGTAATACATGTGTGAATACATAGACCACAACATGTCCCTAGTGAGCCTCTAGTTGACTAGCTTGTTGATCAGCAGATAGTCATGGTTTCCTGACTATGGACATTGGATGTCATTGATAACGGGATCACATCATTAGGAGAATGATGTGATGGACAAGACCCAATCCTAAGCATAGCACAAGATCGTGTAGTTCGTTTGCTAGAGCTTTTCCAAATGTCAAGTATCATTTCCTTAGACCATGAGATTGTGCAACTCTCGGATACCATAGGAGTGCTTTGGGTGTGCCAAACGTCACAACGTAACTGGGTGGCTATAAAGGTGCACTACGGGTATCTCCGAAAGTGTCTGTTGGGTTGGCACGAATCGAGACTGGGATTTGTCACTCTGTATGACGGAGAGGTATCTCTGGGCCCACTCGGTAATGCATCATCATAATGAGCTCAATGTGACCAAGTGTTTGGTCACGGGATCATGCATTACGGTACGAGTAAAGTGACTTGCCGGTAACGAGATTGAACAACGAATTGGGATACCGACGATCGAATCTCGGGCAAGTAACGTACCGCTTGACAAAGGGAATTGTATACGGGATTGATTGAATCCTCGACATCGTGGTTCATCCGATGAGATCATCGTGGAACATGTGGGAGCCAACATGGGTATCCAGATCCCGCTGTTGGTTATTGACCGGAGAGTCGTCTCGGTCATGTCTGCATGTCTCCCGAACCCGTATGGTCTACACACTTAAGGTTCGGTGACGCTAGGGTTGTAGAGATATTAGTATGCGGAAATCCAAAAGTCGTTCAGAGTCCCGGATGAGATCCCGGACGTCACGAGGAGTTCCGGAATGGTCCGGAGGTGAAGAATTGTATATAGGGAGTCTAGTTTCGGCCACCGGGAAAGTTTCGGGGGTCACCAGTATTGTACCGGGACCACCGGAAGGGTCCCGGGGGGTCCACCGGGTGGGGCCACCTATCTCGGAGGGCCCCATGGGCTGAAGTGGGAGGGGAACCAGCCCCTGGTGGGCTGGTGCGCCCCCCTTGGGCCTCCCCCTGCGCCTAGGGTTGGAAACCCTAGGGGTGGGGGGCGCCCCACTTGGCTTGGGGGGCAAGCCACCCCCTTGGCCGCCGCCCCCCCTTGGAGATTGGATCTCCTAGGGCCGGAGCCCCCCCAGGGGGCCTATATAAAGAGGGGGGAGGGAGGACAGCCGCACCCAAGCCCCTGGTGCCTCCCTCTCCCTCCCGTGACACCTCTCCCTCTCGCCGAGCTTGGCGAAGCCCTGCCGAGATCCCCGCTGCTTCCACCACCACGCCGTCGTGCTGCTGGATCTCCATCAACCTCTCCCTCCCCCTTTCTGGATCAAGAAGGAGGAGACGTCTTCCCCAACCGTACGTGTGTTGAACGCGGAGGTGCCGTCCGTTCGGCGCTCGGTCATCGGTGATTTGGATCACGACGAGTACGACTCCATCAACCCCGTTCACTTGAACGCTTTCGCTCGTGATCTACAAGGGTATGTAGATGCACTCTTTTCCCTCTCGTTGCTAGAAGACTCCATAGATTGTTCTTGGTGATGCGTAGAATTTTTTGTAATTTCTGCAACGATCTCCAATAGAGACTCCTCGTCATGTCCCCGATCTCATCTGGGACTCCGAACTACCTTCGGTACATCAAAACACATAAACTCATAATATAACCGTCATCGAACTTTAAGCGTGCGGACCCTACGGGTTCGAGAACAATGTAGACATGACCGAGACACGTCTCCAGTCAATAACCAATAGTGGAACCTGGATGCTCATATTGGCTCCCACATATTCTACGAAGATCTTTATCGGTCAAACCGCATAACAACATACGTTGTTCCCTTTGTCATCGGTATGTTACTTGCCCGAGATTCGATCGTCGGTATCTTAATACCTAGTTCAATCTCGTTACCGGCAAGTCTCTTTACTCGTTCCGTAATACATCATCCCGCAACTAACTCATTAGGTACAATGCTTGCAAGGCTTATAGTGATGTGCATTACTGAGTGGGCCCAGAGATACCTCTCCGACAATCGGAGTGACAAATCCTAATCCCGAAATACGCCAACCCAACAAGTACCTTCGGAGACACCTGTAGAGCACCTTTATAATCACCCAGTTACGTTGTGACATTTGGTAGCACACAAATGTTTCTCCGGTAAACGGGGTTGCATAATCTCATAGTCATAGGAACATGTATAAGTCATGAAGAAAGCAATAGCAACATACTAAACGATCAAGTGCTAACCTAACGGAATGGGTCAAGTCAATCACATCATTCTCCTAATGATGTGATCCCGTTAATCAAATGACAACTCATGTCTATGGTTAGGAAACATAACCATCATTAATAAACGAGCTAGTCAAGTAGAGGCATACTAGTGACACTCTGTTTGTCTATGTATTCACACATGTAATATGTTTCTGGTTAATACAATTCTAGCATGAATAATAAACATTTATCATGATATAAGGAAATAAATAATAACTTTATTATTGCCTCTGGGGCATATTTCCTTCAGGAAGGCCCCGACGCAACAAACATAAGCGCTGAAGCAACAATGATAATACAGAGGATACAACGGTCAACGCCGGATTCAGTGGCTCCAAATCCGGTCAATGGAAAAAGCCATTCAAACGAAACAAAGACGGTTCATCAAGCCTGGACCGAATACTTGATCGACCTTGCCAGATCCACGGCACTCCTGACAAGCCTGCCAACCACACCAACAGAAGTTGTTGGGTCTTCAAACAGGCCGGCAAATTAAATGCCGAACATAAGGAGAAAGGGTCGCCCAGCGAGGACGACGACGAGGAGCCTTGTCCACTGAACACGGGGGGCAGAAAAAATTCCCCCCCCCGAAGTCAAAACGGTGAATATGATATACGTTACTCATATCCCCAAGAAGGAGCGCAAGCGCGCGCTAAGGGACATCTATGCGATAGAGCCAGTCGCCCCAAAATTCAAACCATGGTCGGCCTGTCTGATCACTTTTGATCGCAAGGACCATCCGACCAGTATCCGTCACGGAGGTTCGGCCGCACTGGTCCTCGACCCAATCATTGACGGATTCCACCTTACGCGAGTCCTCATGGATGGCGGCAGCAGCCTTAACCTGCTCTATCAGGACACAGTCCGCAAGATGGGTATTGATCTGTCAAGAATCAAGCCTACAAAAACTACCTTCAAAGGAGTAGTACCTGGTGTAGAGGCCCGCTACAAGGGCTCAATCACATTGGAGGTCGTCTTCGGTTCGCCGGACAACTTCCGAAGCGAAGACTTGATCTTCGACATTGTCCCCTTCCGCAGTGGCTACCACGCACTGCTCGGACGAACTGCGTTCGCTTGCTTCAATGCGGTCCCACACTATGCCTATCTCAAACTCAAGATGCCCGGACCACACGGTGTTATAACAGTCAATGGAAACATGGAACGCTCCTTCCGTACTGAGGAGCACACCGCAGCCCTGGCAGCGGAAGTACATGGCGGCCTTATCAAACCGACTATTACATCGGCGGCCAAGTCCCCGGACACTGTCAAACGAGTCTGGACTACCCCACAGTACGACAGTCCAGCTCGTCAGGAGCTCGATTAGCAATTCAGCCTCCATCTCAGCCCCTACCAAATTATGGCATATGTTCCACGCGTACATAATTACGCACTAAAGATACCATGGGAACGGATGGAGGCATAATAAAGATAAAGTCCACAATACGGCTAGACCCTACCTGGACACTCATATTTCCTTTTTCTATTCTTTTTATTTTTCCGGGTTCGTTACAACCCACATCGCCTTTTCGACGGTACCAAGGCCGCTTTTCGAGACCTATCATGAAAACTCCGATCGATGATCCTCTCGAAGGACAATACACCAAGGAGAAAAGCAGCATAGACGCGTGGTGAGTACCTAAAGGGTCTTTAAAGATCACCTCGCCCGTTTTCAGGACGCATACACAGCTTTCCCTTGTGCTCGGCATGTAAAATAGCCTTGTTGCTTACCGCACTATTTGTACCAATATGTTTTGACGTATCAATCAGACTATAATGGAAACAGTTTCTAGCCCAACCTATGCGGTACTAGACTACCTCTTCATCTGTATTTATCTGTTTTTCTCCGATTGTCATGTACACCTCGGTACGATTTAAATCACTAGGGGCTCTAGTGAGCCACATACGTTTCTTAAATATAAAATAAAGTCCGAACACTTTTATAGTACAATTCGGCGTCCTGAATATAGCATTGTATGCATCGGCTCCGAATCATGTCTTTGGTCAATAGTTGGGTTGCCTGGCTCCTGTGTTTGCTACCTTACGTTCTGCTAGTTCGGCTAGGATAGTAAAGGGAGAACTACTACGATTGTGCTTCCGGTTCGTCCAGTCAAGCACCTCAGTAGAGAAAGCCGAAAACTGACTGTCATGATGCGGCGAGAGCTGGTCAGCAATTCGGTGACTTCTTAAATCTTTTGCGATTTTTTCTGTATTATACGAAGGACCGGTCTTCATCCGGTCGGGCATCCACATCACCCAAAGCTTGGATAATCAAACTATACCAGGGGCTGTGCCTACAATTCCATTGTCAAACTCCTATGGCTAAGTGAGAGCGATAAAGCCGCATAGTCTGATTGCCTGGTTCGCCGCACTAACACCTCCTTCAAGGACCAAACCTCTGGGTTAAGTGTGTTCAGGCACTATGTCGAACACCCTCGCGTACTACCTACATGGGGGCTGAAGCCGACGACTGGCCAACTCTCAGATACTATAAGCGGCCGCATAGGGGGGAAATAATTTGAGATTAAACAACCAAAATATGATACAAAGGGTTTGTTTCATAATACAAAGTTCGGGCGGCACAGATACATTCATTCAAAAATGATGTCCTTCGAACACTGGCCCTCTACAATACGGGATCCCTCCATGACTTCGGCAGAATACCGCTCCGGCGTACGGTGCTCCTTGCCTGCGGGCGGCCCCCTCAGTTGCAAGCTTGGTGGAATTCATCTTAGCCCACTGCACCTTGACACGGGCAAAGGCCATCCGGGCACCTTCGATACAGACTAATTGCTTTATAGAGTCAAGCCGGGGGCAGGCATTGACGAGCCGCTTCATGAGCCCGAAGTAGCAGCTGGGTATGGCTTCGGCTGGCCAAAGACGGATTATAATATCCTTCATGGCCAATTCGGCCACCCTATGCAGTTCAGTCAGCTGCTTCAGCTGATCACACAAGGGCACGAGATGCTCTGGCGCAAGGTACTGCGACCAGAACAGCTTCTCCGTTGAGCTCCCTTCTTCGGCGAGGAAGAACTCCGTAGCATCAGCAATACTCCGGGAAAGATCCGCAAACGCTCCTGGAGAACTCCAAACATGGGTCAGTAAGATGTACCTTCTCCTTACAAATTTGCTTTGCATATTAAAGGCCTTACCCGCCGCGATCTGCTTTGCCTCTTGGATCTCCCGGCAGGCACCTTGGGCTTCAACCCATGCCTCCTTCGCGCTTTGGTGCACCTTTGCGAGTTCAGAGTTTTGATCCGAAACCTTGCGCTCTAAGGACTCACATTTTCTTATAGCATCCGTGAGCTCTTGTTGGACTTCATCCAACCACACCTCATGTTTTAGGCGGGCAGCTCGCTCCTGCTCCGCCTCATTCTTGGCCTCGGCCACCGCGCTCTTAAGGGTCTCGACCTCAGACGCGTCAACTATGAGCAAAGTTATAACACTCATTCAGATGACAAATTACTGCTGATATTATTTCAGACGCATTTTCGGTATAACATACCTTGCTTTTCCGCTAACTTCCGCCTCAGCTCAGACGCTTTGGCGGCATGGGAAGCTGACGCCAACATCGCAGCCTATTTGATTCAAATAGATATGTATGTTAATCTCCTGTCCGAGTCATTAGATCCTCTGTTCGGCCTTTCTTTGTGAACACCGAACAGAGTCTCAAGGGTTACTATCTATACACAGATATTTTCTTATATAGCTAAAAGGCATTATATTACATACCTCAAAGCCTCTCAGAAGGCTAGTGTACGCCTCGTTCAATCCGCTTTTAGCGGACCGAACCCTTTCAACTACCGTACCCATAAGGGTACGATGTTCTTCCATAATGGTGGCACTCTGAAGCGCTTCCACCAGAGTATCCGGCGCCTTCGGATTGAGAGAGGTCATTGGTGGGATTGGCGCACCCCCTTCTTTCGAAGGAGGCTGCTCACCTGATTCCGGAGCCGGATGGGTCTCCGGAATAATGTCCGGTTGGGGGCCGAATTGGGCATGGCCCTCGTCGCCAGTCTCCATGGGGGTCGGTGCCCCCATGTTTCCGGCAGCTGAGGTATCGCCCTCTGGCGCCATCTCGACGGCTTCCCGCACCTCTCCCTGACCCGGAAGGGTCCTTCGGGACAACACTTCGGCATTGTCCGTAGCTTTGGGGGAGGAGGCCGGCGGAGGCAACCCGCTATCCATCACATTCGAATCCAGCGAATTCCCCGAAGATGAGGATTGCTGGGGTGGACGCGAGTGTTGGAAATATGCCCTAGAGGCAATAATAAAATGGTTATTATTATATTTCCTTGTTCATGGTAATTGTCTATTGTTCATGCTATAATTGTATTAACCGGAGACCGTAATACATGTGTGAATACGTAGACCACAATATGTCCCTAGTAAGCCTCTAGTTGACTAGCTCGTTGATCAATAGATGGTTATGGTTTCCTGACCATGGACATTGGATGTCGTTGATAATGGTATCACATCATTAGGAGAATGATGTGATGGACAAGACCCAATCCTAAGCATAGCACAAGATCGTGTAGTTCGTCTGCTAAAGCTTTTCTAATGTCAAGTATCATTTCCTTAGACCATGAGATTGTGCAACTCCCGGATACCGTAGGAATGCTTTGGGTGTGCCAAACGTCACAACGTAACTGGGTGGATATAAAGGCACACTAAGGGTATCTCCGAAAGTGTCTGTTGGGTTGGCACGAATCGAGACTGGGATTTGTCACTCCGTGTGACGGAGAGGTATCTCTGGGCCCACTCGGTAGGACATCATCATAATGAGCTCAATGTGACCAAAGAGTTGATCACAGGATGATGTGTTATGGAACGAGTAAAAGTGACTTGCCAGTAACGAGATTGAACGAGGTATTGCGATACCGACGATCGAATCTCGGGCAAGTAACGTACCGATTGACAAAGGGAATTGTATACATGATTGATTGAATCCCCAACATCGTGGTTCATCCGATGAGATCATCGTGGAACAGGTGGGAGCCAACATGGGTATCCAGATCCCGCTGTTGGTTATTGGCCAGAGAGCTGTCTCGGTCATGTCTGCATGATTCCCGAACCCGTAGGGTCTACACACTTAAGGTTCAGTGACGCTAGAGTTGTTACGGGAATTAGTGTGCAGTTACCGAATGTTGTTCGGAGTGTCGGATGAGATCCCGGACGTCACGAGGAGTTCCGGAATGGTCCGGAGGTAAAGATTTATATATGGGAAGTCTTATTTTGGCCACCGGAAAATGTTCGGGATTTTTCGGTATTGTACCGGGAAGGTTCTAGAAGGTTCCGGAGTGGGGCCCACCTGCATGGGGGACCCACATGAACGTGGGTAGTGGGGGCAAGGCCCCACACCCCTGGTCAAGGTGCACCAAGATCCCCCCTTAGAAGGAATAAGATCATATCCCGAAGGGATAAGATCAAGATCCCTAAAAAAGGGGGATAACAATCGATGGGGAAGGGAAATGATGGGATTTCTTTCCCCCACCTTTGCCAACGCCCCAATGGACTTGAGGGCAAGAAACCAGCCCCCTCCACCCCTATATAGTGGGGAGGCGCATGGGAGCCGCACCCCTTCCCCTGGCGCAGCCCTCTCCCTCCCCAACACCTCCTCTGTAGTAGTAGTGCTGATAAGAGAGGGATCCAGAAGAACGCCTGTCATATAATGAAAGGTGAATAAAACAACAACTTAAAGAGAAAGGAAGTGTCAAAGGGTGTTAGTATGACTTACACGCCTAGGAAGTCCGGGGCTAACGCCACTCTTAAGTTGGGTGCTTCTTTTGCGAGTAGGAGAAATACTAAAAGTTAAACTGTTAGAAGTATAAAGGCAGAAAGAAAGATGACTGGAATATCCAGCTCATGTATGAATGTCATACAAGTTTTTGATGTATAGTAGGCTGGTCAAAGATATAGTTCTTGGGAATTATGGTTAAACATGTTAATCACTAATTCTTGGGTATTGTGAGTTAATCACAAAGATACCCACTCGATTGCATTCTGTTACGAATCAATGTAAGAGCTACTATGGCCTAAAAGGCTAGCCAGAAATGAGGTTAAGGTATACACGGGGAACATAGTAAATGTTACTATACCTTCCATCGGTGTATTGTCATCTGTATTTATTTTCATAATTCATTTAGAGTTTTACAAACTCTATCCCATTGCATAAGGTATCTTGCAAGAAGGTTGTTCATAAGAGAACTTTTTATGTTCGATGTTATGAATAACACAAAGGGCCATACTTTCATTATGAATGAGATGTATGTTATGAATATTGATAATAATACAATACCTCTGGGTTTACTTTCATAATTCATTTTAGAGTTTCATACACTCTAGCCCATTGCACAATGTTTGTTGCAAAAGAGTTGTTCATAAAAACAACAATTGTTGTTAAGTATTATGAATAACATGAAGGGCCATGCTTCCATCCAAGATGGATGTATGTTATGAATATTGATGGTAATATAATGCATCCATAACACTGACGCTAAATGTCGCAAGACTATGAGAATACCACACATGTGTGGCACTGTATTTGGTCACATTGGAGAAACCCGCATGGAAAAATTCCATTGTGATGGATTTTGAAGTCGTTTGATTTTGAATCATCTGACACTTGCAACTTTTCTCCGAAAAGTGAAGTGACTGAAATACCGTTCGCAGGCCATAAGGAACGAGCAACAAACTTATTGGTGATCATACATTTTGATGTGTGTAGTTCAATAAATGTTGTTGCAAGTAGTGGATTTATATATCTTCAGAAATGACTCAAGTAGATATATGGATATTTGCTTGATGAGACGTAAGTCTGGATCTTTTGAAATCATTCGAAAGGTTTTCAAAAAATGAAGTAGAAGTTATTGTAACAAGAAAATTATGTTTCTGCAATTTGATTGCACAAAGGAATATTTGAGTCACATGTTTAGCGAATGTCTGATGAGTTGTGAAAGGGGTTGCATAACATGCACCTCCCGGAACACCACTGCAAGTGAAAAGTCCGTGGAGATGTAATCTAACCATTTATGACATGGTAAGGTCAAAGATGACAGAATTTTTTTTGCCATTATCCTTTTTAAAGTGATGCTTTAGAGACTGCGGCTTTTACACTGAAAAGAGCTACATCGGGTCTGTTGAAATGAAGCCATGGTATGGTACGCCCAACCATGTTATATCTTTTCTTAACATTTCGAATATGGGGCATGTGTAAAAGGTTACAAACCTATTCCAAATCAGACAAGTGCTACTTTGTAGGTTATACCAAAATGTTGGGTATTCCTCCCCCACTATACCGAGGCAAATAGTTTTGCCGCGAAACGGTGTGCTTTTAAAGAGAATGGTTCTTTCAAAAAGGTGAGTGGGAGAATAGTGCAACTCGATGAGATAAACAGTATCTTCGTCATCAGATCAAAGGAAAGAGACCTTGGAAGTAATTCCAGAGTTTCCTACTGCGACTGATACGGAAGTCTCTACAATAAAATGTATGAACTTCGGTCGAACTTGTAGCTGAACCACGTAGGCAAGGCTCGTGTGAACCTCTCAGGTGCGCAAACGAGATATTGTTGTTAGACAACATTATACCTACGATACACAAGGAAGCGTTGATGGGCTCTGACTCCGGAATTGGCTAAATGCCAATACAACCCGAGTTAGTTTCCATATAAGTGATTCAAGATTAAAACCTTGATACACGTTTCGGAAGACTTAGAGTCTAACGAATATTTATGGAATTTAAAACTGATACGGATAAAAATGTTTTATCCATAAAGCTCGACTTGTTGAAATAACAAGTTCAAGAGTTGACTACGATGAGGTTGTTTTCATCGTAGCGATGCTTAAAGTCGGTTCGGGTTGAACTAGCAATTAATACATATTTCAATCATGAGATATGAAACATGGATGACAATAGGATTTCCATCTGATGGCAATGAAACCAAGGACTTGCATGTGTTACAGTCCAAGGCATTTTGTCTATCCAGAGGATGCTAGTAAGGCTGCAAACATCAGAGTTCCAGCGATGGACAGAAGAGAGCAAAATGGAGTTGGAATCTTCGTGCTTTGATGAAATGGTCTAAGGGGTTTGACTTCATCAATGGGTAACGGAGATGCTTGTAATTCAAGAAAGTAAGTGGGATCGTAATAATATTTCTAAAAACCTTGTGTGCTTGACACATTGTTAATTGGAAATAAATTTCTTGACACGAATTAGGACTTCATTTGAAAATAGTTTTTTGATGAAGTGCTTAGGCTAAATAGCCTCAATATTAGGCATAATGATCTATGGAGATAGATTTACCTAATAGGGCTAAGCAATGAATACATATTGACAAGGTGCTAAAACCTTTTAGCATTTAAAACCGCCATGGAGTGATTCTTGCCGGAGTCACATGGAAGAGTTTTTTGCAAGACTCGGTGTCCCAAAACACTGATGAGCAAAATACATGATGCAGATTCCACACACTTTTGTGTTTGGATTAATCATGTATTCCATGGTATGTAAAACAACCAGATACGTCCGATACTCCCAAGGTGTTGCGAGTATGGATACTAATGTGATCAAAGTACTGATCATGGGACAACAGTGAAAGATGTCATTGAGTACTAGAGTAAGTACTGATGATATGTTTTCTCGCAAGCGGAGATCATGAAGAGTTCGTTGTAAAATGTTACATCGATACAGTCTTCATCTTTTCTCCATGCGATTTTCGATTTAAGTTAAGGGTTTTGTGTAATACACAATATGGTGGCACGTTAGTTGGAAATGGTTCCAAACAAGTTACTGTGGCGAATTCTATAACAGAGGCGAAGTATGTTGCCGCTTTAGAAGCGACAAAGACAAAGATGTTGAATCATATAGTTCATTCATGAACTTAGTATGGTTCCAAGAAGGCTTTGGTCAATGGGACACTATTGCAGATAGTTGCTCCATAACTCAGTCTGAGGAATCAGGTTTCGAGCAATGATTCACATATATACAAAGCCAAGTCCACACAAAATATGAATTTTGTGAAAGCATGAAAATGTGAGGATATGCAGAGATACACATGGAGCTGAAGTTGTCAAATCCGATGGACATCATGCTATACCACATGCGAAGCATTTTTTTACACCAGTATGCCATAGGTGTAAAGTGCATTAGCATTAACTAGATTATTGACTCTAGTGCAAGTGGGAGTCTGTAGGAGATATGCCCTAGAGGCAATAATAAATGATATTATTTATCTCCGAGTTCATATTATGTTTATGTTCCATGCTATAACTGCAATGATTCTTGAGTCTACAATATCCACGAGGCTCGGAGGAAGACTCATATGCACGTGTGGAATAACAACGGTAAGAAGTATTCCTAGTCTAGCCTCTAAGACTAGCTCAAGTGTTGCATGATGGTTCTGTTTTCCTGATCATGGGCATGTCTATGCCAGCAACTTTGAGGGCAAAATGTTAAGAGAACATTTGTGTTGAATCGGCCCGGATTGATGTTATGCTATGAGATTCATTGATCACAATTTAATGGTACATAACACAGAGATGGTTAAAGTTAGCATGATTCCTTAGACCATGAGAGTATCGAGTTTCTTCATGCTTGCTTCATGAACTTTGGGGTTTGTTAAACGTCATCCGTAAATGGGTGGCTATTACAGCGGCTTACGGATTCATGGAAAAGTGTGTCAAGTAACTTGATAGCTCATGATTGGGATTTGCTCCTCCCACGATGGAGAGATATCTCTGGGCCCTCTCGGTGTTACGGTATCCATCATCGTCTGGCCATACACTTTGTGATTTGATCACAGGGATGCCGGAACACGATAACGAGAAAAGAAAACAATACCGGTAACGAGGTAACTAGCATAGTGGACAAGCTGTTGATCCACGGGAATGTCAACATGTCTCACCTCGGGTATGTGTAACATATCGCGAAGCAACAGGAATAGCACACGGCAACTAGAGGTTCACTCGAATATTTATTCGTGTGGGTATAGGGGTCAATATGGGTGTCCACGGCTCCGATGTTGATCATTGATCGGAAAGGGTTCCAGTCATGTCTATACTTCACCGAACCTATAGGGTCACACACTTAAGGGTCATCTATCTGCTGAATACTAGACAAGGAGTCTGAGAGAAAATCATCGAAAAAGTTTCGGACACCAAAAAAGTTTCGGACAGCGGAAAAGGTTCCGTAGAAAGAGGTCGTCGGATGAGTTTCGATGAAACTGAAAAGTTGTTTCAGGGGATACCATGAAGTCAAATTGGTTTCGGCACATGCCTGATAATTCTTGGAGGGTGCCAGAATCATTCTAGAAGTTTCTGGAATTTTTTGGGATAATAACCGGATATGCTCCGGAGCTGCCGGAACCACTTCAGATGCTTTTCGCAGATGAAAATCACTAAACCGGAATTGTTTCAGAATGTGTTGAAAATAATTTTGGTGGGTACTGGAAATGTTCTAAGCCCACACAAATATTTTCAGTTCGAACGAACGCTGAAAAATGTCGTTGTGAATAGTGGAAGTGCTTTTTGGGATATTTTATGGTGAGTCACCTTTTGGGATATTTCCAAAAGGCTTCTAGAAGGGCTTGGGGGCCAAGCATGCTCCTCATGAGGGTCCCCCAAGGGGGTTGGCCGGCCACATGTGTGGGGCTCCATGGAGCTCCACTTCCCTCCCCATTATGCCCTTCATGTGTGACATTTGCATGGGCATTTTGGGTTTTTGTGAGCCATCCCTACCCCTTGGCTTTCCTATAAATAGAGGAGGAGTGGGCAGCCCAAACATCATCCCTTCTCACATACAAGTGCCATGCATGATCTGGCTTCTCTCTCCCTCCTAGCGAAATAGTTTTGTAGAGCCGAAAGGCTGTCTGGGTTCTGGTGGGAACTAGTTCTGGACGGCGAAGCCCTGCCGGGTAGATGACACCGTATGTGTGCAACTCTGTAGAGAGATCGTAGTTTCGGTCTTAGTTCGTAAGGTCCTCCCAAAGGGCTGTCCGTGTGACCGTTCGAGTTTCGAAGGTCCTCCAGAAGGGCTGTCCGAGTGACCGTTCGAGTTTCGAAGGTCCTCCCGAAGGGCTGTCCGCGACACCGTCCGGGGGGCTGTTCGACCGCCTCCCGGAGGGCTGTCTGAGGAGCAGATGAGGGTATACATCCTCACGGTTGGGAGGTTGTAAATCCTAGCTGCGGGGATCTGCACCGCCGATCGTCATTGACTCTACTTCCCGCTGCGCTACGAGTCGGTAACGAAAAAGATCAAACCTTGTATGCAGTCTCCATAGTGGTCCTGGGCTGGTGCGTAGGTTGGAAATTTTTTGTTTTCTGCTGCGTTACCCTACAGGAGCCGGACCACTTCCCCTGGCACAGCCCTCTCCCTTCCCAACACCTCCTCCATAGTAGTAGTGCTTGGCGAAGCCCTGCCGGAGAACTGCAAGCTCCACCACCACGCCGTCGTGCTGCCGGAGCTCTCCCTCAACTTCTCCTCTCCCCTTGCTGGATCAAGAAGGAGGAGACATCCCCGGGCTGTACGTGTGTTGAACACGGAGGCGCCGTTTTCGGCGCTTAGATCGGAATCAACCGCGATCTGAATCGCTACGAGTACGACTCCTTCATCCGCGTTCTTGTAACGCTTCCGCATCGCGATCTTCAAGGGTATGAAGATGCACTCCCCTCTCTCTCGTTGCTAGTATCTCCATAGATTGATCTTGGTGCTGCGTAGAAAATTTTTAATTTCTGCAACGATCCCCAACAGTGGCATCATGAGCTAGGTCTATGTGTAGTTTCCACTACTAGAAAAAGGGCTATAGATGGGATTGACACTAATGGCGCACCAGACAAGCGGTGCCATTAGTATATACTAATGGCGCACCACCTTCTGATACGCCATTAGAGTTGAAACTACTAATGGCGCACCAGGCGCAGGGTGCGCCATTAGTATCAAAAAAAAATTTAACTAGTGCGCCTGTCCAAACATACTAATGGCGCATCCAGACACAGTGCGCCATTACTAATTGTAACTAGTAATGGCGCACCTGTCCCAGGGTGCGCCATTAGTATGAATTTTATTTTTTTTAACTAGTGCGCCTGTCCAAACATACTAATGGCGCATCCAGACACAGTGCGCCATTACTAGTTGAAACTACTAATGGCGCACCAGGCGCAGGGTGCGCCATTAGTATAATTTTTTTAATTAGTGCGCCTGTCCAAACATAGTAATGGCGCATCCAGAAAGAGTGCGCCATTACTAGTTGTAACTAGTAATGGCGCACCTGTCCCAGGGTGCGCCATTAGTATGAATTTTTTTTAACTAGTGCGCCTGTCCAAACATACTAATGGCGCATTCAGACACAGTGCGCCATTACTAGTTGTAACTAGTAATGGCGCACCTGTCCCAGGGTGCGCCATTAGTATCAATTTTTTTTTAACTAGTGCGCCTGTCCAAACATACTAATGGCGCATCCAGACACAGTGCGCCATTACTAGTTGTAACTAGTAATGGCGCACCTGGCCCAGGGTGCGCCATTAGTATAAAAAGTTTTTTTTAACTAGTGCACCTGTCCAAACATACTAATGGCGCACCACCAGGAGGTGCGCCATTAGTAACCTGGATTACTAATGGCGCATCTAGAGTTGGTGCGCCATTAGTAAGTGGGCAGCAACAAGATATTTTGGACAGCCTCTCCTACCCACACTCACTTTCTCCCCACTTCATTCTCTCCACCTCCTCCTTGTCTCGGGTGCCTCCTCTTTTTCACCTCATTTCCACCATAGATTCATTCAATTTAAGTGGTTAAATTACCTTGTTTTGATAGGTAAGTAAGGGGGGAAGCTATATTTATGTTATTCTCCCTACAACAATGTGCACATGCACTTTTTGTGGCCTAGCTAGATCTATGTATGTTCGTGGTGTTGCATATGTTTGTGGTGTTGCATATGTGTTTGTGTTTGGAGGTGTACCGGTATTTGAAATGCGATAGTTGCCAATATTTTGCCGGAATGTTGATTCATTTCCGTTTCGGCGAGAATTTTGGCATTAAGCATTCTTTTTGGTCCTATTTTTAGGGAAAGTCATGCCAAATTTTTTGCTGGTTCTAAAATATCATTTTGCTCTACCCCGCAGGCGACCATGGTCCGCATGATGACCGAAGGAATCGTGAATAGGTTTTTGAGGTCCGCGAAGGCCGAGATGCTTCAAAAGAACGAGACGGAGATAAGATGTCCGTGTCGAAGATGCAAGCTGAAGAGCCTTATTGCGGACCCGGAATCCTGGCAGGTGTGGGACCACCTGCTCTTGCGTGGTTTCATGGATGGCTATCGGTGGCAAGGTGATGAAGATGACTACGAAGTCGTCCATGGGGGCCGGGCAAGAAATGAGGAAGGGCAGCAAGACGACCACCGCGGCTCGGGCGGGCGAGAAGACGAAGAATCCCCAGGAGATGATCACGACGGTGATGCTGTACACAGTCATCATGTAGAAGATGCAGGACATGATGATGAGGAAGATGCCGGAGCAGACGACGGGCATGATCATGAAGATGATGATGCCGGCGGAGCAGACGACGCTGGACCATCGATGGGCTGGGTGCAGGACCCTCATATTCAAGAGCTGCTTCTCAAGCAGACGGATAACGCAAGAGCTGCCGCCCGAGAGAAAGCCAAGATGGATCAACTTGAGTTAGACGCGGTTACTCCATTGTATGAAGGATGCAGACCCGAGGATACCCGCCTGAAAGTAACGCTCATGGCTCTGGAGATGAAGGTAAAACACAAAATGACCGACGCATGCTTCGACGAGAACATGTCATTCTGGCACGAACGTCTTCCCAAGGGGAACAAGTGCCCGACCAGTTTGGAGGAGGCGAAGAAAATCGTGTGTCCTCTGGATTTACCGCACGTGAAATACCATGTGTGCATGAACAATTGCATCATTTATCGGGACGAGCACGCGGAGTCTACCATATGTCCGGTGTGCGGCGTCACTCGATACAAGAAGAGGAAGAAAGCTCCTCGAAAAGTGGTGTGGTACTTTCCGATCACTCCTCGTCTGCAGCGGTATTTCGCGGACCCTAAGGTAGCAAAGCTCCTGCGTTGGCACACGGATAGAGAGGAGAAGAAGCGAGAAGATGACGCAAATGATCCGGAGATAGATAAAAAAGACAAGATGCTGAGTCACCCTAAGGATGCGAGCCAGTGGCAAGCGTTGAACTTCGAAGACCTAGAATTTGGGAACGATCCAAGGAACATCGTGCTGGGCGCGAGCACTGATGGAGTCAATCCGTTTGGCAGCCAGAGAAGCACACATAGCACCTGGCCTGTGTTTGTGTGGATGTACAACCTTCCCCCCTGGTTGTGCATGAAGAGGAAGTACATTCACATGAGTATGCTAATCGAAGGACCGAAACAACCAGGGAACGACATCAATCTATATCTGGGGCTGCTGAAAGAGGAGCTAGACACGCTGTGGAAAACGCCAGCCAATACGTGGGACGCCGCAGAGAAAGAATATTTCCCTTTGAGAGCCGCGCTGCTCACGACGGTGCACGACTATCTCGGTTACGGATATCTCGCAGGGCAGGTGGTCCACGGATTTTCTGGATGCGTCAGGTGCATGGATGACACAACGTATCGCTAGCTAGATAGAGATCCCGGGTCTTCGAAAACCGTGTTCATGGGACATCGAAGGTGGCTTCGCGACGATGACCCGTGGAGAAAACGCAAGGATCTATTCGATGGTGAAACCGAACCCCGAGGACGCCCGCGTACGAGGAGCGGCGAGGAAATAGACGAGCTATTGAAAAATTGGAAAGACTGCCCACTACCGGGAAAGAAGCAAAAGGCGCCAGAGCCGGGAAAGAAGCGAAAGGCGCCAGAGCCGCTGCTGAAGGTATGGAAAACGAGGTCTGTTTTCTGGGACTTGCCGTACTGGAAGATCCACCGTGTGCCTCACAGCCTTGATGTCATGCATATCACGAAGAACGTGTGAGAGAGTCTGCTTGGTACCCTGCTCAACATGCCAGAGAGGACCAAAGATGGGCCGAAAGCAAGGGCAGACTTGAAATCAATGGGCATCAGGCAGGAGCTTCACGCTATATATGATGATGATGATGAGGCGAAGCAGGACACGGAAAGTCGTCGCAAAGGCAAAAAGGCCAAGAAGACCGGAAATGACTACCCTCCCGCGTGCTTCACTCTAAGTCAGGAGGAGATCGAGCAGTTTTTCACCTGCCTCGTAGGAGTAGAACTTCCTTACGGTTACGCGAGGAAGATAAGCAGATACCTAGACCTAGCGAAGCTGAAGTTCAGCGGGATGAAGTCTCACGACTGTCACGTGCTGATGACGCAGATACTTCCAGTTGCAATCCGTGGGATCATGGACGCGCACGTCCGTGAAACGCTATTTGGCCTATGCAACTTTTTCGACGTCATCTCTCGGAAGTCTGTTGGCGTGAGGCAACTCAGAAGGCTACAGGAAGAGATCGTGGTGATACTATGCGAGCTTGAGATGTACTTCCCGCCCGCATTCTTCGACGTTATGGTGCATCTGCTGGTCCATATCATGGACGATATCATCCAACTCGGGCCGACGTTCCTGCACAGCATGATGCCGTTCGAAAGGATGAATGGTGTCATCAAAGGATACGTTCGCAACATGTCACGTCCAGAGGGAAGCATAGCCAGGGGCTTTCTGACCGAAGAGTGCATCTCCTACTGCACGAATTATCTAGGCATCGAGAACCCCGTTGGTCTGCCCGTCAACAGGCACCTCGGCAGGCTCGCTGGATGGGGTCACCGTGAGGGTCGCCACGAAATGCATGTCGACTTCGAGGGTCGACTCGCCGACTTTGAAAGAGCAAACCTAGTCGCGCTACAACACATAGACGTGGTCGATCCTTGGGTGGTAGAGCACAAAACCTTTATTAAGAAGACGTACAATGACCGAGGCCAACAGAGGACGGACGGAGATATACTCAAAGAGCACAACTCATGTTTCACGCGTTGGTTCAAGCAGAAGCTTCTGTCATACCCTTTACATGAGGATTCTTCCGCGGAAGAACAACTCATATTCGCCTTGTCACAGGGCGCCGAGCACAACCTGATGACCTATGAGGCGTACGATATCAACGGCTACACATTCTACACCGAGGCCAAGGACATGAAGAGCGATGGTTATCAGAACTCCGGGGTAACGATGGAATCCTACACCGGTAACGACAAGGACAGATACTACGGAAGGATCGAGGAGATCTGGGAGCTGAGATACGCTGGAGAGAAGGTCCCGATGTTCCGTGTCAGATGGGCCAAGAGCGTCCTAAAAGAAGACCGGTATTTCACCACCATGGTTATACCCGAAGCCAAATCCAAGACCGCAGGCGCAAACGTCACCGCGAAAAATGAGCCATGGGTACTGGCTTCTCAAGTGGACCAATGCTTCTTCATTACCGACCCGTCAAAGCCCAGTCGTGTTGTCGTGAGGAGAGGCAAAAGGAAGATCATCGGAACGGATGGAGTAGCCAATGAGCAAGACTTCGACAAGTACGGCAACCCGAGAATCGAACATGACGACAATGATGAAGTAGCAGCATACACCACAAGAAGAGGCAGAACCACCCTACCTAAAGGACGTCCGTTCCACAGAAGAACTCCATTTGCGAAAAAGAAGGGCAAGAAGATTGTGAACAGATAGCTAGCTAAGAGATTGATTGTATTTAAATTGTAGCCTTCATTTCTCGATTGTATTTCATGGGCACTTTTTGAACTATCATGAATATTTTTAAATTTCATGGACACTCGATCTCGATCCCCCTCCATCTCGATCGCTATCCCACCTCGCCAGATCCGGTCCCCCTCGCCGCCGAGCACCCCCCGGTCCACCGGCCCCCCGCACCCCGCGCACCCTCCCCCGCTCCACCGGCATTACTGTTTGATGATATTTTAAAAAAACTTATTACTGTCTTATAAAAAAATATTACTGGGAATCGAACCCAGGACCTCCTGGTGTGAGAACTAGTTGCTGACCAGTCGAGCTAGTAGAGGGAACTTGGTGTGGACCAGGTCAGGTGGAAGATAACCTGTTGGCTCGAGCAGAAATAAAAAAAATACTAATGGCGCACCAGGGTGAGGTGCGCCATTAGTATGGATGTACTTATGGCGCACCGAGGGGTGGTGCGCCATTAGTATTGTGCCCTCGCCCTCGCCTATCCCCGGCCCAAACCTATCCCCTCTCTCTCCCTCGCCCTCGCCCTCGATCCCCTTCCCCTCTCCTCTCCTAACGCCGCTGCCCTGCCGCCTTGACGCCGCCCCGACGCCCCGACGCCGCTGCCCCTTCCCCTCTCCTCTCCCGACGCCGCTGCCCCGACCTCCTCCTCGCCCCTCGACGTCGCCCTCGATCCCCTTCCCCTCTCCTCTCCCAACGCCGCCGCCCCGTCGTCCTCGTCCTCGCCCTCCTCCTCGTCCGCGCCACCGCCGCGCCGCTCCGACCTCCTCCTTGTCCCCTCCGGCCTCCTCCGCCTCCTCAGGTACTGCCCCCACCTCTCCCTCCCCCTCCGACCTCATTAATGGTGAAAACGGTTGTAGCAGAAGTATTTGTGTGTGAAATAAAATCAATGTTGTTAGATTTGATGCAGGAGATCTGTGAAAAGAACAAAGCTAACTGAGCTCGGGTTAACTTCCATCAAGCAACTGGTTCGCGCTGCTATCCTGTGCACTGTGATAATTTGGTAAGTCAGGCCTGTGGTTGTGGATTCTCACATGTGAAACTTTGTTTTTACATAGTTATTGTATATAATGTTTCCCTGGCTTCAGCCAATAAATGCTTTATCTAGCCAATGGTATCTTATCCTGATCAGATGATAAAGTTAAGTGCACTTTATTATACATGCTCTTCATAGTTATTGAATCTGCAGTGGCGGTGAATACAAAAGTAAGCTTGCTGCATATATGTCATTTCAGCGAGAAAAATACAAAGATGAACACACTGCATTAGATTTGTTTAAAGAATACCACTACAGCAACAAGAAGAAAGGGTACAACAACACCATACAATCTGCAGTTGTAAGTCAGGGTTTGAAGAGTGCTAACCATGTCACAATGCTTACTTTTTTCAGTAGATCCTGTAGTACAATAATCAGTAATTATAAAGTCATACTAAAGAGAGGTAGAAGAATAATGTGACTTTGAAACAATTGAGCACATATCACTTGGCAACAGTTGGATGATTTATGACACTTCCATATCATATCTTGCTACATGGGTTCAATTTATTTTATCCATTTTGGGCAGTTTTCATGATGGTGTATTGTGTATGCCCTTGCTATATTTGATTCCATTATTTCTTAGAAGATTACTTGAACCTAATCTTTTGCATAATTAGATGTCTTCATCTGTACATCATATACATACATGTGAACAAACCAAGGGAGATCACCTATTTGTCTTCATGTCTTCTGGCAAAGCTGTCTCATAACCATGTTTGTTTGTTGCTTGCATTGCTAAAAAACAGTAGCTACAATTTGTAAAAAGCATGTTATAGAAACTTTGCCATGTTATAGAAACTTTCAGAAATTGCCATGGCAATTGCTCTAGAAATTCGCCATGACAAGTACTCATAGCAATTCTATCCATCGCAAACTACTCATAGCAAATACTGCCATGGCAACTACTACAGAATTTTGCCATGGCAATTACTCCAGAATTTGGCCATGTCAAAAACTCGTAGAGATTCTATCCATGGCAACTACTCATAGCAAAGTCTGCCATGGCAACTTTCATAAAAACATTCAGTTTGCCATGGTACTTGAAATAAGTTTGACATGTTGTGGAAATTTCAGACTTTTCCATGTTTTACATTTGCCGTGTTTTTAGCTAAGAGCAATCCTACATTTGCCATGTGACCATGGTCCCAAGAATTGCCATGGCAAAAGATTGTAGGTGTGTAAACAAAAAAAAGTGTGATAGCTCAAAAAATGAGATCTGAACCTACTACACAAAAATTCAGTTATGTATCAAGGTGGCAAAATGTTTGTTTGTTCTGTAAAATAGCATGGCAAATTTTTATCTAAGAGTTTGTTCTATTTGTATTTATCTAAAGATTAGCATGGCAATTTTCTACATGGCACAATCTTTTAGCATGGCAAAATATAGGATGATAGCATCCTAATTTTTTCATATGGCAAATATGAAGAAAAGCATCAACCTATACCTGAGGAAAAAATCTGAAGCTAGTGACCTGTGCAAAAAACAGAAAATTAAAAAATCAACGGCTAATATTAACTCAGTAGTGTCTTAAAATTTCTCAATTTTGTTTGCCAAAAAATAACCTCTGGGTGCAATGAGCAGATAATGAAGAACATATTTGTGTTTCCAAGTAAATACAGTACCTCCTGCTGTAACTGCTGAGTTCTGAGACAACACTCTTTTCTTTTAATTTTCAGAACATTTACAGTCTTGCTCACTACTCTGATTCTTCTTTATCAGTGGATGCAAAGTCAAAAACAAGAGCTTTTAGGACTTCATGTTTTGAAACCAGTTAAATCATATAGTTTCTGTTATTTTTTCTCATGCTCCTGTTCTCTGAACATATTAGCTAGGACAAACTTCAGTCTTTTTTTTGTTTGTAACAGAAACTACAGTAGTAAATATTTCCTGAAGTAAATATTTTCAGTCATTACAAATATGATACTGCTTGGAGATGATACTGCTTGGTGTATTTTCCATGTTGTGATGGAGGCCTTTTTTGCCTTGTCCACCCGAGAGGCCCTTGAGTTTGCCGGAATGTCGATTAACTTCCGTTCCGGCAAATTCGGGTACTCCATATGTCCTATTTTCAGCAAAGGTCATGCTGAAATTTTTCGTGAATTTTAGCATGACTTTGCTAAAAATAGGACATATGGGGTACTTGTGACTAATGCATGGGCCGGGGTATCTTAGTAGTTAATTAAGTAGGATCAAGTGCCCCGGCGTACTTGTGACTAATGCATGGCTTTTAGGGTGCCTCGGTGTCGATAAAAACCGAAATGATGAAAGCTTAGGCTTTTAGGGTGCCTCGGCGTCGAAAAACCCTCAATGATAAAAGCTTAGCTTTTAGGATGCCTCGGTGTCGACAAACCCTAAATGATGGGACCATGATCTTGTTCCTTGACAATAACCAACTTTTTGACCAAACTTTGTTCCTATTTGGAGAGAAACATGGCCAACAACGATGAGGCCGGGGGTTCGAGCGTCAAGCCATTCTGGATGCTGTCCCAGGAGATGGAGGAACAACCTCACTTGTATGAGGACGCCGCCTTCCCCACCGATCCTGAGACCACTGATGGTACCGCCGAGGATGACCCCACTGATGGTGCCGCCGAGGATGCCACCACTGATGATGGCGGCGCACGCACAGATGGCAGCCAACCGAAGGGGCAACGGAAGGACCGGCGCCCGACCGTGCTCCGCACCCTCAAGGAGGAAGTTACTGAAGTGGACTCCGACGGGAATCCAACGGCGCCCGAACGAATAGTCAAGGGGTACTCGCTTCAGCTCGGGTGCATTCTCCGGAGCACTGTCTCGATCAACACCGAGAACCTGAGGCATCCTGACCAAGGGAATTTGCGCAACCTCCTCTTCAGGAAGCTGCACGAACGATACAAGTTCCCCGCTGAATTTGAAAACACAAGCCTCAAAGGGAATAAAGTGAACAATGCTGCCCTCACGAAGATGAGCAAGGCCCTGTCTACTTGGAAAAGCAATGTGAAGAGAATTATCGAGAAAGGTGAGAGTTATGAGAAGATCAAGGAGAAAAATCCTTCGATCACCGAAGATGACTACAACGACTTCAAGATCAATTGCTCGAGCACCGCACACTCCAAATCAAGTAAGTGGGGGAAAGAAATGCGGGAGCTGAACTTAGGGGAACACACACTCGGTCCCGGCGGTTACAGAGTGGCGGAGCCTATATGGGACAAGGAGGAGGCGGACCGTGCCGAGCAAGGCCTACCGCCCCTCTTCGATAAATACGGTGACAAGCAGACCAGGAACTTTGTCAGGGCCCGGTACAAGAAGGACCCGAAAACAAAGGAGCTTACCACGGATCCGAAGACCAGGGCACTTGAGCTTGTTCTGGTAAGGAATACACCCCCTCGTAATTAGCTCCATATGGTTGCATTCTAATTAATGAAGCCAAATTTCTAAATGGTTCACACTCCTTCCGCAGGCAACTGAAAGCAGTAGCGCGGGGTCGACTAAGAGCAACCCTTGGGACACCACTCTAAATAGGGCGTTGAATGTAATGAAGAACAAGGATAAGCTCAGTAAGCCGACGTCAGCTGGTCGTGTGGCCGGCAAAGGCTTGTCGACAAAATGGTCGTCATACTATGACACTGCTGGGCGAAAGGAGAAAAAGACCAGCTCGGAAAGCCAGGCGCGCGAGGTTCAAGAACTCAGGGCACAGGTGGCGCGGATTCCAGAGATTGTCCAAGAGCAAGTGCAACAACAACTCGGAGCGACGATCACCGCCATTGTGCCTACCTTGATCCAGGGGATTAGTGCGTGGATTGCGGGCGGCCAACAGGGGCCGCCCCCGATTCCTAGCTTCACGGCCAGCAACTCGCTGAACGCGATGGCGGGGCCATTGGTGTCTCCGGCGGAGGCGGCATTGGTGTCTCCGACGCCGGCACGGGAGCTTAATGCACCCGGGTGTACGCCGGCCGGCACCTCTGCAGCAAGCGGCCCCTCCGTCAACTGCACGCCCGCCGTTGGCGGTGCCTCGACATTAGCCGAGCTCGACGCCATCATCACGGTAACTAATTAAGCCTCTCTCGGCCGAGGACTTCATCTCCATGCCTTTGACTGGGCATCCCTAACGCCCTACATGTTTTCGCAGGGCGCCGCCGACGTTCCGTGCACTCTCCTGCACTTCGTGAACAACGAGTTGGTCGATGTCGCCAAGGGCAAAATCGTTCAACCGGGCAACCCCTTGTTCCACGGTACCCAGATGCCACCCAACTTGTTTAGGGTTCAACTGGTTCGGGTGCTGCCAGGCTGCGACGAGGTGTTACCTCCGATTCGACCCATGGGGGCCGACGATGATGACGTGATGAACCTCAGCGCCTGCCTGAGCTGGCCCCTGCTTTGGCCGAAGAGCCAGATTCGTTTGGGGGCGGGGGACACCACCCCAAAGACAACACCGCCAGTCGTGCCGGCGCCAAGTCGGCCCCATGGCAAGACCGCCGCAACGGTGCCGGACATCCCTATGCCACTGGATCCAAACATGCATATGGCACAGGATCAGAACGACGACGACGACGATACATTTGCCAACGTCGATCAGTACTTTGCCGATCATGGGGACGGTGGCGACTTCATGGGGCCTCCTTCTCAAGAACCCAACCCAACAAAAGACGTGTGCGATCTAGCTGGTACCGCGGAGAAGCCAAGTTGCAACAGGCGTCGTCTGCAGTTCAGCTCTCAGGAGACGCCTCCAGCTGCCGACTTCACCGAGCCTCAGATAGGCGAGGTGCCAAATATGATCAGCCCCAACACACTCAAGAAGGCGGTCTGTGAGCAGAACTCGGTCCCATTACAGGAGATCAAGAAGAAGGCACGCAAAAGAAAGACTAACAAGGGTGCGGGCCAGCCGGCACCGAGTACGATCCGTGCTCAGGACGGGCCACCTTCAACTGCGGATATCTCGAGGAGGGTGCATGTGGCGGGTAGGCCGATGCTACCGAGAAATATGCTCGATGCTGCAACCGGTGCTATGCGGAGTCTGCATGACAGTGTTCTTTCTTTGGAGAAGCGGCGTCTCCGAGAGAAGGATATGGCATACCCGGTTTTCGCGGCCAAGGTGCCAGAGGGCAAGGGCTTTGTGGATAACTCCATCGGGGGTATGATCGTCCTGCGGTTTGATGACATCCACGCTATGTTGAACCTTCATCCGCTGCACTACACCTTCGTTCGGCTATTTTCGCTGAGTATGGAGATGCGGATCATTCACCACAAGACCCCGGACATCGTGATAGTCGACCCCTTCTACATGCGTGCCAAGATCTTGGGCAGCGCTGGGGACCGGCAAGTCGCGAGTTCTTACCTCGAAGGCGTCATTCTGGCAAACCAAGATAAGGACAACTTCCTCGTGCCTTACTTTCCCGAGTAAGTCCTCCCCTCAACCGCCCCGTAACATATGAATTCTTAGATTTCGATCGTTTTTCTTTTAACATTCCGTGTTTTCTGCAGTGACACACATTGCACGCTCATCCTCCTAAGCCCCAAATATTCCATGGCCACGTATTTCGACCCGGACCGTCAGTCGAACGTAGACTACACAAATGTCAAGAAGGTTCTTGATGATGTTCTCCCCGGCTACGTCAAATCTGGAGGCACCTTCACCAGGCCTATTCGTAAGTACGGCAAGCACGTGTTCTCCCACAACACGACGTTCTGCTGCGTCAAGCAGCCGCCTGGTGGTCAGAAGGGTGCCTACTACGCCATCCATCACATGCGGGCGATCGTACGGGACCATCATCAACTACTGCTACCGAGTAGACTCAAAGATTGGGCCGCGAGCGTGTCGGCAATCCAGGACGCGGACATCAGACAAGAATTCTTTCGCATCCAGTCGGAGTTTGCGGAAATCATCCATCAAAATGTCCTTCGTACCTCGGGGCAGTTCTACCTCAGAAATCAACCGTCCAAAAATGACATCAACACAATCCTACAAATGCAGGCTGACAACGCCCGTGGTTTCATGACTCCCACGATAGACGGCGGCTTCATCCACGCTCCGGTCCCTTGAGTCGAGTCGAAAGCAGTGATGCTGTGTCTAGTTCTGAAACATCGATTGGCTCATGTTGTAATTAAACTTTAATGAACTTGTAGTATGTCTTTTTGGTTTCGAGAGTCCTTCAACTTAGATGTAATCGATGCTATTAATGTCTTGCTTTTCTCTTCCGATCGTTCTGTTGCATACTTATATATTGCTTATGTATTGTCTGTGAATTGGTACTAACGTTTCGTTTGGCTACTGCATAGCGATGCCGTGGTATGTCGTGTACAAGGGTAAGGTTCCCGGAGTCTACGACGACTGGGAGGAGTGTCGGAGACAGGTTCACCGATTCAGCGGTAACAGTTACGAAGGGTACGCCACTAGGGCCGAGGCCGAATCTAGATACGCCCGCTATCTAGCGGGAGAGGGGAGGGAGCGTTGGAGGAACCGGATGAAGACGAGTTTCATCGTGATGATGCTCATCGTGATGACCGCAGCTCTCTTCTATGTGATGGTAGTTTAGATGATTGATATCGACTTGTAATGTGAAGACAAACTCGCGGTCTCGAGACTTGTAATATAATGATTCATACTAATACATTTTGTTCGGCCTTTTCAATTCGGAGACTAATATGATGAATTGTATTCGGAGACTAAAATGATGAATTGTATTCAGAGACTAATCTTCTATTGTATTCGATGAATCTGTTGTTGATGTGTGCTGTCTATATTTTGTCCAATTATACATTTTGTAACCTGTGCAAAAAACAGAAAATAAAAAAATAAAAAAACCGAATATTCATACTAATGGCGCATCACATCATAGTGCGCCATTAGTATGCCAAAGGATACTAATGGCGCATCACATCATAGTGCGCCATTAGTATGCCGAAGTTACTAATGGCGCATCCTCCTGTAGTGCGCCATTAGTATGCCAAAGCACCTGGGTATACATGGCCCCCTGGGAGGCATACTAATGGCGCACTGTTGTATATACTAATGGCGCATCTGGGGTGTGCCATTAGTATACCAGATACTAATGGCGCACCAGTGGTGCGCCATTAGTAAAATATACTAATGGCGTGCTACTAATGGTGCACCACTAATGCGCCATTAATGGCCAGATTAGGTGCGCCATTAGTAGGCCTTTTTCTAGTAGTGTTCTATTCACGAGTAGAACACAAGTTGTTGTGGGCGTCGATTTTGTCAATTTACTTGTCGTTACTAGTCTTATCTTGATTCGGCGGCATCGTGGGATGAAGCGGCCCGGACCGACCTTACACGTACGCTTACGTGAGATAGGTTCTACCGACTGACATGCACCAGTTGCATAAGGTGGCTAGCGGGTGTCTGTCTCTCCCACTTTAGTCGGATCGGATTCGATGAAAAGGGTCCTTATGAAGGGTAAATAGAAATTGGCATATCACGTTGTGGTTTTGGCGTAGGTAAGAAACGTTCTTGCTAGAAACCTATAGCAGCCACGTAAAAACTTGCAACAACAATTAGAGGACGTCTAACTTGTTCTTGCCGTGTGATGTGATATGGCCAAAAGGATGTGATGAATGATATATGTGATGTATGAGATTGATCATGTTCTTGTAATAGGAATCACGACTTGCATGTCGATGAGTATGACAACCGGCAGGAGCCATAGGAGTTGCCTTAATTTGTTATATGACCTACGTGTCAATGAAAACGCCATGTAATTACTTTACTTTATTGCTAACCGTTAGCCATAGTAGTAGAAGTAATAGTTGGCGAGACAACTTCATGAAGACAGGATGATGGAGATCATGGTGTCATGCCGGTGACGATGATGATCATGGCGCCTCGAAGATGGAGATTAAAAGGAGCAAAATGATATTGGCCATATCATGTCACTATTTGATTGCATGTGATATTTATCATGTTTTTACATCTTATTTGCTTAGAATGACGGTAGCATAAATAAGATGATCCCTCATAAAATTTCAAGAAAGTGTTCCCCCTAACTGTGCACCGTTGCGAAAGTTCGTTGTTTCGAAGCACCACGTGATGATCGGGTGTGATAGATTCTAACGTTCGCATACAACGGGTGTAAGCCAGATTTACACATGCAAAACACTTAGGTTGACTTGATGAGCCTAGCATGTACAGACATGGCCTCGGAACACAAGAGACCGAAAGGTCGAACATGAGTCGTATAGTTGATACGATCAACATGAAGATGTTCACCGATGATGACTAGTCCGTCTCACGTGATGATCGGACACGGCCTAGTTGACTCGGATCATGTATCACTTAGATGACTAGAGGGATGTCTATCTCAGAGGGAGTTCATTAAATAATTTGATTAGATGAACTTAATTATCATGAACATAGTCAAAAGGTCTTTGCAAATTATGTCGTAGCTCACGCTTTGGTTCTACTGTTTTAGATTTGTTCCTAGAAAAGTTTAGTTGAGAGTTGACAGTAGCAATTATGCGGACTAGGTCCATAAACTGAAGATTGTCCTCATTGCTGTGTAGAAGGATTATGTCCTTAATGCACCGCTCAGTGTGCTGCACCTCGAGCGTCGGTTGTGGATGTTGCGAACATCTGACATACACGTTTTGATGACTACATGATAGTTCAGTGCATAATGCTAAATGGTTTAGAATTGAGGCACCAAAGACGTTTTTGAAACATCGCAGAACATATGAGATGTTCCAAGGACTGAAATTGGGATTTCAGGCTAGTGCCCACGTCAAGAGGTATGAGACCTCTGACAAGTTTCTCAAGCCTGCAAACTAAGGAGGAAAGCTCAATCGTTGAGCATGTGCTCAAATTGTATGAGTACTACAATCGCTTGAATCGAGTGGGAGTTAATCTCCCAGATGAGATAGTGATGGTTCTCCAAAGTCACTGCCACCAAGCTACTAAAGCTTCGTGATGAACTATAACATATCAGGGATAGATATGATGATCCTTGAGCTATCCGTGACACCGCAAAAGTAGAAATCAAATAGGAGCATCAATTGTTGATGGTTATTAAAACCACTAGTTTCAAGAAGGGCAAGGGCAAGAAAGGGATACTTCATGAAACGGCAAATCAGTTGCTGCTCTAGTGAAGAAACCTAAGGTTGAAGCCAAACCCGAGACTAAGTGCTTCTGAAATGAGGGGAACGGTCACTGAAGCAGAACTACCCTAGATACTTGGTAGATGAGAAGGCTGGCAAGGCCGATAGAAGTATATTGGATATACATTATAATGAGTACTTTACTAGTACTCCTAGTAGCACCAGGGTATTAAATACCGGTTCGGTTGCTAAGTGGTAGTAACTCGAAATAAAAAGCTACGGAATAAACGGAGACTAGCTGAAGGTGAGATGATGATATGTGTTGGAAGTGTTTCCAAGGTTGATGTGATCAAGCATCGCATGCTCCCTCTACCATCGAGATTGGTGTTAAACCTAAATAATTGTTATTTGGTGTTTGCGTTGAGCATAGACATGATTGGATTATGTTTATCGCAATATGGTTATTCATTTAAGGAGAATAATGGTTACTCTATTTTTTTGAATAATACCTTCAATGGTCTTGCACCTAAAATGAATGGTTCATTGAATCTCAATCGTAGTGATACACATGTTCATGCCAAAAGATATAAGATAGTAATGATAGCACCACATACTTGTGGCACTGCCATTTGAGTCATATTGGTATAAAACGCATGAAGAAGCTCCATGTTGATGGATCTTTGGACTCACTCATTTTTTGAAAAGTTTGAGACATGCGAACCATGTCTATTGGTTTATACGCATGAAGAAACTCCATGCAGATGGATCGTTTGGACTCACTTGATTTTGAATCACTTGAGACATGCAAATCATACCACATGGGCAAGATGACTGAAAGGCCTCGTTTCCAGTGAGTTGAAACAAGAGAGCAACTTGTTGGAAGTAATACATTTGATGTGTGCAATCCAATGAGTGCTAAGGCACGCAGTGAATATCGTTATGCTCTTACTTCACAGATGATTTGAGTAGATTCTAAGTATATTTACTTGATGAAACACAAGTCTGAATTATTGAAAGGTTCAAGTAATTTCAGAGTGAAGTTGAAGATCGTCGTGACAAGAGGATAAAATGTCTATGATATGATCATACAGATGAATATCTGAGTTACGTGTTTGGTACACAACTAAGACATTGTGGAAATTGCTTCACAACTAATGCCGCCTGGAACATCATAGTGTGATGGTGTGTCCGAACATCATAGCTGCACCCTATTGGATGTGGTGCAAACCATGATGTCTCTTATCGAATTACCACTATCGTTTATGGGTTAGGCATTAGAGACAACCGCATTCACTTCAAATAGGGCACCACGTAATTCCGTTGAGATGACACCGTATGAACTATGGTTTAGAGAAACCTAAGGTGTCATTTCTTAAAAGTTTGGGGCTGTGACGCTTATGTGAAAAGGGTTTAGCCTGATAAGCTCGAACCCAAAGAGGATAAATGCATCTTCATAGGACATCCAAAATAGTTGGGTATACCTCCTATTTCGGATCCGGAAGCAAAAGTGATGGTTTCTAGAAACGGGTCCTTTCTCGAGGAAAAGTTTCTCTCGAAAGAATTGGGTGGGAGGATGGTGGAGACTTGATGAGGTTATTGAACCGTCACTTCAACCAGTGTGTAGCAGGGCACAGGAAGTTGTTCCTGTAGCGCCTACACCAATTGAAGTGGAAGCTGATGATAGTGATCATGAAACTTCGGATCAAGTCACTACCAAACCTTGTAGGTTGACAAGGATGCGTACTATTTCAGAGTGGTACGTAATCCTGTCTTGGAGGTCATGTTTCTAGACAACAATGAACCTACGAGCTATGGAGAAACGATGGTGGGCCTGGATTCCGACAAATGGCTCGAGGCCATAAAATCCGAGAGGATCCATGTGTGAAAACAAAGTATAGACTTTGGAAGAACTACTTGATGGTCGTAAGGCTATTGGATATAGATAGATTTTAAAAGGAAGACGGACAATGATGGTAAGTATCACCATTAAGAAAGCTCGACTTGTCGTTAAGATGTTTTCTGACAAGTTCAAGGAGTTGACTGCGGTGAGACTTTCTCATTCATGGCGATGCTAAGAGTCTGTTGGAATTGTATTAGCAGCTAATGCATTATTTATGAAATCTTGCAGATAGGATGTCAAAACATTGTTTCCTCGACAATTTTCTTGAGGAAACGTTGTATGTGATACAACCAGAAGGTTTTTGTCAATCCTAAAAGATGCTAACAAGTATGCAAAGCTCCAGCAATCCTTCTAAGGACTGGAGTAAGCATCTCGAAGTTAAAATATATGCTTTGATGAGATGATAAAAGATTTTGGGTTTATACAAAGTTTATGAGAAACTTGTATTTCCAAAGAAGTGAGTGGGAGCACTATAGAATTTCTGATGAGTATATGTTGTTGACATATTGTTGATCAGAAATGATGTAGGATTTCTGGAAAGCATATAGGGTTATTTGAAAATTGTTTTTCAATGGAAAACCTGGATTAAGCTACTTGAACATTGAGCATCAAGATCTATAAGGATAGATAAAAAAACGCTTAATAGTACTTCCAAATGAATAGATACCGTGACAAGATTCTGAAGGAGTTCAAATAAGATCAGCAAAGAAGGAGTTCTTGGCTATGTTATAAGGTGTGAGCATTGAGTGAGACTCAAGATCTGACCACGGCAGAAGAGAGAGAAAGGACGAAGGTCGTCCCCTATGCTTTAGACGTAGGCTCTACAGTATGCTATGCTGTGTACCGCACCTGAAGTGTGCCTTGCCATGAGTCAATCAAGGGGTACATGAGCGATCCAGGAATGGATCACATGACAAAGGTCAAACTTATCCTTAGTAACTAGTGGATTAAGGAATTTTCTCGATTATGGAGGTGGTAAAAGAGTTCGTCGTAAAGGGTTACGTCGATGCAAACTTTGACACTAATCCGGATGACTCTGAGTAGTAAACCGGATTCGTATAGTAGAGCAGT
Organism: Aegilops tauschii subsp. strangulata; assembly: GCF_002575655.3. NCBI lineage: Eukaryota > Viridiplantae > Streptophyta > Magnoliopsida > Poales > Poaceae > Aegilops > Aegilops tauschii. The sequence goes on along the minus strand of NC_053040.3, from coordinate 50,131,154 downwards.
TATTTGGAATAGCTCCAAGTAGTGTATGGTAGCTGCATCTACAAGATGACATAGAGATTTGTAAAGCACACACGGATCTGAAAGGTTCAGACCCGTCGACTAATAACCTCTCTCACAAGCGAGATATGATCAAACCCCATGGGTGTTGGATTCATTACAATCACATAGTGATGTGAACTAGATTATTGACTCTAGTGCAAGTGGGAGACTGTTGAAAATATGCCCTAGAGGCAATAATAAAATGGTTATTATTATATTTCCTTGTTCATGATAATAGTTTATTGTTCATGCTATAATTGTATTAACCGGAGACCATAATACATGTGTGAATACGTAGACCACAATATGTCCCTAGTAAGCCTCTAGTTGACTAGCTCGTTGATCAATAGATGGTTACGGTTTCCTGACCATGGACATTGGATGTCGTTGATAACGGGATCACATCATTAGGAGAATGATTTGATGGTCAAGACCCAATCCTAAGCATGGCACAAGATCGTGTAGTTCGTCTGCTAAAGCTTTTCTAATGTCAAGTATCATTTCCGTAGACCATGAGATTGTGCAACTCCCGGATACCGTAGGAATGCTTTGGGTGTGCCAAACGTCACAACGTAACTGGGTGGATATAAAGGCACACTATGGGTATCTCCGAAAGTGTCTGTTGGGTTGGCACGAATCGAGACTGGGATTTGTCACTCCGTGTGACGGAGAGGTATCTCTGGGCCCACTCGGTAGGACATCATCATAATGAGCTCAATGTGACCAAAGAGTTGATCACGAGATGATGTGTTACGGAACGAGTAAAAGTGACTTGCCGGTAACGAGATTGAACAAGGTATTGGGATACCGACGATCGGATCTCAGGCAAGTAACGTACCGATTGACAAAGGGAATTGTATACAAGATTGATTGAATCCCCGACATCGTGGTTCATCTGATGAGATCATCGTGGAACATGTGGGAGCCAACATGGGTATCCAGATCCCGTTGTTGGTTATTGGCCAGAGAGCTGTCTCGGTCATGTCTGCATGATTCCCGAACCCATAGGGTCTACACACTTAAGGTTCGGTGACGCTAGCGTTGTTATGGGAATTAGTGTGCAGTTACTGAATGTTGTTCGGAGTCCCGGATGAGATCCCGGACGTCAGGAGGAGTTCCGGAATGGTCCAGAGGTAAAGATTTATATATGGGAAGTCCTATTTTGGCCACCGGAAAATGTTCGGGATTTTTCGGTATTGTACCAGGAAGGTTCTAGAAGGTTCCGGAGTGGGGCCCACCTGCATGGGGGACCCACATGAACGTGGGTAGTGGGGGCAAGGCCCCACACCCCTGGTCAAGGCGCACCAAGATCCCCCCTTAGAAGGAATAAGATCATATCCCGAAGGGATAAGATCAAGATCCCTAAAAAAGGGGGATAACAATCGGTGGGGAAGGGAAATGATGGGATTTCTGTCCCCCACCTTTGCCAATGCCCCAATGGACTTGGAGGGCAAGAAACCAGCCCCCTCCACCCCTATATATAGTGGGGAGGCGCATGGGAGCCGCACCCCTTCCCCTGGCGCAGCCCTCTCCCTCCCCAACACCTCATCTGTAGTAGTAGTGTTTGGCGAAGCCCTGCTGGAGAACTGCAAGCTCCACCACCACGCCGTCGTGCTGCTGGAGCTCTCCCTCAACTTCTCCTCTCCCCTTGCTGGATCAAGAAGGAGGAGACGTCCCCGGGCTGTACGTGTGTTGAACGCGGAGGCGCCGTTGTTCGGCGCTTAGATCGGAATCAACCGCGATCTGAATCGCTACGAGTACAACTCCTTCATCCGCGTTCTTGTAACGCTTCCGCATCGCGATCTTCAAGGGTATGAAGATGCACTCCCCTCTCTCTTGTTGCTAGTCTCTCCATAGATTGATCTTGGTGATGCGTAGAAATTTTTTAATTTCTGCAACGATCCCCAACAGCGAGCCGGACTGCAGCACGTAATTCAGTATATTAAAATCACAAAGGCAGAACACCAGATAGATATATAAGTTCAAGTGCCTTTGGGGTACTTACAATCTGGCCAGGGGCTTCGTCCTGGTGTGCCATTCATCGGCATCCGATTCGGAGTCATCCGTGAGGGAGATTCTCCCTTTCTTGGACGCCTCCGCCGGAAGCCCCCCTTTTCTTCTTCCCCCCTTTAAGGGGAGAATTACTCTCTTCCTCCTCCCCTTCGTCTTTGTCAGGGGAGGAGTGAGTCTCGGTGTCTTCGTACACTACGTCCGAAGCACCTTTACGGCGGAGGCCATTTTTGGCCTCCTTTCCCTTCTTCTTGGCCTTCTTTTCCGGCGCCTGATATGGCGCCGGAACCAGCATCCTCGTTAACAGAGGGATGGCTGGGTCTTCGGGTAGCAGAGCTGCCCAGTGAATCTGCTCTGCCTTCTTCGTCCAGCCCTGTGGGAAGAATGGAAAGCTTACTACGCCCCTTGGATTTACAAATAATAAAGTTATCATGAAAACTTACGGGAGACGCTGTGTGAGAACAGTCGAGGCCGAGGTCATCGGTTGTTTTCGGCCACGACTTTTGGGTCTTGAACAGCAGCTTCCACATGTCTTCGTGCTTCGTGCCAAAGAACTGCTGCAGGGTCCGGGGACCGGCCGGGTCGAACTCCCACATGTGCTGAGTCCGGCCTTGACAGGGGAGAATCCGGCGAAAGAGCATTACTTGGATCACGCTGGCAAGGCTGGTATCCTTGTCTACCATACCCTTGATGCGCTTCTGCAGCATCGTCACTTCATCGGATGACGCCCAGTCCAGGCCCTTGTTGAGCCAGGATGGCAGCTGCAGTGGAGGCCCGGACTTGAACTCGGGAGGAGCAGCCCATGTGGAGTCACGGGGCTCCGTGACATAGAACCACTCCTGTTGCCACCCCTTCACGGTCTCCACGAAGGTGCCTTTGGGCCAAGTGACGTTGGGGAGCTTGCTCACCATGCCGCCGCCGCACTCCGCGTGTTGACCATCCACCACTTTTGGCTTCACATTGAAGACCTTGAGCCATAGGCTGAAGTGGGGAGGGATGCGGAGGAATGCCTCACACACGACGACGAACGCCGAAATGTTGAGAAAGGAATTCGGGGCTAGATCATGGAAATCTAGCCCGTAGTAAAACATAAGGCGCAGACGAAAGGATGGAGGGGAAACCCTAGCCCGTGAAGGAAATGAGGAATAAATACTACCCTCTTGTGGGGCTCCGGAGTAGGGACGATCTGCTTCTTGGCCGAAAGCCGGTGGGCGATTTCCTTGGCTAAGTATCCGGAGCTCCTTGATGTTCTCCTCCGTGACGGAGGAGGCCATCCACTTGCCCTGCGCTCCAGATCCGGACATGGCTAGAGTGTTTTCTGGGGACGGAAGGGATCGAAACTTGGGCACTGGAGCTCGAGGGCGGATGGGCTGAGGAAGAAGAAGGCGTGGGATGAAAAGGTGGATTCTTATCTCCTTATAAAGACAGTAAATATAGAGCGTCCCCCCACGAGCCTTAAACCTCGCTTATTCCCAAGGGGTCGTGCGAACGGCATAGTTGGATTACCCAAACCCCTATTGATGAGAATCTCGTGATAAGGGGACATGATCTCTGTTTTGACAAGACGTGTCACCGGAGGCTGCGTCTCGACACGCAAATCGGGGAATTGAAAAAAGATTCAAAATAATGAAGAGGCCAGACGTAACGTCTTGCCAGCGAAACTATCAGTAAAGACATATTATGTTTTTTGATTAAGTATTATGCCCTTGTGGTAGTGGGTTGTAACTGTTAAACAGAGCCGGATATAGTTCTCGTTAATCAACTACTTTGAAGTATTTGGAGGAGGAACCTACCTTACAATGCCGAAGACAATCTGCGCGCCGGACACATCGTCATTGAAGCCTGGTTCAGGGGCTACTGAGGGAGTCCTGGATTAGGGGGTCCCCGGGCGTCCTGGCTATCTGACGTGGGCCGGACTGATGGGCCGTGAAGATACAAGGCGGACTCTCCTTTGCATGGATGGCAAGCTTGGCGTTCAGATATGAAGATTCCTTTCTTTGTAAACCGACTCTGTGCAACCCTAGGCCCCTCCGGTGTCTATATAAACCGGAGGGTTTAGTCCATAGAGGCAATCATAATCATACATGCTAGACATCTAGGGTTTAACCATTATGATCTCGAGGTAGATCAACTCTTGTAACCCTTATACTCATCGAAGTCAATCAAGCAGGAAGTAGGGTATTACCTTCATCAAAAGGGCACGAACCTGGGTAAACATCGTGTCCCCTGCCTCCTGTTACCCTCAATCCTTAGATGCACAGTTCGGGACCCCCTACCCCAGATCTGCCGGTTTTGACACCGACAGCGGGGACCGCGGGTCGCGGCGCTACGGCCCAAAGGGGCGACGCAGCGGTGGAGCCCGAGTTAGTGCAACCGCGGGAATGACCTCGGGGCGGCGGCGGGGACCGCGTATCGCGGCACTACGACCCGAAGGGGCGACGCAGCGGCGACGCGTGAGTCGATGCAGCCGTGAGGAGAACTACGGGGCGGTGGCGCTGCGACCCGATGGGGCGACGCAGCGGCAGCCTGATGCTCGATCGATGAAGGGGCGTGCATACTCGAGACGATCTTCACGAAATCCTGTGATGGCGCGTGCAAAAAGCTGATTAGACCGATCACACGGCGCGTATGAAGTGGATCATGACGCTCAGATGATCTATCTGATTGTTCACGAGGTTGGAGAGGCGCAGACGATAGCAGATGGCCGTAGCCCCACATGCCAGTGAAAACAGCACGAGCCGGCATCCGCGCGGGGAAACACGCGAGCGACCGAGTGCTCACGCGGCATCGGTGGACGGTTAGAGCCGTGGTGCAACACAGAGCCGCCAGAGCGGAGTTCACCTCAGCCGCACACGCACACGCACGTGACGTGCCGTCATGTAGGAAGCCAGGGAGACTCCCGTGTAGATGCGTCGTGTACACGGATGAATCTGCATGGCGAGGTGTATGCACACCATGGAGACTTGTGGATCGCTTGGCTCGGTGATGAAGTTTGGATGGACCGCATGCAACACACACAGAGGGAGGCGGGGTTGGTGTAAGATTTCGGATTGGATCAAGGCGACGACGCCCGGCGAAGACAGGTAGATGGAGACGCGGACGGCGGCCGTTACGAGCCGCCGCATGGCGCGCGAGGCCACCAAGTGAGATGAGACGCCGGTGTAGTCGATGCCAAAGTCGGAGTAGAGGCACGCGGGGTCGACAGCGGTGGCGGGCGATGCAAACCTATCTTAGATCGGAAAACCAAAGAAAAATAACACCGATCAATCGATCTACGAGAGAGCAAAACCCCAACCAACGGATCGGAAAAAGACTCTTTAGGGCAGCCGATCAACGCGACCGGCGAACGAACCCTAAGTACGGGCGGCGCGGCCCCCGGCGGCAGTCATGGAGGCCGACCACCCCGGGGGCGGCGCGGAGCAGAAGCGGCGGGCGACGGCTAGGTTGGATCGGTTAGGCTGATACCATGTTACAAGGGAGAGAGAGGGATCGTTGCGGAATATGATGGATGTATTACTGAGCCTCGAGGGCGAGTATATATTGAGTACAAGACTTGGAGGGCAAGACGCCTCTCCTATAGATAAGGTAGAAGACAGATTACAAATCCTAGACTACCAAATACATGTATCCCAAATATATCTCTAACAATTTGAACCCTGGTGGGCTGGGATACCACAGTCCCTCTAACCATCCAACCACAGGTTGGTTCGCTTTTTTGCACCTTTTGGTTTATGCGCTGCTTCCATCAGATGGTCCATCGCAAAGCCGAGGCTGCACCGCCGCTTGCACGGTCGGCATGCCCCGCAACACCAGTGATCCTTGTAGCAACGACTTGCAGCATGGCTCGCGAGCTCGCCAGGCACCTTGGCATCGTCAGCGCCGCGCTTGTTTCAGGCTTGAAGCAATCAACGTGGTGCCCTGCAGCCCTGACGGGTTGGGCACCACGTAGCCAGTGGTCGGCGCCCCGTCCTTCAGCACCTTGATTCGCCTCACGCGTGGCCATTGCCAATTGTCTGTCATGCAACTTCGCTGCATCATACCAGCTCTACTGTCGGCGTCACCCACCCCTGTGTTGAGCTCGCCCTCGTAGTCATGCGGCTCGCATCTTGTTGAAACACAGTTAATGTTGCGATCACCCTTGCAGTAGTGGTGGTCGTAGCCGCCCCCTCCAGTTTGCATTAGCGCCGCTATTGCGACCACACATCGAAGAAACACATCGCCTCGCAGCAATGGCGGTGGCGCCTCCTTGCAGTACAACGACACCTCGTCAACACTGATTGCAATATGAGAGTGCTACTACACCACGGGTTCGCAGCAAGGTGGCTGCGGTCATGGAGATGGACGCGACACTAGTGCTCATGGTTGTTACACGGCCGCGCTCTCAATCTTGCAGCACCAGCGGTTGTTGCGGCTTGATGCACATCGGTGGGTTGCGGCGGCCCTCTCCGATTTGTAGCAATGTTGGTTGGGCATGGGAGTCCATCTCCTCCTGCCATGGGAGCGTGATGAACAAGAGAGCACTAGTAGGAAAAGGGGCTTTTACCCCGGTTCATAAGGGCCTTTAGTCCCGGTTCAGGAACCGGGACTAAAGGGTCGTTACTAATGCCCTAGCCCTTTAGTCCCGGTTCTTACACGAACCGGGACTAAAGGCCGTCCACGTGGCCGGTGCGGGGAGCCCAGGCAGGAGGGCCTTTGGTCCCGGTTGGTGCCGCCAACCGGGACCAATAGGCATCCACGCGTCAGCACCTGGCAGGAGCTGAGGTTTTTGCTTTTTTTTGAAAGGGGGTGGTTTAGGGGTTTTGGGGGGTTAATTTAGGTGTTTCATATATTGTGTTAGCTAGCTAATTAATAGAGAGAAGTGTCCTCTCTTATCTCCATGCTTGGTCGACGCTACGTACTATATACGTGTGGAGGGGAGTAGACACGCTAGCTAGTAATCAAATGAAGGAAACAGAAGATCGTCATGAACATATGCATACAGAGAGAAGTGATATCGACCACCTCTCCTTCTCCGAGATATTGGTCGAACAACAAGTTCTCGTATATCTATCCGACACTACCAGCTACATATATACAATAATTATCTCTTACAATACAATCTCCTAATTATATTGTAGGAACACAGGGTCCACATAGTATTCTCCGTTTTCAGCGATCACGTGGTCAAGGAAGAATGCCGCCAATTCCTCTTGAATTCCTAGCATACGATCTTCTACTAGGAGTTGATCCCGCTTCCGAAAAATCTGATTTGAAGAAGGGGGTCAATACATATATATATATATATATATATATATATATATATATATATATATATATATATATATATATATATATATATATATATATATATATGAGTAAATGAAACTCAACACAAATGATGGTAATAAAATAAAATTGTGAATATTATTGCTTACGCACTTCATATTGTTCTTCAGTGGAGCCCCGCTCACAGGTATGGTAGCGGATGGACTCGCAAATGTAGTATCCACAGTAATTATTCCCGGGTTGCTGCGACAACCACTTTACAAGAAATAGAGGTCAATCAAACTGATAAGCAAGCATGCTAAATGGTATTGATCAAACTAGTGCTTGAATCACTAGGAGATGCGCGGAACATGCTACTATAGTACTTACTTTCGAGTGTCTAAATTGCAGCTGGTTCGGCAGTCCCGGGGCTTTTGAGGTGAATTTTCTCCAAACCCTGCCAGACAAAAAAAACAATTACTTGATATCAGGAAATGAACAAAGTTGCTGATATGGTGGATAATGATCGATTTAACTTACTTCTGGAGCATTTGAGCATGTTCGCATAGTCCTGGGGGTTTTTTCGTCTCGAGTCTAAGACGGTTACTACTCCCGGCTCAAGCTTAATCTCTAGGAGAATATAGTGGAAGATGCGCATGCATGCATAAGTCATCAATTACATTACCATAACCTAGACTAATAAGGGAAACCGAATATGCAGAAGACAGTAACACTCACTTGAAGTTGTAAGGAAAGAGTATTATATCTTTGTTTTGATTTAATACCAACGATTGTAGCAAGTTGGCCTCGGCTTCTTTGGGATGTTTTTCAACCGTATATGCATCTATGAGATTTTTGTTGATGAACCCAATATCACCGATTTGTCTTTTCTTCAATTCGGCGATCTTCAATCTGCATAATATAGTGAGGATAAGTGTAAATACATGCAATGAAAGAGCTGACCTATATAGAGAGACTTAATGACAGAAGTAGTACTACTTACAGACAGTAGCAAGTGATCGTTGTTTTATCGAGGGACTTTAGATTGTAAAACTGGAAGAAATCCTCAAATGGAACATTCACCAGTTCAATTCCAACGAGGTCATGCTCCGGTTTAACTCTCAGCGTCAAAGTACTCATCCCATCAGACTCTCTGCAGGTTTTCATGTACCAATCATGTAGTCTTCGCATCATCGTGCTTAGAGATCTGACATCTTTGACGAGAGGCTTCCCGTAATGGTATTTGTGGTTGTCCACCTCCATGATTTCATAATGTACATCGTCGGGCAGGTAATCTCCAAGATTGCTATAACTGGGCACCATACCCGGATCATTAGCGACGATGTCTTTTGACACCTTGAGCGGGGGGCACGATTGGTTCGCTTGTTCGCCGAGCTGGGCAATTTTTTCCCAGCTCGTCGTTCTTTCATCCTTTTATCACTGACAGTACTTCCCGACCGCTCCGCTTCGGCATATGCCTTTCCAAGAACGCGCTCATAGTTGCCTCTTGGCGGAGACTTTGGTGGTTTTGTCAGGGCAGCCAGAGTGCGCTTTGCTTTCACCGGATCTACCTTCTCCTCCGGAGGTGGATGTTTCTTTGCTTTGACCCCTTCAAAGAAGTTCTTCACTTCGGCTCGCACGATCTTCGCGTTCTCCTCCTCTGTCCTCTCATATGGTAAATTCTCTGGAGTCTTCAGAGAAGGACCGAATCTGTATTGCCTCCCGCCTCTGGCAGCTGTACTGCTAGATGCTGGCAGAGCAGATGGAGCGGCTGCGGCTGTCTTCTTTCCTTGCTTACGAGGCGGAGGAGAAGGACTACGACGCGCCGGAGCAGCCGCAGCGGCGGCGGGTCTCTTCCGCCCTTGCTGACGCGGCGGAGAAGGAGGAGGCTGGCTGCTCTGGCGCGCCAGCGCTGGCGGAGAAGGAGGCGGAGGGCCGCCACGCACCGGAGAAGGAGGCTGAGTGCCCTGATCACTCACCAGAGGAGGAGGCGGAGTGCCCTTACTCGCCGGAGCCATCCAGTTCGGAAGCTTGATGAGCTCCTTCCGCCATAGGCATGGAGTCTTCAGAGCTAAACCCAGCCGAGTCTCCCCTTCACCGGTAGGGTGGTCAAGCTGGAGGTCCTCAAATCCCTCCGTTATTTCATCCACCATCACCCTAGCATATCCTTCTGGAATCGGCCGGCAATGGTAGGTTGCGCCGGGTTCAGTAGGTAAAACAGAGCCAACAGCCACCTTGACTTTCAAGTTCTGCCATTCCGCCATAAGGTGGCAATGTTGAGACTCCGTGATAGCATCCACGGGGTAGCTAGGAGTAGCCGCATGCTCCAGCTGACGCAGCTCGGTGGAAGCCATGCTGCTTCTACGCTGAGATGGCGGTGTAGCTTCGGGGGCAGTTTCGGCATCTCTATTGCCGTCTCGTTCCTCTAGCACTTGAACCCTTTCGTGCAGATGTTGAATTTGGATCTGCTCCACTTTTTTCCTCCTCTCTTGGGTTTTGTAACCGCCCGCGACCGGAAAACCAGCCTTCCACGGAACGGAGCCTGGCGTGCCTCGTGTCCGTCCAGGGTGCTCAGGATTCCCGAGGGCCATTGTGAGCTCGTCGTTCTCTCTGTCTGGAACGAACGTCCCTTGCTGCGCTGCATCGATATAGTGCTTAAGCTTCTTGACGGGTATTGCAAGTTGCTCGTCCGTCCAACAACACCTCCCTGATACAGGGTCCAAGGTTCCGCCAGCCCCGAAGAACCAAGTCCGGCAACGGTCTGGCCAGTTCATTGTCTCTGGTTCGATCCCTTTATCAAGCAGATCCCTCTCAGACTTGGCCCACTTAGGCCGGGCTTTGAGGTAGCCACCTGACCCCGTGCGATGGTGAAGCTTCTTCTTCGTAGCATTCTGCTTGTTTGTCGCTGACATCTTCTTACTCTTTTCCGATGTCTTGTGGGCCACAAATGCGGGCCAGTGATCTCTGATCTTCTCATACCGGCTGACGAATTCTGGTGTCTCTTCTTTGTTGACAAAAGTTTTCAGCTCATTCTTCCACCTCCTGAATAGGTCTGCCATCTTCTTAAGAGCATGAGACTTGATTAATTGCTCTATAACTGGCTTCTCCGGATCCTCCTCTGGCGGTAGGGTGAAATTTGCCTTCAGCTCAGTCCAAAGATCATCTTTCTGCATATCATTGACATAAGACACCTCAGGGTCTTCCTTCTTAGGCTTATACCATTTGTGGATGCTGATCGGGATCTTGTCCCTAACTAGAACCCCGCACTGAGCAGCAAAAGCATCCTTTGTCCGGAGGGGTTCAATCGGTTGGCCGTCGCGCGCGATTGCTGTGATCTCAAACCTTTCATCCGAGCGCAACTTTCTCTTCAGGCCTCGTCTCTTTACCGCAGTTGTGCTCGATCCGGGGGGCTAGAAAAAAGAAGAAAGACGAGTGTTAATTAATATGTGTACATACCAAAACAATGAATGCATCAATTAGCTAGTCAGCACAGGCTTAACTAATATATTTACCTGGCCGGACTCGGTTCGGTCACCGGAGCCGTCACCACGGGCTCCTTCTTGCACCAGCATTGGGTCACCGGAGCCATCATAATCATGTCTTTCCTCCTCCACTCTTCGATCACTGCAGCCTGCTTCTTCACCCTGTTCTTCCAGACCATCATTGTCGTTAAGATACCACAAGATATCACCTCCGGCTAAGATTATGTCCCCAAACACATCTTCTGCTTGCTCATCTCGTCCGTGCTCCATTGTTTCTGCAAATATTACAACATGGCAATTATTACACAAACATGACAGCAGGTGGATATATTAGTGCAAACGTAGACCTAGCTTATTCCGGGTTTGGGGTGGCCTAGGCAACGCTTCAAGGGTAGGGCGCGGCGGGAGGGGGTAGGAGACCGACATTGTTTTTTTTCTAGGGTTTGGGTGTCCTCGAGAGTTTTGGTCGAGCGAGAGGTCCGGGGGGTGCTCCCGTGGTATAAGTTATCATGGTCGAGAGGGGGTATACATATCGACCGTCCATCATGTTGAAGTTATCTGGGAGGGAGTTATATATATCGACAACGACGACATACATACACGGGAAAATAATGTTATCGGGGAGGGGGTATATATCGACCCCCCCCCCCACGTGTTGAAGTTATCGGGAGGGGGTTTTATATCGACAACGACGACATACATACACGGGAAAATAATGTTATCGAGGAGGGGGTATATCGACCCCCCTCGTGTTGAAGTTATCCCCCCTCGTGTTGAAGTTATCGGGAGGGGGTAATATCGACAACGACAACATACATACACGGGAAAATAATGTTATCGGGGAGGGGGTATATCGACCCCCCCCCCACGTGTTGAAGTTATCAGGAGGGGGTTATATCGACAACGACGACATATATACACGGGAAAATAATGTTATCGGGGAGGGGGTATATCGACCCCCCTCGTGTTGAAGTTATCCCCCCTCGTGTTGAAGTTATCGGGAGGGGTATATATCGACGACGACAGAACCGATAAAACATAAGAAAACGAAGAAGAAATAAAAAGAGGAGAGAAGAAGAAAGGAATAGAGGAGAGGATTGAAGAAAAAAAAGAAGAAAAAAAAAGAAGAAAAAAAAAGAAGAAAAAAAAGAGGAGAAGAAGAAAGGAATAGAGGAGAAGAAGAAAAAATAGAAAATATTCTATTTTTTCTTCTTCTCCTCTATTCCTTTCTTCTTCTCCTCTTCTTTTTCTTCTTTTTTCCTCTTCTTATTTATATCTCCTCTTCTTCCTCTCCTCTTCTTTTTTCTTTCCTCTTCTTATTTTCTTCTTTCCTATCCTTCTTTTTCTTCTTCTTCCCTTCAAAGCTAGATATATAAAACTTTTCTAAAATTGTAACTTTTGCATATATAAAACTTTTCCATGTGGATCATCATTTCTCATATATATTGAATATATATCCATTGTCATATATAAAAACTTTCTATATATGAACAAAAAACTTTCTATGAACAAAAAAACATTTTTGACGTATATATTCATACATTTTGAACATCTACATACATACAAATTTTTTTTGTTCACATATACATTATAGCCACATACACATATACATCACATATGAACAAAAAAATTAAACTAATAAAAATAAAAAAACAGAGCCGGGGCAGCGGCTCTCACAGCGGGGGCGGCTAGGACGATGGCGACGGCGGGGCCGGGGGCGGCGAGGGCGCCTGCGCGCGGGACCGGGACGGGGCGGGGGCGGCGAGGGCGCCGGCGAGCACACGCGGGCCGGGCAGGGGGGCTCGGGGCGCCGAGGCAGCGCGCGCGAGTAGGGGAGCACGAGGCGGGGCGGCGCGTGGGGGCAGGGCGACGACGACGAGCACCGGGCGGCGACCCGTCGAGGCAAGGGCGCGGGGCGACGGCGATGAGGAGCGGGCGGCGACGGCGAGCACGGGCAGCCTGGCGGCATCGGGGGCAACTGGCGAGGTATGTCGAAAATTTCCTAAGTGTGGACTTATATAGCAAAGCCTTTAGTCCCGGTTCGTGGCACCAACCGGGACTAAAGGTGGGCATTAGTCCCGGTTGGTGCCACCAACCGGGACCAAAGGCCTCTTTTCAGCAGCCCAAAGGGCGGCAAGCGGCAGCCTTTGGTCCCGGTTGGTGGCACCAACCGGGACTAAAGGGGGGGGCATTGGTCCCGGTTGGTGCCACCAACCGGGACCAAAGGCCTTGCGCTGCCCGCGGCCAAAAGTTTAGTCCCACCTCACTAGTTGAGAGGGGCTCGGAGTGGTTTATAAGCCCCACTACGGCTGCCCTCTCGAGCTCCTCTCAAATGCAGGCTTACGGGCCTAATGTCACACTGTGCTGTCTGTTGGCCTATTGGGCCTTCTGCGGGCCTGAATCCTGGCCCAGGTTGGGTTTCTAGTCGTATTCAGGCCGTGGTGGCCCAATAGGTGGCAGTTTTTTAAATTTTTTCCAGTTTTTTGGTTCTGTTTTTTGCATTATTTATTTTCTTTTGTTTTTTGCTTTATTTTTTAATTCTTTTTGCTTTTAGGTCAGCAAAATTATAAACTGTCTGTTAGTGCCATTAGTTTTAGAAAACATATAAACTTTCTATTAGTGCCATTAGTTCTTTATGAAAATTCTTTTTGTTGTATCTAGTTTTTTTGTTTTCTTTTTTGCTATATTTATTTTGTTTTGTTTCTACTTACAACAAAAAACTTATTTATTTTATTTTATTTTGTTTCTAATTACTTATTTATTTTACTTTATGATAATTCTTTCTGCTATTAAAGTTTCTATCAAAAAAAGTTCTTTATGAAAATTGTTTTTGCTTTTAATGATTAAAAATAAAAAAGAGGCGCAATGCGCATTGATTTGCTTCAAGCCTTTCGGAATAGTGTAGACTGCACTGCACATAGCTCGATGCAGTCTACCTTATTCCTCAAGGCTTGAAGCTAAGCAACGTGAGCATTGCGCCTCTTCTTCATCGTCTCTGCACTCAGGGCTTATAAACCGCTCCTAGTGCCTCTCAGCTAGCGAGGTGGGACTAAAAAACTGCTTAGCTAGTAAGAAACTCTAGTACCGGTTCGTGCCACGAACATGTACTAAAGGTGCTCGTGGGGCCACAGCCTCATTAGTACCGGTTCGTGGCACCAACAGGGACCAAAGGGTGGAATTGGTCCCGGTTCGTGCCACCAACCGGGACCAATGGCCTTGCACAGCGGCGTGATGCTGAGTTTAGTCCCACCTCGCTAGCTAAGAGAGGGCCGCACCTGTTTATAAGGTGCGGTGCGCCTGAGCTGTCGAGCTCCTCTCTAAAGCAGGCTTACGGGCCTAATCTCTCTGCACTCAGGGCTTATAAAGCATTTCAAATGAACTCTGAAAAGGTTGAAAGTTGGCATGGTATCATCATTTCATCCACATAGCATGTGCAAGAAAGTTGAGAGGGTTACGGCAAAAACTAGATGCACTTCTTCTACAAAACGTACAATGGTATCATACTCGTCTATTACAAAGTTGGCATGGTATCATCATAATAGTTGCGGGAGAAAGTCTTCACTTTTTCTTCGCTTGTGTCATTTGCTTATTGCGCCGTAACCATGGATAATCTTCATCGTATATCAGGATGCTTGGGTCAGCCTTGACTTTGAAGGGAGGAATTTCATGAAACTTTTCATAATCTTCAGACATGTCTGTCTTGCCCTCCACTCCCACAATGTCCCTTTTTCCTGAAAGAACTATGTGCCGCTTTGGCTCATCGTATGATGTATTCGCTTCCTTATCTTTTCTTTTCCTCGGTCTGGTAGACATGTCCTTCACATAGATAACCTGTGCCACATCATTGGCTAGGACGAACGGTTCGTCAGTGTACCCAAGATTGTTCAGATCCACTGTTGTCATTCCGTACTGTGGGTCTACCTGTACCCCGCCTCCTGACAGATTGACCCATTCGCACTTAAACAAAGGGACCTTAAAATCATGTCCGTAGTCAAGTTCCCATATGTCCATTATGTAACCATAATATGTGTCCTTTCCCCTCTCGGTTGCTGCATCAAAACGGACACCGCTGTTTTGGTTGGTGCTCTTTTGATCTTGGGCGATCGTGTAAAATGTATTCCCATTTATCTCGTATCCTTTGTAAGTCAACACAGTCGAAGATGGTCCCCTGGACAACGAGTACAACTCATCACAAACAGTGGTGTCACCTCTGAGACGTGTTTCCAACCAACTGCTGAAAGTCCTGATGTGTTCACATGTAATCCAGTCGTCACACTGCTCCGGGTGTTTGGAGCGCAGACTGTTCTTGTGTTCATCGACATACGGGGTCACCAAGGTAGAGTTCTGTAGAACTGTGTAGTGTGCTTCAGACCAAGAATATCCGTCCCTGCATATTATTGAGTTCCCCCCTCCAAGCGTGCCTTTTCCAGTCAGTCTTCCCTCATACCGCGATTTAGGGAGACCTATCTTCTTAAGGCCAGGAATGAAGTCAACACAAAACCCAATGACATCCTCTGTTTGATGGCCCATGGAGATGCTTCCTTCTGGCCTAGCGCGGTTACGGACATATTTCTTTAGGACTCCCATGAACCTCTCAAAGGGGAACATATTGTGTAGAAATACGGGCCCCGGAATGACAATCTCGTCGACTAGATGAACTAGGACGTGCGTCATGATATTGAAGAAGGATGGTGGGAACACCAGCTCGAAACTGACAAGACATTGCGCCACATCACTCCTTAGCCTTGGTATGATTTCTGGATCGATCACCTTCTGAGAGATTGCATTGAGGAATGCACATAGCTTCACAATGGCTAATCGGACGTTTTTCGGTAGAAGCCCCCTCAATGCAACCGGAAGCAGTTGCGTCATAATCACGTGGCAGTCATGAGACTTTAGGTTCTGGAACTTTTTCTCTGGCATATTTATTATTCCCTTTATATTCGACGAGAAGCCAGTCGGGACCTTCATACTGAGCAGGCATTCAAAGAAGAGTTCTTTCTCTTCTTTCGTAAGAGCGTAGCTGGCAGGACCTTCATACTGCTTCGGAGGCATGCCGTCTTTTTCGTGCAAACGTTGCAGGTCCTCCCGTGCCTCAGGTGTATCTTTTGTCTTCCCATACACGCCCAAGAAGCCTAGCAGGTTCACGCAAAGGTTCTTCGTCACGTGCATCACGTCGATTGAAGAGCGGACCTCTAGCTCTTTCCAGTAGGGTAGGTCCCAAAATATAGATTTCTTCTTCCACATGGGTGCGTGTCCCTCAACGTCATTCGGAACAGCTAGTCCGCCGGGACCCTTTCCAAAGATTACGTGTAAATCATTGACCATAGCAAGTACGTGATCACTGGTACGCATGGCGGGCTTCTTCCGGTGATCTGCCTCGCCTTTGAAATGCTTGCCTTTCTTTCGACATTGATGGTTGGTTGGAAGAAATCGACGATGGCCCAGGTACACATTCTTCCTGCTTTTGTCCAGGTATATACTTTCAGTGTCATCTAAACAGTGCGTGCATGCATGGTATCCCTTGTTTGTCTGTCCTGAAAGGTTACTGAGAGCGGGCCAATCGTTGATGGTTACAAACAGCAACGCGTGCAGGTTAAATTCCTCCTGTTTGTGCTCATCCCACGTACGTACACCGTTTCCATTCCACAGCTGTAAAAGTTCTTCAACTAATGGCCTTAGGTACACATCAATGTCGTTGCCGGGTTGCTTAGGGCCTTGGATGAGAACTGGCATCATAATGAACTTCCGCTTCATGCACATCCAAGGAGGAAGGTTATACATACATAGAGTCACGGGCCAGGTGCTGTGATTGCTGCTCTGCTCCCCGAAAGGATTAATGCCATCCGCGCTTAAACCAAACCATACGTTCCTTGGGTCAGCTGCAAACTCAGCCCAGTACTTTCTCTCGATTTTTCTCCACTGCGACCCGTCAGCGGGTGCTCTCAACTTCCCGTCTTTCTTACGGTCCTCACTGTGCCATCGCATCAACTTGGCATGCTCTTCGTTTCTGAACAGACGTTTCAACCGTGGTATTATAGGAGCATACCACATCACCTTCGCAGGAACCCTCTTCCTGGGGGGCTCGCCGTCAACATCACCAGGGTCATCTCGTCTGATCTTATACCGCAATGCACCGCATACCGGGCATGCGTTCAGATCCTTGTACGCACTGCGGTAGAGGATGCAGTCATTAGGGCATGCATGTATCTTCTGCACCTCCAATCCTAGAGGGCATACGACCTTCTTTGCTGCGTATGTACTGTCGGGCAATTCGTTATCCTTTGGAAGCTTCTTCTTCTTCAATATTTTCAATAGCTTCTCAAATCCTTTGTCAGGCACAGCATTCTCTGCCTTCCACTGCAGCAATTCCAGTACGGTACCGAGCTTTGTGTTGCCATCTTCGCAATTGGGGTACAACCCTTTTTTGTGATCCTCTAACATGCGATCGAACTTCAGCTTCTCCTTTTGACTTTCGCATTGCGTCCTTGCATCGACAATGACCCGGCGGAGATCATCATCATCGGGCACTGGTTCCTCTTCATCTTCAGCAGCTTCCCCCCTTGCAGCATCATTGGGCACATCATCTGGTTCCTCTTGATCTTCAGCAGCTTCCCCCGTTGCAGCATCACCGTATTCAGCGGGCACATAGTTGTCATCGTCCTCTTCTTCTTCGCCGTCTTCCATCATAACCCCCATTTCTCCGTGCCTCGTCCAAACATTATAGTGTGGCATGAAACCCTTGTAAAGCAGGTGGGCATGAAGGATTTTCCGGTCAGAGTAAGACTTCGTATTCCCACATGTAGGGCATGGACAACACATAAAACCATTCTTCTTGTTTGCCTCAGCCACTTCGAGAAAATCATGCACGCCCTTAATGTACTCGGAGGTGTGTCTGTCACCGTACATCCATTGCCGGTTCATCTGCGTGCATTATATATAATTAAGTGTGTCAAAAACCATTACAGAACATCATGAATAGATAATTAAGTGACCAAATTAATAGAAGTTCATCATCACATTAGAACCAAAGTACATACATAGTTCTCATCTAACAACATATATATAGCTCTCCAGAGCATCTAATTAATTAAACCATACATTAAACTATGTAAAACATTTCAATGCGACAACAAATGCGATCATAATCGCAACCAAGGTAACAATTGATCCAACGACATAATGATACCAAGCCTCGGTATGAATGGCATATTTTCTAATCTTTCTAATCTTCAAGCGCATTGCATCCATCTTGATCTTGTGATCATCGACGACATCCGCAACATGCAACTCCAATATCATCTTCTCCTCCTCAATTTTTTTATTTTTTCCTTCAAGTAATTGTTTTCTTCTTCAACTAAATTTAACCTCTCGACAATAGGGTCGGTTAGAATTTCCGGTTCAACCACCTCCTAGATAAATAAAATCTATGTCACGTTGGTCGGTATATTTGTCATAAACAATAAATGAATCAAATAGTTATAAAAAGATAATATATACCACATCCGAATCATAGACAGGACGAGGGCCGACGGGGGCGGATACCAAAACCATCGCACTATGTAATAAGAAGGAATAAAATAGTTAGAAAATTAGACAAGTATCTATCTAAAGTAAGAATTTTTTTCTTTCAAAAAGAAGATAAGAACAAGAGGCTCACCACGGTGGTGCCGGCGACGAGATCGGCGCGGGCGGTCGACGGCGGTGAAGACGGGAATGGGACGTGACAGGCCGCTAAACCTAGACAAATCTCGAGGAAAATGGAGCTTTGAGGTCGAGCTTCGAGAGGACAAAGCTTAACTAGTGTGGCTCGGGCATTTCATCGAACACCTCATGTGCATAGGAGGTGAGCTAGAGCACCACAAAGCCCTCCCCTCGCCGGCCAGAGAAAAATAGAGCACTGGAGTGCTCTGGTCGCGGGCGGGGGGTATATATAGGCACCTCATTGGTCCCGGTTCGTGGCATGAACCGGTACTAAATCCGGGCCTTCTGTCCCGGTTCATGCCAAGAACCGGGACAAATGGTTGTGGGCCAGGAGCGAGGACCATTAGTCCCGGTTCGTGGCTCGAACCGGGACAAATTGTTCCATACGAACTGGGACCAATGCCCACGAGGCCCCGGCCGGCCCCCTGGGCTCACGAACCGGGACGAATGCCCCATGGGTCCCGGTTCGTGACTGAACCGGGGCTAATGTGAAAACTGCCCTGTGACCTATGCCCTGTTTTCTACTAGTGGAGGGAGGGATGAGGGGAAAAGAAGGGAAGAAGATGAGTGGGTGAGAAGACCCCGGCAAGGTGGGCCCCATAAGGGGTACGTGTCAAGCGGGAGAAACGGTTTACGGGAGAGAGAAATCAGTCGGTTGGTTTAAAACATTTTCCCCTTGGTTTTTCAGTGAAAATTATGAATCAAATTCCTTCGAGGTGACTTTTTTCAATTTATTACGGGGTAATCCCAGCGGATGCACGATTTGTGTGTGTGGGCTCTCTCGTGCTGGGCTTTCTAGGGTAGTTTTAGGCCTCACTCTCGCGTGAGCCTCTTCAGTGGGCTATTCTTCGACTCCACCGCTCTCCTCCCCATCAGCTGCCACCACCCCCACTCGCCGGCGGCGCCGCCGCTGGAGGACGACAACCTCCTCTCCGAGATCCTCCTCCGCCTCCCCTCGGAGCCCTCCTCCCTCTCGCGCGCCTCCCTCGTCTGCAAGCGCTGGTTCGGCCTCGTCTCCGACCCCGGCTTCTCCCGCCGCTTTCGCCTCCACCACCGCCGCAACCCTCCCCTCCTTGCGTTCTTCGACAAGTTTCACGGCATCTACTCTGCAATGGAGCCCCCCAATCGTGTCCCGGAGGGCCGCTTCTCCTTGCAGCTCGACGACGGCGAGGGCGCCCGTTTTCTGCTCATCGGGTGCCACCAAGGCCTCGTACTCAGCCGCCATAGATTGCTGAACCAGCTCCTGGTCTGGGATCCCGTCACCGGGGATCAGCACAGGTTTGCCCGTCCCCTGGGCTTCGAGACGTTGGGACCTTCTGTCCACGGGGCGGTGCTTCGGGCTGCCGGAGACGTCCACCACTTCCAGGTGGTCTTGGTACGCACAGAAATAAGCGAACAACATTCACGAGCGATCGCCAGCGTGTACTCATCGGAGACCGGCATATGGGGTAATCTCATGTCAACACCGCTTCCACCCAAGGCTTCGAATTCTCTTTTGCTATTCCCCCCTAGGATCAATACGGTATTTCCTGGTGTCCAAGTTGGGGATTCGCTTTACTGGTTGCTTTCTGGCATTACGGCTGGCATCCTCGAGTTTGATTTGGGTAGGCAGAGCTTAAGTGTGATACATGTGCCAGTGGACATCTATGCTAGGGGCAGTTCCCACTTCACCGTTATGCGAGCAGATGATGGGGGGCTTGGTTTCTTTTTTCTGTCAAGATTCACCACACAGTTATGGAAGAGGAAGATTGATTCTGATGGTGTTGCTTCATGGGTGATGGGAAGAACTTTCGAAATTGACAAGCTATTTTCCCTTAATTCACTGAAGTGGGGAGGGGTCCTTACGATACGAGGGTTTGCTGAGGACAATAATGTGGTGTTCCTGTCAACAGCTACCAGCCTATTCATGCTACAGCTTGAGTCATTGCAGTTGAAGAAACTTTTCGATACTACAATCGTGGGCTTCTATCATCCATTCGAAAGTGTCTATGCTGCAGGTAATAGCATTCCTTTACAATGTGGGTTATAACAAAATCAACATATCTTTTGTTAATTGGTTGGTTCATGTCGTTCACATTGTTTTGTGTTCAGCTAACAATTTCAAGTAGTGACATATCACTTGTTTCTTTTGCTGCTTGGTGATATTTTCAACATGTAGCGATGTTGTTCTGTAGTGTTTTCTTCTTTTCTTCTATGTGATGTGATCTAGGAAAACATCGGTTAGTGATAACTAGCCAGTTTTTCTTCTGTAGCAAGGTGGTTCTACTGTATCATGATTTTGAGTCCCCTCAGTTGAAGCCAGTGGGTTACTCTTAAATCCAAAACAGAGTTAACAAGTTGGTTTGATATTTATCAGACAGTTCATATTTATCACTTCTAGAAGAGTCATGTTGCAAGCGGCGAGTTCATTTGCACCAGAGTTAATTAATAAGTCAACTTTGTTTGTTCTTTTCTCGCTAAATTTCTTTAATTTTTTTTGAATATTCAGGATCACTTCTATGTGATGTGAAGTAGAAAAACATTGGTTAGTGATAGCTAGCCAGTTTTGCTTCCGTAGCAAGGTGATTCTACTGTATCATGATTTTGAGTCCCCGCGATTGAAGCCAGTGGGTGACTCTTAAATCCAAAACAGAGTTAACAAGTTGGTTTTGTATTTATCAGACGGTTTATATTTATCTTTTTTAGAAGAATCATGTTACAAGCGGTGAGTTCATTAGTACCAGAGTTAATCAATAAGTCAAGTTTATTAGTTCTTCTCTGGCTAAATTTCTTTTAAAAAATGATTATTCAGGATCACTTCTATCTAGAATTCATTAGTATTGATTTTCTTTATTTTATTTATCTGATATGATATAACACGAAACGGGATTCAGAATAATTTTAGCTAACTTCTCCCTTCTGATCAGCTAATAGTCTGAGCTTGCATATTTTTCATTTTGTGACACTAGTGAGGATACACTGTTTTGAGAATACTATCTATATTTGATAGTAGATATGGTTCTGTTTATCTACTCCTATGTTGTATTTAACTTGGTTGTTTTTCCTATATTATATATGTGATTTTATCTAAATATCTCAACGATGCCCCTCATATCTATTTGACTTTTTGTTTGAATAATGTTGGTTCCCTGACCTCATATGCTTGTAGGCACAGGCATTGGTGGTGGACATGGTGGACCTGAACTTTTGCACAACACATAAGATGATTGGTCAGATAGATATTGCTACCGTGATGTATTTGATTGAGTAGGTAAGCTTATCTTCAAGTAGTAGCTGAGTGAAGCATTTTTCCTTTTACTTGCTTTATGGATATTTGTATGTGTTATTTTTAACTGTTGCTACATTGCATTTGATATTTTTGTGTCTGCGAAATTTATTGAGTGAGGTTTTTACGCTGTCAGAGTAATTCATAACCAATAATACCTGACAATTTGACTTAAAACTTCCTTTATAGCAATTGCCATTTCACATTGCTGTTCATTTGGGAGCTTCGTTATACCTAGTGTTTACTTGTAGTTCTTGTGCAATTATACTAATGTAAGGCTCTTATGCGAGTTTCTTATACATATATTCTTAGCTTAGTTTGTTTGTCACTCTTAACTCGCATGTGAAAGCGGCTATGAGCCTGTCGGCTTTTTTTAAGTCATCTAGGGGCTGGAAATATGAAAGTAGACAGTGTAGTTCATATTCCATAACCTATCTAAGAAAATATGATAACCTTCTTCTCAAGGAAATAGACAGCAGTAATCTTAATGGTTATATCTAATAAACTCAGTGGCAGAGCTAGCCCAGATCTTCAAAATGTAGATGTTTGGGGTGGCCAAAGACTATATTTTTTCTAATTGAGAACCCTATAAGAATTTCCTTCACAATTTTGACCAGGGGGGGGGGGGGGGGGGTCCAGCCGTAGCTCCGCCTGTGAACGGTACCATCTCTGTAATTTTGGGCATATGCACTAATATTTGAGGATTCTGAACATAAAATAAGTTAGTATGAAAATTTACTAATTATGTACAGCACATGGTTCTTCGAAACTAAAATATAGTTGATTCTGGAGCAAAATCTTTGTCGCACCTCCTGCTGGTTATGATTGGAATCCCCCCCCCCCCCCCTTTCATTGTTGCGGCTGATCTTCCCTAATTCATAATAAAGTCAATCAACATTGCTTCCAGCCATGTATTCTCATCATGCATTTTTCTTCCCAACGATTGCTTTGCTGTCTCAAAGGGCTACTTGAAACCATTGCTGGCTCTTTGGTTGTATGGCGTGATCCTTTCCCCTTGCCTATCTTGGGCTGCCCATGAGGCTGTCTTGTCCTCACATTTGAGACTTGTCACTATTGATCAACCACATTGGGCGCTGTTTTTCTTCATGCTCCAGTTTCCTCTCTCAAGGAGGCAAATTTAGGATGTTAATCTGCCTTAAGTGCACTTTCCACCTACTACATGGGTTTACTCCGCCACCACTGTCTATGGGGCAAATCTGAAACCACGGGCCGCTGGAAATCTCTTGCTGCTTGGGCAAAGGTTTGCAAACTGAAGGACAAAGGTGGTCTGGGTATTATCTACCTCACAGTTCAAATGAAGCTCTCGTGCTTTGCAGTCCTTTGCGTTTGATGCCAAAATCACTTTCTGGTTGGTGAAACTCTTTGATAACATTATCTATCTCTCTTCCACCTGCCTATGTCCAAGCAGTCCTTCAGCGGTATTCAGAATCTGGAGCAATTGCTTGAAACCACATGCCTTGATGCAGAGGCGGAGCCAGGATTTCTCAAAGCATAGGGCTAAAACTAACTGACTAAAAATAAAGTCAAATAGCATGCACACCAACGCGTTCTAGAAGTATGCCACAAATTCACATTAAAGATGAAATATAATTTCATTATTACCACGAGAGAAAATTCGATAAAACAAATAATTTAACAAAGTGCATTTTTGCAAACATTGTTTGGTACCAAATTAATGAAGACTTGCTTAATTCTAGGCCATTGTTTCTTCACCAGCAATAGTAGAAGGACCTGGAGCTGCAAATATAAAATCGAGTATCTGAACCAGCCCATACTTGTTCAACATTTTGCCTTGGGTTTTGAAAAGCTTTACAATGTCTTCTAGCTCTATTATGAGCACTATTAACATTGCCAACACGAGTCTCAAAAGATGCAGTAGCATTTTTCCAATTACTAAAACCTTTCTTTGTATATGCTTCTATTCCACAGTTTTCAGCTCTTGGTTGCTTAAAGAGAAAACAATGAAAACAAAAGGCGGCTTTTTTAGCAACACTATATTCCAACCAATCATGTGACTTGTACCACTCTTCATGAAAGCCTCTCATTTGTTTCCCTTTTCTTTCTTGTTCATAGACATGTCCTGTTGGTCGGCACGGTCCCATGGCCAAATACTCCCTTCTAGCAGCATCTCTCACATTCACATGCAACTCCTCAATTCGTTTTCGGAGGCCGGGGTCGGGATTAATGTCATCTGGATTAAGCTCCACACGTGCATTACTAGCTCCGGCTCCTACTGATTCGGTAGGCGAATCATTGGTGTTGGTATTGTTGGTTGCAGGCTGGCCAGATGTTGACTGAAAAAACGATTCAATTGTCCAAATCCTCTTCATCTTGGATTTTTTTTGCTGTTAACAAATAACAATGAAACAGAAGTGATTAATGTAATTCAATTGAACGTCACAAACTCGTTGATTTTCAGCTAATAGAAAGAGACTAGGGAAAATTAGATGACAGATACAGTAAACTGAAGATTACCTGTCCTGCTGTCAGTCTAGCCGATTGTGAAGATGAAAAGGAACAGAAAGGGCTGGAGCCTGGAGGGGGCTGCTCCTGCTCGGACGAGGCGAGATGACCCGTGCTTCGAGCGGCGAGCGCCAGCCGCCTGGGCGCGGGACGCCGGTCTCAGTTCTCGTGGGAAACGGCGGGCGGCTGATGCGTCGCAGCTGAGGCGGCGCAGCTGTGAACGAGAAATATTTGATCGATCAGGCGAGATATCAGGCGAGACGCTGGACGATTGATTCCTGAGGAATCGCTACTACCAAAACCAACGTGGAGTCGTGGCGCAGGTGTCTACTTTTTTTTCCAACCAAGCCCGTAGGACAGCTCAGTTGGGCTGGGAACTGGGAACTTACGTGGGCTGTGCTTGGACGCCTGGGGCTGGGCTTTGTAAGTCTACAAATGTAAAAAAAGAATCTACTAAATATATACCTACCAGTTGGGCACAGCCTGGGGCTATCCAGTTGCCCCAGGCCCAATTCCGCCCCTGCCTTGATGACAGCAGCTACAACTGGACAGGCGTTTGGAACGCCAATACACATCGAGCTAAAAGATTCTAGGCCATTCCGTAACACCCCCAAAATGGATATGGAGTTGCAGTTCTCTCAAGCTAAAAAGCCTTTGCTTGGCTTATGGTACAAGACTCTGCCTCAACACTAGGGTCCTAGTTGTCCACCTAAATCAAATGGATGTAAGCTGCATGTCTTGTGTCCTCTGTACAACTGGTGCTCTTGAAACTGAGGATTGCATCTTCCATTTTGAATTCAGCATAGCTTGTTGAAGATATATGGTCACACACTGGCAACCTGTGCAGGACTTTGTACTGGTTATTAGATCGGGTTTAACTCTTTCTGCATGCCTTTCTTATTTGACGTCTTACTTTTTGGAACATTAAAATCTTAAATAAAATGTTACATTAGCCATGCACACCAAGAAAACCACTTGTAAAATTGATCTTCTGCTACAGCCTACAGGCTTTCAGATGGAAGGAGAGCTAAGACCTTCCCCGCGTGGCTTAATTCACCAGGCTAATTGACGTCTTACTTTTTCTACCATTTCATCCTGGCTGCTTTGTAATTATCTGTACTTTCCTGCCCGTAATGTTCTTTTCTCCTGGAAATTCTTGTTGGGGTCCTTTGTACAGTTCCTGTTTTTGTTCTAGTATATTTCACTGTCGGGACCTCCCCTACAGTTTTCTGTCAAAAGGGAAAAATGTGGGATAACATTGTGTGCATCGTGTACATACATACATGATACAGGTACATCGATGTTAAAGAAAATTGGCATGTCTTGCATCGTTTGACTCTTAACATAATACCTACTCTTTCCCTCTTTCCCTCTTTCCTCTGAAGGGTAAGTTTTGTCTGGTCCAAGATACATGTTGCTATGGTTTTTATACAGTTAATCTCTTCAATTTTGCTTGCTAATGTTTAATAATTTAAATTGAATATGTAATACACTTGACATGCCCAGAGTCATTTATTCATCATAAACACTGATTTCATTTGAGTAGTGGTATATTATTTTTTATACTATGCAGAGTAAACAAATATTTATTTCAGACTGAACGAAGTTTTACCTCCGTTCGGAAATAAGTGATGCTGTTTTGGTTGAACTAAAACAGTATCACTTATTTCCGAACGCGGGGAGTATTAATTAATAAGATGATGCATGATATCTTTGCTTGAGGCTTCTACTGCATGAATTTTATCAATTTGATTTGCCACTGACTGTCTAGATTGCACGTTACTACAAATTATGCCTATTAACTACGACTTTGTGATAATCTAGGCAGTTCAGCATTTCCCTCGAAGGGTCTAATTGTGATATCTGAACCACTGTTTATTTACCTTCTGCTGAAATCTGATGTAGCCAAAGACTTGAGAATGTGTTGACAATATAAGTTGAAGTTGTGCCACTACAAAATAACTTTTTTCCTATTGGTTTGTCCAATGACGCTGAGATGATTCAGTTTTCTTTCGGTCTTCTTTTCCACGATGGTGAATCTATCTTTTTGTGTTTGAGTCATAAAAAATTTGTAAGATATAACTTGGTACATATTTCCTTGACTGACTGACACTGATTGCTCCACAGGTATCTATAGTTCTATTCTGGTGACTGGCACGCAGAAATGGCTTGTTGGGTGAAGGTTCTTCCATTTTGTGGGCTCCACTCAGATAAAAAATTGACCTTTTATGTATCATGCACCATTGAACTGTGATGTGGACTTTGTAGGAGGTCATCGCTCAATTTCCTAACTTTTTTGTATTATATATAATTTCCCTAGACAAATAGTCAACTAACATGAAGGCACAGCGGGTTGCTTTGGTTAGTTGGTACCTTGAGGCTTTGTTTGCTTTATGCTTGCACAATGAGACAAGCCGGCCTTCAGTTGATATTGCTTGCTGCTTTTGTCTTTGGGTTCATCTTCTTGATGCCTTTCGTTTGATTACTCTCCATCATGTATCAGCTGTGGAGATATCGACATTGAATTTCTGCACGTGTCCCGTATTTTTCCATGTGTTTCGGTTGAAATTTTATCCGATGCTGCTTGATGAATGCTGAACTGCACCTGCCTGATCTGGTGCTGTTTTGCTGGCGATTCATCCAGGGTAGGGGTATTAAAATGTACTTCGCTATACATGGTAGACCTCGATGGAGTGAATCATGATACATGGAGTATACATCCAAATGAAAATTTCCCCTTTGAATGAAGCCACTAAAACTTGCCATGGTGGAACACGTATAGTCAAATTCAGCCTAAAAGGGCTCTAACCTTTAGTATAGTTTCTAGTATGGTTTCTGCGTAGTTCTACATTTCTTTGATCTTGTCCACTACATATATTTAGTATTTTATCATTTATATTAGTAACATGGTAAAAATGTCATGACAATATTAATCAGAATGTGTGAACTAATGTAAGATGTTTTTGCAGTACAAATTGAACTAAAAAACATCTTATACTAGATAATACCCCGCGCATTGCTGCGGGAATTGGTTACAATATATTTTGATAAGATTTGATTTTATGATACATGAATATTTGATTGGTAATATGGAAAGTAAAACTAAATATGATTGATTTCATTTAAGCACTGAGGTTACATGTGTACATGTCTATTTGGTTATATCGGATATGATGGTGCACCACACATTGTTGTGGTATTCTTAGATGACATTAAGAGTCTTATTGGATTATCAGTGCTTGATTACCAAGAGGTTATCTTGGTTATCTAAGAGTGTCAACTATGACATAGTGCACTTCATAAAAATAGGTTTAAGGAGAAAGGAGGGGGGGGGGGGGGGGGGGGGGGGGTGGAGGAATAGCATCTCATCATATTTGCAGGTCGCAAGTTGATATTAGTACAGGACATTTATAAAGCTCAAAACAAAACAAAATGTGCCCCAACTTTTTTCCCCATCAAATTGCTTGATGTCAGTGCGTGACCGATGCAAAATGCAGCTTAGACACCTTAAATCACAGCTTTGCTCAACATATGACAAAGCCAAGCCTGAGTATGAATGTTTGGCCATTCATATTTTTGAGGATAAGCTCCGACCTGTACCATAAACTCACTAGTAAAAATAGGGCCCAATGTTCAGCTCATTAGTCCCGGTTTGTAAATGAACCGATACTAATGTGACCATTAGTGCCGGTTCCAATAGCTAGGCAGGCGGCGCTCATTAGTCCCGGTTCGTGGCGAACCTTTAGTACCGGTTCGTGCCATGAACGGGGATTAAAGATGTGGTGGCAGGCTGGTGTCAGGCTGAGGCCCCACCAACACCTTTAGTCCCGGTTCGTGGCACGAACCGGTACTAGAGATGCACCTTTAGTCCCGGTTCGTATAACCAACCGGGACTAAAGATCATCCTATATAAACCCTTCGTCGAGCCCGAGCTCTCTGTTCTTCCCCTTTCCTCTCCTCTGTTTTCTTCCTCTTCCTCTCGAGCTCATCCTCCATTTTGCCAAAATTTGTTAAGATTTGAAGGCACCCCATCCATCCAAGTGATCACAAAGGTTAGCAACTTTGTCCTTTCATCTCTCATTGCTAGATTAGCTCTTGCAATGCTCTATAAGTATAGTAATTTGTGGGTTTTATTTTGGGAGGAATTATATGTGGTAGTATTTGATTTATATGCAATTTGAAGTCAAAATAACTCTTAGTTTGCATATGTAGGTGTGGTTTACTTAGTGCCATCCCGTCTCCATCCTAACCACCGTCGATCGCCCACACCGTCCCGTCGCCGGCACCACCTTGTGGTGAGCCTCTTGTTCTTATCTTTTTTATATATGAAAAAAATCATGTTTGTGTGATTTAGATATATAGTTGTATAATTTTCTTACCCGTACGTTGTTTGTTATACATAGTGCCATGGTTTTGATATATGTCCCCGTCGGCCCTCGTCTAGTTTATGATTCGGATGTGGTATATTCTCTTTTATAAGTATTTGTTGCATTTCATGTTTATGACAAATTATGTCCATCAAGTTGACATAGATATTTTTATCTAGGAGGTATGTGAACCGGAAATTCCAACTGACCCTATTGTCGAGAGGTTAAATTTAGTTGAAAAAGAAAACGAGTATTTGAAAGAAAAATTGAAAAGAATTGAGGGGGAGAAGATGGAATTGGAGTTGCATGTTGCCGATGTCGTCGATGATCACAAGATCAAGATGGACAAAATGCGAAGATTAGAAAGATTAGAAAATATGCCATCGATAGTGAGGCTTGGTATCATTATGATGTTGGATCAATTGTTACCTTAGTTGCGATTTTGATCGCATTTGTTGTTGCACTTAAATGCTTTAGTTAGAGAGTTATTTGTATGTTGTTTTATGAGAATAACTTTATGTATGAACTTGTATTAATTTGGTCTATTTGGTGCTGTGTAATGAAGATGAGCCGGCAATGGATGTATGATGACCGATGCTCTCCCCAGTTCATTAAAGGCGTGCATACTTTTCTGCTTGCGGCTGAGGCAAACAAGCGGGCGGATGGTTTTATGCCTTGTCCATGTGTTGGCTGTAAGAATGATCACAATTACTCTAACTCAAGAACCATTCACTGGCACCTGTTGGAGTCTGGTTTCATGACCCACTATAATGTTTGGACCAAGCACGGAGAAAGAGGGGTTATGATGGAAGACAATGAAGAAGAAGAGGACGACGACAGCTATCCTGGCCATGGGTTCCCTGAAGACGATGGTACAACAATAGGGGAAGAAGCTGAGCCGACAATGCGGGAAGAAGCTGAAGAAGAGGCATCAGATGAGCCCACTGATGATCTAGGTCGGGGCATTGCCGATGCAAAGAGAAACTGCGTAACTGAAAATGAGAGGCTGAAGTTGCAGCGCATGTTAGAGGATCACAAGAAATTTTTGTACCCAAATTGTGAAGCTGACAAGAAAAAGCTGGGCACCACACTGGAATTGCTGCAATGGAAGGCAGAGAATGGTGTATCTGACAAGGGATTTGGAAACTTGCTGATAATGTTAAAGAAGATGCTTCCAAAGGACAACGAATTGCCCGAGAGTATGTACGAAGCAAAGAAGGTTGTCTGCCCTCTAGGATTAGAGGTGCAGAAGATACATGCATGCCCTAATGACTGCATCCTCTACCGCAGTGAGTACGAGAATTTGAACGCGTGCCCGGTATGCGATGCATTGCGCTATAAGATCAGCCGCGATGACCCTATAGTGATGTCGAGGGCGAGCGCCCCAGGAAGAAGATTCCTGCCAAGGTGATGTGGTATGCTCCTATAATACCATAGTTGAAATGTCTGTTTCAAAACAAAGAGCATGCCAAGTTGATGCGATGGCACAAAGAGGACCATAAGAAAAACGGGAAGTTGAGAGTGCCCGCTGATGGGTCGCAGTGGAGAAAAATAACGAGGAAGTGGAAGGACTTTGCAGGTGACGCAAGGAACGTATGGTTTGGTCTAAGCGCAGATGGCATTAATCCTTTTGGGGAGCATAGCAGCAATCATGACTCTATGTATGTATAACCTTCCTCCTTGGTTGTGCATGAAGTGGAAGTTCATTATGATGCCAGTGCTCATCCAAGGCCCTAAGCAACCCGGCAATAACATTGATGTGTACCTAAGGCCATTAGTTGAAGAACTCTTACAGCTGTGGAATGGAAAAGGTGTACATGTGTGGGATGAGCTCGATCATGAAGAATTTGACCTACATGCGTTGCTGTTTGTGATCATCAATGATTGGCCTGCTCTCAGTAACCTTTCAAGACAGCCAAACAAGGGATACCGTGCATGCACACACTGTTTGGATGATACCGTCAGTATATATTTGGATAATTGTAAGAAGAATGTGTACCTGGGACATCGTCGATTTCTTCCGAGCAGGCATCCCGTAAGAAAGAAAGGCAAGCATTTCAAAGGTGAGGCAGATCATCGGAGGAAGCCTCGCCACCGTACTGGTGATGATGTACATGATATGGTCAAGGATTTGAAGGTAATCTTTGGAAAGTGTCCTGGCGGACAATCTGTTCCGAATGACGCTGACGGACGCGCACCCATGTGGAAGAAGAAATATATATTTTGGGACCTACCCTATTGGAAAGACCTAGAGGTCTGCTCTGCAATCGACGTGATGCAAGTGATGAAGAATCTTTGCGTGACCCTGCTTGGCTTCTTGGGCGTGTATGGGAAGACAAAAGATACACCGGAGGCACAGGAGGACCAGCAACGTATGCACGGAAAAGATGGCATACATCAGGGTCATGCCAGCTACGCTTTTACCAAGGAAGAGAAGGAAATCTTCTTTGAATGCCTGCTCAGTATGAAGGTCCCGTCTGGCTTCTCGTCGAATATAAAGGGAATAATAAATATGGGAGAGAAAAAGTTCCAAAACCTAAATTCTCATGACTGCCACGTGATTATGACGCAACTGCTTCCGGTTGCATTGTGGGGGCTTATACCGGAAAACGTTCGATTAGCCATTGTGAAGCTATGTGCATTCCTCAATGCAATCTCACAGAAGGTAATCGATCCAGAAATCATACCAAGGTTAGAGAATGATTTGGTGCAATGTCTTGTCAGTTTCGAGTTGGTGTTCCCACCATCCTTCTTCAAAATCATGACGCACATCCTAGTTCACCTATGCGAAGAGATTAACGTTCTGGGTCCTATATTTCTAGACAATATATTCCCCTTTGAGAGGTTCATGGGAGTCTTAAAGAAATATGTTCATAACCGTGCTAGGCCAGAAGGAAGCATCTCCAAGGGCCATAAAATGAGGAGGTCATTGAGTTTTGTATTGACTTTATTCCTGACCTTAAGCCGATTGGTGTTCCTGAATCGCGACATAAGGGCAGACTGGGTGGAAATGGCACGCTAGGACCGACACAAATAATATGTATGGACGGGCATTCTCTCACACAAGCACACTGCACATGTCAGGAGCCTACTGTAATCTGCCTGTACATGGGCTTGCTCCCTTCGACAACACATGGGCCGGCCCCGGGTGTATGCCACATCGAGCGATGCCTGCTACAAGTACCATCGAAGGAGTCAACGAACAGACTATCCGGGCATGGATCAGAAACGGCAACGGCGGCCTCCTCTTCCCCTACCTCCCCTGTACTTCCTCCTTCCTCCTTCCCCAATCTCTGTAGCTGAGCTTAATCTTCCTGTAATGGAGTCATTCGAGTGATTCGTGAGTGGATTCCTAACATTGTGGCATCAGAGCCTCCCTCCACCCTTCCCTTTCGTCCAAATTTTGCCCAAAATTTTTCCTCACACCATTCTCTCCACCACCATGCATCCTGAGTTGAAAGCTTACCTTGACGAGCTCGAAGCGAAGGCTCAGGCACGCCACGACGCCAGTGCCAGGCTGTTCGACGCGCTATTCGCCAAGCTCATCACGGGAGCTTCGACCCCGCAGTCGGCGCGCTCCGCGGTTGTGGACTCCGATGGCAGCCTTACCCACGACACCCTTGTCCCCGTGGTCCTCCCCGACGTCTTCTCCGCCTCCTCTTCCACTAGCAACGCCCAGGAGGTCCTTGAGCTCATCCCCGATGCGTCTCCTGTGTGCATCGCGAGGGCACCCGTCATCTGTGTTGGGGATCGTCGCAGAAATTTAAAATTTTCTACGCATCACCAAGATCAATCTATGGAGTAATCTAGCACCGAGGGGAAGGGGAGTGCATCTACATACCATTGTAGATCGCTAAGCGGAAGCGTTGCAAGAACGCGGATGAAGGAGTCGTACTCGTAGCGATTCAGATCGCGGTTGATTCCGATCTAAGCGCCGAACCACGGCGCCTCCGCGTTCAACACACGTGCAACCCGGTGACGTCTCCCACGCCTTGATCCAGCAAGGGGCGAAGGAGAAGTTGGGGAAGACTCCGTCCAACAGCAGCCCGACGGCGTGGTGGTGGTGGAGGAGCGCGAAACTCCAGCAGGGCTTCGCCAAGCACTACGAGAGACGAGGAGGGAGAGAGGTATGGCTGCGCCTGGGAGAGAATAACTCGTGTATTGGGCAGCCCCTAGACCTCAACTATATATAGGGGGAGGGGAGGGGGCTGCGCCCCCTCTAGGGTTCCCACCCCAAGGGGTGCGGCAGCCCCAGATCCCATCTAGGGTGGCGGCCAAAGGAGGGAGAGGGGGAGGCGCACCTGGGGTGGGCCTTAGGGCCCATCTGCCCTAGGGTTTGCCCCCATCTTCTCTTGAGGCGCCTTGGGCCTTGGTGGGGGGCGCCCCAGCCTACCTAGGGGCTGGTCCCTTCCCACTATTGGCCCACGCAAGCCTCTGGGGCTGGTGGCCCCTCCCGGTGGACCCCCGGACCCTTCCGGTGGTCCCGGTACATTACCGGTGATGCCCGAAACACTTCCGGTGGCCAAATCCTCACTTCCTATATATCAATCTTTACCTCCGGACCATTCCGGAACTCCTCGTGACGTCCGGGATCTCATATGGGACTCCGAACAACATTCGGTAACTGCGTACATACTTTTCCTATAACCCTAGCGTCATCGAACCTTAAGTGTGTAGACCCTACGGGCTCGGGAACCATGCAGTCATGACCGAGACATATCTCCGGCCAATAACCAACAGTGGGATCTGGATACCCATGTTGGCTCCCACATGTTCCACGATGATCTCATCGGATGAACCACGATGTCAAGGATTGAATCAATCCCGTATACAATTCCCTTTGTCTACCGGTATAGTACTTGCCCGAGATTCGATCGTCGGTATCCCGATACCTTGTTCAATCTCGTTACCGGCAAGTATCTTTACTCGTTCCGTAACACATCATCCCGTGATCAACTCCTTGGTCACATTGTGCACATTATGATGATGTCCTACCGAGTGGGCCCAGAGATACCTCTCCGTTTACACGGAGTGACAAATCCCAGTCTCGATTCGTGCCAACCCAACAGACACTTTCGGAGATACCTGTAGTGCACCTTTATAGCCACCCAGTTACGTTGTGACGTTTGGTACACCCAAAGCATTCCTAAGGTATCCGGGAGTTGCACAATCTCATGGTCTAAGGAAATGGTACTTGACATTAGAAAAGCTTTAGCAGACGAACTACACGATCTTGTGCTAGGCTTAGGATTGGGTCTTGTCCATCACATCATTCTCCTAATGATGTGATCCCGTTATCAACGACATCCAATGTCCATGGTCAGGAAACCGTAACCATCTATTGATCAAGGAGCTAGTCAACTAGAGGCTTACTAGGGACATGGTGTTGTCTATGTATCGACACATGTATCTGAGTTTCCTATCAATACAATTTTAGCATGGATAATAAACGATTATCGTGAATAAGGAAATATAATAATAACCAATTTATTATTGCCTCTAGGGCATATTTCTAACAGTCTCCCACTTGTACTAGAGTCAATAATCTGGTTCACATCGCCATGTGATTAACACTCACAGGTCACATCACCATGTGACTAACATCCAAAGAGTTTACTAGAGTCAATAATCTAGTTCACATCACTATGTGATTAACACTCAATGAGTTCTGGGTTTGATCATGTTATGCTTGTGAGAGAGGTTATAGTCAACGGGTCTGCAACAATCAGATCCGCATGTACTTCGCAAAACTTTATGTCATATCGTAGATGCTGCTTCCACGTTCCACTTGGAGCTATTCCAAATGGTTGCTCCATTATACATATCCGGTTTTTCTACTCATAGTCATCCGGATAGGTGTTAAAGCTTGCATCGACGTAACTCTTAACGTCGAACTCTTTATCACCTCCATAACTGAGAAATATTTCCTTATTCCTTTAAGGACAATTTTGACCACTGTCCAGTGATCCACTCCTGGATCACCTTTGTACCCTCTTGCCAGACATGTGGCAAGGCACAAATCAGGTGCGGTACTCAGCATGGCATATCGTATAGAGCCTATGACAAAAGCATAGGGGACGACCTTCGTCCTTCCTCTTTCTTCTGCTGTGATCAAGCTTTGAGTCTTACTCAACTTCACACCTTACAACTCAGGTAAGAACTCCTTCTTTGACTGATCTATTTTGAACTCCTTCAAAATCATGTCAAAGGTGTGTGTTCTTTTGAAAGTATCATCGGGCGTCTTGATCCATCTCTATAGATCTTGATGCCCAATATGTAAGCAGCTTTATCCAGGTCTTCCTTTGAAAATCACTTTTCAAACAACCGTTTATGCTTTCCAGAAATTCTACATCATTTCGGATCAACAATATGTCATCCACATATACTTATCAGAAATGTTGTAGTGCTCCCACTCACTTTCTTGTAAATACAAGGTTGTAGCAAACATTGTATAAACCTAAAAACTTTGATCACTCCATCAATGCATATATTCCGACTCCGAGATGCTTGCTCTAATCCATAGAAGGATCGCTGGAGCCAGCATACCTTTTAGCATCCTTAGGATCGACAAAACCTTTGATTGTATCACATACAACTTTTTCTTACGAAAACTGGTAAGAAAACTTGTTTTGACATCCATCTGTCAGATTTCATAATCGAAAAATACAGCTAATGCTAACATGAATCCGACGGACTTAAGCATCGCTACGGGTGAGAAAATCTCATCGTAGTCAACTCCTTGAACTTGTGAAAAACTCTTTGCCACAAGTCGAGCTTCATAGACGGTAACATCACCGTCCACGTCCGTCTTCTTCTTAAAGATCCATTTATCTCAATGGCTTGCCGATCATCGGGCAAGTCCACCAAAGTCCATACTTTGTTCTGATACATGGATCCTATCTCGGATTTCATGGCTTCTAACCATTTGTCGGAATATGGGCCCACCATCGCTTCTCCATAGCTCGTAGGTTCATTGTTGTCTAACAACATGATATCTAAGACATGATTACCGTACCACTCAGGAGTAGTACATATCCTCGTCGACCTACGAGGTTCGATAGCAACTTGATCCGAAGCTTTATGATCACTATCACTAACTTCCTCTTCAACAGACGTAGGCGCCACAGAAACATCTTTCTGTGTTGCACTACTTTCCGGTTGAAGTAGAGGTTCAACAACCTTATCAAGTTCTATCTTCCTCCCACTCAATTCTTTCGAGAGAAACTCCTTCTCGAGAAAGGACCCGTTCTTGTGACAAACAATTTGCCCTCAGATCTAAGATAAAAGGTATACCCAACTGTCACCTTTGGGTATCCTATGAAGATGTGTTTGTCCGCTTTGGGTTCAAGCTTCTCCGGCTGAAGCCTTAAGCATCGCAGCCCCAAACATTAAGAAACGACAACTTTGGTTTCTTGCCAAACCAATGTTCATATGACGTCGTCTCAACGGACTTAGATGGTGCCCTATCTAAAGTGAATGCAGCTGTCTCTAACGCATAACCTCAAAATGATAGCGGTAGATCGCTAAGAGACATCATAGATCGCACCATATCTCATAAGGTTCGATTACGACGTCCGGACACACCATTTCGCTGTGGTGTTCCAGGTGGCTTCAACTGTGAAACAATTCCACAATGTCTTAAGTGATTGCCAAACTCATAACTCAGAAATTCTCCCTCGATCAGATCGTAGGAATTTGATCTTCTTGTTATGATGGTTCTTAACTTCACTCTGAAATTGCTTGAACTTTTCAAACGTTTCAGACTTGTGCTTCATTAAGTAAATATACCCATATCTACTCAAATCATCAATGAAGATGGAGAAAATAACGATATCCACCACACGCCTTAATTCTCATTGGATCACGCACATCAGCATGTATGATTTCCAACAAGTCACTTGCCCGTTTCATTGTACCTGAAAACGGGATCTTAGTCATCCTGCCCATGAGGCATGGCTCGCATGTGTCAAGCGATTCAAAATCAAGTGACTCCAAACATCCATCAGCATGGAGTTTCTTCATGCATTTTATGCCAAAATGACCTAAGCGGCAGTGTCACAAGAAAGTGGTACTATCATTATTAACTCTACATCCTTTCTGGCGTGAACATGTGTATTACCACG
This sequence comes from Aegilops tauschii subsp. strangulata, assembly GCF_002575655.3. Classification (NCBI taxonomy): domain Eukaryota; kingdom Viridiplantae; phylum Streptophyta; class Magnoliopsida; order Poales; family Poaceae; genus Aegilops; species Aegilops tauschii. The sequence goes on along the minus strand of NC_053040.3, from coordinate 50,094,436 downwards.
ACCGAGATTCAATGAACCATTCACATAGGGTGCATGACCATGAAAGGTATTATTCATGTAAACAGAATAACCATTATTTTCTAACTTAAATGAATAACCGTATTGCAATGAACATGATCTAATCATATTCACGCTCAACGTAGACACCTGATAATATTTATCTAGGTCCAATACTAATCCCGAAGGCAGATGGAGCGTGCGATGGTGATCTCATCAACTTTGGAAACACTTCCAACACACATCGTCACCTCGCCCTTAGCCAGTCTCCGTTTAGTCGGTAGCTTTTGCTTCAAGTCACCAATAATAGCAATTGAACCGGTATCCAATACCCAGGTGCTACCAGGAGTACTAGTAAGGTACACATTAATAACACGTATATACTTTGTTGAAGTTGCCAGCCTTCTTATCTACCATGCATTTGGGGTAGTTCCGCTACCAGTGACCGTTCCCCTTACAATAGAAGCACTTAGTCTCGGGTTTGGGTTCAACCTTGGGTTCCTTCATTGGAACGGCAGCTGGTTTACCATTCATGAAGTTTCCCTTCTAGCCCTTGCCCTTCTTGAAACCAGTGGTCTTGTTAAACCATCAACACTTGATGCTCCTTCTTGATTTCTACTTTTTGCGGTCTTAAGCACCGCGAACAGCTCCGGGATCATCTCCATCCCTTGCATGTCATAGTTCATCACGAAGATCTAGTAGCTTAGTGATAGTGACTAGAGAACTCTATCAATCACTATCTTATCTGGAAGTTTAACTCCCACTTGATTCAAGTGATTGTAGCACCCAGACATTCTGAGCACATGCTCACTAGCTGAGCTATTCTTCTCCATCTTGTAGGCAAGGAACTTGTCAGAGGTCTCATACCTCTCAACACGGGCATGAGCCTGAAATCCCAATTTCAGCTCTTGGAACATCTCATATGTTCTATGGCGTTCAAAACGTCATTGGAATCCCGATTCTAAGCCGTAAAGTATGGTGCACTTAACTATCAAGTAGTCATCAGGACGTATCTGTTAGATGTTCATAACATCCACAGACGACGCTGGAGGGGTTGGCACACCGAGCGGTGCATCAAAGACATAAGCCTTCTGTGTAGCAGTGAGGACACTCCTCAGGCAACGGACCTAGTCCGCGTCAATGCTTACAATATCTTTCAACTTAATCTTTCTCTAGGAACGTATTGAAACAGGGAGCTACAACGCGAGCTATTGATCTGCAACATATTTGCAAAGACAATTTAGACTATGTTCATGATAATTAAGTTCATCTAATCAAATTATTTAATAAACTCCCACTTAAATAGACATCCCTCTAGTCATCTAAGTGATACATGATCCGAATCGACTAGGCCATGTCCGATCATCACGTGAGACGGACTAGTCATCATCGGTGAACATCTTCATGTTGATTGTATCTTCTATACGACTCATGTTCGACCTTTCGGTCTTCCGTGTTCCGAGGCCATGTCTGTACATGCTAGGCTCGTCAAGTCAACCTAAGTGTTTCGCATGTGTTCCGAGGCCATGTCTGTACATGCTAGGCTCGTCAACACCCGTTGTATTCGAACGTTAGAATCTATCACACCCGATCATCACGTGGTGCTTCGAAACAACGAACCTTCGCAACGGTGCACAGTTAGGGAGAACACTTTTCTTGAAATTTTAGTGAGGGATCATCTTATTTAAGCTACCGTCGTTCTAAGCAAATAAGATGTAAAACATTATAAACATCACATGCAATCTAATAGTGACATGATATGGCCAATATCATTTTGCTCCTTTTTGATCTCCATCTTCGGGGCACCATGATCATCGTCGTCACCGGCATGACACCATGATCTCCATCATCATGATCTCCATCATCGTGTCTTCATGAAGTTGTCTCGTCATCTATATATTACTTCTACTACTATGGCTAATGGTTTAGCAATAAAGTAAAGTAATTACATGACGTTTATGTTGACACGCAGGTCATAAATAAATTAAGACAACTCCTATGGCTCCTGCCGGTTGTCATACTCATCGACATGCAAGTCGTGATTCCTATTACAAGAACATGATCAATCTCATACATCACATATATCATTCATCACATCCTTTTGGCCATATCACATCACATGGCATATGCTGCAAAAACAAGTTAGACGTCCTCTAATTGTTGTTGCAAATTTTTACGTGGCTTCTATAGGTTTCTTAGCAAGAATGTTTCTTACCTACGCCAAAACCACAACGTGATATGCCAATTTCTATTTACCCTTCATAAGGACCCTTTTCATCGAATCCGATCCGACTAAAGTGGGAGAGACAGACACCCGCTAGCCACCTTATGCAACTAGTGCATGTCAGTCGGTGGAACCTGTCTCACGTAAGTGTACGTGTAAGGTCGGTCCAGGCCGCTTCATCCCACGATGCCGCCAAATCAAGATAAGACTAGTAACGGCAAGTAAATTGACAAAATCGACGCCCACAACTACTTTGTGTTCTACTCGTGCGTAGAAACTACGCATAGACCTAGCTCATGATGCCACTGTTGGGGATCGTAGCAGAAATTTAAATTTTTCTACGCATCACCAAGATCAATCTATGGAGTAATCTAGCACCGAGGGGAAGGGGAGTGCATCTACATACCATTGTAGATCACTAAGCGGAAGCGTTGCAAGAACGCGGATGAAGGAGTCGTACTCGTAGCGATTCAGATCGCGGTTGATTCCGATCTAAGCGCCGAACCACGGCGCCTCCGTGTTTAACACACGTGCAGCCCGGTGACGTCTCCCACGCCTTGATCCAGCAAGGGGAGAAGGAGAAGTTGGGGAAGACTCCGTCCAGCAGCAGCACGACGGCGTGGTGGTGGTGGAGGAGCGCGGAACTCCAGCAGGGCTTCGTCAAGCACTACGAGAGACGAGGAGGGAGAGAGGTATGGCTGCGCCTGGGAGAAAATAACTCGTGTATTGGGCAGCCCCTAGACCTCAACTATATATAGGGGGAGGGGAGGGGGCTGCGTCCCCTCTAGGGTTCCCACCCCAAGGGGTGCGGCAGCCCCAGATCCCATCTAGGGTGGCGGCCAAAGGAGGGAGAGGGGGAGGCGCACCTGGGGTGGGCCTTAGGGCCCATCTGCCCTAGGGTTTGCCCCCATCTTCTCTTGAGGTGCCTTGGGCCTTGGTGGGGGGCGCCCCAGCCCACCTAGGGGCTGGTCCCTTCCCACTATTGGCCCACGCAAGCCTCTGGGGCTGGTGGCCCCTCCCGGTGGACCCCCGGACCCTTCCGGTGGTCCCGGTACATTACCGGTGATGCCCGGAACACTTCCGGTGGCCAAATCCTCACTTCCTATATATCAATCTTTACCTCCGGACCATTCCGGAACTCCTCGTGACGTCCGGGATCTCATCCGGGACTCCGATCAACATTCGGTAACCGCGTACATACTTTCCTTATAACCCTAGCGTCATCGAACCTTAAGTGTGTAGACCCTACGGGCTCGGGAACCATGCAGTCATGACCGAGACATATCTCCGGCCAATAACCAACAGCGGGATCTGGATACCCATGTTGGCTCCCACATGTTCCACGATGATCTCATCGGATGAACCACTATGTCAAGGATTCAATCAATCCCGTATACAATTCCCTTTGTCTACCGGTATAGTACTTGCCCGAGATTCGATCGTCGGTATCCCGATACCTTGTTCAATCTCGTTACCGGCAAGTATCTTTACTCGTTCCGTAACACATCATCCCGTGATCAACTCCTTGGTCACATTGTGCACATTATGATGATGTCCTACCGAGTGGGCCCAGAGATACCTCTCCGTTTACACGGAGTGACAAATCCCAGTCTCGATTCGTGCCAACCCAACAGACACTTTCGGAGATACCTGTAGTGCACCTTTATAGCCACCCAGTTACGTTGTGACGTTTGGTACACCCAAAGCATTCCTAAGGTATCCGGGAGTTGCACAATCTCATGGTCTAAGGAAATGGTACTTGACATTAGAAAAGCTTTAGCAGACGAACTACACGATCTTGTGCTAGGCTTAGGATTGGGTCTTGTCCATCACAACATTCTCCTAATGATGTGATCCCGTTATCAACGACATCCAATGTCCATGGTCAGGAAACCGTAACCATCTATTGATCAAGGAGCTAGTCAACTAGAGGCTTACTAGGGACATGGTGTTGTCTATGTATCGACACATGTATCTGAGTTTCCTATCAATACAATTTTAGCATGGATAATAAACGATTATCGTGAATAAGGAAATATAATAATAACCAATTTATTATTGCCTCTAGGGCATATTTCTAACAGTCTCCCACTTGTACTAGAGTCAATAATCTAGTTCACATCGCCATGTGATTAACACTCACAGGTCACATCACCATGTGACTAACATCCAAAGAGTTTACTAGAGTCAATAATCTAGTTCACATCACTATGTGATTAACACTCAATGAGTTCTGGGTTTGATCATGTTATGCTTGTGAGAGAGGTTATAGTCAACGAGTCTACAACAATCAGATCCGCATGTACTTCGCAAAACTTTATGTCATATTGAGACTGTTGGGCACGGCAGCCGATGGCGGCCTCACCGACGACGCCGGAGTCCCCACGGTCGTCCGCGACTCCTCCGCCACCAAGGCCCAGGAGGTCATCCAGACCCCCCATGGTGCGTCCCTCGACTCCATCAACCCGATGCCCATGACATGTTCGACCACTGGAGGTCGACGTCGTCGCCAACGTTGATGAGGCCCAAGACGCCGCCACCACCGTCCACCCCGAGCACGCGGACATCGTCAACTACACGGAGGTCACGCAGCTCATACCGGTGCAGCCAACGTTCTCCATGGACATCGGCACCTGCTCTGCCGAGGTCATTTCCTCAACGGCAACCACCACCGACACCATCCCCATGGCAACCAAACTAGCTCCGACCAAGTGCTCGGCAGAAGCTCCTGCCCACGCGAGTGTCTGGGTGCAGCCTCCGATCGCCACCATCGACAGTGTCGACGAGACATATGACACCACCACCGAACACCTTCACCCGCCTTCCTTCGAACATCGACCATGGCCACCGCCTGTACAAGTGCAGATCAATCACGCGGGACACCTCTTCTGGCCTAGTCCGTGGCCGTCATTCACACCTCTGTCAAACACAACCTACCCGGAAAGGCCATGTTCAGGTATACATCGTCAATCACATGGAGGTCCCTGCTTTAGTCCTTGGTTAATTAGGTTGATGTTCAGAGATGTTCCCCTGGAGGAGCCTATCCATTGTTTTCTAGCTCCAGAGATGCAGCTTGAGTGTAAAATTGGGTTCAGCTATGGGCTTGTTCTGTCCCTGATCAGAAAAATGGCACCCCCTCAATCAAACAAGTCTTCATATCGACCGGATTGTGCAACCAAACATGCAGTAGTACAGAACACAGAGAAACACTTCACCTCATCCGTGCAGCGCTGGGCATTGGATATCTCTGCAGGTTTCAGTATGGCCGGGTTGGAGGAAATCTCTTGCCATGAAATATTTGCTATACATACAGGTTATCTGATTCCTTGTATGTCCAGACCATCCCCATGGCCGTCGTTTGATTCCTTTCATGAAGGCGCGCAACTGAGGTACACATGGCCGAAAATTGCTTCTGTGATGCGTCATTTTGCTGGTTCTTTGCATTCTCCGACAGAATCCTTGAGATGTCCCCAATGGATGCACCTGAAACTACTGTGTTCATCATTCTCAAGCAATTGCCAAGTAGTACAGTTATGGTCAGAGCTACCGACAGTGGAATTTCAGTTTTGTGCTCATGGTCCTACTGATCCAAAAATCACGAGAGAAACCTGGTGGTGCTTGCTGAAAATTATTTATAAAATCAGTCAATTGGATCACTTATTCAGACCAAGACAGTGGCGGTCGCTCAAATATGATTCAGTTGCATGCTATCTCGAGGAGCCATCCTCAGGTACACATCACCAACCTCATGAAGTTTCAGGGTTCAGTGTGAGCTATTTGGGCGCCCCCCGGATCGTGCAACAATTGGGAATATCATTCAAATGCCACCTGTAAGAGTGAGGACCAGTCAGATGGGACACTTGTTCAAGCCTAGACAGTGGCCCTCTTTCAAAAATCATTCAAATACAAGCTCTCCCGAGGAGCCACGTTCAAGTGCACCACTGCCATCTGATGATACACAAAGTCAACATCTATCTCGGTTACATTTTCATGCTTATCAAAACGGTAGCTCTTCCCGAATGTCTTGGGACCCTGGCAATCACATAATGTCGAATCTGGAGAAGTATTTCAGTTGTTTCCAAGGTACACAGTTGCAGTCTCGGCACACACCTGATCGGACAAAATCTGGTGCTATAAATGCAAGACGAGAAGAAGCGATACACTGGGAGCAAGTACACTACAAGGACCTGCAGTTTTACCCATACAGTTTAGAACAGTCACTGGAAAGTGATGAAAACTTTATCCCTTGTCAGTTTGCCTATGGATTCGATTTGGAGATGAGTGAACTAGTGAGTAACATGTGGAAATCAGACCATGACTGGGCAGTTTGTTTGTATCTTGTACAGCGGCAATACATGCTTCTTGGTGGTTTGTGTAGTAATCCTAGCTACACATTACACGTGAGCATCAAGCATTGGTTTGAGCAACAAAATGAAAGGACCTATAGCTTGCTTGTAACTGTTGTACTACCACTTCACCCCATGCATATGAGGATGCTACAGACCATGGAAGTGTTTAGGGAGCTGCTAAGTGCAGTTAAAATCAAGAACAACAGTTCAGATAGTTCAGTTGTGTGTCCAGGCGATGAGCAATGGAATTCAGAGGGTTCTCGATTGGAGGAGCAACAGTTGTCATTCCCTGTTTCCGCCATGTCCACTAATCAGTTCCTATTTCATATGAAGACTCTTACTGAATTTGAGACTATGTTGAAGATTTATTTAAGGCTGCTTCAAGTTTGGATTGCCCCCCTGATTGGCAGTGAGTCAGCTAGAGCCTGTCACCTTGAGCAGCTCTGGGATCCAGGCGGAAAAAGTTTGTCATTTTGGATTTCTCACTCATCGGGTGGTGGCCTTAATTCAGTGGATGTCGCGGAGTTCTCTTCTGGCTGCGAACAAGCTCGTTTTCATGGAGGGAGTGGTCATGGTTATCTGTCACTTTGTACTCCACAATCATCGACGATTCTAATGGTGGTAGTAATCAGCAAGAGAGCATCGGTCGTGAGTGGGATAACATCCTATACCTACTCCAATCAATACCCTTTTCAAGAAGGGAGGTGTGTCATCGTTGTCGCTGCCATCTTCGACTGGATTCCCATCAACCACATTGTTGAAGCCTACTCCAACCTCGAGTAAAACAGGGACTATGATTACGTCCACAGACATCGAGTCCACTGTGATCCGGGTGGTTGGCAGTGGAGTCGGCTTGGGGTCAAGCCGAGTTTCAAGAAGGGAGGGATGTCAGGAGCCTACTGTAATCTGCCTGTACATGGGCTTGCTCCCTTCGACAACACATGGGCCGGCCCCGGGTGTATGCCACATCGAGCGATGCCTGCTACAAGTACCATCGAAGGAGTCAACGAACAGACTATCCGGGCTTTGGATCAGAAACGGCAACGGCGGCCTCCTCTTCCCCTACCTCCCCTGTACTTCCTCCTTCCTCCTTCCTCCTTCCCCAATCTCTGTAGCTGAGCTTAATCTTCCTGTAATGGAGTCATTCGAGTGATTCGTGAGTGGATTCCTAATAGCACAGTTCTACAAATTTCCGCCTTGGTGGCTCCATATATGGAGGAACACAAGAATATTCTACGCTCCAAACACCCGGAGTAGTCTAACGACTGGATTGCACATGAACAAACGGGGACTTTCGCCGGTTGGTTGCAGACACGTGCCATGCATGGCGACGCTATTGAAGATGACCTGTACTTGCTGCTGAAGGAAATATGCCCTAGAGGCAATAATAAAGTTATTATTTATTTCCTTATATCATGATAAATGTTTATTATTCATGCTAGAATTGTATTAACCGGAAACATGATACATGTGTGAATACATAGACAAACAGAGTGTCACTAGTATGCCTCTACTTGACTAGCTCATTAATCAAAGATGGTTATGTTTCCTAGCCATTAACAAAGAGTTGTCATTTGATTAACGGGATCACATCATTAGGAGAATGATGTGATTGACTTGACCCATTTCGTTAGCTTAGCACTCGATCGTTTGGTATGTTGCTATTGCTTTCTTCATGACTTATACATGTTCCTATGACTATGAGATTATGCAACTCCCGTTTACCGGAGGAACACTTTGTGTGCTACCAAACGTCACAACGTAACTGGGTGATTATAAAGGTGCTCTACAGGTGTCTCCAAAGGTACTTGTTGGGTTAGCGTATTTCGAGATTAGGATTTGTCACTCCAATTGTCGGAGAGGTATCTCTGGGCCCACTCAGTAATGCACATCACTATAAGCCTTGCAACTAATGAGTTAGTTGCGGGATGATGTATTACGGAACGAGTAAAGAGACTTGCCGGTAATGAGATTGAACTAGGTATTGAGATACCGACGATCAAATCTCGGGCAAGTAACACACCGATGACAAAGGGAACAACGTATGTTGTTATGCGGTTTGACCGATAAAGATCTTCGTAGAATATGTGGGAGCCAATATGAGCATCCAGGTTCCGCTATTGGTTATTGACCGGAGAGGTGTGTCGGTCATGTCTACATAGTTCTCGAACCCATAGGGTCCGCACGCTTAAAGTTCGATGACGGTTATATTATGAGTTTATGTATTTTGATGTACCGAAGGTAGTTCGGTGTCCCGGATGTGATCACGGACATGACGAGGAGTATCGAAATGGTCGAGACATAAAGATCGATATATTGGACGACTATATTTGGACACCGGAATGATTCCGGGTGAGATCGGGATAATACCGGAGCACCGCGAGGTTATCGGAACCCCCCGGGATGTATATGGGCCTTAATGGGCTTTATGGGAAAGGAGGGAAAAGGAGCAAGGGAGGGGGCGCGCCGCCCAAGCCCAATCCGAATTGGGAGGGGGGCCGACCCCCCTTTCCTTCCTCCCTCCTCCCTCATTGATCTCTTCGCCGTGTGCGGTGCCCCCTCCACCATAATCCACCTCGATAATATCGTAGCGGTGCTTAGGCGAAGCCCTGCGTCGGTAGAACATCATCATCGTCACCACGCCGTCGTGCTGATGAAACTCTCCCTCAACACTCAGCTGGATCGGAGTTCGAGGGACGTCATCGAGTTGAACGTGTGCAGAACTCGGAGGTGCCGTGCGTTTGGTGCTTGATCGGTCGGATCGTGAAGACGTACGACTACATCAACCGCGTTGTGCTAACGCTTCCGTTTTCGGTCTACGAGGGTACGTGGACATACTCTCCCCTCTTGTTGCTATGCATCACCATGATCTTGCGTGTGCGTACATTTTTTTTTGAAATCACTACGTTACCCATCAGCTGCCCCAGTTACCATCTTCGAATATAATGACTTTCAAAGGGTACGGGATAAATGAGAATACATTTTACACGATCGCCCAAGATAAGAAGAGCACCAACCAAAACATTGGTGTCCATTTTGATGCAGCAACCAAGAGGGGAAAGGACACATATTATGGTTACATAGAGAAGATATGGGAACTTGACTATGGACGTGGTTTGAAGGTCCCTTTGTTTCGGTGCAAATGGGTCAATATGACACGAGGTGGGGTAACGTAAGACCCGTAGTACGGAATGACAATAGTGGATCTCAACAATCTTGCGTACGCAGACGAACCATCCATCCTAGCCAATGATGTGGCACAGGTTTTCTATGTGAAGGACATGTCTACCAAGCCGAGAAAAAGAAAAGATAAGGAAGCGAATACATCATGCGATGAGCCAAAGAGCCACATAGTTCTTTGAGGGAAAAAACATCGTGGTAGTGGATGACAAGACAGACATGTCAGAAGATTATGAAAAGTTTCATGGAATTGCTCCGTTCACAGTGAATATTGACCCGAGCATCCAGTTAAATGATGAAGATTGTCCATGGTTACGGCGCAAAGGGACACACACGAAGAAAAGGTTTCACACCCAAAGATCCCACTCTGGGATGTGACCGGCTTCACTGTCATCACTTTCTTCTCTAGTGAGTCTCCGGACTTATATATCTAGAAAGTCCCACTTTGGACAAACCATAGGAATCTCTGTAATAGTTAGGGTGCTTATGTGTTTTCGCATTTGAAACGTGTACTTTTGTGCTTCGGACAAACGTCATCAATTTCCAACCCTTTCTGACTTCATTTGCTATTTTTCAGCTCATTTACTGATTTTTTACCTAAATGACCCTGAAATTGAAAAGCACTACAAAATGAACTCTGAAAAGGTTGAGTTGGCATGGTGTCATCATTTCACCCACATAGCATGTGCTAAAAAGTTGAGAGGGTTACGACAAAAACTGGATGCACTTCGTTTACAAAATGGACAATCTCTTTCGATGTATCAGGGTTTCGGACGATACTCATTTGTTACAAAGGCATTTCATTTTTTAACCTATTTCAACTCTAGACTTTTTGTGTGTTCAGTATGCACCATTCAAAGCCACGTCATCAATTTCCAACCCTTTCTGACTTCATTTGCTATTTTTCATGCATTTACTAATTTTTTTGAGCTAAATGACCCTGAAATTGAAAAGAACTACAAATGAACTCTGAAAAGGTTGAAAGTTGGCATGGTATCATCATTTCACCCACATAGCATGTGCTAAAACGTTGAGAGGGTTACGGCAAAAACTGGATGCACTTCGTGTATAAAATGGACAATCTCTTTCGAAGTATTAGGGTTTCGGACGAAAACTCATATGTTACAAAGGCATTTCATTTTTTAAAACTTATTTCAACTCCAGACTTTTTGTGCGTTCAGTATGCACCATTGAAAGCCATGTCATTAATTTCCAACCCTTTCTGACTTCATTTGTTATTTTTCATGCATTTACTGATTTCTTTTAGCTAAAGGACCTTCAAATTGAAAAGCACTACAAATGAACTCTGAAAAGGATGAAAGTTGGCATGGTATCATCATTTCACCCACATAGCATGTGCTAAAAAGTTAAGAGGGTTACGATAAAAACTGGATCCACTTCATGTATGAAATGGACAATCTCTTTCGAAGTATCAGGGTTTCGGACAAAAAATCATCTATTACAAAGGCATTTCATTTTTTAAATAACCTAAGTATTACCAAATTAAATATAATAATAAAAATACTAATATTAAACATAAGAAAAAAGAATCACAAAAAAAATCTATTTTTAAAGTAAAGTTATTCACAAATTAGTGATTCACACAAATTTCAAATAATTCAAATTTAATTTATTAAAATTTGAAACTACTGGCACTAATAGAAAGTTTATAATTTTTTTACCTAAAACAAAAATGTTCACAAAGAAACTCTAAATAAAGCAAAAGACAACTCAGAAATAAAAGAAAACAAATAACGCAGAAAAAAAATGAAAAAAGCTTGCCTACTGGGCCACAATGGCCTGCATACGACTAGAAACCCAACCTGTAGTTGGGCCAGGATGTAGGCCCGCAAGGCCCAGTAGGCCCACCAGGTAGTGCAGCAGTTTTGGGCCTAGAAGTCTGCTTTGGAGAGGAGCTCGAAGGAGCAGCAACGACTTGGTTTATAAACCAGTGCGACTGCCCTTCGCTCGCCAAGGTGGGACTAAACTTTGTGCACCGCGGGTGGCAGCGCACCACCTTTAGTCCCGGTTGGTGGCTCCAACCGGACTAAAGGGGGGTCTTTAGTCCTGTTGGAGCCACCAACCGGGACTAAAGACCTGCGACCTTTAGTCCCGGTTGGTGTCTCCAACCGGAACTAAAGGCCCCTCATATATATACTCACACTTCAAAAAAAAAAATTAGTGTCATCTCCCTCTTCCTCTGCTTCGACTTCGACGACATCGCCGCCACCCCCGTCGCCACCCCCGTCATGCGCCGTCGCTGTTGCCCATCCCGTCGCCGCCTCCGTCGCGCGCCGTCGCCGTCCCCGTCGCTGCCCCAGCCGTCCCCGTCGCCGCCCCGGCCCGTCGCCGCCCTCGTCGCCCCGCTGTGAGACCCCCTGCCGCCATGGCCGCGCCCTCATCCGATCGAGCTCGCACACACACACAGTACACACACACACATTTTCTTAATTATTTTTAGTTTTTTAGTTTTTATACTTTTATTTATAGAAACGTTAGATGAATTAGATATATATATATATATATATATATATATATATATATATAAATGTTAGATTAATGTCAATGTTTTAGATGAATTAGATTAATGTCAAATGCTAGGTGAATTAGATATATTAATGTCAAATGTTAGATGAATTAGATAGAAATGTTAGATTAATGTCAAATGTTAGATGCATTAGATGAATTAGATAGAAATGTTAGATGAATTAGTTTTTATACTTTTAGTTAGATGAATTAGATATATTAATTTTAGATGAATTGGTTTATACTTTTGTCAAATGCTAGATGAATTAGCTAGATATATTATTGTTAGATGAATTAGCTAGCTAGATATCATATGTCAAAATTTGAATTTTCACATATGCAACATTTGATCATATATCAAAGTTTGAATTTTCACATATGCAACATTTGATCATATATCAAAGTTTGAATTTTGACATATGCAACATTTGATCATATATATGTCAAAGTTTGAATTTTGACATATGCAACAATATTTGATCATATGTCAAACTTTGACATATATTTATCCAAGAATGCCCCCATTATGGATGTGCACAAGTTGATCCAATTTTTTATGATCTCATATATAATATATATATATATATATATATATATATATATATATATATATATATATATATATATCACGTTGTCTGTCGAATTATTGAAGAAATCCATGGCTTCATCATTAGCCGGAAGTACCAGGCGTATGATGCTACGAAGCTCTTCAAAGTTGTTTTGGAGCGGAGTTCCGGATAGAATAATTCACTTTTTGGTACAAATTTCAGCAAAGGCCTTCCAAATAGTGATACTCAGAAGGCTCTTGCTGAACTTCGTACCAAAAAGCTAATTATCCTATCCGAGTACTACAAAAAAAAATACACTTCCATGATGATACGTGTTTGTCAGAGTAGGTCACGTTTTCTGTCATGCATATACATCCATGACGATTTTATGACAGAATCAAGATAATCATACCTGTGTTGTCGTAGAAGTGTTCCATGACATTACCAAAATTATCATCACGGAAGTGTCCACTTCCATGACAATAAATCACGCGTCATAGAAGTGCTTTCGTCAAGGGTGACCGACACGTGGCATCCACCGTAATGGGTCGCCGTTAAGCTATCGGGTTCCGGTTTGGATCTGATAACTCGTTAACAGCGACGACCAATGGGGATTTTTCACGTGTAAAATCATCATTGGTTGGAGGAAACACGTGTCGGCTCACCGTTGGGACAGATATCATCCACTCATTGGACCGAAGGCGCCTATGATACGTCGACACGTGGCACGGCCCAACAGAGGCCCATTCCTATGAAAAGGGCGGCCTGTTTGACTTGGTGAAAAGGTAGCGGGCCGGCCCACAGAAAGCCTGTTAACGGCCTGTTCGCATATAGCCCATTTACAGCCCGCTAACCCAGGGCCCGTTACGGCCTATCCGAATTAGGCCCAGTAGCGCCATCTGGGCCGTCCAATATGATTCCATCCCGTTTTAACTTCTGGCCCATGTATGGCCCATGACGTCTTTCAGCCCATATGAGGCCCTTTGTAACTCTTGGCCCATTAACGGCCCATGGTGAAACTAGCCCATAATGAACAACGTATCACTTTATACCCATTAATGGCTCATTATTCCATTGGGACATTTCCAGCCCATGTTATCTTTCGGCCTTCTCAGGGCCCATTTATTCTTGGGCTCATGTTCAGCATTCGGTTACTTACGACCCGTTATTGTCCTTTTCTACTTGTGGGCCAAATTCAGCCCGTGTTTACAGCCGGCCCGTTTGTGGCCCGTTAATCCGTTGGGCCGTTTTCATGGCGCCATCAAATACGGCCGATTAACGACGGCCCGTTATGGTCGGCCCATGATCGGATGATTCCAACTCTAGCCCGTTTACGACCCATAATGCGGTCTGTTATTGGCCCATGTTTGGCCAATCGATCATACGACCCGTAGAAGGCCCATTGATGATACAGCCCGTAGAAGGCCCATTTTTTCTACGGCCCATAGAAGGCCCATTGTTTCTATGGCCCGTAGGAGGCCTAGGGTCACTACAGTAAATATGTAGCCCATGGTTACTGTGGCCTAGTTTTAAAAAATAGGTTATTGCGACCACTAGCAAACCGCGGAAAAAGAACTGCACTGACTACAAGAAAACAAATAAACAAGACAAGAAGGAAATAAATAAGCAAGCAACTTACGCTAGGCTATCACAACTATTACACATATTACATCCACTGGGCATCAAAGTTTCCCACCAGTGCCAATATAGGGAACAAAGCAGCATATCACATACACTGGTTGTCAAAGTTGGCAACCAGTGCAAATAAACGCCGTAGCAAAACAAGTCCAGAACTGAAACCACTTCAGAAGAGCTCAAGAAACAATATCCTGGGTACCCATAATGCTGGCAAGATGCTTAGAAAGCTTATTAACTTTCTCTTGTTTGGCGCTTAAATCCTCCAGCACTTGCTGTTGCACCAGAAAGTATGCATCTGAATTCTGCAGGGACTTCCTCAGTCCTTCGACTTCCTGTCGCATAACATCTAATCGATGTCTTTCAACTTGAAGTTGAGACTCAAGAAGCCGAACTGATTCAAGCAGCGAGTTCGAAGAGCTGGTGCCAGCAGTAGTAGCCAGTAACTCGAACACTGCATCAAGACAGGACTTTGGGGTTGTCTCTGTGTCTTCAATTTAGTTTTTATCAGCTTTCTTGGAGACCAATAGGGATGTCTCACTATCTTGAACCTTATCTGCATTACTTCCTTTACCATTGCATAACGGGGTACTCTTCTCTAATATTTTATCCGCATTCTAAAAGAAAAACAAACAGACACATCACAGGTTTACCGTGTTGTATATGAAACTCATTTTGGTAAACCAGTTCAGTAGTAAGGTGGATAGGATAATAGCATGAAACAAACATATATCTATGTAGTATGGTCACTGTATGGTCTATATCATTCTAGTTTATGTTTCCAAATCAAGATAGAGAGAGTTCAAATCATATCTATTTAAGACAAAGCAGCATAGACAGAATAGAAGTGTGGGAAACTACACAGCAATAAGAACACTTGTAATGTGCATGGCATGAGAACATAACTGTTCATTCAGTTAAAACTAAAATCAACATAGAGCAAGTTACAACAGCAAACACGTTAAAGAAACAGGTTTAAAACATACTTGTTGCGCCATTGGAGTTTCAGTTGCATACTTCAAATTTGAAATTAGTTGGTATGAGTAAATACAGTGATGCAAGAGCAAAGGAGTATGAACCATAGCTACGGAACCTGACCTGAGAACAATTCTTCTTCTGCTTTAAGCGTTGACTTGGGGTTCGGAGTGGTGGTCCTCGTGGTTTGGGCACTGCAGTTGCCTTACTAACTGCTCGTGTTTGGGTGCTCTGTGGTTGAGACGATGCTGTGTCAACTGGAACTGGGTTACTATCTGCTGGGGTTGGGATTAGAAGGGTTGTAGCTGGTTCTTTGTCCAACTGGGTAGGGGTACAATCTGCGTGAGTCTGAATTATGCGTGGTGGGGCTGGTTCTAAGTACAACCGTGGTTCTATCTGAATCGACAGGCAGCACGATCTTTTCTGAAGATCGTGTTTTTACTCCCACAGATACTACCATCACCCCCTCCAATTCAAATGGCTGATAAACAAGAAAAGTAATTGAATGTACAGACATTGTAAGATAGACATGTTCAATGGATAGTAGGGAAGAAAACAGGGCATGGAATAATTCACATTTATGTTGTCTAACCAAATAGAATAGCATGACATAATTTCACATATATGATGGCTAATTAAACAGGATAGCATGACACAATTTCACATGTATGATGACTAACTAAACAGGATAGAATGACATACTTCAAAATATGATGACTATGTAAACAAGATGACATGATATAACTATACGATGTGTCTATTAAAGTGGTTGGCATGCCATAATTCACAAACATGCCGTCGATGGAAACATGATGGCATGATATAATACACGGATAGAATGACATAATTCAAAATATGATGGCTATGTAAACAGGATGAGATAATATAACTATATTATGTCTTTAGAAAATGGGTTGGCATGCCATAATACAGATACATGTTGTCTATGTAAACATCATGGCATGGTATAATTCAAATATATGATTTATATACTAAGCAAGTGAGCAGAGGGCAATCGCACGTATGATGTGTCAACTAAGGAGATGTCATTCAATATTGTGTATATGATGTAAAAACTAAGCATTGCAATACAACATATGCATGATATGAGTAATATAACCTTGCCAAGTTTGAGCATACCCCTCAGGGGGATAATAGGACTGGTCATCTGCCTCCGAATCCTCTTCCGAGGAGCTATCTGTAACCAACAAGATATCTGCTTCAGCAGGTAGCATTGTCTGCTCTGAAGACCTTGTTTTCACTCCAGATTTCTCCATGACCAATTCAAATGGCTGATGCACAGGAAGAGCAGTTGAATATACAAATATTGTCGACAAATGCAATGAGAAATACAAAAAAGGATGGCATGATATAATTCACATATATGACGATTGGCTAAACAGCATGGCATTGCATAATTCACATATATAATGCCTTGCAACACGATAGCATTGCATAATTCACATATATAATGTCTTGCAACAAGATGACATTGCATAATTCACTTATATGATAATTAGACACTAAACAGGTGGCATTCACACAAAGCATGTCTAAACTAAGCAAATAACATAGCAATGCAAGACACCATACGCACGATATGAGCAACATAACTCTGCCAAGTTAGAGCATGCACCTCGGGGGGGGGGGGGGTGGATAGGACTGGTCATCTATCTCTGAATCCTCCTCCGAGGAGCTATCCATAACCAGCAAGACATGCGCTTCGTCAGATAACATTGTCTGCTCTGAAGACCTTGTTTCCACTCCAGATTTTTCCATGACCATGTCGAATGGCTGATGCATAGGAAGAGTAATTCAATGTACTAAAATTGTTGACAAATTTAATACGTAATAAAAAAAAATGATGGCATGATATAATTCACATATGAGATGACTGGCTAACCAGGGTGACATTGCAAAATTCACATATATGATGCCTGGCTAAACAAGATGGCATTGCATGATTCACATCTATTTATGTATAAAAAGTAAATGATGGGCTAACCAGAAAATAGATAATAGCTTAGAAATTACCACAAAAATTAGAAACATCTGACCCTTCATTTAATAGATATAATTTTTATAGCCATTAGATTACATTAACAGGGAAATAATTACCCACCATTGCCCTTATAATGGAATAACATAAAAATTAGAAACATCTGACCCTTCATTTAATAGATATATTTTTATAGCCATTAGATTACATTAACAGGGAAATAATAACCCACCATTGCCCTTATAATGGAATAACGTGTCCTTTCCTCGCCTCTGCATTTTCCTAAAGAAATCTAAACAGATGAGTTTCCAATACCTAGAACCTACGTACCCCAATATATGCCTTGTTTCCTTCGTCTCACCCTCCCTGCCAAAATCTTCTTGCCTCCTACGACCTATGATCTTACAACTCCACGCACAACCTCATGCCCGCAGCTCTCCCTCCTACATGAACTAGCCCATCACCGCCAGGAATCAATGATCTCAACAAGATCTCAAGAAGACCTACGTATGTAGTAGGAGACTAGGAGGGGAGCGGTGGAAAACCCTAGCAGGGCCCAATATGCAGCCCGTCGCCATGAATCCGAGATCACAACAAGACGTACGTACTCGGATGAAGCACATGCATACATGGACGTGAGAATGAATTGGCCAAATCCCAAACAAATCAAAGTGCGCATTGATCTAACCTTCTAGATAGCTG
Source organism: Aegilops tauschii subsp. strangulata (assembly GCF_002575655.3). Taxonomy (NCBI): domain Eukaryota; kingdom Viridiplantae; phylum Streptophyta; class Magnoliopsida; order Poales; family Poaceae; genus Aegilops; species Aegilops tauschii. The sequence continues at coordinate 50,076,301 of NC_053040.3, read as the reverse complement.
TTAGGAATAATCTCTTAATCAGATTAATTGCTTGTAAACTTTTACTTCACCTGTTGCTTGCGTATATGGCAGGAAGTAGCAGGTAAAAAGCAGTTGTGTATGTCTGTAGAATGTAGTGTCAGTGGAGAGAATTCATCCACACGAGAGAGTCAAGTTTTGAGTTCGTGGGCTTCCGGCCAGCAGCAATCAATCAGTTAGCGTGGCTTGCTTTGAACAGGAAGAATTGATCAATTTATCTCGATGAGTACGTGCGTCTGTGTTGAGACCAACTCAATCCTTCCATCCATAGTTTGGATCAAGTACATGTGGGCCGATCCGCGTAATTTCGTACAGTGGATCTCAACAGACTAAAATAATTTTTGCTACTGATGAGCAGCAAAGATATATAATGAGGTACGGTCATTGAAAAGAGAATTCTGACAAAACTATGTTTATTCGAGGGGTGGAGGTGTAAAGGAGGACACCAACAAATATGTAGACGTACATTTGAGGTACTGTCATTGAAAAGAGAATTCTGGCAAAACTATGTTGATTGGAGGCATGGAGGCGTAAAGGAGGACACCAACAGGTATGTATACGTACATTTGATTTTAGCTCATGTGTATGAATTTAGTTTATTCTTCAGTGTTATTTGTGCTGTGGTGTTCTAGCCATTTGAACTTTGCTTTGTGAGTTGTACTGAGAGTTGACAAAAGACTGGAATGCGACGAAAATTATTTCATTGATTTGGACCTAGAAAAGATGTGAAGGTAGCTGAATTTTGGCCTTATTAACACTATTTTCTTTCCTGCCTTCAGGAGCTAAACAAACTGATGGAAGTTATTATCAAATTCCATCTTCCTGTTTTAGTCTCCGTGTTGGTTTTATGAAGAATTAATTTCAGCGGCAATTATGCTTGATCCTTAGTTTCCCTCCTTGGAATGTTGTCAGGCATTTATAGTGTGTCGTATCTCCAGTCCCCTATGTTTTATATTGAAGACACGTTCTGAGTGAACATAAATATCAAGATATTATGTAAACCAAGGAAAAAAGAACGAGTGACCATGCTACCTATACTTAAACAAAAAAGTAGTGGGTATATTTGTTTATGAGATTAGTCCACTGATGTTTGTGCTCTTCCTCGCAGAGTTTTTGTTCCTGTTCAGATCGATCCAGAGTTCAAGACCACACCTTTGGTCCAAAGAATTCCAGTCTTCGAGATCACATTATAAGCCACCGTGTATGTCCCCAGCCTCGCCTTCTCTGTCACATACAAGAGCCGTATGCATGGGTAGAAAATATTGTTTTTGAGAAGGGTGGAGCTATTATAGATCAGCCTGTGCTCTTCCTGAAGAATTATATGGATTCCCTCCAGATGGAGACGCGTGACATCAATGATGTAAAGGGGGAAAGCTGAATGTTTAGCGATGGACCAGGGAAGAATAAGATGCATGTATATATCTGACCAAAGTACAGACCATCTATCCTACAATGGCTGCACGTCGCTGGACTTGGGCAGGGTCAAAATCATTGTGGGTATCTCTTTCATCAGGAAAACAAGAACTGTGAGTGTGGGGATTATTTTCTGAGATAATGCTAAAAATGTTCTGCTTGATGCGGGCAGAGTGTTCCAGTCGTGCAATGATGCGCAAGAAGTAGAAGCAACGGCATTCCTAGATGGCCTAATATTAGTAGCGACCTGGACACAACGTATTTTTGTTCTCGAGTCAGGCTCTTTTGTAGTGATGTCAGCTGTTCAACAGACAGATAGGAACCTGTCAAGATACAAGTCCATCTATGTTACCAATGGTCGTCCCCAGGGTGGATAACACAAAATATGGACACACACACACACACACACACACACACACACACACACACACACACACACACACACACACACACACACACACAGAGTTCAGTGGCTCAAGAATTAGCAAACTACATTAGAGTTAGAGTTTCTGGTGATATGTGTGACCGGAGCCTATGGAAAGGGTTCCGATGATTGTAATTGTTTCCCGATTCAGTAAAGCTCTCTATTTGTTACGTAAAATAAGTTCCACTAAAGCTCTGTCCTTGCCTAAAAAATAGATTCACCAGATAGTAAAACATTTTTGTGATCAACATGGTGGTTTAGTGTGCGCTGGCTGTTCTTCCAGTAGGAGAAATGACATGCAGATTGGAAGTATGATTACACGACCTGAATTTCATCTCTACTTTCTAATATGCGCAATTCACTATTTCTTCTTTTATTCCTTACACTCATCGGCAGGACATGAACTCAAAGAATCAATTCGCGGGTTTGTGTACTTTACTGCAGCAAAAACATATTTAATTGTTGATGAAACTTCTTCGTAAACTATCCATTGTTTCAGCAAGAAATTCTAGAACCTGTAAATTTAAGGCTATTCATAATCCATTTTTTATATCAAATATACCCTACATCTCAAAATAAGTGTCTCAACTTTGTATTAACTTTAGTACAAAGTTAGTACAAAGTTGAGACTTATTTTTGGAGGGCGGGAGTACTATTCCAACAATTAGAAAACTGAAGAGATATATAACTAATATTGTAAATGGTTGTAACGCCCACGATGCGGCTATATCTCCCACGTGTCGAGGCACGACTTAGAGGCATAACCGCATTGTGGTTTTGTCGCAAGAAGGGTCATCTTCACACAATCCCATGTAATGAACAAGAATGGGATAACGAGAGTTGGCTTACAATCGCCACTTCACACAATACATAAATATAATTCATACATCATCCAAAATCCACACATAGACCGACTACGGTCAAAATCCAAATGAAAATCAGATAACCCCAAATGCTAGATCCCTGATTGACCCAACTGGGCTCCACTACTGATCATCAGGAAAAGACACATAGTAACGACCACGTTCCTCGTCGAACTCCCACTTGAGGTCGATCCCATCATCTGCAATGGCATCGTCGGCACCTGCAACTGTTTTGGTAGAATCTGTGAGTCACGAGGACTCAGCAATCTCACACCCGCGAGATCAAGACTATTTAAGCTTATAGGAAAGGATGGTGTAATGAGGTGGAGCTGCAGTAGGCACTAAGCATATATAGTGGCTAACATACGCAAAAGAGAGCGAGAAGAGAAGCAACGGAACGGTCGTCATCTAGTAATGACCAAGAAGTGATCCTGAACTCCTACTTACGTTCATTCATAACTCAAACCGTGTTCACTTCCTGGACTTCGCCGAGAAGAGACCATCACGGCTACACACGCAGTAGATGTATTTTAATTGGGTCAAGTGACAAGTTCTCTACAACCGGACATTAACAAATTCCCATCTACCTCATAACCGCGGGCACGGCTTTCGAAAGATAATACCCTGCAGGGGTGTCCCAACTTAGCCCATCATAAGCTCTCACGGTCAACGAAGGATAAACCTTCTCCCGGAAAGACCCGATCAGTCTCGGAATCCCGGTTTACAAGACATTTCGACAATGGTAAAACAAGACCAGCAAAGCCGCCCGAATGTGCCGACAAATCCCGATAGGAGCTGCACATATCTCGTTCTCAGGGCACACCGGATGAACACTACGTACAACTAAAACCAATCCTCGAGTTTCCCCAAGGTGGCGCTGCAAGCGGCTCTAGTTTGGACCAGCACTGAGAGGAACACTGGCCCGGGGGTTTAAATAAAGATGACCCTCGGGCTCGCGAAAACCCGGGGGCAAAGGCTTAGGTGGCAAATGGTAAAAACCAAGGTTGGGCCTTGCTGTAGGAGTTTTATTCAAGGCGAACTGTCAAGGGGGTCCCATAAATCACCCAACCGCGTAAGGAATGCAAACTCAAGGAACATAATACCGGTATAACAGAAACTAGGGCGGCAAGAGTGGAACAAAACACCAGGCATAAGGCCGAGCCTTCTACCCTTTACCAAATATATAAATGCATTAATTAAGTAAGAGATATTGTGTATCCCAACATATCCATGTTCCAACATGGAACAAGCTTCAACTTCACCTGTAACTAGCAACGCTATAAGAAGGGCTGAGCAAAAGCGGTAACTTAGCCAAACAATGGTTTGCTAGGAAAAGATGGTTAGGGGCTGAACATGGCAATATGGGAGGCATGATATAGCAAGTGGTAGGTAGCGCAACATGGCAATAGAAAGAACAACTAGCAAAGCAAAGATAGAAGTGATTTCGGGGGTATGGTCATCTTGCCTGCAAGGTTCTCAGAGTTGTCGAAAGCTTGATCCTCGTAAGCGTACTCAACAGGTTCCTCGTTCACGAACTCGTCTTCCGGCTCTACCCAAGACAAGAACACAAGCAACGGAACCACAATCAATCACGGGAAATGCACAAGCAACATGATGCAATACATGAATGATATGCAAGATATGATATGCGATGCATATGCGTGCTCCGAAAGAAAAATGATGAACAAGGCAGTAACTTGGCAAACCAAACATTCCACTGGAAAGATGAGATAATTTCGGTCGAAATCGATATAAAGATCACTGGAAACGGATGCACGTTTTGCAAATGGCAAGCAAAACAAGAATGACACGAATCTGCGATTAACAGCATGACAGCACTTAGAATGCAACAAGTAACAATGCTAGAGCACTCCAACATAGCAACAAAGCATATGTCAGTAATCTACAGGAGAAGCTTGACAAAAGATGAACAATGAGCTACGGCTTGATCACAACATAACAGGTTCAAACAAGCATGGCAAAAGTGCAAAAGATAACAGGATCACAGACTTAGTGAAATTACTGGACATGTCTGAAACAGCATCAGGTAGCAATGTTCGGAGCTCAAAAATAACATGCTACAGGAACTTCACATGGCAAAACAAGGCATGGAAGTATTCTACTAAATTCATATAACAAAAGTCCCTTACTGACCATAAGCCAAAATGGACCAGAAGATATGATGGCAACTATGTAAACATAGCAAGTTTCGTTAACAGCATCAAGTTTCGTTAACAATGCGCGGGCCCGTACGGGAAGAGGAGCGCGGGGCGCGAAGGCGGGCGCCGGCGGCTCGGGCCCGGGGGCCGGCTGCGGGCTCGCCGGGCCGCGGCGGGTTGCCACGTGGCAGCACGGGAGTGGCTGGGCGCGGCGGCGGGATCCGTCCGGCGGTGGCGGACGCGTCTGGCCGCGGAGAGGGCGAATTTTAGGGTTTTATCTGCGAAATGTTTCGGGAGGGGAGGTGTATATATAGGTAGAGGGAGCTAGGAGGCTCCAAATGAGGTGCGGTTTTCGCCCACACGATCGTGATCGAACGACCTAGAGCATGGAGGTGACTTAGAGGGGTTTTTGGGCTGGTTAGAGAGGGGTTTTTGCTGCACACACAAACGGACTTTGCAGTTGCTCGGTTAACCGTTGGAGTACCAAACGACCTCCAAATGGAACGAAACTTGACGGTGCTCTACCGGTGGTATACCAAGGCCACTTGGCAAGCCTCGGTCCATTCCGAGAACGTTCAACACCCGCTCACGAAAAGAAAACAAGAGGGGTGCGCCGGAGGAGGTGGGAGTGCCGAATTGCAAAACGGACAACGGGGAAAATGCTCGGATGCAAGAGACGAACACGTATGCAAATGCAATGCACATGATGACATGATATGAAATGCATGACATGAACAAAATGCAAAACAAAAAACAAAACCCGACCATGGAGGGAATATCATAACACATGGCCGAAAATGGCAAGAGTTGGAGTTACAATTATGGAAAGTTACATCCGGGGTGTTACAACACTCCACCACTACGAGAGGATCTCGTCCCAAGATCTAGGACTGAAAGAACTCCGGATATTCGGAACGGAGATGGTCCTCGCGTTCCCAGGTGGCTTCTCAGTCGGAATGGTGCGACCACTTCACTTTCAGGAATTTGATTGACTTGTTGCGTGTCTTGCGCTCAGTTTCTTCAAGAATAGCAACGGGGTGCTCATGATAAGATAGATATTCTTGGAGGTCAATCTCTTCGAAGTTGATGGTGCGCTCGGGCGTCTTGAAGCACTTGCGGAGCTGTGACACGTGGAACACATCGTGCACGTTCGCGAAGTTGGAAGGAAGCTCTAGTTGATAGGCGAGGTCGCCTCTTTTGCCAATGATCTTGAAAGGACCCACGTATCTGGGGGCAAGCTTCCCTTTGATACCGAAGCGACGAGTGCCTTTCATTAGAGAGACGCGGAGGTAGACATGGTCTCCGATCTCGAAAGCCACATCACGGTGCTTACTATCATAGTAACTCTTCTGGCGCGATTGCACGGCTTTGAGATTTTCACGGATGACTTTACACATTTCTTCAGCCTCTGTGATTAAGTCATTGCCAAGAAGTTGGCGTTCACCAGTCTCTGACCAATTCAGAGGAGTACGACACTTTCTACCATAGAGAATCTCAAATGGGGCCTTGCCCGAACTCGCTTGGAAGCTGTTGTTGTAGGAGAATTCGGCATATGGAAGACAATCTTCCCATTTCATGCCAAAGGAAATGACACAAGCCCTGAGCATATCTTCAAGAATTTGATTGACTCGCTCGACTTGGCCACTAGTTTGAGGATGGAAAGCTGTGCTGAAGCGAATGTTGGTGCCCATGGCCTTCTGGAAGGAGTCCCAGAACTTAGAGGTGAAGATGCTTCCACGATCTGAAGAAATCAATTGTGGAATGCCGTGCAAGGAGACAATTCTGGAGGTGTATAGCTCTGCCAACTGAGCTGCTGTGATATATTCTTTGATTGGAAGGAAATGAGCCACTTTAGAAAGCTTGTCGATGACAACGAAGATAGCATCATTTCCGCGCTTGGACTTGGGAAAACCAGTCACGAAGTCCATTTCGATATGATCAAACTTCCATTCTGGGATAGCAAGAGGTTGGAGGAGACCAGCTGGTCGTTGGTGTTCTGCTTTCACCCTTCGACAGACATCACATTCGTTCACGAATTGAGCAATTTCTCGCTTCATTCGAGTCCACCAATACGACTGCTTGAGGTCATGGTACATCTTCGTACTTCCAGGATGAATGGAAAGAAGAGAATTGTGTGCCTCGTTCATAATGACTTTCCTTAGATCACCTTTAGGAACCACAATCCGGTCCTCGAAGAATAAAGTGTCTCTATCATCAATGCGATAACACTTGTATTTGGAAAGACCCTTGTCGATACCACGTTTCACCTTCTTCACCATGGTATCCAGGAGTTGTGCCTCACGAATTTGATCTTCCAAAGTAGGAGAGACTATGAGGTTGGCAAGAAAGCCTTGAGGAACAACTTGGAGATTCAGCTTGCGGAAAGCTTCACAAAGATCCGGTTGGAAAGGCTTGAGAATTAAGCTGTTGCAATAAGCCTTCCTGCTCAAAGCATCTGCAATGACATTGGCTTTGCCTGAAGTATATTCAATACTCGGATTGTACTCTTGAATCATTTCGACCCATCGAGTCTGCCTGAGGTTGAGGTTGGGCTGAGTGAAGATGTACTTGAGACTCTTGTGATCGGTGAATATGTCCACTTTTCTTCCCAGCAAGAGATGTCTCCACGTTATTAATGCATGGACAACTGCCGCCAACTCAAGATCGTGAGTGGAGTAGTTCTTCTCATTAGGCTTCAACTGACGAGATGTATAGGCCACAACTTTCTTCTCTTGCATTAACACAGCACCGAGACCTTGGAGAGAAGCATCACAGAAAACTTCAAATGGCTTGGATTCGTCAGGAGGAGTTAAGACAGGAGCTGTGACTAGTTTCTCTTTGAGAGTGTTGAAAGCAACGTCACACTCAGGAGACCAGACATACTTCACATGCTTCTGGAGGAGGTTGGAAAGAGGCTTTGCAATCTTAGAGAAATTCTCAACGAATCTTCGGCAATAGCTTGCAAGACCAAGAAAACTGCGGAGCTGCTTGACATTCTGAGGAGGTTCCGAATTCACAATTGCGGACACCTTCTCGGGATTAATAGCGATGCCCTTGGCAGAGATGATGTGACCAAGGTAAAGAACTTCATCGAGCCAAAACTCACATTTTGAGAACTTCGCATAGAATTGATACTCTCTGAGCTTGTCGAGCACCAATCGCAAATGTTTGGCATGATCCTTCTTATTCTTGGAGAAGACCAAGATATCATCGAGATACACCAGGACGAATTCATTGGTATAGGGGTTGAAGATGAAATTCATCATCCGAGAGAATGTTGGAGGAGCATTGACAAGACCGAAAGACATGACAGTATATTCATAAGAACCAAAGCTTGTTCTGAATGCTGTCTTGGGAATATCTTCTTTGCGAATGCGAATCTGATGATAACCCATACGAAGGTCAAGCTTGGAGAATACTTTGGACCTTTGAGTTGCTCGAATAGCTCATTGATGTTGGGAAGTGGATACTTGTTCTTGATTGTCTTCTTGTTCAATGGACGGTAGTCGACACAAAGTCGTTCCGTGCCATCCTTCTTCTGGACAAAAAGAACACCACAACCCCATGGAGAAGAACTCGGTCTGATCAAACCCAGACGCTCTTGTTCATCGAGCTGTTTCTTCAATTCCTTCAGCTCCTTGGGTCCAAGCTTGTATGGACGCTTGCAAACGGGTTCAGTGCCCGGCTCAAGATCGATAACGAACTCAACTGGCCGGTGAGGAGGAATACCCGGAAGCTCTTCTGGAAAGACATCTTGATACTCACAAACGACTGGAATCTGAGAGATGGCATTCAATTCGCCCTTCTCATTGAGAGAAAATAACCGAATGGTTTCATCACGAGCGGCATAAACGATAACATCCTCAGAAGAGTGTGAATTTCCCTGGCAGCACAATCAAGTTGAGCCTTGTGCTTAGAAAGCCAGTCCATCCCGAGAATTAGATCAATATCTGAGTCACCAAGAACAACTGGAGAAGACAGAAATTTATAGTTTCCCATCTTGATGGAAACATCCGGGACACAATTATTAGATGTCATTTGCTTGCCCGGAGACACATCCTTCAACGGGATAGGAATTTTTTCCGTCACAAACTCATGCTTAGCAACAAAAGGTCTTGAAATGAAAGAAAGAGATGCACCAGTGTCAAAAAGAACTTTTGCAGGAATATCATTAACTGAGAGATTACCCATTATCACATCAGTAGATTCCTCCGCTTGAGCTGCATTCATCATGTTCACCTTTGCAGACTTTGGATTATGCTTGACCACTGCATTGCTGGAAGATCTGACAGGAGGAGGAGGTGGAAGACGCCTTTGGTTGATGCACTTGTTAGCATAGTGACCTTTCTGCTGACACTTGTTGCAAGTCACCTCTGAGAGTGGACGATGATAAGGAGCATTCGACTTTGGAGCTTGATTCTGAGACTTGTTCTGATAGCCAGAGTTGGAAGAGTGGGAAGATCCATGGCAACCTTTGTTCTTCTGCTGGTAAGGCTGACGAAACGGAGGAGGAGGAGGCAACCAGAACTTCTGTTGCTTAGCTGCCACAAGTGAGGAAGAAGAAGACTGAACTGCGTCCCTGACTCTCTTCTTATAAGCCTCACACTTGAGCTGAGCAGCCTCTTGCTTCAGTGCCATGTTATAGAATTGATCAAACTGAGTAGGCTCAACAAGAACGAGAGCTAACTGCAGATCCTCTCTAAGGCCACCTCTGAAGTGATAGATCATGCTCTTTTCATCAGGAACGTCTTGTTTAGCGAAGCGAGCAAGTTTCTGAAACTGGATGTTGAATTGATACACAGACATGTTGCCTTGCTTGAGATTGCGGAACTCCTCACGTTTGCTCTCAACAACACTTTGTGGAATGTGGTGCGCTTTGAAATCCCGACAGAAGTCAGTCCAAGTGATCACACGACCTCCTCTGGAATCTTTGTATTGTTGATACCAATCAGCAGCTTGGTCCTTGAGCTGAAAAGAAGCGAACTTGACATAGTCCTCAGGCCTGACATTGCTACATTCAAAATGCTTGTTGATGTCCACGAGCCAATCATCGGCATCCGTGGCCTCGGCACAGTAGCTGAAAGACTTGGGCTGATTTCCGAGAAACTGGTTGAGGGTAGCGAAGTGAGGCTGATTGTTGCCTTGACCTTGATTTCCTTGATTGCCTTGCCCTTGGGTGCGTTCTTGCAAGAGTTGCAGAATCATCTGAGCATTGGCGTTGGTGGCTGCCATGATAGCTTGCCATGCCTCCGGAGGCGGAGGTGGTGGAGGAGGGTTCGCCTGACTCCCTTCATTGCGATCCGGATTCTGACGCGTTGGCGGAGCCATCCTGAAGAGGGTGACATCCGTTAGCATCTTGATAGACAAATAGACAAGTAGAATCAACGGATAAAAATTGCAACATATAGTCTTCACAATAAACATTCGAACGAGGATGAACGAATGAATTCCATAGTAAATCATCACACTTCCATTAAGTTGAGAAGCCACATAGAAAAAGGTATGGAATCAACATTTGACTTCGAAGCAACTCGAATACCACAATTCAAAGCAGAACAAAGTATTGGCTTGCAGAATAAGCCGGAACAAACATATGATAGAGATTTCGTCCGAAGTTTTCGTGGTGGGGCCCACACGGGCTCGATCGTACAGCACCATCATGTACAAGGCAGTGCACATGACATACGAAGTGTCCCTGAGTCGGCATAGCCAAGGACTCTTTAAGACACTACAAGACCACTGTAAAACCAACGGTGGAAAGGCGGACCACTAGACGTCGAACCCCAATCTCATATCATGCGTCTGTCGGAAAGATATCCTAAGAGCTACTTGAATTCCCACTTATAAACTCCCAAAACTTTCTGGTTATGCAATCTGGTGTTGGGGATACATGGGACACAAAATATATCACCCAAACTAGCAATCCCTAGATCCAGCTGTATCCATCCGTCAACACATAACCAAGAAACCTTCGGAAATCGTGTACCTCAACCTTCGAAAAGCATCCGTCATACGAGTTATGGCAATACTCCCAAACTCCCGCCCCAGTACTGGGTGGCGTCGAGGTGATCTCACCAACAACTGCATAAAAGAGATTTCGATGTCGGCGAAACTCAGGTATTCCAGAACTGCAACGATAAAATTGTGACGACAACACCTCGGAGCTCAACTCCCCGGGACACTGCCACAACCCCTAAATGTCAGGAGGCACCAAGAACAATGTTCTCGTCACAAAACCATCAGAACGATTCCAAGATACCCGCGTGATCCTAAATTTCTTTAAGTCAAATTTGAGGAGAGAATAGTCAAAACTTCTATGTCAGGAGACCTCACCAGAGCGACGAAGGGACCGAGGAGTAAAAAGAATCCTACTCTCCGATATATATAATCCTAAGACTCAAAACATTTTTGTTCTAGACTCAACAACGCCAACGATTTGATCAAGCAGGGGGCTCCTAAGTCGGGGATGGCTCTGATTACCAACTTGTAACGCCCACGATGCGGCTATATCTCCCACGTGTCGAGGCCCGACTTAGAGGCATAACCACATTGTGGTTTTGTCGCAAGAAGGGTCATCTTCACACAATCCCATGTAATGAACAAGAATGGGATAACGAGAGTTGGCTTACAATCGCCACTTCACACAATACATAAATATAATTCATACATCATCCAAAATCCACACATAGACCGACTACGGTCAAAATCCAAATGAAAATAAGATAACCCCAAATGCTAGATCCCTGATTGACCCAACTGGGCTCCACTACTGATCATCAGGAAAAGACACATAGTAACGACCACGTTCCTCGTTGAACTCCCACTTGAGGTCGATCCCATCATCTGCAATGGCATCGTCGGCACCTGCAACTGTTTTGGTAGAATCTGTGAGTCACGAGGACTCAGCAATCTCACACCCGCGAGATCAAGACTATTTAAGCTTATAGGAAAGGATGGTGTAATGAGGTGGAGCTGCAGCATGCACTAAGCATATATAGTGGCTAACATACGCAAAAGAGAGCGAGAAGAGAAGAGCCGGAACGATCGTCATCTAGTAATGACCAAGAAGTGATCCTGAACTCCTACTTACGTTCATGCATAACTCAAACCGTGTTCACTTCCCGGACTCCGCCGAGAAGAGACCATCACGGCTACACACGCAGTTGATGTATTTTAATTGGGTCAAGTGACAAGTTCTCTACAACTGGACATTAACAAATTCCCATCTGCCTCTTAACCGCGGGAATGGCTTTCGAAAGATAATACCCTGCAGGGGTGTCCCAACTTAGCCCATCATAAGCTCTCATGGTCAACGAAGGATAAACCTTCTCCCGAAAAGACCCGGTCAGTATCGGAATCCCGGTTTACAAGACATTTCGACAATGGTAAAACAAGACCAGCAAAGCCGCCCGAATGTGCCGACAAATCCCGATAGGAGCTGCACATATCTCGTTCTCAGGGCACACCGGATGAACACTACGTACAACTAAAACCAATCCTCGAGTTTCCCCAAGGTGGCGCTGCAAGTGGCTCTAGTTTGGACCAGCACTGAGAGGAACACTGGCCCGGGGGTTTAAATAAAGATGACCCTCGGGCTCGCGAAAACCCGGGGGAAAAGGCTTAGGTTGCAAATGGTAAAACCAAGGTTGGGCCTTGCTGGAGGAGTTTTATTCAAGGCGAAATGTCAAGGGGGTCCCATAAATCACCCAACCGCATAAGGAACGCAAACTCAAGGAACATAATACCGGTATAACGGAAACTAGGGCGGCAAGAGTGGAACAAAACACCAGGCATAAGGCCGAGCCTTCCACCCTTTACCAAATATATTAATGCATTAATTAAATAAGAGATATTGTGATATCCCAACATATCCATGTTCCAACATGGAACAAGCTTCAACTTCACCTGCAACTAGCAACGCTATAAGAAGGGCTGAGCAAAAGCGGTAACTTTGCCAAACAACGGTTTGCTAGGAAAAGATGGTTAGGGGCTGAACATGGCAATATGGGAGGCATGATATAGCAAGTGGTAGGTAGCGCAGCATGGCAATAGAACGAACAACTAGCAAAGCAAAGATAGAAGTGATTTCGGGGGTATGGTCATCTAGCCTGCAAGGTTCTCAGAGTTGTCGAAAGCTTGATCCTCGTAAGCGTACTCAACAGGTTCCTCGTTCACGAACTCGTCTCCCGGCTCTACCCAAGACAGGAACACAAGCAACGGAACCACAATCAATCACGGGAAATGCACAAGCAACATGATGCAATACATGAATGATATGCAAGATATGATATGCGATGCATATGCATGCTCCGAAAGAAAAATGATGAACAAGGTAGTAACTTGGCAAACCAAACATGTCACTGGAAAGATGAGATGATTTCGGTCGAAATCGATATAAAGATCACCGGAAACGGATGCACGGTTTGCAAATGGCAAGCAAAACAAGAATGACACGAATCTGCGATTAACAGCATGACAGCACTTAGAATGACATGAATCTTTACAAAGCTTATGGCAGTAATCTACAGGAGAAGCTTGACAAAAGATGAACACGGAGCTACGGCTAGATCACAACATAACAGGTTCAAACAAGCATGGCAAAAGTGCAAAAGATAACAGGATCACAGACTTAGTGAAATTACTGGACATGTCTGAAACAGCATCAGGTAGCAAAGTTCAGAGCTCGAAATCAACATGCTACAGGAACTTCACATAGCAAAACAAGGCATGGCAGTATTCTACTAAATGCATATAACAAAAGTCCCTTACTGAGCATAAGCCAAAAAGGACCAGAAGATATGATGGAAACCATGTAAACATAGCAAGTTTCGTTAACAGGTTCCAGACTTAGCAGAAAACAGAGCATGGCAGAAACAATAATATGAAGGCATCTTGGTGAGCTTGATGCACTCACCACAAAGCAATACATGACAAAACAAGCATACCTACAGCAAGATGGCATGTTTATGAAGCAATCCATGGCAAAAGCAAGTACATAGCATGTATGGATCAACTACAACAAGCTTGACAAAATTGAAGAACACGTAAACAATCTGCCAGAAATATTTAATAGCAAAAGTAGAGCAATATTGAGTCATGCTATGGCACTCCATAATAGCAAAATAGGGCAGGAATGGATCCATTACAACAATATCTACAAAACATCCTTACTGAACATCTCCAAAATAAGCATGGATCTCTCTGTAGCATCAAGTTTACATGGCAACAAAATAACAGCAGACGAGGACCCGGTAAAACCACTAAGTCTCTGAAATCAGAAACATTACGGAGCCTAGTTTGCATGGTTGTGCTAGTCACCCCAGAGATCACAAAAATACATGGCATACACCTTTGTAGAGATGGCATGGCATACAACAAAACACATGTAGAGCTCATGCCCATAAGATGCACAGATTAAATGATACAAAAATAACAAATCCTCAAGTTCTGATAAGTAACAACAGATAACAGCAACTAGGACTCTTGCATCAGAGATTTGGGCATCAAGATGGCCTCAAATGAACATGGTGCAATGGTATCAAATGAAGAGCATCATGAGACGAACAATTCGATATATTACACGCGCGAAACAGAGCTATATTCAGAGAGTTATGATGCAATGAACATGGGCATGAACTGTAAATATCTCGGGGACAGAAAAAGAGAGGGAGAGAGGTCAACCGTGGCAGTCTCCAGATCTGGATCGGGGCCGATGCTCGCCGGAGCGCGGCGGGGCTGCCGGCGTTGCGACGGGAGAAGGCCGGCGGAGGAGAGGAGGGCTCGGGGAGGCGCGGTGGTCGGCGGGGAAGAGGGGCGGCGCCAGAGGGAGGCGGCGTCGGGCGCGGGCGGAGCCGTGGTGCGCGGCGGCGACGGAGGCGGGGCGGAGCGGCGGACGGCGGCGAGGCGGCGGGGCCGGCCGGCGCGGGCGCGGGCCCGTACGGCTAGAGGAATGCGGGGCGCGGAGGCGGGCGCCGGCGGCTCGGGCCCGGGGGCCGGCTGCGGGCTCGCCGGGCCGCGGCGGGTGCGGCGGCAGGTTGCCACGTGGCAGCACGGGAGTGGCTGGGCGCGGCGGCGGACGCGTCCGGCCGCGGAGAGGGCGAATTTTAGGGTTTTATCTGCGAAATGTTTCGGGAGGGGAGGTGTATATATAGGTAGAGGGAGCTAGGAGGCTCCAAATGAGGTGCGCTTTTCGCCCACACGATCGTGATCGAACGACCTATGGCATGGAGGTGACTTAGAGGGGTTTTTGGGCTGGTTAGAGAGGGGTTTTTGCTGCACACACAAACGGACTTTGCGGTTGCTCGGTTAACCGTTGGAGTACCAAATGACCTCCAAATGGAACGAAACTTGACCTGTGCTCTACCGGTGGTATACCAAGGCCACTTGGCAAGCCTCGGTCCATTCTGAGAACGTTCAACACCCGCTCACGAAAAGAAAACAAGAGGGGTGCGCCAGAGGAGGTGGGAGTGCCGGATTGCAAAACGGACAACGGGGAAAATGCTCGGATGCAAGAGACGAACACGTATGCAAATGCAATGCACATGATGACATGATATGAAATGCATGACATGAACAAAATGCAAAACGAAAAACAAAACCCGACCACGGAGGGAATATCATAACACATGGCCGAAAATGGCAAGAGTTGGAGTTACAATTATGGAAAGTTACATCCGGGGTGTTACAATGGTATTATGCTAAACGTTCTTAAATATGCATGATTTCATTTTATTATCGCCTCTTTATCAGATTGGTTTGTAGTATTCACACAAGTGCAGATCTATGTAAAGCTGCAGATATGGCTGCAAGAGTGATCTTCCAATTATCTATTAGATATTTATTATACATCTAATGTTCTCACAAGCGTGCACGTCTTTCATCCTTTGATTCGCTTTCTTAGATACATAGTGCATTTATCTGATCTAGTAGATGGTATGGATTGTACAGGTAGGCAGGCGGCTATAGGATATGCATAGCATCCCCATGGGACGATATAAGGTACACATTTAGTTAACTGCTACGTTTTCTACAGTGCTTGGTCAGTTATTGGCATGAGCATGAGACACACTCATAAAGAGGATAACAAATTATAGCACTTGAACATTTAGTTATATATTTTCCCCACTAAATCACACGATCACGTCCCTACTTGGGCAAGGTTGTAGTTGCAGATTGTAGGCTTCAAATTCATATATGATTATCATAGTGGGAAACATGTAACTAATCTCTAAAAATCCTCATTGTATTTAACTCATTAACTCTAAATCATTAACTATTTCTAGAACTTCCCATTACTCAAATAAAAAATGAACCCGAAAAGATAAAAGAAAGTTGAAGCAAATTAGTGAAGTTCAATTCAGATAACACATGAATTAGTTTATTCTCTTGAGGATTGCCAAATAATTATATGCTATAAAATACTAAATGACGATAATTTGATATGAACTCAAAACCGTCATTTATAAAAAAAATTCCCATCCTAAGTATCTTAAACAAAAAGAACAATCCAGAAAATAATTTAAATATAATTATAAATTGTACACAATGTATTCTTTATATCTTTTCATAAAAATCATAATTAATTTTGTCATCGTCAACAACATAATCATATATTAAAATTCCACCTTTACAAAATATTAATTTCTAAAATATTGCGTATTATACAATGAAGAGTGTAAATAGGAGTAACAATGATTGTACATAAAATAAATAAAAAATTATAATGTTTTGAACAGATTAAATCTAATGCCTTTGCAAAATATATATAATTGATAAAAGGAAAAATTGTATCATATGCCCCTTTTTAGTAATAGTCATTTCCTGCAGCATGATATATGCGTTTTCTTTGATGACACTGTTCACTCATGTATAGAATAATGCTAAATAACTATATGGAATTTTAAATTTGTGTTAGAGAAAATAGAAATCGATAAGGATGATGCCAATTATTTCTTTAAACAAATCAAATAATAAGTGTAATTATTAAATTGTCTAAAGTTCAAGCCCGCGCATCGAGCGGGCCACTTTGCTAGTATACGATAAAAAAAACTAAACATATGGCATTCATACAAAGCATGTCTAAACTAAGCAGATGACATATTTGATGTATAAAGTAAGCAATGCAAGGCACCATATGCATGATATTACCACCATGAGCATGCCAAGTTAGAGCGATGACCTCAGGGGGTAAATAGGAGTGGTCTTCTCCTTTTGAATGCCCCTCAGAACAGTTATCTTCCTCTTGATTACAATCCGAAATGGGTGGAGGGGTGGGGGGCTGCCTTTGCGCCCACCATGGAGCGATGTCTGCATGAAATTTTATTGCCACGCAAGGCTCGTCTCTTTTGCTCTACATGTTCAGTTCCATTGTGTACAATAACTGACATGCGTAGGAATAAAACATAGTGAGATTATGTAAGGAGTGCATGCACAAATCCAGAGTGATAGTTGCAAACTATGGATAGACCCAAAACCAATGATAGCAGGCAGATAATAGCTTTAGTTAAAAAATACAGATAATGGCTCCTTTAATGTGTGTTTGCACCCAACATTAGATGAGTAACTAGTGATGTTTGCACCCAGCTGAGACAAGCGTTTGTCCAACCCAGACATTCTGAGTATGTGCTCACTAACAGAATTGTTCTCCTCCATTTTACAGCTGAAGAACTTGTCGGAGACATCATATCTCTCGACCCGGGCATGAGCTTGAAAAACTAATTTCAGCTCCTCAAACATCTCATATGCTCCATGTTTCTCAAAACGCTTTTGGAGACCCGGTTCTAGGCTGTAAAGCATGCCGCACTGAACGAGGGAGTAATCATCAGCACGTGATTGCCAAGCGTTCATAACGTCTTGGTTCTGTGGGATTGGTGCATCACCTAGCGGTGCTTCTAAGACATAATCTTTCTTGGCTACTATGAGGATGAGCCTCAGGTTCCGGACCCAGTCCGTATAGTTGCTGCCATCATCTTTCAGCTTGGTTTTCTCTAGGAACGCGTTGAAATTGAGGACAACATTGGCCATTTGATCTACAATACATAGTGTAAAGATTTTAGACTAAGTTCATGATAATTGAGTTCATCTAATCAAATTATTTAATGAACCCCCACTCAGATAGACATCCCTCTAGTCATCTAAGTGAAACATGATCCGAGTTTAACTAGGCCGTGTCCGATCATCACGTGAGACGGACTAGTCAAGATCGGTGAACATCTCCATGTTGATTGTATCTTCTATACGACTCATGCTCGACCTTTCGGTCCTCCGTGTTCCGAGGCCATGTCTGTACATGCTAGGCTCGTCAAGTGAACCTAAGTGTATTGCGTGTGTTCCGAGGCCATGTCTGTACATGCTAGGCTCGTCAACACCCGTTGTATTCGAACGTTAGAATCTATCACAGCCGATCATCACGTGGTGCTTCGAAACAACGAACCTTCGCAACGGTGCACAGTTAGGGTGAACACTTTCTTGAAATTATTATAAGGGATCATCTTACTTACTACCGTCGTTCTAAGCAAATAAGATGCAAAAACATGATAAACATCACATGCAATCAAATAGTGACATGATATGGCCAATATCATTATGCTCCTTTGATCTCCATCTTCGGGGCACCATGATCATCTTCGTCACCGGCATGACACCATGATCTCCATCATCATGATCTCCATCATTGTGTCTTCATGAAGTCGTCACGCCAACGATTACTTCTACTTCTATGGCTAACGCGTTTAGCAACAAAGTAAAGTAATTTACATGGCGTTATTCAATGACACGCAGGTCATGCAAAATAATAAAGACAACTCCTATGGCTCCTGCCGGTTGTCATACTCATCGACATGCAAGTCGTGATTCCTATTACAAGAATATGATCAATCTCATACATCACATATATCATTCATCACATCTTCTGGCCATATCACATCACATAGCACTTGCTGCAAAAACAAGTTAGACGTCCTCTAATTGTTGTTGCAAGTTTTTACGTGGTTTGTAGGTTTCTAGCAAGAACGTTTTCTTACCTACGTATGACCACAACGTGATTTGCCAATTTCTATTTACCCTTCATAAGGACCCTTTTCATCGAATCCGTTCCGACTAAAGTAGGAGAGACAGACACCCGCTAGCCACCTTATGCAACTAGTGCATGTCAATCGGTGGAACCTGTCTCACGTAAGCGTACGTGTAAGGTCGGTCCGGGCCGCTTCATCCTAAAATGCCGCCGAAACAAGAAACGACTAGTAGCGGCAAGAAGAATTGGCAACATCAACGCCCACAACTTCTTTGTGTTCTACTCGTGCATAGTAACTACGCATAGGCCTGGCTCATGATGCCACTGTTGTGAATCGTAGCATAATTTTAAAATTTTCCTACGCTCACCAAGATGCATCTATGGAGTATACTAGCAACGAGGGGAAAGGAGTGCATCTACATACCCTTGTAGATCGCGAGCGGAAGCGTTCCAATGAACGTGGATGACGGAGTCGTACTCGCCGTGATCCAAATCACCGATGACCGAGTGCCGAACGGACGGCACCTCCGCGTTCAACACACGTACGATGCAGCGACGTCTCCTCCTTCTTGATCCAGGAAGGGGGAAGGAGAGGTTGATGGAGATCCAGCAGCACGACGGCGTGGTGGTGGATGTAGCGGGTCTTGGCAGGGCTTTGCCAAGCTTCTGCGAGAGAGAGAGGTGTTGCAGGGAAGGAGGGAGGCGCCCAAGGCTGTGTGTTGCTGCCCTCCCTCCCCCCTTTATATAGGCCCCCTGGGGGGGGGGCGCCGGCCCAGGGAGATGGGATCTCCAAGGGGGGGCGGCGGCCAAAGGGGGGGAAGGGGTGCCTTGCCCCCCAAGGCAAGGGGGAAGCTCCCCCCTAGGGTTCCCAACCCTAGGCGCATGGGGGGAGGCCCAAGGGGGCGCCCCAGCCCACTAAGGGCTGGTTCCCTTCCACTTTCAGCCCACGGGGCCCTCCGGGATAGGTGGCCCCACCCGGTGGACCCCCGGGAGCCTTCCGGTGGTCCCGGTACAATACCGGTAACCCCCGAAACTTTCCCGGTGGCCGAAACTAGACTTCCTATATATAATTCTTCACCTCCGGACCATTCCGGAACCTGTCGTGACGTCCGGCATCTCATCCGGGACTCCGAACAACTTTCGGGTTTCCGCATACATATATCTCTACAACCCTAGCGTCACCGAACCTTAAGTGTGTAGACCCTACGGGTTCGGGAGACATGCAGACATGACCGAGACGCCTCTCCGGTCAATAACCAACAGCGGGATCTGGATACCCATGTTGGCTTCCACATGTTCCACGATGATCTCATCGGATGAACCACGGTGTCGAGGATTCAATCAATCCGTATGCAATTCCCTTTGTCAATCGGTATGTTACTTGCCCGAGATTCGATCGTCGGTATCCCAATACCTTGTTCAATCTTGTTACCGGCAAGTCTCTTTACTCGTAACGCAATGCATGATCCCGTGACTAACGCCTTAGTCACATTGAGCTCATTATGATGATGCATTACCGAGTGGGCCCAGAGATACCTCTCCGTCACACGGAGTGACAAATCCCAGTCTCGATCCGTGCCAACCCAACAGACACTTTCGGAGATACCCGTAGTGCACCTTTATAGTCACCCAGTTACATTGTGACGTTTGGCACACCCAAAGCACTCCTACGGTATCCGAGAGTTGCACGATCTCATGGTCTAAGGAAAAGATACTTGACATTGGAAAAGCTCTAGCAAACGAAACTACACGATCTTTTATGCTATGCTTAGGATTGGGTCTTGTCCATCACATCATTCTCCTAATGATGTGATCCCGTTATCAATGACATCCAATGTCCATAGTCAGGAAACCATGACTATCTGTTGATCAACGAGCTAGTCAACTAGAGGCTTACTAGGGACATATTGTGGTCTATGTATTCACACATGTATTACGATTTCCAGACAATACAATTATAGCATGAACAATAGACTATTATCATGAACAAAGAAATATAATAATAACCATTTATTATTGCCTCTAGGGCATATTTCCAACAAACACAACGCAGTAGGAGCGGGACAAACCACACAAGGTTTTCTTTGACACATATCTGTAACAGAAGTAATTGTGTATGGGCTTGTTTGAATTTGAGGATTCTAACAATGCAGGAATAGGAAATACACATGAATAGGATAGGAATGCACGTGCAAAACAGAGAATTTAAAAACACAGGATTTCTGCCAATCTGGGTGTTTGGTTCACAAGAATTGGAAGATCACAGGATGCAAAGAAGCATGGTGAGATTAAGTCAAACCATAAGAAAATGTACGGTTATAATAATATTATGCTACTATCTCTTAGTCTTGTGCTTCTTGAATAGGAATTTGAAAAGGAGGACAAGTGGATATTAAAATTCCTACGATTTTTCTTTCAAGGAGACACTAAAGGAAAAAATCCTATAGTTTTCCTTTGCTCTATTCCTTTGAACCAAATGCATGAATAGTAGTACCATAGGAAACTTTCCAATTCCTATGTTTTTCCTTCACTTTTACTTTCAAGCACTGGAGATTCTAGTAGGCAGGCTTGAGCAGGGAAAAGCCTACACTCAAAAAATGTTTTTGTGCTACTTCTACTACTTTGGACCCAGGCCACTGCCCTACTAGCTCAACTCCCAGGCCTATCTACAAATGCACAGCTCAAACGCGTAGAGATAAATAATGATGGCGTTCAAGAGAGTCCATCACGGATAGCTAAGTTGCCTGGTACCTCACTGCTTGTCATATAGTAGGAGAAACTAATCATATTTCACGTTACTACGTGTGCTCAGTGGATAATATATATAACATGTAGAGTAAAAAAGAGATGCAACAAGTGTATAACCTCTTTGGCGAAGCCATGTCGATCTCAGCGTGACTGGGTTGGTCGGTGAGGATTCTCCGGCTGATTTGGCTGTCGGAGGAGGGGAAGAAGATCTTAGGCGTCTGGAGATGGAGCCCGGGTACTGCTCTATTGTGATGGAGGGTTTCGTCGTTGGAGCAGCTTCGGTGAGTTGTACGACCGCCAGGCTCAAGCAGGACAAGAGAGACAACGTTAACCTGAGTGGAATTCTAATAGCATCTCCAATAGATGACGTAAAATACATAACCACAAAGTGCTAGATGTAAAATACATCAACCACTTATCTCTGAACTTAACTGTCGAAACTGAATTTAACTATCGAAACTGAATTTTGCTGTCAAAACTGAATTTTACTGTCGAAACTGAACGCACTAGTAGCAGAAAAGCAGTAGCAGCAGCAGCAGCGCCCGCAGCAGCAGCGCGTGCAAGAGCTGGGGCAGCTGGTCGTGTAAATCGGAGCAGGGTGAGGCTACACGTCAGTCGACTGACTTTTTCATCTCTAGTCAGTTGATTTTCTAGCCGTTGGATATGAAATCAAGGGCCCGCAGTTCATCTTCAACCTTTACCCCCCTGAGCCGCCAGCCACCACCGGCCAAACCGCCCGCCCCCGCCGCTCGTGGCCGGCGGCGCGCCGCCCCGCCCGCCCCAAAACCACTCCCCACCGCCGGTCCGCCGCCGCCCCGGCCATCCCTCTGGGCCCCCCGTGCCGAGCTTTTTCTTCAACGATCCCCACGCCATCACCCCACCACCGCCCTCACCCTGAACCCTATGATAGATAGTGGGGTACCTCTCCGATGAGCCCCCTCCCTGATGCGGCTGGTTCTTCCTTAACTCCGGCGAGCCCCCCACCCCCTGAAAATCGACTGACCCAAAAGTCAATTCAGTCGACTGAAGTGTAGCTAAATCGGAGCAGCCGCGCAAGCAAGAGCAAGAGCGAGAGCAGCAGCGTGAGCAAGAGGAAGAGCAAGAGCAGACGAGGCAGGGGACTGAGAGCAAGAGCAGAGCAGCAGTGCGAACGAGAGCCAAAGTAGCAGCAGGTCCTACTGATGTGGACGTCGCCGCCGAGGGAGTGACGCCATGGAGGAAGTGGCCGGTGACGCCGCCGTGGATTGAGCCGCACCATGTCGGCTCGGGACCGAGCGCCAGCAGCACCATGAGATCGAGTCAAGAAGAAAATGCGGCGATTAGTGTAGATCCTCTTTGGTGGCGCCAATTAGGCCTCAGCTTCGTCTGAGGAAACGGTGATGATGCTGCTCTTTCGGTGGTGCGGGTGAAAACGTCGGTGTGGGAATGGAGGTGGCGCGAAAGACAAGGGGAACGTCGATGCAGCTCCTTGGAGGTGGAGGACGGGGTGGCTGAACCGGCGGGACGACAAGATCGACGACGGATCCTCATCCGGTGCGGTGGATGAGGGATGTCGAGGTGTTGCTGTGGACGACGTCGTCGGGGAAGAGGCTCCGGCTGGGTGGCGGACGGAGGAGGGTGTGGGGCTTCGTAGGTTTTCGCGGCCTCGGTGTATGAATGGGTGGGCGGATGGGATGGGAGGGGGGAACCATGGCTTAGGGACGCGCTTGTCCGAAATCTGGGGTAAGTTACAAAAGTACCCCCACCTATTTGAGCTAGGCGGTTCTTTCGGTTCAGGGTTATCATGGGCATTTCGCGTGTGGGGATTTCGCAGGAGGTGGGAGTTTTCGCGCGTGTTGTAATTTTGGGATAGCAAGGCGTGGGTTGAGATGGAGGGAGTTTTCGGAGCACAACGAGACAAAGATATATCTTAAATATTTCAGGGTAACAAGGCACGGGTTGAAGAGGCGGGAGTTTCGTAGCACGATAGACATAGATGCTAGCTTGAAATTTCGGCATAACAAGGCACGCTTGAAATTTCGGGAGAACAAGCTTAACGTGTACAAAAAAAAGACAATTCGCACCTCATAACTAGAGAGAGCTATGTCCCGTTTTACTATATTACTATAAATGCATTCAAATACAACAAACAAAAACTAAAAAAATTGGGACAACAAACATAACGTGTAGAGTACCAAATCAATTTGCACTTCCCTCAACAATAAAAAAACAATTCGTGTTGTCTAGTATATGGACTAAATTTGAGTACATTTTCCCTGTTTGAATGGGATTGTACTCGGGTTAGTTATACAACCATCTAAATATTATCTTCACAACACATGACATGAATATAGGAGTAGTAAATTCTTATATAAATACGAAATAAATGTACATACGATTTCAAATTCAAATATATGTATCCATTTTATGTTGAATTCAAATCATAGTACATGTATGCTCTAGCTAGATGTTCGGAATCTAAACCATGTATGATACTAAGTACAATGTGTTTAACACGCACAACACACACACAAACACCATTTAGACTAGTAAGGTACACGTGCATTGCACGCATGAGATTTGGCAACCAAATTGTGAATAAATACCACATTATAAGCATGTAAGCTTTGAGTCATATATGCATGATGTAGATGTTCGTTTAATTTTATAGTTCATTTCATTCAAAATCATCTAGTTTTTATAATAAAGCTAATCTATTTTAAGATTCATGGAATTGTGCGTTGTAAAGCATTAAGTAAAAACAAATAATGGAAAATCATGTAGAAAAACATTTGGGCAATTATGATACGGAAGATTCTATAACAAAGAAGAAGTGCTTGTCTTTTGAGGTTTGTGTATTATGCTTAAGTTCAACTATGGAGTCTTCTAGATTGTACATGTGGCAAAATCTGGTGGAATGTAGATGATATCCAACGGCCAGTAGTGCTCGAATTTGCCATCTCTGCACCATCGGATTGGCTTCATCCAACGACCATCTTTCAAAGTTAAAGTTATCCGCACACTATATAAAAAATATAAAATATAATATATAGGGGTATAGATATAGATATGTGATGCGAAAGCCACCCATCATGTCCAATTAGAATAGTGTGTCCATGCATGGATGCAATGTGGCCAAACGATGTCTGCCATTGGTATCTCAAATTCAAATCAGTCTGACCTTGTTCAATGTGTACACAGTATAGCATGCTCGTTTCCAAAACACACCGTGCATATCTCAGTTATATTCATGCATGCATGGGTTTCAAACAGCATGATCTCTTATTCAAATATTTGAATTCAACATTACATTGATTATGACCCCACCTAGTCTTTTACACCCACACATTCGTCTTCTCTTCATAACTGTACCACTAACTTTAATTGTCTTGTGCATGCATGGACACACACTACCACTCGGCATTATCCATCGCACACATGCAATCTTTTTCTTCAGGTCGGTCTCCCATGCATGCACACACACACACACACACCTTCCCCTCTTCATCATATCGGGCATTCTTTATCTCTCATGTGCATGCGCAACGATCGATGTTCCTCTACATGTGTGTATATATAGCTAGGTCTTTCCCAGTTTTCCACACAAACCGATCAATCTATATATCTAGTGAGGTCTCACCCTCTTTCCCACATACACATCGATCAATCTATACCTCTCTATATAGGATTACATAGCTAATACACCCACATTAATTATATATCCAATGTCCACACTCTCATCATCCATGCCTTCCGCTTCATCTCTCAGACGCGCGCACAGTGCGAAGACAGGGGGTAGCAAGGGCCCTGCCCCCCTAACATCACTATATATTGAGGCTAATATGAATGTGATCATTAGATCAATTGCTGGTAAAATGGTTTAAGTTGATGAATTGGCCCTCCTCGTAAAGGATTAGCAATGCTTGGCCCCCTAGCTCATTTATTTTTCATGGCTCCGCCACTAAGCGCAACAGCGCACGTTCTCGCCCCCTCTCTTTAAATATCGATCTCGCACTTGTGCATTCCTTCACAATCTCCCTCCACTTGGCCCCTCGCACCATATTCTAGCCCCCACCAGATTTTGCCACATGTACAATCTAGCAGACTCCACGGTTGAACTTAAGCATAATGCACAAACCTCAAAACGCAAGTGCTTCTCCTTTGTTCTAGAATCTTTCCTATCATAACTGCCCAAACTTTTTTTCTAGTTGAATTGCCATTATTTGTTTTTACTTTATGCTTTACAATGCACAAT
This sequence comes from Aegilops tauschii subsp. strangulata, assembly GCF_002575655.3. Lineage (NCBI taxonomy): Eukaryota > Viridiplantae > Streptophyta > Magnoliopsida > Poales > Poaceae > Aegilops > Aegilops tauschii. The sequence continues at coordinate 50,050,431 of NC_053040.3, read as the reverse complement.
TCAATGAATCATAAAATAGATTGAGGGCTTCTTTGATTCAAAGGATTCTCAAAGGAATTTTGGAGGATTCTAATCCTTAGGATTTTTTCCTATCTTGGTTGTCTGATTCGTAGGATTGTAAACCATAGGAATTTTTCCATAGGATTAATTTGCACTAGATTCCATAGGAAACTTTCCATCCACTCAAATCTCTTTGAAAGAATCCTACGTTTTTCTATGCACAATCAAACACCCGTACAATCATGTAGGATTCAAGACGACATTCCACTCTAATCCCATGTTTCCTATTCCCGCGTTTTGGAAATCCTACGAATCAAAGAGGCCCTAACTTTTTTTATAAAAACTAATTGATTTTGAATGAGATGAACTATAAGAATTAAACGAACGTCTACATCATGCATATATATGACTCAAAGCTTACATACTATAGTGTGGTATTTATTCATAATCTGGTTGCCAAATCTGATGCATGCAATGCACGTGTACCTTACTAGTACTTCGAGTATGTGCAAAACATGTAAATTAGAATTCCAATGGCACGCTACACAGTGTCTCTCTTTCAGTTCATGAAGCCACATGGCACATGTGGAGGCGTTGTCGCAACCTCCTTGTGTGGATTGATCACAGTGACATGCTGCTGGTTCCAGAAGAATGTACTTGTCCTCTCTCAGGAACACTTGCAGTACATGCACGAAGCGAAGATGTGCACGAACGCACTCATTCCCTCGCACACACATGCGGGTACACGGTGGGACGCATTCTTGTATGAAGATCCACGTGATGTCTACTACGCAACCTCCTTCTTGTAGACGTTGTTGGGCCTCCAAGTGTAGAGGTTTGTAGGACAGTAGCAAATTTCCCTCAAGTGGATGACCTAAGGTTTATCAATCCGTGGGAGGCGTAGGTCGAAGATGGTCTCTCTCAAACAACCCTGCAACCAAATAACAAAGAGTCTCTTGTGTCCCCAACACACCCAATACAATGGTAAATTGTATAGGTCCACTACTTCGGCGAAGAGATGGTGATACAAGTGCAATATGGATGATAGATATACGTTTTTGTAATATGAAATTATAAAAACAGCAAGGTAACTAATGATAAAAGTGAGCGTAAACGGTATTGCAGTGCTAGGAAACAAGGCCTAGGGTTCATACTTTCACTAGTGCAAGTTCTTGTCGGTGGGAAACGACACCTATGGGATCACATGAATCCCTACTACGGTTGCCGGGGCGCGGGGTTGTGACAAGAGCAGGATCACAACAGCTAGCACAGAGATCGTTTACCCGGGTTCGGGCCGCGAGGATGCGTAAAACCCTAGTCCTGCTTTGGTGGCTATATTTCAGAGAGTTCTTGAGCTCTCGAACTAGCTATGGTGGTTGCATGGTTCCAAAGAGCCGAATCCCCCTCCAGTATGCCATGTGCCTCCTTTTATAGTCGAAAAGGGGCTGCCACAGTGGCATACAGGAGGTGGAAAGGCCTACAGTACTGTGAGCTTATCGCCCATATTACAGGACAAGATGCATTTAATGCATCAATGAGGTGTCCCTATGCTTTATCGGGGACGGGAACGGAGCCTGTCCCGTCCGTCGTCGCTCCTCCTTGCTTTGACACGCGCCCTGGCCAGCGGTGCATGTAGTGCCATGTAGGCGGGCAGGCAGCTGAGGTGGCGCGGTGGTGGAGCCTTCACGAAGATCTGCATGCCGCCACGCAGGAGCTTGCTGAGTTGGCCTGGAAGCTGCATGTTGCCATGCAGGCGCCTGCCCAGCTGGTCAGGCTGGCAGCTGCACGCGAACGGCGGTGAAGATTTTGCTGGTGCGGGCCTGACTGTGGCCCTGCTGGCGTCCTCGGCAAGGGTCTTGCCGGGGGGCCCGGCAAGGGTCTTGCCGTGGCGCGCGGTCGTCCCCGGCAAGGATCTTCCAGGGGGTCTCGTGGCTCTCCTCGGCAAGGATCTCGCCGAGGATCGCTATCTTCCAATCTTCATATGATCTTGAATATTCCTTGTCTTCACAAAGATCTGCATGCCACCATGAAGGTGCCTCCCGAGCCCTGCCTCAACATAGTTGATGGTGTTGGAAACCGTGGGCTCAAGAGTGGCGCGCTCCCCTGGTGTGGGGCAAGCTGCCCCGGTAAGGGTCTTGCCGGGGGAACCTGCTTCGTCCCTCTGCTTCTTTGTGTTCTTGGCCTTGGCGTTGTCTTGGCTGTCTTGGGCTTTGGCTTCTCTCCTCTGCCCTGCGTGGTGTGGCCGTGGCGCGCGGCTCTGACTGCCCGTGCGCAAGTAAAGGGGTACAACGGTGTGCCCCTACTTTTGTACACCGACAGGAGCCCCCGGGCCTAGGCCACACATAAGCGCAACACGTTGTTGGGCCAGGCCCCACGATGCGCGGGCAGGTGGGGCGGATTTTCACCATAGTAACCGTTCGTCCGCTGCGCTTCCCCACGACCCGCATTGAATGCGCAACGCGGATGGGCGTGCGTGACGTGGGCGGCGTGCGTGGGGCGGTTTTCGCATGCATGCATCACATCGTGGTAAAGAGGCGGCTCACGCCTTCCCCATAAAAAGAGGGAGGCGTGGAGGCGCGGCTCATTTACTGGATGGACTTGGGTCGTAGCCTTCAAGGCGCCCACGCCCCCCCGATCACGGGGCGGGGAACGGTCGCCTCACCCGTCCTTTCGACCCTGCACGTTCGCCACGCGTCCTTCATGCAGGTGGCGGGCTGTGGAGGCGGGAAACCGGGCCGTTGCTGATTGGGGCAGCGGGTCGGCCCTGATTCCCTGCGCCTCCGATGGCTGGATTGGCTGAGTGGGGTGGCCGGTCCTGGACCCCGCCCCTTTATAAAGACGGGGAGGGAGGGCGCCACCCCTCATCCCTTCAGTATCCATCCTCCTTCATCTTCGCTTCTTTCTCATCCGCTATGGTGAGAGGAGGTGCTGGGCCTTCGACGGTGGCGGCGAGGGTCGCTGCCCGTCAGCGCGTCCCTCCCTCCCACGAGCCCGTGGCAGTGGAGCCAGCCACAAGAGGAAGGGGGAGGGGGTGTGGCCGAGGTCGCCACGGCGGTCGGGGGAGAGGGGGACGAGGTGGCGCGGCGGCTGTGCCTCTGCCAGCGGTGCCTCCCGCGATGGAGGGTCACGCCGGGGACTGGCCCCGCGAGTTCTTTATCAGGCTGCGCCGGCCACCGCGTCGTCGTCTCCGTCTCCCCACCCCCTTCGCAGCGGAGATGGAGCTCGATCCGCCCCAGACTCTCAGGTTGCACATGAAGGGCTACGGGACCGGTGGCAATCGAGTCGATGTCGACTTCCCCGCTCCTCATGTCATGTATCTCCATCGCGGATGGAAGACGTTTGCCCACATCCATAGCCTGACGGTGGGGCTCGTCCTCTACCTCAAGTTAATGGAGGGCGGCCTGCTCTCCGTCAAGGTCTTCGGAGATCTTGGAACTCGCCTGAAGTGCTGCGTGGAGAGCTCCTCCGACGATGAAGACTCTTCCTCGAGCGGGAGTGACGAGGAGGACAGCGACAGCGACGACAAGAGGGTCGGGCGGCAGGACGCCGACTCCGACTTTGACTGACTGCGCCGCCCCTCCCTCGGCCTCGCACCCTTCCGAGGGCCTTCCTCATCAAGCTCTCCATCGGGGTGCTCCCCGCCGTCTCCTTGGGCGGGTGGCGTAGGAGGGCCGGAGAAGGCGAAGAAGGCAGGTGGCGGCCGTCAACTCGGAGTACGCGGGCGCCGACACCTTCGTGGCGTATTGGCGAGCCGTTGCCTCATCTTCCAGCTTTTTTCTCCTCGTTCCTGGCCTAGGCGCTCTTTTTTCCCTCCCGCTGTCTTGTTCCACCTTCTGTGGAGAGGGAGAAGAAAGGGATTATGGGCATTTTGTCTCTTTTTAGTTTGTAAGCCTGTGGGCACCTATCAGATTTAAAACTTGTAATCCCCTTGCTCATGTTTTTAATTCCGTATGAACTGTACCTGTATGGGATGTTTTTAGTGAAAAAGGGTGCTTGCCGGGTTTTTTGTGCGTGAGCGAGGCCCACG